>NW_026526843.1:122741154-123941154 GCF_024362965.1 Panthera pardus
AAAAATAATAGCTGCTAGCAAGGTGTTAACATTAGTCTAGAACACAGCAGCTGTTCAGCTCACTTTTGAGAATGATTTTTATATATGGCTTACCGAGTACCTTTGTTTAGCAATAAACAAAATTGTGTAGAATGTAAGCATTTAAGCTGTGTGACAGATGGCTGCTACTCGTTTCGTGATGTGTTTTATAATGGAAATTCAATGGAGAAAACGCTAATAATAATGCTGTTAATATAGTGCCTTTTCCCTAGGAGCTTCAAACACTTGACAAACATTACATAATTAATGCTTCAATATTATGCAAACATCTACAGGAAGTGGGAAATCTGCAGCCTGATTCTCTGGTTGCACACAGCACACATATGCACACGCAGATGCCCTCCGTATAGACAGAACAGGTAACGAAGTGGCTTCCCATTGTTCTTGAAGTGGTTCCTGTTGTTTCCACATCATCCCCAGGTAATTCTAATGTGCAACATGTGCCGAACCTCTTGCTCAAATACTCCACCATAACAGATGAGGTCAACGATAGAACTTGCTGCTTTTTCTCTTAAAGATTCCAACTAGCATGCAGCGCCCTTTTACAGATAGTAAATGGATTAGGTTTCCAAACTATTGCAACGTTTCCAAACCGTGAAGTCAAGAGTTATGATTGTTTTGCAAGTAAGAGTTATGACTTACGTCGTCACTCTTGTGGGTTCGTTTGTTTGTTTGTTTGTTTGTTTTATTGTTGGTTGTAGCTAGAACATAAGCTTTGAATGGATCATGTAGACCAAATTACCTTCTTGGTCAAAAGCAGGATGCAGGAGTACATAGAATCTGGCACATTGTGGATTGTAGGAGAAATGTGACTCCCCACAAATGGTTCCTCTCATTCAACACCCTGAAGCGAGCCTTCAGAACATTGCCTTGTGGTTTTATGAGTGCCCCTCTGTGTAAGGATTAAGAGATACATAAAAAGATGTTGATTCACTGGGAAAGTGCTTTTTGTCCATTAAGTGCTGAATGGCTCCTATGAGTGTATAAGCCTAGGATGAAGCTACAGGAACCTGAGATTTTTCCGATAAATCGATATGTAATCAATGCTGCCAGGACTGCTGGGAGTTAATGGTTAGAGCAGCTTCATTTCTAAGTCTTTCTTGTGGAATCACAATCAAGATACCCCATTCAGTGATCAAGCCCAGGACGTTTAGTTTGAACACCAATACATGCACAGCTGAGCGGTTTCTACACGGCAATCCCTGAAGAGAGCTATACCACCGTCTCACAGAGAAAGGTACATAAAGTGGAAATAACGTGTTTGACTAGGTTGCACCTTTTTAACAGCAATTTAAAAAATCTTTTATTTCCTCTTGGGGACAGTTTTTTGGAGCCCGGTCAGAATGGCTTCATGGTCCTATATATCATCCTGCCCTGGACCCGGTGCAGAGTACTGCTCAAAAGAATGACGGTATCTGCAACACAAGTGTGAATCTCCCCATTATGTGACCGTGTTGTGCGTTGATAGTGTTGCACTTTGGTAGCCTAGTTATTCTACACAAATTAATGTTTTCCTTAAAGAGATGTAATGAAGCTCCTGTTTGCTGATGTGAGAGTCTGATTGTAGAATTCTAGTAAATTGTATCAAGAGATACTAAGAAAATATATAGTCCAGATCATTACCAGTTTAGTGAAATTCCTAAGGTTAGTTTTTAGCGGCACAGAAGGTCATTGTGGTGTTACTGTAACCCAAGTTTTTTCAACCTGGGCACCAGTGACATTGGAGCTGGATAATTCTTTGTTGTGGGGCTCCTTTGTACATTGTGGGATGTCTGAGGAAGTCCCTGCCGTCTACGCAGTGGATGCCATACACTCCTGTCCCCCTGAAATGAAAACAAAAAATGTCTCCGTGTATTGCCAGTTGTCTCCCACAAAGAGTGCGTGTGTGTGTGTGCCTGCGGGTGCACACACTGGCAAAATCATTACACTTGAGCATTACTAATGTTATAATTCACACAATTTGTGATTTTTTTTTCAACTGAAACTCATTTGCCACCCCACCTAGTATTGATGTCTTTGAAATCAAATATACTTTTAGGAGTTCTTTTCATAAACATGGCCCCATTGTCACTCTCCTTCGCTCCATTTCTGTAAACACCCTCCAGCATTGCTTAAATGTTTTAATAAAATTGTGTGTTGTGGTTTTCTTCCTTCACGTCCCAGTCTCTTTATCTGGGTTCTTTGTGTCCTCTGCTCAGACTTTCCTAGCTCATCGTACATGCCCTTGAGCAAGGAAAATGTTATTTTTAGAGAAAGATTTAAGTGGAATTTTGCAAAACCAAACAATATACAATAATTGATGTGCGTTTGGCACCAATTCATTGGTGTGATAAAAACAAAATTGAAGATATATTTTATTTAAAGGCAACTCAGTGTTACAGTTCTTTGGGGATTTTGCATGGCTGCTGTACAATAGGATTAGAGATACCATGCAGTGTAGGCATCACCAACATAGTTCCTTAACTTTGTCCAGCCACCGAGTGCTCTAGGGCTCCAAAGTGCAAGCTTTATCGATGTCCTAGCAACTTTGGAAACCTCATCTCAGATCAGGTGGTGCTTTGGAGGATTAGGACCACACCAGGTAGACAGAATTAACACAGGAGTTGGAGTTTTGTCTTCATGACCTTGGATCAGATCATTTCACTTCTCCGAATGACGGTGCCCGCATTTGAAAAGTGAGTCGATGAGGTGCAATTCTCCAGGTTTTTATGAGGAATAATAAAAGATTTCTGCAAGGTGGCTGTGTTTGGCATACACATGAGGAGCATGATTAATGCTACTTTTGTTTCTCTACACCAAGCGTGCAGGCTCACTGACTTGTTCTGGGAGAGAAATTAGACGGGACAGCCTTTTGTGCCCTGGACTTAGATGGAACCACTATCATTTCAAGCTCAAAAGGCCATGGAAGGCATCAGGGGAAATTGATACCTGTGTCCTGAAGGGTGGTTTGATTGCACCTAAAAAAGCTTGGTCTGCAAGCCATGCAAGGAATCTGCAGTTTCCTAGTAGAGGACTGAGAGCTAATGGAAAATATGTGTTGGTCTCTGTGTATAGTTCATGACACTGAGCTCCAAGATCCTTTGAAAGTCCCTGGGTGATAGGAACATCTTGTGATGATGAGGTGACTTGATGGGCTCCTGGTTGGGGGCTGGTCACCAGAAAGACCAAGCCATGAGTAGAAGCTGGGAACTTTCTGCCCCACCCCCAACCTCCAGGAAGGGTAAGGGCTGGAGATAGAGATAAGATTGATCATGCCTACATGATGAAGCCCCCATAAAAACCCTTCAAGTATAGGGTTAATGGAGCTTTTAGCCTGGTGAATACCTGCAGGGGCCAGGGGAGTGGAGCCCAGAGAGGACCCTGGAAGCTTCTCACCCTACACATCTCTTCCATACGGACATGCATCTCTATCCTGTATTATACCCTTTCCTACTAAATCGGCAAACAGGAAGAGGCTGTTTTCTTGAGCTCTGTGAGCCAGTCTAGCAAATAAATCAAACCCAAGGAGGGGAACCTCCAATCTGTAGCTGATGGGTCAGAAACAGAAATGACAACATGGACTTGAATGGTGTCTGAAGAACATGAAGTAGGCTTGTGGGACCGAACCCTGCACTCTTGGGATCCGATGCTGGCAGGTGGACAGTGTCAGAACTAAGTTGAATCGTAGGACACCCAGCTGGTGTCACAGACTTGCTTGGTGTCGGAGCCTCCCTACAATACCTGGCATCAGAAGTACTGTGAGTGATGGGGCGCCTGGGTGGCTCAGTGGGTTAAGCATCTGACTTCAGTTTAGGTCATGATCTCACAGTGTTTGGGTTCGAGCCCCACGTCAGGCTCTGTGCTGACAGCTGAGTCTGGAGCCTGCTTCGCATTCTGTGTCTCCCTGTTTCTGCCCCTTCCTCACTCATGCTCTCTCTCTCAAAAAAATAAACGTTAAAAAAAATTAAAAGGGGCACTTGGGTGGCTCAGTCGGGTAAGCATCTGACTTCTGCTCAGGTCATGATCTCCTGGTTCATGAGTTCAAGCTCCACACTGGTCTCTGCTGACAGCTCAGAGCCTGGAGTCTACTTTGGATTTTGTGTCTCCCTCTCCATCGGCTCCTTCCCGGCTTGTGCTCTCTGTCTCAAAAAATAAATAATAAACATTAAAACAAAAACAAAGACAAAAGAAGTACTGTGAGTGAGGTAGCAGCATGAGACTCAGGAAGAAATACAGGAGTATAGGTTTTGTAAATAAGGAAGGTGATAAACAGGAAACCGTGTAGCAAAGTAGATTAATGGTCCTTAAAGATGAGATATTTCATTGTTCTTGGATTAGGGCCATTTCTTTTCTTCCTTTTTTCAAAAGAGCTTTATTGAGTATAATTTATATACCATAGAACTCACATGTTAATTATTTTTAATAATTTATAGAGTTGCACAACTGTGACCACAATCCAGACAGAATTTCCATCACCCTAAGAAACATGACTTGTGCCCCTGTGGGGCGGTCCCTCCTCCAACCCTGACTTGTGCCCGTGTGGAGCGATCCCTCCTCCATCCGCTTGCGCCCAGCTGCCTGGAAACTATCTCCTGTGTCTACACCATCACCTATTCTGGGCTTTTCAGCTACATGAAATCCTATACTACATAGTACTTTTTTCTGGCTTTTTTCACATAGCAACACTTTTTTTAGGTGAATCCATGTTGTAGCAGGTAGCATTGCTTTACCCTTCTATTCTTTGTTGTTAATGTGGTAAAGCAGGCCAGTGGCTGTCAAACCATAGGTGAGGGTGAGGTGTGTGAAGGAGGTCTTGGTAGGGTCGTTGGCAGGTCATTTTGCTGGTGAGCACCTACAAGACACCTACGATGTTATGGAACCGCGTGTCACTCATTCAGAGCTTAGTACTCTGGTCATGTTCATCCTATTTATCATTACCTACTTTTTTAAAAAAAATTTTTAATGATTATTTACTTCTGAAAGAGACAGAGACAGAACGTGAGTGGGTTAGGGGCAGAGAGAGAGGGAGACACAGAATCGGAAGTGGGCTCCAGGCTCCGAGCTGTCAGCACAGAGCCCAACACGGGGCTCGAACTCATGAGCTGTGCGATCATGACCTGAGCCAAAGTTGGACATTCAACCGACTGAGCCACCCAGGCACCCCAAGCCAACGCTAATTTTAGATGGCTCTTCAAACTGCCCATAGCTAGCTCTCAGGGATTTGGCACACTTCTCTGTGGGTTGTGAGCCTGGTCACCCTTGGAAATCATGCACAAGGAGAGAGGTTACTGACACAGACCTATCATGCAGGAGAACAGCCAGCCTGCAGGAGAAAAACCGTGATGCTCAGCCACCAAGGGCAGAAAAGGCCTCCTCCAGATGCCTGGAAGCCTGACAAATACTGAGGCCTGGTTAGCAATCTTAGAAAGGAACAATAATAAAAAGGTTCAGTTTTTGATGTATAGAAGACACATTTAATAGTGAGGGGAGGAAAAATGTTTTCAAAAATCACCATTTTTCAAATTAATTTTGTGTTGTTTCAGTAAAGATGTCTATGATTTGGGAGGCCCTCAGGTGTGGGTTTAATTTTGTTTGCTTTTGATGTATGATTGCAGAAAGGTGTTATTCCTGAGAAGCCATCAAAATATAATTAAAACGTTGGCAGAGGTGATGTCTCATCGCTAGCTTTGTTTATTTTTTTAATAAAAAAGAAAACCCCAGTTGTGCTCTGCTTGGAGGACAATGACCATAAACCAAGAGAAAGAATTCACACACTTGTAAAATCCCACACAGGGTTTCCTTGGAAAGGGAAGTGGGTGTCACTCTGGACATGGCACATAGAGATCCCAACCCAGATGTGTTTATTCTTCCAGAGAGTCTGTCTCGTTTGGTCCTGAACACCTGAAATTCATGAAAAAGATAGCAATGGAAACTGTACGTTAGGACCAGGCAATAATTACATTCATTGGTGGACGGGTCTTTCTGCACATTCTTCCTTCTGCTCCTGTTTGCCTCACCCCTGTTTGTATCACTGCTGGATGGTGACTTTCCTCAGCTCTACCTAGTGTCCTCTCCCTCGTGACTCCTTCCCCACTGGCGACTCTTGTAACTCACTCTTCCCTCTTGGCTCTCACTTGTACCTTATAGATTTGTGCATGGAGTTTGGACTTACATATGGACTCTCCTTCTCTTCTTTAATATCCCCAAATGTAAGAAAGTGCTATTCATCCATACGCCCTTCACCCTAGTAAGTGGTCTGAAATAAGATGGCAAGTCCACATTCATTGAACTGAGTTGTATTTAAAGAAATTTTTTTAAATGTTTTTATTTATTTTTGAAGGAGAGAGAGAGAGAGAGACAGAGCATGAGCGGGGAAGGAGCAGAGAGAGAGGGAGACACAGAATTTGAAGCAAGCTCTAGGCTCTAAGCTGTCAGCACAGAGCCCTATGCGGGGCTCGAACCCGCAAACTGTGGGATCATGACCTGAGCCAAAGCCGGACACTCAACTGACTGAGCCACCCAGGTGCCCCTGAACTGAGTTATATTTAAATCGTGTTAACAATTATAGGACTTTGGGGGAAGTATATCTATGTGTGTATATATTTGCATATAATATGCATATATTTATTTTTACCTGTACCTTTCACTGATGTGATACTGGCTTTATATTTTGAGCTGTTTGCTCAGAAAGTAATACTTTGTGGTTGCTACACTTAGTGGCATAGCTTGTAACTGCTTCCCTGATTCCTGCCTCCTGTCCAAAGAGGGGAGTAATGTTCTCAAAGGAGGCATTCATTGCAGGCTTCTTTGGGTATAATCAGCCACATACATTTTGGTGAGAACTGAACATGCGGTGAGTTATTAAGGATTAAGTTTCTATTCTCATTATAGTTTGTGTATTTTCCATACCCCCTGCAATGAAGAATCCTGTTATAAATAAGAAATATAAGTGTCTATAATTTATACACACACATACATCGCAACACTAAGCAGCTCCAAGCACCCTCAAAGTTTCAGTGTCACTGAATCCTAAATAAGTCATAGTTCAACTCTTCTCAAAGAATGACAGGTTTGGCAAAGTGAGACGTTAATGTTCAGGAGCAGCAGACTAGCCGACGGGCTATTTTAGTTCTAGCAGTATGTGGTTGTTGAAGGTTTTAAGAAAATCCTCATTTCCTTTGGGAATTGTAACCTAGCTGAACCGTTTCGTGAGAAACCTGTTGTTGAGCAATCGTGGTACCCACTAAAAGGTTTGATTCCACCGTGTCTGGGGGTCTGGTCAGGAAAGAAGAGGCAGGCTGTGGCTTTGGAAACCAGTTTCCGGTGTGGCCCCTTCAGTTGAATGGGTGCTCACAGAATCAGCCCGCCCACTCTGAGAGCTGTGAGGCCTGGTGGCTTCAGTGCCCCTGCCTTTGGGGGCCTGAGGCTTGGACCTTTTATCTGTGTTCCGTGTTCCAGGTGACCTTATCCATCCCAGGTTTCTAAATGTCCGCTAAGTCCTGACAATTGCCAACCATGTCCATGAATACACCACCAAGTATCCAACTGCTTCTGCCTTAGGAATCTTAAATTTCTATGTGTTAAGTGAATGATGGTTGCCATTTCCCCCTACCTGTCCCTGCCTCAATGTTTCGTAGTAAATGGAATCATTATCCAGTTAATTAGACCAAAACTTTGACTTCAACTTTGACTCCTCTTTCTCTCCTGTGTCACCACGTTGTGTGTCTGTGTTAAGTCGTAGGGAGATCATAATACAACAAATTGTCATTTGCCTTAGAAGGGATGTCCTGGCATGCCCCAGACCCCTGGACCCCTAAAGCCTCATCAGTGGGGGCAGGTCGTGAAGTCCTTCTTGAATTAATCTCCCACCTTCTGGCATGCCTATGTCTTATTAGGGCATAAAGTGAACTTGTCACTTCCATTTCATAACGTGACGTCGTAAGTATGGTGGACCAGTGTGATGCTACGGAGAATGTCACGATGAGCAAAGTGACAGGGGGAGCTGAAGAGTTGACATGTGAAGGTAATATATCTGTGATCACCTTTGAAATAGAATAATTCCCAAAAAGTACACTGAACATCTGTTCTATTAGTTATACCATTCCTGGAGTAGTGGCTCCAATTCTGCCTATTTTCTGGTTATGTTTGTGGTGGTTCCCAGTTCTGTCCTATGACACATTTGGTTTCTATATAGACTAAGCAGGTTATGTCAAGAAGGATATAATGGAACTCACGCTCCTGTATCCTTCAAGTCTTTTATGGTGGACCCGACTTTAGCATTTTTCCCGAGTGTATTATTGTTACTGATCTACTGTCCTTGGTCCAGGATTCCTCTTGGCTTTTCCTATAATAATGACTGTTACTCCAGAGATCAGAGAGCCCATATGAGGGCTCTGCCAGCTAGGTATAGTAGATGCCTGCCACTTTGATACTTG
The DNA here is from genome assembly GCF_024362965.1 of Panthera pardus. Classification (NCBI taxonomy): domain Eukaryota; kingdom Metazoa; phylum Chordata; class Mammalia; order Carnivora; family Felidae; genus Panthera; species Panthera pardus. The sequence goes on from NW_026526843.1 coordinate 122,749,608, forward strand.
AGAGCTGACAGAATGATCTACAAAGGTCTGTGAAACCATTGGCCCCACTGTGAGAAGTGAGTCAAAAGCCCTTGTCTAGGACTCCTAAGAGTTTGTCGGTGTTTTATTCTCTCTAATATTCTGGTAATTGTGTAAGCTGTTGAGGAAAAGTAACAAATATCTACTGTGTGTTGTTATATCATGTTGCGGGACCTTTCCTCATCTGGTCCTGGTTTTTCTGCCAGTTAGTGTCTCTGGCTATGTGAGCCCTCCTAGCTCTGGAAAATAAGGGACTGCGATTTTTCTACTGATGCAGCTTGGTGGTGGCCTAGTACTTGGTAGTTCTACTCTCTTTTCATTAAAGACATTGAGAAGCACATGCCATGATCTACATCCGCCATCATTGATTATCCACAGATTCCTGAACATCAGGCATGCTGAGTTTTGCTCTGGGTTGATGCCAATTTAAAGGTACCTTCCTTCTGATGATTAAGTGCTGGTGCCTTTCCTCTACCATTCCAAAATCAAATCAGTATCATCAATATTAGGGAATCTGGTCGTGTGGCCACACCATCCATTCTCAGCCGTGGCCCATAGAACACAGCTGCTCAGAACCTTCTAATGTGTGCTGATACTCCCTCACCTGTACATTCTGTAGTGTTTCATGAACGGGGAGTCCTCTGAACAACATCAGGTGCACATGTCTCGTTTTACAGGAGCAACTTGTTTTAGTACCCCAACTTTTCTTACCCTTCTAACCCTCTCAGTCCTGCGCTGAAGTTTGGCAGCCCCATGTTAGCTACAGAAGGCCGTTTCTGTGTCGACTGTCCTGAGTGCCATCACCTGAGACTCACTGGACCAGCTCTAGATGTCCTTCCAAAACTCAAATGCCAGGTCATGTGTGAGTGTCACCATGCCAGTGAATTCTCTTATCCACCTTACATGCTGCTCTTTCCAAACCCATCCTGTCTTAAGATTCATCTCCACCCGTATCCCTGTAGCTCGTTCCGGTGAGACAGGTGCTGTGTCTCCTTTGGCGTATAGCTCATTTGTTGCCACAGAGTAGGGCTCGCGCCGCCCAGCTCATCTGTGATGACATCTGAGTACAAGGACCAAAACAGGCATTCCTCCTAGTGTGGCTTCAGACCAGCAGGAACAACATTGTCTGGGAACGTTAGGGAAGGGCGCTTTCCCAGGACTCACTCCATAGCAACACTCAGTCCGGGACTTTGAGGGGTAGAGCTCACTGATCCATGTTTAGGCTTTCAGGTGATCCTAACACATGTTCAAGTTTGAAAACCACATCTCTGGGGAACACAAAGAAAGATGCGGGTGGGTCTTGAGGAACATACACTTGATTTTCGGAGGCACCACCTCTAGGCAAGGTCATTGCAAAGGAAGAAGTTGTTGTTGTTATTGTTTTGTTTTGTTTTTCTGGACAGAGTGGAATGTGGCTGTCAGGAGTGTTCCAAGGGATGTGGAGTTTGAGATCTAGATGTTAGTCCATCAGAATATTTGCAACAGAGGTCTCAGGATTGCTCTTTTCCTACCAGGGCCTGCTATCACATAGTAGGGCTCCACATCCAGTCATCTTGGCCGCTCTGCCCCATTACCATCCAGCCTGGTCCTGATTTTCCCCCCAAAGCTGCCCTTCTGCTGCAGAAGACATGTCTTTCTTAGACCTTCCCACTCGCCTCCTGGCTTTCCAGCATGCATGAAACGGACAGTTGGCCACTTATCATTTTCTTTGGGCAAGGCTTCTGAAGTTGTCGAAAGCAGCCACCTCAGTAAATGGTCGTTACATTTATCGTGGTCCTCATACTGATTCAGGGCAACAGTGATTTGATCTCCAATGTTTTGTCTTCCCCGTCCTGGAGCTGATTTCAGTGTTCCTTAGGTGAAAGCTTTGTAATTGTGTGATCACTGCTTGGGACATGTAATCACCCCTTAACTACGAACATTGCAGTCCTCACTCCTTCAAGGAGGTTGGACAGTGTGAATTCTGAATCCTGTCTTGTGAGGTCTGCTTCCTAGTGCAGGAAAGTCCCTGCTGTCTATAGCCTGGATTCCCTAGAAAGGAGGGCATGCCTAAGGCAGAACTTGTGCAGTGATGCTTTACGGGGAGAAGAAAGCTCAAGGACATCAAGTAAAGGTCAATGCATTATAGAACTGGCAAGACAAGAAAACACAGCAGGATGCACCAGTAGTTTGGACCTGTCTAAAGAGGAAGAATGAGGTCCTCTGGAGAAGTCCAGTGGGGAAGAAAGGGACATGGAGGCATTGCTCCCCATGAGACCTCCCCTACAGGGTGTTGATAGTCTTGGGCTTCTAGACCATCCAGGCAACCTCTGGGAATGCCATACCCATACCTAGAAGTTTGGAACGTCATTCTATCACATCTGGGAGAGGGGGATGAAGAGCATCTACAAGTTAGCAGATGCCAGAGTACTGCAGCCTTAGTGAACAATATGGCGGCCAAGCTGTAGGGGCCAACCCTTGTCCCAGCTCTGAAGACATGACTCAATGTAGATAGTGGGCGCTTAGGTCCCTGCACTGAGGAAGCATCAAGGACATAGAGGCAGGCAGGTACCACGAGAAGCTAAGGAAGCACATGAGAAAGTTCTAATGCAGTGGTTTCAGATGGGCAACAGTCTAAATGTTCTACAGAACTCTTTCTATTATGCACCAAACTTATTTCTTTGCATTTGTAATCTGTTTTTCCTCTTCCATATTTAATGACTGAAAAGCAAAAAAAAAAAAAAAAAATTAAAGTTTTCTAGACAAACCTTGTAAGCAATTCATACTAATGTTATGTTGATGTAAAAAGAGAATTAAAACAAACCTTGAGTGCTAAGAAGCTCTGATCTGGTGCCATGAACTCTTAGATCTTCCCCCTTTTTTTTCTTGGGGAGCACAGTCAAGAAACATTAGCTTAGTAGACCTCTAATTTCCGTGCCCTCCAATAAACCCTAAAGCAATAGAAAGTTTCCATTTCCCACAACAATCAGTGGCCCATTAATTTTTAATTTCATTTTCTACACATTTCCAAGAGCAGTTGCTTTGCATACCCAGTCTTAGCATTTGCCCTATTTCTCCTGTCTCCCAAGTTTAGGCTCTTGTTCTCCTCTACATGGATCATTATCAAAACTTAATGAAGGAAAAAAGAAAAGAAATGACAGATGTAGAAAGAATCACAGGGGGACCCAATCAGTGTGAGGATCTTTCAGGTGTTTTCCTATCTCTGTTCCCCTGACCCCATCTGACCTCAACCTGTAACTTCAGAGCATTGCCTCTCCTTTGATTATGAAGATACTCAGGCACACAAATAATTCTCTTGTATTCAGTTCTCATGTTTATACATCTGCACTTAGTTTTCCAACACTTTTGGTTACAGCGCTCCCTTGCCATTGTCAATTTGCCACCCTGACTCTGAATGTTGGGTCCCCCTCCGTGTGGCACCTTCAATAGGAAAAGTGCCTCCCTAAGTATTGATACTCCTCTCTTCCTTAGCAGCCATCGCAATTACCATCGTATGGCTTCTCTTTGCCTCTCTTCTTCTTTCCTTCATTCCTTCCTCCTTCCCTCTCATTCTTTTTGTGTGTGTTTCTGCTTTCTGTCTTTTAAAAAAATTCTCTTTTCATTAAGTTAATCTATTTCCATTCTAGGCTGTAAGTTTCCTGAGGAAAGAGCCTATTTTGCTGAAAATCATGTCTCCACTCCCTATGTGTTGAAAGAATCCAAGAATGTATAAATGAATCAGGACTTGAGTATCTGAGCATACCACATGAAAAACCAACGACCAAAATGGTGGTAACTCTCTTGTATGACACCATGTATTTTCTGTTAGTTGTGTTTTATCATTGGTCTTGGAAATCTATTGGTGGCTCGTCATAATTGATACCTAATAGAATCTGCTCAGGTGGGGCCAGGGTGATTGTAGCATCCCTCTGTAGGCAGCGATGTTTGCCATGTTGATGAAACTGCAATACTTTCGAGAGGCTATAGGATGATACAGATGGGGGGAGCTTCTGCCAACAGATTTGCCTCTGTTCCCAAACCTGCCTTACCTCTCCATCTCATTTATGGCAAGCAAAGGTGGACAGGCCAAGAGGTTGTATTACTATTCACTTGGTACCCAGAAACTTAGAGCTCCTATGCTAATTTCTTTTTTAATGTTTATTTGTTTTTGAGAGAGAGAGAGAGAGAGAGAGAGAGAGAGTGAACACATACCAGGGAGGGGCAGAGGGAGATGGAGACACAGAACCTGGAGCAGGTAGAGCTCCTATTCTAGCAGCTGGAGTTGGCTTTTGTCACGTGTCAAATGGCAAATTTCAGCTAAGGGGAGCTTAATGCCTATATTGTAAGAGTGAAGTTGTGCCCCAGGTCCCTGGGATACGGTATCCGTTGGCAACAGTCTCCAGTGTGTCTGTGCAAGGACCTCATGACAGTGACAATCAGCTTCATGAACTGCCAAGGCACCTATCAATGGCTTCTTGATTTAAGCCATTTCTCTTTTTTCTTTGACTTAAGGTAAAAGACATTTGATCATTTCGATGATTAAAGCTGGTCGACTTCTGTTGTCAAATCAATTCTTTTAAAAAAAAATAGCAAGTATTTAGACACACAAACCAGAGGATATTCGTTCAGAAAAAAAGCAATGACCCTTATAATTACCATCTTAAAGGTCTTGGGAGTTAAGGGTTGAGTGTCCCTTAATCACTGCTTGGTTGATTTCATGTGACTGGTATGCTGTCTGTGCCTTCCGTATAATGTTACCTAGCTATGGAAATAGGGATGGATCATTTTGAACCCGATCATTCCTGTTTTGCGAGTCAGACTTTGTTTCAGGTGTGAGGGTACAGGAGTGAGGCAAAGACATGACAAACTGTCTTCTTGGAGCTCCGATTGACAAGAGCTTCAATCGCATGGATTTTCTTCATTTTGACTTCAGGTTCCTTTCAAACAGTTCATTTGAGAGTCTAACAGTATTGGTATTTCTGTTTAATTCAAGGAAGTTTTCCCTCAGTTGACTTCCAATACCCAGACCTGACTGACTGGTTACTTCTCACATTCTGCTGAAAGAATGGTCTCAAAAGGCACTGATAAGTAAGGACTTCCTGAAGGAGAAGGGCTTTGGATAGGCCATCAATGCCTTTCCATTGATCTTCCTCTGTTCTCCGCTCTCTACCCATGTTAATTATTTTGCTTTGATTCTGGAATCAAATGGAAACTCTTTTGATGTCTTTAAAATAAAAGGGCAGTTATGAATCACATTTTCCCCCATAAAGAATATTTTCTGTTTTAATGAAAGAACGTTTTTATGAAGTCATTACCTCAGTGGGCAAAATAGAGAGGTGTCCCTTCATCGGTTCACCTTTGCTGGTCAGGAATCTGACACTGGATATATTTTTGCAGTCTTCTCTCCAAACATGAAGCCGTGTTCCTAATGTGTATCAGCATATAGTAGGTATTATAATTACCTGTATATACAGTAAAACCTTGGATTGTCAGTAACTTGTTCTGCGAGTATTCTGCAAGATGAACAAACATTCCTAATAAATCTTAACTTGATAAATGAACCATGTTTCGCAGTACGGGTGGTACTTCACATGAATGTCACAATTTCAACTAAGTCAATGGTGTTCTCTCTCTCTCTCTCTCTCTCTCTCTCTCTCTCTCTGTCTGTCTCTCGCTCACTCTATCTCCCACTGTGTGATTTTGGGTGATCATCAATGCAGTGTCACATTTCCGTGAAATCCTCAAAAGGAGCCAAAACCAAGTGTCATTAGATAGATTCCTTGTTAAAGTTGCCAGAAAAGAAAAAGATTCCATTGAGCCAATAGATAGCAGTGATTCTGTTAGTCATAGTGAAAGCCACCCACACAATAACCCTCCTCTCTCCTGTCTCCCTCACACCAGCCACGAAGGTTTTCAAAGGGAAGTGCAGGTTAATTCGTTTATTTTTCTTTATATTTTGTATTCTCTTTATTATTTTGTATTATATTACAGGATTGTAATCATTTTTTTTAATTTTTTTTTAACGTTTATTTATTTTTGAGACAGAGAGAGACAGAGCATGAACAGGGGAGGGGCAGAGAGAGAGGGAGACACAGAATCTGAAACAGGCTCCAGGCCCTGAGCGGTCAGCACAGAGCCTGATGCGGGGCTCGAACCCACGGACCGTGAGATCATGACCCGAGCCGAAGTCGGACGCTTAACCGACCGAGCCACCCAGGCGCCCCAGGATTGTAATCATTTTTATATTAATATTTGTGGGTTGTGGATTGAATCATCTGAATTTCCATTATTTCTTATGGGGAAATTTGCTTTGATATACAAGTGCTTTGGATTACAAGCAGGTTTCTGGAACTAATTATGCTCACAAACCAAGGTTTTACTGTACATAGATTCTATTTACATTATGCATTTTATATAATAGTATATATGAAAACGAATGTATGTCTATAGACGTAACTGGTTATATCCATAGAGCTATGTTTCTATCTCTGTCTATAAAATCTTCTATCTTTTCTACAAAGTCTTCAGTGAAATTGCCAGTGATGATTGGAGCACCTTTCATTCTGAAGTCAGCTGAAATAGCTACTCTTAACAACCTGGGAAAGAAAACCTAGCCTCCAGGTCCCATAGACAGCAAAGATTTGCATAATCAAAGAGAGCAGAAAATCCTTGGAAAAAGCTAGTCATTGGTTGAACTCTCAGCACTTGATGGATTAGAAAAGGAAGCACATTCTGGCTCACAGAGTTATTAGAAATTCTAAGAAATTGTATTGCAACTTGTCTAGCACTATTCATCAACTGCCCTTAGAAGGAAAAATGCAGAATAAATATTAAAAGGGCCATTCCCAATGGGGTCAGAGCTTTGGAATCACCTAGGTTAATTCAAAGGCAACATTACTGTTAATTACACACACAAAATTTACCCAGTTAGCATGCTAAGTAGAAACACTGGGCTTGTCAATCCTATAGAATAGGACAAAGTTCTTCCTTTTCTTTCTTTCTTTCTTTCTTTCTTTCTTTCTTTCTTTCTTTCTTTCTTTCTTCTGTTTTTCAAATTTTGGCAAGGAAAGGAATTTTTAATTTTTAGAAACCAAGTGAAATTTTATTTTATTTTATTAAAAAATTTTAATGTTTATTTTTGAGAGAGAGAGAGCTTGAGCAGGGGAGGGTCAGAAAGAGAGGGGGACAGAGGATCCAAAGCAGCCTCCACACTGACAGCAGTGAGCTGTTGGGGGCTTGAACTCACGAACCATGAGACCATGTCCTAAGCTGAAGTCGGACAGTCAACTGAGCCACCCAGGTGCCCCGTGAAATTTTATTTTTTAAAGTGGTTGATAAAAGAATGTTTCCTGACATTCTCAAATGCATCTCAGGATAATTAGTTAATGGATTAGAGCTCATTTAAAAATATCATTTAGTAGGGCAGCCTGGGTGGCTCAGTTGGTTAAGGGTCCCACTTTGGTTTAGGTCATGACTTCACGGTTTGTGAGTTCAAACCCCGTGTCAGGCTGTGTGCTGACAGCTTGGAGCCTGTAGCCTGCTTCAGATTCTGTGTCTCCTTCTTTCTCTGCCCCTCCCCTACTTGGGCTCTGTGTGTCTCACTCTGTCTCAAAAAAATTTTTTTTCTTATATTGCAAGCACATAACCTTTTCTTTTCCTTGATTATCACTTAAGTACATTTATTAAAGTATTGCTTGTGAATTCATTTTTTCCATCCTTCCATCTTTCCTGCATTTCCTCCGAGAATATTTACTTAATAAATTAAATAATAACTGTATCCTAATGTATTCTAAATATTGCAATGAGAAAATTGGTTAAGCCATAAAATATAACTTTATAAAATATTATACTTCCATCCCCCCTCCCCCCTCCCCCCGTATGCCAGGACAGAGCATTACTTAATTTTATTTAACCAACCATTTTATTTATTTCTTATTTTTTTATATTAAATATAATTTATTGTCAAATTGGTTTCCATACAACACCCAGTACTCATCCCAACAGGTGCCCTCCTCAATGCCCATCGCCCACTTTCCCCTCTCCCCCAACCCTCATCAACCCTCAGTTTGTTCTCAGTATCCAAGAGTCTCTTATGGTTTGCCTCCCTCCCTTTCTGTAACGTTTTCCCCCCTTCCCCTCTCCCATGGTCAAGTTTCTCAGGATCCACATAGGAGTGAAAACATATGGTATCTGTCTTTCTCTGCCTGACTTATTTCACTCAGCGTAACACTCTCCAGCTCCATCCACGTTGCTGCAAATGGCTGGATTTCTTTCTTTCTCGTTCCCAAATAGTATTCCATTGTATATATAAACCACATCTTCTTTATCCATTAACTAACCATTTTAAACAAGGCTAGGTATCTAGTTTCAGACTGAACCTTAAGCTAAAACAGAGGCAAGTAAATACACAGGTCCCAGGTCTTATCACTTTGGAGCAAACATGAGGAAAGCTATTCCTTTTTTTTATTTTTAACTTTTTCAACATTTATTCATTGTTAGAGACAGAGTGTGAGTGGGGGAAGGGCAGAGAGAAAGAGCAAGACACAGAATCCAAAGCAGTTTCCAGGCTCTGATCCTCTCTATGCCGAATCTCAGCAGATACGTGCAGAGAGGAAGAGGGCTGTAGCCTTTGACCACTGAGGAAAAGCTGGACCCATTTCGGAGTTTAGATTCTGGGTGCTCACAGCTCTGCGATGTCATAACTTGGAAATAATAGTATGTTCCATTTATACTTGTTCCCTAATTATTACAGTAGGGACAACGATAGGTGTGAACTTCTGTATTCCAACCACATGTCAGTATTTCATGTTCTGAAAACTTATAGGCAAAATTGTGTAAAGTCCCCAAGCAAGCATAATTTTGACATTTTCTTGAAAATGTTGAATGCAATTTCTTTTTTTCTTAATTTTTTTTAATGTTTATTTTTGAGACAGAGAGAGACAGAGCATGAATGGGGGAGGGTCAGAGAGAGAGGGAGACACAGAATCCGAAGCAGGCTCCAGGCTCTGAGCTGTCAGCACAGAGCCCGAGGTGGGGCTCGAACCCATGGACCGTGAGATCATGACCTGAGCCGAAGTCGGACACTTAACCAACTGAGCCACCCAGGCGCCCCTGAATGCAATTTCAAAGGCCTGTTTTAAAATTCGTTTTTACTTGTGTGAATACCAAACATCTTCAGTGTTAGACATCCATTCTACTATTTTCCCCAAGACGATGTAGCCCTCCCTACTAAACTACACCCCTCATAGAAGTGTCTTTCTTTCCTCAAAAGCACCAGCTTTACTAAAGAGAGTTTTGTCAAGACGGTCCTTAGCACAGAGTTCTCACTAGTAGAAAGAGGCATTCTTGGCAAAATGAAGTAGAGTCAACTCTAGCTTTGTTTTTGCTTCTCCCTTAGGGTTAAAATTCCTTGGATGACGTCACCGTCTTCCCACTCTGTTGGCGGACATTGATATGGCACTCACTGTTTAACCTGTACCATTCTAATGAGATCCTCACTGTGTTTCCATGAAATACAGAGGTGCCCAGAGAGGTGAAGTACATTTGTCAAGCTCACAAGGCTAGCCAGCGGGAAAGCCAGGAATGAACCTGAAATCTTACAACTCCACTCTTTGTTGTTCTAACTGCTAAATGAATGGTTAGGTGTTTCACTGGATACTAGATAAATTTTATTATGTAAATAAATGCCTAGAATACAGCATCAGTAACGATGTGAAATGCAAAGCTATAACCACCAGACTATTTCATGAAAGGAGATGCCCTGTTGAATTTAGTGAAGGTGGAACATGATTGTTCATTGTTCACATAAGAAGTACAAATCTATCGCCAGAAGTCTGACTGATGTAGGAACAAAAATCTTCAACTCCTCAGCTCTTATAAGGAAGTCTGGATCGAAATGGGTTTAAACTGCTAGCCAATGTATGACTCACACCTTGCCTCAGTAGGCATTCTTACATTGGATTCATTTCCAAACAGAAAAGGTGCAATTTGCACAGATACCTAAGGTAGTCATGGTGCAGGCTGAGCTTCTTTTATTTTAGAATATGTAAAGAAAATAGTCTTATATTGTGAATGTCATAGCCATTTCGTTCAATGTGGGGAATCATCCAGAATGATGGGATGAAGGACATTATTGGTAGGGAATTAAATGTCCCGGATAGGAGACCTTGCATTTTCCAACCAGTCTGAATGTGAACACAAGAACCCTTATCTCAGTGAGACACCATGCCTTGTGTGTTTGGGGAGAGAAATACATGCAAAGGTTTGCAGATCTATAGATTTGAACAACAACAACAAACAGTAATGGGGATTTAGTTTGGCCTAGAAAGTATAGGGAATAAGGGGAGTCTAGCTGGTTCACCTGCTAGAGCATGTGACTCCTGATCTCAGGGTGTTGAGTTCAAGCCCCACACTGGACGTGGAACCCCCATTGAAAACAAACAAATCTGAACTAGAAAGTATAGAGAAGAACCCATGTTTTATCCATGCCAGGAAAGCTAACTGCCCTAGAACCAAGCCAAAAGGATATGTTTTACCTCACCACCAAAACCCAAGGTGGAGATTTTGATTCTGTCACCTGGATGCCTACTGCGGGTGTGGGTTGTGCCTTGACAGAGAGCAGGGAGGTGGTGTTCTCGCTTTACGCTATGCTTTCTGTTGTGTTAGCCCCTTAGCGCACAGTGCCCAAATCGGACCCTGAGAAAGAAAGTCCTACAGTCCCCACATGGAATCCCTGTGCTTCCATCTATGGTATCTATGGTATTTCAATACCAGCAGTATCTAGAGAACATCCTGGGCAATTGCAGCCACTTATTTTCAGGAGACAAAGAGAACATCTCGAAAAAGATTCAGGTCTTGAATAAGGTGCAACTCTATTCCTTAATGCATACTAGTGATCTGATATGCTTTATAGTCTTAACATCCTGACTCTCCTCCTTGTGTGGGGATCCTGGTCACCTTGCCCAGGATCTGTTGCCCCAGAGCGGCCATCCTCCATCATGAAAGTGCACAGAAGAAGGACGGAAGAATATTACGTAGATTATGTTTTCCCTCTGATCTGTCTGGATTTCCAGCGGATACCAAAGGGGAGGCTTTGAGCTTAAGCTAAGAACCAGCAAATTTCATCAAGAAACCACTTTCATCAAGACACCCCTTTCTTTCTGCTTTTGTTTTTGAGGTTTACTTTTTTTTCTCCTTTTTTCCTGGCATATGGACTTTATTTTTTCAGAAAAACAGAGCAGCAAGTAGAGAGTTCCCATATAACACCCTGTGTTGGCTTTTAATGATGATAGAGTCTTTCATTGTCCTGTACAAAAAAAAAAAAAAAAAATTGAAAAAGACTCTAATTCTATTTTCCATGAAGACAGAAGGCCCAATTGGCGTGGCCATCAAAGGATAGCTGATATTTGACAGCCTGCAGCCGGTTTTACCCCCGCTTCAGGCAAGGACTTTATCCCCCAAAGAGTATTTTCCTTGTCCCAATTTACCGCTAGATTTGACATTTTTATTATTATGGTTTCCCAAGGGTGCCTTTTCCTCCTTCTGAGCCACCATTGTATCAGGTTTTAGGTTTACAGACCTTTTATCACCCGCTAGCAATTTCTTAGTAATTGATATATCAAGTTATTGTCATTAAAACCAGTCTGTTTTCATGGCAGGAGTTATTATGTTTTGCAAAGCAATGCTTCCCAGACCCATAAGTCACTGAAGCCCAACAAAAGAGCAAATAAACTGCTCGGCGTCGTGGAAAAGAACCTTCAGAGAAGAGCATTGTGCGCAGGAACCTTTTCAAAGGCTGGCTTCGAGCTTCACACGCCAGGACGCGGAGTGTCATTGTGGTCACGGGCTGCTTTTAGACTCCAGATTTCCTTCCTTGGGTTCAGAGCCGGCTAGTTCATTTCGGTGAAGAATTCATCCCCGGCCCTGCCAGTTCACACAGGCTCTCTGAGTGGCTGTAGGAGCCTTGAAGACGTGCCAAGTCCGGAATCATTAGCATGACACTTACGTCCCCTTGTAAAGGGAGCTGCTGACACAGACTGACAAGGGTACAGATTTACAAGTTTGAGGCAGCGTGGGGAAGCTTCACCATAAAACCAGGCCTGCTGGGCTCACCCTTGTCAGCCACACAGTGGGAAAATTGGGGACGTTGATCTCTACTTGGGATCGAAAAGTTATAGCTCTGGTCTCCGGGTTTATAGTGCACATCACTGTTTTCCAGAGTAAGATCAGATCAGAGATGCCTTTCACCCCTGGCTCGCATCTCAAACCACTCTTTGTCCGTTCCCAGTCCGCACATTTAACTCCCGTGCATTTGAATACTTGGTAAAACCCACGCATAGGGAAGTTCCCACAGAAGCTCTGAGCCCGTACACTTTTACCAGACAGTCGTTACAGAATGAAAGCACCACAGTGAAATGAAATGAGATCACGGGGCCTTAAAATCATGCAGCCAATGAAGTGGGAGATGTTTCTAGGGAACATGAGCATGTCCCCGTTTGGGTTCTTCTTTCCTGTTAGAAATGGCATTACTGAGTCTGCTGGGGAATTTATTGTGAGGCCAGCATCCCATTAGTGCCGTTTCCTCACTGTGTCTTTGTAATTACATTTCGTTGTGGTTATTTACGCCCGTGATTCGTACATCATCATTTATCATTAGGCAATTACCTCATCACGTAGCGCTTCAAATGGAAAGAGACACTGTGTTTTGTGTCAGTCTTAATCCAATGCCCCTGCATCAATATATATGAGAAACACCTTGAACATAGAATAAAAGTGATCTGCAGCCCTCATCAAGATTCAAGCCCAAGGTTCAGCAAACTTTCTGTAAAGGATCAGATAGTAAATATTTTAGGGTTTGCTGGCCAAGAAGCCTCACGCTCTTCCTCCATAAGGTGAACACAACCACAGACGGTACAGAAATGAATGAGGGTGGCCGAGTTCAAGGGAGCTTGGAATCCGTGCTGGCGGGTTGTGGCCCCAGGCTGCCGCTGGCCCACCTGACCCTTGTTGGAGCTCTGGAATAGAAAGGAAATGTTTCTTCTGGACCACATCTAAAACATCGGTGATGGCTGGCTTAGCTCTGAGACTGTGTCAGGAAGCTTGAGTTCATTGGGGGAGGGTCCTTGGATTGATACGTAAGAATTCTAGATCAAGATTATCCATTGTGTGGACTCCCCTCAGTGCTGAGAATCTCCGCAAAACAAAGTGGAACAGGTGTGATGAGAATTATCGCCAGTTTCCAGATTGACAGACTTGAGTCCCAGTGGCATTCAGCAATTTTCTCAAAATCTCACAGGTGAGAAGTGTTTGGAGGTGGGTGAGCAGAATTTCAACCAAAACACTTGGTTATCCAGGGAGCAGGATAGAGAAAGGGACCGTAGGCTATGGGTTTGCCCTTCCCAAGGAGCCCCTGTCTTTTGGAATTGTGTTTCCAAGTAATCTGGTGTGTATCATTAGGGTCCTGCACACACACACACACACACACACACACACACACGCACATATCTAAGTGCATGCATATATGTGTATATGTGTGTATGACATTATGACATATGTCTGCATGTATTCTGGAGTTAGTCTCATGTGGCCTGAATCCCAAACTTTATTTATCATCGGAGTGATTAAAATCACTTTGAACATTAAATAGCACATGAATGTGGAAGTCGAAAAATGCTATCGAACAGTTCACGTGAAATTTCCCTTACTTTCATGGGTTTGAACCAATTGGAGGAGATCTGCTTGAGTGCACAGGCACGGATACTCACATCAGCATATATGGCGACCGAAATTTAATATTTAGGGAGAAGTCATGAATTGTAACTCATAGGGTCAGGTTGCATTGTTTCTTACAAGTTCCATCAACTCTTTTTGTAAGATGATTCTTTACGAAAATCCCTCCCCATACATCACCAAATACATGTGATTTGGGCATGTCTCCTTAGACCTTTTCCTTTTGTCTACTTGGTGCTATTTATGTATCTGAGTATGTATTTACCCATATGTTTCTATCATCTATCTACCTATTGTTTGATTTTCACGAAATGGTATAGACAAAGTGCATACATAGATGGTACACTATTTTCCCTTGACTATTTCATTGCAAGTATCTGATGTTACCGAAAATTCCTAAGTTGTGTTAAAAATATTTAAGTATAGCTGTGTATTTAAGTTTGATTTTTGAAGCATAGTTGACACAGTGTTACATTAGTTTCCGGTGTACAACACAGTGATTCTGTGGGTTTTTATAATTCATGATTATTAATTTTCACAGTTTTGTCCATCAAGTTGTTGACTGTGAATCATTGGATCATTTAAAGAAATTATTTGACATTCAGGGTAACCTGCTTTTGCTATCTTAGTGAAAGCCATAATGGTTCATTTTATATCAAGCTCAAAAAAATATGTTGATTGTTTTATTGTATGTATTACATCGAGGAGGAAAAAACGTCATTAGAATTTATTTATTTATTTATTTTTTTAATGTTTATTTATTTTTGAGACGGAGAGAGACAGAGCATGAACGGGGGAGGGGCAGAGAGAGAGGGAGACACAGAATCGGAAGCAGGCTCCAGGCTCTGAGCCATCAGCCCAGAGCCAGACGTGGGGCTCGAACTCACGGCCCGCGAGATCGTGACCTGAGCTGAAGTCGGAGGCTTAACCGACTGAGCCACCCAGGCGCTCCAAGAATTTAAAATTATCAACTAGGTTAAAGAAATTTCTCTGGGTATCTAAGAGTGTTTTCCCTCTGTGTTGTGTTTTAAAGAGCTATCCAAGTGTTTGTTTGGCTTTATCTCTTCTGCCATATTTTGCCATCTTTGGGATCATAGTCTGTTTGTACATTGTGATAGAAATTGAAGTGTGTTTGTTTAGAACACAATGACACTCAAGTGTCCATTGCCTAGGGCATTGCAGCTTGAAGAGGGTGTAAACAGGACAGAATCACAGCGCTGCAGGGATTCCAAGAGTGGATTAGCACTTTGTGGTAGAGCAGTATGTATTCAAAAGATTTGGAAGATCCCTGATCAATGACCACCGAGATTGTTTCCAGTTGTGAGTGGCTTAACAGTATCGGTCAGTCAAGCCTGTCCTAAATGCTAATCTGGGTATTAAAGCAAAATTTAATTAAACAACATCAAGTCAAGAGCATTTCCTAAGGGTTTGAGTTGAGAGAAAGTTCACGAATAGGTGTATGTAGTATTTGCCTTAGGCATCTTTGTGTGCATACACATCTGTACCTGTCCTTGCATATAAAATGTACTACAAATACTTATCGTGTGTGGTGAAATGGTTCCGCCTTCTTGCACGGCCACATGACTTACGGTGGCATGAACGAAACTGTCCTGTCAGGAGCATGGCATTGTAATCTTTGTGACTGTTTCCGTAGCATATGGTAATGAATCTAAGCTATCTGACAATCATGGCCGAAAAACTTGGAGGTTTGAAAAATTCAACCAAGTAGCACCTTTCCCACAAAGCATGGGCAACGAGGAATAAGTCTAATTCTGAAGTCCAAAAGTTTTTGTTTTCTCCTATTCCATAATCAGATGGGCCCCTGTGTCCCCGCACTGAAGCCCCAACAGCAGTGAGTGGCTCTAAAAAGGGAGATCATCTGAGGCTTTTACTTTCCTCCAGTAAAATAAGAAAAATTAGAAAAAAAGGAAAGAAAAATTAGAAAGGAGGTAGAGTGTAAAATATGCATGCTATGTAATATGCAAGGGGAGACTTCAGAGAATTCTAGATAATAAACTGGTTTAGCATCTTTCCTACTCTGATGCGCTCCCTTCTTTAGTTCCCGGGGCGGGGCGGGGGGTGAGGGGCATACCAGACTACTTAGGCATGAATTCTGCCTAATGAGTGATTTAATTTCCCTAACTCTGAACCATACATGGGGACAGACCCCCAGTATACTTTGTCAGTCGTAGAAATTCAGTTAACACAAAGTGCCTACCAGCAGGCGTGGACACTCAGCATTGGACAGATGTAATCCTGTGTTCCCTCTGTGTACCACCCAGCCAAGAGTCATTTCTCACGTGCCACGGATCATGCTCATGGTTCTGCTACATCCTTGTGCTCCCCGCTTACACAATGCAGAGAGAAAGAAAGCCACTAATCATCGAATCGTGCACAAGTCTACTTTTAATTAATTAATTAAATTTTATTATTATTTTTTAATGTTTATTTATTCTTAGAGAGAGAGAGCGGTAGAAGAGGGGCAGAGAGAAAGGGAGACGCAGAATCTGACGCAGGCTCCAGGCTCTGAGCTGTCACCAGAGAGCCCGATGCAAGGCTTGAATGTAAAAGCAGTGAGATCATGAGCTGAGCTGAAGTCGGACGCTTAACCGACTGAGCCACTCAGGCGCCCAAGGCTACTTTTTAAATAGAAGATGTTAGAAATGTTTTTGAGGACGGCAGTGTGCATAATGGGCGCAAGTAGGCAGGTCAGGGGTGCCTGATACTTTGAAGAGATGGAGAAGGTTGGTAGTCACCCCCACAGAATACCGAAGAAAGGTGTTTTGGGCTGAAGGAAGAGTGTGTTTCTTACTAAAGAATGGTAAGAAAAAAAATGCAAAAGAAGACGATCAGAACGTGCCTCTTTGGCATAAGGATTCTTTGGAGCTAAAAGCAATTAGATCACAGACATGGGAGGAATCCTGTGAATCCTCCCCCTTTCTGCCTAAAAACAAGGCATACGTTACTGTAAACGTAACACAGCTTCATTTGTAAAACTGTCTCTTTCTCTGATGTCAAGAAGAGAACAACTTTTAATCACTAGAGTTGCCTCTTAACTCCTGGCCGAGGGTACCGGCTTGGGTCTGCATAACAAACCCTACTAAACGATCCTTTTCTAACATTACTTTCCATCATATATTTCCTGCCCACAGTTTGCCACCCCTGGAAGCCCAACTCTCCCTCCTTCCATTGTCTGGTCTCCTCTCAACAGTCAATCTGCCTTTTGCTATAATGGTATATAAACTTCTGGTTCTAACGGCCTCTTGGGTTTTAATTTCTTCTGTGAAGCCCAATCCTTGCATGTAGAGTCCTTGTCACTGACAGAATCCATACCTTTCCTTCTGTTGATCTGCTTATTGTTCATTTAATTTGCATGTCTCAGTCACTGAACCTAAAAGGGTAAAGTTCATGTTTTTAGTCTCTCTGGAGTACATCAGAGTCTACATAGTCTCCTAAAGGGGATCATGGAGGAAGGAGGCTGATCCGATTTTCTTGGGTTATCGTGTCTCTCCCCGTGGCGAAGGGTATGGTCACCTCCAGTACACTTGTAGACAAGGGGCCAGCCCTCCTGGCAAAGAGGCCAGAATGCAGACATGGTGTTCTCTTAGAGTTCACAGTACCAGTTTGGGCAAATTCAAGCCGAGCCAGCCAGAGAGGGCTAGCAGGTCCCGAGTGGCACTGGAGGATCAGCTTTCCATGGAGCATGCCAGCAGGGCAACTAGTGACGAGGTAGGTCTTCTCATTGCCTGAGGAGGCTGTGTCCATGCAGCTTCCCCACCGTCTACCATTGTGACTTAGGAAACTGTCCACACACAGCCCCCACCCCACATTTCTAGATAATCACACCGTGCTGCTGTTCAGAGACTAGACCACTGGGGACTGTGAACGACTGAGAGTACCCTGCTAAGACATTCTAAACTGGATAGGATTAAAAGACAATTTTCCGCTTAACACAGGGGTATATGTTTGTACACACAACACAACATAACATAAAATGACATCAGAGACAGAATTAAAAGGGTATACTATGTATTTGTTTGTTTGTTTGTTTAGCATCCCATTCAGGTGGAGGGTGGAAGAACTTTTGAGGAAAACCTCACTGTTTTTATTAGTTCGTTTTTTTCCCATCTAGTAGAGAAATTTCTTGAACCAGAAGGAGGATGACCTGTTAGTTTCCCAAGTGCCCTAAAGAGAGAGTTGTCCATCGGCATCACCGAGCAGGTGAGGAGCGGATGTCCAGAATCTCATGTCCCACCCACTCCTCAAGGACTACACCTGCGTTCTCTAACGGGATGCTTGGATGACTCACATGCTCATTAAAACTTAAGACGTGCTACTCTGACTGAGGGTCAATAATGGTTTCTAGAAAGAATGAATATATTACTGTACATATGAATTTAAAAAAAACTGAATAGGTGGAACAATTAAGAACTAGCTAATGTTCTGTCTTTACTGTTGTTTACAATGCTTAATACACAACCTTGTTTGCTGGCTTTTACATCAGGCTTCTTTTATAGGAAGGGCTTGCTGTTTTCCACCTGGCTTCTTTCCAAACTGGACCACTTTGCTTGTGGTAATGGGGCTGAGTTTCCTCTCTGAGCCTCATCATCTGATATACACATGAAGGTGTGCTCACCTCACCCTGTGCATTTTAAGAATTTGAGAATTGATGTCTGTGAGACAGGACATATATTTCCTTATCATATCTGCCTGTACATAGAAGTACATGCCTTGGGCTCCTTGCCATACTCTTATTTTGTGTCTTACATTTTATTTGATGATTGCATAATAAAATGGCTTATTTGTTTGATGACACTTAAAGAGTGTTTGTTCAATGCTGTGGATTATTTTGATTTACATGTATCTTCTGGGAATCAAGTGACTTTCTTCTTAAGATCGTCCCATAATAATTCTTTTTGTAAATGTATAAGGTATTTCATTAGTTGCACACGTGATGAAAATAATCAGTCTCAAACTTTAAATGCTTCTGTTTTTTATTGTTTTATTGAACACCCTAGACGTATAATATTATATTAATTTGAGGTATACAAAATAATGATTAGATGTCGGTATATATTCCAAAATGATCATTGCACTAAGTCCAGTTAAACATCCATCACTAAACATAGTAATGGTTTCTTCCCTTGGGATTATGACTTTTTAAGTTTTAATTTTAATTCTAGTTAGTTAACAAACAGTGTTACTTTAGCTTCAACAATTCCCCACGACACCCAGGGCTCATCATAGTAAGCTCACCAATCTCTATCACCTATTTCCCCTGTACCCCAACTTCTTCCCCACCCTGGCTACCATCAGATTTTTCTCTAGAGTTAAGCACCTGGTTTTGGTTGGTGTCTCTTTCTCTCTGTTTCTTCCCTTGCTCATTTCTTTTGAAAAAAAATTTTTTTAATGTTTTATTTTTGAGAGAGAGAGAGACAGAGTATGAGCTGGGCAGGGGCAGAGAGAGAGGGAGACAGAATCCACAAAACAGACTCCAGGCTCTGAGCTGTCAGCACAGAGCCCAGCGCGGGGCTTGAACCCGTGAACCATGAGATCATGACCTGAGCCTAAGTCGGACGCCCAACCAACTGAGCCCCCCAGGCGCCCCTCATTTCTTTTGTTTCTTAAATCCCACATACGAGTGAAATCATACGGTATTTGTCTTTCTCTTATTGTGCTTAGCATTATATTCTCTAGCTCCATTCATGTCCTTTGCAAATGGCAAGATTTCGTTCTTTTTCAAGAGTGAATAATACTCCCTGTATACACGCGTACATACACACGCACACACACCACATCTTATCAATTCATCGATCGATGGACACTTTGCCTGCTTCCATATCTTGGCTATTGTAAATAATGTGATATGTATCAGGTTGCATGTATCCCTTTAATTGATGTTTTTATCTTCTTTGGGGAAATATTCAGTAGTATATTGCTGGGTCATAAGGTAGTTCTATTTTTAACTTTTTGAGTACCCTCCATACTGTTTTCCACAGTGCACCAGTTTGCATTCCCACCAACAGTACAAGAGGGCTCCCGTTTCTCTGCCTCCTCATCCACACCTGTTCTTTCTTCTGTTTTGACATTAGCCATTCTGAAGGATATGAAGTGATATCTCATTGTAGTCTTGATTCATATTTCCCTGATGATAAGTGATATTGATCATCTTTTCTTTTTTTTTTTAATTTTTTTAAATGTTTATTTTTGAGACAGAGAGAGACAGAGCATGAACTGGGGAGGGGCAGAGAGAGAGGGAGACACAGAATCTGAAACGGGCTCCAGGCTCTGAGATGTCAGCACAGAGCCCAACACGGGGCTCGAACTCACGGACCGAGAGATCATGATCTGAGCCGAAGTCGGACGCTTAACCAACTGAGCCACCCAGGCGCCTCATTGATCATCTTTTCATGTGTCTTTTGGCCATCTAAGGTTTTTTTTGTTTTGTTTTGGTTTTTTTTGAGAAATGTCTGTTCATGTCTTTTGCCCACTTTTTAATTGCATTATCTGGTTTTTTTGGGTGTTGAGTTGTATCAGTTCTCTATTTTGGATACTAACTCTTTATCAGATGTGTCATTTTCTAATATCTTCCTCCACTCAGTAGGTTGCCTTTTTATTTTTATTTTTTATTTTTTGGTTGTTTACGTCACTGCGCAGAAACTTTTTATTTTCTTATAATCCCAGTAGTTTATTTTTGCTTTTGTTTCCCCTGCCTTAGGAAATATATCCCAAAAGAAGTTACTTCAGCCAGTGTCAGGCTACTGCTTATGTTGTATTCTAGGATTTTGATGGTTTCCTACCTCACATTTAGGTCTTTAATCCGTTTTTAATTTATTTTTGTGCACGGTGTAAGAGTGTGGGCCAGTTTCATTCTTTGCATGTTGCTGTATCGTTTTCCTACACCCTTTGTTGAAGAGACTGTCTTTTTCCCATTGGATATTCTTTCCTACTTTGTGGAAGATTAACTGACCATATAATTTTGGGTTCATTTCTGGGTTTTCTTTTCTGTATCGTTGATCTATGTGTCTATTTTCGTGCCAGTACCATACTGTTTTGATGGCTACACCTTTGTAATATAACTTGACGTCCAGAATTGTGATGCCTCCAGCTTTACTTGTCTTTTTCATGATTGCTTTGACTATTCAGGGTCTTACGTGATTCCGTACAAATTTTAAGATTGTTTGTTCTAGTTCTGTGAAAAATGGTATTGGTATTTTGACAAGGATTGCATGGAATTTGTAGAGTGCTTTGTGTAGTGTAGACATTTTAAAACAATTTTTAATGTTTATTTAACTTTGAGAGAGACTGTGTGAGTGGGGGAGGGGGAGAGAGAGGAGACAGGGAATCAAAAGCAGGCTCCAGGCTCCAAGCTGTCAGTACAGAGCCTGATGTGGGGCTCAAATCTAGACATTTTAACACTGCTTTTCCAATCCATAGCATGGAATATCTTTTGTTGTGTCATCATCAATTTCTTTCATCGGTTTTTTTATACTTTCCATCTGTGATTATAGCTTTTCAAATCTCACTTAGCAAAGTTCAAAATATATAATACAGTATTATTAGCTATCACTATGCTGTATGTTGTATCCCCAGGACTTACTTATTTTATAACTGGTAGTGTGCAATTTGACCCCCATAGTTACCACCCATCTTAATCAGCTCTGTCGATAGGAGTTCATTGATTTTTGTTGTGTTTTTTTTTTCCCATTCAGATTCCACATATAAGAGATCATACATTTGACCTTCTGTTTCTGACTTATTTTACTTCGTGTAATACACTCAAGACCTGTCCATGTTGTCACTTATGACAGAATTTTTTTTCTTTCTCATGGCCAAGTAATACACTGCTGTATACATAGACCACATTGGCCTTCTCCTGTGTCCATTGATGGACACCGACATTGATTCCATCCATAACTGCTATTCTTGAAGTATCACTGTGATGCTGTATCAGAAGCCTCTGGTATGTTCTGAGCTCCAATGCTTACTAGTTGGGTGGTCCCAGCTGAATTATCTCCTCAGGGGTTGTGGGGCTCAGGACAACGATTCGTATATGGTCACCTTAATGTAGGTTCAGTCTTCTGCTCTCGATCACGAGATTTCATTCATTTATCGATTTCATTCATTCATTCATTCATTCATGCATCGATTTAATAATTGTTTGTTGAGTAACTAGGATGTGCTGGGTAGGATGGGTGCCCAAACATGTAAGGTTCTGTGCTGTCTTTGAGATTCTTGTTCGTGTAGGAAGGATGGTCTTACAAGTGGCGGGTAGTGAAGTGGTTATAATGTCGGCCACGTGGCGAGCCTGGGGACTATAACAGATAGGGCTGTGATCTCCACCTGTGCCAGAGGGCATCCTCACAGAACAGGGACCATTTACAATGCACCAGAAATGATCAGTCTGGATTGTCCTTCTCCTCTGTCTCCGTTCAGCCTCATGGGGAATCCTCCGTCAGATTTCTGCCCACCCAACAGCTCAAGTGGCTTATATTGTTCATGGAGTGATTTAAAGTGGGCTTCACTTTGGTCGTTTCAGTGTCTGTGTCTTCCAGTGCAGAGGGGCTGGTTAGAGAAACAGAAGTCTTCCTGAATCCTAGTGTCCCAGGAAATCAGCCTGGTCAAATTCCTTTATCGATTAGTGCATACCATAGCATTCACATGTATGCGTTCTTTGTTCCCTTGACCGCTACATTTTATGTGTCACTTGAGATGATTTATTCCCCTCAGATCTTATCCCACATAAGGAAGGTGTCTTCCTTGGCCAGTACTTTTGAAAATGCATTGTGGTTACTTTTCTGTACTACCAAGCAATGACTCTATCTATCTTTCTTGGGGGGCACAGAAAGTAAACATCTAACAGAGCAAGACATACATACCATCGCAGGAGAAGAAAAATGCTGTCCAATTCTATGGCAGCAAATGCAGATACGTTCAATTTGAACGTAGGTATTTCTTCGATGAAGAACAAAATCCAGTGTGTTGCAATTGCTGAGTTTGGGTGCGGGGCTCTGTTGTGAGTGGGGATATGGTCCACATCTGCAGGCTGCCCAAAGGTCAGTTCAAGCAATAAAAAGTTGCTCCTTTATTCTTCCTCTTCCCCAGTATCTCCTGCTTTGTAAATGTTTGTTTTTTTTTTCCCACTGCAGGATGAAATTCAGTATCGGGATAGTGGCTCAGAAAGTAGTCAAATGAATCAGCTAAATAGATTGGTCTTATCAGGGACAGAGCTGTGAGGTGATTCAAGACCTTCGCAGGAGAACAGTCCTGTCGATGGGGAGTGGGGAGATGAATGTCTCCAGCTCTACACTTCCATCAATTTGAAGTCTTAAGGAAACAGGCTCCTGACCTTTTTAAGTAAAGCCACCTAATCAATCAACCAAACCAACCAACGTAAAGGCTGCAACCTGGCACCGTTGTGTCTTCTGCAGGGACGGAACCATTAAGGATCTGTTTGCATCCACACATCCATTCCCTCCCCAACCCCCCGCACGATGTTTTGTTTTTCCTCTAGAACTATATGAGCTCACATTTGTAGGCATTAACAATGGAAGGCAGTTAGAAGTCATTTTACTCAGGCTTCTCAGTTTACAGAAAGTTAGATGTAATTAAAATCAGTGTTACGGCGAATGTGATTTATTGAGGTAAATTGGGTGAAAAGAGAGGTGGTTGGTGGGTTGAAGTTACCGTGTCTGCAGGGGCACCTACACTTGAAACAGCCATCCTGAAGTGTCGCATTTATTTCTTCGCGCTTTTCTTAGTATTGGAAGCGTTTCTGTGTGTCAGGGCCAGTGGTTTCTCAATGGAGCGTTGGTCTAATTGGGGGATGGATTTCATCCCAACGTTGAACACCTGCTGATGTGCTAGTGAATGGGTACCTGGCATTTCAGGGATCCAGTGAATGCTTCTTTCTGAAGTAGGACTGTCCTGCTTCTACATCCAAGTGGCTATTAGTGAATGTTTGCTGATACAGGTTCAGCTTTTTAAATTTTTTTTTTTAACGTTTATTTATTTTTGAGACAGAGACAGAGCATGAACAGGGGAGGGGCAGAGAGAGAGAGGGGAGACACAGAATCTGAAGCAGGCTCCAGGCTCTGAGCTGTCAGCACAGAGCCCGACGCGGGGCTCGAACTCACGGACCGCGAGATCATGACCTGAGCCGAAGTCGGACGCTTAACCGACTGAGCCACCCAGGCGCCCCAGGTTCAGCTTTTTAAGCATTACCCCAGTTATTGTTACCCTCCTCTGATCTCTTTCTCTCCCTCTCTCAATCATGAGCACACTTTGCAGGTGCGCACGCAAGTTGTATCTTTCCACACTGTGAGCCCTATTCGGTCATAAAGCAAGGTTAACATAATCATAAAGCCGGATTGCAAAATTCAAAGATGTGTCTACCACGTGATTAACTTGGCTTCTCACATGAAGAAGCAGCAGGACACGTGATGCAACAGGCAGTGTCACTGAGGGTAGGAAGTGAAGGATCCACACGTCAAGTCTCGGTCCGGTCGGGGTCGGCCCTCCACGCTTACTGCTTATCAGGCCCCAGCAGTGTAGGGTCTCCATTCTGTTGGGAGATCAATAGGGCACAGCCTCCAGCAGCAGCTGCCTTTTCCAACTTATCAGACATAGAGGGGTCATCCCTGCAGAGTCGGGCTCTTTCCTGCAAAAATTCTCCCCTTTTGGGGGGTGCCCCGCTGGTTCAGTCGTTGGAGCTCATGACTCTTGATTTCAGGGTTGTTAGTTCAAGCCTCAACGTTGGATGTAGAGAATATTGAAAAGTAACATTAAAAACAAGAAATCATCCCTTGTGAAAAGGATTAAATCAGTCTTGGGTACGTGCAAGCCGTTCTGCTTCTCTTGGGTTCTGGGGCATCAGCTGTGGCGGGTGTGGGCCCTATCTTGTAGCTGTAGTTCTCGTGCGTCCTTCCTTCACACAGGCTTTTCTGATTGAGGCACGTCGCTTCTTTACAGGAGTGACTCCCTCTTGCTCTCTACATATTCTCTCTCGCCCTCTCCCCCTCTCCCCCTCTCCGTCCCCCTCTCCCCCTCTCCCCCTCTCGCCCTCTCCCATCCTCCCCCTCTCCCCCTCTCTCTCTTCCTCTCTCTCTCTCTCCCTCCCTCCCTCCCTCCCTCTCCCCCTCTCTCTCTTCCTCTCTCTCTCTCCCCCCTCTCCCCCCTCTCCCCCTCTCCCCCCTCTCCCCCTCTCCCCCCTCTCCCCCTCTCCCCCCTCTCTCTCTTCCTCTCTCTCTCTCCCTCTCTTTCTCTGTCTCTGTCTCTGTCTCTCCCTCTCCCTCTCTCTCTCTCTCCCTCTCTCCCTCTCTCTCTCTCTCCCTCTCTCTCTCTCCCTCTCTCTCTCTCCCTCTCTCTCTCTCACACACACACACCAAGCTACCCAAGGATCTTCTGGGATTTCTGTTCCAAGAAGATAAATAACACGATAATCTCATCAACAGTGAGATCTTAGCGATAAAACATTACTGATTCCAGGGTGTTGTTTGAAAAGTACTTCAAGGCAACTCCTAACAAAGTCTAGGTGAACTGGAGGCGACGGGTACTGCGTACCGCCCCGTGTGCCCGAAAAGCAAAGATCACTAATGCTTGGACACCAGTGCCGCTGCAGAATCTTTGGAGCCGGAACGTGTTTTTCTGGAGCACGTTAAGGTAAGCGCTTGGGGCACCTCTGCCCAAGGAAGACTCTAAGTGAAAAAGGGATGGACAAGGAAATCTGAGCCCAGTATCTGATTATAAAGACATGTCAGCATTTTAAATTCTAAACACTACTTCTCTAAGATTCCCCAGGAAAACCTGCCCCTGAGTCTTGCCCAACTATCTATTGAGATGCAGGTGTAAGCACCTGGCTACCTTGGCTCAATTACTCATCCCTGTGCCCCCTCTGCTCTAGCGTAGCAGCGTTTACTTGTTAACCATTTGAAAGGGGTTGATTCTCTTTTGAATTTGCATTTCCATCCCTTGATGGTGTGTTGTGTGCCCGTGTGTCTCTCGTTTCCAGAAACGGAAGCAGGCAGGGTTCGTACGTTCGAGTTAAAGACCAGTCAGGAATAATGCATTTCTCTATGGAAGCCGTTCACGAGTGAGTCCTATAGCATTCAGTGCCGCAGACACCTTTCATACTGCGCAAAAAACACGGTTGTGTGTGGTTGTATTTGTGAAGGCTTTTGTCCGGTAGTCTCTCTTACTGACAAGATGTGAAAGAACGTGGCCCCTACTCGGTTAATGCAAATGTGCTGTCTCAGCCAACTTGACCAGAATAGTTTGAACAAAGCAGATGGTTCCTTCCCACTGAAGACATTTGTCATCACAAGATCTAAGCACAGAAAAGGAGATCTGAGTAATGGAGAATTTGGGGACAGCATTGAAGTGCACACAGGGGCTCACACACATACACATGCTTGTACACATGCTTGCACAAGGCATATTTGTAGCCCTATGCATATATCCATATACATCCATGTACGAGGAGTGGATACACACACAGACACACACACACACCTTTTTTTCTCTCTCCCCTTAAAGGTTTCTCTTGAACGTGTAGGGGAGAAAAAAAAATCTTTTTTTCTGCTACCTGCTACATTCAATGTCTAGAGCCATGAATCAAACACATAAAAGACAGGTTGACACGAGGGGGGGAAATGACATTTTTAATTCACTGGGGTTCACAAAGACAAATGCGGTACATGGAGGCATCCAGGTGATTGAAGTTACACACCGTTTTAGGCTAAACAAAGCAAAAGAGCTTTGGGCATCTGGTGAGGGAGGCAAGTTTGGGTAACGGGAGGACATGTCTGGAAACTACGGGCTGCCTTGTTCTGCGGAGAAGAGTCTCCTCAAAGAGAGGAGTGCTTGCTCTCCATCTGGTATTGAAACATCTTTACAAATGGACATTTCCTGGGTTCCTGGGTGGCTCTCTGGCTCCAGGGTCCACTCTTGATTTTGGTTCTGGTCTTGATCTCATGGTTCATGGCCCAGCCCAGAGCCCGCTTGGGACTGTCTCTCTCGCCCTCTCTGCCTGTCTCCCTTGCTCGTGCTTTCTCCATCTCTAAATAAATAAACATAAAAAGGAATTTATTTAAAAAAAAAAAAAACAAACCGTGGCTGGGTGGCTCAGTTGGTTATACCTCCAACTTTTGGTTTTCCACTCAGGTCATGATCTCAAGGTAGGTGGGTTCAATCCCCACATAGGGCTCTGAGTGGACAGCATGGAGCCTGCTTGGGATTCTGTCTCCCTCTCTTCCTGTCCCTTGCTCGCTCTCTCTCAGAAGAGTAAATAAATAAACGTTAAAAAAACAAACAACCCCCCCCCCCCAAATAAATAAAAATTAAATGGAAGTTCCCTTTATAAACGTACATTTCCATTACAAAAGGGGCAATTTATATACTCCCATTTTGAGGCTGACGGAGGTAAAATCTTCTCTTGTGTCTCCTGGGTCTCAATTGCTCTTAGCTCAAAATAGTACGTTTGCCAAAGGGGCATATACTGGGGTGCGTATTCTGGTACCCTTCCCACCTAAGGGAAAAAAGAATTTCAGGTGTACCGTGACCTTCCCAAGATAACACAGTACAGAATACAAACTCTTAATTGTTTCCAGTTTTACAAATTTGGGGGGAGGTGTGGGGGTGGCTGGGAGGGGATCAGAATGGGACTGATCACTAGAAGAGGAACAATTGGAAATGAGAGATACTTGGCACTTGAACAGTGCCCTTGTGGTTGAGCTCAGCACATAGAAACAAGAGAACAACAGCTAGTTGTGGGAGCAGCACACCGTGCAGCAGTCATGTCTTTGTTTTTGCAAAGACTTTGTCTTTTGCTACAGCTTTTGCTCTTTTGGTTTACATTTCTGGATTTACGTTAGGTTACACCATGCCACCGTGCTCCCCAGCTGCTTTTACGGACATTCTGAATTTTCTCGTGACCCTCACTCTGCCAAGCTTTGCAGCAAGAATTCAAGCATGTAGGACACTCAGGCAGGTGGTCATTGGATAGTGGAACTTCTGGAATACAGCAACAGATGGAGGCCAGGACACACGGTTAAAACTACTTTTGCAAAGGACATTATAGGTGAAAGATACATAGGTCCACCTATGTTGGTGTAAGCCTCAAGGAATCTTTCAGAACTTTGGGGAATATAATCAGAGGCATTAGGGACATGGCTCCAGGGCTTAGAAATTTTCTCTTTCTGGAGTTTCAGTTTTTAGAATGAACAGTAGAACGAATTCAGAGACAAACAGGTCCGGGCTCATACTTGATTAAAAATAACGACCTCGGGGGTACCTGGGTGGCTCAGTTGTTTACCTGTCCAACTTGAGCTCAGGTCATGATCTCCCATTTTGTGATTTCGAGCCCTGCTCTTTGCTCTGTACTGACAGCATGGAATCTGCTTCAGTTCCTCTGTCTCTCTGTCTCTCTCTCTGCCCCTCTACTCATGCTCTGTCTCTCTTGTTCAAAAATAAATTCACATTGAAGGAAATTCAATTTAAAAAAAAAATTAACCACGTCATGTGCCTTGTAGAGTTATTAATGGCATTCCATTCTAGTTCCAATCCCATTGTAGATGCTTACTCAATTGCACGTTGGTTGTTCTTACTGTTTTGGTTATGTATATCCCTTTCTGTTGTCAGTGAGGTTGGTAGAGGTTGAACAATGGTAGTAGTGACATCAGAAGATATACCGTAGAAGAGGTGGCAGGGACTTTGACTAACGCCAGGCTGTGAAGACACAGAACCAAGACATCCTGGTGTAGCAGGGTTTTCGCAGAGAGAGTCATGGCTCTGAGGCTTTTCTTTCTAAGGAGCAACGTTATTCATGCTGTTACTGGCTCCGCTGGGTTCGCATCCAAAGAACTGAGCCCCGAATGCCATGTGGCATAGTGTTTTATACATTTTCTACTTCTTCGTCTCCCGTATACAAGAACACACAAACATGCAGTCTGATTAAGTGGTCTCATGTTACAAGGTCCTGAGGGATGTTGTTATGTACACACATAGCCAGGTTATCTTCAGTTTGTTTTTTTTTTTATTCTTTCCTTAGGAACGTGACCCTACCCCACTGGCATTGAGGTAAAGTTTCTAGTTAGTAGCCTGGCTTATTGTGAAGATGGGTCTTGATAGACTGGCCCAAGTCTTTTAAAGTTGCATCGATCTGTATTAACACCTGGCCCCCATTGTTTAATGTCTCTATGCTTAGAAGTAACAGAATTGATGGTAAGGGTTTGATTTACAATTCCATGTGCAAAATGGAATAAGGAGGTATTTTGTTGGTTTTGTTTCAGGTAAGATAGGAGCATGATTTCAAAGAGGCTGGGTTGATCATATCAAGTTGTTTGGTGGATGTGGCCCTTGGAGGAGGATTGGGTTGCACCATTACCATTCAAACATGTTAGTATAGAATAATTCTCATCGTAGATCAGAGATTCAATCCTACACTATGGTCAAAGGAATACTCTCAGATTACAGGCAATACGTTCTAAAATAGTCCATCAGTACTGATGCATTTGGAAGTGTGTTTGATATTGGAAGGCAGCAATCAGGAGAGATGAAAGTCATGTTTTTCTACTTTTCATTGTGATTAAGGACAAAACAGAAAAGGAATAAAATGTACTACAAGTAAGAGGAATATAATGAAAAAAATAGTATTACAAGTGATGTTTAAGAGAAAATTGAAGTAAACATCCTGGAAGAAGGATTCCTTATTAGACCTTACATAGTTGTGAGAGATGCTGGGATAGTAAAAATTCGAATGGGGACAATTTCAAAATCAGAGGAAAGTTACTAGCCAGGGAGAACAGAGAGGAGCTGTTGAAGATGACTAACCTGGCTCCATCGAGATCACTTGGATCCTACCAGAAGCATTCAGCATAAACTGGTACCCTTGGGGTCTGATTGGAACATACCTGGACAATGAGAGCCCTCCAGGATTAACCGATGCCCATTGGGGGGCAGCTTGGAACCTTTACTAGGAGAACTAGAACCCACCAGGATAGCCTGATACCCATGGGGACTGACTGGAACTTACCAGGATAACAAAGGCCCTCCAGGACAAAATAGCACCCATGAGGACTACTTGGAACCTATCAGAACAACTAGAGCCCTCCGGGATAGCCTGACACCCATGGGGACCACTTGGAACCCACCAGGACAGCCAGGGCCCTCCAGGGTAGCCTGATACCCATGGAGGCGACATGGAACCCATCAGGACATCCAGAGCCCTCCAGCATAGCCTGACACCCATGGGGACCACTTGGATCCCATCAGGACAACCAGAGCCCCACCAGGATTAACTACTACCCATGGGATACAGCTTGGAACCTACCAGGACAATCAGAGCCCTCCAGGATTACCTGCTGTCCGTGGGGACTATGTGAAATCTATCATGACAACTAGGGACCTTCCGGATAAAGTAGTACCTGTGGGGACCACTTGGAACCCACCAGGACAGCCAGATCCCTCCAGGATAGCCTGGTACCCATGCGGATGATTTGGAATCTACCAGTGCAAAGTGCAACCCATATGTGTCCAATGGCACATCTAAACCTGTCAATGCTGGGATCTGCAGAAGAAGCCAGTGCTCTTTGCCTGGAGCTGTATGTGTACCTGTCCTGGGGGTTGGAATCACTAAAGGAATGGTTCTAGAAGGATGTTGAGGACTTGTGGTCCCAGCTGCCACCCCTACCAACAAATGTGTCTAGCCCATCAGTGACAACTTTTGAACGGGTGCATCCTGTCCTGGCCACATACCAATATGGGGCCATGTTGTAACAGCTGCTTCCCAATCTTCTAGAACTTTCCAGTGTCACAGAATTTTGTGTGGTCAACCCTAATCTGGAATTATACAGTGAAATACATTCTGGCAAGCATAGAACCAGATAAGCTACATTGACACAAAACAAAAAACTACCACACATGGTTTTACTGAAACATAGGTTAAATGGTCCCATTTTAACAAATCAGAAGACAAAGTCAGCCTGACACTGAAGTCATGCAGCCT
The DNA here is from genome assembly GCF_024362965.1 of Panthera pardus. Classification (NCBI taxonomy): domain Eukaryota; kingdom Metazoa; phylum Chordata; class Mammalia; order Carnivora; family Felidae; genus Panthera; species Panthera pardus. The sequence continues at coordinate 122,780,335 of NW_026526843.1, forward strand.
AGTTGGCACGTCAGTAGGCACTCTAGCCTTTGCTGTACAACCCAGGAAAGGACCACCACCCTGGCTGAAATAGTCAACATTTTCCTTTCACTAAGACCCTTTGGATCAGCAGAGACACTTTCTGTGATTCTCACAAAGTCACTGCATATAGTGGTGAACCATACGTGTGTGGGGGCAGTCTGACTGTACCATCCAATTGCAAATTCCGAAGACTATATAAGGGTGGCCTTCTCCATAAAACTTTCCCTAGGTCATTTTGTTACTTGTAGCTCCTATTCCACGAAGTCTCTTTGGGGTGTCTTTTGGACTCTAGCATGCCATGGGAAATGTCTGAGATTAAGACATTTAGCCCTGTAGCCCATTCTAACTACTAACTCATTCATTTGGTCAATACATTTCTTTCTCTGAGACCTTAAAACCGGAAGAGGAAATGTCAACAGCTGAACAAAGATGTTTTGATTCGGTTGATCTGCAGTTTTATCTGATGATATTCTATGGGGCTCAGAAATTCGCCATTTGTTTCCTTGCCTATTTCATGTGATAAAGGGGCTCAGAAGTTCACCCTCTGTTTTATCGCCTAGACCCCGTGTAGTCTTCTCACCCTGGCCCTGGTCAGCAGTAGCAGTGAGTCATTGAAAATGAAATGCATTGAGGGGTGCCTGGGTGGCTCAGTCGCCTAAGCATCGCACTTCGGCTCAGGTTATGATCTCGCGGCTCGTGGGTTCGAGCCCCGCGTCGGGCTCTGTGCTGATGGCTCAGAGCCTGGAGCCTGCTCCCGATTATGTGTCTCCCTCTCTCTCTGCCTCTCCCCTGCTCACGCTCTTTTTCTCTCTCTCTTAAAAATAAACATTAAAAAACTTTTTAAAAAGAAAGAAAAACCCAGTGAATAATCACTACAGGGAAGATCATGTCTTGCGTGTTCCATGTCCTGTCGTAGGAATACAGTTCACAAATGAAAGGATTGCTCGCCCTGTGGGTATCTTCCAGTTGGTGGTGGTCCTTGTCACAAAGCTGTCCTTTGTGGAATAGGGCACTCCGTGCCTTCATCACCTGGCTTAAAGCAAGAGAGGGCGAATTGTGCAAACCCATGCACACGATCACCTCTTGCCCTCAGAGGACTTTTCCGGGGTCATCCATGTGATTCTCTTCAGAGTGACTGTCACACTGGGGTTGGGGGGTGAGGGGATGGCTCATCTCCATCCAATGGAGATTTTATTTTAAATTTTTACCATCAGGTATAAGTACCCTTGAGAAAGTACAGTTATGTCTTTTGAGGCTGATGATTGAACATACCTTGTTAATTACCATGCCTTTGTGTTCTAGCTCTAGATAGACATTTAAAATTACAGAAAAAAAAGGCCAGGTAGAGCATCACTGATCCACGTTTCCAGTAGAGTCGTCACCCGCTCACAGATCCCCCGCCCCGGGGAAGATGGTTTACTAGTAAAGCATGAGTCTCTAGATTATGCTGGTCTGTTGCTATACTGATACAGATAGAACAGAAAGTGAAATAATATACAAGTGGCATATCACTCTAACTTACTCTGTTTTTTGAAGAATTAATTATTGCAAAATTGGCCATTCATTGTACCTTAACGTTCTGATTTGACAAAATTGTAAAATTGACAGTTTTAAGAAAAACACTTTTATGCCTATTTTTTTTTTTATTTTTGATAGGGAGGGAGGAGGAGAGAGAGAGAGAGAAATCATGAGTTGGGGAGGGACAGGGAGAGAGGGAGAAACAGAATCTGAAGCAGACTCCGGGCTCTGAGCTATCAGCAGAGAACCTGATGAAGGGCTCGAACTCATGAACCATGAGATCGTGACCTGAGCTGTAGTAGGACACTCAACCAACTGAGCTACACAGGCGCTCCAGGAAAACCATTTTTAATGTTGTAAAGAAATGCCCATCTTAAAGTACTGCAGAGATTTTTTTTTCCCTCCACATGTTTTCATTTACAGAACGTGGATTCAGCTGCCCGGGATCATTTCATACTTAGTATTAGATTCTCTGGAAGCTGAAGTTAACAGAATTATCTTCTTGCCTCTGTGGTCTGTCATATGTTTGTTAAATGTCTAAAGATAATGAAAAAGTACTTTGTGTAACAAACGGTATTCCTTTTCTCCCCCCTCCCCCATTGGGTGAAGGACGGCAGATGGTACCTATTTAACATACTCAGATATATAGCATCACATATTTTGTCTGGTAAACAGAAAAAAGGAGGATTATTAAGATACAGTTTGTGAGTTTTTGACAAACAGCCTGATATATCGCATACTTTGCCAGGTGTGTGAACGTGAAATACTTTTGGGAGTGGAACTGGCTATATTTTATGTGTGCTTAGTTTAGAAATGGAGTGAGTTTCTTTGAAATATGATTTCCAAGTTTTGAACTCATTATGCGTGGATGCACTCCGTTGTCACCCAGAATGCCTTCCAAGCAGGAGACTGATGGGCAAAAGATAGGGGCACTCATGTGGCCATCTTCTCTGTCCGTATGAGTCAGTAGGCTCCATAGAGACGTCTTTTTATGAATGTTAATATCATCTTTAAGATTACTTTTTACAGTGGGTGTTTTGCTTGGTCTTAATACTTTTCTTTTTTAGAACGCATGTAAGAAACCATTATCCCCAGTCTCTTTTTATGCAATTATAAGATTCCTGGCATTAACAATTAAATTTTTGCCTCTTTATTTTGATCAGTTTCTTAAGGTATCACCATGATTCCGAGCGTAAACTATGGAGTCAGGTCGCCTGGTTACTAATGATGGTTCTGCAGGTGCTAAATGTATGATCCTAGGCCAGTGACACACTATCTAGGTTATTCTGTTTCTTCTGGTGTGAGACAGGATTCCTCCAAGGACCTATTTCATGGTTGTAGTGAGGATTTCAGGAATGTTTGTGAAGCACATCAGATGTCCATGGGGTGTGATGAACACAACTGAAATGTTTGCTACTATTATTATATAATACACATTTCTGACATTTGCTTTCAACAGTGTCAGAAATGTTGACAAAGACTCTCTCCTTGACCAAACTCCGATCATACCCTTTCGAGTCTGACTAGGTTCCACCCTTGGGTATGTCCTCCAAGAGTTTAGTATTGGCAAAAATCCTGGCCAGGCCCCCACGTCATTCATATCTGATTGTCCTCCGGCTTCATCATTCCCAGGTGCTGTATGATCATCCTGGTCTGCTTGCACCAAGAATCCAGTTAGGTCATTTGAGTGAAGAATTACCCTGCCTTCTCAGTAATTTTCTAGCCACTGCTGCCTCCACCCCTGTCACCCCACTCCGTACCTTGCTTCTCGGCTTTCCTTGTATGTGAAGTTGAGCCCCATATCTATCCTCTACAGCAAAACCCCATTGCCGTGGTCTCTATACCTATCAAGGGAGTCCTAAGTAAAGTCTGCCTATGTTGACCAATCTCATGAATCATTTTGTTTTTCTTTAACAATGTCTACATTCTTAACCTATCCTAATTTGGCATAGAACAACCCTATCGTCCAGCAATCGCACCACTGGGTGTATATCCAAAGGAAACAAAACCATTATCTCAAAAAAAATGTCTATACCCACATGCTCATGGTAGCATTATTACACCAAAAGCAGGGTTTGGAAACAAGCTACATGTTTATCAGTGGATGAATTGATCAAGAGTGTGTGTGTGTGTGTGTGTGTGTGTGTGTGTGAGAGAGAGAGAGAGAGAGAGAGAGAGAGAGAGAGAGAGAGAGGGAGAGGGAGAGGGAAAGGTGAAGAAATATCATCCAGCCTTAAAATAGAAGGATATTCTGTCCTATGCAACCACGTAGATAAACCTCAAGGGATTTATGCTAAGTGAAAAAGCCCGACAGAGAAGGACAGCCCTTCAGGATATCACTTATGTGTGGAATCTTACAAAGTAAATAAGTCAAACGTTCAGTCCGCAGTAACTGAGATTGGAACAGTGTTTGCTGGGGGCTGGGGGGTATCGGGAAGTAGGGAGATCACGAATAAGGTCTGAGGATCTAATGTATAGCGTGGTGATGGTTGACCACACTATTGCATAACTGAAGTTTGAGAAGAGAGTAGATCTTCAACGTTCTCACACACACGAGAACAAATATGCTTGTGATGTATGCGTGGGAATCCTTTCCATAAGTGTAAGCATATCAAATCATTGTGGTGCACACTTTAAATACCTTACAATTTTATTTGTCAGTTGTGCCTCAGTAAAGCAGAAAAAAGACGTTTGGGTGGTATTGACTGGATGTACTACAGGAACACTTTATTTCTCACCGTAAACAGTCAACATGAAAGAGTAACTTAAGTTCAGCATTGATTTTCAACATGAGAAAGAGAGCAAATTACAACCTTACTTCGGGGAAAATCAAAGATAAGGACAAGCAAACCGCTTCCAGATGACTCTCTCTGTACCAGCCCATTTATTTCAAAAGCATAGGTGTTGCAGAGGGGGCCTTTGAGGGTTGGATGTGAGGAACCGTTTTTATTTACTCACCTGCTTCCTTCAGGGCAGAGTACAATGTTCATCCCTGTATTCTGTCTCTGCACTTAACATATAATAAGTGATTCTTTTTTTTTTAAACTTTAGTAACTGTTCTCATGAGGATCTTGTGCCTTGAGTACACGTTACGGGTTTAGCCTCTACCGGCTGGGTTGAGAGGCTCTTGAAATTAAGTGTTGAGTGTTGACATGCAGAAGGGACTTGGTGCATTTTATTCAAATGAATAGGTGACTGATTGGGATCAGGGAGGCAGGGACAAGAGCCAGCACACCATGATGGCGGCCTGAACCAGGGCGGTGTCTATGCACATGGATTCGAGGGAGGAGGTGCAAGATCTCATGAAGGGGAGAAAGAGTAGACTTGGTTCCTGCTTCTCGTTTATCAAACGGAGGGGTGATGAAGAGAGGATTCGATGGGGAAGATTTCCCCCATTCTCCTTGAAAGGCTGATGCTTTCTGTCCAGTTGGAGACTAGATGGTTGGAGGGGGCGGGGCACATAGCCATGTTTTGCAGCCATGATAGGCATTAAGGAGACATTCCCAGAGATCACTTCATACAGCGGAGCTGTCTGGGAAAGTTGGCCATTCAGCCTGCAGCTTAAGGAAACTGGTAAACAGGATGACAAGGATGAGAATGATGCCATGAAGCGGCATCCATTTGGAGGACTTGGAATCCTTGATGGGAAGATGTGGGTGGAAGGGAGGGTTGGGGGAGAAACTGAAGTTAGAGACCAGGGAGGAATGGAGAAAATGAGGAGGGCAACAGAAACTAGCACAGAACTTCATCAGATGTACGGAGGACCGAGATCTGTCTCTCTGTCTCTTTTTCCATTTATTTTATTATGGTATAATTTGCATATGGTAAAATTAACCCTTGTAAGTGGTCAATTTTGTAAGATTGACAAGGATCTACACTTGTGCAACACCACTCCATCAAGAGATAGAACAATTCCATTAGCACACCTACCCTTCCCCTCCCTATCCCCAAATGTCCTTTTAAGCATCCCCAACCCAGCCCTAGCCACCAGTTATCTGTCCCCTGTCCATAGGGTTTGCTTTTGCAAGAATGTCACGCATAATGGGTTTATGCACTCCTTAGTCTCCGAATTTGGCTTCTTTCACGCAACACAGTGCATGTGAAATTCGGCCACACTGTTGCATGTGTCAGTAGGTCATTTCTCTTTATTCCTAGTGGTGTTCCATTGTTTGCACTATGGTCTGTGTGTCCATCTCCCCGTGGAGGGCCACGTGGACTGTGCCTGGTGTCTTGACTGTTCAGTTACAAATGTGTTATTGGTGGCCAAGGCAGAAGCTGCTTTAGTACAGTGGTTGAGTGAAGGATAGCAATGAATGGGAGACCTGGTGGTTATAGATGATTATTTTTATGAAATTTGGTTGTGAAATGAGAGATGACCAGAGATCCCTAGTTCCAGTGATCTATACAGTGAAATGAAGATTTTGTTACTTTTATTGCAGGAAACATAGAGGTATTTGAGCTACTTTGGGGGCAAATACAAAGGCTATTTATTTTGTTTGTTTTGCTGAGTGTTTTGTTTTGTTTTTGCTCTTATACATACACACCTTAAAAATCAATCTAGCAGGGGCGCCTGGGTGGCTCAGTTGGTTAAGCGGCCTGGGCGGCTCAGTTGGTTAAAGGTCAGTCGGCTCAGGTCATGATCTCACAGTCTGTGAGTTCGAGCCCCGCGTCAGGCTCTGTGCTGACAGCTCAGAGCCTGGAGCCTGCTTCAGATTCTGTGTCTCCCTCTCTCTGACCCTCCCTCATTCATGTTCTGTCTCTCTCTGTCTCAAAAATAAATAAACATTAAAAAAAAATTAAAAAAAAATCAATCTAGTAGTTAGAAAAATTGTCCAAAAAGAGCAGGACTCGTGTGACCATTTGCTGGGAACATCTTTTGCAAAACCTTTGGAAATTTGTATCCTGAATAATAAAAATACATACAAGGAGAACAAAAGCACAAGGAAATGAATGATATTAAAAGGGCTAATTTTAAACAGGATGCAAAAATGAGTGTAGAGTATCATTGTCAATTAGGTGATGATCGCTTGACGGGAGGGGATGCACGTAAGGATTTGGAAGACCAAGGTAATAAAAATGCACCAGAGTCCTAGAGAAGCAGGTGGCAGGCATGTGCAAGATGGAAGGAATGTCTGGCTACCTGGGCCAGAAAGAGAGTATGGGGTGAATGGAAATTTTTGACAGCTTTTTTCCTGTGTGGCTGATTGCTTTCAGCTGTGTCAGTGTACTTTGGATCCCATCACTGTGACTTGGTGGTATGAAACATGAATCTCTGGAATAAAATTTACATGAACCAGCACAACGTGCACATTATACTGACCTCATTCCTCCAGTGATCAAAGGCAATCGAGCTAATTCATGATGTGGAATAGGCGCGTATCAGTAGAAGGAACTGTGTTCAAGTTATAGGTGAGAGATTTTGGAGTGAGGTTTCCCGTAATTTAGGATCAGATGGGGTCCATACCAGGAGTTGTGATCAATTTGTTAACCGTGAAATGTTACCTGGAAGCTTTGAGGTCAGCTCTTGATTTTACAAATGGACCATGTTCAATAACTTCTAGATTGTCACCTTTATGTCCCGTGGTTCACAGGCAGCATTTTTCATTTTTGAAATCATTATCTACTGTTCTTCTAAGTTTTCAGTAGTACATAGTTCATAATTTGATGGACACAGTAGCACAGTAGATGCATGTTGGATAAACCATAATGTGATGAGTATAACAGTGATGGACAGATAATTTCATTAATATCCTCTGTAAAGGAAACTTTCATTTGTCCCATTGTTTGTCATACATCTTGTTCAAGAATAAACCTACATCATCATCACCAGCTTATCAGGCAGAACCAGGTCGACTTGTTCAGAATACCAGACACCAATCTCAAATGGTGACCCCAAGCTGCCGTGGCCACAGAAGGAGGGGCCATGATGGGGTTGGGATTATCATAGATGTGATGATGTATTCTGAGTTTCAGTCTTGGTCCTAGTAATTTCCCTGTTCAGGCTTCAGGGATAAATCTGGGATACTGTTTCATAATGATCTGGTCATACATTGATATTGCCAATTAAACCTGAACTTCAAGACAGAAAGATTCTATCCCCTTCATCTTTGAATTCAGGCTCTAGTTCCTGCCTGGCAGCTAGAAGGTGATGTACTTTGTGCTTATTAGATGAACGTATGAACAGGGAAAGAGGGATACAGTTGTTTTCCAACTGATGTTAATTCCTTACAATGAGTGAGTGCCTTCTACCTTCACGAGACCTGAGCACTCTTTGTAAGCATGGAATGGAGTGGAATGCTAGAGATGGGCCCCTTCAAAGAAGATTAAAGCCAACCACACAGTACAGACATTCACACCCAAGGGTGGAACGAGACAGCGTAGCCTTTATGAGAAACAGACTCGGGTTCCAATTATGACTGCACTGCTGTATAGCTGCGGGACTCTGGGCAAGTTTCATTGTCTCCTCCTCAGTATGAAGTCTTTGGACCAGCAGCATTAGCATCACCTGGGATCTTGTTAGAAATGCGCACTCTCAGTCTCCACCCCCGATCGGCTGAAGAATCTGAAGGTTAACTACATCCCAGATGATGTGTGTGCACATAGTATTTTGAGAAACACGTGCCTAGACACTCTTAACTTTAGTTTCTTCATTGGTGAAATGGAGCAAAAGCACTGACCGGGGGAAAGATGAGGGTTACAAAATTACACGTGGAATGCTTAACAGTAGTGGCAGTGTAAAAACGAATGCTACTAATAACAAAATAACAGTAAAAATGGTGCAGTAAATGTATAAGTTGTTGGAGTTGAACAGAATTCTGGAGACAACCCTCCCCCCCTTCTCTGTGCAAAGCTATACCCATCAAATTCTAGACTTGTATTTATCTTCAATTATGGCAGTTCTTGGCAAGTAAGGGCACTTCACACAGGGGATTTCTGGCATTTTCTGCAGATTTTTGGTTTCCACACCTGGGTGGGAAAGATGTTAACTGACATGTAATGAGTAGAGCCCAGGGATGCTGCTAAAATAAACATTCTGTAACACACAGGGTATTTATCTACAACAAAGAGTGATCCCATACCAAATGTTAGTGGTGTCAAGGATGAGAAATCCTGAATTACTATCAATTAGAAACATCTCTTTGTAGAATAGACATATTTGCACATGAAGATCTTCCAAAGGGGACGCAAATGAGTAATATCTAACTTTCCTCGATCGCCAACCAGGAGTAGCATCATGTACATTCCTTCATGAAAGGAATCGAAGAATGAACCAGAACGGTTGTGAAAAGAAATTCCCCCTCATCTCCAAGTATATGGTATTGCATTAGTTGTCTCAACAAGAGGGTAGAAGTGGTCGACTTCTTGTCTGCTAGGAAACTCTGGTAAAATCCGGGGATTAAATATTAAGGCATTTCATGATGCCCGTGCAAAAAGCTGGGATGTTGTCTACTAGAAACTATAAATCAAACACGGAAGCAACATTTCAAACAAGGCCTTATCACCTTCAAACACAGAATGCTATTAATGATAAAGCCACATCCAATGTTATCTTGCACTTGGAAGGAAAATATCAAGTGGAGAATTGTTTCATTTACAACAAATGGTCACATTAGTTCTCTGTAATAAAACACAGTCTGGGTCATAAAAACACATGTCAAAAGAAAATTTTTCCTTAATTTATGACCTTAATTTTGTGTCCAAATTTCCCTTGCTATTCCTTTTTATTAATTTTATGATTTTATGGTTTATTTATAAGCAGAATGCTGTCCCCAAATGGATGAACCTGTTTGCTAGTAAATCAGTAAACTGTACACATTTCTTTAAAATAACAAATTTTGCCATAATAAATCAAAAATGACGAATTCTACATCTCCCAAGAGAGCGTTCGTAGGTTACTCCAGCTAATATAAACCCTGCACCCAGGAGTCAGTAATGTTTGCTGGTTTATGAACCTTGCAAAGCACCAACTCTCATTTTTCCTGCTCAGCACATCTCTGTCATAATAAATAGGTAATTGGTTTTGTCCTATTGTACTCTTTCTCAGTTACTTTTTGCAATAATCACCTATAAATCCATAGGCTTATGGTTTCCTTTATTATACAATTTTCATTAGTTTAACTCATGTTTCCCTTCTTAGTTGAGGAGCACAAACAGTCCAATGTAGCACAGATAAAGTTTATGTTTTATATTCACATTTCTTTGGTCTGTTTATCGGCATTAATTATTTCATTAGTCCTATTGATATACTTACCACCTAAAAAGATATGATTTCTCCTTCTGCAAATGGCTCTCAAGGATTAAACCCCAATACAGAGTGCTTTCACAGAGCATTTTATGCATGTGAAGACCAGCATCACCATAATATAATAATCCTTAAAAAGATGACAAAGGGTCTTGGATGAAGAATTTGATAATTGTTATACAAAGTGATATTTCTACCATATAGTACACATAACACTTAGATAAAAAGTGAATCGAAATATACATTAAGGTAAAAAGGAATTGCAAAATTTTAGGTAAGAACACATAGCATTTTGCAAATGCTATTTCTAAATAAATATTCCTGCTACTTTCAGGGCTTAATCATCTTCAAACTAGCGTATACTTTTATTTACCAGACTCTCTCTGTCTCTCCCTCTCTCTGCTCATGACAGTCCCTAAAGAAACATTATGAAAATGGGTGTTTTCCTTCCAGTTGATTCTGAGCTTCTGTGATTCAGACATTGAATTTCCTAAATGGTGATGTGTCTTCTGAACTGGATACACTTTCAGTAGCACTCTTGTGAAGCTAAGGTTTCCATGCTTGCCTACTGGGGGCTTTTCATGTTCCTGTTGGAGGTGTTTAGAGTGTTGTTTAGGATCATTGAGTTGGACACTCAAGGGCTCATGTGATCCTGTTATGATGGGCCAGGGTTGACTACTTTCGCAGCATGCATGGTGCTCACGGTGAAAGGAAAGCAACCTAATCTCCCCTGGGTTGTGTAGTTATGATTTCATACATAGCCTATACCATGAAGGAAGGGACCTCCATGAATACAAGTGCTGCCTGCAGTAGAGAGGGTCTTGAATAGGTGGTGAAGGAGGCAGGTTAAGAATGTGATATGGCACTGGTAGGCTCCACTGGTAGGCCAGGTATTTCCTGCCTGGCTCCATGTTATATAATTATACTTTTTAATTAAATGCCTTATTTCCTCGCCTTTCCCTACAAAATGGTAGGGAAAGTTGATGGTGGTGGTTCAGTGTACTTCTTATTACATTTGTTGTTGAATATCACTCAACATGAGATCCAGATAAAGCCAGAGATGAAAGGGCCATCCTCAGAACATTCAGGACTTATAACCAGTTGACGAGGCTCTAGGCAGTCTCCTCTCAGGGAGAAATTACGTGAGTGTTTATTATACATGGAATTCAACATGTGAGGTGGGGGATGATTTTGAAAATGTGTGTATGAAGACAGGGGTGTTTCTGGATAATAAGAGACAAAGAATTATATTGTATTGTATTGTATTTGTAAGGATTCCCTACACCCAACATGGGGCTCGAACTCTCAACATGAGATCAAGAATTACATGCTCTACCAACTGAACCAGCCAGGTGCACCAGAGACAATGACTTTTCAATGAGGTTTTGTTTTTGGTCACCTATCTGATCATCTTGACTTCTTTGGGTGGAGGGGGTTGCCTTGGCATCATGAATAGACGAACATGTCATGTAAATTGACAACTGGACCATCTCTTTTGAGATTTTGGATGTTAAGCAAAGGAGGGAAAGGGCTACGGCTGATTCATCCCAAGAACTGCACTCAAGTGAAACCATCAAACAATCCCTGTTTCCTGTATCCTGGACATGCCTTAGTTGGGTGTTGGCCTCAATTCTGTCTGAGCTACCAGTTAGTTATCCTTCTTGTTAAATTGGTTTTCTTTTCTTTTCTCCCTTATGATAGCTAGCATTGGTTTTTTGTCACTGTGACTAATAAATCCAAATGGAAAGTCTTCAAAACTAATTTCAACATATGGTTACATGTATATTAACTACTTCAAAATGTATTTTCAATCCGGTTGAAAACACTGGACTGTCCGCATTCCTGTTGTATTTTTTTCACCATTAAGGAGATCAAGTGCAGAGTATTACTATTATTATGCTTTGTATTTATTATAGGAATTGTTTTAGTAACTGTAGAGGCTTAAAATACAAATCAGAACATCTTTGTGATATATATCCTCCCTTCAAATGACTCAAAGCAGTAGAAGCCATGATGGTTTCTTTAACACTGAAGGGTTGCCTTTCATAGGGGAAATCTGATCAGTATTCTCACGTCCAAATCACACGCAGTAGAATGAGGTTGGGCTAGGCGCAAAGTCAGAGGCAGAATAACAGGCCTTCTGGTAATGTGAAGGATAGAAATGATGAGGAGGCCGACTGGTTGTGACGGCTTGTAAATGAGACCATGGTGATGTAGACTGTACCTGATGGGCCCATCATCACTGGTTAAACTCGAATCTGAAAACCCCCGTGTGCGCATTGACCATCATATCGTCAAGAATTAGATAAAGATACAGATGATTGATTAACGTTGTAAATGGCCTGTGATTACTGATTTCTATGCAAACCCATTTAATGAAGGCTAAGTACACAGAGTTGATAGACGAGTATGACTTTTGTCTTGGGAAATTTCACCCCAAATGTCTTATGTTTTACAAAGTTACCCACCCCCTCCCCCCAAATATTTGGAAGGTTCAGCCATCTGGAGTTGCTCACCCAGTTCTGAATTGAATCAAGAGAAAACATGCATTGGGACAAATGAGCCTGATCATCGTTAGTTTTCTGACGTCAGCCCCTACGACCAGGGCTAGGTACCAGCCGTCTTTTGGGAATGTCTTTCCAGTCGCCCCAGGAAAAGATCTAGTCCTCATCTTGTCAGCTGTTTATTCATGATGAATGACCAGAGTAGAAATTCCCGGGAATTGCCTGGATTGCCAGTCACAAGTAGCGTGGCTTTCTATCTAAGAAACAGAATGTTACAAAGTTAACGTGCTCGCCTCAGGAATGTGGACTATGCAGGCTGTCTCTGAGAAATCATTTTTCCATGATAATGAAATAACAAGCTGAAAATGTCAAAGTGAAAATTGCAACTGACTGCTGATAATTGGATATTGATGCATTGGTTATGATGATGCATGGGTTGCAGAAATGCTCTTTCTTTTCCGGCACGGAACCCTCGAACATATATTCGCGTGTCATTACCATTCTTCTGTCGTAAAGATGAAGGACTTCACTGACTTTCTTGGCTCATTACTCACTTCTGTACCCGAGGTATGTAAAGCAGATGTAATTAGGTCAATTTTAAATAAACACACACTCAGAAACAAAAACTCTTCTGTGATTGAGTGTCGACTTTAGAAAAGTAACCTAGGCTTACGTTTGTTATGTCTCTCCATTTTGTAGTTGTTTGGGGTTAAATCTAAAATTGCCTCACTTTTGCTGCATGAAAACTAATGTCTCATCATTTAGTATTTTTTTTTATCTAAAATTCCCATGACTCATGTGAGCTATGAATCTGTTTCTTTGTATTTCCTCAAATGGACGTGATTTTCTTGATTAATATATAGGGTATCTATTTTCTTTTGAGTTTTGAGTTGTCAAATTTCAATGTTCATGTAAATCATCTGGGGTCTCCTAAAAACGCAGATCTCTAGGCGGTAGTGCAAGGCCTGAAACTCGGTATTTCACAGAAGATCCTGAGTCATGCCGATGCCCTATTGGTTTTTTTTTTTTTTTGCGTCATGGGGCCTAAGTCCAGGATAAGCACACTTCTTCTGCCAAGTAGCAGGTAGTAACCATCTCAGGCTTTATGGTCCAGACACTCTGTGTCCTCACTCATTCTCCGTAGCCCCAAAGTAGCCAGAGACTCTGCAAAAACAAACGGATGAGACCGTGTCTCATCGAGTTTTGTTTCAGGACCCGAAAATTTGAATTTCACAGAATTTGCACATGCCACAAAATATTGTTCTTTGAAACTTTTTTCAAGCATATAGAAATGCAAAAGGTAAAAAAATGTTAGCTTATGAGCTGTGTAATAACAGTGGACCATATATGGCCCTGGGGCCGTAGTCTGCTGATGTGTGTTTCATGTCGGCACTGGGTGTTAGCTTGAGCCGTTTGCAAGACGTAGATCAGGCCTGACCAAGGAGCACTGCTTTCTGCTAATCTGCAGCTGTTGCCGTGTGTTTAGACCTCTCAGAAAGCACCAAAGAAGTAAAGGATTTTATGTACATTTTTACAAATACTATCCTGATTATCTGTCCTGGGAGAATAGAGGCTGAGACCACATTTGTATTTCCAAATGCTTAACTTCTAGATATCCTGTGTAATGCAGATGTTAGCCACATGTTGAATTGTTGTGTATATTTTATTAGGCCGCAGATCAGTGGGGCATATAAAATACATTTACCAAGATCTATAGAAATGAGTCTAAATATGATTTAATTGGGGCTTTAGGAGTTGACTGTGATTCCTCTTAATATTTCCACACGTCCATACTGTTACAGCTGAGAACACAATTAAATCTTTCCATAAACCATCCGGTTAAAGCGTTGAGCCTCAGTTGCACTCCGCTGGAGGAAATGGGAAGGTTCTGTGGTCACGTGATGAGCAGGCAGTGTATCACCCTGAGAGGTAGCTCATAGTCAGCACTGGCTGTTAACTTCCAAGCTGGACTTTCCTGCCCTTGGCCGGGATCACATAATCTCCTAGCTTTCGTGGGCAGTGTAACTCAGAAGACTCAGGAAAGGGTGGCATAATCCTGGAGGAACAAAAACTGTGTTGCAGTTCCAATCTTGGAATCCAGTATACAGCAGGCTGCTTCATCAGATCTACGATGTCACTGATTGAAAGCTGGACCTTTATGTTGCTCTCCCTCTCGCTCTCCACCCCCCCTCTCCTCTACATACCACTAAGAAATTATTTTAACGTGTCACTTGGCTATAGCAGTCGGTCAATTGTAAGGCACATGTTAATTTCAAATATGTTCCTTAGAATCAAGGAAATATAGGAGTGCCTGGTGGCTCAGTAGGTTAAGCATCTGCTCAGGTCATGACCTCATGGTTTGTGGGATTGAGCCCCTTGTCGGGCTCTGTGCTGACAGCTCAGAGCCTGGAGCCTGCTTGGGATTCTGTGTCTCCCTCTCTCTCTGCCCCGCCCCGACTTCCACTCAGTTTCTCTCTCTCTCTCAAAAACAAAACAAAACAAAACAAAACAAAACAAAACAAACATTTAAAAAAAATTTTTTTAAGTATATAAAAAATCAATGAAATACATATTTAAGTGGCAGGTCATACACAGATGAGACTTCTCTAATTCACACGTGTATGAGATTATGATCAGGATAATGCTGATTATGGCACACAAACCATTTTTTATTTTCAGTGCTTTATTTCCTTCTTTCTAGTTATACTAATGTAATAGTTTCTGGGGAGTAAGTGATACGAGACACTTTGAATATTTTATTGGAGTTTACACAGGTACTCCTTGAGCTGGCAAAACACATGTGAACACAAGTACTGACTGCTTCAAAGACCATAATGTCTGTGCTGCATGTTAGGAAGCTTGTCCCCAGGCGGGATTTGGGACCCATAATCCCTGCACCTCATGAAAGCACCACCTTCTATGTGCACGTTCTTGGTTCATGGAGCTTCAAGTCGGTACACGTTGAAAGAGTCTGGAGAAGCATAGCTGAGAGGTTTTTGTCGTGTGACCCAACAGTTCCCTTCAGCTGGCTCACGGTCACGTTTTACCCAGCAAGGCAAGGTGGGAACAGCATCTTGCTTTTTTACCAACAAGGAGAAAAAGATCACTTCCTCCTCAAGCTGGAAACTCACTTCTCATCTACTCTATCCAAATTCTACCCCAAAGGGAAAGGACTACCAAGATCAAGGATTTAGGTCAGAATGGTCTTTTCCTGCCTTTCCACACTGCTTTCTCCCTCTGCAGTGTCTCAAGTTCAGTGCCATGTGTTGGGCAATTCTGAAGTTCATTTCTTGCGAGTTTATGATAGCACTCTTTAAGTTATTCAGAGTAATCTCTCTTCTCACTCTGGGAATATTATCGTTGTGTTAATCCCCTGGCCTATGGTATCGACTAGTGGAACTTGTAGTATTTAGCACCTTGAGAGGTTCATGTCATGGTCCCGACGCCAGTTTCAGTTGGCATGATGGGGGCGGGGGGAGCGGGGAGGGCTCCTCAGAAGATGTGCACACACAGTCATGCATCACATCCTTGCTTCAGGTTAAAAACCCTCGACTGTGATAGAAAATGCCAAGCTATACGGAGCCAGCACTGGAGGAAAATTGGCTCATTTTAGCAAGTTACTTGTAGAGTAGATGAGACTGCCAAAAATTCTGGAGTGTTTTTGCCTTCTCTTTTCCCCACAGTGCTTTCGGAATACATTTTATGTTTCTGATCCTGAGATGTGAATAAAAGCCCATCATTGCCAACAGGTGGGGAACCAGGCAGGCTCACAGGCAGGAGCCGTTCTCCCTGCTTTACTTCGTTATTGAAATGTCCTCGTGAAAGACTCTCGAAGCCTCAGCCATCCAACAGCTTGCAATTGTGCTCATTGCATTGGGTCTGTTGCTTGATTTTTTTTTTTAAATAATGAATCAACTATGCAGATGTCTTTGTAGGGCTTCGCATCAAGGAAATAGTGTCTCCTCGGGGACTACAGTGCATTAATGCAAAGATGAAGGATAAAAAATGCAAATGTTGATCTTATATGTGGAAAACCCTATAGATTCCTTGCAAAAACTGTTGAAACTAATAAATGAATTGGGCAAAGCTGCAGGATGTAAAATCAAGACACAAAATCACTTGCTTTCCATACAATAACAGTGAACTGTCTGAAAAGAAAATTCAGAAAAGGATCTCCTTTCAAATGGCATGACAGAATAAAATACTTAGGGATAGGCCAAAGAGATGAAAGATTGTACACTTCAATATGTAGAACATTGTTGAAAGAAAGTAAAGAGATAAATACATGGAAAGTTATCCTGTGCTCATGGAGTAGAAGAGAGTTTTACTAAAATATTCATACTGCACAGAGCATTCTACAGATTCATTGCAATCCCTATCAAAATTCCAATGGCATTTTTTTTGTAGGAGTAGGACAATAAATCCTGAAATTAATATGGAATTACCAGGAACCAGTAGCCAGAACATTCTAGAAAAGGAACAAATTTGGAGAGCTCGCACTTCCTGATTTCGTTTTTTAAATTTTTTGTTAATGTTTTATTATTTATTTTTGAGAGCGAGAGAGACTGAGAGTGAGTGGGGGAGGGGCAGAGAGAGAGGGAGACACAGAATCCAAAGCAGGCTCCAGACTCTGAGCTGTCAGCACAGAGCCTGATATGGGGCTCAAACTCACAAGTTGTGAGATCATGACCTGAGTCCAAGTTGGACTTTTAACTGACTGAGCCACCCAGGTGCCCTTCACAGTTCCTGATTTCTAAATATAATCCAAAGCTACTGTAATTAAACAGTGTGGTCCTGGCTTAAAGACAGACATGTACAACAACAGAGCAGAACTGAGAGTCTGGTCAGATGGTCAAACCATTTTCAACAAGGGGGCCAAGAACACAATGGGGACAGGACAGTCTCTTGAACAAATTGTGTTGTGAAAATTAGATGTCCTCATGCAAAAAAAAAAAAAAAGTAGATGACGTGTACCTGATACCATAGGCAAAAATTAACTCAGACTGGATTAAAACTTAAATGTAAGACTTTAAACTATAAAATTGCCAGAAGAAAATGAAAGGGAAAAATCTCCATCTCATTGCCTTTGGTAATAGTTTTTTTAGCAATGGTGTCAAAAGCACACACGTTAAAAATAAAAACAGACAAATGGGGACTACGTGAAACTTGAAATCTTCTGCACATCAGAGGAAACAACAAAATGTAAAGGCAGCCTGTGGAATGGGAGAGATATTTGTAAATCACGCTTTGATGAAGGGATACTCTGCAGAATATATAGGGCTGTTACAACTCTATAGTGAAAACAAAACCCCATTAACCAAACTGAAAATATGGACAGAAACTTGAACAGATACTTCTTTGGAGAAGATATACAAGTGTCCAGTAATCATAGATAATGATGCTCAACATGATGTGTCATTAGAGAGATGCAAACCAAATATACAAGGAAATATCATTGCATGCCCACTAGGGTGTTCAATATTAAAAAAGAAAGAAAGAAAAATGACTAGTGTTGCTGAGGATATAGAGAAATTTGAACCCTTTTGCACTTTTAGTGGGAATGCAAAATTGTGCAGCTACTGTGGAAAATAGGATGGGTGTACCTCAAAAATAAAAAATAAAAAAAATACAGTCATGACATGATCCAGAAATCTGCTTCTAGGTATATATATCTAGATGCATTGAAAAAAGGATGTCCATCCATGTTTATTACAGCATTGTTCAGAATAGCTAAGGTGTGGAAGAAACCCAAATACTCATCAAAAGATGAATATATAAAGCACATGTGCTGAAAATGTTGGCTAGAGACACAATAGAATATTACTGGGTCTTAAAGAGGAAAATCCAGTTTCATGCTACAACATGCATGGATCTTGAGGGTGTTGTTCTAAGTGCATTAAAAGCCAGTCATAAAAAGACACACTGCCTGAATCCACCTATATGAGGTATGTAAATTAGTCCTATCCATAAAAACAGACAGTACAATTGTGATTGTGTGGGGCTGGTGGGAGAGGGAAATGGAGAGTTCATTGTCCAATGGGTATAGAGTTTCAGTTTTGCAAGATGAAAAAGTTCTAGAGATCCATTACACAACACTGAGTGTACTTACTGCTATGGAATTATACACTTCAAATGGGTAATATGATAAATTTTTATGGTTTAAAACCACAGTTAATAATTAAAAATGCAAATATTGCGGCTATGTCGTTGGTCATGACTCTTGGCACATTGGGTCATGATTTCGGGAGCCAAGAATCAATTTTGTCAACGACAATAAAAATTTCCTAAATGTGTTCAGGCAATAAAGTTGTCTAAACAGCTGAGTGAATTTCAACAAAATGTTAGCATTCAGTTAATACTGATAAACTCCCAGGAACCCATCCAGGGTGGGAAATTCGTAACTGGTATCAGAGTCAGTAGCATTTATGTCCAACTATGTGCTGCGGGCTCAGAACTTAAACATGAAGATGTGTTGCTGTGTCTAAAAGTCTAACGGCCCCTTGAACAATGAAAGGAATAGAACATTTAGAGTAAACATCTGATTTTTCATGTATATGGTCCCATCCTTTTAAAAATATCTTAGCATACGGTAAAAATACTAAATAACAAGACTGAAGACGTCACATTTCATATATTTTGAGGTACCTTTTGAGTCATGCCTACAAAAATTCCACACATGGCTTTGGAAAAAGGTTTCACTATTTAATTACAGTGGGAGTCAGGCCTTTGGGGCATGGAATTGAAGTCTTCAGGGCATTTTTTTTTTAATTTTTTTTTCAATGTTTTTTATTTATTTTCGGGACAGAGAGAGACAGAGCATGAACGGGGGAGGGGCAGAGAGAGAGGGAGACACAGAATCAGAAACAGGCTCCAGGCTCCGAGCCATCAGCACAGAGCCCCATGCAGGACTCGAACTCACGAACCGTGAGATCGTGACCTGGCTGAAGTCGGACGCTTAACCGACTGCGCCACCCAGGCGCCCCTTCAGGGCATTTTTGAAGCATGTAATTCTTTCTGGAGAGCTGGATTGCTAGTTTCTACCTGAAAATTTGTGATTCTGGGCCCTGTAGCACTTGTGTTTAAAGGCTTCCAATAATGTAATTTTTTTGCAGTTTTATTGAAAGTACGATAAAGACACCAATTGAAAGTTTTACTGTTGTCTTTTTTATATATCTTATGCAAATACATAAATAATTTTCAGAAGAATAGTTATTATGTACTTGTGTAGCATGACCAGGAAGGAAAAACATATTCTTATGTCAATTATGAGGGGTTATTAGTATGGATCATTTGGTTTAATTTGGATTTCTCTGTAAGTGCAACGGAGACCAGTGTTCAAATGAAAGTGGGTTGTTTGGGGGCGTCTGAATGTCTCAGTCAGTGAAACATCCAATTTGGCTCAGGTCATGATCTTGTGGTTCCTGGGTTTGAGCCCATGTTGAGGCTATGGAGCCTGCTTGGGATTCTCGCTCTCTCCTCTCTCTCTGCCCTTCCCTCACTTGCGCTTTCTCTGTCTCGTAAAATAAATAAATAAACTTTAAAAAAAGTGGGCTGTTGGAAGTCTACAGCTAGGTAATTGGGAACACGAGACCTGGCAGGAAGGTAACTGGTAAAACAGTGTAGCCTATTGATAAATACTGAGAGTCAAATCTAGCATTTAAAATTTTCTACCGTCTCATTTTTTAAGTATAGGACAAAAACCATGAAAAATGTTTAATATATTTTGCATTTAAAAAAAAATTAAATGTTTACTTATTTTTGAGAGACAGACAGTGCATGGGTGGGGGAGAAGCAGAGAGAGAGGGAGACACAGAATCGGAAGCAAGCTCCAGGCTCTGCGCTGTCAGCACAGAGCCCGACTCGGGGCTCAAACTCACAAACCGTGAGATGACCTGAGCTGAAGTCAGACGCTTAACCGACTGAGACACGCAGGCAGTAATAATTTTTTTCTTAACCCAGTATCCCATTTCACATGTGATCAATATAAAATTATTAATGAGGTATGTTATGTCCACTTTTCAAATACTAAGTCTTTCAAGTCGGTGTGCCTCTGAAACAGAAAGCACGGCTCGGTTCAGATGCTTCGCGTTTCAAGTGCTCTATGCACTTGTGGTTCGGGGCTACCTTGTTGGAGTTCACAGCAATGAACTAGGTGATGTTCAGATGGTTGACTCCATGCATGGCGGCTGCATTAGACTTCTGGGGCAATGCTGGGAACTCATGTTAGAATTATCCTATGAGAGAGGGAGGGGGCTGTGCTATCCTTCATCCTATCCTGATTTTAAGTACTATTCCTGTTTGAAGGTACCGCATTTGCCTTTGGCAAACATTTTCATTGTTTAAATGCCATTGGAGTGAAATAGCACTTGTGGGCCTCTAATTGAGGTCTGCAGGGCAATTTTAGACACTTTTGTCTTATTCTTTCTGCAGAAATGGCTTGTTTTTTCCTTTTTTCTTCCTTTTTTTTTTTTTTTTTTTGAGAGAGAGAGAGCGTGTGAGCTGGGGAGGGGACAGACGGAGAGAGGGAGAGGGAGGGAGGGAAGCAGGGAGGGAGAGAGAGAGAGAGAGAAAGAATCCTAAGCAGTCTCCATGCTCAGTGAGGAGCTCATTCCCACAACCTTGGGATCATGACCTGAGCGTAAACCAAGAGTGGAATGCTCATGTGACTGAGACACCCAGTGCCCGTTTTCTTTTTTTTTTTTAATTTTTTTAACGTTTATTTATTTTTGAGACAGAGAGAGACAGAGCATGAACAGGGGAGGGGCAGAGAGAGAGGGAGACCTAGAATCGGAAGCAGGCTCCAGGCTCTGAGCCATCGGCCCAGAGCCCGACGCGGGGCTCGAACTCACGGAGTGTGAGATCGTGACCTGAGCTGAAGTCGGACGCTTAACCGACTGAGCCACCCAGGCGCCCCCCATTTTCTTTTTTTTAAGCTAATGTTTCCATATAGAAGTATATATTTGTACATTCTTAATTCTGAGGACTAGAGTACCCACTTTTCTGTAGAGGCTACAGATAATGGAGACTTAGTGCAGTTCTATTAGAAGTATACTAAATATGCCCACTGAAAGTGGTTTTTGACTCTTTTTCATGATAGAGTGAGTCATGAATTATACAGTTTTGTATACTTTGGTTTTTTTGTATAGTTTTTGTATACAAAACTTTTGTATAGTTTGTTTTTTACTGGATTAGACCAAGTGACACAATTTCTTTAAATACATAAGATAACAATATAAAACATTAAATAATAAGACTGAGCGTGTGATAGTTCCTGTATTTTAAAACAACTATTGATTCACACATACAGTTCTCAGGGGGCCTACTTTTATGGCAGCTCAATTTTTATTTATTCTTCATTTGTTTTTATGTTTATTTTTGACAGAGCATGAGCAGGAGAGGGGCAGAGAGAGAGGGAGATACAGAATGTGTAGCAGGGCTCCAGGCTCTGAGCTGTCACCACAGAGCCCGACATGGGGCTCGAACTCATGAACCATGAGACCATGACCTGAGATCATGACCTTAGCCGAAGCCAGATGCCCAACCAACTGAGCCACCCCAGCACCCTATTTATTTAGTTACTATTTAGTTAGTTGATATGGCTGGGATTGATCAGCTTTTTTTTTTCTAATGATGTGCAGACAATTCTTTTATGCATGGGTCTAGTTTTTCTCATCGGTGTTTTTTCTTTTTTAGGTTTATTTGAGAGAGAGAGTGGGGAGGAGGGACAGAGAGAGAGGGAGACAGGATCCCAAGAAGGCTCTGTGCTGTGCTGATGACCATCTAGCATCATGTAATAAGGAGTATCTTACTGCTATAGATGGCATTTGATGGAGAAAAATAGGCATCACCACTGTGACTAAGGAGTCACCTTAGAGTGATTTTCCCAATTAGAAGAGTTTTCTCATTGACTGTCTCCCATGTAGTGAGTAGGGAGTCACATTCCATTCACTTAGGAATCCAAGACAAAAAAGAAACGGGGTCCCATAATAGGGCCAATTGTATCCATTTATTTGGCTCATTTCTCCTTTCCATTAAAGTAGGTCTTTGGGAAGCTTTTCACAGTGGACTTCTAGTCTCCAGGGAGATCTGTACATGAGAATGCATATACACTGAAACGTATGTGAATCATCTGTAGTGTCCTATGTCAGTGATAATGGACCTTCTCTCAAGGTGCAAGTTCCAACCTGCACACCACAGATGATTGGGTGCTTTGGAGGGTAAGCACAGCACCTGGCTGTATGCCTGAATAAGAAGAACTGAGACTGCCATCATAGGTGACAGTTTACAAAGTGTTATTGCCATGCATATGGGTTAGCATATGTATCCATTTTTCTCTAACTCTTCTACTTGCAAATATCTTTTTTTATTAAATATAATTTATTGTCAAATTGGTTTGCATACAACACCCAGTGTATGTTCATCCCAACAAGTGCCCTCCTCAATGCCCATCACCCACTTTCCCCTCTCCCACAAATATCTTGCCCATCATCCTATTCTATGATACAGAGTGTAGCTCTAGGTGCAAGTCAGAGGCTATATCCCTGACTGAGTCCTCACACAGACCCTCTGAGTTAGTATCTCAGATAAAGAATCTCTTCCTTGCATCCTATGGAAACTACAGTAAGTCTCTTTGTTGAGAAATCTAAGTTCTGTTGAAAATAAGTATCTTGCCCAAGTTCATGTTCCTTATAAGGAAGTTATACTTCCATCCGAAGGTTCAGGAGTTAAACTTGGATTTCTATCTCTTGACTTGGTCATTCTAATACTACTAGGCTATGCCAGTGCAACATGACATACAGTTAATAAATCATCATCCTAGTTAGAACTGAATTCTGCCAGAAAACCCAAACATGCCTGACGAACCCTGACGTGGGAACATGGACTCTGAAAGCAGAACATCCATCAAAGTGATGAGGCAGGAGGATGTCGAGCTGGTATGAGGTTGCCCATTGGCATGGAAGTGTTCCTTTCCAGCATCCTTTGAGAATTGAGTCTGAACCTGCTATCATTGTAGCTTCTGGTTCACAGAAGAGTTCAACAGAACTTAAAATTTAACCTAGAAGAACTGTAAGAGTGAACAGAAAACTTACCCGTGGATGCACCGTGAAATGTCTCACCTTGGCGCAAGAATGGTGGACCCTTTCAATCTGCTCTCGTGACCTAAAATAGAGCAGCTGTGTGAGCAAGCCAGTGCTTTAGACTATCTAGAGACAGGGTATTTTCCAGTATCTACCTACCAGCACAGTAAAGCTGTGGTTCTGTTCAGCACCATAGTCAGCACCGTAAGCAGGTATCAACTGTCATCCAACCCACCGTCTGTGAGTTTCATTCCAAAGAGGTGCTAAACCTTCTTTAAAAGGGCCATCTTGGTGACCCACACTACTATACTGTCGTTGTCCAGCCCAGAAGAGAGCTAACATCTTGCCAGGAATCAACCTTTTCAATTGCTGCCGCACATAGGGAATGATGGGCAGCAGAGGCAATGTGTCCTATCAGCCATTTAGTTGATTGTAGCAGTTTATTGTAGCATTTTCATTTGGCAGTCTAAGGCACTGCTGAGACGGTCTCAAAAGGCTAATCTTTGCAAAGCTGCTGTACATAGTGATTCACATCATGGACCACCCAGGTCAACAGGTTAAATATTGGGCACAAGAAGTCACACTTCCAGATGTCTTAATTTAATTCTGAACAGCAAGTGACCTCCCATTTTGCAGAAATGGCAATTTTCACGGGGAGGGTTGAGTACACATTAAATAACTGTATTGCCCAGCTGTACAGCACTACTTATAGGAGATAAAGATTCAATATCCTGGCACTGGGATAAAGTGTGTCAGGTGAAATGGTAAGAAGGGTTTTGTCTCCATGCCCAAAGGCAGAGATGTTAGGAAGATGGTTTGCGAAGGAATTTGCTGCGCCTCTGTTCTGTGATTGAGATACATGGCAAGGCAGGAGGTCATAAGAAGCAGGGAGGTGGGAAGTGGCCAGGCCAACAGGGGCCAGTTGAATGTGCTTCTGCCTACTGATTGGGGGGAGGGAGTGCTCAGGAATGGGGTTGCTGTGTTGTGAGTCTACGCACCTTCCAAATTGTTGGTGATGCCAAATGAATGTTGGCCTTCCCTCAGTGTTTACACTTCCATCCGAGGGTCTGGGATGGACCCTGTATCCTTTTTATTCCCCTGTATCCTTGAGGCTCTTTTCTTCATTGGTAATAGAGGGATAGTTGTATGTCATAGGTTGTTGTTGACAGATGGAAAGAAAAAAATGTATACATGCAACGATACAGAATGTGTATATATAGCTGCCATTCAATACTGTTGGGGTACTTACTGTCTTATGTAGCTTCATGGCACATTGCACACGCTTTGCAAAACACTTATTTCAATCTATGGAGATTCTTTTATTTACAAATGAAAATGTGGGTTTCTATACATCAAAGTCTCTCTCATTATTCATGATGTGCCTGGAACTTCGTGCATGCCATTTAATGCCTATCCTTTGTAATGAAAGATAAATGGTCTGAATTTCTATGAGTACATTTCAGTATCTTAGGATATTATGTGCTATAAAATTTGTCTGGTAACATATGCTTCTTTATAAGAGAAAAAAAATTGCGTTAATAAAAAAACATTACAATGAACTATTCCATATCTATGGGATACATATATATGACTTCATACTATGAATATATCAAACTACAGTTATGCGTGCTCTTGTTTGAATGGTCATTCTATGTACCCCCCACCTCCAGCATCGTATGCTAATGCGTGTATCCCCAGTGTGATGGTGTTTGGAAGTGGGGACGCTGGGAGTTAATTAGGGTTACGCTAACGTAACTGTAACGGGGTTAAGGCACAGGGTGGGATAAAAGCATTTGTAAAAAGAGAAGATGAAGGCAATATCTCTTGCTCTCTCCCACCTGCCCTCTGTCTGTCTGTCTGTCTGTCTGTCTGTCTCCATAGTGTCAGGAGATAGCATGAAGGCAGCCATCTCTCAGCCAGGAATGTGACCCTCACCAGAACCCGCCCATGATGGCACCGTGATGCTGCACTTGCAGCCTCTAGAACTATAAGAAATATTGGATTTTTAAATATAAGAAATATATAAGAAATATAAGAAATCTTGATTTTGAAGCCACTCAGTCAGTGTTACTTGTTACTGCAGCCCAAGCAGGCTAAGACAGGTTGCTTTCAGCTTTTTTCTTCCTTCCTTCCTTCCTTCCTCCCTCCCTCCCTCCCTCCCTCCCTCCCTCCATCCCTCCCTCCCTCCCTCCCTCCATCCCTTCCTTCCTCCATCCCTCCCTCTCATCCTTCCTCTCTTCCTGCCTTCCTTCCTTTTTTTTTTTTTTTTTTTTTTTTTTTTTTTACGTTGGGCTGTTAGGAATAATGCAACACACTGCCTTGTCTCCTTTCGCTTTGATTTGATGTCTGTCACTCCACACCCACCCTTGTCCAGAAGGATTTTAGTGATTCTTGGCCCCTTATACTTACATATAAATTTCAAAAGATTTCACTAAGTTCCATGAAAACCCTCTTTTTTTCTTTCTCCTCCGTCCTTTTTGTACCTTGGATTCTCCTTTTGGGAGCATTTTCCCTCTTCCATACATACTTCCCTTAGAGATTTCTTTAGTGGGCCTCTCTTTAGAGTAAATTGTGACGGTTTTCGTGATCTAAAATCTATCCCTACCTTGTCCTTGAGAAGATTGTTCTGTTGGGAGTGCAATTATGGGTTGTAGTTATTTTCTGGGAGATGTGAAGAATGGTTTTCACTCTCCTCTGGCTGCCTTTGATTCTATTGAGAATTGGGTTGTCAGTGTGCAGGAAATACCTGGTTGTGTGTGTGTGTGTGTGTACACGTGTACGAGAGCCTTCTTTTAATCTCCTCTTTGACATTGGTGTTTGTGGCATCCGCCATTTTCGTTAGTCTCCAAGTGTGGATTTCTTTACTTTTTCTTCTTCCTCCTTGAGATTGGTTGAACTCGGTCTGAAACACCCTGTCTGTCCTTTTCAGTGGGAATGACGGCCCCGCATCCTTTGCCCTCTCCTCCGGGAAGGCCATCATGTATATTGGAACTTCCCACTCAGTCCTACAGTCCTTCCACACTTATTTCATTGTCTGCATTCCTTTCCATGCTATCTTCACATCTCTCTTCCAGGTTGATAATTTAATTTTTACTTCTGTGTCTTTTGCTCCTTGGATGCAGCCATCCACAGATTGTATGTCACCTGGGTTAGGAGATCAAGAGGTCACATTATGGTCCAGACAGCTGGGTTTCACATCCCTGTTCTGATACGTATCAGCTGTGTGACTTTAGAGCGATTACTTTCTACCCCATACAGCTGTTGTAAGGTTTATGTGAGTTAGTGTGTTAATGTTCTCATATCTTGCATGTTGTAAACATGAGCGTAAACAGAGCGTGAGTGGGGGAGGGACAGAGAGAGAGGGAGACACAGAACCCGAAGCAGGCTCCGAGCTGTCAGCACAGAGCCCGACCCGGGGCTAGAACCCACGAACCGTGAGATCGTGACCTGAGCCGGGGTCAGGCACTTAACTGACTGAGCCACCCAGCCACCCCATCATTTTCTATTTTAATACTACTTTCTCCTTACTCATGAGTGTAATCATTGTTTTTTTGTTGTTTAATGTCATTATTGATTACTTCTGTATTTGGTTATTCTAATATCGAAAGTATCTGATTCTGCCATTGGCTCATTTTCCTGGTTCCTGTTTGTACCCTGTGGCTTCTGACTGTGACCTGTGTCTCAGGAAACTTTCTGTAGGGTAAGTCTTTGTGGACTGTAGTGTCAGTTGGCTCCTTTATGGAAGATTTCTGTGTATACTCATTGGGGTCCTGGAGGTACTAACAACCTAAAGCCACGTCAAACCAAATCTCTCAGCTTGAACTTTTTTTAACTACACGATTCGTGTGAATTCAGGCCAGAAACCTGTAGGAATTTTCAGGGATGCCTGCCCCCATCCCACCCCATCCAGAATGAACAGAGGTCAGTCTTAAAAATGGAAACATTTTGTTGTCCCTTGATTCAGATTTTTGTGTTGTCTTCACTCATAGTTCACCTTTTCAGCTGAGATGGATACACTGAAGGGTTCTGGCTTTGTCTTTGTCTTGTGAGTACCTAAGACGTTTTCTCCGGTCCTGTGCAGATAGTAAAATTGAGTTTTCTTCCTTGCTGGGGTACACAGGTAACCCAACGGCAGTTACAGGCCTTAGAACTAGTTTACTTCTCTTGATTTGTGTCTCTGTTTTATTTTATTTCACTTTTCAGAATTAATGTTACTTTTCTGTAAGCTCGTGTGTGCATTTAAGAAGCACTCTTGGGGGCCCCTGGGTGGCTCACTCGGCTGACAATCTGACTTCGGGTCAGGTCATGATCTCAAGGTTCGTGAGTCTGAGTCTAGTGTTGGGTTCTGTGCTGACAGCTCAGAGTCTGGAGCCTGTTGGATGCTATGTCTCCTTCTCTATCTGCCCCTCCTCTACTCATGATCTGTCTCTGTCTCTCTCTCTCAGAAATAAATTAACATTTAAAAAAAGCACTCTTAGATGCTTCCTAATAAGAAAGAGTTTCAAAATATCTAGTCTACTGCATTGCTAGAATCAGAACATCTTATAATTGAGTAGAAATCCATTAAAATACTGGAGTTTTGAAAGACAGATACCATATGTTTTTACTTTTATGTGGATCCTGAGAAACTTAACAGAAGCCCATGAGGGAGGGGAAGGAAAAAGAAAAAAAAAAAAAAAAAAGAGGTTAGAGTGGGAGAGAGCCAAAGCATAAGAGACTCTTAAAAACAGAACAAACTGAGGGTTGATGGGGGGTGGGAGGGAGGGAGGGTGGGTGATGGGTATTGAGAAGGGCACCTTTTGAGATGAGTACTGGGTGTTGTATGGAAACCAATTTGACAATAAACGTCATATATTGAAAAAAAATAAAATAAAATACTGGAATTTTTATTGAGTTTCACATCTTTCTCGTCCAGCAGCGCTCCTTTGTGGTGCCTTTTTCTGGTTTTTCTTCACAATTTTGCTCAAGTTTGCCACTGGTCCCTTGAGATGGATGTCTGCTTTTCTCTACAGGTTCCCTGGGCTTCTTCAGGTGTGTTCTTCAGGTATCTTCCATGATGGATTCAGGAAATGATGGAATAATCAGGATTTTTTTAGACAGCTTTTCACAGGCTGAATAATTTCTTCCCAGGTGCAAGTCTGCCGTCCACAGGGTGGATTATAGCATAGTTTTCATTGTTGAAGGTGCTCACAAGTGACCTAGGGATCCTGTCAAAATGCAACTGTGACTCAGTTGATCTAGAGTAGGTCCTAAGATTGTGTATTTCTGGCAAGGTCCCGGTAGTGATAAAGTTGGTGGACCAGGAACCACACTTGGTAGGAGATAAGGATACTGTGTCAAGTAAGAGGACTCTCAGGGAAAGGCATGGTTCCAAGCTAATGGGATGGGGTGTCAGGACTGACCTCCGCCAGGATGCGGGATAGGCAGCATCATACAGTGAAAAGGGTAATGACTTTGAAGGTAGACAAGCCTGAACTCAGTAGGTATTACAGTCCACAATGTACACGCTTCCTCTTCTCCCTGACAAAGATGCAAATCCTACTTCCCTATCCTCGTCAAGTTATGCAGAGCCTTGTGATTTATGTTAGCGGATATGATGTTGACTAGATGTCTCTCTCTCCATACAGAATCATTTTCTTGCCACCCCCCAAAACTTTTATGTGCTTCACTATAACAAGCTCCCCGATGATCTGTATCCATGTCATGTCAGTACAGAGGTGATCTGTGATCCAAGCAGCTGGACTAGGTAGCTTTTGGGAGGACATTTAACCCAACGATTTGCCTCACCTTTCCATAAGGAAAAATTAGATGTTTGCTGGTTGAACTACTGTAGTTTGAGGGTTCCTTATTACCACAGCACACCGCAACGCATGCTGACTCACATACCCACTAAAACACCTAGAACTTCTAAAACTTTTTAAAAACTGTTTATTCATCTTTGAGAGACAGAGAGAGAGAGCATGAGCGGGGAAGGGGCAGAGAGAGGGAGGCACCGAATCCGAAGCAGGCTCCAGGCTCTGACCTGTCAGCACAGAGCCCGACGCGGGGCTTGAACTCACAAACTGCGAGATCATGACCTGAGCCGAAGTCGGACACTCAACCAACTGAGCCACCCAGGTGCCCCTAAAACACGTAAAACTTCTAAATGTGAAGCTTCACTTAGAAGGTTGGAGATATTAGCCAGATTCGTTACCTGAGCTCAATTTTTCTTTTGTGAAGCAGAGATAGTGATGTTATTGGGTTGTTATGGAGACTAGTATATTTGCACAGGTGCATCGATACACAATAAATATATAACAAGATAAAAGATAGTAATTATTTTCAAGTTGCTGTTGTGTACATGGTCAGAACTTAATATACTAGTGACAGAGGCAGAATTCTAGGACATGGGTCAACAAACGACAATCTCTTAGCCAAATGTGGGCCTTTGCTTGTTGATGTAAAGAAAATGATAATGAAATGCAGAGTCTCCCATTCATTTATAAATAATCTATAGATAATCATGACAGCATGAGTGATTAGTAGTTAGATCAGAGGTCCTATTGCCCACTAAGCCAAATATATTGACTTTCTGCCCTTTTACTGAAAATCTTTGGTGACTCCTGTTCTAGACCTGTGTCCCAGGCTAACATGGGATGGCAAAGGGGCTATGTGTGAATTTCTTTCTGAATGGAGTTCTGAACTCTTCCTGGTTGAAAGAAGGTGGAATGTGTGATGTTTATCGCAGAGAATTGGGTGCACAACTGTGAGGCTAGGACACCAGAGTTTTAACAACATCAGGTCACCTACTGGGTCAGATGTGATATGACATTTATGCAAAATGGGATTTTATATGAACAGTGTCCTGTGATGTGTGAAACACCACACACCGGTTTTAATATAGGAGGCAGAAAAATCCGTCTTTAGTGAGATGCTCCTTCCTGATGAAGCAAAATTCAAAAATGACAGCCACCCTTATCTCTCCAGATGGCAGATTTCTTTATAATAGTTATTGTAAAAGTCATTATTCTATTGTTTTCCTACTCTAAAAGACGAGCACTCTTTAAAAGAGCTACTACCAGGCTGTAACAGTCAGAATCACAGCAAAGATACCTTGAAAGAGCTCTAACAAAAATGCGGCACAGTCTTAGCATTGTGGAAGCAAGGAGTAATAATCGGAAACCAGAAAATTAATGGCAGGGGACATGCCTTTGGGCATCTCTCTCACAGGGGCGGCCGGACTTCCTGCTGAGTCAGCTGAGTCCTTCCTGTTGTCACAGCTTGTGGCCAAAGAAATAATGATATGTAATGCCAAATCTAATGGAGGATAAAATACAGATGCAAGGGGGGAAATGGCAGAAGTGGGTACATTCCTCCCAGCTTTGTAGATTTGATCTGTGTCCACAAAGCGAATTGTGGCAATTACCCAATTGGTGTGAGCAATGCAAGCCAACTTAGGGGGATATGATTTTCATTTCTTTCTGTCCCCCTTTGCTGCCCTGTCCCCAACTTTTGTGGGGAAGTGGTGGACAACTCAAGTCTAAGAGTGTGTGCAGTTCTGATGGGTCTGTGAACGTAAATGGCCTTCCCATCCCTTATCAAGGAATGTACAACAGTGGAGACTTGACCAGTCATAGGCACACCAATACACAAACTCCTGTTTAGATTAAACAATGAGAGTGGATCGCTATTCACCGAAGCAGCAGTATGGATGGACATATGAGAGAAGTTATTATCTCCTGCTACAGAGATTCCCTGTAGCTGCCCTATGCCTTTCTCATTTTCGCCCTGAATTTCTGGTCATTCCTTGAATTTCATGGACCATGCCCAAGTCTTTTCAAACATTTTTCTTTTCCTCTCAAGATAGTTCTGAGCAGTTTTATTGTGTACAACCAATGATCCCTGACTTACACATACAGGTACTACATTTTTCCCTTTTTTTCTTGATTCAACAATTCTGTGGTCTCTGGGGCCAAAGTTTGTAGATACACAGTCACTATTATAGGCTGACTTGTATTTACCCAAACTCATACGGTAAAGTCCTAACCTACTGAACCTCAGCACATGACCGTATTTGGAAACAGAATATTTATCGAGGTAACTAAGGTAAAATGAGTTTGCTAGCGTGAGGCTCTAATCCAGTAGGACTGGTGTGTTTATAAGAAGATGAGGTTACAACTTGGAAGTGCAGAGGGAAGATGATATGAAGGGGAAAAGACAACATCTACTAGCCAAGGAGATAGTTCTCAGGAGAAAACAACCCTGTCAACACGTTCATATCAGAATTTTAGTCTCCTCATCCCTGAGAAAATAGCTTTCTGTTGTGTAAACCACTCAGACGATGGCATTTTGTGATGACCCTAGAATTGCCTTTATTTAGTATAAAAGTAGTTTTATTCCTAAGATAGGAACTGCATTACAAGAAGTATTGCCAATGATCATGCTGCTGCCATGCTTACTGAATGGTCCTACCCCCACTGTTGATTATTTGTGTAGTTCAGGCTTACTTTGGAAATGAGTGTCTCAATGTGCATGAGGGTTCAGAGCTGTTAGGAATTCTATGCTGAAATAAAAGTAATTCTCAGTGTGAATTCTTCAGGAATTTCTTGTTTGTTTCCCCTAACTTTTAGAATGCTAACTCTCTGGAAAATGCTGTCTTATCCAGACCTCACTGGAAAACAGAGCCTGAAGAAAGGATTGTGTTTAGATGTTTTCTTTTGACAGTGTATCCCAGAAGGAGGGGTAAGGGAAATAAGGATGAGAACATCTTGCCTTATTAGTCTTATTATAGTCTTATTATCTAGTCTTATCTAGTCTTATTATAGATAACAAGAGAAGTTAAATAGATGTACTTGCACAGTCTGGTATGCAGACTACAGATGATAGGCAGAATGGAGAAGCCAGGGAAAGATTGCACCATAGAGAGAAAATGGGGAGGACTTTATCTGTAGAGTTTCTGTCTGTCTTCTGTCTTTCACTGGTGAACATTTACCCCACGGTACAGAATTTACTTTATCATCCAGTCAGGAAGAGGAGGACTCTGAGAGACCTCTACTTGGTTACACCCTCATCTAGAATTCTTCAAATGTTGCCATGACTGAAATAAGACAAGAAGTTGATGGTCCAATAACCTGTGACTGAGGTCACAAGAACCTGGAGAGACACACAAGATCTAGAGGTAAAGAGCAGAACTCAAAGTTTTGAACATCATTTATATTTGAATAGTGAATGTGATTGATTAAAGAAGTAGGCAGTACAGTTTCTACAAAACAATTTTTATTTAGATTTATTTAATACTATTTTTTTATTAGAGAGTGTGCATGAGTTGGGTAGTGGGGCAGAGGGAGAGAGAGAGAGAGAGAGAGAGAGAGAGAGAGAGAGAGAGAGAATCTTAAGCAGGCTCCATGCCCAGCATGGATCCGGATCCTGACAGATCTCAATCTCATAACCCCAGGATCATGATCTGAGGCAAAAACCAACAGTCAGATGCCAATAGAGTTTGGAGGATGCATAGCTATCTTTTCTGCAAAACCAACATCACACTGATATTCTTTGTGCCGTACTGTGCATAATACAACTTGTAGAACAAAGACATTGTTGGGTGGAAATACAATGGCATCCTTGTGTAATAAGATACTTTCATATTTATAGAACTCTGTGCAGTTTATACCACCTTCTATAGAACAGTATTGACGCCACTGGAGAAGGTTTAGGGGAGACTCCTACAGAATTTTAAAGGGATAGATTATATGTAGATAATCAAAGGAACTGGACTTGATTAGCCCAGATTAAACAATGACTGAATAAGAGACATTTTCATCTCATGCTAACTTGAGCACCAAAATTTAACTTTTTATTTCCCAAATCCAATGAAAACAGTTGAAGCACGCCCAATGAAAGAGTATTCTACTTCTGGAAAGTGACGATTGGTCTTTCTCACATAAAAATTACCAGACAAGGAGGGTGCCTGGAGAGCTCAGTCGGTTGAGTGTCCGACTCTTGATTTCAGCTCTGGTCATGATCCCAGGGTCATGGGATTGAGCCCCGTGTCCACCTCTGCACTGAGCGTGGAGCCTGTTTGAAATTCTCTCTCTGTCTCCCTCTGCCCCTCTCCCCCACTCACACTTTCTCTAAAAGAAAACAAAAATTAAGTATAAAATACAGGAGAAGGAGGAACAGAAGTTCTGTCAAACTGCAGTTCACATGTGAATGGAAGCTTGACTCTAGACACACTCTTGTATTGCCTAATGCAAGACATATTGGTTGGAATCCAGAGGAGGCTGAGAGTACACAACATAGGTGAGGAAGAATGCCCATCTGATGGCATTTCGTGAGGGGAGTAAGGGAACAGACTCCACAAAGCATGATTCTTGCTCTAAGGTGAATGCCCAGTGTATTATGTTAAGAGGCTGGCAACCTCTTTGAAATGAGGTGTTGTGGGGCGCCTGGGTGGCTCAGTCGGTTAAGCGTCCGACTTCGGCTCAGGTCATGATCTCACGGTCCGTGAGTTCGAGCCCCGCGTCGGGCTCTGTGCTGACAGCTCAGAGCCTGGAGCCTGTTTCAGATTCTGTGTCTCCCTCTCTCTGACCCTCCCCCGTTCATGCTCTGTCTCTCTCTGTCTCAAAAATAAATAAACGTTAAAAAAATTAAAAAAAAAAAAAAAAAAAAAAAAAAAGAAATGAGGTGTTGCCATTCTGGCTCCGTGCAGAGCTATCATGTTCAGTTACATAACAATGCTCCCCGTTCCCTCCAACTACCAATAAACACACAAAACAAACAAAAATGTTCAGCCACAGAGAGGCTACCTCAGTCTATAGCAACCCCTCCTTGCTCTCCATGGGCCATGCCTTTGGCCCTAGAGAAAAGTGAAATTGTAGAAAACCTGACTTATCTCTCTACTGCCGGATATGAGAACTGAACTGCTCCACCTGGTTGGCAATTAAGGTGTGTCAATGCCTGTCAACACTCCAAACCAGGGGAAAAAAAAAAAGATAAAACATAAACCCCCTTCCATTGTGATATACAAACATCATGGTGATTATGCAGACATTTTGATATCCACAAGACCTATTCTCAAGGGCAATGTCATCAGGGTTTGAGGGATTATGAAACGAGGAATCCTGAGAAGACTGCAACAATAGATCAAGGACTTGAGAGATTAAATGGAAATGGTGTCTGAATATTTAAAATTACAATTAGAGCAGGAAGTGTAGGTTGGATATTTAAAAAGGTGAATTGGAAGGTGAAATCTAGAAATTACCCTATAATTCAGGTTCTTAAAGAGGTGAAATTGGTGAGTGTTATAGAGAGCATCCAGAAACTCAACATGACACGAAAATTAAAAAAAAAGAGATGCAGTAATGAATAATAGAACCAAGGTCTACTGAGGAAGGGACCTTTAGTTTTTACAGTGAGGTGAGAAAAATGAAAAACATGGGATCTACGTACCTCACTGATTTTCATTCTTAATATCTACATTAATGAAAAGAATCCTGGAAGCTTTTTGGCAGGGTAAAAATATCAATAGAAGATGGTAAAGAGGAGGGAAACTTAGCAGACGTCTTTTGACAGTAAATTCCAGAACACAAGATAGCAACAGATAGAATTGTGAGAATAAATGGTTATGACATTAGATTTTTGAACTCATTTTAAGATACTCATTTATAAGGTAATAAAAACATGTTCTTAAACTTTAACAGCCACATTTTTAGTTGTGAAAGCTGCTTCAGGAAATTCAATAACTTCTGTATGTATATTCATGATAGATCAAACCACTGATTAATCAAGGCACTTTCTTGACTCCGGTAATAAGATTATGGAGATAAAGAACATACAGATCCATAGGCATTAAAACCCAGAAAAATGATGACAAGGCAATGGTGGCTTAATATTTTCGGAAGCTAAAAAGTGTAGATAAATCATAATTTACTAAATACAGATCTTTCTTTTCTTACGATGGGGCTGTGTCCTGATAAAACCTATAATAAGTTGAAAATATTCTAAGTCGAAAATTCATTTAATGTACCTCACCTGCTGAACACCATAGCTTAGCCCAGCCTACCTTATATGTGCTCAGAACGCTTGTATTAGCCTCCAATTGGGCAAAATCGTCTTATCGCAAAGGCTTTTTATAATACAATGTCAAATATCTAATAGAACTTATCGCATATAGCAGTATAGCACAGAAAGCAACAAATAGAGTGGCTGTATGGGTACAGAATGCTTCTTGGTGTTTTCACTTGTTGACACTCCTGATTTTGCGGCTACTGGGAGCTGTGTCCTTGCCCAATATCACAAGAGAGCTGTGATCCTGCCCACTATCAAGAGAACTGTGACCCTGCCCACTATCAAGAGAACTGTGACCCTGCCCAATATCATAAGATCCAAATTCAAAAATCCACATACAGTTTCTACTTAATGCATTTCGACTTTTTCTTTTTAATAGTTTATTTATTTATTTTTGAGAGAGAGAGGGTGAGCATGAGTGGGGGAGGGGCAGAGAGAGAGGGTGAGAGAAAGAGTCACAAGCAGGCTCCACACTGTCAGCATGGAGCCTGATGTGGGGCTCGACCTCACGAACCATGAGATCACGACCTGAGCTGAAGTCAGACACTTAACAGACTGAGCCACCCAGGCACCCCTCGATTTTTTCAATTCTTTTTCTCTTTGTGTTTCTTTTCGTATACTTGTTATTCCTAGATCATCAAGTTCACTAATTTTTTTGCACCATGTAATCTGAATGGGTTTATTATCTCAGACACTGTAGTTGTCCCCTCCTTAAATTCAATTTTTTTTTTTTCGAATTTGGGTCGATTTTAATCATCAGAGTAACCACCTCACTGTTTGAACATATTGAAAACAGTTATATTTACTGTTTCAATGTCTGTTTGTATTCTTTGTTATGGTTATCTGCTATTGATTGATTTTTCCCCCCAACAATTCCCTCCTTTGCTTCTCTCTAGTAATTTTCTTCTGTTCTTTTTTTTTAAAGTTTATTTATTTATTTAGAGAGCAGGGAGAGGCAGAGAGAGAGAGGGAGAAAATCCCAAGCAGGTTCCCCACTGTCAGCACAGAGCCCAACATGGGGCTCGAACTCACAAACCGCCAGAACCTGACCTGAGCTGAAATCAAGAGTCAGACCCTCAACTGACTGAGCTACCCAGGTGCCCCAGTCTTCTGTTCTATCTTATGCAGAAATATGAACAAAATACCAAACTGTGGTTTGAAAGCGACCATCTTCATTATCCATGCAATTTTGTTTCAGTTATCAGTATGGAAATAATTATCCCCATAATTTAAGTAATTTCTAGAAAATATATAATGCTGAAATATACATTTGACCTTTTAGGAAATATCTATCCCTGTCCCCAGTACACACACCGCACCCCACAAAGCATTTAAAATTTAATTCTTGCAGCCTCATTTCTTTGAGAAGGAACTATTTACCTGGGTATGAAATACTGGCCCCTTCCATTCATTCACAACTTCCTCTTACGGATAAGTCATTATCTTTTGCATCTGGCATCTTCAGAGGTTTATTTTATTCGCAGAACATCACTAAAATCAAGAGCGATACACGAAACCGAAATAATTATAACTCAGGACACTGAACTCTGAAAGTAAATTTATTTTTGATCTTTTAATAAAGAACATGTGAACATTGCAGTCGTTAATTATTAGACGTTATAAGACAGGGTGGTATATTTTTAAATTACCGAAAGTGGTATATCAGTGCTACTTTTTATATTCCCTTATATTCTGTCAAAGGAAAAGTGCATTTGGAAACCGTCTTTTCAGTTTGGCAATGATCAATTTCACTGTATTTTGATAATCTCAATGAATATGTTCTTTTTCTTCCAACGACAGGATTATACTTTATGTCACTGTGTGTACATGTGGAAAGAAGTTGTTCTCCCTGAGTTTCATTCATTCTCTTCTGTCCTCCTGTATTCTACAACATTTTCTTTCTCTGGGATCCTTCAGCAATCGTGAGGGGTGTTTTATGGAAGAGGGTATCAGGCCCCGGCTTTTCATATCCCGAAAGTAACTACTCGTTCTTTTCTTCAGAGCTCTGGGTATGCCCCATGTGCTGTTGACCTTTTGTGGCTTACTTGTTCTTCAAGTCGTTTATTATGCCTTAGGAACTCCAGCCATCCTTCCTTGTCAGTATCTAATTCTGGGATCATTTTCTCCAAGCCCATACACTATATTCTTCTGTCTCTCCTCCTGTGTCCTGACAATTTAGATTTATACACTACTGTGCATGCATTTCACCTGGCTTTGAACTTGCAATGCATTTTCTTTTTTATCCGTATTTCTCCCCAGGAAACTCGGCCATCAAGTCCCCTGTTATTTTCTCTTGGACACTTTTAACTTCCACTCTTAGAAAAATGACTTCGTTTTTTTCATGTTTTATATATTGTTCTTAACACTAAATGATGCCCCCAACCCTCCTAATCGCCACCTCCGTATACTCCCTACCAATAACCCCACTCAGATCTGCCTCTGTGGCATTATGTTAACCATGCTTCTCTTAGGGGATTTCTCCAGTGTCCTGTTTTCAACCCTAATTAAGACTGAGTTGCTGTTTTCTCCTTTTCAGTCTTATCTCTGTAGACCAATTTTCAGTTCCAAGTTCTCCATATGGAGATACATAGCTGCACTTTGGTGGTAGAAATGTAAAATGTAATGTATGAAGCCCTTAGAATCTGGATGTCAGGATCCAAGACAGGTTCCTATGTGAAGCCAAGCAGGCTTCTTCTGTCTCAATGCTTTCTTTGCTCGTAAATTCTCCAGAAATTTGGACTAGAGATTACATTATCTTTCCCTGACTGCTTGTCTGAAGTGAGGATAAAAATAGGTCTCATTACATGCAGGAAAGTAAGCTGTTATTACTACCAGATGGCTCCCCATGATTTGCTCTCAATTCACACCAATTTTCTTCCAATTCGTGCTCGGCCCTCAACGACCACCCCGTCTTCATGTCCTTTATGCGCCATTGCTAGTCTGTAGATGGGCTCCCTACAAACTCCTTTGTTAATCCTGAACGGTGAACTAAACGTAAACCCTGTTTTTCAAAACTTTTCTTCTAGTGCCATTTTGTAAAAACTAATTTGGAACTGTATTGTATCCTTCCTCACCCATTTTAATGTTGGCCTCTCAAAATGTTTAAATGCCAAATGATGGCAAAGGAATTAATTAACATCATATTTACATAGAGCTATTGTATGTCTATATCTACAAGCTATTTTTGTGGAGACATGGGACCAGCAGGTTCAGCTTTCGTTGATGAAAAAGATGTACATTAAATACTGAAATTTGTATAACCGATCTTCGTGGTCTGATCAAAAAGCCAAATTGGACCTATGTTCTATCAAAAAGTGTGATTCCATTTTTCAGTTTCCATAAATGTGTTGATATTGTGAGGGAACACTCTCAGTCTTGAACACTGGTTGAGCAATGAGCCACTTTGTCCTCAGGGTGAAGGAAAACACTGCCACGGGGGAGGGAGATTGAGAGAGAGATGATGCAGTGCATTGGGAGTGATGATCAGGTTACTGATGCCTTTTTATATTCTGCATGGCACTTTGGGAGGTGCATGGGAGGTA
Source organism: Panthera pardus (assembly GCF_024362965.1). NCBI lineage: Eukaryota > Metazoa > Chordata > Mammalia > Carnivora > Felidae > Panthera > Panthera pardus. The sequence continues at coordinate 122,819,285 of NW_026526843.1, forward strand.
CTGGCTGTCCCAGATCTTTCTTCTGGAAGACAGAACTGAATTTCCACTGCTTCAATCTGGATGTCCCAATGACAAGTCAAGCTGACTCACCCCCCTGAATAAAAGTTCCTAGCATCCTTCTTGTCATCCTGACATCGAAAAGGATAGCTCAAACATTACCTTGACTAGGTGATCGAGTCAAGTTCAACGTAAAGATCATGGTCATTACCAGTGAGAAGTTAGGGTGATGGCTTGTACCCATTGATATGATGTGAATAGAAAGGTCCTTCACTTCTGTGGTGTTTAATCCTCCTGTAATTATGAGTGAAAAAATCATACAAACTCACAATAAGAAACATTCTACAAAATGCCTGACGAGTACTTCTCAAAACTCTCAACGTGATGAAAGAGAAGGGAAATTTGACAAACTATAACAGGCCATGGGAGACTAAGGAGACAGGCAAACTTAATACAGTGCCGGATCCTGGAATGGAAAAATACCATGAGTGAAATCCAAATAATGCATTCCATTTAGTTAGCATTACTATGCAATGGCAGTGTTTTTTGTTGTGAGACATGTAACAGAGTTATGTAAGATGCTAACATTAGCAGAAATGGGTGAGAGGTATGTTCTGGAATTTTCTGCAATATCTTTCCAACATTCCTGTAAATGTACTTTTGTTCTGAAATAAAAAGTTCATTTTAAAAAGTAAAAGGTAAACCTTGACTCTTAGGCTTTTCCGTATATTTTGCAGATGGTATAGTAGCATCACTTCTGTCCTGGAAATGTTTCTCTTCCTCCAATATCAAGCCTTAACCAGTTGAGTTGTCATGCACCCCTTGGGACATTTGTTTTCAAGCTTTAGTGCCACTCAAAGCTTCATGAGTCCAGAGACATTGGCTTCTAGGGTTTTTTTTTTTAGTTTATTTATTTATTTGAGAGAGAGAGGGAGAGTAAGCATGAGCAGGGGAGGGGCAGAGAGAGGGAGAGAGAGGATCCCAAGCAGTCTCCATTCTGTCAGTGGGGATCCTGATGTGGGGGCTCAATCCCACCAACTGTCAGATCATGACCTGAGCTGAAATCAAGGGTTGGATGCTTCCTCAACTGAGCCACTCTGGCTTCCCTGGCTTTTAGTTTTAATTTCATATCTGCCTCAAAGGATATGCTCTTTTTATTTTTATTTTTTCATTATCATCTGATGTCCATAGTTTACATTATAGTTCACTCGTGACATTGTGTATTCTGTGAATTTGGGCAAATATATAGTGACATGTATCCACCATTACAATATCATACAGAGTAATTTAAATGCCCTAAAAATTCTGTGTCACAACTATTTTATTTGTCCTCTTGCCCCCCAACCTCCTGATAACAAATAATCTTTTTATAGTCTCCATAGGCTTACTTTCTCCAGAATATCATACAATTGGAATCAAGCAACCTGTAGCCTTTACAGATGGGTTTCTTTTACTTAGTCATATCCATTTAAGGTTCGTCCATGTCTTTTCATGGTTTGATAGCTCGTTTCTTTTTAGTGCTGATAATATCTCAGTGTCTGGATGTGCTGTAGCTTATGTATCCATTCACCTACTGGAGGACATCTTGGTGGCTTCCAAGTTTTGGCAGTTATGAATAAAGCTGTTATAAACATCCATGTGCAGGTTTTTGTGTGGATGTTAGTTTTCAGTTCCTTTGGTTAAGTACCAGGGAGTGTGATTGCTGGATCTTATGGTAGGAGTATGTTTTCATCTTGTAAGAAATGGCCAAATGGTCTTCCAAAGGGTCTCCACCATTTTGCATCCTGTTTGCTGTTTAATATACTTTTATATGCAGGACCTTGAATGGCATCTGGCACTCAGAGGATACTAATAAATATTTGTTCAATACTGAAGCACCTGGACTCTGTATTTAAAGTGTGGATTTCCCAGCCAAATCTGTAGAGACTCTGATTCAGTAGGTCTGGAATGGGTCCCAGGAATCTGCCTGTGTAATCAGTATCCAGGGAATGCTAACGGGCATGGTCTGAAACCCATGCTTTGAGAAACACTGCTTTATGAGCTCATTCTGGCAATCTTCCCTGTCCTGCCTAGTGGCTTTGCCCACTTCTGAAAAACGGTAGTTCCTAGTTTACCCTGTGAATATGTCATTGTGTCCTGAGATTGCTACTAGATTGTTTTTTTGAAAAAAAAAAAAAAAAAAAAAAAAAAAAACAACCAGCCTGCTGTGATGGCAGGTGGAACTGTGGTTCATTTCAAAAAATCTTTCGTTGAATGAAAATCGATGAGCATGTATGTAAATTCTGAGTGTATAATAGGGGGTAACATGCAAGACGGCAAGACTGGAAGGAGTATATATTTTTTCATACAGAATATAGACACATGAATCTTATCCAAGTATTCGACTATGCTCTCCTGCAACAAATTCAAAACTTTGCACAGATAAAGGCCAAATGAATAGTAAATACTAAAATAAGGCATTCTCTTACTTGAACACATTTCAGTGATCAAAATCAGAAACTTAACATTGATCCAATACTATTCTTTATCTGGAGACCTATTCAGATGCTGCCGGTTATAAGACTGTCGTGCAATATTATCCTCCAGTTGCCCTTTTTGTTTAGTGTTTTTTTTTTTAATGTTATATTATTTTTGTGAGAGTGTGAGCAAGAGAGGGGGACAGAGGATCCAACGTGGGCTCTACGCTGACAGCAGCGAGCCCTGAACTGTGAGATCGTGACTTGAGCCAAAGTCGGACACTCAACTGATTGAGCCACCCGGGCTCCCCCTAGCATTTTTTGGTTTTGTTTTTTAATCCAGAGTAACTCCTGTATTTTTGCTGGTATATCACAACTTGACACTTTTGAAGAGTGCAAGCCAACTGTTTCACCAAAGGTCTTCGATTTGCACTTGTCTCGATGTCTCCTTATGATTACATTCAGGTTACGCTTAAGAAAAAAAATCGAAATTCACAGGCAATGTACTTATCCCTTGGCCTCAAGGTAGGTAGCGTAAGGGAAGATGGATCGCTAAAATGTGTTTGAACACTTTCGAGATGAAATTCTGGTTTTCTATGTCTATATTTTCTATATCTGATTGTCGGGTATCTTTCTTCGTTTTTTCTGTATTCCAAACTGAGAGGATAGAGTGTGACACATCACTGAAAGGTACCTTTTCTTCACCCATGTTCTACTCTTTTTCCATGCCATTAGTTTCTTGGGAAAACTATGTCATTTCTAGTAGAATTATCTGTATTCTAGACTTTGACGAATGCTTATTCCTGTTGTCTTTCTAAAAAAATTTTTTTAATGTTCATTTATTTTAGACAGAGAAAGAGAGACCCATGGAGCCTGAGTGGGGAAGGGGCAGAGAGAGAGGGTGAAAGAGAATCCGAAGCTGGCTTCAGGCTCTGAGCTGCCAGTGCAGAGCCCAACACAGGGCTCAAACTCGCGAGCTGTGAGATCATGACCTGAGCCCAAGTCAGACGCTCAACCAATTGAGCCACCCAGGCGCCCCTCTGTTGTCTTTCAAAATGGAGTTCCTCTCAACAAAGTAAATATACATGAGTAAGCGATATACCAAAACCTGGGCCAAATTTTACAGCAGTTACTTAACCACTCGTCATTTAAGCTTATGGCAAAAATTAACAGTATGAAAGTCACTGATCTAGAGGAGGTGACTGCCAACTGCACTCTATAGGCCTAGCCTTGCCCTTCAGTTGTCAGATGCCTGGGTATAATGCCCTCAGTGGATTTTAGGATCCACTAAGGTTTGTAATGCACATTTGAAAAATAGTATTCTGGGAGCACCTGAGTGGCGCACTTGTTAAACATCTGACTGCCTCAGGTCATGATCTCACGGTTCATGCGTTTGAGCCCCACATTGGGCTCTGTGCTGTGGGCACGGAGCCAGCTTTGGACCCTGGGTCTCCCTCTCTCTCTGTCTCTCCCCCACTTTCTCTCTCTCTCTCAATAAATAAATAAATAAATAAATAAATAAATAAATAAATAAGCTTATTAAGAAAAACACTACACTGCATTTGTATATTAAGGGGAGCCCTTACATGCTGGATATATGACTGAGAAATCTCCATCTCTACCCATCACAGTGTTGCTCATTTGCACAAACCATGATTTTCACCCCTAGTGAGTGCTCAGAGGTGGAAGATGGTTTCCCATGAATAGAGGTTGCTCTAGATCTGAGGTTGTGATGGCCTGACCACATGTTGTGTTCCATTCACGAGGCTAGAACATTCCTCATGTGGGTAAATCTGGATGCACTTATCTGGAGATCACCCCTTCTGAGCCTGGAGCTCCTCATCAGGTGTGAAGTAATATCAAGCAATATTATTGTCCGTACTAGAATCCCTTTCTCCTATACATTTTTAAACTTGGACCTGTAGGAATAGATTAAAAATTTTTTTTACATTTATTTATTTTTTGAGAGACGGAGAGAGAGCACAAGTGGGGGAGGGGCAGAGAGCAAAGGAGACACAGAATCCAAAGCAGCCTCTAGGCGGGAGCTGTCAGCACAGAGCCTGACATGGGGCTCGAACTCAGGAACTGTGAGATCATGACCTGAGCCGAAGTTGGCGCTCAACTGACTGAGCCACTCAGGTGGCCCTCAGACCCTTAGAATAGCAGCTGCCCCAGATTGCTGGGACAACACGTGCTTGACAATTTTGCTTTCGCCACGTTCCCTACCACAAGTCCTGACGCATCAATATTTCTCAAATGGGGTCCCATACTACCCTGTTGGGGAGTTTGCTACCGAATATGTTTCTATCTTGGGCCTATGGGAGGAAGAGCATGCCAACTGTTGGTTCTCAGGAAAGCACTGTATTTCCGTGTAAACCTCTAAGGGATTGCATTCTGACTCTCAGCTGTCACATTAGATGAGCTGCTTTTATGACAGTAATGGCGGCCCCGAGTTCATGGTGAAATAACACACCTCCCACAAAAGGACAGAGAAGGTGGACTCCATAATAGCTATTCTTAGATGTGCCAGCTCACAAAGGGAGACAGGAAATCATAGAGAGATTACGAAGATTGCTTTATGGCGGTGGCCCTATAATTACCCTGGTAGAACAGTCCCTTCCCACCTTTTGGTTCTAACTGAAACATCCAAGTACTTGAACTGAACACTCATTGCTGAACTCCATCTTCCATCAAAGCCGATTGAAAATGCCATTTTGTTGCTCTCTTTTGCAAAAAAGCCCTGCTGTCAAGATACCTCTAATGCCTTTGCACTTCTTGTGCTAGGAATCACTTCAGATGAAAAGCTGCAATTATATCCATACGAGTGTAGAATGGGGGTAAGGGTAAAGAGGTTTGTGCATAAAAATACCTGCTTTCAATATTCCTTTGGGATAATCATCGTATGTATCTTGGAGGTCATTGTGAACAAACAGGGGTTCAGAAGGAGGCAACTTAATATTTATCTGGCGGTCAAACTCAAAAAATTCTGGAAATGCATCTTTAGTAAGAAGCAATTCTGTAAACATATACCTCTTCTCTCTTTAAATTCCAATGACTAATTCCATTCATTTTCAGTTTTGGTCAATTTACATCTAGATCTGACTGGTTTTTTTCTAGGTAGAAAGCTACTGTGGAAAAAAGAAAAGAAAAGAAATGATTGCTTTGAAGTAGTTATTTGATTTTTAATATTTTCTAACACTGTGCTATGCACTATGTTGAAAATCATTTGGGAACAGAACACGCACGTCCACACACATATATTCCCTTGTTATTTATTTAAAACACTATCTAGCATTAATGGAAAAGATAAGGTATAAGGGGAAAGAAGATAAAAACTCGTTTTCAATCATAGGAAAGCTTTAATTCAATTCACTTCTTAAAGTATTTTGAGAGGATGTCATACTCTGTGTCAATATATTGCAATAAAATTCTGTTTCACTGACACTATAATTCATTTATGCTATGAAACCTCTGATGTTTCCTTAATTGATTAATCCTGTATTCATTTGAAATGTACATGAATTACTTTTATTTATATTTGAAGTGCCACTGACCGAGTTTGGATTCTCATGTCTGTAAGTGGAGATCTATCATTTCATTACAGCCACAAAAATTTATTGGTTTGCGGCAATGATTGCGCAGAGGGCTAAATGACTTTAGACTTTACACTATCTGTAGCTGGGGTCGATTAATGATGGTCACAGACTTGTGCAGTCATCTTCATCAAGAGATGGAGTCTATGTTCCAACCCTATGATAAGGACTGCCGCCATGGTTGGCTGTCACCAATAAAATGCAACGGAGTGTTATTGTTTCAAGCTTGTGCTTCTAGAATTCCACCAGGCTTGCACTTGTGCTCTCTCTGAACACTGCTGCTGTGTGAACAATCCCGTGCTAGCCTCCCGGAAGAAGTGAGATCCGATAGGCAGACACACAGCCATCTTAGCTGTCCCAGCTGAGGCCCAGAAAGATGACTGATCCTAGAGATGCCACTAACCGTCAACTTGAGCCATCTAGCTGAGCCCTGCCCAATCATCAACCCACAGTCACATGAGAAAATAGACAATTGGTGTTTTAAGCCATGAAATCTTGAGTATATGATTATGCAGCAATGGGTAATTGAGACACCATCCTCTACCAAACATAATCAGAAAATTAATCACAAAATGTGTCTAGGTAAAGGCTGACAAAAGATAACGACATTAAACTCAAACCTCAGTTGATGTAGAAATTACATTTATGTCCTATTATTTTCTCTGTTCTTTTTAGAGGAAGATACATTATAAAATTCTTTGTTTTAAAATCTGATAAACACATTGATTAGATAAACCATTGTTTTCATGATGCCAAATTTCAAGAGGGTTTTGTCTCATCAACAGTTTATATATAGCAGCTATGTTAGAGAAAATACAAAAATTATTTGTATCTGTCTCATTCTTAAAAAGGCACGAATGAATACTCAGAGGGTGTCTAATGTGAAAGGGATGAGTATTTCTGGGGACATATCTTGATAAATGATCTGACTTTGAAAATCTATTGAACATTTAAGACTAATATGGCATTTAAACTACTTTTCCCAACCTGTCTCAAATTCCAGTTGTGTTTTATGTTAGAAGTTACAGTGTAAATTCAACATTGCACAGTGTGGCCATGGATGCCTTTAATGGTGATTGTTCTGGAGGGTGATGGGAGCTCATGTTGTAATACTGAAAGAATGATCATTATCTCCATGGCTGTCGGGAAGGAAAGTCCTTCCTGATGTTTTTCTTCAACATCCAATTTTTATCAAGATTTATCTCCTGAAATTGTAGCTATTCAACGGTGCATGCAATTATTCATCTGAGACTTCATATTCCTGTGATTTGGAGTAGGAAGATAGTATTTTGCCTTAGCAAATGCTGTGTACCTGTTGGACATTTCAAATATATAAGCAGAATGCCATAGTAGGTAGGCATTTCTGACTTGGAGCATCATGGTCTAACCAGGCAACTGCCAGGATGAATTGGATGTGAAGGGTACCCCAAGTAGCACACAACGCTTGTTGAATGAAACAGTGGAAAACTTTCTAGTGTCTACATAGCTGTTGTCCACCTTTCTACTAATAGTTTTCCACCAAATTCCAGTGTTTCTTCAGGTATAGAGATTCCCTTCATACTCTCACATTCCTTACCTCCCCCCGTGGGCACACTCTTCTCGATGTGACTCTGTCACTCCTGCCAGCATTGGTTCCGGGGAGCTCCACACACCTTGAACTCATATTTGTTACCAGCTTTTGGCAGTGGGTGTCCATTTTGTGACACAGCAGAGGTTGGGAAAGTGTTTGTGCTTTTCTGTTTCTGCTTTCTGCTCTCCCCCATCTTGTGGACACTCCTGGGCTAGCTAGAGCTGGATGGGGCCACTATCTCAGCAGACAGCCGGGCAACTGCCGGGCATGTGAGTGAAGTCAGCAGAGCGTTAAAGAACTGTCCAGCTGAGCCCAATCTAAATGCCTAACCCACAACCTCATGAGCGGAATCACCGCATTGTATTTTAAGCCCCTGAAGTGAGGGATGTTTGGTGTGTGGCATTATGGTGGCACTACATCACCAATCGTTGCTCAGATTTGCCCGTTTGAATGGCAACACAATGATATCACCCCAATAGAATGCAGAAGAGAATGGGTGTTCCTTTTCCCCTTGCATGTGGGTTCCTTTTCCCCTTCCATCCATTGTTGTGTTGATTTAATCAACTCATTATAAGTTAGTCATGTAACATTCTCTGCCCCATCTTCTATTAACCTGCTAACAATGATAATAACTGTGTTAATATCAGAGGGATGGAGTTCAACTGTGTTTCAGACCACATGACATTAAAGCTGCTTCACCAAGATGACAGGTGGGTTCGAGGCTTATCACTTTTGAGGCATGCTTGTATTAGTTCATCCGGGTGCCCTGTGGATGAAATGAACTGATAAAGCAGGAAAGTCTTTTAAAAATCTCCAAGTATTCTTAATAACACCAGGCTACAGGCTGAATATTCAAAACCAATATGGAACCTGTGTTGTCACTTACATTGTTTCCAGAAGGATGAAACGACATAAGGGACTTTGTGCTATCACATGGCAGTAAGGCATACGTAACTTTGGAGCACAGGAGCCCTGTGTACATGTGCCACCAGAATAGTTTAGCATTGTTGGAAATGTGGATATAATCCTTAAAACCTCTGAGCATCAGCTTTCTCTTTAAAACATGGAGTTATTAATGTTACTTCCATTAGAATGTTGCTTTGAGAATTAAATCCAATGATACATTCAGAATGCTTAGCAGAACACCTGAAGACAGTTAACTGTTCCGTAAGTTATTATTTTATTATTGTTATTTGGTTTGTTTGTTTATTTATATATTTCTAAATTCCAGTTAACATATAGTTTAGTGTTGCTTTCAGGAGTACAATTCAGTGATTCATCACATACATACAACACCCAGTGCTCACACAAGTGTCCTCCTTAATGACCATGACCCATTTAGCCCATCCCCCACCCACCTCCTTTCCAGCAACCCTCAGTGTGTTCTCTGTATTTAACAGTCTCTTATGGTTTGCCTCCCTCTCTGTTTTTATCTAACTTCATTTTTCCTTCCTTTACCCTATGTTCATCTTTTTTGTTGCTTACATTCCACATACGGGTGAAATCATAGGATATCTGTCTTTTCTTTCGCTGACTTATTTTGTTTAGCATAATACAGTGTAGTTCCATCCATGTTGTTACAAATGGCAAGATTTCTTCTTGATTGCTGACTAATATCCCATTGTGTGTGTGTGTGTGTGTGTGTGTGTGTGTGTGTATACACACACCCCACATTTTCTTTATCCATTCATCAGTCGATGGACATGTGGGTTCTTTCCATAATTGAGCTATTGTTGATAATGCTGCTGTAAACATTGTGGTGCATGTGACCCTTAGAATCAGCATTGTTATGTCCTTTGGATAAATACCTAGTAGTGCAATTAATGGGTTATAGGGTAGTCTATTTTCAATTTTTTTTCCACAGTGGTTATACCAGTTTGCATTCAAATCACCAGTGCAAGAGGGTTTCCCTTTCTTTGCATCCTTACCAACACCTGTTGTTGCCTGAGTTGTTAATTTTAGCCATTCTGACAGGTGCAAGGTGGTATGCCATTATTGTTTTGATTTGTATTTCCCTGATGATGAGCGACGTTGAGCATCCTTTCATGTGTCTGTTGCCATGTGGATATCTTCTTTGGAAAAGTGTCTATTCATGTCTTTTTCCCATTTCTTCATTGGACTATTTGCTTTTTCGGGTGTTGAGTTTGATAAGTTCCTTATATATTTTGGATCCTAACCCAAATATCTTCTCCAATTCTGTAGGTTGCCTTTTAGTTTTGCTGATTGTTTCTTTTGCTGTGCTGAGGGTTTTTATCTTGATGAAGTCCCAATAGTTCATTTTTGCTTTTGTTTCTCTTGCCTCCAGAGGTATACGTAGTAAGAAGTTGCTGTGGCCGAGGTCAAAGAGCTTGCTGCCTGTTTTCTCCTTTAGGATTTTGATGGTTTCCTGTTATTAAGACTGCTTGCTGCTCATATAAGCCTGAAAACTTGGGAGCAGGAGTTTATTGAGAAGAACAGTGGTGTAGAATTCTGATGAGCTATGCAGAAGAGTCATGAATCACAATGTTTGTGACACAGAGTTGCCTCTTTTTGAAAATGGTGCAGATGATTTTTTTTAATCCTAACAGACCCATGCCCAAAGGATAAGAAGAAGCACGGTGACGACTGAGGTGTGTCTTGTTTATAATAGGATGTGAAAATTTGGGGGAAAGCTATCATCCCGAGCAGTATTCAGTGAGGCTACTTAATCATACGAATTACAATGTGCCAGGCAATGTTCCTGATGCTACCAAGACCTTGGTGAATTTTGGAGTCACATGAAGTCTTTACCAACTCTTGGTATATTTTAAGAACAGTTCCAATGATAGAAATAATTATACATTAGGAGAATAGTTGTCAATACAGACAAGTGAAAAGAAAAAAAATAGAGATCTCTCTTTTCAGAGCATAGATGTTTTGATGGATTATCTCCCAATCTTTCTGGATGTTTAAAGGAGAACCACAAACTAAATTAAAAATTATTTCAAAGGAACTAGTTTTGTTTTTTTGATTTTGTTTTTAAGAAAGCAAGGTATTACTTCCTTGTCTCTGACAAAGGAAGCTGAGCGATGAACCCTGAGATTCCAAAGACAACATTCCAGTACAATATCAAAGTTCTTGTTTGTACCCTTAGAATTGCTGTAATAGATCTTGACATTTCTGAATTCTTGTTCTGCTGAAAAGTGCGAGGAAATGGGAGTAGGTGTCTCACATAAACGAGATTATATTAAACTGCCCTATATTGGTAGGTTGGAAATATGCTGATGAAATTAAATTAACAGTATCTTTTTTAATGTTTATTTATTTTTGAGAGAGAGAGAGAGAGAGAGAGAGGCAGAGACGGGCAGAGAGAGAGGGAGACACAGAATCCGAAGAAGGCTCCAGGCTCTGAGCTGTCAGCACAGAGTCTGACACGGGGCTCAAACTCACGAGCCGTGAGATCATGACCTGAGCCGAAGTCGGACGCTCAACTGACTGAGCCACAGAGGCGCCCCAACAGGATCTTGAATAAAAATGAAAAGTACATTTTCTGGCCTATAAAAAAAAGCCCAATTCAGAAATTTGCCTTGGTTTTAAGTTTATGGGCACTCTGACTTATAGAAGGGATATTCAAAAATGATCTCATAATGCTTCATATCAGCACAATTCATGAATCCTTGTGGCAGAAACGTACTTGATTTCCTGATGCCAGTTTTAATTAGTCACGTAAGGGCATCCTGGAAGCTTCATAGTAACAGCCAGAGTCTTTGTAGGTCATGGATCCAAAAGGAGGTCAAACACAGTGCAGACTGACCCTAGCTAGCAGGTTGTTGGAAAGGTCCATGGGTGATTTCTGTTTAAGGATTTACATTTGGCTCCGTGTCCTGGATTGAAGCAGGTGTCCTGATTGAAGTGAGTTCCTGGGATCCCATAAAAAACATCTTCCCCTGCACTCTTATAACCTGGGTCATGCCAGACACTCTCGGGGCTCTTACCTGATTTATAACCACCCAATGGCTCAACGAGCCACCTGTGAATGTGCACAAGTGCTTAAGTGGATCTGGACTTGGCCATACATAGCCCAGGATGAGGAAAGCTTCAAGTAGATAAAGGAAGTTGCTAGCTAACCGCTTCCATGACTCAAAACCTAAGCCATATTAAGAGAAGCCTATTTATCTTCACCACCTGTGCCCTGCAGAGACCACAAAATGATGGAAGAGGATGCACGCATATACCAGAGATGTGAATTTCTTGCAATTCATGTGCCTGAGACATGAATTTCCCTTTCGATTCTCTGTAGGGTTTGTTTCCAAAGACACAACAGAAAATAACAGAGTGATGAATCAGTGCCTGGCAGATCCATAACTCTCAACACAGAGGAATGACTGGTAGTTGGCCAGATGACGGAGGGATTCCTTTTCAAATTACTGCGTTAGCTCAGATCTACAAACAGTTATTAAAAATGCAGAGGAGGAGGTCCCAAATCGCCAGCTTTCAACATTAAGAACTAGAGAACTCATCATCATCCATTTGCTTTCCTAGAAAATATCTCCTTTTGCCATCTATTAATGAAGCACTTACTTGAGTCACTCTGTCTCTGTTATCAGCGTGTCATGATTTTGGCATTTCCTAATTGGTGCCCACCCGTTAAATGGAAATTTCACCTTTTTTGACTTCAATCAGTCAAATGACTGATTTCCTCTACAAATATATACAAACACTCAAACTATGAGTTGAGAGCAGTGCCTTAATGGGATTTCTCACACCACATTCCCGTATGTCACTAAGGAGCCCCATGCTTTATTTCCAGAGTATGCTCTTTGCTCAGTGCAGATAGATGAGTGTAAAAGAAATTTAGCTTACTTCCCTGTCCACAAATTGCGTTGGCTCCCTGCCCCCCCCCACCCCTGCTGGCTTCTCTATTTCCTTGTTTTTGTTATTGTTGTTTTGTTCACCCTAAAGGAAAAGATTCTATTTATTTATTTATTTATTTATTTATTTATTTATTTATTGACAGAGTGAGCAGGGGAGGGGCAGAGAGAGAGGGAGTCAGGATCTGAACCAGGCTCTGCACTCAGAGTGGAGAGCCCGATACAGGGTCGAACTCCTGAACCTTGAGCCAAAGTAGGACGCTTGACCGACTGAGCCACCCAGGTGCCCCTAAAAGAAAGATTATTTCTTTCTTTCACAGATTATTTCATTCTTTCACAGAATAGTGAAAGGCAAGTCTGGGTCTGGGCTCTGAAAACGTATGTGGAAGAAGAAGTTAGCAGGTGTGGTCTTGGTGGCATTAGCATCATAGGGCACCACTGACCAGGCATCACCCAGGCATTGGAGTTCTGGTGTTTTCCATTCCTTTCCTTGCCCCACAACTTAAACTTATTAATGATTAAATGGAAACATCTATCCATCAGGTGAGGTGATGAGGAACCGTCACTTAGGAAGCGTTGGAACATGTAAAGATTCATCTAGAAAAGGCAGTGTCCTGCTGTTGAAATAATTGAACACCACAGGGTGGAAGAAATCAACGTAGGCATCAGATTCCAAAGGGCAGATGTAGATCTCAGAGGCATAAGTTACCAGGAGGTCGAGTTACCAAAAATGTAAAAAATATTCTAGGGAATAGAATTCTAAATATGCCTCTGTTTCATAACGAACATTCATTAATATCATTATGATATATATTCCAGCAGTTTTCCAAACAATATTGATATTTGCTCATAATAGTTAAAAAAAATTTTTTTAATGTTTATTTTTGAGACAGAGACACAAAGCATGAATGGGCGAGGGTCAGAGAGAGGGAGACACAGAATCTGAAGCAGGCTCCAGGCTCCGAGCTGTCAGCACAGAGCCCGATGTGGGGCTCGAACTCACAGACCATGAGATCATGACCTGAGCCGAGGTCAGATGCTCAACCGACTGAGCCACCCAGGCGCCCCAACTCATAATAGTAGTTTTAATGCCTTTCATGCTGTCCGCCACTTAAGACATGTTCAATAAGTACTATTATCCTTATCCCTTCTGTTGTTATTATTAATTCAGAGTTTTCTTGGATATTAATAAAGACTTTGCAGACACAGATCATCTATCACCTACTCACTTCATTATCGTCAGTACTAAGCTTATTCCTGACACGATAGACCCTGAATTAATGCTGGTTCAGTAATAAAAACAAAATAATGAAAGCAACATACTCTTTTTTTGTCTGATGGTTAAATAAATATAAAAAGACACTGGAAAGTATATAGAGAAAGCAGGATATAATTATATTAGGAACCACTGTGAAACAGTCACTAATATTGAGCAATATATTTAGTCCCGACAGAGTTTTCTGTAAATCGAAGCTGGCTTGCACTGTGTATTGAATAATGGAGAGATTCACAAAGATGTCAACTGGGTCCCTCAGGAGGGTCCTGCATATTTCTGTTCTGATGTGTAAGACACCAGGAAACACCCGAATGATTTTTAGAACAGTGCTAGTGCTATGGATGTGTCATTTTAATCTAATAGTATATGCAAATCTTTTTTTTCCTTTAATAAAAATTGGTGTCATATAGAAATATTTCCTCAATTAACTAGATACCTTAGAGCAATGACTATTTGATAAATATATGGATATGGATATTAGTTTACAGTCTCCTTTGGATATGGATGTGCTAGTTTATACACTAGACTAAACTGGGTGTGAGTAAGCTGGCCTACAGACTTGACTGGATATGAACAAGCTAGTGTATAGGCTCCATTGGGTATTGGTAAGCTAATATCTATACATTTTAGTGGATATTTATAAGTTAGTCTATGAACTCCAATCGGTATGAAAAAAACTAGTCTATAGACTTCACTAGGTATAAATAAAGTAGTCTGTAGACTCCATTGAATATGGGGAAGCTAGGCTATAGACTTAACTAGGTATAAGTAAATGAGTCTAAAGACTCGATTGGGTATGGGCAAGCTTGTCTAGAGACTTCAGTGGATACACATAAGCTAGTCTACAGACTCCATTAGAAATGGGTAAGCCCGACTTCACTGGGTGGTGTAAGTAAGGTAGCCTGTGGACTTCTTTTATAAAAATAGATCCATTTAGATGGCAGGGGTGGGAAATGCACAAGTGAACACGACGAAGTGTCAGGATGAGCTAATATTCTTAGGAACAAACACTTGGATTTAAAAAATCAGCAGTGTTTGTGCACTGGGCACAAGCTTGCTTCTGTTTGCCATGTGTTGCGATAATCACCAGGTACAGAATTAAGCAAAAGAGAACAACATTATAACTGGTGCTTTCTCATGGTTAAGGACTCAGAACCGCAAGCTACTGCCTGATGCGAGTAATAATCACAGAAAGGACGGGGCGCCTGGGTGGCTCACCTGGTAAAGCGTCAGACTTCGGCTCAGTTCATGATCTTGTGGTTCATGAGTTCTAGCCCTGCCTCGGGCTCTGTGTTCAAAGCTCAGAGCCTGGAGCCTGCTTCAGATTTTGTCTCCCTCTCTCTTTGCCCCTACCCCACTTGTGCTCTGTCTGTCAAAAATAAATAAAAACGTTTAAAAAAATTAAAAAATATTTAATCACAGAGAAGACAGTTATGTTACTAAAGTGTAATGTGAAGTCTTTTGGCTGATGGAGAAATTTTTCTCAACGGGTGATTGGGTAGAGAATCCTTCTTTGAACTAAGAATGATTAGTTGTGTTGAGGGTTTAGGAAGACCTAAGCAATATAGGACAATCAAATTGTTTAGTTTTTAAAATATCGGTAATAATTTGACCAATACATTTTTTTAATGTTTATTTTTGAGAAAGGGAGACAGAGCACAAGCTGGGGATGGGGAGACAGACAGGGAGACACAGAACCCGAAGCAGGCTCCAGGCTCTGAGCTGTCAGCACAGAGCCCCATGCGGGGCTTGAACTCAAGAACAGCAAGATCATGACCAGAGCCAAAGTTAGGTGTTTAGCTGACTGAGCCGCCCAGGTGTTCCATATATATTTTTTGATAAGCTTATATTTTTTCATTTCTTTACATTTTATTGCATTGAGAACCTCAAAATTGGAACTCTTTTTTGTTTTTAAAGTGGATTTCTTTATTTTGAGAGACAGAGAGTACAAGGCGGGGTAGGGCAGAGAAAGAGAAAGAGAAAGAGAAAGAGAGAGAATCCCAAGCAGGCTCCACAGTGTTAGTGCAGAGCCCGACATGGAGCTCTAACTCAGAACAATGAGATCATGACCTTAGCCAAAATCAAGAGTTGCATGCTTAACCTACTGAGCCACCCACTCACCTCTGATCAATATGTTTCTAATTTTGATAATTATAACTAGATAGCACATAATGAATTCAGTCATTTAAAAGTCACATATTTTGAACTTTTTCTTACATAGGCCACAAACAAATTGTAATAGGTTGAGATTAGTCTTTCATGGTAACATGTCAGTGATACTACTTAGCTCAATTATTTTCGTTTCTCCGTTTCTGTTTTCTCTGACAAACTGCATCAAAGAATATTAGATGTCATAAATGTGAAGAAACTGTTTAAGCATTGTCAGGGTCTAAGGAAAAGTCAGGAAAATCTGACCATTTATTTCCTATGTCACAAATGCTTCCTAGTAATTGTGTTTCTTGGCTAAGTCTGGTTGAAACAACGAGTTATTTATACCCCTGTTGTAGATGAGTGTCATCATGCCATGTTAGACCCCCCAGTTTGTATGTTTTGAGACTTGCTAATTGTGTAAGCAACCAGGCTGCAGAGTCCATATGGATAGGCTATAGGGATAATTCAGACGGTCATGAGTTTGTAATGCAGCTGAACAAAGACTTTGTTTTATATAATGCTATGCCCTGGACTCATTAGTAAACAAATTATTTTTCTATTACCTGCTGCAAAAAGATGGAAGTTGTTTAAAATACAGTATACCTATTATATGTTGAAATTAAAGAGTCTTTTATGGCATTAAAATATCCCACGGATGGAGAGAGTCCAAATCACTGGACTCAATTCACAGCTTCACTGAGCCCTGACAGATCAATTTAATATGTGAACATCATTAACGTCAACATTTCTCGTGCAATTTAAGGCTCCCACCATATAATACAGGGGCAAAGTCAGGGTTTGGACTTGGACAGATAGTTTTAAAAAAAGCTATTAAGATTTAGGAATATGAGAAATTACAGTGGTTAGTAAAGTAATATGAAATATTCTAGAAGATTCTCCATTTTTAAGATACCACACACTAAATATGGAGTGAAATTTACTACAAATCAGGTGGACAGGTTTAGATAATTGTTTCTGAGCTCACATTTGAGATTCACTCTATCTATACTTTATATCTAATATGTATGCAGTACCTATATAGACACAGCTCGTTTCGTCCCCAGTCACCATTCTCTTTCACCATCTCATTTCTTGTCAGGAACAGAGGCTGTCACAGCAACATGGAAATCTGTTAGAGATGGACTGATCTTGCTTTTTAGGCACTTAGCCCTAAAATAACATTCCTTTTGTCTTTTACATATGCCAGAAGAAGAAAATCTATAGCTATTTAGAACCATATGTACGTTCTCAAATACAAAGACAAAAGGCATTCATTTTATGCAAATCAATATAACCATTTCTATCAAGTTTTAAAAACAGCATAATCATTTTTAATATCCAATATTTTCTACTGCAAAGAATAGGTTTTTAAATCATATCACAGGTCTTTGGTCTTGTAATAAAAAATCATAAAAAGATTACATCCACAAAGGATTTGACATTAGGCACTTTAACTGGGTCTGTTAAAAAAAATAATAACGTTAGGGACGCCTGGGTGGCTCGGTTGGTTGGGCGTCCCACTTTGGCTCAGGTCAGGATCTCACAGCTTGTGAGTGTCAAACTCTGGGCTGACAGCTCAGAGCCTGGAGCCTGTTTCAGATTCTTTGTGTCCCTCTCTCTCTGCCCCTGTCCCACTCATGCTCTGTCTCTCTTTCTCCCTCAAAAATAAATAAGCATTAAAAACATTTTTAAATAGTAATAACGTTAGAAATTTCAAATACTTTTGACTTCATCTTACTTGCATTTTAAATGGAAATAAGATTGTATTTAGAAAAGGAGATCAAGTGTAAAAACCATACAACTCACCTCTAGGAAATGTGGAATGATGATTAAGGTATGAATGACTTACATTTGGGAACATGACTTCTCCCAGACTTCATTTCGCCTGGATTTTCTCATTGTTGCATAGTTGTGATATCATTCTTTAGACATTCTTGCACACAAGAGAATTTGAGATCCCTATCACAGAATAATGATTATTCTGTATTTAAAGGTCCATATTTCAGAACACTTTTATTGTGGAACCCTTTTTAGTAGATTGTGCACATTTAATCATGTAGTTAATGAGATTTTTTTTTTTCCCCTTCTGGAATGATGAGACAAATTTTGAGAATTTTTCCCCATGGTGCTTCCCTTTGCCTTTCTTAATAAATGAGATGTCAATAATGAGCGATAGCATTGTTATTAATATGGGTGTGCTGAAGGGAAACCTTTTTGATTTCAGCCAGTCTTAGGGGGAAATTACAGTTCAAGAAGTTCTCAATGAATAAGCAAGAGTCATTGAGCAAAGCCATCCCACACCGATGTCGCATAATCTCCTAGTCAGTAGTGTGAGTTTATGTCTGAATTTTTTTCTGTACATGTTCTGTCACCAGTGGGATCAGAAGGTAACTCAGGGGGCCGCAGAGGGAAATTGTGGATTTCAGGTATGGGAAGTACCCTTGAGATAGGGACTTCTTTTATTTGTTTATCTTTACACTGCCCCACATTTCCAGGTGATACCAATGCCGTTTCTAGCCAAGAATTATAATGACACCACCTTGGTTTTCGTAAAGGTGGGATCTAATTAAAAGGAGATTCATTAAATTGAGAAACTTTGAATTGTTTTCTTTAGTACATGCTCCGTCATAAGTGAAATAATGCTTCATACATGATAGAACCTCTGCTATATATATGTATGTATATATTGCATGCATGTATAAAATAGCACATATATTACACAAGTTATGTATGTTTTGTATATGCATACAGATATTTGTATCTAGATCATGTATATTATATACACAATAATATGTATCATGTTTGAACATGTATATGATATGATTATATATCACAGACTCTGGGTCTGGAGTTCTCTCTTGTCCAGCAAGAGAGCGGACGCAGGATTGAAATGAGATAGAGGCCAATGTCCGGGAAGAGGCAAGAGTCCTGAGTAAGGTTCCTTGCTCCGTTTTTATTAAGATAAGAAGGCTTACAAGCATGATGAGCATGCACAAAGAGACAATGAAACTGTGAACATTAACTCATGGGCCTTGGGAAAATGGGGTTTTTAAGATATGTAGTGTTAGGGATTTGGGTTGCTAGGTGGAAGGTTGTTTACAGCAGACATGAGGCACCAAGTCTGTTTACCTAAACTAGCCTAGGGAACAAGAAAGAGCATCCTACCTCAGGGTCAACAAGGCACCTTTCTTTTGCTAATTAGCTCCACTTAGGGCAACTTCTGCCCTGCTTTACCTATTTACCTATTTGGGTCCTTCCTTCCTGTGAAAGCAGCTTTCTGCTATTGTACTAAGTTGGTCTTAGTTAGGGACGCCTGGGTGTTTCTGTCCTGAATACCTAATCTTGTTTACCTCATTTCTGATGTTTTCATCCTGAGATGTCTTATTTCTATACCTTTGTAGTATACTGGGGGCCTTTGTTTACCTAATCTTGTTTACCTCATCTTTTTACCCAGACTTGTGTGTGAGCATCCTGTGCTTTCTAATTCTTTATGCCTTGTTAACCCATTGGTGCAAGCTCAGGGAATTCCTAAGCTTATTCCCCACAATTGTATATACTGATATGTATATATGCATGATATTGAATTCTACCTACACCAATATTTTAAATTTCCTTTGGTATAATGTTTGTTATACCTATTTCTGTTTAGGCTTTTTTTTTTCATTTTATTTTTCTTCTTTCTATTTCTCTTGATTTCTTTGGGCATTAATTCCAGTATTTTAAGATGTGAGAAGATGTTTGAAATGATAGGATGTTTAAACCTAATCATGTAAAAAGATTCTAACAGTGCTATGGAACTTACTTTTCATAGAATATTGCGAATTTGAATTTGGTTACTTGATCAAGCTCAGTTAAGCCAAGCCATTGTTTCTTTAGAAATGGAAACCTGTTTCCAGATCCATTTCACTCTCTGGACTTAATGGATGAGAATGTGAACTGTTCACTTTATGCTGTACCTGCTTTCACAGCATAAACACAGAAGATACAATATAAAATTATCCACCAGATCTGAGGGTGTCGAAAATTCACAAGGTACCCTTCTTAAATAGCCAGCCATATGGATTCATTGGCAGTTTACATGAAAAGTGTGTATGTTCCCTATAAAGAGTGTTACTTTTCTGTTTTTGTTTTTGCTTTGTTTTGTTGTTTTTACACAGGCAATGCATCTTAACGTATAGCAGAAGAGTTCTCATGCTGTGGGAAGCTTGCGTTTGCAAGATTTTGAAGTAACCGTTACTTTTGTGCAACGCGTGTGATTAAATTCAGCCTTTTCCTTGATTAGATCACCAACAGTTTTCTTTATTCTCTGTAGCTTTTCTAAGAGTAGGGATAAGGGACATCATAAACCTACTGAAATCCTGTTTCTACTGGATGGCTAAAAGTGAGCTTAGGGACTGCGTTGTTAAATCTTTTTTTTTTTCTTTGAAACACACATAGTAATTCGGGCCGTGTTCTTCCCTAGAAACCTTGAAGTAAGGAGTTCTGAAGCTTGAGGCTGCTGGTGACCCCAACCACTGCCTGTTGTGGTGGGTCAGGAGGTCAGGTATCTCAAAGAAGAAACTGGTCTTTCAAGTGTGGTACCCTGTCAGATATTGAGCATTACTTAATAATTACTGAGGCCTCAGGGCGCCTGGGTGGGTCAGTCGGTTGAGCGTCCGACTTTGGCTCAGGTCATGATCTCACAGTTTGTGGGTTCAAGCCCCGCATCAGTCTCTGTGCTCACCTCTTGCTCAGAGCCTGGAGCCTGCTTCAGATTCAATGTCTCCTTCTCTCTCTGCCCCTCCCCCGCTCACGCTTTGTCTCACTCTGTTTCTCAGAAATAAATAAATGTAAAAAATTTTTTTTAATTTTAAAAAATAATTACTGAGGCCTCAGCAATCAGGGGAAGAATGCTTCAAATCGTATATACTATACTTAACGAATTTGTATTGTTGTGTAGGGACTACAGGTCCTGGTCTAAACTTCGGAATACTGATGCCAATGTGGAAGGAAAGGAATACTCTCCGATGAAAAAGTGACGTGTGCATTTGAGAAATTCACCTGCTCTTTTTTCTCCTTCCCATTCCCCAAGTGCTAATAAAAATTGCGATAAATTTTTAGAATAGATTTTTTTCCCTCTTGCTACTGTTATCATCTTTCATAGCAGTGGTATTTCAAATTCTTTTTGAGATTTTTATTACACCTATGGGGGATATGAAGGAAAAAAATAACAATGGGAATTTGTCTGTTTGTTTTCTGAAAACATCAACAGGTTGCTCATGAAAAGGAGTCTTAGTTGTAATAACATTTTACTATGGTACATTATTAGTGGATGATGGCATGAGGTGTTCATTTCTGTCACAGTCAGGAAAACCAATCCCTTGCTGTGCTCTCAATTTAACTTAAACCTTATGATTTCGTGTTTTGAACAAACACCTACTTAATTCCTGGCACTCACTTCCTCCCACTGACAGCAGATGCCTGGTGGCCGTGATTATTAACTCATACAGTGATGGCCAGAGGAAGGCATTAAGTCAAACCTTGGCTTTAGGATAGTGAAAGTCACTTAAAGTGTAGCAACATTTATCCATATTAGTGAAAATAAGTTATATCACAGAGTCACGTAGTTTAGTTTTTTCACAACAACACTGGTTCTTTGTTTTGCCTTTGGTGTGTATGCATGAATCCCTCCTTTGGGAAATACACAGGTTTTGACTTTTTAGTAAACTTAATGAAAGAGGAAGTGAAACACGGAGTGACCTACAGATAGCTGCGATCTGTGCTGAATCGTGGCTGCTCTTTGAGTATTTCTTCTCCGTATACATCTGGGGAAGTTGGCAGCAAAGTCACATTCTGCACAAATGCTTCTTTTGGAACATGCAGTTGTACTGATAGGAGAAATGCAACAGATGCTGGTTCTGACGAGCGCAGAAGACTGGCATCTCATGTGAGGACATCCATGCAAAGTCGGAACGTCAGCCTGCTGCATTAACGTGTTGTTTATATTCCCCTCCAACAAATGGTATATGACAACTTCCTTCACATCTATTCAGTGTCAGGTTTGTGTTGTGATCTTCTGAATGTCAGGGTCAGCCTCACAGCTTCAGGGGAAATAATACCTACAGAAAATGTCTTGTGTGCACATCAAGCCTGTGTCTACACTGAGGGAAAGGGCTGGCATCCTCCCTGGGATCTCTCCATTTGCTCCTTTTCAGTCCTCCCTGTACCTACTTCCTTGTGGCTGGCCAAGGCCAACACCAGCCATCACTGATTCATAGGGCTGACAAGGCTTGGGTTCTTGGGTCTTTACCACTCGATTTTACTTCCTGCCTGTTCTTGCCGCATGTGATGTTGCCCTGTATTTGCAAGGCAAGTGACCTCAGATTCAGTCTTAAGGCTGCAGAATTTTCCAGTGCACACAGCTCTGTTGCCATGTCCGGACAATAGCCATGCCCCGAGAACAGCCACGCCCTCAGAATAATGATGAATCCCAGTCCCCACCTCCTGCCATGCATCTTCTCTTGTTGGGGCTGCAGCTGAAAACCAATATTTGGATCTATGGACTCTTGAGAATGTACCGATGCTGACCTGGAATTGAGCCCACATGCTAATGTCTCCTTGTCCTTTTACACCTAAGTTACTCAAACATCCTGGCTCATCTTTAGCCTGATCAGTCTAAAGAAAGCAGTTTAACGCATGACAGTGAACTCTACAGAGCTTGAAAATTCAAAGTTTAAAGGAGTTATGTCTCATGTTTCAATAAAGGACATCTGTTTAGCCTTACACAGTTAATTGTCGATCAATCAAGGCTTGAAAGTCCTTTGAAACACGTGAGAAGCAATCAATTATATTTATTAAAAGGATCCTTTTAAGGGGCGCCTGGGTGGCTCAGTCGGTTAAGCGTCTGACTTTGGCTCAGGTCTTGATCTCATGGTTGGTGGGTTCGAGCCCCGCGTCGGGCTCTGTGCTGACAGCTGGGAGCCTGGAGCCTGCTTCTGATTCCGTGTCTCCCTCTGCCCCTCCCCTGCTCATGCTCGGTCTCTCTCTGTCTGCCAACAATCAATAAATGTAAAAATAAATAACTAAATAAAAATAAAAGGATCCTTTTAAGATAAAAGTCACTAAAATAGTGTCCAGAATATACACACACATATTTTATTAATGTGACATATTGTGTAGTATTAAATAATAAATAAATATTTGGTAATTATGAATAGAAAAAACCTCTAAAGTTACAGAGGTCCAAAATGTGTGCCTATGAGTAGCACCTGTATTATTAGTGTCAGAAAAGCACACAGTATAAAAATATGCACCAGGGTGATTTGATTTACAGAGTTCGTCACTGTCCATTTCCAGAATGCATTGTCACATTTCTCACTGCTGAGAGGTCCCACTACCACATGGCAGGATGGCAGGATCAATGCTCATCATTAACAAGGGGTGGCCAAAGCCCAGGAGCCAATCCATGTTTGGGGATCCCTTGTTTCCTCCAGAATCCTTCCCCTCCTTTCCTGAATCTCATGAGGCTATGATTCTGTGTCTGGCATTGTGTGTGACTCACTCAGATTCTCCACACATCTTTTCCTGCCTGTTCAATGCTGGTGACATTCCTCAACATTGGACACACTGGTAAAATGATGTTAATACAGTGGGTCTTTCCCACACCCAGCAGGACATCCTGGTTAGCTCCCTATCATTAGAAAAGTCCCCACTGCAAAGCTCTACCCCAGAGGGAATGCAGTCAGATGGCTGAGGAGAATCACAAATCCAAATGTGGGCACAAGGACAGTGTCGCATTTGGGAGTTGGCTGTGGTTTAACTCATCCAATTGTCTCGGTGACCTCCTCCATCCATATTGGCTGTTACCTCTTATTTAGTCAATCTGCACTATCAGTACATTGGCTGAAACGCTCCGGAGAGCATTCCAGGTTTCCGCTCAAAATGTGCTTCCGAATGAGTCTGGGCAGCCCTCTCCTGGAAGAGACAGAAGACCCTCCATTTTGGCTTCAGATCCTGATTCCAATCTTGGCTGTGTGGTCCTCCCGCAAAGAACATTCATGTCTCACTTTCTTTCTCTACAGATTCTACCTTATTTCAGTGTGTTCCTGTGAAATGTGCAGTGAATGTGAAAAGGTTTCCAACACAGAATACCTGCGGGGCTCAGTCGATTAAGCATCCAACTCTTGATTTCGGCTCAGGTCATGATCTCATGGTTTTGGGATTGAGCCCTGCGTCAGGCTCCATGCTGACAGCGTGGAGCCTGCTTGGGATTCTCTCTCTCCCTCTCTCTGTCTCTCTGCCTTTCCCCCAACTGGTGCACGTGCTTACGTACTCTCTCACTCTCCAATTAAATAAGTAAGCATTAATTATTTTTTATCACACATTGGCATGGATCCAGGCATGTTCCTCCAGCTGCTGAGTAGTGAGGAGGTAGCTGCAGAAATTGTGGCTAATGAAAATCTGAAGGTGAACTGAAGAGTGGAAGGTAAATATGTGCTCACCTAGTCAATGGAGCAAAGGTATTCTAGGCTAATGGGTCCCTCTCCTACGTCGAATCTGTCACCCTTCAACTACAACCTAGACCTTCAGAACACTCTCTTGAAACGTGAATCATGCGTTCACTTTTATTGATAACCTCCCCTGAGAAAGGCATCTTGCTATTCATCAAGAGTATCGCTTTTGGGGCACCCACATTGCTCAGTCCAACTCTTCATTTTTGGTTCAGGTCATGGTCTTGCAGTTCATGAGTTCAAGCCTCACATCAGGCTCTGCACTGACAACATGGAATCTGCTTGGGATTCCCTCTCTCTCTCTCTTTCTCCCTCTCCCTCTCCCTCTCCCTCTCCCTCTCCCTCTCCCTCTCCCTCTCCCTGTCCCTCTCTCTTTCTCTTTCTCTCTCAAAGTAAATAAATAAAAACCTTGAAAAACTTTTTAAAAAGTTTTCACGGCATCTCAGTAAATATTAATGACTCACAAATCCCCATCATAGACTTCGGGAATTTACCGATACCCTAAACTTTTTTATATAAGAAAAAATGAAACACAGTATATAATTTCTTTCATTTTCTTCAATGCTTTTTCACTTGATTAAGGTTTACATAGTACTTATATGTCTAAATATTGACTGTAGGTTTTTAGTGACATTTAAACTCTGAATTATCTTTTTGTAAGTAAGTTTCTTTAGGCACATTGGTTTCTATTTTACAGGAAACCCTTATCTTTACATCACAAATAGGAATAATTTTCAAATGTTTATAATTTATAACTTTCAAATGTTACAAGGATGGTTCTAAATTTCAGGTAACCTCTTCCCGAAATTGCAACCACTCATTTAGTCTTTAATGAAAACGGAAAAACCAAAAACAATTGCATTAACGTGTCACTGTGTAGGGGCACGTGGCAAACTCAGACAGTTGAGCGTCCAACTCTTAATTTGGGCTCTGGTCATGATCTCACAGTTCTGAGATCAAGCCCCCATAGGGCTCCGCACTGAGCGTGCAACCTATTGAAGATTCTCTTTCTGCCCCTCTCCCCCACTCTCTTTAAAATAAACATAAAAGTAAAATTTTATTTTTATTTCTTTTAATGTTTACTTATTTATTTTGAGAGAGACAGACTGAGCAGGGGAGCAGCAGATGGAGAGGGAGAGGGAAGATCCCCAGCAGGCTCCACAGCTGCCAGTGCAGAGCCCAATGTGGGGATCAAACTCACGTACTGTGAGATCATCACCTGAGCCCAAACCAAGAGTTGGTGGCTTAACTTTAAGCCTTTGGCACCCAGACACCCCTAAAACTAAAATTTTAAGTGTATCACTGTATCAGAATCTGGTGACTAAGAAATCCCTCAAAGAACAGTGAGCCAAGATTACTGGGAGACTTGGAACACTAGCAAGGCTTAACTCCAAAGAATTTAACAAGTGGCCACAAATTGTATTTTCCTACGAGGAGCTAGGAACTGCAGATAGCATTTGGTGATGCATCGAAATGGCATCGCCTAGTGCAACTGTTGCACAGAAACTCCAGATCACCTCCTCTGTCTCTATTAATTTGGATAAGCTCCCACTAGCAAAGCATGACCCTGCCCTCCAGTTATACAGGCAGCCAGTAAGCAATACTGGTCTCCATCCTTCCATAATCTGTCGGCAGCTGCCATGACCAACCAGCAGCCGGTGGTTCCAAATGAGTGTGCCAGGGACAGCCCTCCATCCCAGTTGTTAATCTTCACCAGAGGAGGTAATCCAACCTTGGTGTTTCTTCCCAAGTATTTTGCAAAAGCCAACCTGTGGCTTTAAAATCAGCCGCCAGCTGACCTGAGAAGGCTTCCTGAGACTCAAAGACATCAGTACCATACGTTCTTAATGCTGCCTTTTCCGGAGCTTATGGAGCATATGTTGACCCAAGTAAAAGTGGATCCTTTGCATCCTGAGGCACATGCACAAAATCTCTCAAATATGCCTTCGGTTTATAACATCTGGCCAGAGATTTTTCCTCTGCCATCATCAGCGTCTCTGAAGCACCACCAGTCAGGAAAGAAGAATTTGTAGCTGAATGCCCTGATCTTTGAGAACTGTATCTTTTCCCGGTAGTCTGAAGGGGACAACATCAGCTAGGAGTCCTTCATCCCGTGCCTTCTTGGCCAGGCTGTGCAAGTACAGCACGTCCTCACCCTGGTCCAGTCAGGAAACCGCAGAAGCGGTGGCCAGCCCATCTGCAGAGTGGTCCATGGTCTCAGCAGTGCAGAACTCCACCAGTGCGGGGAGCTTGGATGATCGGAAATTCAAACTGACCCAGAATCTTGGCCTTATTGAGACCAAGCATCATTTTCCTTACTTTCCTTGAGTGGTGAACAGGGACGTCAGGCAGTAACTTCATGACCACATCACACTGCCCAGAAGCAATCAATCCAATACCTGCAGTTATGGTTGGTTGGCAGAGATGAAAAGCATGGTGACCATGGGAGCAGGAGTCTTGTCTGAGAAGCCAGCTCGGAGCCCAGCCTCTCCAGCCACACTGCCGGTTTTCACTTCCCATGTAACTGTGCCAAAGATGACCCTATCAGCGGCTTCCTTTGGGGCATTGGTCTGATGCTTCAAAGCCAAAAGTGCTGCTCTATCCAAACCATGTGGCATCAGGTCCTTCGCTGATGTGTCTAATTGCAAAAGTGGAATGTTAGCACCAGCCACCACCGCGATGCTCCTCGTGTTAGGTCTGGCTAAGGGGTTCTTTAATTTGGTCTTGGCGACTGGGGCACCCCTTGCTTGGAGGAACAGCTTCGAGGTCTTATGGAAAATCTGAGGCCCCATCCTAGTGCACTGGCAACATTTTTAAATGTGGCAAGACTAGACTATAACTTATTTCTTGGCAGAAGAAAACAATAGAAGTACTTGAAGGTCTGAATCTGTTTTTGTTATTTTTTAAATGTTTATTTTTGAGACAGAGAGAGATAGAGTGCGAGCAGAGGAGGGGCAGAGAGAGGCAGAGACAGAATCTGAAGCAGGCTCCAGGCTCCCAGCTGTCAGTGCAGAGTGTCAGGGTGCTTGAACTCATGGACCGCGAGATCATGACCTGAGCCGAAGCCAGACACTCAACCAACTGAGCCAATAGGGCACCCCTGAATCTGTTTTATAGACAGACTATTTCTAGAAGTATTTAAATATGCTCGTTTGGAGTCTCAGTCTTTGTACTGACCTAACGCTTTCCAATATGTACCGATCAGTGCTGACTATTGGTTGATCAATTCAACAGTTGGGAATGATAGACTGTTCACGATACCCTCTATTCTTGACTTACTCTTATTTCTTTTCTTTGTCTTTCTCTTTTTCATATAGTAAGGTGGCAGAGTAAAACAGCTGGATTTTTGTGTATGTAGAATAATCTTGAACTATTTGATAGGTCACAAATCCTCCCCCTGAGATCTGAGTTCATAATTCCATCCTGTGAGGTATGTGTCATACACTCACGCACACACACATACAAATATATACACAGACTCATCAAAAGTTGATGGTCAGGGGCGCCTGGGTGGCTCAGTCGGTTTGGCATCCAACTTCGGCTCAGGTCATGTTCACACGGTTTGTGGTTCGAGCCCCACATCGGACTCTGTGCTGACAGCTCAGAGCCTGGAGCCTGCTTCCCATTCCGTGTCTCCCTCTCTCTGGCCCTCCCACGCTCACACTCTGTCTCTGTCTCTCTCTCTCTCTCAAAAATAAATAAACATTAAAATTTTTTTTAAGTTGATAGAAAATAAATGATGGTTATTGGCTTCTTCATATACATTTTTACTCAGGTGGAATTATGAGTAAACAGTTTGAATCAGCACTGAAGGCTGTTTCATTAATGCCATTTTTTTTTTTTGAAATTCCATAGAACTTGCTGATAATTATTATTTTCCAGTCTTTGGGTTCTTCGCTTCTGGAGTTCTGGTGACAAATTTGCTTTCTCTTCATTTGTTTGATACATATATCTGGTTTCTGTGCTGCAGTAAAAATGCCAACTGAGAGTTTTCTTCTTGTTTTTTCCCTTCTGTGAAGAATTTTTGCAGAGCTCCAAAGGAAATACAGAAAATACAAGATAAGCTACTGCATGAAATAAAATTCATAAAACGCCCCTCCCGAGTGGTTCTCTGAGAAGCATGTGCCTCTGGTTTCTGAAGACTGCCAAGTTTATCTCTTTGATTCAATGGTACGAGCCACCCTCCAATTTCGTCCTGTGGATGTAGGATAGTTTACTTTTCAAGTCAGTCATAAAACACTCTGTTTATAAAGTACTTAGCTACAGTGCACCATGCAAAGAATAATGTGATAAAACACACAGAAGCTCTTTCTTAAGGAATTTGATTTTTAAAAGCATCACAGCACAGTGAATCATTCTCAAAAATCTGCCCTGCAGGATTCATGGTTTCAATTAACGAACGATTTCAAGGGCCAACACTCCAAAATTCGCCAACACTGGCCGACATCTGCTCTCCCGTCCTACTGTCTTTGACAATAGAGCTAAACACAGAATCCATTTCCCAGTTTCAAAAAGGCAACTATTCACACCAGTTGCTTGGTTAACATGTTTCATCAGACGTTAGCCAGTCATCCATCAGTGAAGTCGTTCAGAATTAATTTTGTGACAATAAATAGCACATGTAGCAGACATGATCTGGAGTAGGAGTTCCCCAAAGGTTTCACAACGTTGCAACCATTGACATTGGGGCTGGACAGTGCTTTCTCAGGGGACTTGTCCTGTGCTGTGCAACGTATTACACAGCATCTCTGGCCTCTACCTTTTCCATACAGGTAACCAACCAACCCTCGTCTGCGTTGTGATAACTGAAAATGTCTCTAGACGCCAGGGAGGGAAAATGTGCCCATGTTGAGAAGAACTGGAATTCTCAATTTCAAGATTTTTTAAGTGCTATGTTAAACCTCCCTGGGTGATTCCAATATGCAGCCGACTTGGAGAATCAGAGGCCTATTCCTTCGTGGCTCAAAGTCTTGTCTCCACACAGGGATAATCCCGTGGCAGCTTGTTAGGAATGCAGAGTGTCAGGCATTTTTCCCAGACCCCCCAGGCCCTATCCATGAATATCGGGTCTTCAAAGCACGTTCCTCTCTTGTCTGAGAATTCTCCATAACTCCCAAGTCCCGCCAATTGGGCAGTCCCTGCTTTGGTCAGCAGGTCAGGTGGGAGAAGATACGTGGCTCGAGTGTCGGAATTGGGGCAGAATCCATTCCTAGCGGAGAGTAAATCAGATTTCCCCTAGAGAGTTTATGTAACTGGAAAAGACTCAAGAGTTTGTGTGGGTTCTTGTTGGAAGACAGGAAGGAAAGGAGCTGAACAGAGCAGTGTGAGGAAAATGGCCAATGAGGGAGGATTGCCTCCTGTTTTTGTTCTGCAGAGCTTTCTCCTCTTTCTTTCTTTCTTTTCTTCTCAGCCCTGCTTTACAGATTTTCCTTTGCCACCAGCTGTTGCTGAACAGTGCATCAGCAGATTTTGAGTTCGCCTGCGAGGGCGATGCTCCTCATGACCAGTTATACCCAGCCAAAAAATGATTCTACTTTAATCAATGTGGAGTGGGGTGGGGGATAAAATAATGATAGTAACACTATGCCATTAAGTTGATAATGAAAATTCTATAGTCACACATTGTTGCTTCAAAATTTCTGAATGGCCATGTGATGAAAACATTTAAAATGGGCATAAAAATGGATAAGTACTTTACTGTCTAATACTGTTTTAAAGTAAACACATATTTGTTTAAATATTTTAAATGAACACATATTTGGAAATAACCCAAAAGAATGAAAAAGGAGAGTTAAAACCAACTCCGTGCTAGTGAATAAATGAGTAAAAAATGTTTTGTAAACTGATAGAAAGATCATACAGCCATGAAAACATGTGGCTGTAAAATGTGTGGCTGTATAAGGAGGGAAATGTGAATGAAATACAGAGAAGAAGCTTTGTTGTTTAAAAAAGAGATTGTGGGGGCGCCTGGGTGGCTCAGTCGGTTAAGCGGCCGACTTCGGCTCAGGTCATGATCTCGCGGTCCGTGAGTTCGGGCCCCGCGTCAGGCTCTGTGCTGACGGCTCAGAGCCTGGAGCCTGTTTCGGATTCTGTGTCTCCCTCTCTCCGACCCTCCCCTGTTCATGCTCTGTCTCTCCCTGTCTCAAAAATAAATAAAAAGTTAAAAAAAAAAAGATTGTGCACATTTTTAGATTTTTGTTTTCATAAAGTTAGTCAACCCACGAGAATGTACATGTGTTTCTAGGATACAGGAGACCTTAGATAGAGTGTGACTGTCTGTAAGGCTTAGATGGCACAAATTCAGGTATCATCTTGTTTTAAGTAGTTTTCAATCTACAGGAAAGATATAATGGTTTCAATGTAATTGTTTCAAGCATACCCAGGTGCAAGAAATAGGAAACAAGTTCTTTGTCGATAGTATTGGATGTGTTTCCAGAAACAAGTACTTTGTCTATAGCATCAGATGTGTGTCTGAGCCACGTTTAACCTATTGCTTATTTATGTTCTCATGAGCACAAGTTTGGATGCGGATAACTTGGGTGTGCCTGCCTTCAGAAGCTTGATGCAGTTAATGTGACTTTTTCAACTCGGCAGGCTCTCTAAGGCTCTACCTCTTGAGGCATGAAATTAGATGGTTAGAACAGTGGGGCACAAAGGTTTTATTAAAGGGACGTTAACACAAGACTTAGTGGAGTGCCTGGCAAATTATTCTCACTTAATGGATAGCAGGTGTCATTCTCATTGTTTCCAATTATGTCATCAACAAGTTCATATGTGAGAAGATAATTGTGTGGTCAGTGCCTTCTTTTTTACAGATTTTAAGCGTTAGTGTTTTATTATGATTCATAAGCATTAATATTTTACTATTTATTAATATATTAAGGCGTACTTATTAAACTTCAATTTATAAAGATGGTTTAATGAAATTGATGGAAGAATACCCACTGATCTTTGAATTACTGTTTGAAAATCTGGCTTGATTAGATACACACAAAGATCAAATTCTTTTGTTAGAAGCCCTAATGGAAAAGTACAAAGTTTTTCTCTAAATTTTTTTTCTGTTATTACATTTAGATGACCTAACCTATTGGAATTACTTAGAACTCTAGCAAACCAAATTGTCCACAACTTCTGTATGCTGTTTTTTATTCCCTTAGAAATGTGTTCCCGGTGGGGTGCCTGCGTAGCTCAGTTTGTTGAGCGACCAACTGAATTTCGGCTCAGGTCAGCATCTCAGGGTCATGTGATCAAGCCCTGCGATGGGCTTCTCTTTGAGCGCAGGCCTGGTTGGGTTTCCCTCTCTCCCTCTTTCCCTCTCCCCCGCTCATGGTCTCTCTAACCAAAGAAAAAATAATGTCTTCCTGGGGAGATACCAGCACCACAGTGGTTTTCAGTGTCTACTTCCTGTTATAAACCATTCATTTTCCTCCAGCTCAGGATTGCTGTCCTGTAACCTAACCCACAACACATGTACACACCCATCTTAGCACATTTGCTTCACCCCTAAAGACATTGGGGCAGGTGGAAATGATGAAAACAGGGTAAGTGCTCCAGCTCCTTGATGTGTTGTGAATAATAATCTTTCCTTCACCTCTGACCCAAGATCTCAAGTATTCTGCCAACATCCATGAAATGGTGGCAGGCACCTCACTGAGTTGCAAAGAGGGAAAAATCTAAAATCCTTCAGATCTTGATGTGCGTAGGAGTCCGCATCCTTAGATACTAAGTTTGAGATGCTTGTATGGCACTTAGGAGTAAACATTCTTAGTATTTAAAAGTTTCACTTGTCACAATATTGTCCCTGTTCTCTTTGCAAAGATTTTATTTTAAGTATCATTTATTTATTTTGAGAGAGAGAGAGAAAGCATGTGTGAGCGCAAATGGGCAAGGGGCAGAGGGAGGGAGGGAGAGAGAATCCCAAGCAGGCACCACAACTCAAGAGGCGCCCTACACAGGGCTTGATCCCATGACCATGAGATCATAATGAGCACAAATCAAGAGTTAGTTGCTCAACTGACTGAGCCACCCAGATACCCCTCTTTGCATAGATTTTCAAATCCACCGAATCAATGTTGTTTTTTATACTATTTCCATTTTTAAATGATTTTTGAAAGATTTTATTTTTAAGTGATCTCTACACCCAACATGGGGCCTGAACTCACAACCCGGAGATCAAGAGTCACACACGTTTTGCCAACCAGGCACCCCTACACTGCTTGCATTTTTAATTCTAATCACCCAAGATCAGATCCTTGGTTCTTTGTAAAAAAATTTTGAGTGTGGTTACATATATACATACAAACCAATTTTTATATTTTCTTTTTGCAAATCATAGGGATTTCTTTTATTTTCTTCTCAATACTAATTAAAACAGTTCTTTTTTTAATTTTTTAATGTTTATTTTTGAGAAAGACAGAGCATGAGCAGGGGAGGGGCAGAGAGAGAGGGAGACACAGAATCTGAAGCAGGCTTCAGGCTTGTTGCTGTCAGCACAGAGTCTGAGTCAGGGCTTGAGCCCACGAACTGTGAGATCATGACCTGAGCCGAAGTCGGACACTTAACTGAGCCATCCAGCCGCCCCCTAATTAAAACAGTTCTTAATGTTAGCAGTTGCACATTAGCCTAAACAATGGGCATTTAAAAAAAAAATCCCAACGCCTCCCTAGAACAGTGTGACAAAATCTCTTATTAAATCTCTTAATGCAGTTTGTAATGTGTTTCCCATTTTTATTTTATTTATTTATGTTTATTGATTTTGAGAGAGAGAAAGAGCATGTGCACATGAGTAGGGGAGGGGGATAGAGGATGTGGAGAGTGAGAATCCCAACGGCGAGATGTGGGTCTCCATCCCACAAACCACGAGATCATAGCCTGAGCCAAAATGAAAACTCAGATGCTTAACCAACTGAGCTACCCAGGTGCCCCAACGGGTATCCAAATTTTAAAACCATTGGACTAAAGTTGCAAACGGAGCTGTCCTTGCCATGCCTCGCTTGTGTGCTTCTCAAACTTTAAGGTATGTAAAAATCACGTGGTGATCTTGTTAGGTTTCAGACTATCATTGTTTGGAGTGGGAGCTGTTAATCTGCACCTACAGTAGGCCCACAGTTGAAGTCATTGTTCCTGCTTCAAGTTGAAACTTTGAGATGCAATATCGTAAAGGTAATTCCTGCCAAAGAAAGCTAAAGCAAAATAGTACGAAAGAAAGAAAAAGAAAGAAAGAAAGAAAGAAAGAAAGAAAGAAAAAAGAAAGAGAGAAAGAAAGAAAGAAAACATGACCCAATAATCAAACATTTCACCTACTGAGATGTAGAACATGCTTTTTATTTATTTTATTTTTTTTATTAAAATTATTTTTAATCTTTATTTTTGAGAGAGAAAGAGAGACAGAGTGAGAGCAGGGGAGGAACAGAGAGAGAGGGAGACACAGAACCCAAAACAGGCTCCAGGCTCTGAGCTGTCAGCACAGAGACCAACGCGGGGCTCGAACCCACGAACCGTGAGATCATGACCTGGGCTGAAGTTGGACGCCTAACCGACTGAGCCACCCAGGCTCCCCACATGCTTTTTAAATGACCTTTTTTTGGTGAGAGCACTGAGCAAAAATTCTGAATCTAAGAAAAAGAGAGAAATGGTTATGCCAGAGTGTCAGCAGACTGTCAGTGTCTATCCAATGCACCGAGTTTTGCTACCTAAATCAGCGTCTGGTACAGAAAAAGCTCACAGAAGTGTAAACTTGTAACCAACTGAAGGCCCCCTGCCTTGCCTTGACATTTATGTAGCTGAAAGGGGCCATTACTTTAGGAAGTGCTCTCTCTGAGGTGTGATCTTCATTAGAACCACAGTGTCACTTCAGTCATATTTCTTGAGTACACTGTCCTGGACAGACAAACATTGAAGTGAATTGTACTGTGACACCCTTACCATGTGGGCCATGACAGGTGGTCTTAATGTGGTTTTAAAAGTACACTAATTGAAACACTGGGACAGTATCAGCTTTAGAAATACCTTCCCTGTTCATGTTAACCCTAAACAGTGAGTCGAGTTCAAAAGGCAACGAGAAACGCAAATGACGTGTTGTAGCTCAAATCACACACACACACACACACACACACACACACACACACAAAGAAAACAGAGATGACTATACAAGTATAACATCAAGTATGGGTATGTCCAAAACACAGAAGGTGAATAAGAAAATAAGCATGTTAACCCATGGACACACATGCATGTATCTTCATTGATGGGATGTAACTCAAACTTGGAATATAGCAGTGACAGCAGATGTATTGTTCAAATGATGGATACACATACTATATGTTGTTGTCTGCTGTACCTTTAGAAGGCCTGAAACTTACATGAGCCTGCAAACTGGACATGGAAAGTGCAGTGGAACCCTTTAGGATTGAAACAATTGGACAATTGAAACAATTGTATAACCTGGTGTGATAGGAGCTTATGTCAAGGGTCAGTGTCCACAGAGCTCCTATGGAGAATTATTTTTCGTTTCCTTTCCTTTTTCTTTTCCTTTCCTTTTCTTCCCTTTCCTTTCCAGCTTACTTAATTATTCATTTGTTTATTGAATTAATCTCTACACCCAACATGGGGCTGGAACGGATGGCCCCAAGATGAAGAATCTCATGGTCTTTTGACTGAGCCAGCCAGGTGACCCTGGAAAATGTTTTCTAAACAAAAACAACAAAACTGCACCACAAATGATAACCAATAGAAGGCCACTTTCTGTGACAAATAGAGCATAAAAGAGTCTTACTTGCTGAGATTTTGACCAAAGAAATGGCAGTGAAATGATATTTATTGTTATGGACACATAAACGTGTATGAGTGTATATGTATGTATATGTAAGAATATGTATTCACTGGGTATACACGCATACCATACACGCATATCTTTTTACATGTGCAATTTTTGAATTTTTACAAGACCCCGTGAGGCACTTACTATATGGAGCTGAGGCAGTACACAGTCTGAGAGCTTAAATAATTTATAGCGTGTCAGGCAGGTAGTAAGTTACAAAGCTGGAAATCAACCCCGTAAGTTGTTTTTTAATGTATTAAGTGAATTTACTGATAGTGTCCACTACTAATCAGACCAAGAATAGGTTCCTACACCCTGGATGACTATATGCTATTAACTAATGCACGAAAGAAACCTATTATTTAAAAAAGAAACAAAGAAATTAATAGTCTCTCATGTTTATACTAAACAGGCAGTACTATCTTTTTTTTTGAGGCAAATGCTTTCTAAAATTTATTT
This sequence comes from Panthera pardus, assembly GCF_024362965.1. Classification (NCBI taxonomy): domain Eukaryota; kingdom Metazoa; phylum Chordata; class Mammalia; order Carnivora; family Felidae; genus Panthera; species Panthera pardus. The sequence goes on from NW_026526843.1 coordinate 122,854,924, forward strand.
ATTTTTTATCATTTACATCCATGTTAGCATATGGTGCAACAATGATTTCAGGAGTAGATTCCTTAAGCCCCTTACCCATTTAACCCATTCCCCTCCCACACCCCCTCCAGTAACCCTCTGTTCTCCATATTGAAGAGTTTCTTATGTTTTATCCCCCTCCTTGTTTTTATATTATTTTTGCTTCTCTTCCCATATGTTTGTGTTTTGTATCTTAAATGCCTCATAGGAGTGAATTAATATGATATTTGTTTTTCTCTAATTTTGCTTAACATAATACCCTCCAGTTCCATCCACGTAGTTGCAAATGGCAAGATTTCATTCTTTTTGATTGCCGAGTAATACTCCATTGTATGTATATACCACATCTTCTTTATCCATTCATCTGTCGATGGACATTTGGGCTCTTTCCATACTTTGGCTATTGTTGATAGTGCTGCTATAAACATGGGGGTGCCTGTGTCCCTTCGAAACAGCACACCTGTATCCCGTGGATAAATGCCTAGTAGTGCAATCGCTGGGTCATAGGGTAGTTCTATTTTTAGTTTTTTGAGGAACCTCCATACTGTTTTCCAGAGTGGCTGCACCAGTTTGGATTCCCACCAATGATGCAAAAGAGATCCTCTTTCTCTGCATCCTCACCAACACCTGTTGTTGCCTGAGTTGTTAATGTTAGCCGTTCTGACAGGTGTGAGGTGGTATCTCATTGTGGTTTTGATTTGTATTTCCCTGATGATGAGTGATGTTGAATATTTTTTCATGTGTTAGTTGGCCATCTGGATATCTTCTTTGGAGAAGTGTCTATTCATGTCTTTGGCCCATTTCTTCACTGGATTATTTGTTTTTTGGGTCTTGAGTTTGATAAGTTCTCTATAGATTTTGGATACTAACCCTTTATCTGATATGTCATTTGCAAATATCTTCTCCCATTCTGTTGGTTGCCTTTTAGTTTTGCTGATTGTTTCCTTTGCTGTGCAGAAGCTTTTTATTTTGATGAGGTCCCAGTAGTTCATTTTTGCTTTTGTTTCCTTTGCCTCTGGAGACGTGTCGAGTAAGAAGTTGCCACGGGCAAGATCAAAGAGGTTTTTGCCTGCTTTCTCTTTGAGGATTTTGATGGCTTCCTGTCTTACATTTAGGTCTTTCATCCATTTTGAGTTTATTTTTGTGTACAGTGTAGGAAAGTGGTCCAGGTTCATTCTTCTGCGTGTCGCTGTCCAGTGTTCCCAGCACTACTTCCTGAAGAGACTGTCTTCATTCCATTGGATATTCTTTCCTGCTTTGTCAAAGATGAGTTGGCTATATGTTTGTGGGTCCATTTCTGGGTTCTCTATTCTGTTCCATTGAGCTGAGTGTCTGTTTTGGTCCCAGTACCATCCTGTCTTGATGATTATAGCTTTGTAATACATCTTAAAGTCCAGGATTGTGATGCCTCCTGCTTTGGTTTTCTTTTTCAAGATTGCTTTGGCTATTTGGTGTCTTTTCTGGTTCCATACAAATTTTAGGATTGTTTGTTCTAGCTCTGTGAAGAATGCTGGTGTTATTTTGATAGGGATATGTAGATTGCTTTGGGTAGTATTGACATTTTAACAATATTTGTTCCTCCTATCCAGGAGCATGGAATCTTTTCCCATTTTTTTGTGTTTTCTTAAATTTCTTTCATAAGCTTTCTATAGATTTCAGGGTATAGATTTGTCACCTCTTTGGTTAGATTTTTTCCTAGGTACTTTATGGGTTTTAGTGCAATTGTAAATGGGATCAATCCTTGATTTCTCTTTCTGTTGCTTCATTATTAGTGTATAGGAATGCAATCAATTTCTATGCATTGATTTTATATCCTGCAACTATGCTGAATTCATGGATCAGTTCTAGCAGTTTTTTAGTAGAATCTTTGGGTTTTCCATTTAGAATATCATGTCATCTGTGAAGAGTGAAAATTTGACTTCCTCCTGGCTGATTTGGATGCCTTTTATTTCTTTGTGTTGTCTCATTGCTGAGGCTAAGACTTCCAATACTATGTTGAATAACAGTGGCGAGAGCAGACATCCCTGTCTTGTTCCTGACCTTAGGGGAGAAAGCTCTGAGTTTTTACCCATTGGGGATTGTATTAGCATTGGGTCTTTTCATATATGCTCTCTGTACTCTCCCCCCGCCCCCCCCCCCCCACTGCATCTCTGTCCTGTCTCTGCAAGCAAAAACCTCTCCCTGCCCTCCTTGGCTTCTGTCTCCCCCAGTTCACCTCTCCACGCTGAGTACCTGCTCGATTCTCTTCTTCAGGTTGTGCAGATTGTTGTCTTAATCCTCCAATCAGTTTTCTAGGTGTGCAGGATGGTGTAGTGTTGATCTGGCTGCATTTCAGAGGCAAGAGATGCAAAAAAATGTCCATGCCTTTCCACCATCTTGGCCCCTCTCTGCGCAATAGTGTCCTTAAAAAGAAGTTGCTTCTACCTAGGACAGTATTTGTGGTGAGGATTTGTGTCTGACCCTACAGGCGATGCTGATAGTTAGGTATGAGGGTCCTCACTTTGTCCATGAGGAAACTGGGCCCGCAAGAGGTTAATCTGTCACCTGGTAAAACACCTAGCAAATGACAGAGTCCCTGCCCTGCCTCTTCCTTGTTCTGTGGTATGGGCTCCATGATACCTGTGCACCTTTTCCTGCAGACAGCATGTCCATTTCCATCCCTGTTGGCCCTGCCCCGGCCCCCTGGGTGTATGTAGTTGCTTCCCTGTCTCCATTCCCCATTGCCAGCTGTACCTGGATGCCCACATGTGTCTCTCTGTGGGCAGGTCCCACTTCTCTTTCCCTTCTGTCGCCCTACACATTTTGCAAGAAAGCAGTTGCTTTGGTGCCCTGCATTCGCCCAAAGACAATGGGGGATCCAGAGCCTCATTTCAAATCCGAGTGAGATGGCTGGGCTCCACATCGTCTTTTATGTCTGCCAACACGGTCCTGCTCAGAGGAGTTATCTCTAATTAGGAAGATACGATGCCCATGGCAGGTTGTAGCGTTTAAACCGCTCAGATGCTATTATGTGGACAGTTCATCTGGCCGGCAGCCACAGACCTCACTGTGCCGAGCCCTGCTCACAGCCCTGTGAAGGATCCCCTACTTTCCACCAGGCAACTTCCTCTTTCATTTTATCAGATTATAATATTGGACTTAGTTGGACAGTGGGCTGTAATTCTTCTAGTGATCCCTCTGTGCGTCCAGACAAAACATTTTTGCCCAGCAGTCCCAGAATTGAAATTTTGCAGTGGGTCAGAATAGAGGACTCCCAGGGGCCTGAAAATGGATAAATGATCAGTTCCCAAGCTTGGTCCTGCATGAAATACTTTGACCTCCACTCAGGTATAATGCAGGCCTGTTTGAATGTCATCGTAGGAAGGGTTTTATCTGCAGGTGTGAGGAACAGCATGCAGTATCATTTTAGTACCTGGCTGGTACATATTGCTTGGGGGTGGCTCCATCATTAAATATTAAAGAAAAGAGTGCAGAAGGCATGAGATGAAATTGTCTGGAAACCCAGTGAATATTCTTCTACCCAGTGATGTTCTTTGCTAAGTAAAATGTGACTAACTAGCACAATATTTTTGTTTTCATTAATTTGGTTCTCAGAGGACTTGAATAAGAATTGTCAATAGCAATCTCTGGCCAAATCTGGCTTCTTCAGTGGTGTCTTGAAAACTTCTGCCCCTGTGTCATACTTTTCGGGCTGCTATAACAGATACCATGGACTCGGTGGCTTAATAAGCAACAGAAATTCATTTCTTGTGGTTGTGGAGGCCGCAAGCCCAAGATCAAGGCACAGGTAGATTCAGTGTCTTGTGAGAACCCATTTCCTAGTTCATAGATGGCCGTCTTCTTGCTATGTCTTCACATTGCCAAAGGGGTGGGAGATCTCTCTGGGGTCTATTTTATAAGGGAACTAATTCCATTTTGAGGGCTCTACCCTTATGACCTAAACACCTGCCAGAGGCCCCACCTCCAAATACCAACCCAGTAGGGAAAAGTATTTAGAGGTGGGTTTTGGCTGGTCACAAACATTCATGCCATAGCACTTCTTAAAACTGGGCTGGCTTCTTGGCACCTTCTTGAAGGGGGATATGAGATAGACACAGGTAATGAATTGAGAAGCCTACAGTGTGTAGTGATTAGAAACCTCATTTTTCCCAACTGAAAATGTCCTGGAATGCTAGAGCCTCTCTCCCTGGTGTCTACTGGGGCCATGACAGTGCTCTCAAAGAAAGCCAATTGTCACAATGGCTTGTGGTCTCTCATGGTTTGGGAAGGATACAGAGATACTGCCTGAGAGTTGTGACTTCATAGGTTGGAGGAGTGGGGTATGGCTCACCTGAACTTTTGTGTGACATGTAGGGAATGTAGAAGTTTATGTAAGTGTAATGGGGAGGTACAGAGGTGCTGAGAAGGGCACAGGGTCAACAGAGGCTGCAGAGAGGGAGTGAAGGCTTCTGTGTACAGGCTTGGGGACCAGGGGTGCATGGCACACCTTCCCAGCAGGATAGATGACACAGATACGACCAAGTCCAGGATCCAGACCACATGGGTTTCTGTGTGAGCATTCAGGGAAGCAATGTGTACCCAGTCTTCCTTCTCCTGAGAACCATGAAGTCACGGTGGTTTGCCAATGGACACAGATGTCATCTTGGAGATAAGCGTTTCTTAGTGGGGCCATGGTAGACTGAGCCCTTATCCAAAAGACCAAGCCATGTAAGAACATGAATGGAAGGAACTGTCCTGCTCAGATTTGATAGGTTGACAGTGTGTGATCATCTCCCTCTCTTAATGAGGTGGGGAGGATTAGATCTACTTTTCAATAAATCAAGATGTCATAACATTTCTTTGCACATCTGAGTATAGAATGAAAACATTTTCAAGTGGGGAAGAGACAATGGAATGTAGGCAGATGCTTAATCTCATTCTCTGTTAATTAAGCAACTAGGTAAAATACGAATTAACAAGTTGCTTTTTCAATAAAGCCCACACAGTAACCTTGGCATGTAGGTCATTTTGGTGAAAGGTTGAAGAGAAGTCAAAGTTTAGTTATATATTGTGTTTCTAGGGGCAGAAGAAGGGCGTCCCTAAAGACATGTACAGGAATAATTCTTTCTAGACTGGAGAATGAGTTCTAAGGCTTTCCTTGGCTAAGTTTACCAATGCACCTATGTTCTTGCAACTGGCTCCAGGCGGTATAGCTCCCATGCGGTCTTCATGATAGAAACTCCGCAGTGCGGACCATGAGAGTGAACACTTAGGGTTGTATTATTAAAAACATATTTTTGCTAGAGAGTTTTCAAAAATGAAATGTCTTGCTCCTATGGGTCTTAGGAGAGATCTGGCTAGTTTACAGTATCACAATTACAGAACCTGGGCAACAGTCATTTATCTGTGCGTATCAGTGGGCCTTGCACACAGATCTCTTTCCTACGGTGTCTTTTAAAAATGGCATAGCTTGTATACAAAAATGTTCTTTTGAGATTCTTCTGCACATATTTAACTGAAACATAGGATGATTTCAGAGCTGTTTTTTATTCCCCTAATGGTTTAATTGCTAGGGGAACCTATTCCATTCTCTACATCATAGTTACAAACAGAAGCCCTTTATTTTCCCAGATCCATGCTGGGGGAATAGTCCATTTTGACCACAACCCAATTAGAGGGGGAGTCATAAGGGCCATGTGCAATTTTAAGTTTTAATAGTTGTATATGAACAGAGGATTGATGCAGATACCTTAGTCTGATTGTTCATTCATCAAAACCCAATTCTTTGGAGGAACTCAGGGTCAAGTTCACAAACTCAATTTACAAAATTGCTCAGCAGTATCCAGGGAGCATTTTCACTAAGTTAGAAACTTGTAAGCCTGAAACTTGGAAAATTTGGAAGAATGAGTAACGCATTTGCTCTTAATGGAACATGCTTTTATGTATCGAATGAGATTGTTTCAATCATATGCACACATGAGCTTTTTAAAGCTGAAGGGAACCCAATAAATATCACAGGCAGAACAACCTATCTAATAGAATGTTGGGTATTTCTTGATGGAGTAGGTCCAAAATATATTTTCCCTACCCCGAGAAACATTACAGTATATTTTCGCATAAAATCCTGTAACAGGTTTCTTTTTCATGTCCTTCATCTATCAGTAATGAGGTTTGTTTAAGATATAAAATGAGGGGTGCCTGGGTGGCTCAGTCAGATAAGCATTCGACTTCAGCTCGGGTCACGATTCATGGTTGGTGAGTTTGAGCCCCGCGTCGGGCTCTGTCTTGACAGCTCAGAGCCTGGAGCCTGCTTTAGATTCTGCGTCTCTGACTCTCTCTCTCTCTCTGTGCCTCCCCTACTCGCCTTCTGTCTCTCTCTGTGTTTCTCAAAAATAAACATTGTTTTAAAAACCACAGAGATATAGTTCACAAATAAGTCATGGCTTTCACTATGCAAATATAGCTCTTAAAAAAAAAAAGACATGAGAGGAAAAGTCCAGGCGTATGTGGGTAGTGGCTCAATCCATTAAACATCCAACTCTTCATACCGCTGAGGTCATAATCTTGTGATTGTGGCATCGAGCCCCAGGTCAGGCTCTGTGCTGAGCGGACCCTGCTTGGGATTTGCTCTCCTTCTGTCTCTAACCCTGTCCCATGTGCACTCTCTCTCAATAAGTTAATAAAACTTAAAAAAAATAAAGACATGAAAAGTAGTCCATGTGCTTTAGTTTTTCTATTGATCACCAATTATCCTGTCATATTAATTGATGAGTCCCCAAGTTAGTGCATTGCTACCTCTATTAATATCCTTTTTCCATACATGTATCGGTGTGTTTCTGGATGAGTCTATTCATTCTTTCCAATGATTAATTGTCCATTGCGAAACAATTGTACCTGACCAAAGAATTTACCTAAGTCTACTGTAAGGTGTTTCTCTATAAACTTCTAGCATGTTGAACTTTACAAGGTACCAGACATTGGATGATAAACCATAATTTTCGAAAATATTTATTCTAAGTCATTTATGATAACTTTAAATGCAATAAACTTTTATATTGATCTTATCGTAGCCCAACCTGGTAAATTCTACCATTTGTTCAATAATTGGTATGCTGATTATTTGGGGGTTTCCACGTAGCGATCATTGCATCTCCAAGCCATTCATTTGTTTTCTTTCCAGTCCTTATCCTTTCAATTTATGCATGCATTTATTTTGTTATTACATAGTATGTACTATGTGCATAGTACATAGTACCTAGTATGTGCATAGTACATAGTACATAGTACATAGTATGTGCATAGTACAACAGGAATGATTTCTGTCTTGCATTTGCTATGAACTCTACGTTTGTAGTAGTTGATTGGGTAAGATGGTTACTTCTTTTCCTGTTTCAGTAATGGTCACTATCATGAATGAGTGTTGAATTCAAAGTTCACTAAACGTTCTCTAGGGAAACTCTGACTTTTTTTCTTAAAAAATATCATATGTATAGCTTGTAACCAATCATAAGGTAGGTGTGTAATATTGTGAGTTCTTTCCAGTCCTTGGGAAGACTAAAAATTAACCTGCTTTTAAGAAGATACTGTTGAAAGGATATATATAAGGATTAATTTGGCCACTAACCCTTAGAAATTATGGTGTCATTCGTACTTTATCTGGACAAATTATTGATAGTTTCTTACTGAATTATGACACATAATATGTCCATGTTACAGTTCAAAATACTGAAATGGATTGAGTTAGTCGTAGCATTACGATATTTATCGGTTTTCTTGAATACATTGACAAGTATCAGTTGATAGACGTACAAAATTTCAAGAACATCATGTCTTGTATAAATTTGCTACAGTATAGGGGCGCCTGGGTGGCTCAGTCGGTTAAGCATTCAACGTGGGCTCACGTCATGATCTCACGGTTTGTGGACTCAAGCCCCACATCAGTCTCGTGCTAACAGCTCAGATCCTGGAGCCTGCTTCGGATTCTTTGTCTCCTTCCGTCTTTGCCCCTTTCCCACTCACGCTCTGTCTATCTCTCTAAACATTAAATAAACATTTAAAAAATAAATAAATTTGGTATACTATAATGTTAATGCAGTGTTCATACAAATTACATGCCTTTTCTGAAAGCACCTGTTCCATAATAAAATTAGTGAGTGTCCCTAGATGTTGTTGTGGAGGGACATACTGGACACTGCACAGACCTGAACCATGTCACTGGACCGAATCAGGTGGCTTTGTCCATGTGGAGTCAGGGGACAAATAAGGTTGACTTCAAGTCTGCGGTTCAGACATAGCTTCTGGTTGAGCCTGCTACATGCTTTCCAGTTGAGGCCACTAGTGTGTACTTGTTCTCCCGAATTTCCTGTCCTGCTGCAATGTGCTTTGGTGGCTAGTGTCTTATGGATATCATCCTCTTCCTGTGAGAAGCCCCCCAAGGTGACTTTCAGAAAAGAATGCACACAAATTCAGATCAGATGGGCAAGCGTCACTTCCCAGCATGTCTGCTGTTTCATAGTGAAATGAAGACTTCTGATCTTCAGGGTAAGAATGTGATCTCCAAGCAGGGTTTTGGTCATCACGTACTGAAATCCTCTGTAACTGAATGGTCGGGAGGTCTCATTAGGGCCCCCATTTAAATCACATATTTATTGGATATTTTAATCTCTCTGTGTTTTGTTCAACTCACAAGTCGCCAGGTCTTCTCCAGAATGACAGGAGAATTTTCAATGAGGGCCCATTTGGACAAAGTCATTGTCTCTGCTGATTAGCAATGAAACTCTGAGTTCACTTAGAATAGGCAATTATTTGTTTGCAAGGATTGAGGTCATATTCTTTCCCATTTGTTGCATCTTGTTACGAGGAATTCAAGTTTGCTATTCGGACAGGTGTCCTACGCCCAGCCTTGTCATGACATTTTGCCTCTGGAAAGATATTACCATTGTGCATACTTAAGGACAAAATGTGGGTGACTCTTCCTTTGGGACAGAAAGAGGTCCATGTATTTTGTGCAAAAAGAGGCCAAAATACAGATTCCATTAACTCCTTTAACTTTGCTGACATAGTGTCCTTGTTTACCAACAAAATAACGTATTCAAGAGAACTCCTGAGTTGAAATGAAATTCTCAGGGATTTCCTGAGGTTCTGATTTTAAAATGTTCCAAAGAACAGTGTTGGCTTGAGGTCCTCAGTGTGTTCCTTTAGGTCATTCAAGTGAAAACCTCACCTCCCAGTGACGGATGCTTACCACTCCTTACTCCTCATTTCCACAGCCTTTCTCTATACGTTATTTTAGTATCATAAATTTGCATGCTGGAAGTCCTGCATGGAAAATAGCAGCACCCTGGGATGGAGACCCTCCTTCATGATACAAACATTTTCTAGAGTAAATCAGGCCTCAGGGTTTAAAACATTATATGTGAGTAATCTCCCTCCAACATGTTTCCAAGGAGAAACAGACGCCATCTGGGTCCTGGGAGCTTTAAACACGAAGAATCCAGATTTAGTTTAAATAGGTGCCACCCTCTGCTTTGGCCATGATCCCAAGCTTTGGGACTCTTTCTCTGTATACAATTTCTTACTAATCAAAGACCTATTTCATGAAGCTTACCAGTAGTATTTTTTGTAATAACAAGTGGTGGTAGAAAGACACTTAAGAAATTACTCTCAGGCCTGAGAGAGAGAGAGAGACTGAGGAAAAGTTTCTTCTCATTTTTAGCCAGTGTGCCTGGAGCTCAGGGTCAAGTTTGTATATAATTATAGATTCCCCAACTTATTTTTTTAATGTATGTATTCACTTTTATTTTAACTTCTTGGCTTTGGCCTTCTTAGTCAGTTCTTAGTGGTTTGGGATTTTCTCTATCCAAATCATTTATTATTGAGCATTTTCAAATATTTGTACTATAAAATATTAAAGAGATCACTTTATAGTTTTACAGTAAAATAAGATCACTTTACAGTTTTTTAAACTTAATCTAACCTTCATGTATTCGAAAGTGCTAGGCCAGACGTCGACAGCAGCAAATGTTTTCTGTTTGGGACCAGAAAGTAAATACTTTTGGCTCTGGGGGCCTTGTGGATCCCCATTGTAATTACTCGGTTTTGCTGTTGTAGAGTGGAATTAGCTACAGGCAACACTTACCCAAACAGGCAAGGCTATGTTCAATAAAACTTGATGTGTAGACACTAAATGTTGAATTTCATATAATTTTCACATGCCATGAGATATTGCCCTTCTTTTAATTTGTTCCCTGATGATTTAAAAATGCAAAACCCATTCTTAGTTTGTGGGCTAAATGAAAACAGGCAGGGGGCAATGAGTCACAGTTGCCCAAGCCCATTCTGAGTCAATCCCAGTATCAAACTTGATGAAGTGCCCATTTTGGATCATACCTAGTACGAACGTTGAACAGGTGCTTATTCTGGATGTACTCAGTACCTATCATGAAGTGGTTCCCCTTCTCGATTGTAGATAGTGCCTCCCTTGAAGAGATGTCCATTCTGGATTGTACTGAGTATCTACTTGGATTGGGTGTCTAACCTGAAGCGATGCCCATTCTGGATCGTACCCAGAACCTACCCCGAAGAGGTGCCTATTCTGTACTGAAGCCAGCACGTACCTTGAAGAGATGCCCATTCTGGATCATAATCAGTATTGAACTTGACAGGTTACCCATTCTGGATCATACTCAGTACTTTGCCCTATCTGGATCGTACTCTGTACCTACTTTGAAGAGATGCCCCTTCTGGATCACACCCAATACCTAACTTGAAAGGGGGTTGCCCATTCTCGATCATACCTAATACCTAACTCGAAAGGGTACCCTGACAATCCTGCATTCAGCACTCCGAGTTTCTCACACATCTGGACAAAGCATCAAGAAACATCTACATTGTCTCATGTATTTACATTGAGAGGACATTTTTGTTTGTGTCCTTGAGGGAAAGTACATGGGAGTTATTTACTCATATTAAAGAACAAGTTTTGAGAAGATAAACCACATATGAAATAATGTAGGCATATACCTTATATTGATTTTGGATAACTAAACGTATTCAGTAACACCAAAGAGCAGACAGGTGATTTGTTAGGGTAATGATTTTTTTTTTTTCATAAAACAAACCATTTGGGTTTACTTAATGATAATCTCATTCTGCCTTAAAAAAAAAAGTATGACCATTTTCATGAATACATTGCCGTTGCATATTTTTTGGGAAAATGTTCAACTGTCTTGTGATATATGTGGATTTCCAACAAACCCAAAGTGATAAAGTTTAGCATTCACTTTTTAAAATCTTTTTTAATGTTTATTTATTTTTGAGAGACAGACAGAGATAGACCGTAAGCAGGAGAGGGGCTCCAAGAGAGAGGGAGACACACAATCTGAAGCAGGCTCCGGGCTCTGAGCTGTCAGCACAGAGCCCATCACGGGGCTTAAACCCATGAACCATGAGATCATGACCCGAGCCAAAGTCGGACGCTTAGCCATCTGAGCCACCCAGGCGCCCCTACTTAACATTCACAGGACATTCACTCTGCCATCTGTAGAAATCTGCTGTCTTCTAGCACTGCTGTGGAATGCTTCTCAACCATCACCAAGACTTCCTGATGACAATTTCAACAAAATCTTCTCATTTCTCATCACAAATAATGGAATAATATTGGCAGGCCCATGATGGATCACTTCAAGCTACGGATATTGTCCCCCCAAGTCCTGATGGGGAAGGCTGTTATAACTTTTTCAAACAATTGCCTCTGACCATGAAATTTGTTTAAACATTGCCCTCGAGTCCCTCTTATCTACTTAATGAGCATGCATTGATTACCCATTGTATGCTAGACTTTGTGCCTGGCTCTACGGGAGCAAGTGTTTCTGCTCCACTCTTACACATGAATAATTAAAGTGGAAATACGTTCTTCATTTACTTGAATTTCATGTTTAAAAAGTACTGGGCGAGCTACCAAGTCCAGTTTACTATTCTACTACACTTGTGTAAATCCATACCAATCTAGATCGCACATGTTCGAATACCAAAGTGAGCACTTGAATTTAAATGTCAAGGTTTGGGGCGCCTGGGTGGCTCAGTCGGTTGAGTGTCCGATTTCAGCTCGGGTCATGGCCTCACGGTTCGTGGGTTCGAGTCCCACGTCTGAGCTATGAGCTCAGAGCCTGGAGCCTGCTTCAGATTCTGTGTTTTCCTCTCTCTCTGCCCCTACTCCGCTCGCACTCTGTCTCTCTCTGCCTCTCAAAAATAAAACTAATAAAAAAAAATAAATGTCAAGGTTTCTGAAACTCTCCAAATGATATGTTCAACATTGCTTAAGCAAAATGCATTTTGAAGTTATATTTTGCCATACATCACCAAATTGTGAAATATCTTAACTGTACACACTTTCAATTAACTTACCACTTAGCGTAAGAATATATGATGAAATCAATGAAAGCTGATTATTTCAACATGCACTTTTCGAGGTGACTGTAAGTCTGGCATTTAGACCCAGGTAACAGACATTTAAATACCCAAACATGACTACTGCATACATTTAATCTTGAAAATTAACTCACACAAGATAGCTTCCCATGCTGATTGCATCATCTGTAAATGACTGTAATCCAACTGCATAAATATTGATGAACTTCTCAAGTTTGGAATTGCTATTTCTGAATTTTACTACGTTCCTTGGTGCTTCTAAAATGGAAATTCTTCTCTCGATCTTGGGAAAGTTCCATTATCAACGTGCCCAAAACAGGTCACATGCAATGATGTAGGTGATAAGAAAGAGCAGATGTGTGAATTGAATCATGTTATATGCATTTAGCTCTGTCTGTCTCTTAAGTATGCCTGAAAAGTCTGTCTTTTGACAGGCCCTGCAGACATAACCAGGGACCATTATTTCCTGTGAAGACACCCTCAGCAATCAGAGTTAACTTTTGGTTATATTAAAGTAGCAATCTGCTTACTTAACTACCTATTTCAGAAGTCCTCCCACGGAAGTTCACCCTGAGTGAGGGGTGATTTTGCCAAAAATTCAGGGAGTCCGAAGACCTTGGACCATCATCAGTATGACACCTATAACAAAACAAATAAGATGTTATTTTCACAGGCAGAAAAGCTAATGTGAAGAAGGTAGCTTTCCTTTCCCTTGATTTTAGACGCACAGGTCTGGGGACTGTGAAGGGTTTTGGTTGGAAGTGTGCCTTTCATTTACAGATATATTCTAAAGCTATGGACCTATCACTTAGGCACTACCCAAAGCTGTTTGTGTTTTTATTTGTTTCTTTTGGCTCTAGAATTGGGAAAGTGCCAAATAGGTATGGACTTCCGTTCTGCAGATTTGAGACAATTTCCATGTATTGACATTTATCTGGAAAGAGTTGCACAGGGACAGGGAAAGTGTAACAGAATACTTTTTTTTTTACTATGACAGAAGGGTTCAGGGATGTTTAATATTGTTTTCAGGTGGGTTTACATGTTTCACACTCCTGTCTCTTCCCTTTCAGTCTTAACGCTGTTCTGCCTTGTCGGCAGACTTAATGTAAGTTAAACATTACAATCTCAGGTTGAGTGAAGATGGCTAAGTGGACGTACATGGGTCAGTGGGTTCCCAAGGTGGCACCTGTGCCCACCCAGCCATCCAACCCAGACTCACTGGTAAGAGGCAATTTTGAGGGACACGAAAAGCTGTTACCCACTGAAAGATGTAACAGAAGAAAGTCACACCGGTTTAAGTAAAATGCTTAATCCCAGGGGAAGGAATGTCCAACCTGATGCTCCATGGCTACCAATAGGAGCCATGTGTCCAAGAATGTCCAGGTTGGGGAAGATACCATTTGATTGTGTAAGATCTCCTAACAGTTGTGGACAAAGTCTTGGATGGGCTTCTTGGATGGGATATTGATAATATTGGGCCTTCTGCTGGTCTATGTGAGCTCTAACTGTACAATGGGACATCAGTGTGGAATTTAGCATGCTGGATTCACTCAGCCCATATTCACACTGTCCCCAAAGATCACCCTAGTGGGTATTCTCTGATCCCAGGTAGGAGCAACCTGGACACGCTGGGCTGGTACTTTGCTAGTGATCCTCAACCAGCAACAGTTGGAGTTGATATAAAATGTCCCAGCTTCTTGGCCCCTTCCTTGGACAACTTTGATACATTTTCTCCTAGAGGATTGAGTCCCTGCTCTCCACAGGGGTACTCACTTGTTAACACAGTCTTCATTGGCTTTTCTCTTTCCTGTCTCACCAACCCACACCTTCCTTAAGAAGAACCACCTCTCAAATAAATGATGTGAGTCCTCATCCTTACCTGGGAGGGTGGATTTGTTTTGGGGGGAGTCACAAGACAGTGCCTATGATGGAGAAGCAGGACCGTCAATGCACTGAACCGGTCGGTGAACACATCCACCAAGGGCTAGTGCTACTGTCGTGTAACTTTTGAATTAACACTCAGCTGAAAGGTGCGTTTGATGGAGCCTGCACAATAAGGAGAATGTCGACCCTGCATTTTATGAGATTTAGTTCCAGACCCTGCATTATCATTTGCCACCCTCTCACACACAGACACTCACACATTATCCACTGCTTTGCTCCATCAAGGAGCGGTGGTGTTATCTAGCATCAGGTTGCAGGTCTCTGTTGGTGGAATAGTAGGTTGCACGTTTCTGGTTGAAATACTAATCGTATCATTTTCTGACTCTGTGGACCAAGCAAGTGAGATCAGTAATTTTCTATCTGGGCTTCAAAGATAAGACTTTGGGCGGCAGTTCCTGAAAATGGACTGTGCTTATTTAGGTCATCCAGAAAACACTCAAAATCCTCTGTGATTCTGCCTCCCTGGCCCAATTTAGCTCTTGGCAGACTTTAGGGGAATGGGCCCAACAGCTCTTTGTGTGTAGGAGTCAGCTTCCTGCACTAAGGGAAGGGTTGCTCATTGTTGTAACTCTGAACTGGAGGTCTGGACGGCCCAAGGGTAGGATTTCCCTTGGATCCTAAGCCAAAGTTCTCGGTAAAATGAGATGTAAAAATGTAAAACAAGTCAATAGCAACAAAGATGGTAAAGAAATAATAATAATATCTTGGATATTGGGAAAAGCTGCCTCTCAGACTCCATTTCATGCAGAGCATAGCAGGAGGCTTGTCTGAATATAACGCGACCCCAGAAGTACACTGGTAAAACCACTTTCTGGGTGTAGGTAATTAGGGAAGACACTGCATGTAGCTGTCAAGGCCATCAGGGAACAGATGACATACACAAATTGGGTCACTGTGCTACACGTCTGAGTTTTAACATCACTCTGAACTTTCCTTAATTAGAAAGAGATTTACATTATATTTTAATTGTCTGTTTGCTTGTAGCTTTCACTTGTAAAGTCCCTAGTACACTGGAGGTAATCAATGCTTAGATGTTTTTCAGTGAAAGAATACATTGTGTGTGTGTGTGTGTGTGTGTGTGTGTGTGTGTGTTGTTCCAGTTGATAACTTTTCACTAATCCCTGAGTACTCCATTGTATATATGCTTTCTTTTACTTGGTCCAAGTGATATAACAGAAAAGAGCTTTCCCACATTTGCCTAATAGCTCAACAATAGCAACAGCAATAACAAAACACTCAAAATGGTGAATGTGTGCTATGTGCCTTTTTTTTGGGGGGGGGGCGGTATGTAAGGAAGCATTACCATATAGAGACTTGGATGCAAAGAACACAGTGTGGCAACTGATGGGTTTATTTCAACAATTCCCATACTGCCTCATCTGCCTGATTTACTCTACTGTGATCTAAGTAAATGCTATAAGGAATAACACACAGTTTCCCAACCAATGCTCGATTCAAGAGTTGAAGCTGAACTTTGACTCAATAAAGTGAAATTAACAGGCAATGACTGTAAAGACTGGCGATTGAAAATAATTAAATATGGATACCCAGTGCTGCTGTAGACACAAGTTAGATGATAATACATGGAAAAACTTGGATATTTCCTCTTAAGCATTTACATATCCATCATTACTAATGTGTAACTGACATTTTGTAGTTTTCTTTCACTTTTCCATACAGAATCTCCCACGTTTACAATTCTGTACACCTTGCCTGGGTGCTTTAATTTCCACAGTTTGTTGGAATGAATTACAAATGTCTGTCTAGTAAACTTCTGTGACAATCCTGGTGATACAATATGTTGCTGTTGGTGTTTCAAGCTGGTAAGAACAAACCCAGGGTCTTCCTATAAATACAAAGTTTTGGAATAGGGTGGATCTGAGTTGGAAGTCCTTCAAATGATTATAATTACCCAGGGCACTTCATTAAAACAACGTTCTTGTCTAGGGGAAGTCCCAGGATATAGCACTCAGAACACAAAGTGATAAACAGTAGTGACCTTCATTATCTTCCTAGTGTATGTATTTGGCCAAAAAATCCTTGACCTACAACCAGTCTTTTCTATTAGTTCTCATTCTTTGGATGTCATGCAATTGCCTAATTCCCAAATCTCAAGTGTTATTATAAAAATTGTTTGTTTCTTCTGGTAATTGTTTTTCCATCCTAACGCCTTTTTATAACAATCAATTTTCTATAAAAGAAATGGTAACCTAAGTGATTTTTAAAATGAAGGCTTGGATCTCTTTTAATGCCTTTTATGACCAAGAATCTTTGGTTAATGCTTAATAACTTTTACTGTCAAGACATCCTTTTTAATCTCACACCTAACCTTCCCTTGTTGGCACTTAAATCCATTTATTCCTGCTCTATGAAGATTAGGAAGAGTTGGCCAGAGTTCTCTCCATAATGACTCTTCATTTGCTTGACGACAGTTACTGAGTCAGCCTTCTGAGTAAATGTCTCCAGCCTTCTTTGCCTTCCCTCAATGCCACTTTCACTGTTGCTCACATAAGTTGTCCTAGATGCAGTGATGTTACCAAAGCAGGGGGTGAGCTGCCTGTGAATATCTCATTGTATAGCTTCCTCCCCCTTCTCTGGAGATGGTACCTGAGAGAGGTTGGCCCCAGTGGTTATGCCCAAGTTGCATGAGCATTGCTCTTTTGGGTAGCCGATTGTTTCAAGGTTGAGTTGATTCAAGGTGGAGTCAAGGTTGATTGATTCAAGATTGACTGATTCAAGGTTGGTTGACTCAAGGTTGATTGATTTAAGACTAATTCAAGGTTGGCTGACTCAAGGTAGATTGATTTAAGACTGATTCAAGTTGGATAGTTGACTGATCTGTGGCCAATTCACATTGGACCTTCATCAGGTTGATCGAGAGACTGAAATTTGGGATTCAGATTCAGGGGCTGGCACTTCTGCACCCTGCATTGTGTTTGTGGCTATTCTCTTTGGAGATGCATGATCTTCATCAGGTGAGGTCTCCAGAGTTGCCCTTGTCCCTGGGCTTCAGGTGTTTTTCCAACCCTTTCTGTCAGTGAGAAACCTAATCATAATTCAAATTCCCAATTAGGTCTTCAGGTAGCAAAACATAATGTCTGCTTCTTTTTTTTTTAACGTTTATATTTTTGAGTCAGAGTGAGTGAAGGAAGGAAAGGAAGAGAGAGAGGAAGATACAGAATCTGAAGCAGGCTCCAGGCTCTGAGCTGTCAGCACAGAGCCTGATGTGGGACTCAAACCCACAAGCCATGAGATCATGACCGGAGCTGAAGTTGGACACTTAACTGACTGAGCCACCCAGGCGCCCCAAAGTCAAAAGTATTCTAATACACGTTTCAATGACTCCCCTCTGAAAGAAAAAAAAAATTCTGCCCAGGTTCTTGTGGAGAGATTAGGTGACCACACAATACGCCTCTCTGTTATTCTGGAGGAAGACATGGGACTGTCCAGATCTATGTATAAGCATCAGAGGTGGCACAGTTGACACTTGTCTAAATTACTTGTTTACACCTCAGTCTCCCACCTCTGGTGAGGTCTCCAAAGGAAGGGATAAGGCTTTAGGGACTTTCGTTCTGTGACACGCTCCACTGGGATGGAGGGGCAGGTTCCCAGCACATGCTGACAGAATGAAGGTTTTAACAAGTAAAAATAAATGAGTCCTGTCCTTTGCAAAGAAAAGTGAATTGCAGGCACTTTGACTAAAACTCCATAACCATGAGAAGAAATAACCTAGTGTGTGCAGCATGAAGAATATTTACAATGGAGATAAAACAGCTCTTGAGAGCCGATAGTAAGGATCGAGGTATGCTTGATGCTTTTCCTGCGTGATCATATTAGTAACGAGAAGAAACATACAGCTCCAACCAAAAGATAACCCATCTGGACGTGTTTATATGGAGAGGGGAGAGGGAAAGGTTTGGTTAAGAATAACTACAGGGAGGTGGTTGTGGTATTTATAACACTATCCCCATACTGCTTATCTCTCATCCTGCTCTATTATTATTATTTTTGTGCTTATCACAGCCTAACAGGACACAATTTATATTTAGTCATCTGTTTATTTTTGTCTCTCTACACCCTGCATAATTCAAGAAGCCCAGGATCATGTCTGTCCTGTTCCCTCTGGCATCCACAGACCCATAATCGTGTCTGGTACGTGACAGGACCCGGTAGTTCTTGTTTTGTGTTGATGGACTCCACAATGAGTAGAGATTCTGTGTGGGAGCTTTGTCTCCTCAGGGACTTTTGCAAGGAAGGACTTAGATTTGTGTCATGGATGAAGTGGCTGAGCTGGGGAACGGGCATTTCGGTCTCTAATTTCTTACATTCCTTTAGCTGCATCAGCAAAAGCACCTCGTTCTCTCTTAGGAGAAAGGGTTTGACCAGCTAGTGAAGGAGTAGGAGAAAAACTCCTCCAGACCTTTGCCTTATCTACCCAATCACCTTCAGGGCCATCGCAAAGATCTTCAGTAACTAGATGGATCCGTCCATGCCTCAGAATATTTCCACATCTGCTTTGGTGTATCTAATAGTTTCTTACAGAGGACTTTTGTTTGGGGGAGGGAGAGTGGTTTAGATAGATTTTTTTCTTTTGCCATAGGAAATAATAACTTTAAATTTAAAAATATAGGGGCGCCTGGGTAGCTCAGTCTGTTGGGCGGCCGACTTCAGCTCAGGTCATGATCTCACAGTCTGTGAGTTTGAGCCCCGTGTCGGGCTCTGTGCTGACAGCTCGGAGCCTGGAGCCTGTTTCAGATTCTGTGTCTCCTTCTCTCTGACCCTCCCCCGTTCATGCTCTGTCTCTCTCTGTCCCAAAAATAAATAAACATTAAAAAAAATTTAAAAAAAAATTTAAAAATGTAGGGGCGCCTGGGTGGCTCAGTCTGTTGGGCGTCCAACCTCCGCTCAGGTCATGATCTCACGGTCTGTGGGTTCGAGCCCCGCGTTGGGCTCTGTGCTGACAGCTCAGAGCCTGGAGCCTTCTTCGGATTCTGTGTCTCCCTCTCTCTCTGCCCCTCCCACACTCAAGCTCTGTCTCTCTCTCTCAAAAATAAATAGACATTAAAAAAAAATCACCACAAGACAGCCCCTTCACGCATATGTTGTCATTAAGTTGTAATCACATCAGTGTGAATAATAACAAAAACATTTGCTCCCTCGAACACAAGCAGGGAGTAAAGCTAGAAGGAAGGCCCACTTCCTGAGCTGTGGGAGGGGCCACCTCCGAGCGGGGGCAGTGCTTCTGAAGCTCTGGGACTCTTGAAGTGAAGCTTGGTGGTCTACTACCCAGTGGTGCCTGGGACCCTAGTCCATGGTGATGGGCATTTAGATTAATGTGTGTTAGTGAGACATGCATAAAAGGATCAACAACTCATATTTGGTGACAATATTTTTTCAAATTTTTTTACAGCTTATTTTTATTTATTTTGTGTGATAGAGAGAGAACAAGCAGGGGAGGGGCAGAGAGAGAGAGAAAATCCCAAAGAAGTTCCACACAGTCAGCACAGAGCCCTACACAGGGCTTAATACCAGGAACCATGAGATCATGACCTGAGCTGAAATTAAGTCAGACGCTTAACAGACTGAGCCACCCAGGCATCCCAGTGATTTGTTTTTTTTTTAAATAACTAGTTCTTTTTGGGAAATCTTTACCCCCAAAGGATAGTTAAGGTTAAGGATGTAGTGTCTTTTAGTCTTCAAGGGAATAACGTTTAAGACTTGACTTGATCACACAAAGTTTACAATTCCTAAGTTTTTGCTGATGAAGATGTGACCCAGAACATTGAATTAGCAGAGAATGAGTTGGAATTCAGGGGTGCAGTATCAAGGATGACAGACATTTAAAAAATAAAATTACTCAACATTTCTTTTTAAAAAATGTTTATTTATTTTGAGAGTGCGAGCACGGGAAGGGAAGAGCTGCAGAGAGAGAGAATCCCAAGCAGGTTGCACGTTCAGCATGGAGCCTGACACGGGGCTCCATCTCAGGAACCTTAAGATCACGACCTGAGCCGACATCAAGTGTCAGTGACTTGACCAACTGAGCCACCCAGGCGCACCTCTAAAAATATTTTACAAACAGAAAAAGATGATGGATGTTATCCGATCCTACTTCAGTATGATCATTGGTGTAAATCAAGCCATCATCTTGCATGGGTGGCTTAAACTCATGCCATAGTGATGCATGCAGATTATTTCTTATTACAAGTGGAAAAAAATTAAAACTTCTGCATGTTGGACAGCTAAGGATGGAGTGGGAAGAGAAAGGGTAGACGGTGAGGAAGTAATGGAACAAGTGGATGGGGGAGGTCGGGGAGGACAGGTTGGATGTGGAAAGGAGACAGCTGATGTCACAGTGACAGGCAGGCAGGGCCACACAGCCATACTCTTCTCACTAAGAGAGAGGTGTCCAAGCGTGGGGAAGGAGTAGACAGAGCATGCTCCAGAAAAGGAAACTTTACAGATACAGAGGCACGAATGCAAACGAACCCATTCAGTGTTAAGTGAGTATTTTTCAAGGAAGACAAAGCAATGTAGAGGCTAAGAGTTTCAGCTCTGTGGTCAGAGATGTATATTTTGTCCCTGGCTGGGCCACCTTGGGGTTGTGGAGTGAGTTCTGTCCGACAGCCTTAAGCTCCAGTCTTCTCATTTTTAAAATGTTTCTTTAAAAGGCATTCATTTCTAGGATGTTGTGTATTCAATGAGATAAAGAACATTACGCCCTCAGGCGAGTGGTGGACACATCCTAAATCAGGAGATGGAATCTCAAAGGCCAACAGGTGTGACTCCAGAAAGCAGAACTGAGGGAGATTTTGGTGAACTAGAAAGTGAATCCTTTGCGAGGAAGCCACTGTCCCCTCCAACTGCTGACCTCCAGGCCCCAGATATCCAGATATTGCCACATCTTTAGAAGACCTTCCAAGAGAAGGTATAGCACATTCAGGCTGTTAATTCAGTGTTTTAAAAATGCTCGCAAAACGATCCATGTTTTACAAACCATGTGCAGGGCTAATGAACACATCTATGGGCTGTGCTCAGGACCTCTATTAAAAAGTATTTGCTCTTACGATCATTGCTATTCCGGTAGCCTATTATGATGATGAATATCATTACGATTGTTTTGCCTTTGTTTTGGGGAGCAAATCACTGTCTTGGGAGCTAAAGAAACTATAAGAGAGAAAACAGAATACATACTGTCATAGTAAGCTGAATGTAGAAAATCAGTTAATAGGCACAAATACGCACAATTAAATACCCTCCAAAATATTTTCAGAACTACGAGGACAGCAGGGGATTTCCTTTTTATTTTAAACACAGCTGTGATGTGTATTTTCTGAAGAGCTTCAAATAAGCTTCAGTTTATGGTGGTCCCATCTGAAATGGATTTCAGACTGAATTAGGTAACGCCTCCAGAGAGCTCGATATATGTTATTAGTCATCAACATGACCATCGTCATCATTACACGCAATCAGACAGCTAACCTACTTACGTACATCAGGTCTCAAATCCTGATTTAAATATTTCACATTGCCTCAAGGTTAATGAACTTGACACCAAATATGCAAATTAAAAGTTGTCAGACATTTGAACAAATGAACAAAGTTGTTAGGTCCAAGGAAGCTTGCTGCAGTGACGGAATAAAAGCTTCTGGGTGTTCATCAATAGGGCAGTTAAGTGCCTTCTATAAAATATGGCACTGTTGTTTAAAAAAGTTAATGATACTAATTATGTAGCCTTTGTGATATGGGTAACACAAGTGATTTTTATTTCCTTTTTTCCTGTTAGGAGAATTTCTTCCACATGACTAGTCAGTTTTTCCATGGTGTCTTTCTCTTTCCAGGTCTACTTTTCTTTTGTTTGTTTAGGAACTCGTTATTTTAGACCCAGGCATCCAATGTGGATTCCTAATTTTATTTTCTTATAACTTGTGAATGTTTTCTTTTGTGTTGGCCATTATTTTTTTTCCAGTTTATTTATTTATGTTGAAACAGAGAGAGCAGGGGAAGAGCAGAGAGAGAATCCCAAGCAGGCTCCGCACCGTCAGCGTGGAGCATGATGCAAGGCTCAACGCCACAAACCATGAGATTGTGACCTGAGCCAATACCGAGAACTGGTCGCCCAACTGACTGAGCCACCAGGGCACCCCTACCCATTAACTGGAGTAGGAACTATGGGCTCCAGATATGAGGCTCATCCTTATTCCTGTGGTTGGCATGGTCCGCCTCATTGAAACGTACTTCCTTTCTCCTTACTTTCAGTGGGTGATGTGTTGACCCCTATTTGTGGCATTCTCTGGGTAACTCAGGTGGCTGTGGAGGGCCAGGCAGACTTTCCTTTCCTATACCAGGCTCTGAATGAGTTGGAGACTGTGGGGACCCTCTCCCACTTATCTTGCTGGTGTCTCCTGTGCTTCTGTAGGCATGAGAAGGTCCAAGATCCATTCAGACTTGCAGGTGGCCTGAGTGGCCCCTTGGGGCTCCAGCACAAAATGGAGACTATGCAGAAGAATCTGTAAGAGAAGTCAATCTGCCGCCCTTTTATCTAAGCTCTAAGGATTGTATTGTCTTCTTTCTAATTCAGTGGCTACTGGCTTTCGCGTGGAAGCACAGAAAATAAACCCCCAGAACCCATCATGTAGTTTCTCCCCCTGGAGACCACAGAAAAGGCCAAGTTCTAGGACGAACTCTTCATATTTTTCCAGCATGCTCCCCAGGCATGGAGGTTAGTCTGGGGGCAGAGATGAGAAAGACAGTGGTCAGTGCCTTCTTAACCTAAACCTAGGCAACTACTATCCAGTGGCTACATGGAATAAATCATAATCCAGGAAATTAACACAGCATATCCAGTATTTCTGGATCTGTCACATGCTAGTAATTTTCACCACACGAATACGCCTGTTCCTCACACAACAGTTTGGAGATGCTTAGTATGGATTCATATAAATATGAACACTGGATCACACGACACAGGATTTTCTACATTTTTATGATTCCAAATAGGTTTCTTAAAGAGTTGTACTGATTTAGAGGACCTGAAACATTGTCCAGTTCCTGTGGCCTTTAATCTCACCCATTAGAGCATATGATTCTTTATAAGCCTCGATTTAAAAGAGAGGGGGGGAAAAAAGAAGAATTACACCTGGGGCCTTTTCCTCTCTTACTTTATAAAATCCCCTATAGTTCCTCATAAAGTTCGATGGATCCTTATGATAAAAAAGTTTAAAGTACAGAAAATGCATGAGTAGCTCTCTTCAGCCAAAGACTTTCCTTTTTATCCCTCATTTGCCTCTCGATCTTTAAAGACTTTGCCTCCCATGGGCTTCTCCAGGTTCTGTTATCTCCTGGAAATTTCCAGACTCCTTAGGGTACAGTAATTCCTCCCACTACAGAATCAACAGGTCATTGATTCTGGGAAGAGGCATCTTCCCCGGTACCTTTTAGAACTGTGCAATTGCTGTAAGTCTTGAGGCTTTAGTTTTGTCAATTTTTGTTAATTTTGTGCACAATTTCATAATGAATTAGAAGAGCTATATTTTTCTATAGGAGGTTTTCAGCAACAGCTGAGTCTATATAGCTAAAAGTGCTTACATCCAACCTTAAGAAATGGAATGTGGCCTCTGGGTGGCTCAGTTGGTTAGGCATCTGATTCTTTTTTTAGTTTTTTTAATGTTTATTTTTGAGACAGAGAGAAAGACAGAGGCAAAGAGATAGAGCCCAAGCAGGGGAGGGGGAGGGAGAGAAGGGGACACAGAATTTGAAGCAGGCTCCAGGCTCTGAGCTCTGAGCACAGAGCCCCACGCAGGGCTTGAACCCGAGATCATGACCTGAGCCAAAGTTGGAGGCTTAACCAACTGAGCCACCCAGGTGCCTCTTGAGCATCTGATTCTTGATTTCTGCTCATGTCATGAACTCATGATTCATGACATAAAGCCCTGAGTAGGACAATACAGAGTTTGCTTGGGATTCTGTGTGTGTGTGTGTGTGTGTGTGTGTGTGTGTGTGTGTGTATGTGTGTGTGTGCCGTTTCCATACTTGTGTACTTTCTCTGTTTGAAAATAAAAAAATAAACTTAAAGAAAAGAAATGGAATGAATTTCTGATGGTGCATTTGAGTGCTCTAATCGTATTCATAGCGTTGAACAGGAAAACCTCATCTGGTGATCCATGCTAACTGTCGAAAATGTATTCCCT
Organism: Panthera pardus; assembly: GCF_024362965.1. Taxonomy (NCBI): domain Eukaryota; kingdom Metazoa; phylum Chordata; class Mammalia; order Carnivora; family Felidae; genus Panthera; species Panthera pardus. The sequence continues at coordinate 122,879,484 of NW_026526843.1, forward strand.
TTGGAAACATTTAGCCATCTCTGTTTCTGTTTTAAATTTTGTTTGTAGTTATTTTAGTCCCCAGGCCACTGAGTTTCAGTGTAGATCTTTTTTCTGAGCATCCTCAAAGCACAAAGCAGCACGCCCTTTCCATGTCTTACTGTTGATCTGGTATATGTAAGATTCCTCTGTCAGAGACCCAAACTTCTGTGCTATCATGTTCTTCTGCCTGTGGCATTTCCTCTCTCGGTCACTTTTCTTGAACGCTTGTATGCCATGCATGTTTCACAGTGGCAAAACTCACCCTAACTTGTACAACAGAAACCAGATGGAGATGGAGAGATCGACATAATTAAAGGTTTGCAAAATGGTCCTCTTGGCTATCTGGCTTCCCTCTCTGTTATAACAACAATGTACAGGTCTGGCATGGCTGCTCCAAGAAATCCTAGTGCTCTTTGCCCTGCCCCTGTAGGATTCCTATGGGTCTGGAATACAAATATTTGTGAACATGCCCAGTCACATTTCCCTACAGTTTTCATCACCCAAAAACCTCACTAGGAAATGTCGATCTTACTTGCAGAGCCCCAGATGGTTTCCCAATAATTTCCATCTTCTGAGCCAATTCTCCAAACTAGCATAAAAAGCATATTTAGGGTATTTTTAATCCTAAAGCAAGCCAAATAGACCCGTGTGGCACGACTCTGCAGCGTTAGTAAAATGATTAGTGCACCTCGATTGGGTAGGTATGCGTCGGGAGACTTTCAGAAGCATGCATTTTACTATCTGTTGCTTATACTCTAAGGGAAAGGGTAAGTAAACATTCTGCCTGAAGTGCTGTTTGCATTCTTGCCTGACAAATCCCAAGACACAGATTTGATATATACCCTCATTGAGCATAGCAGTTTCTTTCTGTTTCACAAATACTGGCAGGAAGTGAGCCTCTTGGTCTTGTCAGTCCCCCAACTGCAAGGAGGTGTTTGGAGAGGCTGAAGTCCCCAAGTTCGGTTTCAACTAGTGTTCGTGTACCACAGTTTCTCAACCTGACACTGTTCATGCAGGGGCTGAATGATTCTTTGTTGGGATAGGGAGGGGGTTGTCTTGTGCATTATAATGTGTTGACCAGCATCCAAGACTTCTCACTGGATGCCATTGGCTCCTTAGCACCTGCTCCCACTTGCGATAAACCAAAAGCTCCTCTGACTTTGCTAGTTGCCCACCAGGATGAATGGGAATAGAGTAAAATCATCCCTGATTTTCTTCTTCCCTGTCCAGAACTTTAGTATCCAATATGGTAGCCACTAACCATTGGAAGCCATTGAAATTAGTTACAATGAATTACAATTAAAATTCAGTCCCCTAACCTCATGAAATCACTGGTTACCATATATTATAGAATATTTCCTTCAATACAGCAACTAATATTGGACAGTGCTGTTCTAGGGCAAATATTCTTGGTGGGAGATCTCACGTCCAAGGCAAAAACAAACTTATTTATTCTTGTATTTATGGCTTTCAAATAATTTAAGGTAACTGAAAATATGGTCATCATTGAAAAACAAGCAAAGAAGCCAGCGAAATTTTTCAGACAAAAGTTGACGAGATATTAGAAACACTTCAAACTGTATGGTTACTAAATGAAGGGACCCTATTTGAAAATGTTAGATGTATTTTGTACTATAATACTGATTCAGTATTTTAACATTTTTATTCAACAAGAAGGGAATGTTGTGAATGAAATAGTGTTTTGATGATGAATTAATTAATGCATTCAATTTAAACAAAAAAAGAAAGAACCAAGCTCTTTCAATAAATAGGTTATTGTAGTGTATTGCCCACCTGATGCCTGATGCCCTTGGTGGGTTTGGGGAGCCTGTTAGCTATGAGGTTTTAGGGAAGACTGAGCTCTGCTATTTGCTTTCAAAGCAACAAGATCCTGGCTCTCCCTGACCTGATCAATGAGACACCCATGACCTATTATTAGCCATTTGGATGTTCCCACCCAGGACTTTATATCTGGGTCGGTTGACACACTGTGTCAGGCCGTTTAGAATTTTGGTTACCTACATCAGTTCTTTTAATAAATCTCCTAGCGTCTTATATTCCCCAATATCGATACCTATATTTTATGTCTAAGATTCTTGTCTAAGGGTTTTCCATAAGATGCATCTCTGGTAAGAGTTTTGCTTTCTTTTTTTTTTTTAATTTTAAAAATTTCTTTTTTCTTTTTAAGTAAACTCTTCTCAACTTGGGGCTCTAACTCATGACCCCCAAGATCAAGAGTCTCCTGCTCTACAGACTGAGGCAGCCAGGTGCCCTACTGGTCGAGGTTTAGAACACTTTTCCTGTAGAGCACCATGCTTTCTGGAATTCTGCCTGGAAGTCATTGCCAACACAGCCTCTCTGAATTTTGTCTGTGTCTTCTCAACTCAGCTAGATTGCCTTCCTCTGCTTTTACAGCCTCGAATGTTCGTCTGGGTATAATTGGGGCAATTGTCAGACTCACCATATTGTTTCCTTTTATCATGGATCACATTTCTATCCTGGCCACTGTGTAATATCCAAAAGCAACTGCTGCATATATTTTTTCCAGTTTTCTCATTGTTCTTTGTTGATTTCTTTTTGATCTAATGGATAAATCACGCCAATCCTCATATATATTGTGATGTAGAGGTATAATCAATATCAGTATTGATATTTCTGAGTGCTGTCTCATTGTTTCTTATTTTATTGAAAGTAGCCACACCAATTACTCCGTAACTCTTCACTCTGTTCATTTTCTTTTTAAAGAATTTCACAATCTATAAAAACATCTTCCTTACTTATGGGTGCACTTGTTTATTGGGTTCCTTCTCCTTAAGGCACTTTATTTGCCCAGAGTATGTGCCCTAAACAATGTGGTAATTATCTTGGTGAAATAACTGTATCTCACTAATTTCCGGACTAATCATTTCACAATTAAATTTGCAAATTTTACCCCATCTTTTTTAGAATACCAGCTCTTTAGGGATTTTTCTAGCTCTAATTTTGACAAGAGGATAATTTCATATTGTTTCAATACAAATAACAAAATACAGAAAGTTCACTGAATAAGGTTTATGCCTCAGAAAATATTTCTCAGATTATTGTCAGTGTAAGGACCCCACAGGTAGCCAGTGGACTATCCACAATGCTCTAGATGGGTTTTCACGGATGCATAGTACCATACGGCAATCTTACACAGCTCACAAAGGTCACTTTTCACCATTTTATGTCTTCTGTGACATCACCAGCTGATCTTCTGTGTCATGGAAGAGATAAAGACACAGACATTCGTAACATACTACCCATAAAAGTCAATTAAAGTTTATATGTCTGAAATTATTGGCTTGCTGAATTTTTAAGCTTTACAATTGGGGTGTTATCGTTACTTTTCGTCTACTCTCTTTGCTTGTTCCCTGGAATATAGTGATATTTACGTTGTCCTGAGACTCATCGAGACACTTCATTTCCCAGCATGGCATCGTAGAGCAGGGACTGGGCCCTTTTACTTCTTTCTGATCACAATTCTTGACATTTGTTCTTACTCTTACTCAGTGGCCACAGTCCAACATCGTAAAGTAGTGGGTTATTCCGAGGGAATAGACAGAGTGGGCTGTTCATCAAGGTTTGATCCCAGACATAACTGAAGTATATCCTTAAGTGACTTTTAAAACCTACTTGAAGTTCCGGGCCACAAAACATATTTATTTTTAATGCAGTTCAAAATAAGAAAGCCTACAGAAAATGAAAAGATTACCACAGCTGTTTTTCAAATCCTAATACTTTAGATTATCCTATAAATTTTGGATTCAAGAAAAAACTGGGAAATAGGTTACGAAAATAAGTCTCACATCTTGCATTGCCTTTGGAAATACCTGCCTGAGAAAATATTATGGAGGTAATTGTTAGAGCTTTTGCATGGGCATGCTGCTGTTTTAGATATATTCCTCTTTTAAAATGCATGTCAGTCTTTCTGAAAACAGATACGGCACAGTGGAAAGACAGGTGCTTCTAAAGCTTGCGGCTTTACAATTTGGGCACAGGATGGTGGCACAGGATGGTGGCAGCTAAATTTCATTTTGGCTGGTTAGACTGAAGGGGAGGAAGAGCCCTCTCTCCTCTCCTCCTGACGATCACACTAAGTTTTAGCATGGAGGTGGCAAAGGGTTGCTCTTTCAGGATTAATGGGAAGACTACAAGTCTTGAGGACAAGAACGGATAACAAAGGAAGGGAGCCAAGTCTCAGACACCTTTGAGTAGGAGATCTCGTGGACCCGATAACCCAAACTTATAGGCTCCAATGGAGACCAATGGCCAACCTTTCCCAGAACTCCCCTGTGCATTGACAGTAACCCTGTTGGCCTGCTCCCTTCCCAAACCTGAGAACCAACTGCTTTTTTGCATTGCCAAGGTCGGCTCTGATCCACGTTAGCATCTTCACCCCCAGCCATACTTCCTCTGGGCATGTCTTGATATCAGAACTGGCACCATGTTTGACGGGTCCCATCACTCCTTTTGTTTGAGAGGATGGAGAATATAGTTCTAAGACTGTGAAAACTGTGTGAATGAAATGGTTTCCTAACTCCATAGCTGGGAGTCACTCACTGCATTTCCGGCCATCAGAGTTTGCTGTATTTCCCATAATTATGTTTGTTGTTTGAAGTAACAGGGGTTCATAAAAATAAAGTTTATGGTTAGACACTTGGATCAGAAGGAAAGAGAGCTAAAACGGGGTAATCTGTGAAGATCTTTCTTAAGGATTGACAAGTACTGGAGTGGGGCTAGCGAGATAGACATTAGAGCGGTATTTCTCAGCTGGAGACAATTTTGTCTCTAGGAGACATCTGCCAATGTAGGGAGACATTAGTGGTCTTGCTACTGGAGAAGGGTATTAGTGGCATCTGGTAGGTAGTGTCCATGGATGGAGCTAAACCTTCACACAACGCAAAGGACAGTCCGACCACAACAATTATCCAATTGCCAAAATGCCACGTTTTGGGAAACCCTGACTTGGGCAGTTCACTGGGAAGAAAACGAAACTGTAAATTACGTTTCGTTCCTTCTAGTAGATCAGTACTTTCTAACTGCATACATTTGCAAAGGTGTGGAGCTCACAAACATGTCCTTCTAGGAAATCATGGCTTATAATTGTAGGTGCCAACTTTAGCAAAACTAGGACAGCAAAGGTGCATTTATTTAAGTATTCTTAATATTTAATCCAGTTGCTTCCTACACTCACTTCTCACTTCCTATCATGTATTAATTTAAGTGACTCTTGCAATCTATAATTTGTTCCAATCTTTCTTTCCTTTTTTTAAAAGCATTTACATTTTTTTTAATGTTTATTTATTTTTGAAAATGAGAGACAGAGTGCGAGTGGGAGAGGAGCAGAGAGAGAGGAAGACACAGAATTGGAAGCAGGCTCCAAGCTCTGAGCTGTCAGCACAGAGCCTGACGCAGGGCTCGAACTCAGGAGCTGTGAGATCATGACCTGAGCCAAAGTCGGGTGCTTAACCTACTGAGCCACCCAGGCAACCCTATTCCAAGCTTTCTTGAAAGGCCTTTCAACTAAGAAAAGCATATGTATACACATGTATATTTTAAGTTTATTTATTTATTTTGAGAGAGAGAGAGCATATGTGCACAAATCATATGTATATTTTTAATCCTTGGCACAGTGAGGTAAAAAATATCCCATTGATTTCCAGTTACAGGGTGAATATTTCTTTTATTATTTTTTTTAAAGTTTTTTTTAACGTTTATTTATTTTTGAGACAGAGAGAGACAGAGCATGAATGGGGGAGGGTCAGAGAGAGGGAGACACAGAATCTGAAACAGGCTCCAGGCTCTGAGCTGTCAGCACAGAGCCCGACGCGGGGCTCGAACTCACGGACCGTGAGATCATGACCTGAGCCTAAGTCGGCTGCTTAACCGACTGAGCCACCCAGGCGCCCCACAGGGTGAATATTTCTTATTTCCACTTGTTTTCCTCTGAACATGTGTAGTGCATGCCACGTGTTCCTTGGGGCAATCTTGGCTCCTCCCCCACTGTTCTAAATGGCATCCAAGTCTGTCTCTTCTTGAGAATTCAATGAAAGTTCAAACCTCTTCCTGCCCTGATCTCCCCAACTTTTGTTTTTCTATTGGAGGTGATTCACATGTCTTGTTTTGCACCTTGGACTGTTACCCTGTTATCCATCAAATTGCGTCTCAAATAGACTTCATGAATGTACCTTCTTCATTTTGTTTCTGTGACCAGGTTTCTCCCATGTGTATGTCATGGAGCTTTGAGAAAAGGAAGCCCAGATGGCAGTTGTTGGCATCTCCCATAGGAACTAGTTCAGCTTCAGAACATAGTGGGAGTGTTTATTAAGGCACACTTGTGGGCACTTGAGGATACTCTTTGGCCAAAGTTTTACTCTATGATATATATTATATGGCATAGGTGTAAATATATATGTAGATCATGTATGTACACCACATGTGTAGCATATATTCATATGTATAAGATATATGTATGCCCTGTATCTTTATATATACACCTATTATGTGTGTATATATTATATATGCATGTACCTATGATATATAAGTATATGTAATAGACATATGGCATCCATAAAGCTGTCTGTGGTGTATGATATATGTGCATTTCTGATACATAGGTATTTGAAAACAGGAATCTCAATACAGCTCATGCGAGGAGGAATCCTCAAACCTGTAAGCTCTCAGAAAGAGCAGAGTGGGTACTTTTCATTCCCTTAACTTGTTTTAGGGGACCCGTGAAGTTTTACCAACCCTTCTCTTTTCACTTCTGCTTCACTTTTCTCTGTGGATGTCTCTGCTTTTTCTTTCTTATAGTCCACACATGTCTGTCTAGATTCTACCCATGTCATGGTCCCTCTGACCAAGTCAGTGTCCTAGGTGACGTGCTGGTGTCCATCTCTGTTGGCTTGGCATCGGTAGCTGAAGGAGCAGGAACTAATGCAGGCTGATGGCGTGGCAAAGCAGTGTATTGAAAACACACTGAAAAGCTTACATCATTGCCAGGAATACTGGAGAAATATGCTTAGAATGCAGGTAGGAATAACGGGAATCCTTGGGAGATAGGTCGTATAGACAGGAGCACCGATAAAGGCTGATGTGGACAGCACTGTCTTCAACACAGGGCATGGATGATGTAGCTCTACCTGCATCCAAGAAGTATGGACACATGGTCCATTGGCCCCTGGAAACTGAATGTTGTGACCCCACTTTCATGGCTAGCAGGAATGTTCTGACATTCCTAATACTGGATCACCGTTGACAAACTCAACATCCTCATGGTAGGTGTCTGGTCACATAGTCAATCAAATGCTGTCTGTCTGAGAGGCGGAGAAAATAAACACAGGGGCTTTTGTTTTCTGCAGGGAGAGGTGGATTCTGATACCATAATAGCAAGCATGATACGGGTGTCCCAGTACAAGGAAAGGGTTTTTGTGCTAAGGGATTCCATTTGGCCCACTCAGATAAGTCAGGCTAATCTCATTGTCTCCAGGCCATTTGGTTACTACCCTTAATTCCATGTGCAATTTTAATTTCCCTCTGCCACATAATGTAACATACTCACCGGTTCCGCGACTGGGATTTTTGAGGGCTATCATTCTGCCAGCGACAGTAACTTATATTATCAATGGTATTTTGGCCATATAAAATAATATTTTGTATAAAGAGACCTAGATTTGGAGTAAGAATGGTCTCACATGTTGACTCTGGTATTAGGCATGATCCAGGTCAACAGATAACCTTCTCAGTTAAATTTTCAGGTATGAGGAGCTTGGCACCTACTCCAATGTTGTTTTCCTGATCTTTTAAGCTTGGTCTCATCTGCAAAAGGAAGGAAAATCCTATGTGGAGTTTCTGCGTGATGTAGAAACCAGATCAATCTTGCTTTGAATCATGACTGTCCCTCTTTCTAGTTAAAGTCACTAAGTTCCTTGGCTTGTCTTTCTCCATTTTCTCATCTCAATAATGGGTACAACTTCCTAGGACAATTGTGAGAATTAAGTGAGGCAATTGAAATGGAGATGCTAAGTGCCACACCTGGTTCACAATGAATATAACACCAGACAATATCTAAGTGTATTTAAACCATGATTTCTGCAACATTGCACTTCAGATATTTGAGCCCAGGTAATTATGTTTGTTGGGAGTAGAGAGGGCTTCCCAGTGTATTGTGGGATGTTTGGCAACATCCCTGAGGTCTTCACGTTAGCCCAGTTGCCTCTTTCCCTTCAGCTGTGAGACCAGCTGATCTCTAGATACTGCCAAATGTCATCTGTGGGGGAGATCGCCCCTCCACTTCTGAGAACCCTTTCTCCAGGCAAATGACCTAATGGATAACCATATGTTCTTTACAGTATCTAATTGTAATTATACATGTGACTCGTGGAAAACCATAAGCAGTCATATATTTACATGCTGTCTTACAGGTAGATAATAAGGAATATGTGCAACCCTATCTCCATCCATGGAGAGAGAAGAGTAAACGTCATTTTTTTTTTAATTTGTTGCCGGCACAGATAAATATCTGATTTATTGAAGACCAAAGAGTCCATGCTTAACATCCCATTTAGTGTGGGATATTATTCCTTTTTTTTACTTATCTACATTCATTTTGAGGCAATTACCACAACACACTTATCAGTTTAACTTAATCAACTGTGTACATTTCTATTTTGTTAGAACGCAAATCCAAAATAACAAGTGAATGGGGAAAGCTTATCTTTTTCACTAAAACCTATTACTTGTAGTCTTAGGAAGAAGCCTCAAGCTGTGTCTGTCTAAATGCAAACCGTATGAGAAAACTAAAACATGCTCACTATTTTAATTATCAGCTTCTTGGGGAGCGGGGTGACAATGACCCCAGTTTTCCCTCTTGACCTGAAGGAATATGTAAATTAAGTGCTCTAGCAGGTGAGAAAGGATAAGCATAGGGAGCGCCTTGATTAAATTTCACAAAAGTATATGGATTATTGATTAGGTTCACAGCATGAAGCAGCCCAGAAATGTCACCCTTCAGTGGACTTAGTAGATGAGGAAATTTTGCCAACCATGAGGTAGACGTTGAAATCATCCCTTTGTTGAGTGTCCCCTTACACATTGATCATGAAAGTTTTTCCCTGTGACCCAGGGTCCAATGGATTAAAAGGCTGTGGTAAGAATGTAGATCCCACTGAACTTGATGGCACAATCATCAGAGTTAAGAACTGGCCAGTTGCCTGGATGGTGTCCAGATATTGGCTGGGAGGCTGGGACACACCCCACATTAAAAGTTGGATGGTTTTTAACTACAGAAGGTTGGAGAGCTTCCAGAAAATACTAGACCATATTGGGTTTCCTTAGATGTTTGTTTGATAGCCAGACCAGGGTCACAGAGCAATGCGAAATGGATGAAGCTGAATAGGGAGGTTCAAGGTTGTCCAACCGAGAATATGAAAGGTGACCCAACAGGTGGGTGATGGCACTGAGGGCACTTGGTAAATGACAGCAGAACTGATGAGGGTCTCAAGAACAAAGTCGTGATCCATTCTCTTAAGGGAATGTGATCAGGTGTCTCCTGGAAGAAGGTCATTCCTAGGAGAAAAGAGTTTGGACCCTGGAAAGGTTACCATCCATAGACATAAGCCCAGGGGGATATAAAGGCACCATCTGTGAGAACAAGGACACCATGGGGGTCATCTAGGCTCAGGACCAGACTTGGATCCCAAGATCAGAGCTAGAGCAACATCTGGACTTCAGGGAAATGCTCATTTCATCCATAAGATAGTTCTCAGCAAACTTCCAGAATTTTGTCTGCACAGCTGCCTTGGCGTCAAAGTTAAAGTCTGAACAGCAGGAACTGGACGTGCACGTAGATCTCAACCCAGAGCCTTGAAAAGCAGTCTGCTTAAAACGCAAACCTGCTAATGGTTCTGCGTTTAACAAACGCTCTGATGTTACCTTAGATGAAGGAAACGTTGCCTTCCCGCCTAATCTGTATGTGAATTTATTTTCCAAAACAGGCATAGCCTTGGGTAAGTTACTATTTTTCATATCCTCTAAACTCGAGATAAAGCATCCTCCGCATAGGAATGTAAAAATAGAGAAATCTGTATTGGTTCGGGATTTTTTTTTTGTCAGTTAAATTATTAGTATTATTCTCATCTCTCAAATACGAAAGTCAAAACCTGTAAATAGTCCAGAGTCACCGAACCACAAAATGCATTCCGAATGGAAATAGCCTTTATTATCTTGCCAGCAGAAAGTAAAAGTAATTAGTATATGGGTGTTTGTCAGGTTTCGTCTATAAGGGGTCTTTAGACCAGCCTCATAATAACAGTGTTGAAAATGAGAACTGAAGAGGTTAAGATGATAGTCAACAGAGGAGAACAGTGAACAATCCATCAGCTTGGAACAAAGGAAGATAATTGCACGTTGTCCGTCATGGACTTACATGGTAGGTGAACCCTTCATTTTGTCCACTGAAGATGATTTTGTGACCAACAGCCCCAAGTTTCAAACTAGCAGCTGTGGCCTTCAAAGAAGAAACATGATCCAAATCTCCAGCTTCACCTAATGGATAAATCAAAGTGAGGGCTGCCAGCAGCCAATAGGAAGAGTCAGAAGGCAATGCAGAGAGGCAGCTTCCAACCCTGGTGGCAGGAATTGTACTCACTAGCGTCGTTTCTGAAGGTCAAGGCAGCTTTAACAGAATGGTGATTTTTATTTTTTATTTATTTTAAATGTTTATCTTTGAGAGAGAGTGCAAGCTGGGGAGGAGCAAAGAGGGAGGCGGGACAGAGGATCCCAGGCCAGCTCTGTGCTGAAAGCAGAGAGCCTGATGTAGGGCTCAATCTTTTTTTTTTCTTTTTTGTAATTTTTAAATTTATTTTTGAGACAGAGACAGAATACGAGTCAGGGAGGGGCAGAGAGAGAGAAAGAGAGAGACACAGAATCCGAAGCAGGCTCCAGGCTCTGAGCTGTCAGCACAGAGCCTGACGTGGGGCTTGAACCCATGAACCATTAGGTCATGACCTGAGCCAAAGTGGGACCTTTAACTGACTGAGCCACCCAGGTGTCCCCAGAAAGGTGACTTTTTAAAATCTGTGTACTTACACATCAAGGCAACTTTCTTCTTGGGCACTAGAAAAGCAAGGAAGTCTGAAGTTGAATGCAGAGTCAGTCAAGATCACCACACCTCAGTCAAGGTCACATGCACCTTGTAAGCACCCAGTCTGACCCAGGTTCCCAGTGATCTTGAGGGCGTGGGCCCACAGTGTCTTAGCAGCTGCTTCATGACACCTCTTGGACAAAAGAAAGATTGAACAGTTTGTGTTAAGTAGGCTGCATAGGGCACCTGGCTGGCTCAGTCAGTAGAGCATACAACTCTTGATCTTGGGATTATGAATTCAAGCCCCATGTTGGGTATGGAGATTACTTACATACATACATACATAAAGAATACATATAGTAACATTTTACCCAACACTAAAAAAATTATATATATGAAATTTAAAAAACCTTATTTTTATTTTATCCTTGAATGACCACATCCATTTACTAAGGCGTATGCCTGTGAGTCACTGCAAAACTTCACAAACATTGAATCTGCTTACACGCCCCCACCCTCATTTCCTGTTCCACTTTGATTTTTCACATATGCCCAGAATCAGATCGGTAGGAAGAGAGCATGATTTAACGTTACAACTTGGAACAACCTCCAGCAAGTTGTTTGCCGCTGTCTGATAGAATCAACTGATTCTGCCTTTCCCTCAAAAATTTGAAATATCTTATGATGCCTCTGTGCGTCCTACAGCTTCTGTTGACGCAAGTACTCGATTCTGCTGTTACGGCACAAAAGCACTATAAACCCTCCGTAAAGCAGTGGGTGTAGTATATGGCTGTGTCCTAATAAAATCTTATTTGTAAATATTCCCACATTTTGTGAAAACACATGGGCGATGTAATGGATATGACACATACGCCATATTTTACTGATGCTTGTGCAAACACTTTCTATCCTATGTAGTATAGGACTGTCTCAAAGGTGGGCATGACCAGGAATCCTCATTGTTTCCTTTAATTCCTGTAAAAATCCATGTGTTATAATATCTGTGTTCCGGATGAAGGACTTGGGCCTCGAGCTGGAACTTGCTAAAAGGTCAAATGGTTAGCCTTGCAAGGAAGCTGATACTTTTGTGGAAACCAATTCCTGGAAGTTGGCAAAGCCCCAGGCCATTCTGTTCCACCATAATGAAATGGAGTCTGGGCCCAGGCTCCCAATCATTTGCTCTTAAACTCTGTGAAGGACATTAGCTTCCCTTGGCTATGTTGATGATTTAGACAGAGCGAGCCCTTTTCCCCTACCCTTCCAGGCACTGTCCAGCTACACAAAGGTCATAGATGTGGAACATTCTGGAAAAGCAATGGATAGCAACATTGTAAGGTTCTCACTCTCAACGATGGCATCTTCATTCCCTTTCTCTTACCCACACGGTTTTTGCATGTGGCTGTCCACACTCAACAAGTTTTGCAAACTATTTTGTCAAAGGAACATTCCATGTTTTTATTCACGTCTCAATGTCTCTCCTTTCTCCACAGTGCTGAAGTTTATTGATCCCTTGTCATTTCTAAATTCTCCATGTTTTGACCCACCACAAGTTCTTCTCTAGGGCTGTTTTACTCCTGTGAGCATAGTCTAGCTTACAGAGACTAAATAAGCTATCTTTCTTCAGTGAGACAAAACAATTTTCTATTTCTGAAAACATTCCATTTCTTTGAGCCTGTTCTTAGAATACTTTTTTTTTGTCTTAATTGCTCAGAATGCTGGAAGCATACAACTCAAAGGAAATGCCACAGATTGCCAAGTCCATAATAAGAAAGTAAAACAACAACAACAACAAAACACAACTCCAATTAACATTTTGGTTCGTAACTTAAGCAAATGATTGGGGAGATTACTACAATACATTTTTTTATAATACTCGGTGTAATATATATAAAATGAACAGAGTTCTAAGCATCAACCAGATATAATTAGAGAGGTTTCCATCATAATTAGGTTATTTTAAAGTTTTGTTTGCAAACGCCTTCAGTTCTGTCTCACATGTATTAATAGCAATGACTGATTTCATACTCTAGCCCCATTCTTTTTGCAACTCCTGTGTAAGTATAAAGGAGTGATGTCAGTGTATAGCAGGAGTGATACAAGCATTTGGAGCTCCCCGCAAACAAAACAAAGAAGAACAACCACAAATACAAAAAATAAGAGAGAAGATCGGAAGAAATAAAAGCTCTGTGGAAAACTAAAGAAAACAGGAACAAAGGAAATGTAATACTAAATAAATAGCCACTCTGATTGAGTCTGATTCCCACTGCCCTCAGTTTATTAAAAATGTTGTGATTTCTTCAAAACTCAGTGTCGTGTGATAGCTAAGGGGTGATGGATGTCTTCGGACACTATCCATCCTTAGCCAACTTACCCACTGCCCCTTTTGAAGACTGAACTTGTTTAAGTCCAAGGCAACTCAGACATGAAACACCCATTTGGATTTGCATCTTTTTGTGGGGATTGAAATGCGTAGTGTCGTGAAATGTACATTGATGCTGATCGCACCCACTGTTATAGTAATTTGGACCAAAAAATCTGGAGAAAAGAACTTTTCATTCACTTTTCCACCCCGAGCTCTTGGCAATAGTAGAATAGGTTAATCTAAATGATAAATCACAACACGGGTTTGGGGTTTGAGAGGAAGTTTATAAATGGCAGTCTGGGAGGTACATATTTCGCCTTCATAAATGAACATTTATTCACCAGTCTTTTTGGAAAATGGAGTGAAGGAAACAAAGGACAGAATGTACTTCTCTCTCGTGCAGAAGAGTGATCAGTTTGATCGGTATATTCGTTCCACAAACTTGTACTCAGTGTGTGCTGCATGTTAAGTACAATTAGAAAAGAATCTGAGACAGTAGCAAATACAAGAAAACATGATTGAGATCTTCTTATTAGGAAAATAGGGGGTTGGATTCCTGAAAACTTCTAAGCATATAGAATAAATTAGAGTATTATCTAATGAAGCTCCACTATTGAATAAAAACCCTGCATGCAGTGTTGCCTGTAAAACCACTCCCCCCGATATCCATACTCTTTGCCCTATGACTTGGTAGGTTTTCCACTAGAGGCAAAATAGATTTCCCCTTTCCATTGCTTGTGCACTCGGTCATGTAACTTGTCTTGGCCAATGGGGTGCAAGAGAGGCTTACAGTCTCTTTGTGTGATGAGGTATGTCCACTTCAGCTTTTGACACAATCATGAGAAGAAAGTGGCTGAGATTACTGGCCCCTCCAAAGACTGTGTGTAATAGAAGTATCCAGCCTAGACTTACTGACCACCAGATGACTCACATACATATGAGAGAGAATAAACAATTATTTCCTTAAGTCACTCAGCATTGGGAATGTTGGTGCATAGCAAAAGCTGACTCATACACCCATATGTACATCCTCTTGATTTCACCAATTTAGTCCTTTCGACATATTATGTTTGACTTTTAAATTTGTTTTTTGACATAAATTACAGATATCATTATATTTTATTGCAAAACTATCTTTTAGGGGTGCCTGTCTGGCTCAGTCAGTGGAATGGGTGACTTTTGTTCTCAGGTTTGTGAGTACACACCCCACACTGGGTGTAGAGATTGCTTAAAAATAAAATCTTTAAAAACAAAAATCAAATGAAAACAAAACAAAAACCACACAAAGCTATCTTTAAAAAGAAATGAGTATCTTCCATCATATCACAGTACTTTTTACATACCTAACAGTAAAATAGTTTTCTGAATATCACCAAGCCATATTTAAATTGTCCCAGTTGCCTCCATGTAGAGGGTTTCTGGAAGGTTTGTTCAAACCAGAATGTATTCAAGGTTGTTTCTGGAAGTCTACATCTGTTATCCCAACCTCACCGTTTTGTCATGATACTGACTTGGCATGTATGAAAAAAAATTGTTAGCAGAGTGCTTTGGATTCGTCTGATTGTCTTCTTGTATGGTAACTTGCCCTGTCTCCCACATTTCCTAATTGTGGGCAATACTACAGGCTTTAGTTTTAGCATAGTCATGACATCTTCCTAAGTGGTGGTGTTCAATTCCATCTGGTGGCCCATGATGCTTCCTTCTCCACCACCAAGATTGTAAGAGTAACGCTGGAGGAAGTCAGTGGGAGCCTGATCCCTCCATTGTACACTTACCTTCCCCCCTGTAACCAATAATTTTGCCAGATACACAGGTATATCTAGTTCCCAGGAACCTTGCTTTCTTAAAAGTGAGCTTTTAGAATGAGATCTTACCATTTGCAACAACGTGGATGGAACTGGAGGGTATTATGCTAAGTGAAATAAGTCAGTCAGAGAAAGACAGTTACCATATGTTTTCACTCCTATATGGAACTTGAGAAACTTAACAGAAGACCATGGGGGAAGGGAAGGGGAAAAAACAGTTTCAAACAGAGAGGGAGGCAAATCGTAAGAGACTCTTAAATACAGAGAACAAACTGAGGGTTGATGGGGGAAGTGGAGAGGAAGGGAAAATGGGTGATGGGCATTGAGGAGGGCACCTGTTGGGATCAGCACTGGGTGTTGTATATAAGCAATGAACCGCAAGAATCTACTCCCAAAGCCAAGAGCACACTGTATATGCTGTATGTTACCTAACTTGACAATAAATTATATTAAAAAAATAATTCTTTAAAAAATAAATAAAAATGAAAAAACTAAAACATTCCACTGCTGGAAAAAAATAAAGTGAGCTTTTAGATTTTAGAATACTTTTAAGTTTACAGAAAAAAATTACAAAGATAGCACAGAGAGTTCCCATATGCACTACATCCCATTTACCCTATTATTAACATCTTACAAGAATATGGCACATTTCTCACAATTAATGAACCAATATCGATACATTTCCATACGTTATTCAGATTTCCGTAGTTTTTCCTTAATGTCTTTTTTCTGTTCCAGGATCCCGTCCAAATTCTGCACTATATTTAGTTGTTATGTCTTCTTAGGATTGTGTTGGCTGTGACAGGTTTTCGGGCTTTCCTTGTTGTTGATTGTCTTGACAGCTTTGAGGAGTGCTGGGCAGTGTTTTGTTGAATGCGTGTCAATTTGAATTTGATATAGGTTTTTCTCATGATTAGACTGGGGTTACACATTTTAGGGAGACAGACCCTAGGTACAGACTGTTGTTTTTTATCACATATCCAGGATGTATATGGGATTTATCACAGTTGATGTTCACCCCCATCACCTGTCTATTTGTGTTTGTCAAGTTCCTCCACTATAAACATACTATGTTTTTTTTTCTTTTATCTCTACCCATACTGTACTTTAACAAAAAAATTTTTTTAACGTTTATCCATTTTTGAGAGACAGAGCATGAGGAGAGGAGGGACAAAGGCAGGAGGACACAGAATCTGAAGCAGGATCCAGGCTCTGAGCTGTCAGCACAGAGCCTGACACGGGGCTTGTACTCACGAACCATGAGATCATGACCTGAGCCGAAGTCGGACACTTAACCAACTGAGCCACCCAGGTGCCCACCTATTCTGTACTTTTTAGAAGCAAGTAGGTACCAAGGACGTAGGGAGTAACTCTCTGCCTACTTAAGGCTGGAGCACAACATCAGTTGTTTGCAATTCTTCTGCATGGAAGATTTGAGTATTCTTACCTATGTATCAAATATTTCATTTATATCACCATGGACTCTTGGATATTTAATAATTTGGGTGAATAATCCTACTTTATTCATTTTGACCATTAAACTTTTAAATAATGGTCTTACCATTCCCTGATCCTTCCATTATATATGTATAATTAGGAAGTTTATTTGTGTTAACTCTGTCATTTTTCATGCATTTATACCTTGTACATGTTCACAAAGAATCTCTTTGCTTCCTTACCTAGGGTGACCTGGCTCCCTGAAATACAATTCCTAGAGAGGCATACTCTGAAATGCAGCTTTTCAATCCCTAATTTTCAGAGTAAAGGGTTGGTGCATTGGTCTACAAATATTGTATTGATAATTATTTTTCGGAGTTTATTTTATTAACCAATTATGACACGGAAGTCACTGCAGATTCTTTCAAATACCCCTCATAAGAGGCTTATTAAGAAAGGTTAACTTAATTTGCTTAGATTACCAAACTTTGAAGCTCTATAGGAGTGACATATTGGAGCACCAGTCTGCTGGTTCCGGAACCTACCACCTATAAATTCCCACATTTTCTAAGCATACCGCTCCGTGTACATCTATCCCACTTACATCTTAAACTATGTGTAGAATGTGGAATGTTTCATTATATAAAATTATTATTCCATCTCATCTTCTCTTGTACCTTATAACCATTTAAAGTGAAAGACTACCATGCCTCCTATCCTTAGTTTTCTTCAGAATTTCTATTTCCCAACACAGAGAATCAGCAATTTACACAGAATTATGAGTGCATTGTCCTTCCCACCCCCCCTTTTTTTTAAGTTTATCTTGAGAGAGAGAGAGAGAGAGCATGTAGGAGGGCCAGAGAGAGGAGTAGAAAGAGAATCCTGAGCAGGCTCTGCGATGTCAGCATAGAGCCCGACGCAGTGCTCGAACTCACGAACCAGGAGATCATGACCTAAGCAGAAATCAAGAGGTGGGTGCTCAGCTGACCGATCCACTCAGGCGCCCCTTTCCTTTTTTTCATATAAACAGGGACTTTTCCATGCTCAGTGCTACTGGGGGATTTTGATGCTCAGTGCTGCTGGGGAGAGGGGCGTTACTCCCAGTTGATATAGCTGCAAATACACCATGTGTGCACATAAGAAAATGCAGATTGCGTCAGACTCTTTGCCCCCTACTTCTGCGTGGTTGTCCCTCATTTTCTTATGAAATAAACGAACAGCCAATATTGGCTTGAAATAGTTGCCAGCTGTCCTCAGTATGTAGCTGCTCTGGGTGCACGTAGGGAAGCAGAGTGCCATCTAGGAGGTAGAGGGGAGGTCCAAAGGGCTAAGGTTTTTAAAGGTAGAGAGGGAACCGGAAAAAGGGAAATTACCAACAAAGAACCCATTGTTTTAGGCAAGGTGGCCCTCCTCAGGGGATCCGGAGGAGTTTGTTGGCACAATTCCTAGTCCTGACTTGGAGAATCCCAAGTTCACTGCTTCAAGATTACATTTCTGGGGGTTTCAGACCGCAGTTAAATTAGATATAGATATTAAGTCTTGATTTACTTACTGGGGGCTTCCACCCAAGTGATGCCAGTTTGGGCTTGCGATTTTCTTCGCAGCAGTGTTAACATGGTTCCTTTACATGGGAGAAAAGGAACCTAGAGGGAGAGTTAGAAACCTGCTGGTCTGGTTCTGTGCACACGTGTGCAGGCCCTGCAGGCTGGGCGTGTGCACACAGCCCTTGGAAAGCACCGGCAAATTCAGGGGTGTTTGCCAGGTCACCGGTGTGACCTGTTATCTGGAAGCTTGGGCTCGCCAGGTGGATGTGCGTTCCTGCCTGTGCTTACAGATGTGAGTTCCTGCCTGAGCTCCCCAGGTGGGATGCACGTTCCCACAGTTAGATTTTCCTGGAACTTTACCTACTGCTGGGTGCGTTTTGCAGTAGGAAAGAAAAAAATGCTCCCACACAGCTAGAAAAAAAAATTTAAAAATTTAAAAAATTTTTTAAAATTTAAAATTTTTAAATTTAAAATTTAAAATTTAAAAATTAAAAAAATAAAAAAAAAATTAAAATTTCCCTCTCACAAAAGAGTCTCCTGAGGAGAGAAATGTTAACAAATGTTTGGACCTTTCCAGAACTCAAGGCCCGGGATATTTAGCGGCAGGGAGTGGCAGTTAGAAGGGCCTCCTTCACCTAATATTAGGCTTTCTGAATCATATCTTAAAATATGACTCTTTACTTATATCTTTTGAATTAAAAGATGGTTTGAAAACCCCGAACCCAACGATTAATTTATTTGTTCAAATAAATGAGTAAATGTTGTAAATGACTAATGTAGTTACTCATCTTTTTATTTTTATCTTACATATTTTTATAAATATATATTATATAATGTTTTATATGTACAGAGAATAATTGTATAAAATATATTTCTCAGAATAGTATTACATATAGTTATGTAAAATATACACTAAATATATAAGTATTTTTTGTGTATAATAAATATGAGATATCTTTTTGTAAGTGCATATTATTCATTTGTTTATTTTTCCATATTTCTGTAGACTCTTTTCTCCTGTGCGTTCATCTTTTTTTTCTAAGTTTATTTACTGATTTTGGGAGAGAGTGAGCGAGCACGAGCGGGAGAGGGGCAGAAAGAGGGAGAAACAGAATCCCAGGTAGGCTCCACACGGTCAGTGCAGAGCCTGACCTCACAAGCCCTGAGATCATCACCTGAGCGGAGATCGGAGGCTTAGCTGACAGAGCCACCCAGGTGCCCCTCCTATGTCTTCATCTTTGAAATGATAGAGAAAACTCTTCTGTGCATGAGGCTTAGTAGGACCCTGAGTGCTATATCAACAAGGCCTTAAATGCCAAGTGTGGCCAGATAGTTTCTTCCCAGAGGCTTGTGACTCTAAGTGTCCCTCTGGCAGCCTCAGTGTGGCCTGAGCCTATTGGAAATGCAAACTCCTGAGCCTGACTGACACTCACCGAACCTGCAGTCAGCAGTTAAACAACATCTTCTGGTGACACACATGCACATTAACAATTGAGAGCACCTATTTAGACCAGGGTTTCTCAATCTTGGCTGCACATTAGAATCACTTGATGATCTTGCTATAAATCCAGACGCCTGCAGGATGGATACGTCCTGGGGATCTAATGTGCAGCCTGGCAAAGGCAGTTAGCAACACTGTATCATATACTTGATGTTTGCTAAGAGAATAGTTCTCAATTGTTCTCTCAAAGGAAAAACAAATAGTTCTGTGGTCATGGTGATGGGTGTGGTTTTTTTTTAGCATGATGGTGGTAAATATCTCAGTGTATAACATAGAGAAAAATGTCATTTTGTTCACCTTAAATATACACAAGTTTTATTTGCCTGCTATACCTCAATAGAGTTATGGATAGAAATAATGATGCCTGACCTTTGGTGGCAGATATTCTGAATTAATTTATCTAGCGGTGTGTCCTGTCTCCATTTCCTCTTTCCTTTTCAACCTGTGATGTACTGAACCTACATAAGAATCAACTAGGAGTTTTTTAGAAAGTTGAAATCTCACAGTCTGAGTTTGAGCCCCTGCATCGGGCCCCGTGCTGACAGCTCAGAGCCTGGAGCCTGCTTTGGATTGTGCGTCTCCCTCTCTCTCTGCCCCTCTCCCGCTCATGCTCTGTCTCGCAAAAAATGTATAAATGTTAAAAATTAAAAAAAAAAAGAAATTTGGAATCTTGTACCCTGCTGCAGACCCACGAGCAGCGTGGCCCTAGGACTTCCTTCCTTTGGGAGGCCCTACATCATGTGTCTTTAGGACTTGCAGAGATGCATTTGACTTGGGGATTATACCATCTATGCATTTTTCTATTTGGTGGATACTGAACTCAGAGTTGATACTCTGACTCAGACCTTCTCTTTTTCTGACCTTAACGCTTGCTTTTTTTTTTTTTAATTCTTTTTTAATGTTTTATTTATTTTTGATGGAGAGAGAGAGAGAGAAAGAGACCATGAGCGAGGGAGGGGCAGAGAGAGAGGGAGACACAGAATCTGAAGCAGGCTCCAGGCACTGGGCTGTCAGCATGAGCCTGATTTGGGGCCTGAACTTACAAGCTGTGAGATCACGACCTGAGCCAAAGTCAGATGCTCAACCGACTGAGCCACCGAGGTGCCCTATAACTCTTGTTGCTTGAACCAGATTTCTTCCCGGTTCAAAGGTACGTGTTTCTTACCTCATTTGGAAAAATGAGCCTTGTGTTTCTTTAGTGTGTTCTTTGGTTTAGGCTATTTTTAACAAATGCTTGAGCTGCAAAGATCTCTGGATTATTCTAGTAGCACAGAGAAGAGATCTCAATCCCCAGACAACATGATCAATCAGATATGTTTTTGGAATTTGGGATGCTTTAAGAATGTAAATGAGTAAAACATTCTTGTGTGATGTTGAGACACTAGGTGAACATCACAGCCAGCTAACTGCCTTTAGAAAGTTGAGCGCCCTTTCTTGCCTATTTCCACTTACGTGTCATATACTATTTCTGCTCTCAATATAATAAAATGTGGATTTCTAACTCAAAAAACGGGAGACTCGGGGTGCCTGGGTGGCTCAGTCGGTTAAGTGTCTGACTCTAGGTTTAGACTCAGGTCATGATCTCACAGTTTCGTGAGTTTGAACCCCGTGTCTGGCTGTGTGCTGACAGCACGGAACCTGCTTGGGATTCTCTCTCCCTCTGCCCTTCCCCCCCTTCAACGCTGTCTCTGTCTCTCTCAAAATAAACTTTAAAAAGAAATGGGAGGCTCAATAAAATTGAACCTGTTTCCCAATTCTTGATGGATTAGATAGGGACTGGGATAGGTTTAGATTACAAATGATCTAATATGCCCTTTTTATTTTTTCTGGCCAGTGAGTGCATCCTGAGTGTGCTGGGTTTATGTGGTAAGGTATTATTCCAATTAATGGAAATGGGCAGAATCAGACAAAACTGTCTAGGTTAGTGTTGCCACTGCTCCTTTACTTCCCCCCAAGTTTCTAACCATCACCCGCTCCAGTTGGCCATTGAACTGACTTATTCATCAGGATGCAAAGGGAATGTGCTCTCGTGGCTTGTGGATTTACTTCTTACTGCAGATTTCATGGGACAAGGATGTCCACCTGCCCAGTACACATGGAAGTTTATATTCCGGTGAAGATAAGATCAGGTCCTCTGAATTACTGCCATATTCCATCAGAAACACTTCACTGGGTTGGAAACGGGCCTGATGGTTTAAAAACCCAGGTTCTTACAAACTGCCTGAATCACCAGTCTTGGATCTTTGACCTCAGGGAAGTCAGCTCACACTGCCCATACTATTTTTGCAAATACCTGGGCCTCACAGTCTGAGAAGACCGTTCACACCAGGCACACATGTGGGTCCTTTTAGACACTGCCCTCCACTGTCTCTCACTGTTAAGAGTGTCACAGAGGGGCACCTGGGTTGCTCAGTCAGTTGAGTCTGACTCTTGATTTCAGCTCAGGTCATGATCCCAAGGTCGTGGGATTGAGCCCCCTCAACATAGGTCTTAGCAGGGAGCATGCCTAAGATTCTCTCTCTCTCTCTCCCTCTGCCCGTCTACCCTACTCATGTCTCTCTGTCTCTGTCTCTCTCTCTCTCTCTCTAATAAAATTTAAAGAAAAAAAATTTAATTAAAAAAAAGCATCACAGGAAATGACCCACATATAAATTATACATTTGAAAATGTGAGCCACCATTCTGTGACAGCTAAGCTAATAAAACTACTGTTCATTTAATATAATTTAATATTGATAAAACTGTACATGGGTGTATGTATTTTATAGAAATGGAGGACAAAATACAGTTGCAAAATTAGATATTCACTAATGGGATTGATCACCCTGATATAAAATCACAACTAGCTTCATCCTGTGTTACAAATTATTTGTGTTACAAATAATCGGTTAAAATCACTTTCTAGCATTATTTTAGCACATTGTGTTTTCAAGAGAAATATTTACAAAGGTAAAATTCTTCTCCATTACCACGGGACATTGTATCATGCTCCTCACTGTGTACAGTATTAGCCGATGAGGCTGCTGGTAGCTCAGAAATGAGAAAGAAGATGGTACAAAGTAGTTTTCTTAGGAACGATTGCCAAAGAATACCCTGGTGGTTAAGGAGAGATAACACCCTGTTTCCCATTAGAAAGCAAACACTGACTTTTCAGGTGGCTGCAAAATAGCCTTTCACAGCTCATTTTCACCGAGAACTCATTCATTCTAGTTTCCTAATCTAAATATTCCATGGTGTTCAGGACAAACCCTGGGGATTTTACCCTGGTTTCCACAGAGCTTCCAAAGACCTTGAGTCCGAATTCCCATTTACAACAATCAGCCCTTGCTCAGTGAATTCGACAGGGTAGTTTTCAGAACGGTGTGAAGCTTCCATGTAAATAATTTGAGAAAATGACATGGATGAAAAATAGAGGAGTCAAGAACAATGTGGTTGAAAAAGAAGGGTTCCTGTTTGTTTTCTTTTGCACGGAAATTCTCAGTACTCTAATATCCCGAGTTTCCTTCATTTGCAGAATGTACTTGTGAAATTGCTTATTTAAATTCCACTCAGTCCATTCCCTAAGGCCATCTTGATTTTACGTATCCATATATACAACAAAGTGGTACGGGTGGGTAATAAAGACAGTAAAGGAAGGTTTTATTTATTTATTTTCTTATTATTGTTTTGAACCACTATTTCAGGCTCCAACACATTTACTTTTTTTTTTATTAGATTTTTTTAAGTGCATTTATTTAATTTGAGAAAGACAGAGCACACAAGTGCATTTACTTAATTTGAGAAAGACAGGAGCAGAGAAAGAGGGAGGGAGAGAGAATCCCAAGCAGGCTCCGTACTGCCAGCGCAGAGCCCGGTGTGGGGCTCAAACACGTGAAACCATGAGATCATGACCTGAGCTGAAACCAAGAGTCAGACGCTTCACCAACTGAGCCACCCAGGGGCTCCTCCAATGCATTATCTTTTCCCAACATATTTTCTTTTAATCTGGACTACTTGGTTTGTCAAGTATATTCACCAGGGAATTTACTCTATATGCATAAAATCTTTGTTTCTAACGTCTGCTCTTTGCTGAGTAGATTGTCACAAAAATGAAGAAGCCGAATTCACGGTGCTAATATCGCTTTTTGTCATGTGGTGACCGGTTTATTTCATGTAGAATAATGTTCTCAGGGTTCATCCATGTTGTACCTTGTGTCAGAATCTCCTTCCTTTTCAAACCTGTGTAGTATTCTATAAGGCTGTCCCTTGATTTTGAACAGGAAGGGCACGTGCCGAGATGAATACTTGACAACAAAGCGGTTTTATCAGGACTCCACCTAATGTAAGGTGTTCCTTAATCAGCTACCCTCAGTGTAACATACCTCCAGTCCACACCTCGTGGTTGCTGTGCATACCACTTCTCTCTGCTCTCCGAGTTTTTGCCTAAATCAACTTCCATAGCCTAACACTTTCTTCCAATTTCCTTGCCATTTTACGTGATTGCTTTTGGCTTGCCATGAACGCTGGCTAACTATAAATCCCTGGTCCTTTTTCTGCACTCCTTCTGGCGTGTTTTGGACGTCTGTACCATGTTATCTGCTACCAATGAAACTGAAAATCTGATAAGGGCATAGCATGGCGGCACTTGTAATGTTAGATTCATTCTGTGCCCTGTTCCTTTTCTCGTTAGGGAAGGAAGAGAGCAGAGAGCTGAAACAGCTGGCCAAGCTGGCCAAGGTCCTGCGATTCCCAGGATTAAGTCTGGCACCCATGTTCCAGCGTCTGTTTCTTTCCTGTCTGCTTCCGTGCATGTGTGTGCCCCTGTGCACGTCTACCAAGCATGTGGCTTACTTGGTGTGTGCCATCGTGGTGCCTTATTTATAGAAGTGCAATCTGAGCACAAAAAGTCAATGAAATAGAATTCCATTCTTTATTTGGGTCTCTCCACGAATATTAAGAAGAATCCAATTAATGGTCTTTAGGAATGCTTTTATTTCCTTGATTCTGCCCCGTTTCATATTCTGGACCCTCTTTTTCACCTACCTTCTCCCCAAACCATCCCTTTTTACTTTTCCATACTATCTAAGTGGTATTATCTTCCCCCAGCTCATGAATCTACTCAGGCAGAAGAGATGGACACATTTTTATTGGAATTATCCAGGGCCGTTTTGGGGTGGGGGGGCTCTGTTTGACTTCGTTAGGTCCCTGTACTCCAGGATATAGCTTAAAATCTCCTTCCCCAGCAAATCGTCAGGCAAGATAAGAAAAGATGAGCTAAATTAAAGGAAGGAATAGTTCTCTGAAAGATTAGCCTAAAGGCTGTTCACGAGTCGACCAACACACCAGTAGGGGAAGTCTTGGATTTCAGGATGTTTAGTCCTGATATGAGTAGCACTTTGTCAAGTGCAAGGATCTGAAGCATGTTCAAAATTTTCACAAGAGCTGAGGTTTAGGGGATCACAGGTGTCTTAGTGAATTGAATCAGGATTTAAATAGCTTCCTGCCAGCTGGAATCACTACCAGGTCACAAGATCCAGTAGGAAAGGGTCAAAGACATACTTAAAACCAAGTACAAGATGGCCTGCAACCCAAGAAGAAAACTTTGCAGTCCACTGAGAAGTGTCTTTCACCCACTAGGACCTCAGATGCCTCACAGTGATGCCGGAGAGAGGTTGTCCCGGGGCTGCAGAGAGGAGGGGAGCAAGTCTTAGACAGACACAGAAGCGGTGCCGAACCCAGCTCACCTCAGAAAAGAAGGGTCATGCCTTTGTGCATGACAAAGCATAGGCATCCGGGGGATAGATGCTCGCAAACATTGCTGACCAAAGTACATTTTAGCTCAGTGTCCATTGGAGTTAGGATCAGAAACCGGGACTGTGTTTCTCTGTAAAGATTTTTTTTTTTCTAGCTCCCTGTGGAGAATTTCATGTTTACTGTTAGCTATCTGATAAAAGCTATGCTTGAACATTTCCAAAGCCGTCTACCATCAACTCATCGGAAAGATACCAAGTCATGCAAAAGATACCAACAGACTGGAACTATGCGTCTACTTTTCCAAGATGAATGCTGATGATGTGAATATCCCAGCCTTTCCTCTGGCAGCCCTAAGAGAACTTTAAAAGAAAACAGACTGTGGATCCGTGGCACCGAATTTAAAAAAAAGAAAAATCAAAGCAAAACTCAAGTATCTTATTATTTCATAAGTTGAAGATATAAATTGAACACAAAGACACCTGAAGTAGCATCTCAGGCTTCATGCCCAGGGAACAGTATCTGGAGGGAAGGAGGCGATGACCGGGTTGCACTCTGCAGGCTGGGAGACGTTGACTCCATGGTATATTGGAGTAGTTACCTATCTGTGGTGACATTGAAAGCTCTGGGAATCTTGATCTTGAGAAGCAGCAGACTGCAGGAGGTGTGTTCCTTCAGAAGGACCCACCATATGGGAGAGAATTGTACAACCTGAGGAGCTGAGACACTTGAAGAGAGGCAAGTCTCTTAGTCAAGTCCCCTAACCTTTGAAAGCCTGTTTTGTCTCATCAGCTGCAAGGAGGGTGACACTGCTTACCTTCAGTGGGATTTTATCATCACAGTGGTCAGAGGACATGCAAGGAAGTTCTATTTGATCTCCGCATTGATTCTTTTACACCTGAATTGAGTAAGGACTCTCTCAGTACTCAGTGTCTTTTCTATCTTCTTCAAAAGATAATTCAAGGAGGGCTTAACATTGAACGTGTGCAAACAGTGGATGCTCTGGCCTCATCCTTATTCTGGCTCTTCTTTCAGCAGCTCATCCCATGTAGCCATCAAGACAGATGAAAAGGAGACAGCTGCCGAGCCGTGCCAACCCGGGTGGGAAATGCTTGTCTAGATTTCTAGTTGTGGGCCCCCTGTCTCTCACCTTGAAAAGAACACGCTTGCATGGAATGCTGAAATGGAAGAGATATAGGAAGTCCTGACCGCATCCCTTCCTTTGCTTGAAGAGTGAAGGAGAGATAAAGAAAGGTGCCTCAATGGCAACATCAGGACTGAAAACCCTGTCCCTTGTCTCCCAGACAATAGCTTTGGTCACCACACCATGTGCTTCCCTACAGATAGGAGCAAATTAGCTTCCAAAACAGTACACCCTGTGGGAAACTGACTTGAGGGTCAATAGTATGCATGTATTGACTTAAGGAATAGTCAAGCTGCAGAAAGGGTCGATGCTAGTTTTCTTTCCTTGACATTTTTATTAATAATTTAGGCTATGGAGAAAGTAGGATGCCTTCTGGAATTGATATGGGTTGTAAATTTTTAGATGTTAGCATGAAAAGTGAAATTAAGCCAAGAGATTAGGATGTTAGATTGTGACATTAAAATAATGCGAGATGCCCCGTTAGCACAGACTGATAAATGCAAGATGTGAGGGTAAGGAAATACTAGTCTGTAATTTTTGCTCTTTACTGTGGTTTTTGTTTATGGTTCATTTAGAGCAGTTATGTTTTAATTGCATTTTAAAAAGATACCCAAACTCCCCTATCCAAATGAATATTTCCTTTCCAAGTAGTCAATTTGTAAGCTTGCCTACTTATTCCAGGAATGTTTAATATTTTTTTAATGCTTATTTATTTTTGAGAGAGAGAGGGGGACAGGGTATGATTGGGGGTGGGCAGAGAGAGAGAGAGAGAGAGAGAGAGAGAGGGATACACAGAATTGGAAGCAGGATCCAAGCTCTGAGCTGCCAGCACAGAGCCCGACGGGGAGCTCGAACCCATGAAGTGTGAGATCATGACCTGAGCCAAAATCAGATGCATATCCAACTGAGCCACCCAGGCGTCCCTTAAAATGTTTTTTTAATGCCTCCTTTAGAGCCTAAGTCATTTTCTTTAAATATTCTTATTAAACAGAGTTTCCCATGAAGTCTAGGTTGACATTTGTGATAGAAAAAAAATCTTTATTTAGATAAAAAGTATGTGCTTATATAAAGGATGTGAGAGGATGAGAAAATCATTTGGAATCAAAAGGGAAAAGGGGTAGATGACCCAAAATATGGCAGGGTCTTGTAAATGGATGTGTGTGTTCTGAAGGTACAGCAGACAGTGGGAGATCAG
This sequence comes from Panthera pardus, assembly GCF_024362965.1. Lineage (NCBI taxonomy): Eukaryota > Metazoa > Chordata > Mammalia > Carnivora > Felidae > Panthera > Panthera pardus. Next base: position 122,907,326 of record NW_026526843.1, read on the forward strand.
GATGTGAAGGTGGGCCATTGTGCCTTCCTCTATCTAGATGACTGTACTTTAGTTTGAATGAATAGCAGTTCTACAGGTGAACATGTCCTGTGCCGTGTTAGTCAGACCTTGAACCAGCATTCTCCAGCAATGCTGTCTCTGTCTCCTGCCTCAGTCAAAGGCACTTCACTGCAGTGACTCAGTCTATGCCTATTTTGACATGTATATAAGCTTAGACAGGAACCAAGTCATTCAAATGTTGTTGTGGTTAGCCAATATGTAAAGGAGTGGTAGATGTGTGGGACCGATATGAAGACAGACAAAGGATGTTGAAGATCTGTCAATTGTACATGGCACACTGCTCTGTATTTGATGCAAAGAAGAGGAAAAGGAGAGCCTTTAACACCCAATGTCAAGTCAAAGAGACAGATGGAGGCTTCCTGGGTTTTCTTTGACTCAGTCATGCCACTGGATCCCAAAGCTGGCCTTCTGTGATTCGCCCGATGCAAGAAAGTATGCGGGCAGGGGAGGGTTGCACAACAGCAGCCATGCATTTGGAGTAAGCCCATAGGAGAGCATTTTTGAAGCATCTGCACTTCCCTGTATTTCAGAAGCACAATTTTTTTGGTGCCTTTTGTGGTGCAAAGCATGTCTTGTCCCAAGGACTCAGAAGCTACATCATTTCCCAGGGAGCCACTGGCATCAGCCCCAATTCAGAACTTCTGGGTCAAAGTCAGGTTTAAGAGAGCCTACTTTGATGGTCTTCATGCAAGATCGAAAGAAAGATGAACCCCAAGCAAGTGTTGAGAGCGATAGGCACTCTGTTGTTCTTTACATCTACCAGTGACTTACTCCAAAGGGGATCACTCATAAGAAAGACAGTTGATAAAGTAGAAATCTAAAAAACATAACTGAGCGTCTGCAATGAGGTATAGATTCCCCAGGTGGGAAGAAATGTGCCAATCAGTGCTGATATATAACATAAAACTTGGTATTTTTATATGTACGTTTCAAATCCTTTTTAAAATGTAGGTGCATTTCACATCGTCTAAAAATACAAATGCTGGGGCTAAAATCAAAAGGGAAAATTGTATTTTACACTGACGGAAGGCCATCAGGAGGAGGACAGAGGAGCTGAGGAGTAGGAAGATACAACCTCATTCGTTAACGGGGACTTGACGCTCTCTGTTGGACGGGGTGCCTGGGTGTTTATTTTATATGGTCTGTTTTTCTCTACAATCTACCATTGGCTCCCGCAATAGAAGCTCATGTCAGAGTTCCCTTCCCAGGGTGCCTAGTGGAAACTGCACGGTCCCTTGAGGTTTACTCTCCAGACCTCGCTGAGCATCCCGTCCACCATGTTTTGTTGGTTACGGCACACCACAGGCTACGTCCAGTTCAAGCGTGTGAAGGCCGACTCCACGTACTTAGGGGACGAGCAGCCACTCGTGGCTGGGTGCACACGGATGTGTGATGCGTTGGCAGTCAGTAAGAAAGTGATGTGCAACATTTCTTTCTGCACTGACCCTGGCAGAGAACATGACCAGCGTCTTGATGTCCGTAACTCATGTCTTAAACCCTCAGGTGGTTCCTTTCATTACACAGTTGATATCTATGGGAAAACGAAATCTGGAGAAATTAAGGTATAAGATCTACAGAAAATAGTCTTGACTATATAATAGTTTAATTAAAAAGTTTACATGTTTTGGTATCCTGCAGCTAAATTTATTTCTGATTGTTCATTTGTTTTAATATACTTAGTATTGCAATAAGTTTATATGCATATAGTACAAAATTCAAAGATACTAAAGGGCATATAGTAAAACATAAGCCTCTTTTCTGTGTCTTTTTCCTTTGCTACCCAGAAACAACCATGTTGCTGAAATTGTGGAAAATTTGCTTTTACCTAGATTCATCCTATTCAGATCACATATTCAGGACAAAAATAAGGAGACCCATGGAGTCCGAAAGAGAGTCAGCAACTGACTGTACCACTTTCTGTGGATTTACGGATTAGAAACATAAATTGGAGCTGGGTGGGGTGGAGGAGAAGCTTGGAGATGAATACAGATAAAAGTCCAGGAAGTTCCAGCAGGGCCCATCATCCTGAGCTGCAAAATGCCTGCAGGGTGACAGGATGTGGAATCCTCAACCTGATCTCCCAGAGCATTTGCAAAAGCAGTTTTTGAAGGTCATATAAAATATTAATAAGGTGCATACGTTTATTTAGCTGATGCAGACTATGAATGACCCGCGTCACCGTGGGCACTACATTAGCATTTGTCTGTGGTGCTGCAAAGAGGCTGTGATCACAAAAGAAGATTCAGGAAAGGTACCGGAGTTTGTCGGGAGGCAGGAAAACTTACTGAGAAGTGTCCAGTTTCCAAGATTCATTTCAGACGTTTACGTGGGGCAGAAGCGAGGCTGCTGTGGGTTGAGAAGTCAGACAAAAAAAAAGAGCAGGTCATAGACAAGTCTGTTAGTGTTTGTGAAGCAGAAGGACATAGCCAGAGTACTCATGTGGTCACAGAAGTGCCTTTTTTTTTTAATAAGAAAGACTTGAACATCAGCCTTTCCTCTTGCTATCAGCCAACTTTGTTGGAATTGAGCAAGTTTTCTGGAGAGTCACACACAGCCACCCCACCTTCAGTAGACACCTCACTTTCTGTAACTATAGACACCTGTTCCCCCTGTCCCATGATCCAGGTCAGGGATGACTGAGGAGGAGCTAATGACTATAGCTGGTGTTGACTGGATATACCCTGGCCTATCCAATTTACACACGTCATGCCATATCATCATCACAAAAATCCAACTGGGGACTTACTAGCTGTACAGTAGGTATAATAAGATGAGGAAACTGAGGTTTAAAAAGAGTAGCTGATTTTCTGAAAGTCACCCAGCTAATAAGTGGCCAACACTGGTGTCTGATCCCAACAGCCCAATAACAGAAGCTAACGTGTTATTCCTCTATTCCTGAGACTCAGAATAATATCAAGACCTGGGTGAAAGTGTACGGAGATATTTGATCATGTAGACCAAACCTCTGTAAGCATAGAGTCCACGAATGTAGAAGTTGGGTCTAAGTGTTTCCCTTTGTCTCTGTAGTTCCTGCTTATTTACATACTTCATTATAAACACAACTAACCTGAGTAGTGACTTGAAGATTTCAGGGATTAGCCAGTGTGCAAACAAAGTCTGAAATAATGCGGATTTATCCAGGGTACGGTAACTGAAATGATTCAACACGGAGGAACCTGTTCTCTTTGATGTGAGAGAGAGGTCTTTCATGGATAGACGGAAGAGGTGGTCAAGGGTGAAGATCAAATTTTATGTGTTGGCCTGGCTGGCTCTGGTGCCCAGATGTTTGGTCAGACTCTAGTGTACTTACTGCTATGATGGTCTTGTAGATGTGCGTAGCATCAATTAGCACTTGACTTTAAGGAGATTACCCTTGATAATATGAGGGGACCTCGTCCAGTCTCTTGCACACCTTCAGTGCAAAACATGAAGAGTCCCAGGAGTTAGGGATTGAGCTCAAAACTGTCACATAGAAATCTTGAGTTTCTAACCTCTGAGCCTGTCCTACCAAATTCAGCTCCCACGATCGTATAAGCCAATTTCCCAAAGGTAAAGCTCAATATACAGATACACTGGAAGGTAGATAGATAGATCTGTGTAACCTATACGAGCATCTCTCTACCTACCTACGTGTCATCGATGAGTCTGTCCTCTATTGATTGATCGATCAGTTGATCTATCATCTATCCTATTGGTTTTGTTTCTCTGGGAAACCTGATGATACAGCCAGCGTGGCAAGAGGTGGAGCAAAGTTACGGAGAGCTTATAGGTGAAACTCCTGTTTCCACAACAGCTTTCTTTCAAGTTGACAAAGGCTTGATTACTCACGTCTGGGGCTTCGGTCTGGACACGTTCACAGTATTTCTTCTTTGATTTTGGTGTGCTCTTGTCTTTGTTTAGAATTCTCTATCTTCACCATCAAATATTTCTTTTTTTCTCCTGATCTGTTTGCTTTCTTCTCTAAATTTCGTCGGTAATTATACGCTCTTTTAAGTGCTTCAGAACACTTGTGCGGTATAACTTCCCGACAAGAAGCACTATTTACCACTGCAATATGCCAGTTGAGAAGCATGGTTTCCTGGGATCCCACGAGGTGAACACATGCTTTGGCTCCAATGGATTCAGGGGATAATCATGTTCGGTGGTATTAATTATGCAGTTGGTACCTAAACATCGTTTGTATGTCCATGAGCCACCCAGCCAGGCATGAATGCTAATGGGCGTGCCTTATTTACCACAGGGATACCTAATCATTGTTTTATTGTAAATTTCATCTGTACCTTTGGATTACAAACTCAACTGTTAACTCAGAATGTTAATGTTTACAAAAGTAATATAGCTTTATTATTTCATCAAAGATCCCTCAATACAATTTAATAAAGCTTTGGTGCCAGATAAATCTCTTTGCAGAAACGTGGCTCTTGCAATTTATGATTTGACGGCGAAAACAGCAAGCTTTTAATCTCTATAAATGTCTTAGGTTATTTTCCTTCAATATTCCATAGCTAAGAAAAGCATTACCTTTTTCCTGTCCAGTTAATGTGTGCTTGAAGTATTAACGGAAGAGATAGATCCCTACGAGAGAAAGAACATATATAACAAAGATAGGTGAATATTTAATAAGATAGGTAGAAAATATATTACAAAATCAAGTATGAAATTTTATTGTTTCCTAGAGTGTCCTTTTTCTTTTAAAATCTTCTTTGTAAATTATTTTTCTTCGTTCCCTGTGCTGCTTAAATTTTCTCTGATGTCTTTGCAATGATATTGCTGTGCAGATACCTGAATTATGTCAGATCTACAGATCACGTGAGAATGTAGCCATAGCAACGGACAGGCCAGGTAATGGTTCTGATTTTATATAGATTCATGAGCCCTTAAAATTAGACCTTTTCCATTTTAAGAAAAAAAAAAGAAACATTTCTACCCTTAAGAATTAGGAATACTGAGTAGTTTTACCCTTTACAATCATATGTACGAATGATTGTATTACAATTATTGCGAGAGTAAAATGCAGTGAATAAAATATAGATTCTATTGTGAAAATGTCAGAAGTGTAAATTGTACATCAAAATAGGAAATTTGTAAACCTCACTCCCTCACATTAGTGGAAAGAGTGGTCTACATTATATTACAATTTAAAGGTTTCCCATTTTAAAAATCTGTACAATATATGAAAGAGAACTTTGCTTTGCAAAGATAACATTTTGCTAGGCAATGTCTAAATCTCATGAACTCTCAATTAGATCAGCAATAATGAGATGTTATCTTAGGAGGGGAATGTCTTAATTAGTGAGTGCAGCTTAATCTGGTGTTTGCAGAAGTGGCTTTATATCAAGTGTGGAACCTGCATTAACACCTGATTTTCCTCTACCTATGCTATCCTTTCTGGTGCACAAGGAACTCTCCAGTATAACATCTGAAGAGTATGAGATCCCGATGTAAACTTCTGAGGACTTATATTACGGTGCACATTTTCCAGGGCACTATTTAAAACAAAAACGTTAACATCAATAAAGTATTCATATCGTGACCAACTCATTTTCCTCCTTAAAAATTGCCATCTCATCTGCATAAATAAATAACGTTTAATTTTAAAACCTCTACCAGTTCATGCCACCCTAAATTATTCTCATCACACCCTCCTCTTAATGATCCATTACTCTTAAGAATCAGTATTCATGCTGGGACCTTAAGTTCATATTACTAACTACAAAAAGCTACTCTGAAAGGATTGCTGTATGATCCCAACTCTGTGACATTCTGGAAAAGGCAAAACAATGGAGACAACAAAAATATCAGTCGTTGTCACGGCACAAATAGAGCACAGAGAGTTTGGAGGGGGGGCATCGTAAGTACTCTATATGGTATTATAATGAGGCATATATGTCTTTATAAATTTGTCCAGACGCAAAGAATGTTGTGCAAATGCTAAAATAATCTGCGGATTTGGGGTGATAATGATGCATCGGTGATGTTTCATCAGTGGTAACAGATGTAGCACTCTAGTGGGGATGGAATGTGCCTGTAAAGGATTAGGGGGGTTATGAGAAATCTCTGTACCGCCCCCCTCAGTTTTGTTGCAAACTTAATACTGCCCTTAAAAAATAAGGCCTTTTAAGAGCAGTTTTAAGTTTGCAACAGAGTTCAACCGACTGAGTTTGCAGTCAGATTCTCAATCGATTGGGCCACCCAGGCGCCTGAGGAAATTTTTATTTTACTTAAGTTTTTAATTTTAATTCCAGTATGAGAGAAACTGGGGGGAAAAAAAAGCTAGGGGAATACACTTTCCTCCAGCATTTTATACTTTGGGTCTCCAGTCTTCGTGAGTTGGGGACATGAGGCGAGGTAAGGGCAACAAGGAATGTTTACCCCCAAGTGTGCAGCGTTGTTGAGCAGGACGATGGATTCTATTTTTGTGTGACCTGTGGTGCCTGTCACGTGTCGGCACCCATCACCCTTCCAGGTAAACACAGAGTCCTGATTTTTAAATGCTGAATTAACACTTTTGACATAAAACACACTCATCAACCATTAGTCTCATGACTAGACTTTCTTTCTGCATGTGCCCTGTTCCATTAGTTAAAATGCAGTCAGCTTCTCCTTAGTTTGTAAGCCCAAAACAAGTCGTCAATAAGTTTCCCTGCAACCTATTTATTCCCTGGGCTTTGTAGCTGGTATGTGATGCCCTCTGTCTACGGGAAATGGATATTTCTTTTCCAGTCTTAAATAATTAACCAGTGTGATTTTCCATCCTCCTTTGCTGCCTGAGCACATGCCAATTGTGAACATCCATTTTGTTTCCAGTGACTTCTTTCCTAACCCTCATCCAGTAAAAATCACATGCTCAAATATATTTCAAACGGTACATGGTTAGATTTGTTTCAAAATCCCGTCTGCTTTCAGAGAAAAAGGTTTGGACTATAAATCCATTTGAGGGAGGGAGAAAATGCAAAATCAATTTTTTTTTTCCTTTTGGCTTTTATGCTTCAAATCTAAAAGTCATTAATTTTTAATTTTCATCCTGAAAGCATGTTCTTTCCCATCTATATACAGTGCCCAAGCGTATCAGGGAATTTTAAGCAATGGAGACGAAAAGTTTTTTGTTTCTCTTTTTATTCTTTTAATAATACTCAGTTGAGGGGTGCCTGGGTGGCTTAGTCGGTTGAGCGGCCGACTTCGGCTCAGGTCATGATCTCGCGGTCCGTGAATTCGAGCCCCGTGTCGGGCTCTGTGCTGACAGCTCAGAGCCTGGAGCCTGTTTCAGATTCTGTGTCTCCCTCTCTCTGACCCTCCCCTGTTCATGCTCTGTCTCTCCCTCTCTCAAAAATAAATAAAAAAGGTTAAAAAAATTTAAAAAAAAAATAATACTCAGTTGAAACTATCTGGTTAAAGAAAGGCTTTGGGAACAATCACGTCTGTGCATGGTGGTCACAGCTCTCTTTGGTATCTATTATTTAGTATATCCTATATGGGAAAATGCATTGTGTGCTTGGGGTTTTGATACTGATTTTTCAAAAGGATGTTTTGAGTCGGGGTTCCACTTCTACCGAATCGTAGTTGGCAGGATGCGCGTCCTTAGGTCCCCCTCGTCCAGCCTCGGACGTGCTGTAGTGGGTACTAGTGAGTCCCGTAACCTCAGAGGCTTCCTGATCTCCCCAGTCTCTCTGTGCTGCTGATCCCACTGAATGCCCCCCACTGGAGAAGAGCGGTGGCGGGGTTTAGGAACAGACAGCTTACAGGAAAGGAGGACATGCCATGTGCCAAACACAATAAGGAACTAGCTGTCCTTGTGTTTGGCTTGTCCCCATTCCCCTGCCCCCTTTGCTTTTTCCCCAGTCCTGTTCCTGGCTCGTCCCTCTGGGTCTAGTGTTCTCTGTTCTGGATCTGAGTTGCCTCTCCTGGGCTTTCTCCCTCAGGTGCATATTCTCCCCCCAACCCCTGAGTCCCCTTTCCCCAATTCCCTCCCTCTCCCATTCTAAAGCTGCCTTCAGGCTAAATTTTAAGAAATTAAGATCACTGAAATGATTTGTGTAAAAGAGGGTAGCTTAAATGTAAATTAGAATAAATGCATATAGCATAAAAATTGACTTAATTTTGAGTGTTCTTTCAAAGCATTTTCTTACCATCTGAAAATCTTTTTCAAGGCTTGGTTCCAAGGCCACTCTCCCCACCACCTTCACGCCCCACCCTTGTTGGAGTGAATCACTCCTGATTTAGCACTAACCATATAGCTTTTTCTTTGTTTCTTTTTTGTTTGTTTGTGTTACTTCTGTTGTGCATTTTATCCTGAGAGACTTAGTTGTTTGCCTGTCCTGATTTATAGAAGCTGCCAGAGGGCAGAGGTGAAATTGCACATTCTCTTACCATTTTCCGACAATTGTGATAGGAAACAACAGCTCCCTTTTTTAGACACAGATTTCTATCTTAAAACCCCTTGCATTCACCCCCACCATACCTCCATGCTGCCCCACACTGTAGTAGAAAACTGGATTTTTTTTAATGTTTGCATCCCTAAGTTTATAGACCTGAATTAAAATCTGTTGATGTTGTGCATTTGTGTGTGTGCTGACACTTTTTAATGCACAGCTTTTTTAAATGTTTTATTTACTTACTTATCTTGAGAGAGAGAGAAGGGGCAGAGAGAGGGAGAGAGAAAGAATCCCAAGCAGGCTCCACACTATCATTGCACAGAGTGCGATGTGGGGCTCGAACTCCCAATCCGTGAAATCATGACCTGAGCTGAAGTCGGATGCTTAACCGACTGAGCCTACCCAGGCTCCTCTAAACAATTTTTAATTAAATGTTTGCAGTTTAATGAAACTGTTACGTTTGTGAAATCATTTTCATCCATCCAGTGAAATATCAAAAAAAAATCTACCTAAAACTTATGCTCCTCTAAAAAATGATATTTTGAACAACTTGGTGATATAAATACACAAAGATAGCTTGCTTCTGCAAAAACATGGATTTTTGTTCTTTGCAGCAACTTTAATAGTTAGATTTTTCCTAATCAGATGATTGACTTACCCTGTTTTCTATTTTTGGGTTGTTGCTAACTGAGTCATCTTGAGCTATTTTTAACTTTTGCAAAGTTTATGCAGAAGCCCTAAAATTGGGAAAGAAAAGCATTGTGTTAACAATGTCTGTTTTCCCAGAGTATAGCGAAACTTTGCTTGTAGAAGTTTAATTTGCAAGGCACAATTTATAACACTATAAAGAGACATTTCTCATGAAAGCAAGAGCCCCATCATTTCTTTTCTCCTTCGACATCTGCAGAGTGAGAGTAAATATTTCTTAATTTAGAGGTAGGTGAGGCTGTTTTTCAAGCGAATCCCCTAAATTAATCGTCAGGAGTAGGCGTTATGTCCTCTATCACACGTCTGCCTTAAATATAGTACCTGCAGAGATGAAGCAAACATAAAAATAGCTTCCGCTTTAAATAGGTGATATTGTCTCATATAGAAAAGATGAGTCTCGTTGGTGATGTAAAAGTAGCTGTGGTTTATACTTGTAGATTTTCAGTGGCTTTATTTTCTTCATAGAGTTCTTCATTTGGTATGTAATTAATGGAGAGACTTAGCTTTGCCCTTCAAAAGCTTTTCATTTTTCTAGTAGGATTGAATCACTTGCTAATAATGAACAGTGCTATATTCCTGGCTACCTATTCATCTATTTTCTGTCTAAATCATTGATTTATCTATAGCCTGTCTTGTCCTAGAAGCCTCAAAGGTGATAACACATCTTAGGAAATGGTATCCTTACTTATATGTTATCCTCGGTTTGAAGTATCCAGGTTAAGAGGTCAAGGAATGATTCCACATGAGAAATGTGATTCTGGTTATATATTCAACCAAATAGCCAGTATCCAAAATATTTCCGTGAGATTTACATGTTGTCATGTGCACAACGTGCTACATGCACGTGTTCATAGCAGATCTGCAAGGCCAACCTCATTTGGCTCCCTCTGATGTACTTACCTGGCCTGTTAGGTAGAGGGATCATGTCTCTTGCGGCTTCCTGTCTTGGTGGGCTCAGGCTGCCATAACCAAATTCCGCAGACTTCAAGAATAGAAATGTATTTTCTCACAGTTCTGGAGACTGAAGTCTGAGATCAGGATGCCAGCCCTATGGGATCTGAGTCTATCCGTGTTGCTATGGCAAAGCACTATTGACTGGATGACTTATAAACTGGTAGGAATATCGTCTTCATGGTTCTAGAATCCGGGAAGTGTGAGATCAAGGTGCTGGCAAATTCGGCATCTGGTGACGACCACTTCCTGGTTTATAGATGGCCATTTTCTTGCTGTGCCCTCACATGGCGGGAGGAAAGAGGGTGTTCCCTGGTGTCTGTTTCATAGGCGTGGACCCCCCATGACCTAATCACTTTCCAGAGGACCACCTCACATACCATCACATTGGGAGTTAGGATTTTAAGGTTTTATTTTTTATTTTTTGAAAGTAGGCTCCATGCCCAACATGGGGCTGCAACTCCCAACACTGAGATCAAGAGTCACATGCTCTACCAACTGAGCCAGCCACGTGCCCCAGCTGAATTTGCAGGGTGGGAGGGGGACGCAAACTTTGCGTTGTGGTGGAAAGAAACATCTCTGGTGTCTCTTGCTTCTTCACAAAGGCCCATCCTTATGACCTCATCTAAACTTACTCAGATACCATGAGCCCATCTCCAACTCAGATCACACTGGGGGTCAAGAGGTTAATCTGAATTTTTGGGTCCCCCAATTCAGTCCATAGCACCTCCATTTTAGATGAAATTTTAGTCTCACACTTTGAGGTCTGTTCTTTGCTTCTAACATGTAAGACTGAGAGATAAAACATAAAAAATAATGGAAGGTCCTGCCACGAGTCTGTGAAATGGCCCATCCCTTCCTAAAACAAAAATATTCGTGTTGAATGTTTCTGTTTCACTCCTTTTGGAACTTCACCCTCTCCGTTAATATTTTACTACATTTGTCCGCACAGCTATTTATTTTACCTTTATTGAGGAAGACTTTCAATAATTAAACAAAATGTTCTAGGAAACATAACAAAATAGAACAAAAATGTTCTAGGAAAAAGTTAAAAGGCATCAAATGTTCAAAAGTGTTTTCCCCTCCAAAAGTAATTACTTACACAACCAGAATGAAAGTGGGATTTCCTACAATAATAAAATCTTCCCTTACTGGGAAGGAAAGCGATTGTTTGTTTTCTAGTCCATTCTGCTATGTCTGGGAGCAGTTTCCTCTTCCAAGTGACAGGACCAGTTCTGTATCTCAGCCACAGCATGCGACGTATCTGTTCCCGGAACGTCCACACACAGATAAGGGGCTGCTGTTCAGGTCACCGCACATTTTCTGTAGGGGCTCTTTCCCAGATGCATCTTAGTCTCTTATTTTTCCTTCAGCAGGTGCTCGTGAACTGAGTATTGCAACCTTTTCTTGAAAATGTAACCAAGTGGTCTGTTATTGAGGTATCACATTTTTAAATAAACTCTGTTATTTTTTTCATAGAAAATACATCAGACGTTGAGTTGATCAACAATACGCTTTGACCACAGAAAGGCTGTTGAGAAAGAAGGAAAAAGGATGAAGTAGGTTCAGTTCTCCAATCGTGAGGCTCAGAAACAGGGATTGCTCTTTCGTTATTTCCAGCACATCCTCTTTACAAGCATAGGAATGTATTAATTGAATACGTGTAGTCACAAGAGAACGCAAGGATGAAATTCTTTAAAACACACACATGCACGCACATGCACACACACACGAGGGTGTTTCTTAGAGAAATCCACACCTATCTTGCATGTTGAGGGTTTTTTCCAGCTGTTTGTCTAGCCGGATAATACACAAACATGTCATTCGTGACACTCAAGAGGGAGAATGAGCAAAATAATGTTATTGTGCATGAATGCTGCTTTCAGAGATGCAAATTAACCTATCCGTTGTTGTTTCTTTTTTTATCACTTGGACAAAGCAATAGCATAAAATATTACTCTGTCAAAATGTCTTTTGGGGGGAGAACGCTTGATTGATTCAGTGCCAGGGAAGCTGCACCATGTGCAAGAGAGAAAGGCACACGTATAACCGAAGGCACAGGTGTGGGAGTTAATATTGAAAACCATCAGCCCAGCAGTTAGGATGTCCATTCTCCTGCAATCCCCAAAGAGCGCCCGTCAGTCCAGACTTATTTTGAACTTGGAATTGAAGAAATGCCAATGAATTTCGGCTTAACCAAGAGTGGTATACCTTTGAAGACTGACACGTAGAGTCACTAATCCAATTATCTGTTAGTCCTTCGCATAAATGTTATTGCCTTTCAGTCACTTCCTTTGTTGCTCCATATACAGTCAATGGAATTCATTATAAGGGATCAAAAACTTTAACCATTCTGTTGCTTCTTTGTAAGCACCTCAAGAATGATTCTGCAACGTCTCCATCCTGCTTTGCAATCCATGGCAATGCTCATTTCTAAGAGAAAAAAGAAAAGATGCACATTCACCAGCTCATGGTCTTGAGAGGAGCTAAGAAGTTTATTCCTACCCCTTCTAGCCCAGCAGCATATGTTACCATAGCCAAAGGCAGACCTCCAGGACAGCACATCACACACCCAGCAGAGCAAAAGCCAGAATGGGACTCCGTGCTCCGGCCCTCCCTCTTTTTTCGTTTCCCACCTGCTGTGGCCAGCTAGATGTCTAAATACAAGAGTCTAAGTTTCCACATCAGACAGAACGGGTTTTATTTTTGGTCCCTCTTGTAACCTTGGCAATCGACTCGACCTCTGGGGCTCAGTTTCTTCTTTTATAAAAGTGATGTGTCAATGCCTACCTTACAGGGTAGCCGTGAGGATTCGCCAGTGGACATACATAAACAGCTAAGCAGAATGTCAGGCCTTGGGGAAGGGTGATAGAATCACAAGTGCCTTTTCTTGGGGTACATGCACCCTAATGTTTATAGCAGTGCTATCGACAATAGCCAAAGTATGGAAAGAGCCCAAATGGCCATCAGTGGGTGAATGGATAAAGAAGATGTGGTGTATATATACACACATATATATATGTATACACACACACACACACACACACACACACACACACACAATGGAGTATTACTCGGCAACCAAAAAGAATGAAATCTTGACATTTGCAACGATGTGGATGGAACTGGAGGGTCGTATGCTAAGCGAAATTAGAGAAAGACAAATACCATATGACTTCACTCATATGAGGAGTTTAAGAGGCAAAACAGATGAACATAAGGGAAGGGAAGCAAAAATAATATACAAACAGGGAGGGGGACAGAACATAAGAGACTCTTAAATACAGAGAACAAACTGATGGTTGCTGGAGGGGTTGTGGGTGGGGCGGTGGGGTAAATGGGTGATGGGCATTAAGGACGATGCTTGTTGGGATGAGCACTAGGTGTTGTACATAGGGGATGAATCCCTGGATTCTACTGCAATCATGATTGCACTAGCTGCTAACTAACTTGGATGTAAATTTAAAAATAAATAAATAAAATTAATGAAAGCCGCTCTAAAAAAAAAGCAGTGCCTTTTCTCTTCGGATCCCCATGGGGACATGGCCATCTTGACCAAGCCTTCCCTGACTGGTACTATGTAAGTCAAAGCCACCCAGCCCCAAGATGTTCTAGAATCAGAACTGGGTAGCAGCAAATACAGCAATGGCCTTGGGATCTATATCTGACTGCACACAGGAGCTTGCAGACATAACTGTTTTTAAACCAAGTGGAAATTAATTTTATCTTGACAGTATTCTAAAACTCTCCCACTCCAACCAAGGCCAAATCCTCAAATTCATGAATTTTCCACAGGTATATCATCAATGGTTTCTCTTCATCGCAAAAGCTTTCCTTCCAAGGATGATCCCCCGGCAAGGGAATTGTACCGCTGGAGGGAGAAAAAAACATGAAAAACAGACAAACAGAAAAAAACAGAAAACATGAGGCCCGACTCTGTATAGGTCCGCAGGGTAACTTGAAAGGAAAGGGCCAATTTTCACCGACAGGTTTCTAACCCACCCTCACGAGGTGATCTTGTTCTTACCCATCTGGTGAGCAGGTGAAATCATGATGGCTTCATTATTACCGTCTGCACCCCAGCACCCTACCTTAAGTGTGACGAGCGTCAGCCTGCTAATTTGCTTAGAGCAAGAGGAAAGTGTCTTTCCTAGTGGACGTGGGAAACAGGCGCTCTGCCTTACTGTTCTCGCGAAACCTTATGGTTTCCGAATTTAAACCACCCTGTGAGGTCTGTTGAGGGCTGTGGAATGTGGACTCTCTTTACTCAACAGAGAATTCACTCCCTTGGCAGCTCTTTCTGCCCATCCGTTCTGTCCCTGTGTTTTAATAAAAATCACCTTTGGGGTGCCTGGGTGGCTCAGTTGGTTAAGCATCCGACTTTGGCTCGGGTCATGGCTCGGGTCGAGTCCATGGGTTCGAGCCCCACATCGGGCTCTGTGCTGACAGCTCAGAGCCTGGAGCCTGCTTTGAGTTTTGTGTCTCCCTTTCTCTCTCTGCCCCTCCCCTACTCTCTTTCTCTCTCTCTCTCAAAAAGGAATAAACATTTTTTAAAAATAAACAACAGAAAAATCACCTTTCTTGCACCAAAAAAAAAGAAAAAAAAAAGATTTCGCTCTCCTGTTTTGTCATCAGTGATTAAAGCAAAAGTCAAGCCTTTCTCAGAGTGTTTGAGCCCAGAGTGAAAGATAGTGACTATGGAGGAGGCTGTATTTTCTGGAAGTAATACTGTCCAGCCTTTAGATGCTTCTCTCTAAATCTGGCTATTTCTTTCCTCTCCAAGAAAATTCCATTCTTTGTTCGTGTCCCCTATCTCAAGACCTCAGAACAGTGTATGGTTCTCCTGTGTGCTTGATTTATAAAGTTATATGCATCTCTTTAGAGAAATTTCTGAATCTGTGCAGTTGAAATGGTTTTATTTAACACTTATAGTCCCTTCTGACTGCTGGGCTCAGTGTCAAATGCTCAACCTGTGTTAATTCTTTCCATCTGTAGGACAACCACATTCCTTAGCCATTCATGTCCCCCCATCTGCAGATGGACATACAGAGGTACATACAGACTGGTTAATTTGTATTTCATCAGGAATACTGCTTCGATGGTCACAGTCGGGTATGTCTTTCCAAACCAGGGCTCTGAATGCTTGTTCCCTCCACATCGCCCTGTGAAAGCATTAGGACACGACTTGGGTGGTCCTTACCTCCACTTAGGTAATCACACTGCCATCTCTTGCAGTGACGGGCAAAATCTTATTCTTCTGCCCACTAGCCTCCATCAGCCACCATCATTCTTCAGGTAAGCCTTATACCTTATCATTCCCTAGTGTGAGCCTTGCAAGCTGCTTGGATGAAGGGTTGCATTGGGTGTGATAATCCAGGGGCAATTATTGAGTGAACACTTAGCTTTCAGAAGGAGGATATAAGTCCTGAGAGGTATGGAGCCTTCCACAGGCTTTGGGTGGGTAAGATCCTGCTCGAACTCAACCCTCTGCCTTCTGTCTCTCACAGCATGGGCTAATCTGGTCTGAGAATCAAACTTATTTCAAGGCTGAGACAAATATAGTCCTCCAAAATGTTTTTCTAATTCTGTGTGTGTTATCTATAGAAGTGTAAATGGTTCACAGCAAGGAATTGCTTTTCAGAGAAAGACATATGAGATACAGAAATCTCTAGACTTACCTGTACCTTAACTTTGAAAAGGGGAAACATTTACGACAGAATTTCTTTCTGAAGAGTCATTTGGAAAAGTTTTTAGATCTTCCTGATTCACAGCCATCATTCCAAGGAACTGAGATTATTTTGTAATTAGAATGTTTGAACTGATTTTATTCTTCCGGACTGCAAAAATACAAAGGCATTCATAGCATATAAGGACAAGATGAATGTACAGATGACCAAACAAACGAAAAACACCCAGAAACCCCAAACTCAATGACCACGTTTAAATTTGCATTGAAGTTATGAAAGAACGGAACAGACATTTAAAAAAATCAATTTTCTGGCATATAAATATGTGGGCACTTTCCCAGACTGTGTAAAAATAGGGAAAATAGACTTACACGGAAACAGATTAAGATTATAAATGACAAAGAAGAGAATCAACTTATAATTAGTGTTCTTGAAGGTGGTTTGAAACCACATGGAGCAGAAATGATAGGGTTTGTGACGAAAGAAGAGTTCACCAGAGTGAGAGAACAACATGATTCCAGCTTGAATGGGTTCACTAAGGTTTCTGGCAAATTAATCAAAACAGAAGCAAACCAAGACAAGCTGTGTCATTATGATTTAAATACAAAACATCTGTAAATACGCCACAAACAAGGCAGGTGAGACAGAAAGGAAGCAACCCTGGGCTGATCTCCATCTGCTCTGGAACACCAGATACTAAATGGTCACGTGACATCTACAGACCGTCAAAGGGTCAGTATTTGTGAGCCAGGAATTCAACCTAAGATTCTCCTTGACTGGGAAGGCAATGTAAAAAAATAATCTCAAGCATGCTGTGGTTCGTGGTATGTCCCATATACGTAGCTTTTCTGGAAAAAAAAAAACAAAACAAGTACATGAAAATATGTTCTCGTGTACCAGGATAGAGGGTAAGATAGTGAATATAAAATTGTTCCTGATAATGAGCCACTAATTGAATTATTCAGCTTACTAGACAATTATTGAAAATGTGGTTGTAATTGAAAGGGTGAACTCAATGTAATGTTAGAAAAGGATTAAATGGGAAAAAGTAGTTATGTAGTAATTGCTCTTGTTTGTGTACCTTCTAGAAGCTACTCACTATATCTTGGAATTCATATTGTCATGTTTTCAGGCTTGTGATGAGCATATGAGTTCTATATCATAGCCCAAACAGATAGAGACAAAATACACGTGATGTCATGTCCCCACGATGACATGGCTGTTTGTAAGTACTATATTCAGGATGACAACAAAAAAAGTATGCTGACTAATTAATTACATTACTCCTCTAATTGACAAAAAATCTAGACCAGCGGTTTCTAAATGTGTCTTTGTATCGGAAATACCGTGGGAACATCAAAATGTAGTGATGCCAGCCTGCCACTCAGAGATTTTGATTTTATTTTCTGCTTGTGTCACATGGTCTTTGGAGTTTTAAAAAGTCATTGGATGATTCTCAGGTGCATACACAATTGGGCACCTCTCATCTAGACAGTAGTAATAGTATCTGATATACTCCACAAAGACCAGGATTTTGTGTGAGAGGAACAGAAAGAAATTTATATCTGTCTTTAGTTCAGTGAGGAATAATCTTCACTTGTTGGGGTGTTGTTCATTTTGATAATTAAAAGTTGCTTAAAAAACACTTAATTGGCTTCAGGGAACTCATTGGTGGGAAATGGTGAAAGACTCGAAAGGGGATGTTCCCATGGAATGGGGTTGAGCTAGGTTAGCGATGCTCCCTTGGAGGGTGACTGTGCCCCCAGCAGACACCTGGCAATGTTGGAGGCCTTCTGGATTATGACTAGGGAGTGAGGAGGGAGCTGGAAGCTGGCTTTTTAGCATCTAGAAGAAGCCAGAGATGCTAATGAAAATCTAGGGGGAAGGCATGGGTTTCCACTAGAGAGCATATGATGTAAGTCCTAAGGATGTGTGATGGTTAATTTTATCTGTCAACTTGATTAGGCCACAGGATGATCAGATACTTGGTTATATATTATCTCTGGGTGTGTCTGTAGGGTGTTTCCGGATGAGATTAGCATTCGAATTGGTTGACTCATTATAGCAGATGGCCCTCCCCAATGTGAGTGGGCATCACCCAATCTGTTGAGGGCAGGAACAGAACAAAAAGCTGGAGGAAAGGAGAATTCACTCCTTCTGCCCAACTGCATGGGTTGACCATCTGTCTTCTGTCCTTGGACTGGCACTTAGTAACACCAGCTCTTCAGTTCTCTGGTCTTCAGACTTGGGCTGGAACTAAACACAAGCTTTCCTGTGTCTCCACCTTGCAGATGGCAGATCGTGGTACTTGTCAGCCTCCATAATCACATGAGCCATGTCTATACATATGTATGTGGTCTGGTTGGGGACTTAACGAAACAGGCTGGTGAGAACTTCCCAACTAGCTTTAAAAGAATCTTACTGCAAACAATGCAAACCACATTTCATTCATAAGTAACCAAAGCCAAGAACCCCACCAAAAAGTTATGCAAAAAGGGACAACTAATGACTCATACAACTTAACAGTCAGTAACCGGTTAGAAGAGCCTTTATCCAGGACACTTCACTTGCAGCTGTGTTCTCTGCTGAGCACTGGACACAATAATGTCTGCTAGCAACTCTGCAATATTGTGCTATTGTCAAATTGTGAGATAATTTATTCTGATAAGAAATCAGTCGGTATTATCCTTGGTAACTGCAGACCAACTGGAGCAATTCTTTCCTGAAACTCTTTCTTGGAATAATTTGTCATTTTTCTATATACCAGGGATGGGTCAAAAAGGAAATAGTATCAGAAATGTTGCAGAGAATGTATCCCAAGAAATAAGAGGGGCACTTGGGTGGCTAAGTCAGTTGAGTATCTGACTCTCGATTTTGGCTCAGGTCATGATTGCGTCATTCATGAGATGAAGCCCCACATCGGGCTGAGAGCTGACAGCATGGAGCCTGCTTGGGATTCTCTCTCCCTCTCTCTGCCCCTCTCCTGCTGTCTCTCAGAAAGAAAAAAAAAAGATGTCAGTTCAAAGTAAAAATTGATTTTCAGAATAAATTGTTAGCTATTTGCTACTTTTAATCAGCAAAGATTTAAGTTCACCAATTGACGTAGCATAATGTTATCCAGGTCTGTCTGTTTCCTTCCTTTTGAGGCTGAATAATATTCTCTTATATGTATATATATTTTCTTTATCCATTTATCTGTTGATAGACACTTGGGTTGTTTCCATATCTTGGCCACTGTGAATAGCGCTACAATGAACATGGGTGCAGATATCTCTTCAAGATCATGATTTCAATTCTTTTAGTTATGTACCCACAAGTGGGATAGCTGGATACTATGGTGGTTCTATTTTTAATTGTTTGAGGAACCCCCAAACTGTTTTCCATAGTGCACTGCCATTTTGCTGCCATTTTGAGGGTCCAATCTCTCCTCGTCCTCACCAGCAGTTAACTTTTGTGTTTTTTTGTTTTTTGGGTTTTTTTTTAGTTACCTTCACCTTAACAGGTGTGAGGTGATATCTCATTGTAGTTTTGATCTGTGTTTCCATGAAAGTTAGCGGTGTTGAGTATCTTTTCCCATACCTGTGTGGCCATTTGTGGGTTTTCTTTGGGACAATGTGCAGGAGAAAGAAGCCAGTTACAGAAGAAGTAAGCCAGTACAGAATACTGCATGATCCTACTTAAGTCATGCAGAATACTGCATGATTCTACTTAAGTCATGCAGAATACGGCATGATTCCACCTAAATGATCAGACTCATAGAATCAGAGAATAAAATGGTGGTTGCCAGGACCTGGGTGGAGGGCGAAATGGAGAGTTTGTGGTTCAATGAGTATAAACTTTCAGGTATGCAAGATGATTTAGTTCCAGAGACTGGCTGTGCAACATAGTGCCTAGAGTTAACAATATAAGGGAACTTGAAATTTTGATAAGACCGTAACTATCAGGCAAGATATTCTTACACAAAACCAACACACACACACACACACACAAACCAACAGAGGGATACACAGATACTTCAGGAAGCGTTGGAGATGTGCACTTCCCTGTTGTATCCATAGATGTGTGCATATGTCCAGTGACATCAGATGGCACACAGTTAAAAAGTGCCATTTTCGATATGTCAGCTTTAAGTCAATAAAGCTAAAAATAAATAAATAGATAGATAGATAAATAAACAAATTCACCCACTGAAAATATTTATAATATCAAAAGTATCGAAAGCAGAATTAGGGGGAAAATGTTACATTCAAGGCTAAGAAGATACCAAATAATTTATTTGAGAATCAATAAAAGGAAACTTTTTTTTTCATTTCTGAAAGCTGTAATATATCAAGAAAAGTTGTAAAAAAGCACTTTCATAAAGAAAGCTTGCCTATTTAAAAAGTCACAACTAGATAATGGAAAATTTTTCCATTTAAAAATTGTTAATCTGTATTAAAGAAATCCTGCCAAAAAGAGCTGGGAATCTTTCGTGAATTTATAGGCACTGTTTGCCAACCTGATCCAATTTTTCTCTTGTTGAAACTGCTTCATTAATTTAATGTGCAAGAAATAAATATTTGATGTGCAATTAGTTGGAGATTATTATGGCCATAATGGAACCTTTCCAAATAAACAGCTGCTCTAGCACTTTAAATGCATGAAAAGCAAGGCAGAAAATGGAAAATAGAATGACACATCAGCTCTACAGAGGAAAAAAGTTAAAATATTCAATTAGCGCGTAAGATGGTTGCTCATTTAGAAGTTTGGTGATGGTTTATCAAAGCATAACAACAAAAATGCTACCACCCATTTAGCCAAATATCCATCCACCTGAATCATCATGGAAATGCTTGCCTGCAGATGTAACATAGTCTTGCCCAAGGAGAAAATATTATGGAAATAGATATTGATCCGTTCTAACAATTCTTTGAGGTTATTCATTTTTATTTATATATGGACGTATGTCAATGTGCAGTTGTTGAATTTGATTACTCTATATTAGCACTTATACGCATGGTACAAATGCTGTTTTTCTATCCACATATAACTGTAATGATCCCACTTCAGGAGGGAATGTTCTGGAAACTTTCTGGAAATGTCACCATTGGCTGGGGTTATGTTAATTTTGAAGAAGCCTTTGACATTTCATAGCAGCTGCTCAGACCCTGTGAAGGAGCTCATGTAGGTACTTCAACTCCCTGTGAGTTTTACAAAATTGTACCTTCCTTTCGAGACAACCATAAGGATTGGAGTCAGTTGTCTTTCTCCACTTCCGCACCAGGAACTACCTGAGGCAGAGATTGTGACAAATATCTCAGTATCTCCAAATCCTGATATAGTTCCTGACACAGAGTAGCTCAGTGATGTTCATTGAAAGGCTGCCTGAAGCTGTTTGCAATACAGAAGGAGGAGAGAAACGTCAAAGGGCGAGCATGATGAGCTCCACAGAAAACTGTCTGCTAAAAATAAATAGACGATGTCTTTTATGAAAAGGGGCGCAAGAAAAGGCATTCTCTTTTCTGTTCTCCTCCCCTTGGGGAGTCAACGGCAAAAGAGCAAAGGGCATTCCCGGAACTGGTAAAATTCTGGCCTGGGAGCACAGATTTGAGGATCAGAGCGGTCAGGAGTAACTGCTTACAATAACCAGTGTTTTGTATATTCTTCTAGAACACAGACTTGGGGCACGTTTATTACTTACTGGGTTCTGTTGCCCTTCCGATTAAAGTCTGCAATGCACTGCATTTTACCCTTACTCTGCTCTAAAACATGCCCTGCTCCGAGGGAGGCCAGATTCTGTTATTGTCTCAGCCTCTGCTGCCTCTGTGACCAGCACCCACAGGCACAAAGCACAGCACTGTGGAGAAACAAAGGAGGACGTAGACGTACGTGTGTAATGCCACTTTATCCTGATGCAAAGAGTGGCCTTGTTCTACATCGACGCAGATCTTCCCTTAATAGGTAGGGTTAGTGCTCCCTCTTCTGCAGTCAGTGTGGGTCTGTGATGTCACTAGGGCAGAAGTGATGTCCTGTATCTCTCACGCCTCCATACCCAAAGGTAATTCAGCTCCTGCCTCGGGCTGGTGGCATTGTCACCTTGGGACCCAGCCACCATGCTTCGGGGAAGCCAGGGGGCCACACAGACAGGTAACACGCCTGCCAGCAGCCCAGCTGAGGTCCCAGATGACCATCCCCAGACAGGAGAGAGTCACATTTCAGATGACAGCCTCCAGCTAGGCTTCCAGCAAGCCAGCTGTCACCCCGTGGAACAGAGACAAGCTACACCCCCTGAGACCAGCTCAAATCGCAGATTTGTGAAAAATAACAAAATAAATGGTTGCCGTGGATTTCAGCTGGTAAGTGTCGGAGTCTTGTTGGGGAGCAAAGCAAAAGGGAAACACACATGTGCCAGACCTGGGGCCACTTAATAAAGGTATTTTTAGCTAATAATGTACAAAGGCTATTCAAACATTAGCACTGTTGTTATTCACATCCTGCTCACCCTGCATTGCAACAGCAGGGACGGGACATTTAGTATAAACATCCTTGTGTGAAACCAGAACTCGAGTCATTTCTGCTTACATTATTATAGAGAAAATAGGGACAAACACATAAATTAGTGCCATAAAAGAGTACACAGGAGTGCTTTGCAAGTTATTCATACACAACTCATGTGTTGAGAACTACTGTAGGCCAGGAACATTGCCCTGTTGCACCATAAACACTGCAGGGATGTTGCAGGTTGCGTTATCAGGGATCTTACATTCGTGTAGGTGTAGATAACCATCACGCGAGCAAAGGGATAAACCACTGCCGATAGAGACCAGTGCGGAACAGGGCCAGGTGGAGAAGCTGAGATGAACTAGGACCTTAGAGGCAGTATTAGAGAATTCTTTGATAAAATGGCATTTACGCTGTGACCCTGCCATGACAGCTGGCTGGCTTTGCCAACATACAAGGGACCAGTGAGAAGAGAACGTAGTCGTTGTTGGAGGAACGCTTTGAGAAACACATAGAATATAAGGAGCAGGGGCAAAGCAGTGAAAGGAATATCTTTTGGAGAAATGGGCAAGCCGTGAGTGGGTCCTTGAAGGCCGTTGGAAGGTGCTAGAACTGTATTATTCTGACTGCAGTGAGAGGCTGCCTTGTGGTGTTCAGCAGGAGATTCTAACAATTATCTATATATATGGCCGGTAAAAGATGTCAACTGCCATGTGGTGTCTAGGTCAGAGTGGAAACAGGGAGACGTGTCAGGAGGCTGCAGTCCCTCCTCATTATTCACGGATTCCGTATTTGCGAATTCATCTGCTTGCAATCTGTTTGTAACCTGAAAATCCATACTCCAGTCCATTGGGGGTCATTCATGGATTTGCACACAGCGGCGAAAAATTCAAGCAGTTTTCCAGTTGGGGTTGACCAAGGTGACACTCTGTCGTTTCAGCTCTCAGGCTATCAACAAGTGTCCTCTCTGGAGACTGCTGAGTGCCACATTTTCCACATTTCTGTGCCCTTTGTTTGTGATATCACTGTTGAAAATGACCCGCAAGCAAGTGCTGATTTGCTGTCTGGTGTAAGTGCAAAAAGCCTGTGACATGTTTTATGGAGAAAATACATGACTTACCTATGCCTCTTGTAGACATGAGTTATTAACATTGGGTCCCATGTGAATGAGCAAAATTACCTGTTAAATATGGTGTCTTCAGGGGTGCCTGGGTGGCTCAAATCAGTTGAGCATCCTACTTTGGCTGAGGTCATGATCCCACAGATCCTGAGTTCGAGCCCAAGTCAGGATTGGGATTCTCTCTCTCTCTCTCTCTCTCTCTCTCTCTCTCTCTCTCTTTCTCTCTCTCTCTGCCCCTTCCCCACTCGCGTGCTCTCTCACCCTCAAAAACAAATAAACATTAAAAAAATTACATATAGTGCCTTTAAAACACACTTAAACACACTTAAAACACACAGAAATACACTTAAAACTAGGTTATATAGTGATCAGTTGATAAAAGTGTGGTGACCAAAGACTCCCAGAAACCTAACTCGATATTTCAACCCTCAGGCATGGTTCGGTATTCGCTAATTCAGTGTTGACAGCTCCATTATAGACCATAACAACAAGAGAATCGACCGTGTTTCACTGGGTCCACACGGTCCGCAGAGGTTGTGGGGGGGTGAGAAGTGGTGGAGCTTGCTCAAGTGATGGGGATTGAGAGTAACGGGGATGTCAGGCGTGAAAAATCCAGCACTATTCCCAGGTTTTGATGTTGAGCGGAAGCTAGGAAAAGATTCTTCCAACCGAGGAGAAGACAATTACATGTGGGTTTATGTAGAATCCAGCGTTTGAACTGTGAAACAATAGGCTAAGGGATATGAAATTTAATATTTGACCACACATGCACATGTATTTTTATGTGGGAATTGTGTGCTCACAGGGCACAGGAAGTGCAACTCAGAAAAGTTGTGAGCAAATTAGAGTCGTTGCTTACGGTATTTTTGAGGTTACGTTTTGTTTGTCCATATCAAGAACCTCAAACCTTATCCACAGCAACATGTATGTTAACTCAAATGAATCACAGGTACATGTAATTAAAAAATGCCTGCAGAGTCAAGAAAAAAGTATAGCAAAGGCAATAAATGTTATTCTCTCTGTAAACCTAAAACATAGAAGTGAGGGTTCTGACATAGAAGCAGAGTCCGACTCTGTGGGAGTTAAGACTCTTTATGCTATCAGTCACTAGAGAAAATCTAGATAAGAGAAACCAATTACTTACAAATAACACCCTTCCTTCCCATCCTCCCTCCTTCCATCTCTCCTTCCCTGCATGATTTTTTTCCCAGTATTCAGTGAACACTTCTGATGTTTAAGAGACCTCTCCAGAATCTAGGAATACTTTAGAACTTACATTCTGTTGGAGTGAGGGCAGAGAAATATTGAGCAAAAATATATTTCACAGGGTTATTTCTTTAAATGGGATAAAGTGCCATGAAGAAAATAGAATTACATGCTACAGGGTAAGGGTGAGTGTTGGCCTATTTATATGAGATGGTTAGGGAAGCAAAGCCAGTAACGCTTTGTATGGCTAGAAAAGTAAAAACGAAAATATTCTATACTAGATGGTGTATTTCTTTTTGTTTTTGTTTGTTTGTTTGTGTGTGTGTGTGTGAGAGAGAGCACACACGTGCAAGCAGGGGAGGGGGCAGAGAGACAAAATCTGAAGTAGGCTCCATATTCATCATGGAGCCCATCACAGCCTTGATCCCACAACCCTGGGATCACTACCTGAGCTGAAATCAAGAGTCAGATGCTCAACTGACCGAGTCACCCAGGCGCCCCTAGATGGTATATATCTGTACATTCTCTATCTCTAAATATGTAGGCGGGGTGCCTGGGTGGCTCAGTCAGTTAAGCATCCAACTTCAGTTCAGGATCTCACAGTTCGTGAGTTCGAGCCCTGTTGGACTCTGTGCTGACAGATCAGAGCCTTGCAGCCTGCTTCAGATTCTGTGTCTCCCACTCTCTCTCTGCCCCTACCCTGTTCGTCCTCTGTCTTTCTCTGTCTCTCAAAAATAAATAAATGTTAAAAAAAAAAAAGGTAACAACTCGTTAACACAACGTATATCATCCAAAAATAAATAAATAATAAATAAATAAGTAGGCATCGATAATTTGTCTTTAACCCATATTTAGCTGTCTTTTTGGTTTGTTTGTTTTTTAGCAAGGATTTTGTTAACTACAGAGCAGAGAGTGAGTTAAAGCCAAGTAATGGGAAACATCAGTTACAAACAGGTGGTACCTCTGGGTCTGCCTCACCCACTGTCAGACTTGGTGGTTTTCAATAGGATGTCCTCAGGCCATATGCATCATTATGTAAAAGGCAGGTTCCAAAGTCCCACGTTCAGTCTTATCATTAACAAATACATGCCATGATAATCTGGAGCCTTAATGTTTGAGCATCATTGACTGTCTGGTTGCAAATTCCAAATTTCTGACATAAGGGTATTTGCTTCTAGGCACATCTCTGTGATCATGAGTCACAATGCACCTTGTGGCTTCATTCAAGGACTTTTTAGGTTTTCCACACTCCCCAAGTTTCTGTCTTTCTGGGAGAACTCTGAAATGTGAATGTTAGACCGTGTGGCCAGAAGTTGTAACACAAGTTTAAGATCCACTGATGCAAGAAAAGCCTCTGCACGTCCCAGTATCACACTTGAGCAGGATCAAAGGGACAGTAAGTGCAAAACCGTATAGCCAGCCAACTCCACTGACGTCCTAACCTGCAATTTTGGTGAGTCAAATATGTAAATCATATGTTGATATAACTTTTCCACGAAGGAAAAGGACCAAACGTGATTTAGATCCTACTATGTGCCAAGATCTTTCACAATATCTCAAACGAAATTGATGAAATCCTTTCCAGCACAGTTTAGGGACAGCATTGCTCCCTACATCCCCGCAGGAGAAATCACTTGCTGTGGCAAGTGGGAGAACAGAATTGCACACTTACCATTGGCTTTTGCCACAATTCTAGGTGAATTCTAAAAGTATTATTTCATTATTTTATTCTAATTTCCTTTTTTTTAATTAAGAGTATTTTATGTGTTCCTCATAGGCATCAACCAAGAAAAATTTTAATTTGGCTTTCCTTAAATAATTCACCGTTCTTTCTCCTACTGTTTAATAACACGTTCTAATATGAAACCATGACTGAGATCTAAGAATTCACTTCAGAACATATGGGTTATCAGCGGTAGCGAGGTTAAAATGCACAAGAGGTACAGATACTTATCCCAAGAGTTTACATATGTATATTTATATACATATATGTATGTGTATATTTATATTTATATTTTGCTATTGACCATCAAACTGTAGACCGGTTTTTGTCTAATCATATTTCCAACATAGTGTTTAATTAAAGATATATAAATATATTAGGGACACCTGGGTGGCTCAGCTGGTTAAGCATCCGACTTCAGCTCAGGTCATGATCTTGTGGGCCATGAGTTTGAGCCCCATGTCAGGCTCTGGGATGATGGCTCAGAGCCTGGAGCCTGCTTCAGTTTCTGTCTCTCTGTCTCTCTCTGCCCCTTTCCTGCTCATTCTCTGTCTCTCTCTTTCTCTCAAAACTACATAAAAATTTAAAAATAATAAAAATTAAAAAATAAAAATATATACATTAAATATATCTTTAATATAATTGTTGCTGTGGGTAAAGGTTGATGTTCTTGATGTGTACAAACTGTATAAATAAATATACACACTATATATGTATATATATATATTTATAAAATACTACATATATATACATATATATATATGTGTGTGGGTATGTGTATATATATATATATATATATATATATATATATATATATATAATTTCTTTCCTTCCTCCCTAACCTGTGGAAACATCAGCAACACAGAAAAGTACCAGTGAATAAAGCTGTCCATTTTGGCAATCTAGGGAATACCTTATAGCACACTCTGTCCTACTTTGTTTTTCTGCTCAAGACTCCTGTAAAAATTCCCCAGCCAAAGATAATTCATGGACCTTCATCATATACTGTCCAATATGCATGTCAAAGCATTGCTATAATCATATATATTGTATAATGTCTCCATTAACTTACATTGTGTTTGCTTATTATTTTTTATAATATTTTTTTAATTTTTTAAACATTTATTCCTTTTTTGAGAGAGAAAGAGCGAGAGTGGGGGAGGGGCAGAAAGAGAGGGAGACCCAGAATCCAAAGCAGGCTCCAGGCTCTGAGCAAGCTGTCAGCACAGAGCCTGACACGGGGCTCGAACCCAGGAACTGTGAGATCATGACCTGATCTGAAGTTGGACACCCAACCAACTGAGCCACCCAGGAGCCCCATGTTTGCTTATTATTAAAACATTTGTTCTGTGCCCCGAAGCAAGGTATCTGGCCACTTTTTATTAATTCACTTTTATATATATTGGGAGAATCAACATATTTAATATTCCTTCAATGAATATTTACCAATGTGTAGTAAAACCATATTTAAATGTATGTAAAAGAATTCTGAACATAGTATATTAATGATTCAAGTACGTCAACATATATGTGAGTGCATATATGTGTGTATACATATAGAGAGAGAATTTTTTAAGTTTATTTATCTTGAGAGAGAGAGGGAGAGAGAGAATCCCAAGCTGACTCTGCAAAATGTCAGAGCAGAGCCAATGAGGGGCTCCAACTCACGAGCTGTGAGATCATGACCTGAGCCGAAATTAAGAGTTGGATGCTTAACCGACTGAGCCAACCAGGCACCCATGTATAGAATTTCTTTTAAGTTTATTTGTTTATTTTTTGGGGGGTGAGTGTGGAAATGGCAGAGAGAGAGAATCCCAAGCAGGTTCCCTGCTGTCAGCCCAGAGCCAGACAAGTGGTTTGATCTCAGGAAACCTGAGATCATGACCTGTGCTGAAACCAAGAGTCTGACGCATATCTGACTGAGCCACCCAGATTGTTTAAAATTCGTGCTCCACAAGCAAGCTATGACGAATAGTTGTATGGAATCTACAGGATTAAATTAACTTAGACTGTGTATATAATTAACCTAAAAACAGTACTCACTGGGGTTCCTGGGTGGCTCAGGCGGTTGAGTGTACCGCTCTTGATTTTGGTTCAGGTCATGATCTCACAGGTTCATGAGATCAAGCCCCGTGTCAGGCTCTGTGCTGACAGTGTGGATCCTGCTTGGGATTCTCTCTCCCTCTCTCTGCCTCTCCCCCACTTGTGTTATCTGTCAAAAATAAATTAATACAGTTGAAAAAAGAAAAGATAAAAAAACAATACGCAGCACACTGCAGTCCCAGAATTTAAGTTTTCCATTATTTTATACATTCATTCCCTTTCTATAGCAAATATGCACTGGGGAATGACTTGTACTCCTGTGGTTAACTGTAGGATTTTTAAAACCCAATACAACCTAATAAAATAATATTTTACAAACAAGAGAATTAATTTCTATTAACTATTTATCTGTTTGTATAGTACATCATCATAAATCAAATAAAAGCATGATATACCCTGGAGCTGAGAAGGACACATAATATACCCATCCTAACATGATTTTTATTACCTGCCTTTCCCCCCAGAGGAATACAGTGAGCGAATTAATGAAATCTGCTTTTATTACTGATTCACTGCTTTTGAAATGACTCAACTGTGGAAGTTCCCGTATTTAAATTGAAAGTAGACTAGGAGTTCTGAAGTCGGTTGTCTGGGAGGGACAGGTGGTTTCTGGTGGGGAGAGTTTTGAAAGCATTGAGGGCATGGGTGCCTGGGCTAAAGGGGCCAGCAGGTCATTTGTAACTAAAGCATAAAAAACCCCTGCCTGATAGTTTTAGCATGAAGTGCAGGACGGCTGAGGGAAACCGATAGGGAATGCAGACTTGTAAGCTGAAGGATCTTATGGAGTCTTCAGCCCCTAAGGGTCCCCACCCAACTGAGAAGGTAGTCTCGATCCTTCCAGGAGTGGGGCACACAATGTGCGGGTTATTTCCATTTCTTCTATCTGCATAGAGCCTGGAGGCTGCACAGTATAATTCAGGCTGTGTGTCCTCTAGGTGTCATTGTGACTTCCCAACGTAATGGCATTCTGTCCTCTAATCCGTCCACAATGTAAGCAACCTTTTCTCACAGTGCAGGACTGGCAGGAGGGACGTGGTTAATACTTGTTGGATAAAAGGAGGACAGGCAGTGGATGTGTTTGAGATGGATGGATGTGTGCACAGATGGACGGTTCATGGTGCGTAGATGGGGCAAAATGAGAAAATGTTGCTTACATTGTTTTGAAGTTTTTCAAGAATACATATAAAACAGGGTAGTCCCTTCAGAGAAATACTGGATTGCACAAAGCCTCTGGCATCAGGTCTTAAGCTCGTGTGATTCCTTTAACACTGCTGGACAAGAACCTTCTACCCTGTATACAGAACATCAAAACAAGCCCCGGATGATTGAGCGTCCATTTGTGGCTGCAGGTCTGACAAAACCCTCTCGGCTTCCCACTGAGCTTTCACGTGTTTTGTGTCCAATGTACCCCCTCTGTTGCTTTCTCTTCTTGTTTGAAACTTAGGCGCTCTTTAAAATTTAGACGAGGATGGGCTTGGTTAAATTGCAAACGTTATAAAACCCTGCTTTAGTTTCCTTCATTTAGCTTTCGCTGCCAAACAGTGCCTCTAGATCAACACTGATTCTGACCACGGGACACCAGAAAAATCTTCACTGTTGCACAGGAGCGGATCCCGGAGGCACTGGAAATTTATGAAGCATCAGGGAAGCAGATGTCTGGGCAGCTCTACGAGACGTCAGGAAAGCTGATGGAGATGTTGTAGAATTTCACCTGTATCATTCCGCAAAGACCATCCCTCGTGATGGTAAAAGTCCTAACAATTAATTACACACCAAAAGGCAGCACGGTACAGCTGGGAACATGAACATCCCAGGCCGGCGTGTACAAGGAGGACCCTGGTTATAGAGTCAGGGCAGGAAGAACCATCTAGTAACACCAAAAGAGGGATGAAAGAGGATGTGTAAAGGATGTGTTTCAGCAGGGAAACCATAAGACACTAAACAAAGGGGCAGCTATGAATCACAGTGTCTGAAAAGAAGCCAGGAAGTCAAGGAGGCCTAGAATGGAATGGAGATGCTTGAAATGATTCTACGATGCGTTTTCCTGAAGCACCCAATGAGGATATTCTCCAAGTTTTGGTAATAGATGCAGGGTGAGTCCTCTGAGCACGTTAGCTCGACCTAAAGGGACTACGGTAGAGATACAGTCTTCATTACGTGTGGCGGCATGCATGTGTCTGTGGAGATGACCATCAGAGAATTCGGGAACGGTGTGCCATAAAATGGAGTGTAATTTTTATCCTCTTCAGAGCACATTAGATGCCTTCTCTGTGACAGCCGTTACATGACTTGAAGCTGACATGCATGTCAGGTGTCTTCACCCACAAGTTCCTACCAGGGCACCAGATGCAAATGCCTCACAAGAGCTCAACAGGCGCCTACTGGCTGGGCACCTTAACTATCTCGTGTCAGCATGGTGCTTACGGCTTAAAATGTCCACGTTCAGGGGCGCCTGGGTGGCTCAGTCAGTTCAGAGTCCCGCTTCGTCTCAGGTCATGATCTCATGGTGGGTGAGTTCGAGCCCCACGTCAGGCTCTCTGTCAGCACGGAGCCCACATCGGATCCTATCTCTCTCCCTCTCTCTCTCTCCGCTCCTTCCCTGTTCACTCTCTCAAAAATAATAATAAAAAAAAATTTAAATGTCTTCACATACATTCACTCATTAAAATCCCCCACTATTCCACGAGGCGGGTGCTAATCTCATCTCACATGGAGAAAACGGAGAGGCTGAGACATGTGTCCTAATAAAGGCAGAGTTGTCTTTGTGCCAACGAGGTCAAGAGCCCTTCCCTCTCTTCTCTAACGCTGGAAAAAGTAGCAGCTATACCCCCAAATGTCCACTGTTAAACCAGTCCTAACGGTCTTACCGATGTGAGACGTTAAGGTGCAACATTGGAAATTTTGTTCTTCATTCTTTAGTGGCCCCACCTACAAAACACTAGTAATAAGAAAAATACCTAAGAGGCCCCTGGGTGGCTCAGTTGGTTAACTCTCTTGACTCTTGATTTCGGCTCAGGTCATGATCTCGTGATTCATGGGTTTGAGCCCCACATCAGTCTCTACGCTAATAGTGTGGAAGGAACCTGCTTAGGATTTTCTCTCTCTCTCTCTCTCTCTCTCTGCCCCACCCCTGCTTAACACTCTTTCAAAATAAGTAAATATTAAAAAAAAACAAAAAAACAAAAAAAACAGAAAAATACCTAAACCACAGAGTGCTATGCGAATTAAGTAAATGAACACATGTGAACTTCCTGCAATGGTGCTTGGCAGAAGGCCACCATTATCACTGTTGTCGACACTCCATTAGTACAACAGACATGAAAAGTGCACATTTTCCTTGGGGAAGCCAGTTGTTCATGTGTGAGGTATCTCCCATAAGTAATAAAGACGTATTTTGGAGGGCACCTGGGTGGCTCAGTTGGTTAAGCGCCGGACTTTGGCTCAGGTCATGATCTCACGGTTTGTGGGTTCAAGCCCCACATTGGGCTCTGTGCTGACAGCTCAGAGCCTCGAGCCTGCTTCGGATTCTGTGTCCTCCTCTCTGTCTGCCCCTCCCCCACTTGCATGTGTGCTCTCTCTCTCTCTCTCTCTCTCAAAAATAGATAAACAGTAAAAATATTTTTAAAAAAGAGGTATTTTTTGGCTCCCATTTGAAGCAGGCAAATTTTCAAGGGCCAAACAGTGATGAAAGCCGGTTAACATGCCTGCCTTTCCAACGGGGTCTCAGGATCTGATCCATCAGCCGCAAAGCTACACACAGTCTCCTAGCTGGACTGCTGCTACCTGCTGCCCGCCAAGGACACCGTTCTCCCGGCAACAGCAGAGAGGAAGCGGGATGTCCTGTCGGCTACGCCAGGACTGTTCCTTCAGAGCCACCTTTGAGCCGTGTGGCCTTCGGCACACCCGCTTGGAGGGCACCATGTCCCCGAGATCTACTCTTCCCGCTGGCATCTCATCAACATGGTGGCAGTAATCCGTCAAGACAGTTGGCTGAGAGTATTCAATAAATAACACAAACAGGTTCTGAGTGAGTGAGGAAATGCTATGAGCTTACGATGGCTGATAGGAACCGCTGGCAGATTAGCAGGGGCCAGTGGGAAGGGTGTGGGGGTGCGGGCCTCTGGACACAGCAGCCGCGTCACGGTAACCTCTGACCTCACAGAGAAGGCTGTGGCAGCAAAGGTGACATGACGCTGTAGCAAGCACAGACGTCCCATGCACTGAAGCAGCCTCGTTGCCTCCCCCCACCGGCGCCTGCTCCTGGAAGGCACCAAGGAATGGATTCACGCATTGACTCAGTACACACTAAAGGAATGTCTGTTGTTCACGGAGCCGCTGTAGGTACTGGAAAGAATACTGAGGGTGGCCCACCAGGCTTCTGAAGCTGCTATTCGAACGGATGGGGACAGATGCTACACAAACAGGAAGACAAATGATGATAGTGGTTGAAATTGGGGACAGTGAAGACAACGAAGGAAGGTAATGGAGTACATTGGATGATAGCAGCCGCTCTTGCAGAAAATGCAAGAGCAACGGGCAGGATAGGAAGCTGGGGGCAGGGTGGCCACTTCAGTTCGCAGACGGGACATCCGAGTGGAAGAATTGAATGGTGGTAGGAGCCAACACTGAAAACTACGGGCGTGTGTATTTGGGAAGGAGGATCAGAGCGGGCAAGGTGCCAAGACAGAGCTTGGGAGGTTCTGAAGAGGTCTGGCATGTTGGGAGTGCAACAGACCAGGAGGGAATGTTGTAGGAGGGAAGCAGTTTGTGGAGCTGAGCGCCACGGGAGAGTGTGGGTCTTGTTCATGTCGTGATGGAGGCCCATCGGAGGATCAGTAGGAATCTGCTGCAAGGAGCTGATTTAGAGGATCGTGCTGCTGCTGAGTGGAAGGTGGGCTGCAGTGGGTGTGGAGGGGCACTGTGGGAGAAGCAGCATGCCCCCAGGGGCCGGTCACAGTCCCGCCGACAGGACTGCTCATGTGCGCATGGCCAAGAAGCTTTCTGCCTCCCCACACCTTACGAGATACAGAAGATACGAAATACTTGTGATTGGACAGGAACCAATAGATTGTTTACAGAAATACTCTTCAAGTAGAAGTAGGACATAAAATAGACATCGCTCAACACATTATAAAGCCTCAGCCTTGACTGTCGCCGGTATCATGGTGAACAATTCCAGTATGAATCACGACGCCCCACGGATGGTCAGGCATGTAAGGCTCTTAAGTCTCAAACATTACTACTGAAAAAGAGAAGGCATGGGGTATGTAAATGGGAAAGACACCTTGGGAATGTTTCATAGCACACTTTGCTAAAATTTGCTTCTTTGCTTATATATTTAAAAATCACATGATTTACGGGCACCTGGCTGGCTCAGTCAGTAGAGCATGCAATTCATAATCTCGGGGTCATGAGTTCAAGCCCCACACTGGGCGTGGAGCCTACTTTTTATAGGTTCATTTAGAAAATTAAAAATCACATTATTTAAAGGATGACTGAAATGGGATATTCGTATCCAGTAATTTTATTGACAAGGCAAAATATGGTAATTTCTCTCTTCTTTTGATTCTTTGTCGGAACACAATGAGTTTACTCCAACTCGTCCAATATGGACCGCCCACTCTGTATCTCGGCCTTGCTCCTGCTCTGAGTCTCCCTACTGTAAAGGTGAGCTTTGCTACCCCACTTCCTATTCATTGTAAAGCTTAACTCACACCCTCCTTTCTCCTCAGCATCATTATATAGCACGTTCTCATCTCAGTTCCTGAAGGGACACGTGTCCCCAGTTTGATTTCCAATGTGTGATTCCCAGCCCAACATTTTACAGTATTCTACTTTGTGCATTCAACTACTGGAAAATGATTTCCTGTTGCCTAGTTTGGGGGCACAGATTTGTAGCAATTTTTTATCGGTTATTCCCAGAAGGCAGTTTGCTGATGTTTATAGAGTTTGGTCTATTACAGCGAGTAAGATGTGCTTTGCATAAGGACATCCCTAGTATTGTTCTTGATAGCAGTACTGTGGAATGTGCGTAGGCCCTGCCGAAATGGACCATGGGGTCTGAATCATTTCCACTTCGATTTTTTCCAATGCATCAAAAAGGCACAAGGAGGTATTGCTGTGTGGCTGATAAAGCCAGAAGCTTTTATTTTTTTTTTTCCAGATGATGATGATGAGAAGGCCCTGATTGTGTGCTGCATTCAGAGACAGGAAGTTTTTGGGTGAACTTCATGAATCCTCTGGCACTGACAGAGAATATCAAATTGAATAGGGGCAGCCTGGGAGGAAGGAAAGAAAGACCTCCTGCAGTCGTATGTGGTTGTCAAGAATGAATCACCCACTAACTCTTCCTATGGAGCCTCTCAGTCGGGGATATAAAAATAGAAAGAGACACTCAAAGCCTACTCTGTCATTCACCTTTCTCCCTGGGAAACTGCTTTGCCAAACACCAGACAGAAAAAAGAAAACCTGAAAACACTGGCAAGATCAAGGTCTATTGTTGGAAAAGAAATATTCCTGCATAGAAATGTCTGGAGACGGAAAAAAAAAAAGAAAAGGCAAAGTGCTTCCCTTGAGGTTGTTGATGCTTGATGGGAATCTGTGTAAAGTCTTTCTGAGTCAACAGTTTAATGGGGTGCTGGCTGCGGATACACCTTGAAGGATGAACCTTCAAGAATGTGTTCTTTGAGAGACCATACGATATTATATACCTGCCTCCTGGAGAGAACATCTTATAGATTCCTATTGGAGTAGAGTTTCTGCAATTTTGCAAATGAATTTTTGCTCACATCCTCTACTATCACTAATCAAAGCCCACACAATAAAACACGCCTTGAATTTTAGTTTGGGGGAGGTTGCAGTGGGTGCAAGGGAAGGGAGAGATAGGTTTCGACAAATAAATGTGTGTGTTTTCTCTTATGAGCAAAGGATAATATTAGACTGATGAATCTCTCTTTGGTGTCTCTCTCAGCAAATGTCGACCTAAATCCTCAACCCAAGCTTCTCAAGCTACTGAATAGGGGTGCCTAAGAGCACCAAATTCCTCTGGGTTTTCTGATGGATTGCATCCTGATACATCTTTATGTTTTTATTTTGTGCTTTGTCTTCATTGGGAGTTGACTCATAACCATGTGGCTGTCAGCAGATACGGACATCAAATGAATGAACAGGATTGTCTTTTGTTGAGCCTGCGTATGCCTCATTTTCCTGAGAGTCCAAGTTTCTGGGGATGTCTAGAAACCCTTTTCTCAGTTATGTTGCATACACAATTCTAAGACGAGGCAGCCTAACTGCTCAAGCCGTCTTTGGGCATCCCTCAGCAGAACATGTTTCTCTTCTAGATGGTTCAGCCAAGGGGAGACATCTACATAATATACTATCACATGGGTCAATGACACATGATATCTATGAAGAAAAATGACACAGAAATAAAAACATAGTAAGTGCAAACCATATAGTGGACCATTTGGAGTTGTAGAGGCTCCTCATTAAAGGATGGGCCCATGGGGCATCTGGGTGGCTCAGTCGGTTAAGCTCAGTTGGTTATCCAAGTCTTGATTTTGGCTCAGGTCAATGATCTCATGGTTCCTGAGACAGAGCCCCACGTCGTGCTCTGTGCTGAAAGCGTGGGGACTCCCCAACTCGCGCTCTCTCTCAGAATAATTAAATCAACTTTAAAAAAGAAATATAAAGGATGGGCTCACTTAATGCATTGGAAGAGACAGGTATTCCTCAGCTACTCACAGATGACTCAGAAATAGCTTGCAGTCCACAAAACTGCCAGGTCACTAAACCTGAATATCTCATTTTCCCAACTTCTAAACAAACCCTACTATTTTCTTGTGCACCAAGTCTTTGTCTTACTCGTATGGAACTGTCACCTTGATTGCTGCCATCTGTACTAGATTGAGATGATGAAAGTTCTTCAAAGTGTTTTTTTGGGGGGCGGGGTAGATATTATTGGGATATTACTGCATACCTGTTGAAAACATACGAAACATATGAAACATATGAAAACATACCTATGAAAACATAGTTGGACTTAAGCTACATAATGGATCTGAGTTGGACACCCGTCAGTCTTCTTATTCAGTCTTGGGCATGATGGCAATGTAATGTTAATATCTTATGGTTTTCTGGGTATCTTCTTCCATGTAGACATGAAGCTACGAACTTCGCTTCCACAAGTGCACATCAGGAGCTCTGGCTAGCCCCCACATAGCATCACAGTCCCACCACAGAAGGTGTCTTCCGCACAGTGTTGGAAAATGAAAAGGATAAAAGTGCCCAGTGGAAAAGAGGTAAGTAAATCATGGCGCCCACATAAAATGAAATTATGCTGCTGTTTAACAATTATGTTTTCGGAGGCTTGGATGGCTCAATCGGTTAGGTGTCCGGCTTCGGCTCAGGTCATGATCTCACAGTCCATGGGTTAGAGCCCCGCATGTGGCTCTCTGCTGTCAGTGTGGAGCCCATTTCAGATCCTCTGTACCTGCCTCCCTGCCCCCCCCTCACACTTGTGCTCCCTCAAAAATAAATAAACATTAAAAATATTAGGTTTTCAATACATGGGTTCATGGGTAAAGTTCAAAAATAGAATATTAATTGGGAAACAAGATATAACACTATATAGAATTAAATTTTGAAAGTTATATGCATACATATCTATATGACCTGTGTATACACCGATTTACATCCCGTATGCACATCCTCCATCACATTTACCAGAGAGAGAAAGAGAGAGGGGAATGGGTGGAGGAGGAGGATGAAAGGGATAATATGCAGAATCTTGAGAGAGGTTAACAAATCACTATCTCTAGCAAAGGCATTGTTAGGTCACTTTTACTCTCTTCCTTGCCTTTTAGGATTTCTAAAATAAAATTAAGTATTATCGCAAAGGTGGGATATAAATCTCCAAAGGTGATTCTTCTGTAGATACATGGCTTTCTGTTTTGCTACCATGGGCCTCCCCAGAAGTTAGTTACTCTTGCCCTGTAGGCGAGGGAGAATTGCAGTGTTCACTTTGGTTGTGTACAAAGACAATGCAAATTGTTAAATCCATAGCTTACATTAACACCCCGCCCAAAAAAAGATTTCCGTTTTTCCAAAACGAATGCTGTTATACAACTTTCTTATGCCAAGGTGGCATTTTAGTAGGAAACTTTGTTGATCTTGATTATACTTCAGCAAATGCATACTAGCCAGGCAAGCGCTGTGCCGACCTCTGTGTCTTGACTGACAAATGGCCAAGTTGCCATCTGGCGTTCATTTGAGATGGTCACCTGGGAAACCTGAGTTAATAACACATCAGTGAGTTAGGTAATCAGGTACCATCATTTATCGGGTGCTGATCTCAGAAGCTACAGAGATGGTGGGAGTGACACTTGCAGAAAGACATTGCCCTGGTTCTATTTCTGTCAGCTCAAGAAAGCAGAGATACTCATTTCTTAACTTAGAGCTCTCTTTGCACCCTCTATGAGGAAAGTCAGACTTCTCACACTACATGATAAAGATTTTTCTTTAATTTTGTTTAAATAGCCGAGATTCTTTTCTTTCACATACACACAAGTATATAATATTAGAGTCCTGCATATATTTTAATGTGATCCTTCTGCCTGCTATTAAATCTGGGAAACTTTGCAAGAAGCATTTAAAATTATGTAGCTGTTGTCCTTAAATTTTCATCCTTTTTTTCATTATTTTCTGTTGTAAATACGTTTTCTTATCTCTGACAGTTTTTCTTATAGTCCTTTGGCTCATTGTCCTTTCCATCTCTTCTGTTGTACTGGTGATTGGGAGACTCCCCTAAGACCCCATGCTGGGCCTCCATTTTTTTCCTCCAGCCGCTCTGTCTCCCCAGCCGATGTTTTCTATTCC
Source organism: Panthera pardus (assembly GCF_024362965.1). Taxonomy (NCBI): domain Eukaryota; kingdom Metazoa; phylum Chordata; class Mammalia; order Carnivora; family Felidae; genus Panthera; species Panthera pardus. Next base: position 122,945,612 of record NW_026526843.1, read on the forward strand.
TGTGGTCATCTCATACCTTCATATGACTGCCAAATTCTTGTCCGCAGCCCTGACCTCGCCCCTAAAACTCTAAATCCAACTATCTGATTAATATCTACACTTGGATGTGTATAAGGGTCTAGAAATTAACACATCCACCATAAAGCTGTTGATTCTGTATTGCACACAAACATTTCCTCTCTCTTCCTCAGTTTCTCCATCTCATTAAACAGCAGGTGAAATCACATTTACACATCTGGTTTTTGTCTTTCTATCTTACCACACCCATTAATAGACCATATCAATAAGCCTCTCCACTTCATTTTTTAAATTGTAGTCCAGGGGTGCCTGGCTGGCTCAGTCAGTAGACCATGAGACTCTTGATCTCAGTGTTAAAAGTTCAAGCCCCATATTGGTAAGGAAATTACTTAAAAATAAAATAAAATCTGGGGCACCTGGGTGGCTCAGTAGGTTGAGCTTCCGACTTTGGCTCAGGTAATGATCACAGGGTTTGTGAGTTTGAGCCCCGCTTCGGGCTCTGTGCTGACAGCTCAGAGCCTGGAGTCTGCTTCAGATTCTGTGTCTCCCTCTCTCTCTCTCTGTGCCTGCCCAGCTCACATACTGTCTTTCTCTAAGGTGAATAAACATTAAAACAATTTTTTAAGAAATAAAATAAAATCTTTTAAACATTAATCAATTAATTATAGTCCAAACCAGTCCAATTTCTTTCATGCCCACCACTGACACCTTACCCCTGACTGCCACCATAGTTCATCTTTGCTGTTATGAGAGCTTCCTAGGGCTCTCCCAAGACCAACTTGCCCTGTTGTGCAGTCCAGCAACTATTAACCAACAATTCCACACTTTTTTGGTCATAAATTACCACTCATGCTCAAACCCCCTCAGTGCTTCTAATCACGCTTACAATGGCAGCGAAACCTGTAGCTTAGCCTAAAAGCCTTACATGATGCCTTTGCTTACCTCTCTAGGCTCATCCACCATCTCAAACACAAAGCACATCATAATGTTTCATAAAGTTGTTTTTAGGGGTAAAGGACTTAATGTACATCAAGTACTTAGAGCAATATTCACACGGGCAGTCAATAAATTTATTTTTGCATACCACATTCAATAAATATTAGCCAGGTAATATGAGCTATCCTATTATCTAGGATATGAACTAACTTGTTTTAAATCACAAGTAATAATTAGGCAATATTTCTCTCCTGCGGTGACCGTATCCAATATCCAAATCATCACTGCTGCCTCCAAACTGAAGCAGGTCAGATATCTAAGGCTTTCATTTTCTTCTCGGAACTCTGTAGCTTAAAAACACTACAGAATGGTGCTATAACCATTCTTGCCTGCGTGTTTTGGTGAACACACATACACATTTACGTTGGATATTTATCCAGGAGTGGAAATGCTGGATCACGGGATACCTGTGTAGATACCACCACATGGCTTCACAAAGTGCTTTTATTCCAGATTGCACACCATGCTATTTTTTTTTTTTTGGTCTTGTCAAATGGTTTTCAAATTAGCTAGGTTGAAAAATAATTCTTCCAGGATATACTCCATATGACAAAATGTATTCCTGTTAGCTGAAAAGATTATTATAATTAGGAAGAAATGTATCAGCATAAAAATTATCTAGGAATTACAAATTACATATCACTCTGCATTTGTATTGCATGTATCATTATTTGGAATATCTCATTATTTTAATTGCAACCAATTACTCCGGTTGGCATAGTCACAGCAAGCAGTATTATATATTTTAGGAATAAATTAAATATATCATCTAATAGCTCATTTTAACATCCTGCCTTTGCATTCATTAAAGGATCAAAGTTTCCATTAATGCTCATAGGAATTCTGAATCCACATAAATATATCATGAGGCTGAAGGTTCACATCTTTAAGGTGGGTTTACCAGCAGTTGGGAATGTTAAATTGATGGCTTATGTACATTTCTACTTTTAATTTAGCACATTCAGTTACAGGAGCCTTCAATGCTCATGTTGATTGTACTGTCTGTAAGGTGTAAAAATAACTACACTCCAAGATGATACTCTTTGATCGTTTCATCTGGTTTTTACTAGTGATTCCCTAGGTAAATAAATTATTTTCCCATCTCTTAAAAAAATTTTTATTTTAGACAGTGTGAGCTGGGGACAGGGGCAGAGTGGAAGAGAAAATCATAAGCAGGCTGCTTGCTCCGTGCAGAGCCCAAGCCCAAGGGCAGATCCTGAACCCTGGGATCGTGACCTGAGCCCAAATCAAGATTCGAGTGCTCATCCAACTGAGCCACCCAGGTGCCCGTCCACTTTCTTAAAGTGTACAAATATGTTTGTTGAGTGAGAGAAGTGACCATTGTGAAAACAATTTGGGGTAATAATATCCTGAGTTGTAGGACAGAATTTCAAAGATTGTAGTATCAACACTGAACTTGATAATGCTGTTCAATGGGACTTTCCTCTGTCTACCAAAATGAAAATGCTATGTTTTGGTGCCGTGTTACATAATTTTGTTGCTGTGCTTCCTCATACTCGGCAACAGATTTAACCTGAGTGTGTGCCATGTACCTGTGGGTAGTTCATTGCCCCTGCTGATGTGCACATCTGATCTCTGGCTTTCACTTGGCATTTCACTTTCAGTGTGCAACCACATTCTAACTGCACACTGCTGACGTTTATTGAGATTCGTTCTCTTCCTATCTTTTCCAGCTGTTTTTTTTTTATTGGTTCCCTCTTTCGTTTGTATCATTTCCTGTGTGTCATTCCATTGCTGCTCACTGATTTACACAGATTAACAAATAAATCCTACAAAAATAAAAATACATTGAGCACAGCCTTAATATTGGAGGAATTAACTAAGTTAGCTTCCTTTTCTGGAATCTGTGCTTTTCTTTTCCAATATGGATTTAGAAGTAGATAGAAAATAAAATCTATTTGGAGCACAAACTGTACCTAAGATTGATGTACACTTCTTCCTGTTTCTATCCTAATCCACCACAAATACAAACCCAGTGTCTTCACCCAGAATATTCCGGTCTGGGTGGCTTATAAACAGAAGACATTTATTTCTCACATGTCAAATTCTGGAAGTCTGAGAGCAAGGTGTGAGGAGGTATCTGGTGAGCCTCACTTCCTGGTTTTAGTCTTCATACTGTGTCCTCTCTCTGAGGTCTGTATAGAAGGTCACTAATCCCACTGATGAGGGCTGCACCCTCATCACCTAATCACCTTCCAAAGGCCCCTCACTCCTAATCCCATCCCATAAGGGGCTGGGCTCCAGCATGAATCTGGGGGGACACCTTAACTCTATAGCACCACACTTTATTGTTTGTATTTTTTTAATTATAAATTATTGTCAAGTTAGCTAACATACAGTCCATACAGTGTGATCTTGGTTTCGAGGGTAGATTCCCATGATTCATCATTTACATACAACACCCAGTGCTCATCCCAACAGGTCCCCTCCTCAACTCCCATCACCCATTTCCTCCCTCACTCCCCACCCCCTACCAACCCTCAGTATGTTCTCTGTACTTAAGAGTCTCTTATGGGTTTGCCTCCCTCACTGTTTGAAACTATTTTTTCCCCTTCCCCTCCCCCATGGTCTTCTGTCAAGTTTCTCACGTTGCACATATGAGGAAAAACATACCTGTCTTTCTCTGACTGATTTATTTCACTTAGCATAATACCTTCTAGTTCCATCCACGATGCTGCAAAAGGCAGGATTTTATTCTTTCTCATTGCCAGGTAGTATTCCATTGTGTATATAAACCACATCTTCTTTATCCATTCATCAGTTGATGGACATTTGGGCTCTTTCCATGATTTGGCTATTGTTGAAAGCACTGCTATAAACATTGGGGTGCATGTGCCCCTTCAAATCAGCATTTTTGTATTCTTTGGATAAATGTCTAGTAATGCTGTTGCTAACACCACACTTGAAAGCTTAAAGCATGAGTATGGAAGCATCAGAACACCTTGGCCATATTGATTCCTCTGTAACAATGTAATTTTTAGAGGGAAACAAACAATGGTATTTTATAGAAATCTGACATAAAATGGCTATTTCTAAAAGCGTGGTGAGTTCTGGTATCTAGTCCTTGCATTAGAAAAAGTCCCATTTTTACACAAGCCAAAGTTGAGCATCCTAACACTGTATAGTTTATATATCTTGGCTTTAGTCAGAGGGAGGACAAGGGATAGAACAAGGGCTTTGGAGCCTGGGAAATGTGAGCTCAAAACTTTAGCTCTCTAAGCTGCCATTCCATACTCTGGGGGACAGAGATACTACCGTCAACAAAATTTGTCGAGTACATAGCAGAGTATATGACAAAGTGCCCTTCAAAATGGTTGTACCAATTTCCCACCTTCCAGCACCATGTGAGAATTCCACTGACTTCTCTCCCTCGTGGCCCATAACCAACCAGCTGCTAAGCTCTCACCATCTGATCTGTAACAGAGGCAAAAGAATGGCTATATGGTGGAAACTTCGGGTGGCCAGTGGGAAGGTGGGTGGATGGTGAGATACTGCTGAGAATCTGGCAGCATCTAGTGCACAGAAAACCCAAGGGTCACATTCAGTTAAAGTGGGTCTATACCCCAAGAGGGAGTATCTTTGAATGTGTTCTTCTCTTTGGTCATCTGTTCTGTCTTCACCCTCTCCTCCCTTTCTTCCTGTCTGGACTGACGTATGTCTAATGCCCATTCCTGTTTCAAATCCCGATTAATCATCATCTTTCCCAATATGGAACCTAATTTTTTTTTTCTCTACCACACTGTATCCAGTCTTTTGCAAAGTCTGGTTCATCACAGATGTAACTTTCTCTAGGAAGGTTGACAGACACCTCTCATTGACTTAGTGGTGTTCTGAGTGAAATCACATCTACTTAAAGGGACCAATAGCTTTCAGAAATGTGTCTGTTTCTCCCATACACCAGGCATCCGAAAGACAGGAGTGGCCTCCACTTTGCTCCCCAAATACTCTGTCATTCTGTTTGCTTAATTCCCACCACCCCCTCCATCTTCCCCCTTCCAAGACCCTTCTCCCACCAGCCTTGGGCATTCCCCTGACCAGCCTACTCTATTTGAGGACTCAAGGATCATGCCCCCAGCAATACTAATGGAGTGATGCAACACTGTCAGAAGTATAAAGTACATGCAGGGCTGTTTTTGCCATGCTGCAAATGAACTGTTTACAACATAGCTTGCTATTGCTTCTTCCACCATTACTTAGAACTGGCTTCCTTTTTCTTCCTTTTCCCTTTTCAGTGATTTTTCTCATTTCCCCAGAGACTTATTTAATCATAGATATTGTAGCACTTAATTAATTTCTATTGAGTACGGCCTCAAAATATCTCAGACTTAAATGCGGGGTCTCCTATTTTCCATCAATGACTTCCTGGCAAATATTGAGTTATTTACCCGCAGAGCAGGAAACATACACAGTCTCATTAATCTCTACTCAGCTATCCCAAAGTCCCCCTCCTCCCAGACCTCAGTGGGAAACATATTGAGTATCCAGTCTCATATATTATTTAGAGGGTACCATTGATTTATACAACTTTTCCTAGGTCAGAAGTCTGGTGATTCATTGGCCCCATATTTAGTTTGACTGCAGGAAGAGTAACTGTTTGTGAGAATACTATTTCTCAATGCATGAGACTGTTGTAGTGGGTTTTATCTACTTTTGGCAAAGAACAGCTCTCTGTAGGTGTAACAGCCTGAACCATGTGGCCTGCTTGGGGAATAAACGTTCTACGGTAATAGCTGAAAGGGACTGCAGAAACTATTAAACTAAAAAGGCTTTCCCCAAATCAGAGATTATCCCATCACCCATGTATAGATGGAGAGATTTGAAAGCAATATGGATTATATTTCCACATGACTGATGAACAAAGGAATAAGGTATGTCCACAAAGAGCTCCTATTTTCAAAACCATTTTTGTATTAGACAAATGCCCACTCCGTTCTCAGAAGTCCATGGCAAACTTCTTTTATGGCTTTGTTCTGCATGCTGGAAAATACTGGCATTAGTTCCCCTCGCTTTCCAAAGTTATCTGAACAATCAAATCTTGGCTCATTCCCTGGGTGTTTTCTGATGTTTGAAAATTTCAAAATGATAATAAAAGAGTTTAGAGAAAAAAATGTAATGCCAAAATATTAACAGCCTTGGAAAAGATAGGGCTTGCGGCAGCCCATGAATCTACTCTTGCTTTTCGCTGGAGACACTGAGAAAAAGAAAGAAAGGGGACCAGGACAGCTCCCCCGTGTCAGCTCTTGGCGAACACCGTAATGCTATTTCCTAATGGGAGAGTCCATATCTATGATTCACTTGGAGCAGAAGGTAACTGGCATGGCTAGGTTTCTTTATGCATTTAGGGACATGGCTCCCCCCGGAATATTACATAAGCTATCTAACTATCTGAGTGCAAAGGAGAAATTTCAGGAGAGAAGTTGACTCCTTTCTTTATAGAGAATGTTCCCACAAGCATTGCTTAGAGATTCCAAGAGTTGAATGAGGGCCACAGAGTGTCGCAGTGAAACAAAAAAGAATTTGAATGGTGTTAATGATCCCAGAATTTGCTCTTCCTGTATTATTAGTAAAGTTTGATACTGGGTGAGATTTCGGGACCTCATTTGATAATCCAATGTGACTTATCTCTATGCTGATTTTATATTAGTAGACATTCTTCACCTTTGTCTTTAAACATAAATATATCACATTTTAATGTTTTATGCATACTGTTCACTTAGCTCTGTCATATTTGTAAAGAAGAAAGGCTCAAAATTAATGCACAAAGCATCCAATTTTAGAAACAGAAGAATATAGATATATCATTTTTAAGGATAATTTTACCTGTCCTCTGAGTTACTTATTTATCTTCTTGTTAGATTTGGTCTATACATCATGTTAAAATATAACCACTTGATCATTCCAGACTGTGCAATCCATTTTGAGAGTGACACACTAAAATGTCTGCCTGTAACTTTTTTTTTTCTTTTGGTGGACTTCACACCAGAGTAACTCAGTAGGGACCATGATCTTCCACAGGAGGACCTCCACTCAAAGAGCATCGAAGTTCCTTTCCCGTGGGTCGGTCAGTTTCTTGAGAAAGGAACTCTGGCTGTCAGCACTTGGTGGGCAAGTGAGGGAAGGATTGAATAATGTGTAATTTTGGATGAAGAACTTAGCCTGATTCACAGTTTTCACGATCAAGGCACTCCACCACGAAATAAAAACAATCAATAATCATCTTCATGTAGAACTTTGCAATACCTTGAAAAATCCGTGGGAACATTATTCCCCACATAGAATCCCATATCAGACAGAATTATCAATCGTGTGTGAATGTAAAATACAAATATTTGCATATTTTCAAAGTCTCAATAATTTACCTTTTCTGAAGAAAGCACTAAAGTGTGTGCTTTACCAACAGAGAAAATATTGAGGGTAAAGACATAGGAGTACCAGTATAAGAGAGAAACCAAAGAAATTTGAAGAGGATGGGGAAGAGAAATCCAAGTATGGAAGCTACATGGCATGTTGGGAGACAACTAGTGCAAAAGGACACAGATTTGTTTGTGTCATACATCTAGATGTATGCTTCTGGGAGAAAGGTTGGTGATAACTCAATAACAGATAAATAAAAATAAGTCAAGCAAATAAAAGGCAATTACTAACTCCAGGGAAAACCAAAGAGTTATACAAAAGTTAACCATATCATTGTACATTATATGGTTTGGTTCGGAATAACGGGTATACAGCCTTAATAGTATAAGTGAAGACTATTGATTCAGCCAAAACTTGTGATTGTTATATGGGGTGTAGGAGAAGTGTTGGAGGGGAAATGGTAGGAGACACAAATCAATAAGTAGTAGGTGGATAATCTCTAAAACTAAAAAACTCAAAAATTGCACATCCTTGCTTTTTTATTTTTTGCTTCGTTTTAATGTTTATTTATTTTTGAGAAAGAGAGAGCAAGTGGGAGAGGTCAGACAGAGGGGGACAAAGGATCCAAGGCAGGCTCCACACTAACAACAGAGAGCCCAATGTGGGGCTCAAAGTCACAAACTGTGAGATCATTACCTAAGATGAAGTTGGACACTTAATTGACTGAGCCACCCAGGCATCCCCATCTTTGCTTTTTTTTTTTAATAGGAATACCTGAAGAAACAGCAAAAATAGTGAAAAATGCATACCTCCTGAGCTCTAGAGATGGGGAAGAGTGATATAAAGGACTACTGGTTTTTAGTACAGTACAGCAAGATAATTTTGTTTTATATATGTACACACACATACCTTTAATACATTTTTAAATTAAACACTTTTATGAAATAAAAAGGTTGCTTTCCAGAAACACCCTCAATTTCCAACTCTTGGCTCTTTTGCCCCAAGCACCCAAACTGCTCCCATTTTATGAACTGGCCCTCTGCTGGGTGTAGTCACTTTGGGGACCATCGGATGGTGTTTTTCTCTGTCTGTGAAATAAACACCAAATTCAGAATTTTTTTTTCTGTGCTGCCAAAGAAATGCATATATTGTCCTATGTAAATGTAATAGTTTTATTTGTATACTCTTTAAATATTTTGTACCCTCTAAGTTTTGGTACCATTGGGCAAAGCTGTGTCCCCTCATTCTAGATAAAGTCCTCCTTTGAGGAACAAAGTCTGTCCAAATCTGACCTTAACTCTTTCTAACCTTTCATCTGTTCCATCCCATCCTGCTGTCTTCACCTTGGCTATGTTGAAACTATGCCCAAGCTTTTTCACATTCTGCACCATCTAATACTAAATTCCTTTATTCGTCCCGAAAGAATGAAAAACTTAGAATACTTTTTTTTTTAAGTTTTTAATTCTTTCAAGCCTTACTGAAACCAGAACTCCATTCACATGAGTCTGGTCAATCCATTCTCTCTCCTCTGCCCACAAGACTGTTTCTCTTCTTTCTTCCTTACCCTCAGGAATAAATACTTATCTGTATACGCGTTTCCCCTTTTGAAATGAGATCCTCAGACATAGAGAATGTATCTTAATCATCATTATATGATGATTCTGTCCACGGTCAGCCCAGGACAGTAGCAGACACTCAGTAGAAGTGCAGTCAATGAATATATAGAGAATGACTAAATAGTGATTAAGTTAATGGACAAAATACCAGCCTACTTGCAGTGTAAGGAGAGATGGATTCTCTTCTTCTATTATATGCAAGATCTGCATGGGCACAAAATTAAAAAAAAAACAAAAACAAAAACCTAGAGTGACACAAAGCATTGTTCACAGACTGTTTTTTATGAACACAGAAATGAATTTGTTCCTTTATCAATTCTCAAAACATCCAATTTTATACTAAAATATAATGCCATTTTCATAAGATGGTTGTCGTAGTTGAAGTACTTGTATCCATCAGCAGAATAAAATTGTTTCCATAATGGAAATCAAACAACATACCATGAGATGCACATGTATTCACTGAGACTGAACTTCCGGAAATACTTTTCTTGAGATATCATTGATGTTTTACTATTTAACTGTCTTCGCCATATAATTACACATTAGGTAGATGAAATCGCTGTGATCAAAATCGTTTCTGAATGTTACAGAGACGTTATGTACAAGTTCTTTGATTGATCATGAGCTGTTGTTAAGCTCCTGGTTTTTAATGTGCAGAAGTGAATGGTGAGTCTTTAGTATTTGCTAAACAAAGCTTACACGTCTACGTCAAATTTTGTGTGCGTCCCCATCTTAGCAATTGACAATGAGTTCTTACCTTCTGTCTGTCCTTTGTTCTTTCACATTCATGTGAATAGATGGCTCACTGTCCAGAGATGCTCGGTGTGTACTTATTTTTATATACCCAGCATCTGGGACACTGCCTGTACATGCATAATCATTTTTTTAAAAGTCAGTGTAGGGAGGAAAAATGTAGTCTCTACAGATGAACACAAACGTAACAACATGTTACTGGTGGTAAATCAGGAGTAGGAAGAACACAAGATGATATCTTTTTCTTGTTTCTTCATTTCTGTACTTTTCAATTTACAAAGCCCAAAAAATATTTCCTAAGGACTAGATATTCACATTGTGGCCCACAGACCTGCTTGCACTGTGGACATTGCTTAGGAGCCTCTTAGAAATGCAAATCCTTGGTCAGGTCTCTAGAGGTACTGAATCTGAATTAGATTTTTTTTTTTTTTTTACGGGATCCCCAGGTGTTTCATATGCATATTTAAGTTTGGGAGGCATTTTTCTAAAGGAGTTTGTCTCAATATCCAGCAAAGTGTTTATCTCCCCATTTTGAAAATGTACTTCATATTGCCAATAATGGTTTTGGTTTTCTTAATATGAAAAGCTTGATGAAAAATATTACTGCCTCCTATAGTAGGCACTGGAGAACCAGAGAGGTCAGGAAGAAGAAAGCCATGTGCCTATCTGAGGAAGAGCCTTGTGAGGAGAAGTCCATGACTTCAAGGGGATTTAAATGTTCACGGATCAGAAAAGGGCTTTATGTGGTCCCTGGGAAAGAGTGGAATGAGCAAGACGGGAAGAGTAATAAGAAGTCAGGAAAAGGGGTCATGAAGGAAGAAGTCATCAGATTCTGCTTGTACTTGGAAGATGGATGCTATAGGACCTCATGAAACAGGAGGCTCTGAAGGATGAACAGAGCTCCAAGATAACACCTTATGCTTTGTCTGAAGAGTTGACATTACGTTGTGTGGGGAATAAGCTTAGGAATTCCCCGGGCTTGTACCAATGGGTTAACAAGGCATAAAGAATTACAAAGCCATAGGGTGCTCTCACCCAAGCCTGGGTAAACAAGATAAGACCCCCATAATAAAGTAGGGAGAGGCCTAGGCCCCCAGGATAGAGAGGGAGGGGCAAAGTTCCCAGAATAGAGAGGGGGACAAAGGTCCCCAATAGAAAGGTATATGAGGTAAGCAAGATTAGGCGTTCAGGGTGAAAACACCCCCGAATTTAGTATTATAGCAGAAAGCTGCTTTCACAGGACGGAAGGACCAAATTAGGTAAACAGGTATATAGGGCTATAGACAGTTGCGCTGTGGTTGAAGCTGTCCAGAGCAGAGCTGATTAGCAAAAGGAAAGATGCCTTGTTAACCCATTGGTACAAGCCCAGGGAATTCCTAAGCTTATTCCCCACAAAGTTGGAGAAGACAGCAAGGGAAATAGGGATCTTTGCTTTTTTTTGGTTATGGCATTGGAGAAGAAGTGCTGAGATCTTCAGATTTTGACTCATTAAGATGAGTATACCCTTCTTTCTCCTGGATAAGCCACTTAGGACAACATGGATGGAACATGAGGGCATTATTCTGGGTGAAGTAAGTCAGACACAGAAAGACCAATACTGTATGACTTCCCTTATCTGTGGAAGCCAAACTCGTAGAAACAGAAAATAAAGGGTGGTTTCTGGATGATGGGGTATGGGGAAATGGGGAGATGTTGGTCAAAGGGTACAAACTTCCAGTAATAAGATAAATACGTTCTTGGGATCTGATGTACTCCGTGGTGATTTTAGTTAACAAGTTAGCGACACTGCATTGTATATTTGAAAGTTGCTGAGAGTAGATCTTAAGTGTAATGACCACTAAAAAGAAATGGCAATTCTGTGAAGTGATGAAGATGTTAGCTAACTCTACTGTGGTAATCATTTCACATTTTATAAGTAGGGCACATCATCACATTGTACTCCTTAAATTTATACAAAGTTATAGGTCAATCATATCTTTAAAAAGCTGGGGGGAAAGACTGGGATGGATTTTAGGCACCTGTGTAGAGCTGTTCAGGGAGAGCTGAATGTGTCAATCTGGCATTCAGGGGAGACATACAAACTTGAGATAGAAATTTTATCAGCAGAGGTGAAGTCTGAAGCCATTCTGCTAGATGAGATCTTGACGGGAGCACGTGTAGACAAGCAAACAGAAACATCTGAAGACCAAGCCTGGGCCACTGCAGAGCTGAAACGTTGCGTACACAAGGGAAACAGACAAAGGAGCTTGGGAAGAAACAGCAAGGGACCTAGGCAGAGACAGAATGGGAGAACGAGGTGTTCACATGATGAAAGGTTTCCAAGGTGGAGACAGTGAGGATTGTGTCAAATGACATAGGAAGTCCAGACTGAGGGGACAGGTGATGTAGGTGATGGGAATTAAGGAATGCACGTGTTGTGATGAGCACCAGGTGATGTGCTGAATCAGTGTATCAGACACCTGAAACTAATATAACACTATACGGTAACTAACTGGAATTAGAAATGTGTTTAAATGACTTATTAAGTCCAGGTGGCTGAGGACTGGGGTTAGCATTGTATGCAGCAGTGTGAAGGTTACTGGTGACCTCAAAAAAAGCCCATTGTCATTGCAGAGGTGTGCAGACACCTTCCTTGTGTTAAAGAAGAAAGTAAGGTAGAGATCAGAAGATGTCAAAGTCAAGCAATTTTTTTCCAACATGTTCTCTCATCAGGAGAGAACAAGGGGACAGTTCCTGAAAAAGGAAATGGGGATAAGAAGAAAATTATTTTTTTCTGTTCCTTTGCATGGGGGTGAGGCTTGACAGCTGAGTAATCACTCACTGCTGATTTGATTAATCTAGTTCAGTGTGACCGACTAATGATCGCAGAGAATAGAGGGAGAACCATGGAGGTCCCTGAGAAGTCGAAGTGGGGCCTCTTTCACTGGATGGGTGCCGGGGGTGGATTGAGGTCCCAGAGGGGAGGGTGAAACGTGTGGGCTTTATGAGGGGTAGGTGGGTAGACTGGAACGTATTGATGGCTTGTGCTTTCCCAGTGAAACATGAAGGTCATGACCTGCAGGCAAGGATGGGGAGAATGTATGGGGCATTGGACAAACGGTCTTTTGAGGAGAGAGGAGAAGGAAGGTTCTAGATCCCTGCCATTCAGAGCGTGTTCTGCAGACCAGCAGCGTCGTGACAACCTGGGAGTTAATTTAGTTATCACCAACTTGTCCTTCACTGAAGGAACCAGCATCCGCACAATCTCTCAGTGATTTCTAACCCAGTTGTTTTCAGATTTGTACACTGGATCCAACCAGGAAGATTTAAAATATCTGGATGCCCGGGACCGTGCTCAAGACCAATTCCATCAGAATACTTTGGGGTGTGACCCAAACATCATCATTCTTTAAAACTGCCCAGATGGTTCTAGTAGAAAACCAATTTCTATGAGTGTATGTAAGTCGATGCCCTTGGGAAAGCCCACCGGAGGTTAACGATCCTGTGTTTGAAGACACCATTCTGCTAGGTTCCAAGTTTTTCTCCAGCTCTATTCTGCACGAGGGCAGGTGCAGAATACAAGATGAGGTGCTTTTAATGAGTACTGGAGTTTTGCCAAGCAGTGAGAATAGGAGCAGAGTTCCACTTACTACTCTGCCTTTTTTCTCCTGCTCTGTTCTCACTCTTGCCAACCAGTGGGGCTCCATTTGTAACTCTTCCACATTTTAGCTTTCTGAAGGGATTTAAAAGGAAGTTTTTGAGAGTTGGATATCCCGATGTGTGCCATGGTTTCCCTTCCCTGTATTCATCACATATTCCCATCAGAATCATGCAAGCATCTGATAATTCAACAGATCCCCATTGTGTAGTGTGTGAATAATTTTATTTTGTTGTTTGAGCCTGTAGAAACTCATAAGTAAATCTTTGTGATCCCAGAATCTTGATTGTTATTTACTGTTTTTTTTCCCTTTTCTTTTCCTCTTTTTCTTTTATGGATTTACACAGATTTCCAACTTCCCCCTAGACTCCCTGATTTAATTTTGGTAGTTTATATTTTCCATGGATATTCTCCATTTCTCTAAAATTTTCCAATTTGTCTGCACATATTGGCACATCGTGTTGCCTTATAAATCCTTAATTTCTTTTCTGTGTGTCTGCCATATTCAGTTTCTCGTGTCCAACTTTGTGCCTTTTTTGTCCTGCTTTTTCATTATCTTTTACAGAGTTTTGTTTCTTTTAGTAATTAAATCAAAGACTAATATTCTGGGGCTTATTGATAATCATTTTTTTCTTTCCTTTTTGTGAAGTTTTATATATATATATAACATATATATATAACATATATATATATAACATATATATAATGATTGATATTTTATTTATATGTAATGAACATATTTATAGTAGGAAAATTAGGCTGCACATATAGGAAAGGGAGGGAGAAACAGTCATGACACAAAGCCCACGTGACATTTGATAGTTCTCTGCAAAAATGTTTCCTGTGCTTTTCTGTACAGATGCTGTCTGCCTATGTAGATTTCAGGTGGCCTCATAATATAGTCTTCATTGTCTGTTGTGTTTTCTTATTCTCATTTTGATGGTAGAGAAAGTGATGAAGTTAGAGATGAAATTATGGAGCCTGGAATTCAGAGTCTCAGCTTCTTACTTTGCTTTGTATCAAGATGCACATTTCTTATCCACTGTGAAAGGCTCCCCCCTCTGGTACTTTCTGTGGGAAGTGGAGATAGTCACACCTGCCTCACAGGGATGATGAGGTGATTGTGAATATAAGCAGTTTCTGCCTCATTACATATGCATCAGGTCAATGGCTATTTTATAAGCATCCCTTTTATCTGTTAGCTTGCTTCAAGGTTTTTTATTATTATAAGGAAATTATTCTAAATCCCTCAATAGGCATTTTGTATATTCATCTGACAATCTTTACAGTTTCTGGAAGTACAATTGTTAGAAGTACTGGAAAGATTTTATTTTATTTTATTTTATTATTATTTTAATGTTTATTTATTCTTGAGAGAGAGACAGAATGTGAGTAGGGGAGGGCAGAGACAGAGAGGGAGACACAGAATCTGAAGCAGGTTCCAGGTTCTGAGCTATCAGCACAGAGCCCAACGCAGGGCTTAAACCCATGAACCATGAGTTCATGACATGAGCTGAAGTTGGACGCTTAACCAACTGAGTCACCCAGGCGCCCCAGGACTGTAAAGACTTTGAATAAATATGTCTGAAAATGCAATAGTTTACATGATAAATAATGCTTGACCTCATTTTCAGAGAAGAAAACTGCATTTTCAGAGAAGAAAACCTTCTGTTGTTTTAATATGACTTCATTTATATATGCACGAAAAGTGAATCCACGTAGCCCTTTTCAACCCAGATTAGGCCCTAAGGGTAATGACTTTTTTTGGTAAAGCTTTTATTTTTAAGTAATCTTAACACCCAACTCAGGGTTCAAACCTATAACCCTGAGATTAAGAGTTGCATGCTCCACTGACTCAGCCAGCCAGGTTCCGCCCTCCCCAGCCAGCCAGCCCCCATCCCCCCAGTGATGTCTTTTCTGAGCACCTATATTAGTACTAGGTTTAAGAAAATGGTCACCAGGTGCCTGGGTGGCTCAGTCGTTGAGCGCCCGACCTCAACTCCTGTCGTGATCTCTTGAGTTGGTAAGTTCAAGCTCCAAGTTGGGCTCTGTGCTGACAGCTCAGAGCCTGGAGCCTGTTTCAGATTCTGTGTCTCCCTCTCTCTCTGCCCCTGCTCAGCTCACGCTCTGTCTCTGTCTCTGCCTCTCTCTCTCTCAAAAGTAAATATGGAGCCTGCTTCGGATTCTGTATCTCCCTCTGTCTCTGCCCCTCCCCCCTCATGCTCTGTCTCTCTCTCTGTCTCTCAAAGAGAAATAAATATTTTTTAAAATGGTCACTAAAATCACTGTTTATATGCTGTGGTTGAGGTAAACAATGCTCGTTGGGATGGAATTAATAGGGAAAATTAATTCAAATTAATTAATTCAAATTCATTTACTATATTTAAGATGAATAGTCCTTGAGAATGATTTTGGGAAATTGATAAATGGAGTATGTTCAAAAGCAATCAACTGCCTTCAAAGAATTGGTTTTTAATAATTTGGCATTAGATTGATTAAATTGCAGAAATCAGCTATTTAATAAATAGATCTGGAGCCACACCATTTGATATGTAGCAATTAATTCAACCTTATGTAATTATTCATTTTCCTTGTTTATTTTTGCCTTTTAATCTGTCAAAAGCAGGAAAGATAGGTTATGTCTTCAACTGTCCTTTCTGTTAATTTGCCAATTTTTTATCTATTTTAGATTCACATTGTTCCTAACTCATTAGATGCCATCAAAAAAAAATTTTTTTTAATTTAGTTTTGAGAGAGTGCGAGCAGGGGAACAGCAAAGAGAGGGGGACGGGATCCAAAGTGGGCTCTGTGCTGACAGCAGTGAGCTTGATGCAGGGCAGAAGCTGTGGAACCAGGAGATCATGACCTGAGTCGAAGTTGGACACTGAACCGACTGAGACACCCAGCTGCCCCATTAGCTTCCATTTAATCTATGTTTAGTTTGTTGTGCTTTTTCAGTTTTGTTCACTTTTCTCTTCCCTTTTATAACTAAGATCAATGACTAGTAAATGTATTGTTGGTTTTGTTTGTTGGCTCAATGTGTAAAACTTTTTCAATATGAACTTGCCTCTAAGTATACTTTGGGCCAAAGACCATATGCTTCAATATTCAGCCATTTCTGGCCACCAGCACCACCAATGGCCACTGTCTGATGTGTCCATCTTTTCCCTGTCACATTATGCTTCTGAGTGAGATGAAGGCAATTGATATTTTTCCCTTGAACCCAAATTATCCAATGTATTTCAAAATATTTATTTATGGATGCATTATTGAATAAGACAGAGAAGGTTGAGGGATGAACCAATAGGTTTGTCAGTAAGCACATGAATAAAAAGATACTCCATCATCAAGACAGTGTGGTATTAGCCAAAGACTAGACAAATGGGTGAATGGAACAAAACAGGCAGCTGAGAAACAGACCCACACGAACACAGTCAACTGATCTTTGACCAAGGAACAAAGGAAATACAGGGCAAAAGAGAGTCTTTTCAACAAGTGGTCCTGGAACAGCAGGATGTCTACATGCAAAAGCATGAATCTAGACCGTAGACCTTCTACTCTTTATTTTTTATATTTTTTAAAGGTTTTATTTTCAAGTAATCTCTACACCCAAAGTGGGTCTCAGACTTACAATCCCGAGATCCAGAGTCACTTGCTCTAGTGAGTGAGCCAGCTGGGTGGTCCAGACATTATATCCTTTAAAAAATTCAAGTGCATCGTAGACGTAAACGTAAAATGTGAAACTCTAAACATCTAGATGATAACAACATCTCGAAAAAATCGAGATGATCTGGGGTTTTGCGATGACATTTCAGGTACAACACCAGTCTATGAAAGAAATAACAGATAACCAACACGGCATTAAAAATTAAAAAGGTCTGGGGGCCCCTCGGTGGCTCATTCGGTTAAGTGTTTGTGACTCAGGTCATGATTTCACAGTTCATGGGTCCGAGACCTGCATCGGGCTCTGAGCTGAATGCTTGCTCAGAGCCTGGAGCCTGCTTCGGATTCTGTGTCTCCTTCTCTCTCTGTCCCTCCTCCACTCATGCTCTGTCTCACTCTGTCTCTCAAAAGTAAATAAATGTAAAAAAAAAAAAAAAAGAAAAAAATGAAAAAGGTCTGCTCTACAACAGGTACTATCAAGAGAATGAGAAGACAAACCACAGGCTGGAAGAAATATTTGCAAAAGACACATCTGAAAAGGACTGTTATCCAAAATATAGAAAGAAGTCTTAACCCTCAACAATAAGAAAATAACTCGATTTAAAAATAGGCAAGAAACCTAAATAAAGAGACAGCTCACTAGAAGAGGTATACATACATATGGCAAATAAGTGGATGATGACAAGTTCTACTTCTTATGTGATTAGGGAATTTGCAAATTTAAATAACACTAGACACACAAATGTTGGAATAGTCAAAATCCAAAATGCTTACAACACTAAATGCTGGTGAGGATGTGGAAGACCAGGAACTCTCATATGTTGCTTATCGAAACGCAAAACGATAAGGTCAGTCTGGAAGACTGTTTGGCAGTTTCTTACAAAACCGAACTGACTTTTACCATAAGATCCAGCAGTGCTGCTCCTTGGTATTTATCCCAAGCAGTTGAAAATTTATGTCCACCCAGAAACCTATACATGGATGTTTATAGAAGATTTATTCATCAGTGCCAAAACTTGGAAGTAACCAAGGTGTCCTTGAGTAGGTGAATGGATAGAAAACTGTCGCACATGCAGATAATGGAACATTATTCAGTGCTACAATGAAATGAACTATCAAGCTGTGGAAAGATATGGAGGGAATGCGTAGGTGATAGAAGCCAATCTCAAAAGGCTACATATTGTGTGATGCCAACTCTGACACTGGAAAAAGCACAGCTAAAGAGACAGTAAAAAGATCATTGGTTGCCAGGTGTTGGAGGGAAGTAGTATGAATAAGCATAGTACAGAGGATTTTTAGGGCAGTGAATCTGTAATGGATGCCGTAATGGTGGATACACGTTATTAACATATTTGTCCAAACCCACAGGTTGTACAGCACCAAGAATGAATTCTACTGTAAAGCATGGACTCTCGATCATAAAACGTGTCAATGGAGGTTTGTGGATTTTAACAAAGGTACCATTCTTGTGTGAGATGTTGATAGTGGGGTAGGCTATGCACGTGTGTGGGCAGGGGGTGTATGGATAGTCCCTCATTTCTGCTCAACGTCACTGTGGACCTGAAACTATTCTATAAACTAGAATCTAATTTTTTAAAGGTATTCTGGGGGGCATCTGGTTGGCTCCATTGGAAGAACATGCAACTTTTAATCTTGTAGTCATGAGTTTGAGCCCATGTTGGGTGTAGACATTACTTAATTTTTTTTTATTTAAAAAATAGGGGCCCTGGCTGGCTCAGTCAGTTGAGCAACTGACACTTGATTTCGGCTCAGGTTGTCCTCTCAAGGTCCTGAGATTGAGCTCTGTGTTGGGCTCTGTGCACTAAGCCTAGAGCCTGCTTAGAAATCTTTCTCCTGTCTTTCTGCCCTTCCCCACTCAGCCACTCTCTTTCAAAATAAATAAATAAACTTACACTTTTTTTTTTTTTTAAGTCAAAGGATATTTCAGGTAAGCGTTTTGAAGAAAATACCTGAAGACAACATAAGGAGTAGGTGGAAGGGGGCGATTTTGATGGGTTATGGGTGTTCTGAGGGAATTGAAACTCCTCTTCTTTTGGGGAGGAAGGCTGATTTCCCATGGTTTGCTGCTGCCCTTATGGTGAGGAGAGTATTGTTATTACCATATTGTTAGCAAATTGTGTGTGTGTGTTCCAGTCAAAGAATGTTTTCAGAATTGTTTTTTTTTTTAATTTTTTAATGTTTATTTATTTTTGAGAGAGAGAGAGAGAATGAGCAGGGGAGGGGCAGAGAGAGAGGGAGATACAGAATCCAGAGCAGGCTCCAGGCTCTGAGCTGTCAGCACACAGCCCGATGCAGGGGATGAATTCACGAACTGTGAGATCATGACCTAAGCCAAAGTTGGACGGTTAACTGCCTGAGCCACCCAGGAGCCCAAGATTATTTCTGTATTTAAAAGTTAACATAATATTCTTTATTACCTCACATCTGATCCTTTTTGTGAGGCCACCTGCGTACAACTGGCCAAAACAGAAAGAGCATCCTTTGCTTCTAGACTCGAAGTGTAATTTACATCGGCTAACTAACACTGTTGATCACATTGCATATATTCTCTGCATTTTCATTGATTTATTTCTTTTGACTTATTCTGTCAAAGGCTGGGAAAGCATATCAAGTTCCCCAAACGGTTCAGTGTCGTCGCATTTTAAAACACATTTTGCAAGTACGTTTCAAATATATTCGGATGCTTTGTCATCCACCTCATAAATATTCACGACTATAATAGCGCCATTGACATTTTATCTTAATTGATGAGTGCTTTCAAATTTTGTCCTTGACATATTTTAGTATCACATATTTCAACAAATCAAACTTTGTTCCAGCTTAGAGGCTTTTTTTTTTTTTTTTTTTTGTACACTTCTTTTTGTGCAGATGCATTGGTAAAATACTTGGAACGTTAATTTTTTATACAGAGTTCTAAAAAGAAAAATAGCATTACCTAAGATCAACTTCAGATTATAGGCAAGAGAGAAAAATGCTTCTCAATAACCTTTCCTAGGGTGATGAAAACAAGTGAAACCACAAGACTTCGTCACATGAAGTCATCATTCAATATATGCTAATTTTGAAAGGATCTAGATGGGATAGTCCAGCCCAAATTATTTAATTAATTAATTTAAATGTTTTTATTTCTTTTTGAGAGACAGAACACAAGCGGGGGAGAGGCAGAGAGAGAGGGAGACGGACATAGGCTCTAGGCCCCAAGCTGTCAGCACAGAGCCCAATGTGGGGGTTGAACTCACGAGCTGCGAGATCATGACCTGAGGTGAAGCCAGATGCTTAACTGCCTGAGCCACGCAGGTGTGCCATGTGCAGCCCAAATTTTAAAAAGAGAAAGAGAACCAAACAGTACAACACATTGATATACATATTTATTGGTTAATACATTGATAATTAATGTTTATTCACCGTGTTTTCAACTGTCTCATCAAATCCTGGTTTCTGTTTTACCATGTCCTGTGCTTCGACCTTAGAGATTGTTGTACCGTGACATGCCTTGTCTTGTTGCGTTTATGTTGTATTTATGTATTTCACTCAGCAAGTTAATAAGTGTTAATATTTATATGCTTAGACGTTTAAAAATAAGTGCATGAGATCTCCACGTTTTCACATTTAGAATGTTTCTACAAATGGCACACTAGATTTCTTTAAAAAAAATTTTTTTTAATTTTTTTTTTTAACGTTTATTTATTTTTGAGACAGAGAGAGACAGAGCATGAACGGGGGAGGGTCACAGAGAGAAGGAGACACAGAATCTGAAACAGGCTCCAGGCTCTGAGCTGTCAGCACAGAGCCCGACACGGGGCTTGAACCCACGGACCGTGAGATCATGACCTGAGCCGAAGTCGGACGCTTAACCGACTGAGCCACCCAGGCGCCCCAAAATATTTTTTTTATTAAATTTTTGAAAAATTTATTTGGAAAGAGAGATGTGGGAGAGGATGAGAGAGAGAGGAGAGAGAATCCCAAGCAGGCTCCACACTGTCGGAGAGGGGCCCGATGCAGGGCTTGAACCCACGAGCCTTGAAATCGTAATCTGAGCCAAAATCAAGAGAGTCGCTCAACTGACTGAGCCACTCAGGCACCCCAGAAGATTTCATTTAACAGTATTATCATAGTGGAAATATATATCAGAGTTAGGCAAATATAGGAGACAAGCATAGTTATGAAACAGAATTATGTGGTTTTAGGAGTAATTTCTTTTTTTTATTTTTATTTAAAAAAATTTTTTTTAACGTTTATTTATTTTTGAGACAGAGAGAGACAGAGCATGAACGGGGGAGGGCCAGAGAGAGGGAGACACAGAATCTGAAACAGGCTCCAGGCTCTGAGCTGTCAGCACAGAGCCCGACGCACGGCTTGAACTCACGGACCGCGAGATCATGACCTGAGCCGAAGTTAGCCGCTTAACCGACTGAGCCACCCAGGCGCCCCAGGAGTAATTTCTAAATTTTATTCCTTAAAGCTCAACCACATAAACTCTATGTGCTTGAGTTTCAGATGTGTAAAATAACAGGAATTAGATTATGTCAACTATATTTCGGGCAGAAGAATGCTGCTTCCCACAAAGACATCTGTCTCATAATTCCCAAAACACATGACTACGTCCCCTTCGATGGGAAAGGAGAATTCTAGCTGCAGGTGGAATTAAGCCTGCCAATTTGCAGACCTTAAAATAAGGGGAGTATCCTGGGTTTGGTCCACGTGGACCAATGGAATTGGAAGGGTCCTTCAGTGTGGGACAGAGGACAGAGGACAGAGTCAGTGTTCAGATGAGATGACACTAAGCGGACTGTTGAGGTCATTGTTGGCTGTGAAGAGGAAAGGGGTGCCAACTGAAGAATGAGGTCAACAGAAAACACGTTCTGCCAGAGCCTTCAGAAAGGACCACAGCCTTGCTGACATCTTGGAAGCCCGTTAAGGACTTCTGAAGTCCACAGCTGTTAAGATGATCTGTAAATCTGTGTTGTTTCTAGTGTTCAATAATTTGCAATTTGTAGATTCACTTGCTTGCAGTTCAAATATTTGCCTAAAAGCCAAAAGGCCTCCTGGTTGTTCAGACTGATAAACTTGTGTCCGCCAAGAAACACAGTGGTGGGTTGCAGAGCCAAAAATATGGACCGTTGGGAGGGCATCAGCGTTCGTACAGTGCAACTGTATTGGATTCCGGACTCCCCATGCTGAGCTCAGAGAGCCCCATTTTTGCAAGGTGACTCGATTTCAGTTTTGCAAGCTCTTGGTTTTAGAACTTCACTGGAAACAGTGTCAGGTCTTCTCGTTCTTTATTGTCATCGCTGTAGCTAGATTGAAATAGAAGGATAAGAGCTTAATTATTTTGCTTTTTATTTTATTATTTCCTTTTCGTTAGTAGTAATGAAATGAGGCACACATCTGAAGTTAGCAGAAAGACTTTGTGGTAACGACTTCCTTTATGCATCACTGAATTTCCTCATTCAATCAATAATTTCATTATTTTATGGGGAACTTTGTAAAGCTCCCCTTTCCATGTACATACATATATAACCAGTTTTGTTGTTTGTAAACATCCGTTCCTGGGGCTCCTGGGTGGCTCAGTCTGTTGAGCATCTGACTTTGGCTCACGTCATGATCTCATGGTTTGTGGTTTCAAGCCCCGCATTTGGCTCTGTGCCGACAGCTCAGAGCCTGGAGCCTGTTTTGGATTCTGTGTCTCCTTCTCTCTCTCTGCTCCTCCCCTGCTCGCATTCTCTCTGTCTCTCAAGAATGAATAAACATCTAAAAAATTTTAAAAAAATCTGTTCCTGTCAAAACTATGTATATAATTTAAAAATATTATAAATTTCCATGTTTAGTTCCTATCAGCCTACCATCTTGATGATATTATGGAATATCATTATTCAGATCTGAAGTTTTGACAAATGACCACAACCAATCTAGTGATTTGTTCCATTACACGATAGGAAAAGTCTTTCTTGGTAGCAATACTGCTGAACTTCAGAACAGTGTTCCCATCAGCAGATAGAGGTCCTGGGTTTTTCTATCTCTGTTGGAGCACGTGGTGTTGGCTATAACACAGACTGGAATAACTATATAGGGCTACAGAATGAAAACCAAAATCAAGGGGATCCTGCAGGTATATTTTTTTCTCAATACTTATTGCTAATACTCACCTAAATGGAAGGCAAAGAAATGCATAGAAATGTGGTGTCTCCAGTTGTGAAATGTTGAGAATTTTTTTTCAGGGGAAAAAATGTGCTTTGAGTTTCTCGGTCTTTTGCAAGACTCTTTCCACCTAAGTAGACACTCCCTTTGTCTCCTAGAAATGTGCCTTATATTTATCCTGAGTGGTTATAACTCATTTATGGGTAGCTCTATTTTGCTCCTCAAGTAACATCTGAAGATGCTTCCTTTTTTATAAGAAGGTAAGTATGCTTTCTCTTTGTGACAATCCTTTGTACCGCCTGTGTACGCGTGTACCTTTTTATCTTTTTTTTTTTAATGTTCATTTTTGAGTGTGCATGAGCTGGGGAGGGGCAGAGAGAGAGAGAGAAAGAATCCCAAACAGGCTCTGCACTTGTCAGTACAGAGCCTGATGTGGGGCTCGATCCCACGAACTGTGAGATCTTGACCTGAGCTGAAGTCAGATGCTCAAATGACTGAGCCACCCAGGCACCCCACGCATATATCTTTTTTTTTAAAAAAAAAATTACGTTTATTTATTTATTTTGAGAGAGAGCGTGCACGTACACACCTGCACAAGTGGGGGAGGGGCAGAGAGAAGGAGACACAGAATCCCAAGGAGGCTCCACACCATCAGGGCAGAGCCTGGTGTGGGGCTCAGTCCCACAAACTGTGACCTGAGCTGAAGTCGGATGCTCAACTGACTGAGCCACCCAGGCGCCCCACACATGTATTTTTTTATTTTTATTTATTTATTTATTTATTTATTTATTTATTTATTTATTTATTTATTTATTTATTTTAAACTCCAGATGAGTTTTTTTTTTTTCTTAATGTTTTTATTTATTTTTGAGACAGAGAGAGACAGAGCATGAGCAGGGAAGGGGCAGAGAGAGAGGGAGACACAGAATCGGAAGCAGGCTCCAGGCTCTGAGCCATCAGCACAGAGCTCGATATGGGGCTCGAACTCACAGATCATGACCTGAGCCGAAGTCAGACGCTCAACCGACTGAGCCACCCAGGCGCCCCACACATGTATTTTTTTAAAAAACAAACGAAGGCTTCAGAGTTTTCCAAGCCCACGCAGACCCCTTCTGTTACAAATCCTCTTATATTTAAGGAATTTTAAACCTAATTTTCAGTTCAGTTACCCTCCGACCCTTCTTATGTCAAGGTGAGTTCTAGAGTGAGATGTGTGTAGCTAATGTTTTCTGCTGTAGAGCAGACTTGGTTAGCCGTTTGGCCCCCAAATGTCCAGAGGGCATATCCATTGAAAAATCTACAAAGGCGCTGCTAGGTATTCTGGGATCAGGGAAGGAAGGAGGAAACCAGGTCACTCTGGAGGTGTTCCTGCTTTGAAGAGTAGGCTGCACACATTATTTTTACAGGAAAGGTAACAAATATGTATTGAGCTGCTCTCAGTCCCCATGTATGTAACCCTCATAACAACTTCAAAACACGTCCTATATTCCTTTGATAAATGAATACATTTTGGCTCAAGAGGTGAAGCGACTTATAAGACGATTGAGTTTTGTGTGTCTACAATGTCCTGTCTTTTGTGACTGTCTTCTCTCTTTCTCTCTTATTCTCTGCCACACAACAGATACGGTTATCCAGGCTGCTCATGTCTCTGGGCTGTGCAGGAATTTACAGACCATCCACTGAACCATCTCTCTCGTCCATGGAAACCAGAGAGGATGGGGTTAAGCAGATAAAAATAGCACCGTCATTTTAGAATAGATGCAACGCGAGATGATGTTTGATTATGATACATAATGGATTCCTCAAACGCTTAAATGTAATTAAAGATATAAAAAGGAGAGCGGGAAACGTAAAAACGTGATGAATATACACCAGTGTAATTAGTTGCTTTCTTGAGACACGGCAGTAGTCGCAGACTCTTGTCCATTAAAAAAAAAAAAAGGCAAAGGAGAGAAGGCAGTCACAAAGATGATGTAAACGGTGCTCCTGCAGGTGGTGAGAGTGGGGACGCTGGGGGAAAGGGTGGAGAACAGAGAGGCTCACGTCGTTAGGCTGGCCTTCAGGAAGAGCCTCGAATGACAACCGTATTGTCCAGAGCGCTAGGTCAGTGTCATAGCCGCATTGGTAACTGAACACAATTTAGGACAATTCTACCGCAGTCCAGGCCTTGAGATTTAGTATATTCTGTCTTGCAGAGAGTAACCGATCTGGGATTTCTGTTCGACAGGACCGTCCAGAAAGCAGTATTTCTCTTGATATGTCTGTTCTGATAATTTGCTCCTTTGGTTACACAAATGAGCCTAGAATGGAGAGGACACTCCAGTTTTACTCATTAAAGATTCCCAGGCACCCGAGAGCCTAGAATGTTCCAAGACTTCTCCCTGCTTTGAAAAGTCACAAATACAGGGGCGCCTGGACAGCTCAGTATGTTAAGCATCTGACTCGTGATTTCAGCTCAGGTCATGATGTCATGATTTGTGAGGTTTTGAGCCCTGCGTCAGGCTTTGTGCTAAGGGCCTGGAGCCTGCTCAGCATTCTCTGTCTCTCTCTCTCTCTCTGTCCACCCCTCACTCATGCTCTCTCTCTCTCAAAAATGAGTACACATTTTTTTTTAATTTATAAAAAAAGGTCACAAGTACAGAGTCATTAGATTTGTCAATCAGCTCCATATTTTTCCTTAAAAAAAATTAGCATCTTGGCATTGGTCAGTCTTCAGTTGAATGATGGTGGTGGTGAGTTCTGTGAGGTTTTGAACATAACATTCATCCCTCAAGAAGGCGTTTTGTGAAAGGAAATTGGATTATTGTACACACCAAAGAAAAACATTCTGGGGGTGCCGGGCTGGCTCAGTCAGTGGGGCGTGCGACTCTTGATCTCGGGGTTGTATGTTTGAGCCCCACGTTGGGTGTTAGAGGTTACTTAAAAATAAGATCTTCAGAAAAAAAGAAAAAATTCTGTAAGGTATACTCCTTTTATTTTTAGAAAAAAAATAGCAATTTTTAATCTTAAAAATACTTTTGGAATTCCAAAGCAGTGAAGATACATATTTCTATCAATGATGTGTTATTTATGTCTATCAGTGAGAAGTATAGAAGGAGAGAATGCACATAATTATAATTGTAGTGTTACAGCACAGTTTCTGGACCCCAGTACTATCACTTGTGTCTAGATATTTCCCTGTGCTGGGGCATCCTGTACATTGCTGGACATTGAGCAGTATCTCTGGTTTCCACCCACTGGATGCAGTATTAGCCCCTTCCAGCTGTCACTCCAAAAATGACTCCAAACATTGTCCAGGTCCCCTCCAGGGAATCACTGTCCCAGTTGAGAACCACTATGTTAGAAATGAAGTTGTTTCTTATAATTCTGACATTTGGGAGATTTGTTGCCCTTTCGTCATATTTTTGGATCATCTGAAATTTTCCGACCCTCACATTCCAGAAAGTGTAAGCTCTGTGAGAACACAGATCTTGTCCATTTTGCTTGGCATACCCACAACCTGGCAGGTTTTTTAGATTTTTGTAATGTTTATTTTATTTTTGAGAGACAAAGACAGAGCATGAGCAGGGGAGGGGCAGGGAGAGGGAGACACAGAATCCAAAGCAAGCTCTAAGCTCTTAGCTATCAGCACAGAATCCAACACGGGCCTCGATCTCACGGACGTTGAGATCATGACCTGAGCCGAAGTCCGAGGCTTAGCCAACTGAGCTACCGAGGCGCCCCAAGCCTATCAGTTTTAATAAATACTTCTTGAATAAATGAATAGAAATATAATAAAAATAAATCTGCTCATGCTTTATTGAATGGATAAAAGAAGATGTGATTTCATTAATAATATATTTAAATCTATGTGAGTTCTTAAGCTTTGTATTATATGGAATTTTACTGACCTTGGTTTAGTGAATTTTACAAGTAATATAAATCTTCTACTCTTTCCCATTGTCCTCTCTGTTAATGGGGTTAGACTCTCCACTAATGGGCATTGTATGCAAGGTTGTAGAGAAATAAGTAAGAAATATATTACATATTATGATTACTTTGTAATTTATAAACTGGGGAAAACTCTATAAAATGTGAAGACAGCCTGTCGACTGAAAAGGAAGAAGCCATTCACATCCCTAAACTGGTTGTTTGGCTTTTCTTACATTTCAGTGGGATGTGATGGGGAGGGAGGTGATGTGTTCAAACTTTGGGAAGGGAACTGATGGTGGTGACCAAGTTACCAGACTTCGAGAGGAAATGAAGGAACTAGAGAAGCTTCAGAACGGGTTACCCGAGAAAGCTGGAGAGTCAGGGACAGGACCAAAGGAAGAACCTGCTGTTATTCATAGAGGTACACGGGGCGTGTGGAGGTGTGAGTGCCCAGCTCAGTGTACCACTGCACAGAGGCAACGTGCCAAGGCCAGAGGCCAAAATGTCAGCGCTATCCAAAATGCATCATGTTTATTCACAAAACTGTAGGCGACAGGCTGAGCACATTTGGAAACAGCGGGCAACCTGGGCAAGTCGTAGAAAGTAGGCAGCTGTTGTTGGGGATTCCTAGCAGCACTGAAGAGAACCAGCCATCACTGGGATGTGGGCACTGGGGTAGGGGTTTGGCCTTCTGGGGTGCCACGGCTCACTCTGCATGCACACTTGAGGGCTGAGGGTCCTGTCACATGGTAGGGCTGTCAGGGCTGATGATCATGTGTTCTCACACTCAGGGGTCTCATTTGGGGCATGTGCTTACTTCCGCTGAGGACTTCACCAAGCCAGCATGTACTGGAGCGACCAAGAAGTGCCTGGGGCCACAGGGGCCACTAGGCACATTCTAGCCCCTGCAGGCTAGGCCACCATGTCCCTTCCCTCTCATTGGGAGGTCAGAGATGACATGTGCCTTCTGCTGTTGTTGGGGGACTCAAGGGTGACTGGGGCCTGTTGTAGTGGAAGGGACGGACAGAGGGATGGAGGGAGGGAGAGGAGAAGGAAGGAAGGAAGGAAGGGAGGAAGGAAGGAAGAAAGGAAGGAAGGAAGGAGGAAAGGAGGAACCAATGAGGGGGGAGGAAAGAGAGGGAGAGAGAGAGGGAAAGAAAAGGAAGAAGTAAGGAAGGAAGGAAGGGAAGGAGGGAGGGAAGAAGGAAGGAAGGGAGGAAAGAAAGGAAGCAGGGAGGGAAAGGGAGAAGGAGGAAAGAAAGATAGGAAGAAAGCAAAGTAGGAAGGAAGGAGACAAAGGGAGGAAAGGAAGAAGGAAAGAACATAATGGAGACTTACGTAAAAGTCTTAGATCATTCATGGATGTTGTGCTGAAATTAAAAGTACAGATTGGACACTTGGAAACCCAACGTGTGTGCAAACTCATTTCATGTAACTCTTTTGTGGATTCCATAATGGTCCGTGTGAAGGGCCCTTCTAAGAACTCTTCAGACCGAATCCCCTAGAACAGGGGGTGCTGCGTCTGCTGTTTCTTTGGGATGCTAGTTCCCAGAACAGACATGGCTCGGTGCACTGTAGCTCTTACACAAAGCCACTTAGGAAGAATTATTTCCAGTGGGAATGCACTGTTAGGGAAGCTTTCCACAAATGTTAAGTTATTGTCCATCTTCTTTGACTATTAACATATTCAGGTGCATTTTGTGAACTGTACTACCTAACATGTCCCCTCGAGACAGAACTCTCTGCCATCATGTTTCACTGCCAAACAGCCGGACTGAGAGCTTCCCCTTGGCGTAACTGTTGAATTCTTGCTCTTTTCCCCCATCTAAAGCCCCCTTCTTTCTCCCAGGGTTCTTGACATTGCCGTCGGTGGGGTAGCTGTGAACTTCTGTTCCTCACGTCTTGTTCACGGTCTTGGCCTCTCCGAGGATTAGGCTGCGGCTCTGTGCCCCCCGCGGTGGGATCACAGGAGCTTACGGATCTTCCCGCTGCCCCCCTCTTACTATGTAGTTGACATCGTGATCCTGGAACCCCGCTGGAGCCCGTACCTCCCCTGAGAGCTCCCAGCAGTACTACAGGGGTACTGGGCCCCTTCCTTCCGTGTTTCCCTCCCTCCCTCGGTGCTCTGTCCTGAGGACACTTCCATTCCCTGGCCTGTGAATCGTGGTCTTGGGGCTGGTTCTGGGAGAATCTGATACACCCTGCCTGCTTCCCCTCCACTTCTGTCATGTCTTTGCTTCGATTCCTCTCCACCAGAGCAGTGCTGGCTCCCAGAGTTCTGCCACCCCACGCAGCACCACCCAAAGAGCAAGCCTTTGTCCCCCAGCTCCTAGCTGGGCTATTTTTAAACAGGATGTCTACAGTTTCCCCACTGAATCCGTAGCAGCGCGAGCCCATCGGGTGTAGACCACGCTTCTTCAAGGACATGTTGTTCCCTGCTTTTTTCCTCTTGTTCTCTCCTTACAACCAAGGCAGGCTTCCTCTGTGTGCCGAGGCTGCGGTGGGGGTCAGCTGGTTTAGTTCTGGTCTGCATGCCCGTGAGGTTCCTGCTTGAAGACGGGAACATGTCGTGTGACGCTCCAGACCTTGGGCGGTCCTACCCATAGACTTCTGTCCCCAGTGCAGGGCAGGGCTCTGCCCCAATCCAAATCCAAGTGTGTGCTCTGAGCCACTTGTCTCTGAGCCAAACCAGCTTGGAAGGCCCAGCATTCCCTGGATCTCTCTGTCCTTAGGATCCTCCCAGAAACTAGTGGTCTGCCAATTGTGTGCAGTCTATGCAGCTCTTTCATATTTTGAATAAGTCTTTAAAAGGTTGA
The DNA here is from genome assembly GCF_024362965.1 of Panthera pardus. NCBI lineage: Eukaryota > Metazoa > Chordata > Mammalia > Carnivora > Felidae > Panthera > Panthera pardus. The sequence continues at coordinate 122,975,560 of NW_026526843.1, forward strand.
CCCCAATTAACTCATAATTAAAGCCAGTAATGTTTAGTAAAATTTTCTAAAGACTACATAATAACTCACTTGAGCAGAAAAAAACATTGTTCCTAAAATACTCCTTTAAAAAATGTGTGAAATAATAAAGACTAATTTGTGTATGCTTAAAAAAAAAAAAGACTTTAAAAGGTTATATTTTTCAGGTTTTTAAGAATTATTTTCAGTCCCAGTGGACAGATGTGTAGGATGCAGGGAGCGTTGCTGGAACAGGAGAGTCTGTGACTTCTCTCTCTCTGCCATCACTTCTTCCAGGCCCCTCTAATACCTTCACAGAGTTGTGATTGTCTCCAACACAGGTTACGTAAGTCTTTCCTGGTTCTTACTTAGTGACCTTAGGAATCAGCGAGGCCTTCCTGCCTGCACACTCAACAGATGATCAAGGTCTCTCAGCTGCCAGAGAAGGCCCTGCCCATCGCTTAGGCAGGCCCACACAGCTTTGTCTCCAGGACGTGCTGTTGTCTTAATGCCCTGCCTTTAGAAGATGCCTCTGATAAGTGAGTGTCACATTAGCATGCACTCTGCTCCCAGATATCTGCGTACACCCTCTTTCTTCTACGAGAGGGTGTACTTCTTCACCAGCCGTGCTACTCCGCACAAAGCATTTCTTTACCCGCCCCCCCCCCCCACCCCCAGTGCAGAAACATTTTCCCTATTCTCGAGTCCCATGCCTTAAAATATCTTCCCAGGGCGCTTGGTGGCTTCGTCGGTTAAGGGTCCAAATCTTGATTTCAGCTCATGATCTCATGGTTCTTGAGTTCAAGCCCCACGTAGGGCTCCTGCCCTGACAGTGCAGAGCCAAATTGGGACCTTCTTTCTCCCTCTTTCTCTCCCTCTCTCTCTTCCTCTCTCTTTCTCTGTCCCTCCCCTGCTCACACACACACCGGCTCTCTCTCAAAACAAGTAATTAAACTTTAAAAATAAATGTTCCCAACTACCTCTACATGCCAACATATATCCAAGGACCTTTTCTTTCTTTCTTTTTTTTTTTTAATGTTTATTTTATTTTTGAGAGAGAGACAGAGTGGGTGTGGGGAAGGAGCAGAGAGACAGGGAGACACAGAATCCAAAGCAGGCTTCAGGTTCCAAGCCATCAGCACAGAGCCCGATGCGGGTCTCGAACTCACGAACTGCGAGATCATGACCTGAGCCGAAGTTGAACGCCTAACCGACTGAGCCACCCAGGCACTCCCAGGACTCTTTTCAATGCAGCAATCATCTTGAGTACTGGAGGTGTGTATCACCCTTTGGGTTCCACCTTCTTATCCTGTCACATGGTGCACGATGTATAGTTGACAGAGTAATCCATCCTTAATCTGAACATTTCTTTTTGTTATAACCATCCTAGCCTATAGTATTAATGAGGTATATCCCTGTTTTGTTTTTTTTAAAAGCAATGAGGAGAATTTCAATGCAAATGAGTGTCACCGTCACTGGGGTTAATTAGGCATTAACCTAATTAAGAGGCAACCAAACAGATGCTGAAGAATCCTAAGGAGGGGTCTAAGGGATAAAAGAGAACCCCGAACAGAAGTGGACTTTTACAGTAGACCTTGGGAGAGGTATCCTATGCTTAGGGAAAGTAAATCCAGGTTTTAGAAATCTGCCTGTCTGCTAGAAGAATGATCAAACCGAAGTAAGAACAGAGAACATGTGTGTCAGCACAAAATCAGCATGAACAGAGCTGAGAGGATAATGCATATTGGGACTGACTGCAGGCTGAGAAAGTTAAAAAAGTTTGCACTTGGCTGTTTATCCATTTACAGCACCCCCAGAACTCTGTTCTTCTGGGACGGTAGTGGGAATTAGCAGACAGTGCTTAATAATTGCACGTCATAAAGTCTGAAAGACAAGGAACATCTGGCTCAAGAAAAAAAGAGAAAAAATTATATCCCTCCGAATGAGCATCACTCACCATAAAAGATGCTCACTTTTAAGCATTAACTTAAAGCTACAGGGAAGGAAAAATCTTGGAATGGATTTCATGAACAAAAGATGGCAAAGAGTTATCCATTGTAGAATTCCCCTAATTTCTAAGCTAGTATCATTAACATGCTGTGAAGGCAATAAGCTGGTTTATTGTGATGAAAAATTGTAATTATCTGAAACTTCAATGTTTACTTGTCACTTTGGTCCCTCTAACCATTCACATAAGGTCTTAAATTCTGCATCCTAAACATGTATACTTGCTTATATGTCGTTCCTGGGGACCCACGGCTATGTTGGCATGTCTTCAGCAAATAGTGAATGAATGAGTGGTTAACAGAATGTTATATGAACGTCTCTTGTTTGTGTTTCTTCCTCTTTAGATCCTCTCTACGTTTGTACAATAAGATGTAAATGAGCAGAGAAATGGATTTATTGTCTTCTTTGATATAGCACTGCTTTCTCATTCCATTCATCATTTTCTCTGAGTAGTTACTTTTAGAAGAACTGTAAACAAATATAAAATTGTTAGGCTGATTATCTGTGATGTTGGTTAAGACTTAAACATACATCGATAGTGTTTTTGTGTGTCAGTCTAACATACAGACATTACTTTCATTCGGAATTATAGGTTTCAGTATTATGCAGAATGCACAGCAAATCTATGGTGAGATTAGCCAGAGATATTGTGAGATGTCCCAGAAGAAACATCTGCTTACATGGAAATATAATATGCTTATAAAATGGTATAAAAATTTGGGAAATTGTGGATAATTCCCTTTTCTTTGTCATGTAAAAATTATTCTTTACCATCTTCATTTTAGAAATACATCTCAAATTAGAAATATTAATTCAAACATCCCACTGGTCTTATAATTTTAGGTTCTGTATACATGGTCTGGGAAGCAGTGAACAGACTTCCCTCCATCTGGACATCTGGTACGAGCAAAGAAATTCAGTAAAGTACAATTGTACAAATCAGATTAATCATGTACAAGCACAGCAACTCTTTGGCTCAGGTATTCAGAGGAGCAGAGGGTTTAGTCCGCGTATATCTCCTAGTCTGTTAATTACTGACCCTCAGAAGTCATGTGACTATCTGTAGAAAGACCCGTATGTCCAAATCGTTGGTTGTTGTATCTGAGAATGAATTAGCCCTGCAGAATCTTCTCATCCCCCAAACCCACCCCTGTAAACTTTACAGTCCAGTTTGGGAAATATCAGGGCCAGCACAGAAAGTTCCAAACAGAGTGACCAAGCTGGAAGTTGCAAATTACAAATCATAGGCTTCTTTGTGTCTGTCATGAGAGACAAGAAAACCATAAATGGCCTGTGTGCCTGAATTTGGAAGTAGGAGTTGAGAGAAAGCTGCTTCTTTTTTTTTTTTTTAAAAAAAACGTTTATTTATTTATTTATTTATTATTTTTAGTATGAAATTTATTGTCAAATTGGTTTCCATACAACATCTTCATTTTAGAAATACATCTCATCCCAACAGGTGCTCATCCCAACAGGTGCCCTCCTCAATACCCATCACCCACTTTCCCCTCTCCCCCACCCCCCATCAACCCTCACTTTATTCTGTTTTTAAGAGTCTTATGTTTTGGAAAAGGTTAGAGAAGGAGGGAACATTTATTTATTTTTGAGAGAGAGGGAGCATGAGCAGGGGAGGGGCAGAGAGAGAGAGGAGACACAGAATCCGAAGCAGGGTCCAGGCTCTGAGCTGTCAGCACAGACCCCGAAACAGGGCTGGAACTCGTGAATATCATGACCTGAGCCAAAGTCAGACGTTTAACTGACTGAGCCACCCACCTGGCCCGAGAAAGCCTCTCTTTGAAGGCAGAGAAAGGTTCGAAGAGAGGCTTTGCCAAACGAGGCCACCTGCAGATACCCTTTGAGGGCACTAGTCTCTTGGATGGATGTGAAGGAAGAAATAAGAAGGAGATACTGCAAGGCCTTCCTCACTACCCATCCCTTCTACACCATAGAGCAGAGGTTTACCCCTCAGTGGACATATGAAGAGGACTAATAAGACACATTTATTTATTTTTGACAGGTAGAGAGAGACACAGCATGAGCGGGGGAGGGGCAGAGAGAGAGGGAGACACAGAATCCAAAGCAGGCTCCGGGCTCTGAGCTGTCAGCACAGAGCCCGATGTGGGGCTCGAACCCATGAGATCATGACCTGAGCCAAAGTCAGACGCTTAACCGAAGGAGCCACTCAGGCGCCCCTTAAGCAAAGGAATATATTAACAAGGAATTCAAATAGCGAAAATAGTCTAAGGCGTGATTTTCTGAATATAGATGGAACTAATCTTTACTGTGTTGAAATCAGCCCAACTGAAGAGTATTATGACCTGTAAATTACAACAAGGCATACTTTCTATTTGTTTATTTTTGTCTGCCTAGTCAGTAAAATTTGCAAAGACTAATAATATTCATTGTTAGTGAAGGTGGGGAGAAAACTGTTCTCAAACTGCTGAGAGAATTTATCTAGGTACAACTTTTTGTGAAGGGCATCGTGCCCAGATCCTTTCGGAATTTTAATTGTGTGTTCCCTTTGAGCCAGCAGATGTATCTCTAGGGGATTTTCCCAATGAAAATCCTTGCAGTGGGCAAAGATACAAGCACAGACATCAAACAGAATCTAAGTGACCACACGTAAGGGGAGCCTGGCTGGCTCAGTCAGAAGAACATGTGACTCTTCATCTTGGGGTTGTAAGTTCTTGGGTATAGAAATTACTTAAATAAATACAACTTTAAGTGACCACACATAGAAAATGACCATCTGGGTTTTAGCATGTTGATATAAGGAGCGAGGGGCACCTGGGTGACTCAGTCGGTTAAGCATGCGACTTCGGCTCAGGTCATGATCTCGTAGTTCATGGGTTCGAGCCCCATGTTGGAGTCTGTGCTGACAGCTCAGAGCCTGGAGCCTGCTTCAGATTCTGTGTCTCCTTCTCTCTGCCCCTCCCCTGCTCACACTCTGTCTCTCTCTCTGTCCCTCAAAACAAATAAACATTAAAAATTGTTTTAAAAGTTGAGGAAGAATATATACTCTATAGAAAGTATGAACCAAATCTATTCTTCATCTCAAAAAATGTGCTTTAGTGTATGTATATCACACAAGGAAACAAATATATACCAATCGTATAACAAGTACTATTCTTAACATATGCATAAGGGAAAAGGATTGAAAGTCTTTTCTTTGTTTTTTTTTTTTACCTGTATATATGCTCTCATTTTGTTTTGCTTTGTTTTTAATATAATTTATTGTCAAATTGGTTTCCATACAACACCCAGTGCTCATCCCAAGTGCCCACTTTCCCCTCAATGCTCATCACCCACTTTCCCCTCCCCCCACCCCCCATCAACCTTCAGTTTGTTCTCAGTATTTAAGAGTCTCTTATGGTTTGCCGCCCTCCCTCTCTGTAACTTTTCCCCCCTCCCTTCCCCCAATGGTCTTCTGTTAATTTTCTCAGGATCCACATATGAGTGAAAACATATGGTATGTGTCTTTCTCTGACTGACTTATTTCACTTAGCATAATACCCTCCACTTCCATCCATGTTGCTGCAAGTGGCCAGATTTCATTCTTTCTCATTGCCAAGTAGTATTCAATTGTATATATAAACCACATCTTCTTTATCCATTCGTCAGTTGATGGACATTTAGGCTCTTTCCATAATTTGGCTGTTGTTGAAAGTGCTGCTATGAACATTGGGGTACAAGTGCCCCTATGCAACAGTACTCCTGTATCCCTTGGGTAAATTCCTAGCAGTGCTATTGCTGGGTCGTAGGGTAGATCTATTTTTAATTTTTTGAGGAACCTCCACACTGTTTTCCAGAGCGGCTGCACCAGTTTGCATTCCTAGCAACAGTGCAAGAGGGTTCCTGTTTCTCCACACCCTCGCCAGCATCTATAGTCTCCTGATTTGTTCATTTTATATATGCTCTCATTTTGAATTAAAACATATGCACAACTTTTAAATACATACATACATACATACATACATATACACAACTTTTAAAGTAAGATTAGCCCGCAGATGCAAACTTTCTAAAAACACTCAGAATTCATGCAGTAGGAAGTAGCTGGACATTTGGCTGTTCCCACTGAATATTTATGGCTTGACAGTCTAAGAGCTCTTTCTGTACATTCTATTTTTAAAAAAGATATATAGGGGCACCTGGGCGGCTCAGTCGGCTAAGAAGCTGATTTGATTTAGCTAAGATCATGATCCCAGGGTTGTGGGATCAAGTCCTGTGTCGGGCTCCACACCTCCCTCTCTCCCCTTCAGCCCCTCTCCTCCAGTCATACTTTCTCTCTCTGAAAAAAAAAAAAAAAAAAAAAAAAGGTCTTCTGGCTCACATTGAGGAGGTAAACCTACCAGAAACTAACATGTCACCTGTTGTTCATCACACGGTTCCATCTTCAAAGGGGAAAATACTTGAGCCCAAATAATAACAGTTTGAAGTGCTTTTCAGGTAGAACGCAACTGTAAAAATAAATGGCTTTTTCCTCTACGAAATTTCAGGAATGTAAACTCATGTGAATATTGCTGCAGACTATTTGATGTCATGAAAGTTGAAAATAGAAAAAAACATCTGAACATGAAAAGAGCTTTAAATAAGAGTATTCATCAAGAGTATGAAGACACGTCATTTAGAGAAATGCATCGTAATGAAAAAACATTAGCAAGAGCAAAACTCGGTAATAAAAAACGTCAGTAACTGCGTATAGCAATTCAGTACTTTGCACTGATTCTGGTCTGTATCATTCTGCATTCACGGATCTTCAAATTTTGTTATATGCTGTGAACAAAAGTTCATTTCTTTCACTTTTTCATGGCTCTTTTCTCCCGTAAATAACATTTTACTGGTAGTTGCAGATTATTCAGGAAGAAGAAGATAATGGGAACTAAAATAAGTAGGTAAGGAGTATTTTTCTTTATTCTAAACATTCCATCTGTCTAACTGTATTTATAGTATGTAAAACACCTGTTTTTATTTCCAAGGGACCAATCTGGTTCTACAGTCGCAGCTGGTGATAGTCTGTGAGGGTGTTTAGCTACTATTTCTTGAGCAGGGCAGATGGCTATCAAAAGCAACTTGGTAATTTTATTTTTTATCACATCCCCAAATTTGGACAAACTCATGCGGACAGAATTGATGGTGGTTCAAGTTGAACAGTGCAGGACATGTGTTCAGTGTATATGCATGAGCGATAACCATAATCATGTCAGACTCGAAGGCACCAATCACTGAGAATGCTAGTCTCACAAAAATCATGCTGTCAGTAGTCAATACCTAGGACTAAATGGTAAAGGAACAATGATAGTAGTAATTTCCAACAGTCACATGGACCTAAACTGTCAGATGAACTGCACTGGACCAGACCCCTTCGGAACCAACGGTGGCTTAAAACAGTCACTCTCTCTACACGAGTCTGTACAATAAAGGGAGAAGTGGCACAAAAATAGGTTTATGATGAATCGTACTAAGACGAGATGCCCACGTCAGGTGACATCTGGAGGAAAAAGCTAGGGTTACCAAAAAATAAAATTGACCAATTATTGGAACTAGAGACATGGACAATTCCTTATGTAAAGGACTAAAGATAACTCTAAATGTAGGACCTCTCCAGCTGAGGAATCAAGTCAAGCAAAATCAACTTGGAACATACAAAAACTTCTCATGATCTGGGCCAGGAATAAACTGGTTGATGAGCCAAAACCTTCAGCCGTGCGCAGTCTGAATGCTCGTTATCTTTAGGGTGAGATTATTAAAAGCTTTGGTGTGTGTATAGTTGGTAAATTGATGAAATGCAAGAAAGACAACTCTAATAATGAATAAGAGAGAATAAGAATAGAGATGATAAAGAAATACTGTAAAATTTAAGTCACTAGTACTTTTGACGTGATTATCCTACGTGAATGCAATTTTCAACACATTCAATATTATGTGTGCTTACTGTGTGCGCTCTATGTAATGCTTAAAGCATTTAAGAAAGTCAGACATATCAGACTGTGATTTGAATTAAATGATTAGAAAATTTCATTAGGTGAGTTATCAGTGTTTAAATGACTATAGAAATCTTTTTGTTTAATAAGCTTTTGCTTTATTGGTTACATAAATAGAATATGGATATGTAGGAGAATGCTATATAAATAAATTGGGTATCGAAATAAAAATAGCATTCATGAACATAAAAAGGAATCAACATTATAAAGGACAGAAGCATTGATATCTCACATTGTTTATAGCTAGTAGAAATGAAGATTTAAATTAAATTCTAGAAATAACTTCTGGTGAAGGAAAGATTAAAGTAAGGAAAGAGTTTCCTCTGGATTATGGCAAATAAGATCTTGAAACCATGGATGATAGAATCACTAATTGAGGATACGTTATTTTAGGATATTTAAACCAGTAATAGGAAGCAAAGAAGACAGCCCCATGGAAGTATTTATTAGCTATTAATAAAATTCTTTTTGTTTTCAAGTAATCTCTGAGCCCAACATGGGGCTCAAACTCACAATCCTGAGATTAAGAGTCACATGCTCTTCCAACTGGAATTAATTCTTTTTTTTAATGTGTATTTATTTATTTATTTTGAGAGGGAGGTGAGGAGAGAGAGAATCCCAAGCAGACTCTATGCTGTCCGTGCAGAGCTCAACGCAGGGCTCGATATCACAACTCCATGGATCGTGAGCTGAGCCGAAATCAAGAGTCCCAACTCTCAACTGACTGAGCTACCCAGACACCCCTGGAATTAATTATATGAAAAAAATTTTTTTTAATGTTTGTTTATTTTTGAGAGAGACAGAACATGAGTGGGGGAGTGGAAGAGAGGGAGGGAGACACAGAATCTGAAGCAGGCTCCAGGCTCTGAGCTGTCAGCACAGAGCCCGATGCGGGGCTCGAACCCACGAAGTGCCAGATCATGACCTGAGCTGAAGTCAGAGGCTTAACCAACTGAGCCACCCAGGTGCCCCTGGAATTAATTCTTAATAGAAATGTTCACTATTGCAAGGGAAGTATGTGATAGAACTGAGCAGTTAAAAATGTGAATTAAAAGCCAAAGGGTCACAAGAAAAACTGAAAAGCATATATTGTTAATCGTGGGGAGACCACCTGAAAAAGAACGTACCTGAGGGTGGCTCACGACGGCACGATGGTAGGGATGAGACTGACGGCTAAGTGAAGGACGTTTCTGAGACCGCGCAGTGGAGGCATTCAGTAGGCAGTGGAATAGATGGGGCTGGGAGTCCTCTGATGGAAGTCGGGGCCAGGGCTGGGTCTTGGAGTCCATTGGCTGATGGACTACACAGGAAGACCCACTAACTCACTGAGACGGAGTGGGGAGGGGTGTGGGCTCGCAAGGTGATCTGACATCCCTAACCCGAGAGGTGTGGGAAGAAGACGCTGGCACAGGGCTGTGGGAAACAGCCAGGGTCACGGCAGGAAAAGTAAGAGGACAGCATGCATGTTTGCAGATGGTGTGTGGAACACGGATGAAAAGTGTCGTTTGTGTTTGTCAACTCACACGTCTCTGAGATCTTGCAGGAGCAGCCTGGATGGAGGTGGGTGAGGAAGCCAGAGCAGGAAGGAGGAGGCTTGGTAGGAGGGGAGTAAATGGAGGTATTTGGCTCTGAAGGTGAGCAGAGACACAGGGTGTTTTCTCAGGGAAAAGTGGGGACCAGGGAAATTTGTGACATTAAATTTGGGCGATAGCGAAGCTTGTTAGCACTGGGAAGTATGAAAGAGAAAGGGATGGGGGTAGTGATGAAGGGGAGATCAGAGAAATGATGGAAAGGGTCCCTGAAAAGAGAAGAGGTGATGGGTTACAGGGTAAATGCACAAATTCTGGGCAACGGGAGGGGAGACACGTTCTCTCCATTTCAGCATGGAGAAAGGAAAGGAAGTGGGGAGTGAGTGCAGGAAGATTTGCCGAATTGGTTTTGAGAAGCTGGTGGTGGGATTCCCATTAAAGCATCTGATTCCCCCTGTCTGGCGTGGAAGACGAGGTTACAGGTGGACTTTGAAAAGAACAGGGGAGGTGTGATAGTTAAGCATAAAAGAGAAGGAACAAAACTTTTGTCATAGTAGGGTAGCCGAAGAGTGAATTTACTAGGAAACATTTGGCATTGGCTCCTTGTAAACATGAGAATGAATTTAACAGAACTTGAAAACAGATTTTTTGCAAAATTGGAGTACAGTAAAAATGTAACATATAAACGATTTTGCCAAGTCTTAAACTTTACATTATTAAGTAAACTGCTCAAGTCATTTTACCATTGGAAGTAGAAAGACAAATATTATCATTACTAACCATTAAAATAAGTTACTGCAGAACACCCCATCACTTACTAATAGACTCTTTCCTCAAGTGGTAATGGAATCTGGATATTCATTTTCTATTAATGTCAAAGGTAAAGTCGTTTTCTCTAATGAGTTTAGAAACTTGCTCACCAATACTGTGGTCCTAAGTACAGAAGGCTTAATGGGATTTCGCATCACAAAGAAAATGCCTCACACCTTTGGTATTTCCATGTTTGGGAGAGCCCAGACTCTAGCACATTTCTTCCGATCCATTATCCTACTCGCTCAAATCCAGGGGGGACTCTGACATGAGAGTGCTTTTTTGTTACCACCCTAGGATCCTTCACTGCATAAATCCCACTGTCTTGTTGCCATTTTCCTACCACCACGGTCCTTAGTCTCCTTTCCCCGTGTCGGCTATTTGATTGTGGTCGAAAGCCACAGAAGCCCTTGATTTCACAAACAGTAGAAGAAACGATGCCAGCTGGCCTGGCAGACCCACATTTTCCGCATAAGTTGTTCTAAACTTAAATGCACTGCCTTTTGTTCTGCGAGGAAAGCCAACACCCCGTTCACTTTTCTCTATCCCTCAAAAAGGATGGTCATAGCTAACATCTCTTTCGAAGACCTGGTGTTTCAGAAAGGGTTCCTTCTCAGTCTTACACTGGGGCTTTTGATCTGGCCTCCACCACCTTTCCCTGGAAATGTGCTACATACACGGACGCTTTTTGTGCTCTCTGCCATTCAGCCATTTAACTTTCACATTTACCTTCTTCTCTCTATCCCTTGAAAACCAAATAACTTGGGGACCAATGTGTCTATGAAATACGGCAATCTTGTCTGTGCCTTAGGCCATTACTGCCCTCCTGGAAGAATTTCTTCTTCACATGGCTGTGGGAACCAGCATCTGACCACTATTTCTCAAAACTCAGTGAGTCACTTGGTCATTTTAACTTGGTAGTTAAAAATGCAGGTTCGATTCGGAAGGCTGAGGATGAAGCCTGAACTTCTGCATTTCTACGAAGCTCTTAAGTGATTCCCCAGTACTGGCTTAAGGAATGCAATTTGAAATCCAGGGATGTAAGGGATCATCACTCAAGGACTTACTAATGTTTTTGCAGGGCGGTACTTGAAAACTAAAGACTAGAATCTTGTCTTCCTCGTTTCAACTGTTTTAACTTTCCAACTCAATATTTATCTCATGAGCCCATCCCTCCATGAAATTGGCTCTCACCGATCGATAGTCCTAGGGGGTCACATTCAATGGCTTTTCCATTCCTATCATACTGGCCTTCTCTGCTCAACTCAACACAGTGCACTCACTACTCATGCGATTAAACTGTACATCCGGGCTTTCAATAACATTACCGGGCAAACATCAATTTTATAAAAAGCCAGTACTAAAAATATGTCAGTGTGTCTCTCATTTGGGCTCCATGCCTGAGCTGTCAGAATATGCAACCCCACAGGAGATCAGAGATGGCACATGACCCAATCACACCCTGTCAGAATTTTCTCTTGGACTTTCTGTTAGGCCTATTAAGAAAATAATAGTAAGAAGCATCATCATCATCATCCCTCCCTATGCCTTGTAACCACTTATATGGTAAAAAAAATAAATTTTGCTCAGAGAGCAGCCATCTTACTCGCCATCTGGAGAGAATCTATTCTAAAGATAGATGATATCTGGTGACTTGAGTAGCTGCATGCAGGTGTGCTAGATATACTCTGGACTGTCCAGCCAAGGTACCAGCCATTGCCATAAAATGTGGCCATCATCCCTCTTGTATTCCTCTTTGGCTTAAGGTGCTTTCAGTTGGTTTTCCTTCACATGCAACAACAGTTTTTGACAATCAACTGGCCTAAAATTGACCTCCATTTGGCTTCCAATCATCTCTAACGCCTCCTTGGAAAAATCGACCAGAGGCCTTAAGAAAAAATTTTCTGAAGGAATTAAGAAAGTGAAGGTGGCAGGGGCGCCTGGGTGGCTCCGTCAGTTAAGCGTCCGACTTCAGCTCAGGTCATGATCTCACAGTCCGTGAGTTCGAGCCCCACGTCGGGCTCTGTGCTGACAGCTCGGCGCCTGGAGCCTGCTTCGGATTCTGTGTCTCCCTCTCTCTCTGCCCCTCTCCCATTCATGCTCTGTCTCAAAAATTAATAAACATTTAAAAAAATTAAAAAAAAAAAAGAAAGTGAAGGTGACAAAATCACTTAACCTTTGTTGGCTCACATTGACCAACCCTTCTGCCAGTTGAATTTTACATTCCTTTTGTCATGTTTTGAAAACATAAACACGGACAGTGTGAATTAAATTTGCAAAATTTGTGCCTTACTATGTAGGGAGTAGATACATTCTTCCCATTCTGAAACATTCATCTCATTATCACATAAGTAGGTAAATCTGTAGAGTTTTCATGTTCTTGCACAGGTTTTATTTTTTTTATTTAAGAAAAAAATTTTAATGTTTATTTACTTTTGACAGAGAGAGAGAGATACAGAGCACGAGTATGGGAGGGGCAGAGAGAGAGACACACACAGAATCCAAAGCAGGCTCCAGGCTCAGAGCCCTCAGCACAGAGCTCAATGTGGGGCTTGAACTCATGAACCATGAAATCATGACATGAGCCGAAGTCGGACGCTGCCACCCAGCATCGGACTAAGCCACCCAGGTACCCAGGTACCCCATTTGCAGTTTTTAGATGTTATGCATCTGTTTGCTATTATGAATGCACTGTTCTACTTTTTAAATTCTGGTATAAAAGTACTATTTTCATATATTACTGTTATTTTTTTTTTTCTTGGAAGAAAGTGTGTGTGAGAAGGGGAGAGGGGGAGGGGGGAGAGAGGGAGAGGGGGAGAGGGGGAGAGGGGCAGAGGAAGAGAAGGGGGGATCCCAAGTAGGTTCCATGCTCAACACAGAGCCTGACATGGGGCTCAATCCCATGACCCTGGGATCATGACCCGAACCAAAATCAAGAGTCGGACACTCAACGACTGAGCCACCCAGGCGCCTCTAACACTGTCAATGTTTTCATGACTACTTCTTGTAATATTTTTTACTTGATTATATTGTTCTTTGAGGCCTCAAGTCATTTATTACTCAACTGTTGAGGATTTATGGCGTGTTAGGTCATAAGCACAGTGCGAGACATAACTTACAAAGGAATATGGCTTTGCTCTTTTTTCCACCATAAATATAAATACCATTTTCCACAAGGAATTAAAACACACTTGCAGAAATGGCTGATTTGAGAGCTGGGGAAAAGAAAGTAGAAGATAAGCCTGGAGAATCTTGTTCTAGAAAGCAAAGAATGGTTCAAAAAATTATAAGGAACTGTCCAAAGGACAGGTGTGTCAGCCAAAACAGATTCCCACTGACCAAACTAAGGCCAATGTGGTCATCACAATAAATCCTGATAGTAGATTTTAATCCATTGAATAGAATAGAAAACCACAAGTCCACATTGAGATAAACAAATTGAAAACTTGACGAAGAACTAGCTATTTATATGATTCTGAAAATGCTTCCATACAGATCTGTATTAATCATAAAGAGGAACAGAGTAAACTTATAGTGGAAAAAACCTGAAAGACGTTAGTTTAACCAAGATTAAGTCGTGTACCAGCTGATAGAATGCAATTAGAAAAAGGCATCTAGTTCCTTCAGGTGTGCTATTAGATTTTGTATTTGGGATTTTTCTTGTTTCTTGAGATAGACATGGATTGCAATGTATTTTCCTCTTAGCACCGCCTTTGCTGCATCCCAAAGTGTTTGGATTGTTGTATTTTCATTTTCATTTGTGTTTATATATATATATATAAGTAAATATATATATATATATATTTTTTAGAATTTAACTTTATTTTTTAAAATTTACATCCAAATTAGTTAGTATATAGTGAAGCAATGATTTCAGGAGTAGATTCCTTAATGCCCCTTACCCATTTAGCCCATCCCTCCTCCCACAACCCCTCCAGCAACCCTCAGTTCTCCATATTTATGAGTCTCTTTTGTTTTGTCCCCCTCCCTGTTTTTATATTATTTTTGTTTCCCTTCCCTTATGTTCATCTGTTTTGTCTCTTAAAGTCCTCATATGAGTGAAGTCGTATGATTTTTGTCTTTCTATGACTGACTAATTTCACTTAGCAAAATACCCTCCTGTTCCATACACATAGTTGCAAATGGCAAGATTTCATTCTTTTTCATTGATGAGTAATACTCCATTGCATGCATGTGTAATCATCTCTTGTTACAGGCTTTAAAGTCTAGTTTGTCTGATATTTGTATGGCTACTCCAGCTTGATACTCCAGCATGATAGGTAGTTCTCCATCCCCTCACTTTCAATCTGAAGGTGTCCTTAGGTCTAAAATGAGTCTCTTGTAGACAGCAAATAGATGGGTCTTGTTTTTTTTATCCATTCTGATACCCTATGTCTTTTGGTGGGAGCATTTAGTCCATTTACATTCAGTGTCATTATTGAAAGATATGGGTTTAGAATCATTGTGTTATCTGTAGGTTTCATGATTGGGCATTTGCAGCAATGTGGATGGAACTGGAGGGTATTATGCTAGGTGAAATAAGTCAGGCAGAGAAAGACAGATACCATATGTTTTCACTCATAGGTGGATCCTGAGAAACTTAACAAAAGACCATGGGGGAGGGGAAGGGGGAGAAAAAAAATTACAGAGAGGGAAGGAGGCAAACCATAAGAGACTCTTAAATACTGAGAACAAACTGAGGGTTGATGTGGGGTGGGGGAGAGGGGAAAGTGGGTGATGGGTATTGAGGAGGGCACTTGTTGGGATGAGCACTGGGTGTTGTATGGAAACCAATTCGACAATAAATTATATTTAATAAAAGAAAAAAAAAGAGGCAGCATTACATCTGTGATGTCCCTGCCAATCAGAAGGAAATATCAGATACAATGAAACTCAGGAAAATCCTATAAAGTAACTGTAGTGAGTGGAATAGTGACTTCCCAAAGTCCTGTCCATCTAGAACCACAGAATGTGACCTTATTTGTAAGTAGGTCTTTGCAGATATAATTCACTAATAGTTTCAAAATGAGGGGAACCTGGCTGGCTCAGCTGGTACAGCATGCAACTTTTGATCTCAGGGTTCTGAGTTCGAGCCCTATGTTGGGTGTAGAGGTTACTTAAAAATAAAATCTTTAAAAAAAATAAAAGAATGTGAAGATGGCCTCATCCTGTATTTAGGGTGGTCCCTAAGTCCAAAGACTGGCATCCTTATAAGGAAAAGTGAGGACACAGACACTTGCACAGGGAAGAAGCCCATGTGAAGACAAGATGGTGAAGGGATGAGACCAAAGGCCAGAAATGCTGAAGACCGGCCATCAGCCACCAGAAGGTGGGAGAGAGGAAGGGAGCATATTTGTCTTCAGAGCCTCCAGGAACAACCAACATGGCCTACACCTTGGTTTTTGGACTTCTGGCCTCCTGAACTGTGAACGGGTAAGTTCCTGCTGTTTGCCACGACCCAGTTTGTGATATTGGTTACAGCAGCCTGAGGAAAGTAATATAGAAACAGACCTGTAACCTTCCACACTCCCACTGACACTCCCCGTGCCACGAAGTCAAAGAAAGACTGACACAAACGGTCCAGACTGAAGGGCAGTCATAAAAGAGACCCCAGAGAGCTCCCTCACCCCGTCTGCCTTGGGAGGACACAGGGAGAAGACGGCCGTGTGCGAACCAGGAAGCACGTTCCCGGAAGACACTGAACGTGCCAGCGTCTTGATCTTGGCTTGTAGCTTCCATGAGTGTAAGAAGTAAAGTCCTGTAGTCTATGAGCACCCAGCCTCTGGTGTTTTGTTATAGCATCCCAAAGGGCCTAAGACACCTTGGTGTGGATGATAAAACTGCCATGATCGTGTTCAGCCAGTGGAAGGAGCCATAGGAAGTAGCAAACTGGAAGAGATCCCCACCCCTTTGGAGGGACTGACGGTGAGGGCTCCCTTGGGGTTGATAGCACCATTAGATACTTCTCCTTTGGGCTGGTCGGTACAGCTTCCCCTCCCAGCTCCACAGCCTTGCCAGTAGGAAGTTCGGGGGGCACCAGGAAGTGTGCCCATTGCCAAAGTATCGCCCATTTGAGCAAGCCCAGGGGTCGATCACTCGTTTGCCAAATTTTCTCCTTTCCTGAAGCAGCTACTGGGTTTGAAGCGGTGCCACCGTCAGCCTGCCCACCAGCACTTACTCTGAGCCCAGGCGAGTGACGGGTTGGGTGGGGGTGACGGTGGAGGCGTGACCTTGGCTAGCAGTGCATACCAATATGTCTTGCGTTGTGACAAAAGGAAAGGCACTGACTGTGCGCCCCTCTCAAGCATCCTGGCCCTTTCACACTGCTAGAGCCTCTCATTTGACCTGCACCTTCCAGGATGGGATTGGGCACAGTTCTAAATCCATGAACCATTTGAGCCTACGGACCATAGCCTACGAGCCAGGGATCTACCTGCAGCCATGAGCTGGCCCACCGCTGTAAAATCATACGGCAAACCTGATGGGACGTGTTTAGGAGAGAGCTATGCTTCTGGACTATCTGGAACGATGTGGCTTTTCATAAGTGGATGGTACACCGATGTGCCCTTTACTTGGTCTGCCCACAAAAGTGAATTTGACTATAGCGCCCTAAAGAATATCTATAAACAGGGTAGGTACGTGAAAACTTCACAGTAAGTAAATGGAAAAATTCAGTAACTAAATGCGTCACCTGTGCTCAGTTAGGATGTACGTGCCATGACCTGCCGTATGTCAGGCCTACGCGTGTCTGCATGCATATGTATGCTGAAGCGTCAGGTTTTGACCAAGTAACTGTACCCTATTTCCAGATTAAGACGGATATGCTATTACTGTGAGGAGTGTAGGACTGCATGTTCAGAAATACTGTCTATGGTGTCGGAAAGACTGAATCCTATCTTTGCCCCTCTTTAAGTCAGTCAAGTGCAGGAGACATTACCCTCAGAGGAATACTAAATATATGTATCAGCCCTGAGCAAGGAGATATTTCACCTGTGTCAGCAGAGGCGAGGTTAAGTGCAAAGCTGAGTGATTACGTGGTGAGTTCAGCCCAATCTGCAAATAATAACTGTCAATCTGTAAATAATAGTAATTAATAATAATTACTTGTAGTTATCAGTAATTACTACTAATCATTAGCAATTATTATTGTTTAAAAATTTGTCCAGTTTTTCTGATCTGCACAGATTGCTTTTCTTCCTGCTTTATGTGGGTAATTACTTCAAATTCCGAATTTATTTTGCTATAGTGTAGCAATGACTTAGGCAAAAAAAAAACCCCTGAAAACCCTGAGCTTCCTTAATTATTGGTTCCTCAACTGTAAAATTAATGGACTAGATCCAAAAACTTTCTATGATTAATATGTAGAAATATAAAAAGGGAAAATAATTATACATGTACCTGTTTTAATCATCAGAAGAACCTTAAGAGCAGAATAACTGAAATGTGCCACTTTTAAGTGCCCTTGTCTGTTGAAACTCATCATTCAATGCCCAGAGCCGTACGGCTGTGTTTTTACAAGCTTCTGGTATGCACACAATACACCCAATATTGTGACACCAGAATGTAACAGAGTTTTCTTTTTTTTTTTAATACGCTGCTTTCTCCTTTAGAGTATTATTTAACTTCAAACCCAAATCTAGTTTCTCTAATTGTCAATGGAAACAGCGGGTTCCCATAGTTACAAAGGAAAGAGTGTTACTAAAGAGAACAGAAAGACTAATGAAATTTTAAATGACAGATTCAAAGGCACAAGGAATCTGGCCCCAACAGGGAACCGGGGGCTTATCAGGGCGACGATCACAGTAATTACCCTGCAAACATATCAGGATCTGGCTCTGAGAGTCTCCTCAGACTTTCCACACACCAGTGCCACAGCCCTTCCCAATACTGATGTCGATCCTGTTGTAGGGCCTGCTGGGAGCGCCTGGTTTCCAAACATCAGAGATGCGTGAGGGCACATTCTGGGCACGACAGAGCCTGCTCTGTGACCTGCTTCACATGGGGGCCCTGTGTGGCACCCCAGCACACACAAATTACATTCCACAGTGTCCCGCCTCCACATTTCCCTCCTGGTGGACGGCTACTGGTCTGAACACCCATCTGTCCGGGATCTCACTGTGTTCCTCAAGGAAAGTACTGTCCACCAACATGCTCCAAGACCTAAGTGGTATGGATGATAGCTTAGAAGTCTAACACGCTAAGATCTGTCTTTGCTTCCGGGAGGCATCCGAAAGAATTTACTGAAATACCATACGAATGGGATGTTCATGTAAAATGAAAAAGGGGAAAATCTGGTGAATGAACAGATGTGACATTGAACTGAAAATCGTCAGGTCACTTATAAAACAACAGACTAAGAACTACTTGTTTTCTAAAGTAACAAGAGACACGTACTCCAAGGAGTATCGCTGTTCTGTAGCGGGTCTCTGCCTAACTCCTAAGACTGAAGTAACAAGAGACACGTACTCCAAGGAGTATCGCTGTTCTGTAGCGGGTCTCTGCCTAACTCACTAAAGTAACAAGAGACACGTACTCCAAGGAGTATCCCTGTTCTGTAGCGGGTCTCTGCCTAAGTCATAAGAAAAGAAGCAATAGTTGGTGCTATGTGCTAAAAATTGTGCATCTGGGGCTTTTAAGAGCCATAAAACTGATTTTAAGAAAGGGTTAAAGTGGTAAAAGAAATGCGTAACAGCTAAAACATGCACTGAAGCTGGTTTGTTTCTAACTGCCTCTTGGTAATTAAGAGTTTATGCTTCGCAGAGCCCCATAAAAACAGATTTAAGATTGCACACAGTGTCCATGAATTAGTGTAAACCCACAGACAAGTCTTCAATGTGATAGGGTAGCCACTCAAACAATAGAAGGCCTAGAATCAGTAGAACATGACTTGAAATAATAAATGAATGATTACTTTGGATTTATTTCTTATTTACTAGGCTACGTGCTTGAACTGGTGCTTCATATTTAGTAGTATATTATCTACGTTTGTAGAGTAGATACATCCAGTCCATTGATGGCTAAACATCCAGTGAGGTATGGCCTTGCAGGAACAGAGGGGGCAAGAGAGCGAGACATCAGTATGTAGGCAGAAGGAGATTGAGAGATGCAGAGATAAGGAGACAGAGAATTATTAATGGCAGCTCCGGGTTCATAACCGAGAAGCATCAAGACAGGCTGATCATCACGTTAGCTGGGGAGCTGGGGTTTAAAAGGAGGAAGGTGGGGATGGAATAATCCTCTACTGAAGAACGAGGAAACCCTACCTAGTGTCCAAATCTGCTGGGCTTCTGGGCTACCGTGTCCCATCCACCCTCTACCAGGCACAATCACGTCCACCCGTGAGAAGCAAACCTTTGCTCCTCCAGCCCTGGTGACACTGGCATGTCACAGAAACGCCCGCGTATTTCACCGCAAAAACACGCAGCCACATTCTGTGTGGGAAGACAGCATTGGTGGTGGTCCTGTTTCGACATTCCATGGTTTATCCAAATTGCTGACCCTTCTAAATCTTTCAAAGGACACGAAAACTAGTAATCAAGAATCCTGATAGGCTTTTTTTTTTAAATTTTTTTTTTTAATGTTTATTTATCTTTGAGGCAGAGAGAGACAGAGCATGAACAGGGGAGGAGCAGAGAGAGAGGGAGACACAGAATCTGAAACAGGCTCCAGGCTCTGAGCTGTTAGCACAGAGCCCGACGCGGGGTTCGATCAGATCATGACCTGAGCCGAAGTCAGACGCTTAACCGACCAAGCCACCCAGGCGCCCCATGACAGGCTTTTTAAAAAAGGGATTTAATTAGAAACATCCATCAAAAGCCATGTGGATAAAAATGAGAAAAAAAAAAAGGCGTGAAATCTGTTTTGCATTATAAACTTTGAAGCTTTCTATTCAAACCAATTTTCTTTAAGTAAAAACTTAATGGCGTCACCAAAGCCATGTTGATACAGAGATTCCATTTTCCTCTTGCTTGGTGGGAAAAGGGCTTGGTTCAGCCTCACCAAGTTAGCCACAGACAGCTAGAACAGAAAGACAAATTGAAGCTATGAGACATTGCAGTACAGGGACATGTAACCTGAGATTTCTTATCACAGGTACAATTAGGGGCTTAAAAAGTCTGTAGGAGAAAAATCCAACTTGAAAGGTTAACTTCACCCACAGGCTAGATGAGGGTCTCTCGGTCTTGATGCTAGTGACGTGTGGGGACACATACTTGTGCGTTGTGGGGGCTGTCTGCGCATCACAGGATGTTGGGCACCAGTCCTGACCTCTACCCCCTGGATGCCAGGAGTGCCTAGCAGATGTGAGAAGCAAACGTGTCCAGGCATCGCCACTGTCTCCTAAGTGTAATATCACCTCGGGGTGAGAACGATTAGACGAGGTTAAGGAAGTCAATATGTAAGTTCTTCAGTCGAGTTTTCCTCCAATACTTTGCGACACTTAATTATCACCCTGTTTTTAAACCAATAAACGATCTAATTTAAACTTGCCCTGAAATTCTCCCACTAGTTTACTGACCTGAAGAAGTGAAGAGAGAAGAACTTTTCACAAACGGACAGTAAATGGTGACAGGTCTGCATACTCACATCCGTATGCATAACATGTATTGGAAACTAGTAAAAAACCATATTACTGAGAACATGCACTTTGTACGTAACATTATCAACGAGCTTCCAACATTTTGGAAGCGTGTGGAAGTTCTTAGGCAGGTGACTTCAAATATCACTGGACACATCACTCACCATCATGTCCTGTTTGGCGACATTAACGTACACATTCAACTGCCCTTTGTCCTGCGGGGAGATGTCCAGTCGTCCACTGAAGGGTGAGACGGTCACCGTCCGGCCGACAGGGAGGATGGGAAGGCTGTTGGTGAGGCCTCCATCCACCCACTTCTGTGGAAAGAAACAGCCCGTGTCAGCACACGTCCATGAGACACGTCCCACGTAGAGCAGATAAACACAGATTTTTCAACAGGACTCCTTCCTTGTAATATCATCAAAGCCTCTCCTATGCTCTTAAATTGCTGTTTATGGGGACTAATCCGATGGGTGATTTTTTAAATCTTTCTACACAGATCATTTACCCATAGAACAAGAAGCTGACAGAAATCAGGAAACCTCTCCAGTTGTTTAAAAACTTTCAGAAGAGGGACACCTGAATGGCTCAGTCAGTTAAGGATCTGGTTCGTGGTTTCAGCTCTGGTCATGATCTCACGGTTCGTGAGTTCAAGCCCCATATCAGGCTCTGCACTGACAGTGCGGAGCCTGCTTGGGATTCTCTCTCTGTCCCTCTCTGCCCCTCCCCTGCTCCCTCTGTCTCTCTCTCAAAAATAAATAAATTAAAAGTTAAAAAAAATATAAAGCTTTCAGATTATTTTTTTTTAAATGTTTACTTTTGGGAGAGACACAGAGTGCAAGATGGGGAGGGTCGGAGAGAGAGGGAGACACCTAACCGACTGAGCCACCCAGGTGCCCCTAGTAGATTATTTTAAATACGACATACCTAAATTTTTATGATGCTGGTGGATGCATGAGAAGACATGTAATAAGACTGGGGCTCACTATTTAATCAGAGTGGAAAGCCAAGTTTACAGTTGATCCTGAATAACCAACCAGCAAATGGGACGTTCCATTTTTGTTATAAGAACTAGACATTGGCATTTCCTGCAGCAAACTTAAAAATAACCAGAACAACCAGAAATCCTTCTATTTCCAAAGTGGCACCTGAGTTTAAGATGTGAGTTTTTATTTATTTATTTTTTCAGTTTGTTTGTTTATATATTTATTTTGAGAGAGAGACAGCGAGCATGAGCAGGGGACGGACAAAGAGAGAGAGAGAGAGAGAGAGAGAATCCCAAGCAGGCCTCACAGAGTCAGCACAGAGCCCAACGTGTGGCTAGAACTCACAAAATGTGAGATCACGCCCTGAGCTGAAATCAGGAGTCGGACGCTTCACTGAAGGAGCCACCCAGGCGTCCCAAGACATGTGGTTTTAAAGCCAGAAAGAATGAGAAGCACCACATTAAAAAAAAAAAAAACAACAAAAAAACCCCAGACATTACTCATAAGAGGTTTCTTTGTTTTCTTTCAGACCCGTGCCTAATGGAGAGGGATGGACAGAGCAGGTAAGAGAAGCTTTAGAGGCTTCCGCACAACTGTGTGGTGAAAGAGACAGAGAACGAGCAGGGGAGGGGCAGAGAGAGAGGGAGACACAAAATCCGAAGCAGGCTCCAGGCTCCGAGCCGTGAGCACAGAGTCCGACGCGGGGCTCGAACTCAGGGACCGTGAGATCATGACCTGAACCGAAGTCAGGTGCTCAACGAGCTGAGCCACGCAGGTGCCTCATTATGCTGTCCATTTCAGAGCCACAGAGTGTCAGGCCACCGTTGTTCCAACGTGAGGACATAATCTGCTGTAACAATAAATAAACGTGTGTGCACACACACACACAGCTGAAGTGCAAAATCTCCAAGTTATATCTGTGATTGGAAATAGCTTTCAGTTGATAGGCGCAAAAAAAAAAAAAAAAAAAAAAAAAAAAAAATCTGGTAATGGTTGACAAGCCCCCAGAGAAGAATCCTCACCGCAGAATTCTGCAGGCTGAGTTTCCCCTGAACATTGAGAATGTCATGTAGGGAAACCATATCTGTGCTGCTCAGCGCAGAGGCACAGGAGGGAGGGAGAAAGGGCTGGTAGACAACGTCCTGAACTTGGTTAAAACACACACTCATTTTGTTCTAAGGTGTCTTTTTTTAAAATGTTTTTTACTTGTTTTTATTGCTAAATCTGGTGACTGATCAGCACTGCACTGTTTGCAATGGCTTTGGCCAGCAGCAGCTCCCCCAAAGGGCATACAAGTGACGAGTGGACCCTGTGTTGAAAAGTGGAGGGGACTGCATTTTGCTGTTGCAGAAAACAGAAGCAGATCAAGATGAAAAGAAAACCGATCTGCACGATTTGCATATCATTATTTTTAAAAGAATGTCACATGCCTTACCATGTAATTACATTATATAGACACATTCATATGTGGTTGTCTGTGTTTAACTCCCATACTCGTATGTGTTTGTGTGTATTGTGTGCGTATATATATGCTTATATAAACAGGTTTTTTTTTTAATGTTTATTTTTGAGACAGGGAGAGAGAGAGCGTGTGTGCAGGAGCGGGGCGGGGACAGAAAGAGAGGGAGACAGAGGATGTGAAGCCGGCTCTGTGCTCACAGCAGTGAGCCCGATGTGGGGCTCGAACTTATAAACCATGAGATCAGGGCCTGAACTGAAGTTGGAGGCTTAAGTGGCTGAGCCATGCAGGAAGAATTTTTAAAAGGGAGATTTGCAGTGAGAAGGCCCCAAAATATGCGGTTCTCTGCCTTACTGTCTCAGAGCTTGCTTTTGTTTCGTCTTATTTTTCTTTTTTTGCTTTGGGCATGGATACCAATTTCTATAATATGTTAACAACTACAGGAAAAAAAAAAACACCTCCCCAAATTATCTTTCATAGTCTCAATAGGATATTTGACCAATGACGTAGAACTGTGCTTAGTTTTCATCAAGGGATATCGATACTATGTACCTTGTGTCATGGGACTTGAGAGCTCATGTGACTTCACTCAATTTAAGGAAAAGAGGGCAATTTGGCTCATCCCACTGCCAAGTGTTCTAATGTATCACAGGGTTAATGAGTGCTGTTTCCGGAAACTGAAAAGTCTTTGTCCAAATTTGCTTCACTCTTGTTAGCTTATTCTGATTGCATAAAGGACTATAGGAAACGTACAGCTTATCTAATGACTTGACTGAACGTGCAGCAGACCAGCACCTCTCTCACCGTGACCCTGCCAGCTCGGGCACTCTGGACGCACCACCTCCGGCTGCTGATGTGTGCTCTAGGGAATGGATCTAGACCATTCCCCCAAAAACGCTCCCTTGCTTTCTTTCGTCTTTCTTTCTTCTTTCTTTCTTTTGTTTCCTTCTTTCTTTCTTTTCTTTCTTTCTTTCTTCTTTCTTTCTCTTCCTTCCTTTCTTCTTTCTTCCTTCCTTTCTTTTTCTTTGTTTCTTTCTTCTTTCTTTTCTTTTCATTCTTTCTCTTTCTTTTTTTAATATATGAAATTTATTGTCGAATTGGTTTCCACCCAACACCTAGTGCTCATCCCAAAAGATCCCCTCCTCAATACCCATCACCCACCGTCCCCTCCCCCACCCCCCATCAGCCCTCAGTTTGTTCTGTTTTTAAGAGTCTCTTATGCTTTGGCTCTCTCCCACTCTAACCTCTTTTTTTTTTTTTCCTTCCCCTCCCCCATGGGTTTCTGTTAAGTTTCTCAGGATCCACCTAAGAGTGAAACCATATGGTATCTGTCTTTCTCTGTATGACTTATTTCACTTAGCATCACACTCTCCAGTTCCATCCACGTTGCTACAGAGGGCCATATTTCATTCTTTCTCATTGCCACGTAGTACTCCATTGTGTGTATAAAGCACAATTTCTTTATCCATTCATCAGTTGATGGGCATTTAGGCTCTTTCCATAATTTGGCTATTGTTGAGAGTGCTGCTATAAACATTGGGGTACAAGGGCCCCTATGCATCAGTACTCCTGTATCCCTTGGGTAAATTCCTAGCAGTGCTATTGCTGGGTCATAGGGTAGGTCTATTTTTAATTTTCTGAGGAACCTCCACACTGTTTTCCAGAGCAAAACCGCACATTCTTTCAGGCACACTGATTCCAGCCAAATCGCTAGTAACTAAGAGCAGTAAACATTCCTCGGCCCCAAATTAAAAGTGGAAATGTTTTGTATCCAGTGTGGTCTAGTTGAAACGCCTGCATCGTAAGTACTGCTGTCCATGAATTGTTTGGCTCTTTGCTACCGATTCCTGCAAGTGTTCCGTGCTGCCCACCTCGCGGCCAGCATTCTGTAAGGTGCGAACGACTGCCGTGGGCTTCTATGATTCCAGAATCTTTCACAGAAAAAACAAAAAATAATAAAACAAACAAAAAAAGACCCCTGTGCTGTTCTTCCCATGATGGTTTGGTATCACTTACAAAGGGACTTTGGTGACGGTCACCATCATCCATGTGTCGGGTCTTGTCAAAGTTTGGGGTACTCGCTGAGGTGCCCTGGGAACCTAGGAAGGACACGCCCGGGGTTTAGGAATTTGAGCACTTCTTGTGAAGTAACTAAAGGGGAAAAACGTAAGCAGGTGATGTCCACAGCGTGTGCCTGGATGCGTGGTGGGCACTGTGGTACGTCCATCCGGGACAGAGTCTCCAGGCACGGCTGAATCGTCTTCAGGTGTATCTGGCTCGAAAAGCAGGTGAGTACAGGGGTGCCTCTGTTGGTTCGGCAGCCCACTCTTGATTTTGGCTCAGGTCATGATCTCACAGTTGGTGAGTTCAGTCCCTGCTCGGGCTCCATGCTGACAGCACGGAGCCTGTTTGGGATTCTTTCTGTCCCTGTCTCTCTGACCCTCCCCTGCTCTCTTTCTCTCTCTCTCTCTCAAAATAAATTTTAAAAAAGCAAGTGAATACAAACCACTTTGTCAGAACAAGCAATGAAACGCTGATGTCTATAATTATTTTAAGTACCAGAGCGCAGGGCTTAATGGTTGATAGAACGTCTCCCCTATTGCTTAGTTTAAATGCTGTTGCATAGGAAGGTCATGCTGGTGTAGTCAGATTCCTCACTTGACAGAAGCAGAAACTGAGGCTTGCAGGGCCACTCTAAGTTACAGGCTGGCAAACTGCGGCTGCTTTTGCAAATAAAGTTTTATTGGCAGACAGCCATGCCCTTCCGCGGACACACTGCTGTGCTGCTTTTCCACTAAAACAGCAAAGCTGAGTAGCTGGTCAACAGACACTGCACGCCCCACACGCCAGGGCGCTCACTACTCAACCCTTTACAGAACGTGTTTCCCAGGCACTGCCGCGGGGTACGCGGGCAGAAGGGGTGCAGCTGGCCTTCTCACCTCCCTTCTTCCTTCACACACACCGTAAAGCGGCCGTGTCTGAGGGAGGCAGGGAGGATCAGAGTTGTTTTCTGCAGGGGCGCCTGGGGGGCTCAGTTGGCTGAGTGTGCGACTTCCGCTCAGGTCATGATCTCACCACTGGGGGGTTCGAGCCCCACCCCAGACTCTCTGCTGTCAGCACGGAGGCTGCTTCCATTCCTTTCTCCCTCTCTCTCTGCTCCTCCCCAGTTCGTGCTTTCTCTCTGTCTCAAAAATAAATAAAAACATCAAAAAAAATTTAAAAAAAGAATTGACTTCTGCAGGGTACAGGAGGTGGGGACGGGGGGAAGGAATTATGGCACACATGCCTTATTTTCTTTTATGATATAGAGGACAGATAGTGATGTCCCACAGAACATTCTTGGGTTTTGTGTTTTTTTTTAATGTATTATTTTACTTATTTGAGAGAGAGAGAGGCATGGCAGATAAAGAATCTGAATCAGGCTCCAGGGTCTGAGCCGTCAGCACAGAGCCTGATGCGGGGCTTGAACGCACAAACCATGAGATCATGACCTGAGCCGAAGCCGGATGCTTAACCAACTAAGCCAGCCAGGTGCCCCTGAACACTTTTGGTTCCTGATTCTCAAAATAGAGGGGAGGGAGAGACAGAAAGACAAGGAAATACCCACTCTCCAAAATGTAGGTCAGACCCTCCCATTAGGGATAAAGAAATGCAGGAGGGGGGAAGAGATCTATGATCCTTTCTTAATCACAGGGAGACAACTTAAAACAAAAAATTTAAGAAGAGGTTAAAAACCCTAAAGTACTTCTACTAAAGATTATTGGTACATTGTTGTCTTAACTTTTGAATTTCTGATTTTTGATTCAAAAATGATGACTTTAGATACTTAATTTTCAGAAAATGCTAGAGGTGTTTAACTAGTGACAGTATAAATGTTACCTCAAAAATATTCCCTGGAACACTAACATGTTTTTTCAAACCGACAGTGCAAAAACTTTTAGGATGTTGCTGAAAACTAAGACCTTCTCCGTCGGAATAACTGACTTGATATCCAGATTCCCGTCAAGCCTAATCTGGCCGGTCGCCAGGCCAGTTACCACTTGCTGTTGAGTATGTTGGTGACTGCACCACCTATCTGTGTGAAACGTCTAAGTCACGAAGAAATAGACGTGGGAGAATTATGGTAATAGTTATATACAAATACGTAGTAACAGTATTCCACGACGGTCTTTCCCACAAATATGTCCGTAATGAAAGAATTAATAATCCATATCCCATACAAAATGCTCAGTAGACTAGAATAATTCAATGTTAAATTTTCTCTAGATAATACATAGTGAAAATATTGCCTGAATTCTAATTCAGGCAAGAAAAAAGAAAAAAAAAAACACCCTACAGCTTGTCTTGTGATGTGCATACCATCAGTCCTAGAGATGATCTTCTTCTGTTATTATGACCTATTAGTCTTCATAGCGATTAATGGCAATTAGACCATTGCCAATGCTAACGCTATCACTTAAAAAACCAAACAAGACAACTTGTTAGTTAAGACTTCCTCTTGAAAATGCTCATGCTTGTTCCAAATTGATGTCAAGAATTGTGAAAACGTGGCGTTTTCTGAGGATGCACATTCAGAGGCCATATATGCTGACAGAAGATTCATGAGTAAGAAATACAAGTCTGACCTTCAATATGTTTCTGTTCTTCATTCATTTATTCAGCGGCTAATGACTATCTACCATAAACAGGGTACTAAAAATGGTCTTAGAAGAGGAAGCAGGAAACCTACAAGAACTTTAAAAAAGTTAGGGAAGGGGCTTCTGGGTGGCTCATCCAGTTAAGAGTCTGACTTTAGCTCAGGTCATGATCTCATGGTTTGTGAGTTCAAACCCTGCATTAGGCTCTGTGCTGACGGCATGGAGCAAGCTTGGGATTCTCTCCCTCTCTTTTTCTCTAAATAAATAAATAAACAAACAAATAACTTTTAAAAAAATTAGGGAAGGGGCTCCTGGGTGGCTCATCCAGTTAAGAGTTCGACTTTAGCTCAGGTCATGATCTCATGGTTTGTGAGTTCAAACCCTGCATTAGGCTCTGTGCTGACGGTGTGGAGCCCGCTTGGGATTCTCTCCCTCTCTTTCTCTCTAAATAAATAAATAAACAAACAAATAACTTTTAAAAAAATTAGGGAAGGGGCTCCTGGGTGGCTCATTCTGTTAAGAGTCTGACTTTGGCTCAGGTCATGATCTCATCGTTTGTGAGTTCAAACCCTGCATTAGGCTCTGTGCTGACGGTGTGGAGCCTGCTTGTGATTCTCTCCCTCTCTTTCTCTCTAAATAAACAAATAACTTTTAAAAAAAATTAGGGAAGGGGAGCCTGGGTGGCTCAGTTGGTTAAGTGTCCGACTTGGGCTCAGGTCACGATCTCAAGGTTTGTGAGCTTGAACCCCCGCGTCGGGCTCTGTGCCAATAGCTCAGAGCCTGGAGTCTGCTTCGGATTCTGTGTCTCCCTCTCTCTCTGTCTCTCCTCCTCTCATGCTCTCTTTCTCTGTGCCAAAAAAAAAATAAACATTAAAAAAATAAAAAAAATTAGGAAAAGGAAATAGACATCAGACTACGTCAAATAACTACTAGACAGGTTAGGAAGGAATTATACTGTCTATTAAGTTAATCTGCCTTACGAAAGTATGAAACTTATTTTTTTTTTAAATTTTTTTTAAGGCTTATTTTTGAGAGAGAGCGAGAACACACAAGTGGGCCACACGGTATATTCACCAGGCCACACCACCACAGGGCACTGCTCTGTCCCCTGCTGCTGCTGTCACCTCAGTCACTTCAGAAAAACAACCAAATCCCGCCAACCAATCAAGACCTGACTTCCACAAAAACACTAAAACCTAGAACAGGAGACGTGTTTTCAGCATGATGGAATTTTTTCTGTAATTTAAGTCATAGGAAAAGCTCACACCCACTGGCAAATGCTGCATTTAAATCAAAGTTTGTGTTTGGCTGAAAATGGAAAGATTCCAGCAAGCAAGCTGGCCTACAAATCCTACAGAAACTGTGGGAGGCTCTCAGGCTGAAAGAGCATCTGTGATGAGCACGGAAGGAGGCCAGAATGCTGGTAAGTGTGTGCATACGTGCACAAGGTCTCCGAGGGTTCTGTCGCTCACCGTGTGCTCAGGACTCCCTCTTTGTGGACAGCAGTAAAGCACAACGGAAACCTGATGCTTTCAGGAGACCTTAAAATTAAGTAAGTGTCACATGTCTACTTTGCAGAGACACGGGTAATGGGCAACAAACTAGACAGACTGGGGCAGGAGACACGGCAGAGACACAAACGTTGGAGATCATCCTGGGAAAGGTGCCCACTCACTAGCTAGGTGGCCTCTGTGAAGTCAAATGCACATCTCTGAACCTCCCTTTCTCCTCGTCTGCAAAATACAGCGCAGTCATCCCGTGACAGGTGAGGGGGTTCTGTTGCAGCCAACAGAAAACGATAACAGCATGAGTTGTACTGCTTTTTCCACTACAAGGAAAATGGAGAGTGGACTGGTAAGGGTGGCCTCCCCAAGTCGTTCAGGGCACGTCTTTCCAGCTCACTCTGCGGCCATCTCCATGGTGGGATTGGTGACCTCATGATGCAGAACGGCTGCTGCAGTTCCAGTCATCACAGCTAGGTTCTGGGCAGCAGGAAGTAAAGAAAGGTATACAAGCTCCCTTCCTATAAGTCTCACAGTAATCCAGCTTATAGCTCACCAGCCAGCACTTAAATGGGAGCCTCACCCAGCTACAATGGAAGTCTGGAAATGTCCAGCCAACCACTCTGATTCTGTCATAAGGAAGGAGAGGAAAGTTCACGGTGGAAGAAAGCTAGAAGCCTCTATCACCTGCACCTCATTCATAATACGTTTACTAGTATTTGTACAGGAAACTGTTTAGCATAGCGTTAGAGCATCCTTGGCTTCTGGGGCTCAGCTCTATTGTAACTTTTTTTTTTTTAATTTATTTTATTTTGGGAGAGAGAGACAGAGAGAGAGAGAGAGAGAGAGAGAGAGAGAGAGAGAGAGAGAGAGGGAAAACGCCAAGCAGGCCCTGCACTGTCAGCACAGAGCCTGATGCAGGGCTCAAACTCACGAAGTGTGAGATCGTGAGCTGAGCCGAAACCAAGAGTCCGGCACTTAACTGCCTGAGCCACCAGGCGCCCCAGCTCTTGTAAGCTTGCTTCCACCCTCCCTTTCTGAAATTCCCACCTCCTTTCTAGCACATTCTACATCTACATCCTCCCTGCTCAATTGCTACCTCTTAATTATTGATCACCTTGGCAATTCTGGGGACTCTTGACTCCCCAACCCCCCTTTCATAACATGTCATCTCTAAGACACCTGAGAGTTTTTTTGCCCATTTCTATCATTATTGTATATTCTATGTGTAGCCACTTCTATCATTATTATATATTCCACAATCATACTTTGAAGTAAAATCATTGCATTTCAGATCATTATAAAGTTAGTTTATAAGATAACATTGATTTTGGTACCACCTTAATAAAAATTTATAGCTAAAAATAAATATTAACTTTTACTCCTATCATATAATAGGAGGGAAAATGCTATTGAACTTAAAGTAATTACAATAAAGTACAGTACCTCTCAAAGTTTTAGATGGCAACATAGCTCACACTCCTTGGGAACTAAATACCTGTGAGGTCTGAGAGAAAGTACCAACAGTAGGGGAAAAAAAACAAACCCAACCCTGCTTTCCATGAACTGATGTTTAAATTATTTTATGTTGCTCTTAAAAAAAAAAAAAAAAAAGATCAGTGTATATTTAGTTTCTAAACAGTCACAAAAAGGGTTTTAGCATTCTGTTTGGACTGTATGCCTATGGCTAATAAACAGAGCTGAACTGAACTGTCCCTCTTAGGCTCTGCAACTTTGCATCTACACGGCTTTTCCGGTTACTTAACATCTCTGTGCCTCTCTCTCCCCGTGTGTCCCTTTAGACAACAGTCCTGGGGCAGACCAATTTGGGCCCAGAAGTGTACAGGAAGCACGGCAAAGGCCTGGAAAGACCAAGAATGCTCAAAGCAAGAAAATCAGGAGGGCTTGCGAGATCACAAAAATCGATGCCTTTGTTGTGAGATCACCAATTCCTTGAGTAGAGGTACTGTGCACAGGGCCCTCGAAGTCCCTGAGTGAGTGAATGAATGAATGACAGATATTAAACATTTTTCATGTACTCACTTAGGAGTAAGTGCATATGATGTATATATATACTAAATAAAACAAATGGCATTTATTCATCTGTGAATATGTGCCTGATCTTGGCTATGTGTTAGATACTATATTGCATTATACAATATTTATCTCTAGTATGTGTTAAATAGATGCTGTATTTGATTATAAATACATATCTCTGGTACATGTTAAATAGCGTATTTGATTATAAAATGCATATTTCTGGTATGTGTTAAATAGATATTCTATTTGATTATAAATATATATCTAGTATATTTTAAATAGATGCTTATATTTGATTGTAAATATGTATCTCTGGTATGTGTTAACTAGATACTGTATTGGATGATAAAATGCATTGCTCTGGTATGGGTTAAATAGATACTATATTTGATTACAAATACATATCTCTGGTGTGTGCTAAGTAGATACTGTATTTGATTACAAAATGCCTAACTCTGGTATGTGTGAAATAGATACTGTCTTTGATTTTAAAATGCCTATCTCTGGTATGTGCTAAGTAGATAATTTATTTGATAAAATGTGT
The DNA here is from genome assembly GCF_024362965.1 of Panthera pardus. NCBI lineage: Eukaryota > Metazoa > Chordata > Mammalia > Carnivora > Felidae > Panthera > Panthera pardus. Next base: position 123,007,631 of record NW_026526843.1, read on the forward strand.
AACTGTGGTATGTTTGAAATAGATACTGTCTTTGATTTTAAAATGCCTATCTCTGGTGTGTGCTAAGTAGTTAGTGTATTTGCTTATAAATACGGCTCTCTGGCATGTGTTAGAGAGACAGTGTATCTGTTCTACAGGGTGCGCCTGTATGCAGGAGCCAGAGAGGGTGGGTAGGTAGGATAATGAACCTTTACTGCAGCGGCTGCAGAAGGCAGAGAGGAGCTGGCCCACAGCCCCGCCTGAGAGCAGATGGCAGGTATTAGCTCACCTTTCCCTCCCTCCCTCTCTCTCTCCCTCCCTCCTGCCTGGAGTGCAGGGGGGGGGGGGGCAGGCGAAGAGAGCAGTCCTGGATTGCAGGGGAAGTGCAGGGCCGGGGAGGGGCTTGCTGCCTGGCCGGGGGCTCCTGTGGGGGTTGGGGAAGGGGAAGGAGTGGGTGCTGGTGGGGGGGGGGTGGTCACATGCAGAGCCCTGAGGCTTTTCCCAGCTGGCAGCTCAGCTGTGCCTGAAGGGGCTGTAACTAGGAGTTTACTGTTTTAAAAATTCTTTCAGTCTTTTTTTTTCTTTTAACAAAAGGGATAACATTTATAACCAGATGGAAAAAGGGGCATCCCCATCATTCTGAGTGTCGACATCTTGCTGCCATGCCTCCCGTACTTGATTTCTTTTCTGTTAAAAACAAAATTATTTACAAAAAAAAAAAAAAAAAAAAAATCATATAAACTGATTTGGAATCACCAGCATAATGATAAAATTGGATCCTTGAAAGGAAACGTATTAATCCAGGGAATCCTGATGATTCATCAGTTATAAGAAGGTTACCTGCCCGTTGTACTCCACTGGTTTCACGCCCGCGTAAATGGGCAGGAAGCTGCTAGCCAGGAGAACCTGGAGGAGGAAACAGAAACAGCCCGCAAGTGTTAAGCGTTCACACACAAAACACACTTGATGTATTAGTAAAACATGTTACGTTTTTCCAAAAATAACAATGTTCACTGTAAAAGATTAAGTTCTATAGATTTCTTTAAAAAAAATTTTTTTTTTAACGTTTGTTTATTTTTGAGACAGAGAGAGACAGAGCATGAACGGGGGAGGGTCAGAGAGAGAGGGAGACACAGAATCTGAAACAGGCCCCAGGCTCTGAGCTGTCAGCACAGAGCCCGACGCGGGGCTCGAACTCACGGACCGCGAGATCATCACCTGAGCCAAAGTTGGACGCTTAACCGACTGAGCCACCCAGGCGCCCCAGTTCTATACATTTCAGCTGCACACCAGACACAGTTAAGGAGAAGGTAACAGTTCTACTGTCTGAAAAGACCCTGAACACAGAGGCGAGATTTCATGTTCTGTGACTCAACTGACTTCACCTGAGTAAAATCGCTATTTTAATTGTAGACGACCAGGTCATTAGAAAATTTCACTTCCAGGGAAGTCTACATTCGTGAGCACGTACAGGCTGCAAATAAATTATTCACGATGCTCTGTCATATGCCATAAAAATCATTTCTCAGGTTGCACTGTGGAGGGCGCCTCGCTGGCTCAGTCTGTAGAGTGTGTGGCTCGATCTTCGGGTCTTGAGTTCAAGCCCCATGTTGGGGGGTAGACTTTACTTGAAAAAAATAAAAATAAGGTTGCACTCTTATTTTTCAGAGGAGCAAACCCTCTGGTTATTAGAGAGGAGACCAGCCTGCAGCTTGGGAGGATTCTAATTTGTCCCCACGATGTTGCTAACGGGAGCGACACATTTCATGTGCTAGCAACATGGTCTGCATATATAATGCGACGGCAGCAGCTTGGGACAGCAGGTACGTGTTATCTTCTATTGAAAAAGGCGAAAAAGGTCGCCATTTAGAATATTAGCATTTCTTCCAACAGAACTTGGGCATTGGGAGCTTTTCTGACATTTACATGTTTCTTTTCTTTTTTCTCGTGCAGTCTCCAAATCGCTACTGTTCTGTTTGGAAAGACACAGCAGTAGATACTGAATATTTAAGCTAGAATCTTTCAACTAGTAACTGTTTCTTGTCAAGGATTTCATGAGATTTGGCAGGGGTGGGGTGGGCGTATATTATTCAGAAATGGATTACGGCCCCAAAACTGATTTGCAAATCGCCTATTTAGAATTATTTAGAACTCACAGAGCATGTTTCCCCAGGGAAACAATAGCGTAGGTATGTTTTCTGAGGTCAGCTTTCCAAGGCCAATATGTATATTCTGAACTGGGAGTAACGATAGATCCGGTCACCAGCAACTGCACTTTCTGTAGGAGGCGTCCTCTGTGGGGTGTAGCCTGGCTGGACCACTTTTATTTCTGCGTCGTGTACCTGGAACTTGGCACTGGCTTCTCTGTGCAGTGGTCCCAACTCTTAACAAGGCTCGTGGCTCCTCACTGCTGAAAAGTGCTGAAGGGACAGGGTCTGTGCCTCCTGCATGGTCGGTCAGGCCTTCTCAGACCCCACAAATGCCTGTTTTACCTCCCCGTCTCCACGGCAGGAATGCAGATGAGCACCCTTGGTGGGGTTCAGTGGGACAAACAAGGATTCGCCCATGTTGTTGGGGACGTGTCGAGCACAAGGGCTGAGGTTCTAACAGTCCCCATGGCAACGGGCTCCTGACAGGTGGCCCGGAAACATCTGGGGCATCAGGTGTGAGTGGTAGAACAGCACAAACCAAGACTCGGCAGGAAAGAAGGAAAGGACTGACACGCATCACATATCCCTCTTGTTCCAGGCTGGTGCCGGGTGCCCGAACCAGCGACGTCATCTGTGTACCCAGTGAAAAATGAAAATACAGGTATTAAGAATCGCAAGATGTCGGGGTGCCTGGGTGGCTCAGTCGGTTAAACATCCAACTATTCATTTCTGCTCAGGTCATGATCTCATGGTTTGTGAGATTGAGGCCCACATTGGGCTCTGTGCTGACAGCATGGAGCTTGCTTAGGATTCTCTCTCTCTCTCTCTCTCTCTCTCTCTCTCTCTCTCTCTCTCTCTCCCCACCTCCCCTGCTTGCATGCATACTCTCAAAATCAATAAATAAAGTTAAAAAAAAAAAAAGAATTGCAAGATGTTGACAACAGATCATCAAACCAAAGCACAATGGCAATCTTGCATGAGATTTGTCAACCATCTACAAACAAGACTGTAGACATGCCTGTCCTTAGCATCCCTCTTCTATTTTTAATGTTTATTTATTTTGAGAGAGAGAGGGAGAAAGTGAGCAGGGGAGGGGGAAAGAGAGAGGGAGAAAGAGAATCCCAAGCAGGCTCTGCGCTGTCAGCACACAGCCCAACTTAGTGCTTGATCCCATGAACCGTGAGATCATAAGCTGAGCTGAAATCAAGAGTTGCTTAAGTGGCTGAGCTGCCCAGGTGCTCCCGCGTTCCTCCTGAAATGTGTGGCTTGATAGAATGGTGAGCTGTGACGCCAGGCAAACCTGTTATACAAAGAGGAAAGCAGGAGTGAATATCATCTCGGGTGATTTGTGGGGCATTACTTCATAAGCCAGTGGGGGATGACAGGACAGAGCCAACCTTCTCGGCCCCACGACATCAGCACTTGGGTGTTTTCCAGAGAAAGGCTGTGCACAGTTTCCATTGTCACTGCATTCACCCTAAATGAATTTGGCTCTATCATCAATTGGCTACTCTTTAAAAAAAAAAAACAAAAAAAACAATTACAGGCCCTAGGTATGTTTTGTAGACACGCTGTGGCTATTTAATGAAGTAATTTGGCAAAAAGCAACATCGTGCTGTAGCAATCACTGGAATGCTCTGGGGATAGCAGACATATTGTGAAATTACAGTACTTAAGGGTCTTTAAAGAACCAAAGACACTCTGTAAATACAACGATTTATTTCATTATGCTGCATAAATAATCATATGTGCCCTGCAAAAAAAAAAAAAAAATCACCACCATTAGAATCAGAATGATGTGTTTTTCCTCCCCCCCTCCGTGTCAGAGTATAATGTAAAGTTCACAAGTTAATGCTTGCAAGTGTTTTCGGTGTTTGGTTGAAAAATGCTATTCAATTACTTTCCTACAGATAAGAAGAGTACGAATCTTCCTAAATGATATGAGGACTGCAGTGAACTAGAAAATACCTGTCAGTCCTCCAAATCAATGTATTTATTCTGACATAACTCACTTTCCCTGGACGTGGGCTGCTGATTTGCATATCAGACCAAGTTCAGTGGGAAAATTAGCTTCCACAGTAGAGAACTAAGTGTTCTGTCTTATTCGTGGTCTGTTTGCCGCCATTTTATTGCAAGCAAATGGAACGTTCGAAGGAAAGAGGCGAAGACTCACACTCTGAGGCCACGTAATAGGACACACAGTAGGTCTAAACATGTCCATACAGCGTGTCTTACCTCGTTGTTTTCCCAGTGAAATTTTTCTCACCAATAAAGCTCCACACATATAGAGTAGAGGTTCTCAGTGAAGGGAAGAGTGTCTTTGTTTCCTGGGGACATTTAGCGATGTCTGGAGACAGTTTTATTTGTCACAATTGTGTGTGTGTGTGTGGTGGGGGGATGGTTACTACTGGCATCTAGTGGGTAGAGTCAAGGGATGCTTCTACACACCTATTAATGCACAGGCCAGCCCCCACCACAGACAAGTATCAGACCCCAAATGTCAATAGCATTGTGGCTGACACACGGATGTAACATCTGGGTCTTGCCATTCATGGCCCATCACAGGACTCAGCACTTTAAACAGTGCACAGAGGTTAGAACGTTGATTTGCGTTTTTGTCTCATTCTTACTAAATATACAATGATAAAAATAAAAGCTAGTGACATCCTCTAGCAATGCACAAAACATCGCCAAGTGCATATTCAATGCACGCTCTGACTAGCTCTTTTCATTTTACATGTTATAGAAAAGGGGTGTTTAGAAAATTGTGTGGCCTGGCTTCCTTCAAGAATGAATTCCCAACAAGTTTCATTTATGCCTAAAGTTTGCTGTGGAGTTTAATGAGGAGCTGGCTATTTATTCAGAACCTGCTGGTGTAGTTGAAATTCAAAGACACGGTCAAATTTATCTTCCCAGGCTTCCCAGGATAATAAACAATCTTACATCAGGCCTTCGTTCACCTTCACTAGGCGAAATGTGCAAAGATCTTGCCGTAAGAGCATTCTCGCTAAGCGTGCAGCAACACGAGACTTCAGCACGATAGAGAGAGAGGGTGGTTCTTCCCAAGCGGGGCACGGTTCTGCACGAAAGCCTTCCTGGGACTATCGATCCAGGAGCATTCACTTGGGTCAAATGACCAGCTCAGACTACCTGTGTCCACCGGTTTTACAACGTGAAGAATTCAGCACTTGGTCCTAATGCACACAAGTGGCCACCACCAGCACGCCATGGCACAGTTAACTTCACAATCATGTCTGCTCAGCTGAGGAAGTAACCTAGGACTTTCTTAGAAACAAAGGATTTACCTCCCTCGTCACACTTTGCTGAAGGCTGATATTAAGATGTGCTTGGATTTCCTGGCTGCATGTTTCCTTGTGAAGAAAGATAGCCCAGAATTCCCGGGATAATGTGTAATGGGACCCGCTAGTAAAGGAATGGCTAAGGACCTATGGCACACGGGACAAGAGCCTGGAGAGCAAGGGCCCCTGAGTTGGTAAGTGCCCCCACACACGACTGCAGCTGATCTGCATAGCAATTTGTGGGGTAGGTGGGAATGTGCATTCCAACTGACAGAGAAGCTAAGGCACTGAGAAGTCAGTGGTCCCACCCACACTCCACCGAAGACGAGGGCTAGGCTTTCCATCACCAAGGTACCAAATGCCTTTGCAGAAACTGACCTCAACTTGGTGTTGATCTCCTCAACACACCCAGCCCACAGAAATGATCAGTGGAGTTCATCCTCCAAGGATACATTTTTATCTGCCCCCACAATTCATCCCCAAAAAGGGTGTGGCACCCCAAATGGATGTCCCTGGTTGATGAGAACAAGGGAGGTGTTTGGGGGAGGGGGCCCCTCGGGGCTCTGGTTTCACTGAATAAAGGGATCCTCCCTCTGGGGCTCATCTCCTACTTGCCTGGTAGCACAGTTCACAAGTGCCTCCCTGTCTCTGCTCAGTCACTACTAGGGGGAGGGGCATACTCAGCACCAATGAGTTCTGCACAAAATAACACCTGCAGACCACAGGTGTGACTTATAGTGGTATACAAACAATGGGGGAAAACCCCAACATGGAGTGTCTTAGTCAACTCTGGCTGCTGTACAAAATACCATAAATTGGGGGACTTCTAAACAATACACATTTATCACAGTTCTGGGGAGCACAAAGTCCAAGAACAGGGCACCAGCAGGTCTGGGGTCTGGTGAGAGCCCACTTCCTGGTTCATGGACAGCCATCTTCTCACTGTGTCCTCATGTGGCCGAAGGGGCCAGGGTGCTCTTTGGGGTCACTTTATGAGGGCACTGTTCTCATTCACGAGGATTCTGCCCTCATAACCTAATCACCCCCCAAAGGCCCCACCTGCTAATATCATCTCATGGGAGTTAGGTTCAACGTAAATTGTGGTGACAGAAACATTCAAGACCTAGCATTTCACCCCTGCCTCCCCCAAATTCATGTCCTTCCTGCATGCGAAATATATTCATCCCCTCCCCGTGCCCAAAAAAGTTTTAAGTTGCTCTAGCATCCACTCCAAAGTTTAAAGCTCAAAGCCTCACGCAAATAGCATCTAACTCAACTCTGGGTGGGACCTGAAGTACCGTTCATCCTGAGGCAATCTGCTGTCCAGCTGGGAACCTATTAGATCAGTCAGGTTATGCGTTTCCCAAATATGCAGTGAGAAGGCACAGCAGAGAAGGTCCCCTTCCAAAGGGAGAAATAAGGCAAGAAGAAGCATTCAGAGCAAGTCTGAAACCCAAGGGGGGTTTCAGTGCCACTAGACTTGAAGGCTGGAGGGTAGTCCTCCGTGGCTTGATGTTGTGCCTTACGAGCCCATGGGGGCAGGGTCCTGCCCCTGAAGCTTTGCTGGGCAGGGCTTGGGCCCCACCTCTGTGCTGGATCTGTGCCTCAGTCTCCCGCCAGAGGCTCCCCGGGGCTGGAACCCTCTGCCCACTGCGCTCTGTCTGGGATCTCCATGGTGGGCCCTCTCCCATGGCTCTAAGGCAGGGAGGACTGGCCTGTGAGAGGTGAGGGTGCGTCTACACTTGCCCTTATTCTCTGGGCTTCTCATGAGAGGGGCAGGCCTCCTGTGACCTCTCTGAGATGCCTCAGGGGTCATACTTCTGTTGTCTTGGGACAATAGTCCTGGCTTCTCTTTATAAGGCTGACAACAGCCTCATCAGATGACTGGTTTAGCCACCTCTTCCAGTTCTGTTCCCAAGAGGCTGTCATTCTTTTCAATAAGGACAGGCTGAGAAAGTCCCAAAGTTTTAAGTTCTACCTTGCCTTTGATAAGCAATTCCATCTTTAAGTCATTTCTCTCTTCTTGCATTTTATATAAGCAGTCAAGAGAAACCAGACCGCTCCTTCAACGCTCTGCTTAGAATGAGGACTCATCAAGTATTCATTTTCATCACTTCCAAGTTCAACCTTCCAGAAAACGCTGGGACAAGAACACAGTTCAGGCAGGTTCTTTGCTCCCTCATAGCAAGGAGGGCCTTGCTCCTACAGCGTTTGAGGACATGTCCTTGTTTCTTTCCGAGACCTCATCAGAATGGCTGTGCCACGCACAGTCCTACCGATTCTGTCTCCAGGCCCTTAGGGATTCATCACGAATATGGCGGCTCTCTCTCCAGCTCTCCTCGTTCTTTTCCGCGTCCTCTTCAGGATCACCTCTAAAGGTCCATTCATGGCAACGGGGGCTCTTTCTAGCATGTACCTCTAGTGTCCCCCAGCCTCTGTCTGCTACCCGGTTCCGAAGCTGCTTCCGAATGTGTAGATATGTGTTACGGAAGCGCCCCACTTTCCTGTGTTGGTCCATTTGGGAGCTACAGACCGGGTAGCTTACAGACAACAGACATCGATTTCTCACATTTCTGGTGGCCGGGACGTCCAAGATCAAGGTGGAGTCAGTGCCTGCTGACAGCCTGCTTCTTGCTGTGTTCTCACGAGGCAGGGAGCATGACCTAGCTGTGCAGGCTCTCTTTTATCAGGGCACTGATCCCCCAGGTGGGAGGGTTCTACCTTCATCACCTGTTCACCTCCCAAAGGTCCACCTCCTGGCACTATCACGTCAGGGATTCAGCATTCACTGTCTGAACTGGAGTAGGGGGGGGGGGCTACAAACATTCAGACCACAGCACTGAGTTAAATCACTGTGGACATAAGATGCAGAACACTATGGAAATCCAACGCTAAGGGAATCTTTGGACCACATAACTGGTTAACGGAGGTTCGCAGAAAATAATCTATCAGCACAGATATCAAATCAAAGAGTAATCTTTTATGCAACTAAATGCAGAGTTAACCAATGAAAGTTAAGTATGAGTCATCGCACAAAAGCAAATTTATAAAACGAAGCTAATGGTAAAGAGGTGTAAAATTAAATGCCAAAAGGTGGCAAAACTGGGTAGTAATGCATTTCCTGAGATGTTATAGATTTAGGTTAGCACACTGTGCGTGAACGCAGATGATAAGTAAGAAAAGCAATATGTAAGCAAAGGTGAATTGTACTCCCCAGAAAGAAAGCGGTGACACTTCAAATTTGACAACAGACTCATACGGACATGTTAACCGGTCACGTGTGTGGCTGAGTGCCTTATTTGTTGAACATTTACTGAATTTTGGCTTTAACCAACATGCACGCAGGGCTTTACTGCTGAAACAGCCTTTTCCATGCTTCATTCCATGTGCTGTCCATGGTGACACAGATTGACTTCTCACCTCCATTCCACGGTTGGACAAACTGAGGCTCCAACATAATTAGCCCCAGAGGACACTGCCAGGAAATGGCAGACCGGGGTAGAAACACTGGGAGATGCACATAAAACATGCAATACTCCAGGTGGGCCTGTGTGCGCCCACGCGGGCACACTTTTACACAGGCACCCGCTCCGTAATGAGAACTGGCAGTCAGCTGGTGGATAATAAGGAGCCCAGCATTAACAACAACAACAACAAACACAAAAAAAGCCCTAGTTGGTGAGGGAATAAATAGTTAATGATAAAATGGGTGGGAGATGCAACATGGTAGGGTGTCTGGGGGGGCTCAGTCGGGTAAGCGTGCAACTCTTACTTCAGCTCAGGTCGTGATCTCATGCTTTGTAGGATCAAGCCCCTCATCGGGCTCTGTGCTGACAGCACGGAGCCTGCTTGGCATCCCTCTCCCTCTCTCCCTGCCTCTGTCTCTCTCACAATAAGTAAATAAACTTAAAAACCCAGGAAGCAAACCCAAGGCTGTGTTCAGACCCAGCTATACAAGGCCCCCAGGAGACCAGCTGTGCACCGTGGGGCTGGTTCCCCTCCTGGCTTTGGGAGGCCTCGCGGCTCCCTGTCTCCCCGTCTCCCCGTGAGGGAAGTGGAAAAGCTGTCTCTGAGCTTCCTTCTCTCCTTCCCCGCGGCTCTACGTGGTCAGAAGGGCCACCCTGCACGTGGCACTTCTCAGAGCATTCCACCACTGGCCTCTTTGCTACCCAGACCACGTGAGCTGGTCACGTCCCCACCCAGAAGGGAGCGGGCTTTCTTCCCCCTCCCCGAGTCTTCTCCTCTCCTCGTGTAGTCTCTGCCGGTCCTACTCCGGAACCAAATGCTTCCCAAGTATTCCAGGCACGGATATCAGACATTTCACAGTCACTGTCTACCATCAAGGAAATATCTATCCTTCCTATTTTCCGTTCTGAAAAAGGTTAGAGCATTCAGCTAAACATTTAAAATGCTTCTCGTAGAACCTAGGATAAATGTTAATTATTCAATTATTCTCCTTACAAGATGTAACACATTTGTGTCAACTATTTCTCTTCTGTTCAATGAACTCAAGTAATTACACCAATTCTCTGAATAGTTATTATCCAAAACAAAGGAAATGGAAAAAAAAAATCATGTTTACTTACTGCAATAGTTGCTGTTGCTACTGTAACAAATTACCACAAACTGAGAGGCTTAAAATAACACAAATCCGTCCTCATGCTGTCGAGTGATCGGCATCTCTCCTGGAGCTAAAAGTGAGCTGGGACTGGCCCGCACTCCTTCTGGGAGGCTGCAGGGGGAGTGTTCCCTGCTCATTCACATACTGGCAGAGTTCTGTTGCATAGGCTGCTGGACAGGAGTCCCCTTGTGCCTTGCTGGCTGTTGGAGGGGAGCGGCCACAGCGCCCTCTATGTGTGTGCTCTATTTCCAAGAGGGCTCTAAGGCTCAGAACGAGCAATGGTGCCTGGCATCCGGGAAAGATCTCCATCTGTAAGGACTCACAGACTTAGTTTGGATCCCCCCAGATAATCTGGGATCATCTCCCCGTTTCTAGATCTTTACCTCAATTGTATTTATAAGATTCTTTTTGCCACGTGAGGTGACACATTCACAAGTGCTGGAGATTAGAGTGTGGACATCTTTGGGGGCCATTATTCAGCCAAACACACTGCCACATAAAAGGAATTGAGAGACAGGGCGCTTGGGTGGCCGAGTCGGTTAAGCGTCTGACTCTTGATTTTGGCTTAGGTCATGATCTCGTGGTTGGTGAGTTCGAGCCCCGTGTCAGGCTCTGCCTGCTTGGGATTCTCTCTCTCCCCTCTCTGTCCTTCTCCCGCTTGCACTCTCTCTCTCTCTCAAAATAAGTAAACTTAAGAAAATTAAAAAAAAAAAAAAAGAAGTAATTCAGAGGAGGATAATCTTATCCACCATATGATAATCTACACGTAATCACGTAGAATGTTGGAGACCTGGGCTGTATTCCCAGCAGGGCCACTGACCAGCTAAGTTATTTTGTTTTTAAATTTTTTTTTAATGTTTATTTATTTTTGAGAGAGAGACAGAGTGCGAGCAGCGGAGGGGCAGAGAGAGAGGGAGACTCATAATCCAAAGCAGGCTCCAGGCTCTGAGCTGTCAGTACAGAGCCCAACGTGGGGCTCGAACTCGGGAACGACAAGATCATGACCTGAGGCGAAGTCGGAAGCTTAACTGAATGAGCCACCCCGGTGCCCCAGCTAAGTTATTTTGTAAAGGTCACTCTACATGGAGGATCCAGACTCTTTGTTCTTTCATCGTAAACGAGGCCACTGTGACAGATGCCCCTGCGGTTCGTTTACGTATTCATGCGTAGTCACTCACTGAGCCGTGCCAGGTGCCGGGACTATGAGAGCGGAGAAAACAGAGCAGCTCTTGGCCACGCAGAGCTTACATTCTAGTGGAGAGAGACCGACGGTAAAAATGAAGTCATAAAGCAGGAAAATCCGCAGCGGGTGAACAGGGATAAAGAAGGTAGGACGGGAGACAGGAAACACCAGGGCTCCGCCAGTGAGGACAGGGTAGGCAAAGGACAGATGCAATGAGGAGGAAGTGACTGGAATGAAGTCCACCTGTTTCATGACACAGCGACTGCGGTCCTGCTCCCGTGCAAACCAGAAGAGGTCTTCTAACACACTGACAGCCTCCTGTATCTGTACTGGCATCAGCACATTGTGACAATTCACGTGTGCACTGACCAGTTTCTCCCTTTATACTTTGCAAGGCTCTGTGAGATTATAGAAAAATGTCTTTTTCTAAGATAGAAAGACTATTCATTTATAAGCGAGAGACTAGCACAGTCAGCACAGCAAGTAAAAATATTCTAATCTATTAAGTCACAAAGTAATTTCGCTTGTCAGTTCAACATTTCATTAGGTATTTCAAATTATATCATTCACACAGTAAAACTCGAACAGTATGATTCGATAGTAAAAATCAATGCATTTATCATGTAATTCAGGCGGAACTTTTTTTACCAGTCGCTCCAAATCCATTGCCCACTGCTGTAACCAAACACACATCCTCTATCATGTCATCCAGAGCTGGCCATGATTCCCACAAAGGGGGAAGGAAAGGAAAAAAACTGCCCAGCTTCTGCAAGAAAAGTGCACTCTTTCCAATTTACAAATATTTGATGTATTACCTTAGCAAGCACACTGTTATTTGCAACTTTAGCCAAAGTATTTCCCGGACATAATAAATCCACCAGTGAGCAACTTTCAAATGCGTTTGCATAGAAAAGCATGAAAACAAAATGGGAGAATCCAATGGGACAGGACACTGAAAAGCCAAGAGACCTGGGGTCCAGAGGGCATTCCCGCTGGCAGGTCATGCAAACTCTATCCCTTTCTCCTCCTTGACAGAAGAGTAAAAGGGCAGTAATCACATCTGTCTTCCCTGTCTTCCCTACCAGCTACGTCATTTCAAGGTACTGAGTACACCCACCCTGCTCAGCTGCACCCAAGTGACGCTGTGTGACACCCGGGGACACTGGCCAATCGATCCCCAAACACATGATTTGTTGAGTGCGCATCATGTATCAGGTGTGATGTGAAACCTGGATCCACAGAACGTGGCGATGCTCACTGCTGGGAGAAGTATTTAAATCAGTACTCGCCGAACGCCTCAAACGTGAGATGCGGCTGTGTTACCTTAATAAGGTCCTCCCTGGAGGAAAACTTTGAGACCAGGTAATTTTGTCTGGTTTTCGTGTTGGTGATAGATACGTGCAGTCGGTTGTGGGCCAGCTCATGAGCATTGGCAGGGAGAATCAAGTCCATTCCGCTTCTAAAGAAGAAAAAGTGACTCGTGTCACTCACCTTGAATTATTGAACGCCTTGTAAATATTTTCGAAGGGAGGATTCTGTGCTGAGCCTGCCACGGTTTACACAGAGTGTCCTCGACACTGCGTCTTCACAGGCTTTGGGGGAAATGTTCTATACACAGAGGTATACCTCAATCGGGCCATGAAATCATAGCCGGGTGTTAGTGCCCCAAAAGACTGCCTTCGGATTTCTTCGGCAAACTTGTAGGTAAACTCATTACATTCCTGGAAAAGAAAATGAATAGGTAACCCTGTGATTTCCAAGTGACAATAACGACAACACATTCCTTCTTTTTCCAGAATGCTGTGGCCATCACACAAGGAACCCTGGACCCTACACCCTGTAAACCCAACCCTTAGAGTTTGGGGGGCCCCTTTCCTTCACAGGTACATGAATCCCCATTTGACCTGGCCCTCACCCATCGTTCTTAGTCCCCAGGCAGGCTCTGTGTTTTCCAAAATCCCATCTTTTTGTTTTTTGCTTTCCCCCCTTCTTTTCTTTTCAAACGAGTTCAAATGGCTTCAGCCACATCTGGGGAATCCTTGAAGTCTCAATTCTGATGCTCATTTAGGACCCATTCTGCTACACGTTTTTCCAACACAACTGACCTCCTCTCCCATCCCAACTCTATGGCCTCTGGAACAGTCTGACTGTGACAGTACTGATTATAAATGATACCGTGAACGACCGAGAGGGGAGTCATGGTCACTGCCGTTTGTCTTTCGAGTCGAGTCTCGGGCATTGGTATTTGTTTGTAACAGTCTCTGAGGGGCGTGGAGTTGGGGAGCGGGGTGCGTCTAATGTGCTGGTATCCACGGATGCAGTGTCTGTCAGCTCATGCTCACATAACCCTGCAAGATGGATATAATCACCCCACTTGACAGGTAAGAAGACTGAGGCTTGGAAAGATTAAGCTTCCTTCTCAATTTTTCAGCAAAAATCCTCCAGAGTCGGATTTGAAACCAGGTCTTTCCTTTATTAATTCATACATTAAGCAACCTAGATGGGGTCCGAGGCACTGGGACTCAGCCGGAACGAGATACAGAGATCCCTTGCCCTCATGAGACATAGCGGTGCCTCAGTGTGTGGGGCCCAGAGCACTGTGAGAGCGCCGTGAAGGCGGGAGAAGCAGAATGAAGCCTCTCATCCCCAAAGACGTCCACATTCTGGTCCCTGCACTGTGTGCATGTTTCCTCACGGAGCAAAGCAATCTTGCGGATGTGGTTAAAGGTTTTGAGACGGGACCTTATCCCGGATTGCCTAGGTGAGGCCAGTATAATCACAAGGATCCCTGTAAGTGAAAGAGGCTGTCAGGAGTATCAGCCTTAGAGAGATCTGAAGGTGCCGTCCTTAAGGTGAAAGAGCGAGGGAGGGGCTGTGACCCCAGAGATGCAGGCTGCTTCTAGAAACCGTAAAAGGCAAGGAAACCGATTCTCTTCTGGAGCCTCCCGAGGGAGCGCGGCCCTGCTGACAATCTGATTTTGTCCAGCGAGACCTTTCCAGAATTATGACCTCCGGAACTCGAAGGGAATAAATGTGTGCTGTTTTAAGCCACTAAAACATTTTATCGTAGCAGCAAGAAGAAAAGTAATACAGTGAGCGTTAACCAGAGCCTCCCACAGCGTGTGACATGTGTAGGAGCTGGACAGGAGATGGGAATAGATGGGGAAGACAGAGACATCTGTGAGCACAGGCCAGCAAGGGACACTGACCTGAAGGTCATCATCAGTGAGCCGTGTGAGGACTAAGTCACCTGGGGCCTTGGGAAGCATGCTTAGAAATCTGGATCCTATGCTGAGTCAAAAGAGAGCCGGGAGTGGCGGGCGGGTGGGTGGGGGGAAGGTCGAGGGAATAAGAGAATCAGAGTTGTGTTTGGGTAAAATCAGCAGAAGTGCTGTGAGGTGGGTGGTCTGTCGGCAGTGGGAGTGGACGCGGGCCGCCGTCAGGAAGCCGCCTCGAGAGACGGCCCCCCAAGTGTGTGCTCCTTCCACTAAGCTGGACGGCCCACCACTAAGCTGGACGGCCCACCTAACCTCCTTTCTTATGTTAATTTTAGTTACACACACCCCTGATCACAATGGAAACTTATTAAGGAATGGACTTTGTGTGCTAACACTGTGCCTGGCAAACTGTGAGGGCTGAGGAAAGGCTTGAAGCACTGAGCTCTTACATATCAACATCTAAATTTGCCTGCCGCCTAAAATACACCCAGCATCAGGTGCTCCTCTTAATTATACATGCATACGCTCTGAACTGGATTAATTACTCACATATTTGTCACAACACCACACAGCTCGAGGAACCGTCAGCAAGAGCTGAGCTAACACGGATGTGACTAAAGTACAAAACAGTGTGCTAAAAAACTCAAAGCGACCCTACAGGTGGCGTATTTCAAGTGTTGAAGAGAAATAAAATAACCTTAAACCACATGGCTGAAAATTTATGTTGAAAAAGGAGAAATGCGGATGCTCTAGGTTAATACAGAGAATCATTCTCCACCTTCCAGTGTGAACACCCAGTAAGTCCTACCCCTTTACCAACCTACCAACCAACCCAATCACAGCAACACAACTAGACGGTAAGATGGGTTTCCAATTCATTGAAAAAACATAGAACAGGTAATCTAGCTTCAATATGATATCACATCTCGAATCCAGATAAAACATCAATATCTGATCACAGAATTTCAGTTAAGTGCCAGTATTATGGCAGAATTTCCAAATCACATTAATTCTAAATCACACTTAATACATTTTTCTTAATGTTTATTTTTGAGAGAGAGCGAGAGAGAGTGAGCAGGGGAGGTGCAGAGAGAGAGAGGGACACAGAGGGTTCAAAGCAGGCTCTGCGTGGACAGCACAGAGCCCGACACGGGGCTCAAACTCATGAACCGTGAGCTCATGACCTGAGCTGAAGTTGGACACTGAACAGACTGAGCCACCCCGGACCCCACAATTAAAACATTTCAAACTCTGAGGATTCAAAATCAAGCCTACTCAATTTCATAGCTGGGGGTTTGCCCCACCTACAGAAAAGACGGCACCAGGGAGGAGGAAACAATCTCTTAGTAGACCCCTGCCTCAAAAAGTTCTGGAATAGAACTACTTTGCAATCCAAACCATAGGATTCTGCCAACTTAGGGGGTTTTCACACCTTAGTTATATGTTCACTGCCTTCAGGTTCTCATTCTGTGCCATGTATACAGTTTTCCATCACCTTCCTCGTTACCAATAAAGCAACCATATAAAGACGGGAAGACAAGAAGCGTATTTCCAAATGGCCTCATATCCAGCTTCTGTTCCATAAGAAGCTTGTCATCGATTTGAGAACAAGATTTTGGGTGTTTAAAATTTTGTAGTTTTGAAATTTTAAATGTGACTTAAATTTATTCTTGTGCATGAATGTGTTAATTATTATTTGATTACTGCTTAAAGCCACTAGAGTATGTAAGGAAGGAATGAATGTGATATTCTCTACCTACAAAGACCGCTCTCACAGTCAGCAGATGCATGATTGCTGTCCAGAAGCAGAAAACACATTTTTACCACATAGAATGCCTTAAGTGAAATGCCTAATGGAAGCTTATTTTCATTACTTCTGGATAAATCGCTTGAAATTCATGGTGTCTGACTGAGAATGAAAAACAAATAAAACCCCTGTATCATTCCACTTAATAGAAATTATTGGCCCACGTTTTCATTTATACAACTGTTTGTCAATAGGAGCGAACAAAGCGTTATCGGCCACATGCTCAGGGCCTTGAAAACAGGCCCTGTGTTCTCATGATCAGATAAAACAAATATTGTTTGCTTGAAAGAAACCGAGCTGGAATCTTAAGACTAAATACTCAAGAGTAAAAAAAAAAAAAAAAAAAAAGGCATTTTGTTTCCTTGTCTCACTGTCACCCCAAATAATCCTTCCCGGAATCTAGAGCACAGATCCCTAATAATTAAATTTTTAAAGAAAAGTCTTAACCTTTTCTGTTACCCAGGCAAAGGATTATTTCTCTGTAGTTAACTTAGCACAGCTAACGTTCATCTCTGTGGTTCGGTCTTAATTTCCTGACGAGGAACACAGCCTAGTTACCACTTAATTACCTCTATTCTTTCTGGTGCTGTTAATAGGACGGTAGCAACCAAGGATCCCGCAGAAGCCCCTGCAAAGGCCTTGACATCCTTCAGGAGCTTTCGGCCATGTCTGTAAAGTGCCGATGCTGCCCCCAAGTGGTAAATGCCCAGAAACCCGCATGCTGCAAAGGACAGGTTGATGTGCTTCATTCGAGCTGTGAAATTGACGAAACAAAAGACAAAAATGCTGTAAATCGGTATAGCTTATTCCACATGGCTTGAGTCTTAGGATAGTCATCATTCCAAGGCTTTCTTTAAATATATAATTCTCTGTGCTAAGCACAGTATTTTCAATTAAAGTCTAATTAAATACTCAAAATTTTCAGGAGAACTTTTCCCCCTTTCCCCTTGACTCAATATAGTTTTATTAATTAAAAAAATGACAACATTCCATATTTATTCATCACATATATTATGCAATGTACAAGTACTCGGCAAGAAACGTCAAATTACAACCGGCAAGGCTTTTTTTTTTTTTTTTTTTTTTGACCTTTGTACTTTTGAGACAGGGCTGCTATAGTGAAAGGTAAAATCGGCATATACTAGCAAATTCCTAAGGGTGCATGTGTTCTTTGCAAATGCATCACTACATTTCAAAAGTCCCCCTTCCCATTGCCCCACATTTCCACTGCAAGCATCCATATATTCAAAACAGAACAAAACCAAAAAAATACTGATTCCCACGACTATTCCATAAGGCAATGAGCGATTATTCATTAATGCCATACATTTTCATCACCAAGTTTCTCAAGACAAACTAAGGTCATGACTGGCAAGGGCAACTGAAGGCTCCAAGATATGTGAAGCGCACCCGTTCCTTGATTGCTTGTGATAAAGTGAACGATAGAAGTGTTCCGTGAAGGCTCAGTGCACCTGGCCTCACCACGTGGATGAAATCAAGCAGCCACAACGCTGCTCACCTGGAGGACTCCCATTCTGCACCCCTCCCCCCCCCCACGACTCCGGGGCCTTCGAATGAGGCACCTGGCCTGGGCCTCGAATTTAGGAACCTGAGACCACCCTTGTGGGCGGGAGGAGGCTCAGCCCAACCGCAGTCGAGCCCCAGGGTGCTTCTGTCTGCTGCCAGGGGGCGGTGGCGTGGGGATCGCCGTCCCACCAGACGGGGTTCTGGGGCCCAGCTCCGACCCACCCACCCGGAGGAGCGACCTCCAGAGCCTGGAGCCCGCCCCGCGCCCGCCTTGAGCTCCGCCCTACCAATGCAGGCCTGAGGCACTTCCATGTTGAGCGGCCCCCTTAACCGGAAGGCGGGCCTGGCCGTCACTCAACAAGGCCCCGCCCATCAGGGCTGGCCCACGCTCGCGGCGCGCCTGCCCAGGAAGGTCTCGTGAAGGGGTCGGGGCGGAGCTACGCGGGCGGCGCTGAAGCCGTCAGGCTGACGCAGGTCTCCCCCCGCCTCCCCCGGCCCCGCCCACGCTATTTAAACCACTGGACTCAACATGGCGGCGCGCACTCGGACGCTTGACCCGGGCGTCCCCGGACGCGGGTAAGCGGCGACACTTTCGTCCCCAGTCCTGCTGTCTCCCATACCTAGCGATGCGTTGTAGTCCCTCTGCACTTTTTAGCCGACCCCCTCGCTTGCGAGCTCACTGACCCTGAACGACCCTCAGTCGCTACGCACCGGAAGTGCTTGGCCCTCTTCGCGGCTGTCCCCCGGAAGTGGTTTTCCCCCTTTTCTCCCCCTTCCCCTTTAGGGGCGGTCCTGCTGGCCCAAAGGGCGGGGTCCACGGGCGGCGTTGTGGCCGGCCGCCTGGCTGCTCTTCAGCGCCCCTCTCTACTTGTTCTGCAGGCATTGCTGGAAAGGCCGGACTGTGGCTTGGGGCAGCGTGCACAGCCTCAGGCTCCTTAGGCTTTGTGACCTTGCGCGGGTTGCCTCACCCCCGGGAACTTCTCCGCTGACAAACCTGCAAAGTGGGATGCTGACGTGCAAGCTGGTGCTAAACCGTAAAGCTGGTGCTAAACCGTAAAGCTCGTGCCCCTCGCGCACGGGCCTTCAGTATATGGCCTCTGTTTCGCTTGCTGGCTCCGGATAGACTTGAGACCTGGTGGCCAAGCCGCTGGCATCCCCTGCGAGCCAGCTTCTGTCTAATCTGAGAATAAGCGAGGCTGGAATTCCTGGTGGAAGGTTCTCCAGGTTCCCTTTGTCGAAGGACAGATTTACCCTGACCGCAGCTACTATAGGAGAATCTGAAACATGTGCCAGTGTCTTGGCCCGAAAGTGAAGGGTGGGGTGGGGGGGGGCTCCCCAAATGGCCTTCACGTTGGGCTTTTTCTTCCTCCGGCACTGGGGATGCCAGGACCTGAGCCCACAGCGCTAACTGTAAGCCAGAGCCCCGGATGTGATGAGTGCGCAGATTTTGGTGTTCGTGCTCCTAAATAGCCTTCTGAGAGCGAGCGGGGGTCCTGAAGACACCCTAATGTCTAAGCCTAGTGCGACTCCGTTAGGTGAGGAGGTTTTCACTGCCCTTAGAGTTTCGGGAAGGTGAAGTGTACGTCGAGGAAATCGGGGAGGACGAGCTCTCCCTTCTTTCTTCCTTGCACCGCCCCGTGAGCGTGGTGGAGGGTGGTTCTGCCAGGAGAGCATCCTCCAGGAAGCGTCCTAGGAACGAAGGCTCCTGGGCCTCCTATCGGGTGTCCTGAAGCAGCATCTGCCTTTTAAGAGCCCCCTGCTCCCCCTTGCCCCCATTGCTATGCACCCTGAAGCTTGTGAAACCCTGGTGTAGCTGGTGGGGTGATCTGGCTCCAGGTGACGTGGTGGCATTGCCAGTTCCCGGAGAGACAAAGTCCCCAGAGCCAGAGGCTGGGGCGGTGGTGAGACTGCAACTCTTCCCTGTGTGTGAGCACTGTCGGCAGGCTGATTCAGAGCGTGCTGAAAACTTGGTCACTGGGCAGCCTGGATGAGCAGCATGACCACGGGAGCCTTCGCTTAAAGGAAACCTGAGATCCCACGCTGTTACCACACCTGCTGGTGAGTGAGATTCCTCGCCATTTAAGTGTCATGGCAAAAGCGTTCCAAAAGTTGCACAATTTAATTCTTACCGTTTTAGTGCTCGCTTCGGCAGGACATATACTAATTCTTACCGTTTTTTGTTTTTTTTTTAATTTATTTTTTTAACGTTTATTTATTTTTGAGACAGAGACAGAGCATGAACAGGGGAGGGGCAAAGAGAGAGGGAGACACAGAATTGGAAGCAGGCTCCAGGCTCTGAGCCATCAGCCCAGAGCCCGACGCGGGGCTCGAACTCGCGGACCGCGAGATCGTGACCTGAGCTGAAGTGGGACGCCCAACCGACTGAGCCACCCAGGCGCCCCTAATTCTTACCGTTTTAAACTGTCTTAAAAACTAGTCTCCTTTTTCTCTTCTACCCCATGGCATATTCTCATGCAGCTGATTCGAATAGCTCAGCAATCATGGGCGCCTGGGGGGCTCAGTTGGTTAAGTGTCCGACGCTTGCTGTGGCTCAGGTTTTGATCTCATGTTTCGTGAGCTCAAGCCCTGCATTGGGCTCTGTGCTGACAGTGTGCAGCCTGCTTGGGATTCTCTCTCTCTCTCTCTCTCTCTCTCTGTCTCTCTCTCTCTCAATAAATAAACTTAAAAAAAAAATTCAGCTCCCCAAGGTAAGGAACAATATAAGACCCATTCACATTTGTTTTCATAATTTAAAGGCCATTAACACTGGGTGCATCATCAGTAAGTATGTGTTTTGGGTTGTTGCATTTAAGTGAATTACTCGTGTGAGTATATAGTAACTTAATTGCCCTTTAAGAACATTTTTTACCAGTTCGTTTGCTTCTTTTTGCTTCTCTATTTTCCTTTGTAATTTAGTTTTGAACTGGTTTATTGAGCCATTCACCAAACATTCGTCAAGCATACGTTGTGTTACAGATACTGTGCTGGTACAGGGCTTACAGAGTTGAGCAGAATGGAGTTCTCCCTCATCAGAAATGCCGGTTGTACGGACAGGGAGGCGGTTGATTTATAATTACAGAGACCTGATCCTGTGCAGGCATGTGAACGCCCAGCTGCAGGGAAGGAAACGCTGCCCTCGGAGAGACCGCCCACGGGAGCACCTGGCAGGAAAGCCCAGGTGGAGACCCGCCTCTCCTTTCCCTGTGCCCAGCGTCCTCCCACAGCATTTTATCAACTGTGCCATAAAGACGGAGAAAAGCACAGGGTAAGGGGTACTTGTCACACCTCTGCCCCCAGGACAGGACGTCATCTCAGTATTTCTGAGTCTACCCTCTTCTTCCAGTCCACTCTCCTGTCATAGGCTCTGGAGTTCTGTCTTGTCCAGCAAGAGAGCGGACGCAGGCTTGAACTGCAAAAGAGGGTAATGTCCAGGAGGAGACAAGAGCCCTGAGGAAGGGTCCTGGCTCCGTTTCTATTATTATTTTTACAAGCGTGATGGACGTGCACAAAGAGACGATGAAACCGTGAACATTAACTCATGGGCGTGGGGGAAAGGAGGTCTTGAAGGTATGCGGTGTTAGGGTTTTGGGTCAATACAAAACAAAATCCTGGTGCCGGGCAGATGGTTGTTAACGGCAGTCATGAGGCGCCCTGTCTCTTGGTCTTAGCCGGCCTAGGGGGTGAGACAAATACAGCATGCTGCCTCAGGGCCAACAAGGCACTGACTTTTGCTAATTAGCTTCGCTCAGGGCAACCTCCTCTAAAGTCCTCTTTACCTATTGTGGTCCTTCCTTCCTGTGAAGCATATTCTCATGCAGCTGATTTGAAAGCTCAGCAATCATGGGCGCCTGGGGGGCTCAGTTGGTTAAGTGTCCAATTCTTGCTGTGGCTCAAGTTTTGATCTCATGTTTCGTGAGCTCAAGCCCTGCATTGGGCTCTGTGCTGACAGTGCGGAGCCTGCTTGGGATATTCTCCCCCTCTCTCTCTCTCTCTTCTCTCTCAGTAAATAGATAAACTTAAAAAACAAAAAAAGACCAGCTTTCTGCTGTTGTACTAAGTTGGGGGGCACTTCTGCCCTGACTGGTTATTTTGATTACCTCACCTTTGGAAGCCTTCATCCTGAGGCTTCCTGTCCCTATACCTTTTCTGTCCTGGGGGCCCTTTGCCTTGTTTGCCTCATCTCACCTGCCTGATCTTGGAAGCCTTCATCCTGAGGCTTCTGGTTCCCGTATGCCTTGTTAACTCATGGCTGCAAGCTCCGGGACCTTCTGAGCTCTTTCCCACACTCTCCGTGTACTGTGATGTCATTTTCCCATCTTGGCGTCTTACCGCATGTTAATACCTCTGTGGGACTGGCTCTCATTGCCTGGCAACAGCCTTGTCCTCTCTCCTTTTTGGTAACTCATCACCCCTGTCACCTCCTCCCAGAATCTTGCACACTGTTACTGATTTCAGGGCAGTGTGGCCACACTGTTGGAGCTCACAGCAGTGCCCTTTCCATGGGGGCGTCAGGTCCTAATGGTAGATGATGTCAGCACACCCTCCGTGCCTCGTAGAAGCGTCCCCTTGTTTAGAGAGCACCGCAGAATTCAGAGAAGGGCACTTTTGCAGTCATGGCACAGAACGTCCCATCCGAACCCAGGGAGATACACTGGATCCCTTCCCAGGGATCCCTCTCTCTGAGGAAGGACGTGAAGTCATCGATGAATGGCAGAGGGAGCCAGCCCTCACGTAAACGTGACTTCAGGGGAACCAGGGCTGGGGAAGACACAACCAGGGGTAGGCGTGACAGCATTTCTTGAGCCTGTGGGTGCAGCAGTGACCGTCTGTGGGTCACTCCCCCATTGCACTCACCCTTTTCTGTTTGCTTTCTTGAGGTACTTAGAACTCACTTTCTACGTCCTGCAAACAAGACAGTGTCACTAACAGACGTACTTCCTCCGTTGCATCTGTTTTCTCTTTACTAGAAATTTGCGGGAAAAACTAATGCCTTGAAAGAGCACTGGGTGAATCCTTTCTAAATGGGAGAATATTGTTTCAAAAACTATTTGAATTATATGTGCAATATACACGTATTCTTTCTTTTGCATGTATATAACAAAAGGCCTTTCTTTGACACCATAAGAACCCAAAGTAGACATTCTTAAGTGTGATTTATTTATGATTGGATGCATCTAACAATATATACGTTTTTCTAAACATGGCATAGAAATTAAATATCAAGTTGTCTGTATGGCATAGAAATTAAATATCAAGTTGCTATGAAAGACGTTTTTAAAATGTAACACTTGTTTATAAGCTTTTATTTAATTAAAATTTTGGGGGGCACCTGGGTGGCTCAGTCGGTTAAGCGTCTGACTTTAGGTCAGGTTGTGACCTCGCTGTCCATGAGTTCAAGCCCCGTGTCCGGCTCTGGGAAGACAGCTCAGAGTCTGCAGCCTGCTTTGGATTCTGTGTCTCCCTCTCTCTGCTTCTCCCCACTCGCTGTCTCTCAAAAATGAATAAACATTTAAAAAATTAAAAAAAAATTTAAGCTTCCTTCTAGTTTAACACATTCCCAATATGTTATACATTTGCATTGACAAATAGGGATGGTGAAGATTCTCTGAGTGTTTCTACTATTGTGTCGGAATTAATTACACTACTTGTGGTTGATATTCTACATAAGCAGAAGATAGAGCAGGAGACGTTTGAAAATTTGCATACTTAAAAATATATTTTGTTGCAAAGAGGTTTCAATCTTTGATACGGAAGTGGTGGAATTGGGGCACCAAATGCATACCGAGTCCTAATTAAAAAAAAAAAATAATAATGATTTTTGGGAGAGCGCAAGCAGGAAGGGGCACAGAAAGGGGGACAGAGGATTCGAAGTGGGCTTGAATTCAGAAACCTCGAGATGATGACCTGAGCCAAACTTGGTTGCTCAACGGACTGAGCCACCCAGGCGCCCCAAGGTTATAAATATCTTGGAAAGCCCAATGAAACAAGATCTGTGTTTGCTGCCCCGTATACTTTGTTGCGAAACAGCTCTACCCTTGATTGGCCACAGTCGTGGTCCACAGTTCCTACAGGTGGATGGATAGCATCCTTCTTGCCAGCCTTCAAATGGTTTTCTTGCAGTGGAGGAGATCATTAGGGAAATAACGTCAGTGTCAAATAAGTGAAATTGTTGAATGATAAGCAGAATGTCCACGTTCGTGACTTCAGCTTCATTAATTTTACCAAAATGCTGTATTTTAATGCAGACCTCTGTATTATTGCTGCTGTTAGCAAAAGAAGCACCCTAATTGCTAGAACATCCAATTATCTAATCACCTCATTTCAAGAGGACAAACTAAGGGTTTCAGTCTCTTTTGGTTTTGCAAAATGCCTTATTTTCCTGAGCATCTACTTCATTTATTGACCTCCCTTGACATGCTGGTCCTTCATAAACACCGTCTCGTATAACTTTTACAACAATGGGGAAAGGGAAAACACCTATAATGGGTGGAAATTTAGAAAGAAAACCATTTTCCCATATCCACACAGACGCAGAGATTATCAGCCGAGATCCCCATCAGACGAAAACACCCCTGGTACACAGATCTGTCCTACACGGTTGGAAAAACGAATTAATAAGTGCTCATGTACAAACATGAATTAATAACATAGTAAGCTCTCATTAGGTGCTGAGGGTTGTGCTATTTGGCAACCAAAGGTTTCAGAACCTCGTTTCTTCCTTCAGTTCTTTCTCTGGCCGGAATTTGTAACTGGTGTTTGTATTTAGATACTTAAAACTTTACTGAAAAATGGTAGAAGTCTTTAATGTGACCTATAGATTTGTTTATGGCATTTAGAGAACTTGTTTATATCTGGCAAAGAAGAAAAAAAAAAAAAGCAAGTCTAGCAAGTAATTAAAGCTGCCCTTTCTCCATGTATCAATGACAGCAGTAACTCTTTCTGGTTACTTTTCCTGGAAGCTGTGTCACAAAGTAGGTTATTATGAAAGAACATAATTTCCAGTAGGAGCGATGTATGTCAGTGAGCAAGGTCTTAACTCAGAGAAATCGTTTTGGTAATCATTTATCTTTATGCCTTTGTTCTTTGAATAAACTTTATTTAGTGTTTAGTATATGACAAGGACTGCGCTAGGGATTAGGGGGAAAAATCTTAAGATAAACTTAAAAAACCTTTAGTTCACTGTTTTTTTAATTTTTTTTTTCTCTTGCTGGAATGTCCTTGCACATTTTTTTTTTCTATTTTATTAAGCCCTATTTATTCTTCAAGGCCTAAATCAGGTGCTGCTGCCTCATTATATCGTTCAGTATTCACCATACCCTCCTCTTTGTTGGTCCACGAGGTGTTGCCATACCCTTTATAAGTTTTTATTTCAGTAGAGATGTAGTTGCTTCCACAGTGTTCAGAGTTCATTGGTAGGAAAGACTGGTGCTTCTTGCTTTTGCTGGCATCTAGTAAGTATAGACTAGTAAGTATAAGAGTTGGGCATCTTTAGTGGGCATGTTTCAGGTAATCTAACTGGCTTAAGCAGGAAGAGAATTGCTGGTTAAAATAATGTAGAAGTTTAGAGGTAGGGCTACCTGCAGGTATGGCTGGATCAAGCACTCAGTTTTCATTTCGTTTCATTCCACAGGCAGAGCATCCCCAAGAGGCTGCTGTGACCCCCCCCCCCCCCCCACATCCCCTTAGCCTATCAGTGGAAAAGCTCTTCCTTTACTGTCTTCCTTTCAGACTTAGAAAAAGACTCTGTTTTTATCACATGCATATCCGCATATCTCTGGAACAGTAATTGTGAGCAGCAAATTGTACTACAGATTTCCTGGTATCTGAAAGTGGAAACTCCCTATGAAATCTTTCCTTAGCTGAAATGATGTGAGGCACAGAAGCAATTGCCACTAATTTGTATAGAAAAAGGATTTGTCAATTCCAAGACCTAAAAAACCTGATATCTTAGGATACATCTCGCTAACAGATGCACAAAATATGTCAAGACAAAGCACAGATGCTCACAGACGTGACTGAGCATGTGCCGTGCAAGAAACGGACAGGTAGATGGAAGCATTCCAAAGTCTGCACTTGCCTGGGCCCCCCTCCTTAGGAAGAGGCTGGCAGTCTACATCGATGTATCCACTGCAGTGTTCGATAAATACCTGTTGAATTAAACACAAGTGAAAGTGCAGGTATGATCTCTATATAAGACGGGAAAAATTTATTTACTCCTCGACTAGATAAAACTGCACAATACATAGTCATCTTGTGACTATTCCCCCAAAGAAATAAGAACACAGCTGTGATGTTTGATGCCTTCAAAGGTTAGCTGCAGTATTAATTATGTTTGAATGTACAGTAGATATTACTTGGCATACATGTTGTTAAGCACTGAATTAGCTATGGTATTGTTTGGCTTTTTTTTGAGTTATATGGGATATTTGGGGTGTTGCTCATCAAGTCAGGTGAATGGATGGAAATGTTTCCCTGTGATAAATTCCCCTGTAGGAAGGTGTGGGGCTCAGAGCTGTAGCAAGATCTTAATGTTTATTTATTTTTGAGAGGGAAAGATAGAGTGCAAGCAGGGGAGGGGCAGAGAGGGAGACACAGAATGCCAAGCAGGCTCCAGGCTCCCAGCTGTCTGCATAGACCCCCACCCAGGGCCCAAACTCAAGAACTGTGAGATCATGACCTGAACAGAAGTTGGACGCCTAACTGACTGAGCCAGCCAGGCATCCCAGGCAAGATCTTACCTTACACTTAGCGTTAAAGAAATAGATGCTAGCAAATGTTTGTTTTTGACAGCAATGACGAAAATGACAATGCCCTTCTACCAAAAACATTTTGCAGAATAAGAAGCAATTCCAAATGCCTTTTCATCTCTAATTTTCAAGCACTTTGAAAAAGCGTGTGGTTGCCATTGAGTGAGTGCTCACTGAACATCTTGTATTTTATTTTAAAACCATAAATAGATACACAATTCACAAACTTTCAAAAACATTCTTTACAACGACTTCAAAAATTTCTAGGATAAAAGTGACATCCCCAACTATACAGATGGATTCCCTGTTTGGAAAACTACAAAATGAACAGGTAAAATGGGTCAGCAATCTGAAATGAGGAGCACCTGGGTGGCTCAGTGGGTTAAGCATCCTGCTTCGGCTCAGGTCACCGTCTCATGGTTTGTGGGTTCGAGCCCCACATCGGGCTCTGTCGCCGACAGCTCAGAGCCTGAAACCTGCTTCAGATTCTCTGTCTCCCACACTCTTTGCTCCTCCCTCACTTGTTCTCTGTCTCTCAAAAGTAAACATTAAAAAAAATTTATAAAAAAACAATCTGAAATGGAAGTCAAAGTGAAATTTTGAAAGGACCCAGCCTGACATGTAAAAGACCGTTGTAAGTTCAAGATCTCCTGTTATGGTTTGGATTTTCAGCACACATGCCACAGAGCAGGAACTAGGAAAATGTGGGAGCACGACGGGGTAGTATTTGTTGAATTATATGGACTGATGCAATTTTCCGTGCAGGGGAAAAACATCCCCGAGTTCTGATGAACTGTCCTAGATCCCTGTGGGCATACGTACTTAAAATAATGAAAACACAAAATCCATTCTCTTCGTAGGAAAGATGGCAAGTTCAGGTCACTCCGACAACATCCCATCACCTAGGGAAGTCTACCTCCCGTGTGCTGGCCTCATACTTGTTTTGTGTTTGTAAATTTCTCATGGAAGGCAATTAGCTGTACCTGTGTTGTCGTTTTAAGCACCAGGCTTTCTTTCCAGTACCTTATTCTCTCTCTCTTCACCTTGGAGTACATTATCCCACTCTTGGCATACTTTGAAAGTGCCATATTAAGAAAGTAAGCTTTTTATAGTGTCGTCCTCGAGTAGCTGCAGATTCACATCTCAAAAAGCAACTATAAATGTAGAACACACTCCATATGGACCATCAGTTTAAGGGTCTTCAAAAGACTTTGTGATTCTGAAGTGTAATTTTCCTTTAACTTCACGTACATATACTCCAAATTTTATTTATTTAATTCAATTTTGATTAAAAAACTTGGGGCACTGGGTAACTCAGATGGTTAAGCGTCCGACTGCAGCTCAGGTCGTGATCTCACGGTTCATGGGTTCGAGCCCCATGTCGGGCTCTTTTCTGACAGCTCGGAGCCTGGAGCCTGCTTCAGATTCTGTGTCTCCCCCTCTCTCTGCCCCTCCCCTTCTCTCTCTCTCTCTTTCTCTCTCTCTGAAAAATAATATTAAAAAATTAAAAAAAAATAAACTTAATTGTGGTACAGTTAACATACAGTGTTCTGGATTAACTTCAGGTGCACAATACAGTGATTCAGTAGCTATTCTGTACATTACCCAGTGGTCATCATGGTAACTACTCTTCATACCCTTCACTTATTTCCCCCATCCCTCCACCCACTGCCCCTCTGGTGACCACCTGTTTGTTCTCTGTATGTAAGAATCTTTTTCTTACTTTGTCTCTTTTTCTTTGTTCATTTGTTTTGTTACCTTTTTTTTTTTTTTAAGTTTATTTATATTTGAGAGAGAGACAGGGCAAGTGGCAGAGGGGCAGAGAGAGAGAGAGAGAGAGAGAGAATATCCCAAGCGGGTCCCACACTGCCAGTGCAGAGCCTGGTGACGGGCTCGACCTCATGAAACCCGGAGATCATGACCTGAGCCGAAACAAAGAGTTGAACGCTTAACCCACTGAGCCACCCAGGTGCCCCTGTTTTGTTGCTTAACTTCGACATAGAAAGAAATCATATGGTGTTTGTCTTTCTATGACTTACTTCATTGGGAATTATATTCTGCAGATCCATCTTTCTTGTTGCAAATGGCAAGATTTCATTCTTTTTTGTAGGTGAGTACTATTTCATTGTATACAGACCACGTCTTCTTGCCCATTCACCTGTCGGCGGACCTTGGGCTGCTTCCGTAATTTGCCAGTTATAAATAGTACTGCCATAAACATAGGGGTGCATATATCTTTTTGAATTAATGTTTTTGTATTTTTTTACAGGTCAGTCTTAAAAGTAATCTTTATACTCAGCATGGAACTCGAACTCACAACCTTGTTTGTATTCTTTGGGTAAATACCCAGTAGTGGGATTATCGCATCATATAGCAACTGTATTTTTAATTTTTAAGAAATGTTTATATTTGAGAGAGAGAGAGCGCATGAAGAGGGAGGGGGACACAGAATCAGAAACCAGCTCCAGGCTCTGAGCTGTCAGCACAGAGCCTGGTGCAGTACCTGAACTCACTTGCTCTCACATCATGACCTGAACTGAAGTCGGAGATTTAACTGACTGAGCCACCCAGGCACCCCTCTGTTTTTGGTTTTTTTGAAGAACTTCCAGAATATGTTTCACAGTGGTTGCACCAGTTTGCGTTCCCACCAACGGTGCCCAGGGGTTCCCTTTTCTCCATAGTCTTGCCAACAGTTGTTGTTTCTTGTGTTTTCCTTTTAGTCATTCTGACAGATGTGAAGTAATATTTCATTGTGGTTTTGATTTGTATTTCCCTGATGATGAGTGATGTTGAGCATCTTATCATGTGTTGGTTGGCCGTCTGGATGTCTTCTTTGGAATAATGTCTATTCAGGTTCTCTGCCAGTTTTTTAATTGGATTATTTGGGGTTTTTTTGTGTGTGTGTTTGAGTTGTGTAAGTTCTTCACATGTATTTTGGATACTAACCCTTTATTAGGGATGTCATTTGCAGATATCTTCTCCCATTGGGTGTGTTGTCTTTTACTTTTGTTGGTTGTTTCCTTGCTGTGCAGAACCTGTTTATTTTTATTTTTATTTTTTTAATGTTTGCTTATTTTTGAGAGAGAGCGTGCACACATGTGCACAAGCAGGGGGCGGGGGGCAGAGAGGGGGAAAGAGGTTCCGAAGAGGGCTCTGAAGTGACGGCAGAGAGCTGGATGTAGGGTTGAAACGCACGAATCCAGAGATCACAACCTGTTGTACTCTCAAGAGACTGAGCCACCCACATGCCCCTGAAGGTTTTTATTTTGATGTAGTCTCAATAGTTTAATTTTGCTTTTTTTCCCATCGCCTCAGGAGACATATCTAGAAAAATGTTCCTATGGCCAAAGTCAGAGGTATTAGCACGTGTGCTATGTTCTAGGATTTTTATGGATTCAGCTCTCACATTTGGGTTCTTAATCCATTTTGAGTTTATTTTTGTGTGTGGTGTAAGAAAGGGGTCCGGTTTCATTTGTTTGTATGTTGCTGTCCAGTTTTCCCAGCACCATTTGTTGAAGAGACTTCTTCCCATTGTGTATTCTTGCTTCCTTTGTCAAAGATTCACCGACCATATAATGTGGGTTTATTTCTGGGCTCTTTATTGTGTTCTGTTGACCCATGTGTCTGTTTTTGTGCCAGTACCATACTACTTGGATTAATACAGTTTTGTACTTTATCTTGAAAGCTGGGATTTGGATAACCTCCAGTTTTTTTCTTCTTCAAGATTGCTTTGGCTGTTTGGGGTGTTCTGTGCTTTCATACAAACTACTTATGTCTTTTCATTGGAGGCTTTAGTCCATTTACTTTCAAAGTAATTATTGATATCCATTTATTGTCATTTGTTACTGGCTTACGGTTTTTTGTAGTTCTTCTCTACTCCTTCCTTTGACTCTTTCCTCTCACATTTTTCTGGCTTTCTTTAGTGATATACTTTTACTTCTTTTTATTTTTTGCATGTTTATTACTGATTTTTTGATTTGTGGTTACCATTAGGTTTGTATATGACATACATATAGCACTCTAGGTTAAGTTGGTTAAGTTTGGACGCATTCTAAAAGGACTTAATTTTTACTCCCTCTCCCAATTTAGGTATGTAGTGTCATACTTTTCATCAATTTATTTTTTTGGATGTAAAAAATACTTGTACATTCTACTTTTCTTACTTCCTATGGGTTTTCCTTTCCACTCAAAGACTCCTCTTTAACATTTCTTGTAGGGCTGGTTTAGTGGCGATGAATTCCTTTAACTTTTGTCTGGGAAACCCTGTATCTCTCCTTCTATTCTGAGTGAGAGCCTTGCTGGATAGAGTATTCTTGGTTGCAGGTTTTTGTTTGTTTGTGTTTTGTTTTTCTTTTTAGCCCTTTGAATATATCCTGCTATTCCCTTCTGGCCTGCAGTTTCTGCTCAAAAATCAGCCGATAACCTTATGGGGTTTCCCTTGTGGGTATCTGCTTTCTTTTCTCTTGCTGCTTGAAAATTCTCTATCCCTACTGTTTGCCTTTTTAATTACTTGTGTCTTGGTGTGAACTGCTTTGGGTAGATTTTTTTTTAAATTTCTTTTAGTGTTTATTTATTTTTGAGAGAGAGAGAGAGAGAGCGTGAGCAGGACAGGAGCAGAGAGAGGGAGACACAGAATCGGAAGCAGGCTCCAGGCTCCGGGCTGAGCTGTCAGGACAGACCCCGACGCAGGGCTCAAACTCACAGAGTGTGAGATCATGACCTGAGCTGAAGTCAGATGCTTACCCGATGGAGCCACCCAGGCACCCCGCACCTTGGGTACATTTTGATGGGAGTTCTCTATTTTTTCTCTCTCCTGTTCAGCTTGGTTGCTTTCCATTACTCTGTCCTACAGGTTGATGATCCGTTCTCCTGCTTCTGATTTACTATTTATTCCCTCTAGTGTACTTTTAATTTCAGTTACTGAGTTCTTCATCCCTGAATGGTTCTTTTTATTCAAACTTTATTTTTATTTATTTATTTTTCATGTACTTCAAATTTTAGGAAATTAGTTCAAATCCAAAGGTGACCATATATTTCTTCCATTTTAGGAAAAAATTGGATTTTTCAGTGTATAGAAACATTCATAAGGGGTGCCTGGGTGGCTCAGCCAGTTAAGTGTCCGACTTCAGCCCAGGTCATGATCTCGCAGTTTGTGAGTTTGAGCCCCGCGTCGGGCTCTGTGCTGACAGCTCAGAGCCTGGAGCCTGCTTCGGATTCTGTGTGTGTGTCTCTCCCTGTCCCTCCCATGCTCATGCTCTCTCTGTATCTCTCAATAATAAATAAACGTTAAAAAGAAAAATAAGAAACATTCATAAGATAACGTTTACATGTGATTAAGCTTAATTTCACCATTCTGTGAGCACAAATATTTAAGTTCGTTTTATGTTATAAAGAAAAATAAAATAAAATAACATTTTTGCTTAATTTTTAGAAGATAAATACTTTGGTAACAATGTAGTCAAGCACATCAGCGACCACACTTTTACAGTACTTAAATTAACACCCACCCAGGCTATATTTTCATTACGTGTTGGCATGTAATTATTGAAATCATGGAATGTTTCCATTATTTACACGTATTCCTGATATTTGGTTCATGCCTCTTATTTTCTTTGCTAGAATCGTAAATCATTGTGGTACCTTGTGCAACACAAAAACCCTCTGAATATATTTTTTATTAGCTTTGTATTTTATGTCGTTAAGGGAAAACATAAGTGCTGTCCAATTTGTATTTGTGTTTATTTATTTAACACACTCTCGCATGGTGTTTGCACTTTGCCTCTCTCAAGCAATTTAGGAATACCAATGCAGGTAATATTCCTAAGAACGCCGTGAGTTGAGTCCCTACAGCGGCACCACCTTTTAAGGCTGGCTGACCAGCAGGAGGAGGCTCACTTTCTTTTTTTTTTTTTTTTTTTTTTTTTTTTAATTTTTTTTCAACGTTTTTTATTTATTTTTGGGACAGAGAGAGACAGAGCATGAACGGGGGAGGGGCAGAGAGAGAGGGAGACACAGAATCGGAAACAGGCTCCAGGCTCCGAGCCATCAGCCCAGAGCCTGACGCGGGGCTCGAACTCACGGACCGCGAGATCGTGACCTGGCTGAAGTCGGACGCCCAACCGACTGCGCCACCCAGGCGCCCCCAGGAGGCTCACTTTCTTGAGATCAGTGACCATTAGCAGAGCCAGGATTCATTTGTCGACCGTGTTACTGTGCTGCTTCCCCAGTACCAGAGTCAAGGATAGCTGTCCACTCACAGGTGTTCACAGTAGGCATTTTCACAAAGACATTCCATGAACAGAGTGAGAAGTGAAGCTAGCTGTCCAGCCGTACTTTCCCCGGATCTTTAGAGGCTCATCCTGCACCCAGCGAGGAAATGGGGATTCTCATGACTTAGACTTGGGGCCTCCTCCCTTCTCTCTCTGCATGTTCAAACTAGGAGGCACCATCATGCCTAAGTCTTCAGCACAGCCTCTGGGGCTGTGGCCTCCTCGTTAGGTGACGTGATGATCTGAGGACTGCTAATTTTGATAGGCTCCCCATAGATGCGGGGAAATGGGGATATAATTTAGGGCAAGTCCCTGCCTGTGCAAAGGGGGAAAGCCCATCCCACCCACTAGCACCGTTGAAGACTGGGAGAAGGAAAGCGGGACAATGACATAGGAAATCAGCATGCGAGGGGCGCTTGGATGGCTTAGTCGCTTAAGCATCCAACTCTTGATTTCAGCTCAGGTCATGATCTCACGGTTTGTGAGTTCGAGCCCCTCTTTGGGCTCTGTGCTGCCACCACAGAGCCTGCTTGGTGTTCTGTCTCCCCCTCTCTCTGCATCTCCTCTGCTTGCTCTCTATATGTCTCTCAGAATAAATTAAAAAAAAAAAAAAAAAAAAGGAAAGAAAATCAGCATACTAATTCCTGGCATCCGTATTATTAGGAAAGGACAAGCAAGCAAATGCCTCCCAGGGAAGCCTAATGTGTAGCCAGGGTTGAAAACCACTGTTCTTGGAGACGTGCCCAATTTAGCCAGTGTGGGACCGGAGCCATAGGAAGGTTTGGCACAAGGAGGTACCTGAATAGAGAGCCTGAGCTAAAATAAGCCTAGCATGGTGATCAGAGAGCCTAGAAGCTTCCGTTCAGCCTGATGAGCAGTCATAGAAGGGCTAGGAGAATCAGGACCAGCCTGAGATTGGGATGCAGAGTCCTGGTGGCATTTGAGAAGCAGAACAAAAACCAGCATCGTGACCCTACTATCAGGAACAAAATTAACGCTCCACAATGCCAGAGGACACCTCAGTGAATGAACCCCAGACCAGGAAGCAAACCGTGACAGCATAGACCAAGGCAGAGCCTGCCACTCGATCAGAAGTTCCATTATTTGTACCAAAAAGTCCCAGGAACAGAGCTGGATACAATTTGCAAGGTCCAATGCGGGAGGAAAACACAACAACTCTTGTTCAAAATGAAGGGGGGAAGTGCCATTCAAAACCTTTTCCATATCTCCATGGTCCACCTCTCTCAACTCGTCATAGAGTATGTTGTTTGCTATTTCGTGTCTTTCTAAATGAAGAAAAACTAAAATTTTAAGTTACCGGCATGAATTTTATTATTCGTGTTGACATTGCATAATGCCCAGTGCTGTTAGTTTACAGCCTGCTTCGGATGCTTTGGCCCCCCTGCCCTGACACCTCCCCCACTTTTGCTGTCTCTCAAAAATAAAAAAAAACATTAAAAAAAGGGGTGCCTGGTTCGCTCAGTTAGTAGAGCATGTGACTCTTGATCTTGGGGTTGTAAGTTTAAGCCCCACGTTGGGTGTAGACATTACTTAAAACTAAAACATATTTTTTAAAGCATCTTTTTTTTTTATTTTGAGAGAGAGAGAGAGAGAGAGAGAGCACATTGGCGAATGAGGAAGTGACAGAGAGAGAGAATCTCAAGTGGGACTCCATCTCATGGACGATGAGATTATGACCTGAGCTGAAACCAAGGGTCAGACGCTCAACCTGTTGACTTACCCAGGTACCCCAAAAATAAGGTCTTAAAAAAAAATCTTAAGCAAACACAAGTTGGAAGATAAAATTATTACGAATTTCAGAATGGTGATCTTTAAATGTGGGTCCTTCTGGGCCTGGGGCCCATCAAGTAAGTCTTGCTCGGAAATACTCTTCTGTATACTCAGATGTTCTCTTCGAAGAAGAGGGGAGAGAAGACATTTTCTGCTACACCTGAAATGAGACTGTCTTGATTATTGGATCCTACTTATAAATTGAAAGACTGAAATAATTACCTCTTAAAAATAATCTGTTCCCGAGATTCACTGCATTAGTTAAGATCCCATTGGTTGCTGAGAGAAAAAGTGAAAGTCATTATATATGTTAAAAAAAATTATTTTTAGAATAGGGACCCAGGGAGGGGCTCTGGTTGGCTCAGCTGGTTAAGCATCCGACTTTGGCTCAGGTCATGATCTCACGTCTGGTGAATTCAAGCTCCGTGTCGGGCTTTGTGCTGACAGCTCAGAGCCTGGAGCCTGCTTCAGAGTCTGTGTCTCCCTCTCTCTCTACCCCTCCCCTGCTCCTGCTGTGTTTCCCTGTCTGTTTCAAAAAATAAATAAACATTGAAAAAAATTTAAGGATATGAAGCTAGGGAAAGATGGCAGTGTAGAGGATGGACACTAGGAAGGGAAATCCCTCAGACACACCTCTGCTTTGGATTGCCAGGCTCTTGTAGATTCACGTCGGCATGTGTTATCTTCTTTTGTCTCAGGAGATCCACTTTCTTTGTTTCTCAAGGTGCACGTGGCCGGATGTGGGAGCCCCTCAGTTGGGAAGTTTACATTGCCTCAGACCCAGCAGACGGCACTAAGGATAGCTGTTCTTCTGCTGGAGAGAACATATGATTGGTCAGCTATACATCTGGATCCGTCTCTGGTGCAACCACTGATCACTGATGAGGGTAGGTACCAAGGTCGGAAGCTCCTGGGCTGGACAAGCGCTCCTGAAATTTTGTGCGGTGCCCTTTGTAGTTGGTTACATGTTCTGTGCATGAAAATAGTAAGCGTTAATAACAACCAGCTAACATACTATGTCCCCATACTATGTGCCAGAGACTTTGCTGACCGTATATTCCCCATCTCAGTCCCCGCAATAAATGCTCAGGAGGACATAGAGTGGTCTCACAGACCCACTAAGACACTTTTCCCAGACGATCTGGACAATAAGCAAAGGAAAGAAACCCAGGTTCATCTGTGCTCAGGGCTATATCGTTAACCGTTTCACTGGAACCTAATAAACAGAGGCTGGTCTTAGTAGTGTATACTCTGTTGAAAAAAACTGTCGTCACTCTTACAGTTTCCTTTTCCCCGTGGTTGTACGTTGGCTGCTATCAAAGAGCTGAGGACACTTGTGATCCTTGATTTTGTTCAAGGAACTCAGTTAAAGTGATGGTAGCAATTAAGCACAGCAGATTCTCAGAAATCGTTGCCCTTAGTTAATGAGTGACTTTCAGAAGAGTGGTCGTATATCCTCCCAAGAGGACGTTCATAATAAAAATTGAGGTCAGGTGGATCCAGCCTGCGTGCGGAAATAGGCTTCCCGGAAGGTTCAGGATGCGTTTGGTTTTCTGTAAGTATTTGCAGACTGCCCCCTGAGGGGGACATTGCCCACCCCAGAAGGGTGTGAATGCCAGCAAGAAACCATGGGTCCTAGGAGGCCTCAGTTTCATGTGGCCTCCTTCCAGGTGGAAACGGCTGAGTCTCCCCTCCCTGTATTTTATGCCCCACGTCACCTGCACAGAGGAGTGAGAAACGGTTCACAGCAGTTTGTGGGTTTTTAATCATCTCCTTGCTGCGTCACAAGGGCTACTTTTGTTGCTTACCAGAGTCAGTGACTGAAATCTCGGTACAAAATTAACTTTGTAAAAATCAGAAAGCGGTTCAGTTAGATTAGTGGTCATTTTTGTCCCCCTCATCTCTTGCCTTTCTCACCTGTAACCTGCAGGGTACTTACTGATTTGAAATGTAGATGAACTAGGTTCTGTCCCGAATAAAAGCCAGATTTCAGTGTTTGTTTATTAATTTTTAAATTAATAAATGGTTTCAGTGTTTATTTATTAATTTTTAAAATTTTATTTTCCTCTTGTACTTTATAGCTGTGTCTGTATTCTGAGGCTGGTGGATTTTCTTTTCCTTTTTTTATTTTAGAGGGAGAGAGTGTGCCCATGTGTGCATGGGTGTAAGCATGCATGGGGGAGGGGGAGAGGGAGGGAGAGAGAATCCCAAGCAGGCTCTATGCAAAGTGCAGAACCCAGTACGGGGCTCGACCCATGACCCTGGGATCATGACCTGAGCTGAAATCAAGAATCAGATGCTCAACCAGCTGAGCCATCCAGGTGCCCCTTAATGTTTATTTTTATTTAAAATGTTTACTGAGGTGCCACCTAGCTACTACTTTATTAAGTCCACTTTAGGAATTATTATTATTTTTTTGTGTGTGAAGAAAGTTAACTTTAAAATTTTTTAATTTTTTTCCATTTATTTATTTTTGATAGGCAGAGAGAGACAGACCACAAGTGGGGGAGGGGCAGAGACAGAGGGAGACAGAGAATCCGAAGTGGCTCTAGGCTCCGAGCTGTCAGCACAGAGCCCTCCGTGGGGCTTGAACTCACAGACTGCGAGATCATGACCTGAGCTGAAGTCGGACGCTTAACCGACTGGGCCCCACCCAGGTGCCCCGAAGAAAGTTAACTTTTTTTTTTTTTTAACGTTTATTTATTTTTGAGACAGGGAGAGACAGAGCATGAACAGGGGAGGGTCAGAGAGAGGGAGACACAGAATCCGAAACAGGCTCCAGGCTCTGAGCTATCAGCACAGAGCCCGACGCGGGGCTCGAACTCACGGACCGCGAGATCATGACCTGAGCCGAAGTCGGCCGCTTAACCGACTGAGCCATCCAGGCGCCCCAGAAAGTTAACTTTAAAAAATAATTGGAAGGTGGGGCACCTGGCTGGCTCAGTCAGAAGAGCACACGAGTCTTGATCTCAGGATCGTGACTTTGAGCCCTGTGTTGGGGGCGTAGAGATTACTTACATACATACTTACATACATGAATGCCTTAAAAAATAAAAAATAGGCATAACAATTTCTGTATTGGCTAGTACAATTATTCGGTAGCTCTCATAGTTAGAGCTAATACAAAATATCTAGGACTTGAAAACTGGCGGTGAAACTGCTTGTGTGCACACACGAATGCACTCAAGTCCTATTAGAATTTCATTTAGAATAAATTAGTTTAGGATTTAGTGTAAAATATTTTTCTAATTTCTAAAGAAGCACATTTTCATTATAGAAAATTCAGAGAGTACACATACAGATTTAGAGACATAGTGACTACATGTAAAACTAAGGTGTCATGTATATATCACATGTATACATGAATGTTGTGTATAATTTACTTCCTAGAGATTCCTATCTCAAATTTGAATACAGAACATTGTATAAAAGGCCATTAGTATGAGATAACCTAGCCAAATAACTGACAGTAATTTAAATGATCATGTAGTGAACAAGCTAATACAATTAAAGGTGTGTAAGACTCCTATTTCCATATGTGGCTTCCAACATCTAATCAGTAACCCAGACTGCTGAAGATGATGTGAGCATATATACAAGTGTGCACTCATGAATGAGAACAGAACACAGGTTAGGTATTGATGTTTAATTAGCTGCTAGGCTTTTTTACCACCTAGGTAACCTCTCCCCACAAATTTTAACAACCAAGCTGTTTGAGCTTAGGTCTTAATGAATTTATAAATTGTGACATGCCATGAGCCTTGATGCTAGAAGTTTAAATGCGTGGAGACGAGGACGTGTATAATGTAATATAGTAGGTTTGTTGAAACACACCCCTTAGAGCCCATCCCTTCAAGTGTTTTGTCCCACGTAGTTGTGTTAAGAGGTTATGAGTTGTCTCCGCAATGCGTGAATGTAGTCATTCACCGATATTGATGGACTGCTGTGTGTGGACGTAATTGTGGATGAGACTGTCATGATGGACAGAGATGACTCCTGGCCAGTCTGAGACAGGAGTGTAAGTCCTGCCTGGAAGGTGGCCCAGGGTGATAGAGACTCCCTCCCAACCCCGTCCCTGGGGTCAGGTCCATGGAAAGACACGTGACTTCTCAGCTGAATACTGGTCACTGAAATTCCAAGGTGGTGTGGGGCCTTTAGAGACTGTACTAATCGGGCCTTTAGAGACTACCTTTAGAGACTTGTCATAGCCAAGGCTTCAGTTAGCACTGTGGTTAACTGTGGCTTCAGTAGCCTGTTCAAGTCAGACCTTTGACCTGTGGTTTTATTTTTATTTATTTTTAATGTTTATTTATTTATTTATTTTTTAAATTTTTTTTTTTCAACGTTTTTTATTTATTTTTGGGACAGAGAGAGACAAAGCATGAACGGGGGAGGGGCAGAGAGAGAGGGAGACACAGAGTCGGAAACAGGCTCCAGGCTCCGAGCCATCAGCCCAGAGCCTGA
Source organism: Panthera pardus (assembly GCF_024362965.1). Taxonomy (NCBI): domain Eukaryota; kingdom Metazoa; phylum Chordata; class Mammalia; order Carnivora; family Felidae; genus Panthera; species Panthera pardus. Next base: position 123,046,686 of record NW_026526843.1, read on the forward strand.
CGCGGGGCTCGAACTCACGGACCGCGAGATCGTGACCTGGCTGAAGTCGGACGCTCAACCGACTGCGCCACCCAGGCGCCCCTTTAATGTTTATTTTTGAGACAGATTGAGAGAGACAAAGAGTGAGCAGGGGAGGGGCCGAGAGAGAGGGAGACACAGAATCGGAAGCAGGCTCCAGGCTCTGAGCTGTCAGCACGAGCCCCACGCGGGGCTTGAACTCACGAGCCGTGACATCATGACCTGAGCTGAAGTGGGATGCGTAACCGACTGAGCCACCCCGGCGCCCCGAGTCAGACCTTTGAAAAGCCCCAGGATTTAGCGGAGGGCGTCGCAGTACGCACTCAGCGACCGCTTACTGACGATCGACCGCAGGAAGTCTGATGAAATGATGCTTGCACGACTGAAAAATCCTTGTTCTGCTCTAAACCCAGATGGATCTAAGCGCTAGGATGGATTTGCTTGTCTGGCTTGCTAATTCGTTATCTCCATCCCAGCAGCTCTTCAGCACTTCGAACGAGAGAGGCCAGGCTGCCAAGGCGTACTGAGCATGTCTCGCGTCCTCGGGGTGAGTAGTTTGACAAGGACCGTGTGTATGTCCATCTTAAAACTGGGATACGTTTGTCTCAGTCATATCCATTCGATTTAAAATTACTCAGTTTGCATGTGGATTGACACACTCATAGACCACACATTTAATTGATGGGTGTTAAGATGAGTCAGCACTTCTTTTTCCTGGTTCGTGCTGACAGTTCAAATCCAGGCTCTACCGCTTAGAGCTGTGTGACCTTGGGAAGGTTACTTGACATCTCTGTTCCTCATTTCCTAATCTATACATGATGGATAATGATTACACCCAAATTATAGAATGCGTCTGAGGCTAAATGACTTAATGCAGGTAAGGAGCACAGAATACTGTTTGTCACATAGTGAGAACTGTATAATTACTGTATTGTCACTATCCTAAAACATAAAACATTAACATAAAAAACAAGTAATTCAGCAGAGAAAATAGTCTGTAAAGTAGTTGTTAATACATACAAGATGATGATTAGACTTAAAATTCTAAACATATCTGAATCCAAATGAGTCCATATTGCAAAGAACAGAGAACCCTGTCACATGGTACCGATTCTATTATTCCTAACCGTGATGGTATTAATATGAAGAATATTTAGATTATTAGATCAAACTAATACTTAGTTTATCATCTATCACGAAGGTTTCCATTATTTTCGATGTTTTAAATATGTTGAAAAACATGAATTACAACAATGAGGATGAAATTAAATGGTGAAAGTGGAAATGTAGTCATTTAGAATAGTTTTTCTGTCTTCAGATGAAAAATAGATCCTGCAGGAAGCTAGGTCCTCGGAACTGAATACGTTTTAAAATCTAATTTGTTTTTCTTGCAGTTTGTAGATGTGGAATTGTTAAAATGTTCATATCTTTGAGCTAATGTGGCATAACAAATTTAATTTGCAAAACAAAGATGACGTGTCTAGGACATGATCCATAATCACTTTTTTCCCTCTTTCAGCTTCACGTTGTAGGGGCTCCGCTAGATAGACTACTCAAGCATATTTTGTGACTCTGTAGAAATTTCCAAATAAATAAAGTCTTGGAAAATCATAAAAGAATAGCATTTTGGAACCAAACAGTTGCTCACAATTTATCCTTTTCACCGTTTCTAAGTTGTGTCGAGTTGTTGGAATGTCTGGGGTGCTTTGGGCTCGTAATTCACTGGGAAGCCTTCATGCCACGGTGATCGGATCCGTGGGAAGGGATGGGGGAGTTGGGAGCGGATTGGGTGGTGAGAACCACACGTGGCGTTGCCCCCCCAAGACGGGGTGGGCCGACGGGAGGGTTGCCTGCAGCGTGGTAGCTCCTGGGGCCGCCGTGGCCGCCCCCTCATACCCACCACTGTGCTCCACCCTTGGCTGGCGGCTTCCCCAGCACGAGCCGGGCCTTACTTTGAACACCGTGGCAAGTCTGGAGGTGCTGCGGTTGGAGGCTGGCAGCCAGTGCTCCACTTGCAGTGGGTCTCGGTTCATTCTGGAAGGCAGATTGGAGCGGCACGTCTGGTCACTGCTTCTAAATGCAGCTTAGCATCTGCGTGCAGTCTCATCACACCTTCGCCGTGTCACACAGAGATGGCCAGACTTCAACATTGGTGCGCTCCTGGGGTGTCTGGTTTCGTAGAGCGTCATCTTTGAAGGTCGTTCACGCTTCATGTTGCTGCTTTGGCAGAGTGTGTGGGAAGGGGGTAAAGAGTAGCTCAAAGGGTTTATTATAATTGAGTTTGTCTATTTAAAGGGCCATTTACTCTGCCAATAGCAGGGATTATTATTATTATTCGCTCTAGCTGTAGTAGTAATTATGGTAGGAAAAGCAGGGGACGGGGAGAGAGGAAAGGAATCTAGTAGCCATCCTAATGCCATTAATATTTATTGGGCCCACTGCTAAGGCCTGCCACGTAGAATGTCGTGCAGTACTTACATGGGCATTACAAACAGCGTGTCAGTATGGTTCTCAGGTTGGAGATGACGTACAGAGGGGTTGCGTGACTCGTCCCAGCTCGTGGAGCTAGGAAATGATACAGGTGGATTCAGACCTCTGCGGTCGGCATCCTTCATACCCGCTCCCATCTATGTCCTTAGAATCAGGACCTGGGCTTGATTATTCCGTATGCTCATCTTAAGATATAACTTGTCACTATGGGTTTGATCTTTTTAGCCTCGATATCCTCATCTACGGAAAGTCCCTGATAACGATAACCAATCTTTCTCACAAGCTTAATGTGAGGGGGGGGGAAAGATGTTGTTGACAAACTGTTTTGTAAACTATAAACCCTTCATCAATAAATGTTAGTATCTTACTGGTGTTAAGTATTTTGTCTTCTAGAAATGAGACTAGTATGCAGTTATAAAATGTTGACAACAGTAAATGCTCTCAATTCATTCTCAGGAGTTGTGATCCCAGGATGTTGGATGTGGACGTTATCCAGTCCACAAGTGCTCAGTCAAGTGCTGCGTATTTGTATCATTTAGGGGAGCTTCTAAAAATGGTTGTTGCTCAAGATTCAGTCCATTTTCGGAAATGGTATTTCATTGGTCTGGTGTAGGGCCGAAGCATCTAAGTATGTGTACACGTGCACGCATACGTATTTGGATGTGTAGACGTGTGTCTGAACATACGTGTTTATATGTATGTCTGTGTGTGTTCTCCAGAATGATTCTAGTATGTAGCCAGAGGGCAAAAATGGCTGGATTCAACCAGCCAGCTTCCTTCTGATGTGAGGGGTGACCATCTGTTCACCAAGGACAGCCCCCTGGACACATGCTGCCCACTGTCCCACCTGGTTAGCCCACCCCCTTTTACTCTCAAAAGTCATTGTTGGGATGGCACATGATACAGGGTTACGTAGGTCATGTAGTCCCCTGCTGATGAGGAACTGAGGTTTTGGGAGGCTATTGTCCTTCTAAAAGGAATAGAATATGAGATTGTTGCAGAGCCATGTTGAACATCTTGTGAGTAAGTAGGATGTTTCATGTGATTCTTAAGCTGAGAGGATTTCTCAATTTTTCTTTGATAATAAGAAGTCTTTAAAATAAGAATACGCTGTGTTTCCACGTCAGCCAACAAAGTTTTGCGATACTGACGTCTCATCCCACAGGTTGATTCACGTAGAAAATAGTTGATCCTCGTTTATAATTGCTGAAAGCAGCTTCTTGTGAATACTGTCCTTTGTTATTTAACAAATTAGATTTAAGAAACAAATCAACAGCTTTATCAACTGTCTGAATACTGGTTTTCTGAACATCACATATGGTCCTTCTGGGTATGATGTGCTTAATGACAATATTTATGCAACCTCGGACCAAAAGAACATTCGATCCTGACCAAGAGATTTGACCTGTTGTTCCTCTGACAAAATGATGCAGTGTTCTTAGCTGACGGTTTCTCAGCCGACGTCAGACTTGATTTTGGCATTAAAGCCAGCATTACCCTGCATATCCGTGCCCCAGAATAGCTAAGATATTTTTCAGCCAGTAGTCTGGGTTTTAAAGGATGCACAGGGAGTCTGTATTCAGTCCACATACAAATCCATGGATGTGGGCATTTTGCTATGGTGATAGTAACGTTATCCTTTCATCACTGGGCTGCTGTTCCAGGGTGACCCGATCAGAAGTGCAGATCTACGAAGATAACAGGTCTCCGAGTGAAACCAAGGATGCTAGAAGTTTACGTCACTGGGCAGTAATGAGTGTCTGCTTGTGGAGCCCGGGAACTGTATGATACCCTAAAGATCCAATACAGTAGACCATACGAGACTGGGGTGTTCTCACTTTTGTTTGTGTATGATTATGGATGAACACCAGAAATTCATTTAACTTTTTTTAATTCTAGCATAGTTAGCATACAGCGTTATAGTAGTTTCACGTGTATGATATAGTGAGTCAACAATTGTGTACCTTACTCAGTGCTCATCATAGTGAGTCAACAATTCTGTACATTCAGTGCTCATCATAGGGATTTAACACTTCTGTTCATTACTCAGTGCTCATCATAGTGAGTCAACAATTCTGTTCATTACTCAGTGCTCATCCTGGTGATTCGGTAATTCTGTACATTACTCAGTGCTCATCAGAGTGAGACAACAATTCTGTACATTACTCAGTGCTCATCTTGATGATTCTGCAATTCCTTACGTTACTCAGTGCTCATCTTGATGAGTCAACAATTCTGTACATTACTCAGTGCTCATCTTGATGAGTCAACAATTCTGTACATTACTTAGTGCTTATGTTAATGAGTCAACAATTCTGTACATTACTTAGTGCTCATCTTGATGAGTCAACAATTCTGTACATTATTCAGTGCTCATCTTGATTCAACAATTCTGTACATTACTCAGTGCTCATCATACTGAGTGAACAATTCTGTTCATTACTCAGTGCTCATCATAGTGAGACAACAATTCTGTACATTACTCAGTGCTCATCTTGATGAGTCAACAATTCTGTACATTACTTAGTGCTTATGTTAATGAGTCAACAATTCTGTACATTACTCAGTGCTCATCTTGATGAGTCAACAATTCTGTACATTACTCAGTGCTCATCTTGATGAGTCAACAATTCTGTACATTACTTAGTGCTTATGTTAATGAGTCAACAATTCTGTACATTACTTAGTGCTCATCTTGATGAGTCAACAATTCTGTACATTATTCAGTGCTCATCTTGATTCAACAATTCTGTACATTACTCAGTGCTCATCATACTGAGTGAACAATTCTGTTCATTACTCAGTGCTCATCATAGTGAGACAACAATTCTGTACATTACTCAGTGCTCATCTTGATGAGTCAACAATTCTGTACATTACTTAGTGCTTATGTTAATGAGTCAACAATTCTGTACATTACTCAGTGCTCATCTTGATGAGTCAACAATTCTGTACATTACTCAGTGCTCATCTTGGTGAGTCAACAATTCTGTACATTACTTAGTGCTTATGTTAATGAGTCAACAATTCTGTACATTACTTAGTGCTCATCTTGATGAGTCAACAATTCTGTACATTATTCAGTGCTCATCTTGATTCAACAATTCTGTACATTACTCAGTGCTCATCATACTGAGTGAACAATTCTGTTCATTACTCAGTGCTCATCATAGTGAGACAACAATTCTGTACATTACTCAGTGCTCATCTTGATGAGTCAACAATTCTGTACATTACTTAGTGCTTATGTTAATGAGTCAACAATTCTGTACATTACTCAGTGCTCATCTTGATGAGTCAACAATTCTGTACATTACTCAGTGCTCATCTTGATGAGTCAACAATTCTGTACATTACTTAGTGCTTATGTTAATGAGTCAACAATTCTGTACATTACTTAGTGCTCATCTTGATGAGTCAACAATTCTGTACATTATTCAGTGCTCATCTTGATTCAACAATTCTGTACATTACTCAGTGCTCATCATACTGAGTGAACAATTCTGTTCATTACTCAGTGCTCATCATAGTGAGACAACAATTCTGTACATTACTCAGTGCTCATCTTGATGAGTCAACAATTCTGTACATTACTTAGTGCTTATGTTAATGAGTCAACAATTCTGTACATTACTCAGTGCTCATCTTGATGAGTCAACAATTCTGTACATTACTCAGTGCTCATCTTGATGAGTCAACAATTCTGTACATTACTTAGTGCTTATGTTAATGAGTCAACAATTCTGTACATTACTTAGTGCTCATCTTGATGAGTCAACAATTCTGTACATTATTCAGTGCTCATCTTGATTCAACAATTCTGTACATTACTCAGTGCTCATCATACTGAGTGAACAATTCTGTTCATTACTCAGTGCTCATCATAGTGAGACAACAATTCTGTACATTACTCAGTGCTCATCATACTGAGTGAACAATTCTGTTCATTACTCAGTGCTCATCAGAGTGAGTCAACAATTCTGTACATTACTCAGTGCTCATCTTGATGAGTCAACAATTCTGTACATTACTTAGTGCTTATGTTGATGAGTCAACAATTCTGTACATTACTTAGTGCTCATCTTGATGAGTCAACAATTCTGTTCGTTACTCAGTGCTCATCTTGATTCAACAATTCTGTACATTACTCAGTGCTCATCATACTGAGTGAAAAATTCTGTTCATTACTCAGTGCTCATCATAGTGAGTCAACAATTCTGTACATTACTTAGTGCTCATCTTTTTTTTTTTTAATTTTTTTTTAACATTTATTTATTTTTGAGACAGGGAGAGACAGAACATGAACAGGGGAGGGTCAGAGAGACGGAGACACAGAATCTGAAGCAGGCTCCAGGCTCTGAGCTGTCAGCACAGAGCCCGACGCGGGGCTAGAACTCACAGACTGCGAGATCATGACCTGAGCCGAAGTCGGCCGCTTAACCGACTGAGCCACCCAGGCGCCCCTACTCAGTGGTCATCTTGATGATTCTGCGATTCCGTACATTACTCAGTGCTTATCTTGATGAGTCAACAATTCTGTACATTACTCAGTGCTCATCTTGATGAGTCAACAATTCCGTACATTATTCAGTGCTCATCTTGATGATTCTGCAATTCTGTACATTACTTAGTGCTCATAATAGTGAGTCAACAATTCTGTACATTATTCAGTGCTCATCATGGTAAGTGTGCTCTTCATCCATGTCACCTATTCCCCCCAACCCTCACTTCCTGTCTGATAACCACCTGTTTGTTGTCTACAGTTATGAGTCTGGTTTTTTGTTTTTTCTTTTTTCTTTGTGTGTTTGGTTTCCTAAATTCCACCTATGAATGAATACCTGTGGTGTGTGTCCTTCTCTGACTTATTTCTCTTTGCATTATACTCTAGCTCTATCCCTGTTGTTGCAAATGGAAAGGTTTCATTCTTTTTTATGGCTGAGTAATATTCCATTGTATACATGTACCACAACTTCTTCATCCATTCGTCTGTTGATAGACACTTGGGCTGCTTCCATAATTTGGCTGCTGTAAATAATGCTGCTATAAACATAAGGGGGCATATATCTTTTGAAAGTAGTGTTTTTGTATCGTTTGGGTAAACACCCAGTGGAATTACTGCATCGTGTGGTAATTCTGTTTTTACGTTTCTGAGGCACCTCCATACTGTCTTCCACAGTGGCTGCACCACTTTGCCCTTCCACCAGCAGGGCATGAGGGTTCCTTTTCCTCCACATCCTCGCCAACACTTGCTGTTTCTTGCGTTTTTGATTTTAGCCATTCTGACAGGTGTGAGGTGGGATCTCATTGTAGTTTTGATTTGCATTTCCCTGATGATTAGTGATATTGAGCATCTTTTCATGTGTCGGTCATTTGGATGGCTTCTCTGTAAAAGGATCTGTTCATGTCTCCTGCCCATTTTTTAATTGGATTATTAGTTTTTTGGGAATTGAGTTGTATAAGGTTTTTATATACCCTGGATACTAACCCTTTGTTGGATATATTATTGGTAAGTATCTTCTCCCATTCAGTAAGTTGTCTTTTTGTTTTGCTGATTGTTTCCTTCGCTGTGCAGAAGCTCTTTATTTTGATGTAGTCCCAATAGTTGATTTTTGCTTTTGTTTCCCTTGCCTCTGGAGACCTATCTAGGAAAATGTTGTTATAGCCGATTTCAGAAAAATTACTGCCTATACTCTCTTCGAGACTTTTTATGATTTCAGGTCTCCCATTTAGGTCTAAATTTAATCTGTTTTGTGTTTGTTTTTGCGTATGGTGTAAGAAAGTGGTCCAGTTTCATTCTTTTGCATGTTGCTGTCCAGTTTTCCCAGCACCATTTGTTGAAGAGACTTTTTACCATTGCATATTCTTGCTTCCTTTGTCAAAGATTAATTGATGATATTATGGTGGTTTTTCGTTCTGTTCTATTGATCTGTGTGTCTGTGTTTGTGCCAATACCACACTGTCTTAACGACTGCTGCTTTGTAATGTAACTTGATGTCTGGAATTGTGATGCCTCCAGGTTTGCTCTTCTGTTTCAAGATTGCTATCACTGTTCAGGTCTTTTGTGGTGCCATACAAAGTTTAGGATTGTTTGTTCTAGTTCTGTGACAAATGCTGTTGGTATTTTGATAGAGATTGCATTAAATCTGTAGCTCGCTTTGGGTAGTATAGACATCGTAACAGTATTTGTCCTTCAATGCATGAGCATAGAATATCATTCAGAGGTCATTTTTTTTTTAATTTTTTTTTTAACGTTTTATTTATTTTTGAGACAGAGAGAGACAGAGCATGAATGGGGGAGGGGCAGAGAGAGAGGGAGACACAGAATCAGGAGCAGGCTCCAGGCTCTGAGCCATCAGCCCAGAGCCCGACGCGGGGCTCAAACTCACGGACCGCGAGATCGTGACCTGAGCTGAAGTCAGACGCTTAACCGACTGAGCCACCCAGGCGTCCCCAGAGGTCGATTTTGATGTTTCTGAGATTTCTTCTACAAATCCCCAAAAAACCCTTTGCAGAATATAGTGGCACTTTCCTCGATTGTAAATTTTGAATGGTTATATGGTTGATTTCGAAAGGTGCTATGGCTGTGCCAAGTGGGCCCTCCGCAAACAGTTGGCTCATGTTATTTGAAAAAGAGGAGTGTAACTCTTTTTTTTTTTTTTTAATTTTTTTTTTTTTTAACGTTTATTTATTTTTGAGACAGAGACAGAGCATGAACAGGGGGGGAGCAGAGAGAGAGGGAGACACAGAATCTGAAACAGGCTCCAGGCTCTGAGCTGTCAGCATAGAGCCTGACGCGGGGCTCGAACTCACGGACCGTGAGATCATGACCTGAGCCTAAGTCGGACGCTTAACCGACCGAGCCACCCAGGTGCCCCTGGCCTTTCTCACTCTTTTTTTTTTTTTTTTAATTTTTTTTTTTTTTTAGTGTTTTATTTTACTTTTGAGACAGAGAGAGACAGAGCATGAAGGGGGGAGGGTCAGAGAGAGGGAGACACAGAATCCGAAACAGGCTCCAGGCTCTGAGCTGTCAGCACAGAGCCTGATGCGGGGCTCGAACTCATGGACCGTGAGATCATGACCTGAGCCGAAGTCGGACGCTTAACCGACGAGCCACCCAGGCGCCCTGAGGAGTGTAACTCTTAATGGGATTTAGAGTCCAAGAAATGTATACTCTTCTCATAGTTGTCTAATTTACGAAAGAAAGGTCAGCAGATTTCCCCATTTTCTGAGGAAAGGGGACAATTAAAAGAAACACTCCAGCTGTTTTTCTGATTCTCCCAAGACATGCTGAGTGTCCCTCCTCTGTATTCTAAGTGCACCATGTACATTTCCTTTATTAGGATCCATTGCACAGTGTCCTAGAACTACTGTTTTGGCAGTCTTTCTCTGGTCTAGAGCAGAAACCATGTCCTTCTTAGATTTGCATGCAAAGCTCTCGGCAAAGAAATTAACCCATACTGGATTTACAAAATACCTTTGGAGGTAACACATAGTCAGGGAGCAATATTTAGGGTGACATGAAAATCTACAATGAAGCATCACGGAAACCAGACCGTTCCCATAAACAAAACACTCATTCACTATTCAGAGTCAGTTCCTTTCTAAAGGTGATCAAAAGAATGAGGGAGGTAGAGAGAGCTTATCAAAATCTGGTTTTGCTCAAATTGACCAATATGTTTTGAAGACCCTAACGCAGATGCTTTTAAATAGTTGCGCTCATCAGAGTTCACTCTGACTTAATCTGAGCGGTGGGGAATGTCTTTGAATGTGGAGATGGCCAAACGTTCATGGATACACTTTCCAGAATAATATGATTATGAGATCAACCAAGGATGACCAAATGCAAAGGGTTTAAGTAGTTCTAGAAGATGCTGGCTGATTGTCTGGACGAAAATGGCAGTATACACACCCAATAAAGCACATTACTGATCCCGGTCACCTGCTTCGTATGGCTCTACTGTGGCCCTGTTTTCCAGGGTGGCAGTTTGGCCGTCATCTCCAGAGCGTAAGGACTGCCCACCTTCCTGAGTCCGTTAGACTCCCTGAATGCTTTACTTACAGGCAGGTTTCCATTTCTGAGCCACTGCATCGCCTCCGTGGTAGAGGAAAAGAGCGGTGATAGATGGAGTTGGCCTTCTGAACAGGAAGGTGCTTTTTGTAATACCAAGCAGTTACTGATTTCCCTGCGTGTGTTCAAAGGAGTGTAACCCACCTGGCGTATTTCAGTTGTGCCTATCCATAAAATGCCAGATGGCCCCTCGACACCAGCTTTGCTTACTAATCACAACCAGTGTCATCTGTATATCGGCGTAACGCGCACACTGATAAAGTTGTGGGGTTGTCATGGGACTGGAGAAGGTTTATAACCACACCAGCTTCTGCACTTTACAATCCGTAATGTTTACACACCGCTTTGGGGATGTTTCTCCAAGGATAAATCGATCCCTTTAATCTTGGTGTCATCTATACATCACTGACGTGTTTCGCTCTGTGCTTTCGCCTGTTCACAAGATGAATGAAACTCTTCCTTTTGGATCTCACACCAGCGTGTGACACAGGAAGCATCGGCGACCTCACGGTCCCGGGAACCCCATCACACGCCAAGCTCTCTGACCCCCAGGCCATCAGTAGTGCTTGTAACTGATACGGGTTGCAAACTATATAGCTACCAGAAAACCAGATCTTCGAGAACATTTTCCCTGAGCTTAGCACGATTGACTGAGCCACCTGGCCTTTCTTCAGAGATCTTTTCTTTGTCTTTTGTCTTGAAGGAGGGGAGTCGATACCTACTGGTCTCCACTGTCCCTTTGTAAGAAAATCTTGCAGAGAATCTGCTTCACATTTTACCAAGGACAGTAACTGTTTCAGATGATTGGCATAATGGGGATTCTATTTCGGTTTCTTATTTTTATTTTTTTTAAGTTTATTTTTAACAGAGAGATAGCATGAGTTGGGGAGGGGCAGAGAGAGAGGGAGAAAGAAAATCCGAAGCAGCCTCTGCACCACCAGCACAGAGCCTGATTCAGGGCTCGAACTCACAAAACCACGAGACCATGACCTGAGCCAAAACCAAGAGTGCAACGCCTAACTGACCGAGCCCCCCAGGTGCCCCTCTATTTCTGTTTTTTGTTTGTTTGTTTGTTTGTTTGTTTGTTTTTAAATAACAGTTGTGACTTTAAAATGCAATATACAGCAGTTGTATTTTTTTAAATTAATTTTTAAGTAGGTTCTATGTCCAGTGTGGGGCTTGAACACAACCCTGAGATCAAGAGTTGTGTGCTCCACTGACTGAGCCAGCCAGGTGCCCCAAACGGCAGGATTATTTTTTTTTTTTTAAACAAGATAATGTTATATGTGAGGTGCAATGCATTTCATTTGAATATTGTTTGTTCCACTATTTCTGTGTTTCAGTTCTTCTTTTCCATAGTTTTTACTCTATGAAAAATGATGTATTTTAGAATAGATGACTCTGCCATTGTCCACTTCTAGTTTTCCAAACAGACACTTCTGAGATGGTTTTTAAAAAGTAACATTTTGGGAGCACCTGCGTAGCTTAGTTGATAAGCATCTGACTCTTGATTTTGGCTCAGGTCATGACCTCACAGTTTGCGACATCGAGTCCTTAGTCGGGCTCTGTCCTGACGGCATGGAGCGTGCTTGGGCTTCTCTCTCTCTCTCTCTCTCTCTCTCTCTCTCTCTCTCTCTCTCTCTCTCTCTCTCTCTGTGTGTGTGGTGTGTGTGTGTGTGCCCCCCACCAACTCTCACTCTCTCAAAATAAACATTAAAAAAAAAAAATAAGTCACATTTTGGCTTTTACACAAGCGATGGAATCACGCTTCCCAGGAGTAAAACTTTTTTCCAGTAATGTCTGCACCATAATAGCCATGACACGACCAATTCTAAATTTCAAAATGATGAGGAAATCGGTATATTAAGTTAATTTTGAGAAGCATCACTTTTAGAGCAGCCTGTTGCTCTAGTGACGTTAATAGCGTGTACACCTTTTTGTAATGGAGAACTAACTAGAATCACTGAAAAAAACTTTTTAGCGTTTATTCACTTTTGGGAGAGAGAGACCGTGCACGAGCAGGGTAGGGGCAGAGAGAGAGGGAGATAAGAATCCGAAGCAGGCTCCAGGCTCCGAACTGTCAGCACAGAGCCCAATGTGGGGCTCAAACCCATGAACTGTGAGATCATCACCTGAGCCAGAGTTGGACACTTAACCGACTGAGCCACCCAGGCGCCCCTGGAATCACTTTTTAACATGGCTTGGTAGGGAGTCTACGGTGAGGGAAGACCTGAGGATTGGTTTCTTCAGCCTTTTGATAAGATACTGGTAGAGATACGGCTTCCTCTTCCTAGATAACCGGTTTCTCACAGTAACCATAAATATTCTTTTGGATTTCACAGACCTGTATGTTCTGCTAAGGTCAAGGTTTCAGATAGAGCTTAATAAATTTGTGGTAGTATTTGGTGACTCAGTAGGGCTTTGGTTTGTCCTCGGCCAGACTCTCAAGAGAATATCCTGTCCTAGCCTCTTTTTTTTTTTTTTTTAAATTTTTTTTACATTTATTTATTTTTTGAGAGACATAGACAGAGCACAAGTTGGGGAGGGACAGAGAGAGAAGGAGACACAGAACAGAAGGAGGCTCCAGGCTCTGAGCTGTCAGCACAGAGCCCGACACGGGGCTCGAACTCACAAACCGTGAGATCATGACCTGAGCTGAAGTTGGACGCTTAACCGACTGAGCCACCCAGGCGCCCCTGTCTTAGCCTCTTTAAACTGTGGTGTTTCTCCCACTCCAGGTGGGGACAGCTTCTCCAAGGTGGTCTCTGACTTTAGTGATGCCCTTCTCTGGGCAGAAAGTCCACATGCTGTCCAATCCCATTCAACTCCCAGTTGTAAGGAGAACAAAATTTTGTGACTGGAAACACAGCTGCTTATCTTTCACGTCTACCCAGATATTTCTGCTACGCTGCAGGGAATCTCCATCAGTTAAAACTGGTAGAATACGGATGGCAAACAAGCATATGAATAGATGCTCTGTGCCTTCTGTCATCAGGGACATGCAAATGAAGACCATCATGAGATACCACTACACAACTGTTAGAAAGGGTGGAATTCAAAACACTGACAACACCAAATGCGGGGGGTGGGGGGGGGGATAGATCAACTGGGACGGTGTCATTCACTGCTGGTGGGCATGCAAGATGGTGCAGCCACTTGGGAAGACACTTGGATGATTTCTTACAGAACGACACAGCCTTACCATATGATCTAGCAATCGTGCCGTGCAGAGGAACTGAAAACTTACGTCTATGCAGAAACCTGCACGCAAATACGTAGAGCAGCTTTATTCATAACTTCCCAAACTTGGAAGCAGCCAAGGTGTCCTTTAGTAGGCAAAGGGCTAAACTGTGGCACATCCAGACAATGGAGTATTATTTAGCACTAAAAAGAAATGAGCTATCATACCAAGAAAAGACCTGGAGTGAACTTGTAGTGCATATTACCTAGTGGAAAGAGCTAACCTGAAAAAGCTACGTACTGTGTGATTCCAAGTCGATGACATTCTGGAAAAGGCAAAACCGTGGAACAGTAGACAGATCAGTGGTTGCCAGGTGAGTGTGGGAGACATGAATAGAGCAGAGCACATAGGACTTTCAGGGCAGTGGAAAGACTCTATGATACTATCGTGGTAGCTACTTGTCATCATACATTTGTGTAAACCTATACGACGGACAGTACTGAGAGTGAACCCTAATGTAAACTGTGGACTTTGTGCAATTACGATGTGTCCATGTAGCTTCATCAGTCTGTAACCACGCTCTTGTTGGTACTAGGAGAGGCGATGCGTGTGTGGGGGCACAGGTGTGCAGGCAGGAGATATCCCTTTACCTTCCTGTCAGTTTGGCTGTGCGCCTGAAACTGCTCTAAAACATAAAGTCTTAATAAAGACAGAAGCAGAAACTAGTGATCACATTTTGGTGTAGCATGATCACTTACTTCACGAGATCGGAGCCTCAATTTATGCTATTTAAATGCGATTTAATCCTCGGGTTGCAGAACTTACAATACCCTGTGTTCTCTGTGTTGGTTTCGTGCATAGTTTGTTTGCACACATTCTGCGTAAGCTCTTATTTAGGTTATTTTATGAGTCCATCTGTGTATCCTAGATGCGGAAATGTGCTTTCTGCCTACGCCTTTTAGACGGCATTCCTCGCCTTTTCCTTGAGTTCTTTAAGCAGTATGACCAACCTTTCTGTACACCAGCACAGGTCCGCTACCTGCTCGGATGCCATGCCCCTGGCAGGTACCTCCAACATAAACTTGTACTCCGGAATCCATCGGAAACCATATTTCCTTCTTTTTCTCCAAACGTGTGGAGTTTTAATAATTTTAGGAACAATTTACTAAGTGCTCCCTCTGAGGCAGGGATCCCACTAAACGTTAGACATTATCATTTTGTTTGTCTGCCCAACAGCGTGGGCAAGAGCTGGGTGGTGATTTTATCCCTCTTTTGAGATCTGCAGGCTGCAGTTTAGTTAAGTAACTTTCCCCAGGTTGTGCAGCTAGCGGTCGGACCAGCCAGAACCACAGAGCTCTATCATCCTAAAGCCCGTCGTCTTCATCGGCGTGCTCCCTCCTGGTTGGTAACTCGGCCTTCGTCCGGGCTCTGCAGCAGACCTCACCGTGTCGACTCTGTGCGCCCCTGGCCACGTCTGCAGCACTAGCCTCGGCCGCTCCTTACCTGTGCACCGCCTTTCAGACAGAGTGGTTTCCTCCTCTTCTGTAGCCCGTGTTCTCCCGTACAGTCCCTGAGGGCACATGTGGCTCCCTCGGCTCCCTCGGTTCTGCTGGTCTCCCCCTCCTCTGCCCATCTTGTGAACCCCACACCCTGCAGCGTCCACTTCACCCCTGACCTGCTGGATGACGTTTCCCCGGGCGTCCTGTGCGGAGCTGCCTCACTCTGAGCTCACTTAGGTCGCTCTGTGCGTGGAGATGTGGTTGCTTTCTGCTGTGGATCTCTCTGACGTGCTCGGAGTTCCTCGAAGACAGCTCAGGTTTCATTTGCCTTTGTATCTCCAAGATCTGCAGTGTGAAGAGCTTGATCGTGAGGTAAAGAAATACTTGCTCTACGTATTCCCACTCCCCACATGTGTGTGCCTCGAAGTCTTACAAGGTCAGAGCA
This sequence comes from Panthera pardus, assembly GCF_024362965.1. Taxonomy (NCBI): domain Eukaryota; kingdom Metazoa; phylum Chordata; class Mammalia; order Carnivora; family Felidae; genus Panthera; species Panthera pardus. The sequence goes on from NW_026526843.1 coordinate 123,062,387, forward strand.
TCTAAGGGCATCCCTCCGTCACGTCTTCTCTACTCTCAAGGTTGAGCAGCACGACATCTCATCACTTCTGATGTGGGTGTGGGCATCTTGTGGGCAGTTTGTCCTCCGAGCTTTTGTTCGACTGATTGTCTGTGTTCAGAAATGCTTGCTCTCCATCAAATTCTGTGTGTCCCACGTTTCCGTTAGTGTCTCCCTGGGTGCTCATACCGTGCTCATCTTGTGTCTCGTTTGTGTGGAATCTCTACTGGTGCTTTGGACCCATTGAAGTCTCTGTTCCTTTGGGTTGGCATCTCCAATCATGCCCTTCCTCGTTAAGGCACATATGATGCGCTCTCCTTCCTGTCGTCTCCTCCTCTTCCTGCTCTCCCTCCCTCTCCTTCTTTCCCTCCTCTGCCCCTCCTCCCCCTCCTCTTCTCCTCCTTAAAGTAGGGTCTACACCTACCATGGGGCTTGAACTCAAGACCCCCAGATCAAGAGTTTCGTGCTTTACCTACTGAGCTAGCCAGGCGCCTGTCTTTCCTGTCTTCGTGATCCTTTACTAGAACCTTGGTCCATTCGTCCATCACTGTTGATTGACATAAACCTATTCACATACATCACTGTTTATTTACACACAGATTTGATAATTTTATCGTCTTCCTCTTTGTATCGTAATGCCATGCAGTGCACCTCCTGCATCCCAGCCAGGAAATGCTTACTGCAAGGTCCGTCCAACTGCAGACCGATTTCAAAGGCTTGCTTACTTATTCAGCCTTGAGCTATCTCTTGATTGAAAAGAAGTGACTTTCTTTCCTGAACAATAAGCACATATAGTAGTATCAATTTTTATTTCAAGAGTTAAATAATTACTTATTAAAGAAAACTTCCCATTTTTAGGAGTTTGCAGTAATCATGTAAATGAGTTAGTGACTTTTGCCCACGCTTTATCGAGGGAGCTGCTAATTTTCTATAGGTGTGTCAGTAGAGTTTCATTACATTGGGATGATATGGTTCTTTAGAAAAGTAAGTATTTTAGGGGTGCCTGGGTGACTCAGTCGGTTAAGTGTCTGACTTGAGCTCAGGTCATGATCTCATCGTTTATGAGTTTGAGCCTCGTGTCGGGTTCTATGCTGACAGCTCAGAGCCTGGAGCCTGCTTCAGTTTCTGTGTCTCCCTCTCTGTCTCTTTGCCACTCCCCTGCTTGTGCATGGGCTCTCAAAAATAAGTAAACATTTTTTTAACGTTGGTTTGTTTATTTATTTATATACTTTTGAGGTGGGGAGGGGCAGAGAGAGAGGGAGACAGACAATCCCAAGCAGGCTGAGCACGGTCAGTGCAGAGCCTAATGTGGGTCTCAGACTCACAAACCGTGAGATCGTGACGTGAGCTGAAATGAAGAGTTGGATGCTTAACCGACTGAACCACCCAGGTGCCCTAAGTATATAAACGTTTAAAAAAAAATAAGAAATAAGAAGCAAGTATTTAGAATGCTGTGCAGGGGTCCAATCTCAGGACCAAGGAGAGCCTTGACTTGGGAAGCCCGTCAGGCTGGCTCCCTGAGACCGAAGGTAAAATGTCAATGTAGTGGTCCACCAGCTGTCCGAGCAGCACATGTCCGTCATGTGTAAGATACAGTATTCCATGTCAGAATTTTATAAGACACAATCTGGAGATGTTTTCCAAACATCGAGTAGTATAAAAGCCTAAGTGCTTAATAACTACTTCAGTTTATCTTACTGAATTGTCCAGTACATGTGATTGAGCTGTTTATTGTTACTGTCTTATATTTACTTCTTTCCCCCTTCTCCCTCTTTCCCATCTGCTTGTCCTTCTCCTCTCCATTCTCCTTCTCCTCCTCTTTTCCGTTCCTTCTCTTCCTTCCTCTTTTTTCCAAGTGATGCCGTCGAGTGACCTGTGCTCACTTGCATATAAGGTTTTTGTTCTACAGCATGAGCATGCCCCCTACAGCTGTGGACCTCAGGAATTTTTGTTTGCATGCATTTTTCTCAGAAAGGAGAAGCAAAAGATAAAATGGAAGACAAACAACGTTTCTGGGGCAGCTGTGCACGTGAGAAAGTGTCCCTGCTGCGTTCCACAAAGTGGTTTGTTTGATCCTTGTGTACACATAAGCGGCTTCACCTCGCAGGGAGAGCGTGGTCAGACTGCCACCTGTCACGGCCACACCTGTACCCGACTGGAACGGACGCCTTTCATGCGCTTCTGTGGTGATACGTGGAGAGTAGCTTGGGGGCTGTGGTCAAAAAATAAACAAAACTCGGTCTTCATGGATGGACATCTCCCCGCAAGTGTTTGCATGGGATTTCTACCGATTTGTGACCGAGCTGTACCCCAGGCGGTTGGGGATTGTTGGGTCCAAGTAGATTTATGTGATGCCCCGTGCTGTTGCACTTGACAAGCTTAGTATTTGATACACGTAATAAAGTCTTCTTCGCGGAGAAAAGGATCGCTGACAGTGGGCACACTAATTCACACCGTTTCCTTTTGAATATCACTGTGTGTTTTGTCACTGACATTTTCCCATGAAATATTCTTCTGTCTCAAGTAAAGTGCCTCTGTTTAATTTCCTTCAGGATAATGAATTCTTTACAAGGAAAAGCTGTTTTGTGTGGGGCCTCATTTCTGTTCTTTTACCTTGCTGCTACTTTGCAATTTACTTACGGTTCTGTTCTTTGTTTGAGAACGCTGCTTTGCCACATGGCCGGACTTTGTTTTTCCTACACGTCACTGTCCCCGCTTTGTGACAAGCATGCTGTCTGCAGGCATCTTGTTCTTACCCAGTGATACTGGATAAACCATGACTCCCATCACACGGAGCACAGTCACGGGGTGAACCTTCTCCCTGCTCTGTACATGACGCACGGTGGACCCGCAGTGGCGGACACTCCAAATGTTGCTTCACATCTCAATGTTTCTTTCCGGTTTTTTCTCTTTTTCCAGAAGTGGATGGAAAACAATCACACGTAGCATCATCTACTTTTGTTTTTGTCCTTAAAAAGATTTTCCTGTCTATTTGATAGTGCACACATCCTCACGAGTCAGTTCTTGTGTTCAGTGGTTCCTGACATTGGTTTCGAAAATAAAACGGACAGACTTTTATAGATGTTTGATTGGAAAATAGAGCCCTTTATTTAGCAGAGATATTGCAAAATATGAGCGTTTGACATGCTGACAGTTGGCTGCAAACAGCGGCGGTTCCAAACTTTATTGGCTCACCAGTACATTCTTTTCCTCCAGTTTCAATCTGTCTGCTTATCTAGTCCTTTTCTTAGGGCACTCAGGGAAGTAGACACCTTAAAAATAATATTTGCTCCCCAGCAAGGATGTGGGAAATACATACCTATGTATTTGCATGTCCACAGACACATGCACACATGCTTATACATGTGTATGTATGTTTATACACACACACAATACTTCTCCATTATACCTATGTGTGTGTGTGCCTATGTATGATTGATGGTATATGTTTGTCACAAATATATATTTGTTGGCAGTATATGTGTTACATATACAACACGTATATACACATATACACGCATATACATATGTATTTACATACACAATTACATATCTTTATACCTTTGTGTGTGTGTGTGTGTGTATGATAGCATGTATATATTTGTGTGTCATATATATAGCATATATTTGTCGGTAGTATGTTATATATGTGTACGATATGCACACATGTATACATATATAGACCTATCCATACACAGATAATACATAGCATTATACGTGTGTGTGTTCATGTATACATGGTAACGTGTATATATATCTCATATATAATATATATTTGTTAGCATATATATCATATACTACACTTATGTGTTATACATACACATACATGTATACATGCAAATACATATTTACACAGATATGTGATACCTATCATGATAGCTGTGTGTGTATATATGATAGTACGTGTATATATATGTCCTGCATATGCTATGTATTTTTTGGTTGCGTATGAATCATATGTATACTACATGCATGTACTATGCATATAAGAATGTATACATGCACGTGCATAACAGTTTATGATATATAAGTATAATAGTAATGCATAGTTAGTCTACAGCTTTTAATTAAGTTCACAGAGAGGAAGAACTGAAGGGCAGAAGGCCAGAGAAGTCGTATCGTCACACCCACTTCTGGTTAGTTCTAGGACAGGGCCGAGTAAAAACCTAGGATGTGGGGCCATGTGGAACAAAGACTTTGCTAGCCTCAGTGATAGAAGATGGCCATTGAAGATGAGGGAAATCCATAAAGGTTCAGGCAAGGGAAAGTAGAAATTGAGTCCATCTGAGAGATGCAGACAAGTGCTCACAGTAAGAGTCCCCGTGGCTCATTGTTTAAACCAGCCAACCTGGAATTTGGGCTTATGCCCTAGACCCAATAAGGAACTGAGCTGGGAAGCGGAAATTAAAGCAGAAGTCAACAGGAAAGCTTGATTATAAATGGGCCCGTGGCTCAGCAATTTTTAACCTTTCTTGTCATCCAAAAAATGTGTATTCACTGAGGAAACCACATTTCAGGGGCACCTGGGTGGCTCAGTCATTTTAGTCTCCAACTTTGGTTCAGGTCGTGATCTCATGGTTTGTGAGTTTGAGCCCCGCGTCGGGCTTTGTGCTGATGGCTCAGAGCCTGGAACCTGCTTCGGATTCTGTGTCTCCCTCTCTCTCTGCCCCTGTACCACTCATGCTCTGTCTCTCTCTCTCTCAAAAATACATAAACATTAAAAAATTAAAAAAAGAAGAAAAACACATTTCAAAATGTAGATAACAAACAAGAAAATAAGCAGCACAACGTGATTACCAGGATTCACTCTGAAGCTTTATTTTCTGTTAATTGGGGGTGAGCTGCACTTCTGTTTGAAATAGCCGCACTGCTGCCGCGTCACAAAATCAGGGTTGCGCACCATGGAGGGGTTGCTCGTTGGTCTACAGGATGTGGGGCGAGATGAGACCCACGGGTCAAACAGAGCATCACGTTGAAGTGTTTGGACTGTGCTTGTGGGCAGTGGGGCATCCTGCAGCACGGGCGAGGAAGGTGGGGACAGGGAGAGCTAGACTTTAAAAATGATAATGATGTTGAGATGTTAAGCATTCTATAAAAACACACGTGGCCGACGTTGTTGGCAGATAGTTCCAGGGTGGGAACTGCTTGTGTACCTGTAGAACAGGAAAGAAAGATCTGAGCGTTCTCAAGATGTAGAACGGACATAACGTGGCATTTGATTAGAGCTGGTTAGTGAAGAAGGGCAAATTTTCAGAGAGGTGTGATTCTGTGTCCCAGTGACCACAACTAGTAGAAGACGACTATTTGTGTGGATTTGGCTAAGAGGCCATTATGGATCTTGGTGTCTGGTATCCAGGTTAAAGGGGGACAGATGGGAACACACCAGGCCAGGCTAAGGAGCCAACTTCATTTGAAAATGGCCTCAAGGAGAGCAGCCTATAGCCTAAGTTTCTTCTGTTCGTTTAAGTACCATTGCTTCATTTCTGCATATTCTTTATGATCGAAAAAGCTCAGGGCACGTGTCAAGGTAGAGATCGGAGTCACATTTCGTGACTCCTTTGCCATCTTTCTTGGGATCAGGGTTCTTAGTGCAGTGTCCAAAAGTCTGTTGTGGGGATTTCAGTTCACCAGTGGAAGCTGGTATTACACCCCAGTCCAAGAAAGATGGGCTAGCTGAAAGCTTTTATCAGAGAGAACTAGCAAATGCCAAGAGGAGCAGATCAGTGTGCGTAAATACGACGTCAGGATGCAGTCTGCATGATCTTCAGAAGTAGCACTCAGAAGTAACAGATGGCTTGTACGACGAGGGAGCAATATAAGCGAGTACCTGAGTCGTTTCCAGCGTTGGTGTGCAGGGATTTTTGAGCCACTGCCTCTGAGTTCTCTTTCATTATGACGGGTTATAATGTTTAACATCAAGCATAATGCTGAAAGGAAATTTAAAAGAAGCTCCTCCATTTCAATCCTTTGTCTTTAGACCCTGACCTTACCGTTGAGACAGGCCTTCAAAGTAACCTGCTAATCCAACCTGCTCTCCTACTCAAAACACACTGAGAATGTGATCCACCCACCAAGGCCACTGGGGCAATACAGAAAATATGGCGGATCCTGAAATAACAAAATAGCAATTCTCCATCAGTTGGGTGTTTTATACTCAGATGATGCACAGCAGTATTTGACAATCCCCTCAGCACAGCTTTCTCTCCCTTGTGTTATGTTATATGTTTCTAGTTAGGCCAATAGCAGCCTAGGTTTCTAAAGACCCAGTACTTAGCAAGGAAGGAAAAATTGGCGACTTGGTTGTAACATAGATTGCAAACATACTCAGCCACAAAAATCATTACATCACATCGTTGTACTTTTAGCCTTAGAATATAGGTAAACCAGCCATCCTGTTTTATAGTTAATTCACATAAACATTTTCTGGGCCTGAAAATTAGAGAACAACTTTGACAGTGACAGAGATAATTTGGTCTCGTGTGTTTTTCACAAGAGAAATTCTCTGTTGATTAAAATGCCGTGTGAAAGGGCATAAGATCTTGCACGAGAAAACTTTGGGTTCTGGATTGAGCGGTGAACCGGGACCAGTAGCCAAATCCTCTATGGAGAGCCCCTGCTAAGATCAGCTCCTCCACTGGGTCCGTGCAAGAGTCTCACAGAGAGCTACTGTGTGTGGAAGAACGTAGCCAGCTGCGTAGTTCAGTGCAAATTTAGAGGAGTCATTAAAGTATATAGTCCTTGCTTTAAATAGCAATATATATACATCTTTTTTCTTTCAGAACTTTATTCATAAGGAGTTAAGTACTCCTGGAATAGTAATTCTAACTCCTTGACTAATAAAAGTGAGTGTAATTTCTTTTTCCTGTAATACACCATTTGATAGCAAGACAATAATGTTTATGGCTTTCGTTGGTTTAATGGATAATGGAGAGGAGAACTCTTTTTTTAAATGATCAGATTTGTCCTTGAATAAAAAGGCAGTGCAGTCCAATTAGCATTCAGTTGGCTTGTATTACCCCAACTTTCTGAGCTATTTCTTCAAGAATCTTTGAGTATTTGCCACCTCTTTTAAAATTCACAAGGTGATATTTAGGGAAACATTCCATTTTAGAAAGATAAAAGTGTGAGCAATATTGAATGAGCACTTGCGGTGTGCAGGATTTCTAGAAAATGTCATGTGACAGGACTTCTGGTGGGGCTCACAATGAGAATACAATGGAACTTTGTGGTGAAGCGTGGTAAAGCTTTGCCATCTTCAGCACTTAGATTTCACTTATATGAGCTGATTTATTTGTGGATTTAAGAATGTCAGGGACAGGATAGGAAGTCTCAAACCACAGCAACAGTTGGAAAAATAGGGAACATTTCTGGTGTACTACCAGGTAGGAGTGGGGATACGAGTAGATGGGAAGGACTAAGCCGCCTTTAAGACCCACATCCCAGAAGAGGATGATGTAGCTCCTGAGGTCATACTCCTAATAAAGGGAGTGAGCAGGGGCATCTGCGTGGCTCGGTGGGTTAAGTGACCGACTGTGGCTCAGGTCATGATCTCACAGTGGGTGAGTTCAAGCCGTGTGTCTGGCTCCACACTGGCAATGCAGAGCCTGCTTGGGATTCTCACTCTCTCTATCCCTCCCTGCTCGTACTTTCTCCTTCTCCCAAGTTAAATAAATTAACCTAAAGAATAAAACTAAGGGAGGGAGCATTCAGCAACATGGTGGGAATGTTGGCGGTACAGATACGTGGCAGATTTGCACACCATCCTGGTGACACATGACAGCTTTTGGAATTAAAATTCAGTAAAAGACAAAAACAACTATTTCTGGGGAAAGTGCTTCTAGAAAGTGATAGACTGTCTCCTTGTGGATATAAGCCCACCTGCGTGTGGCTTGTATAACTGGAATAGCTTCTCATTTGCCTGGCGGGACAGGAGAGGTCTCTCAGCTGCTGCCGTCCGTCCCATGCCCCGGGATACAAAACAGTGATTTCCCTCATTGTAAAAAGCACTTTGCAGTTAAGACTTTTGAGTGATAGGTGAAATTGCCCTCAATGATAGGTCTCCTCCCAACCCCCGGAAAAAGTGTGGGTTCGTAGAAGACCCAGGAGAATATGAGCATATGGTGCTTCTGTTCTCTCCACCGCGGTCTGTAGTTTGCAAAAGGTTGGGGAGAGGAGGAGAGAGGCATCATGGCGTTGTTTCTTCTTCGGCAGCCCCTGCTCCTTCATTCTGTATCATATTCCCATTCTTAAATATGTAAGCAGTATTCGTTACTGATGACAGTTTGTCCTATCACAAACCTTAGCTAATTAATAATACATCTGCAGAGAGAATCCACTGCATGCAGTGTGGCACTCCAGGTCTCTGGGGAACCATAAATCAAGGAGACAGTATGTCATCTTTCACCAAAAATCTTAAGGGAAAAATGAATTAGCAATATCATCGGAATGAGAACGTTCTTCCTACCCTAGTCCGTATTCTCAGAGGATTTTCAAAAAAGGAGGGATAAGAAAAGTGTGTGGCATTGCTGGAGTGATGGTCAGGGTGGTGGGAGAATGGATCTGAACTCCTGAGGACTGGGTTCCTGTAACTTCACACTCCCTCTACCGGCCAGGACTTTACCTGCATCATGTTAGGAGTAAAGACTTGGTCTCTCACGCAGCCTGGGGCGTTCCCAAGCACCTGGGCCACCTTCGAGTTTGCTCAAACGACTCCTTTGAGTTTCCATCCAACTCCATGACTCCCTGCTTGACTCTAGCTTTGGCAGAACTTGTACTTAAGCTTGTGTCCCGGGATTAAACTCTGGGCTGTCACGTCTGCCTTCCAGGAAGTCACTGGCAAACACACACTCTTGGTTTGTTTTCAGGTTGGTCACGTGGCTGATGACCAAGCTTGTCAGTCAGCCGGAAAGCGTGTAACCTGCAAATCACAACTGGAGTCCATTTGCCGGAACGATTTCAGAAGATGAAGTGTGTGTCACCCAGGAAGCACATTGAACTGTGCAGAATTTACGTGTTTTAATTTTTGTCACTCTTGCGTGTTGCCCTGTAAATGTGAGCTCATGAGACAGAATTTGTGCAAAATGCCTAACAAGATCAGGTGGATGATAGACATGTCAGATAAGATCCTTGGGCTTTCTCTTGTACCTCTCTCCCTGTACTTGGCCAGCGGAGATGTGACCCCTTAGAGCTGGTTCACTAACACCAGGCTGCCAGAGAGGTTACCGGTGCACAATTGTACGTGCAGCAACACGCACCCGGCATCCACATGACTCCACAACGACCCATGGGCAGAAGCTCTAATGACGCTTTAAACTTCCTCTGCCTGCAGACTTCTTCCTGGTCTTACCTGGAATCTAGATATCGCTCCTGTGTTAGTACTGGGGGATAAACACGTAAATGAATACCGGAAGCTGACTACAGTGCATGACATAAACACACAGTGGTGAGAGTACATGTCTGAAGGGTTCACGTGGTTTTAGCTATGCTTGTATTTACTTGAGCTATTTTCAGTTGATAACTCAGTAAGTGAGACAAGGAGGTCTTTATGAAGGATGCACCAGGATTTACGAGCCATGCCTTCTGTACTTCCCGTGTCCTGTGCTGTTTCCGGATCCAGAATTCTTTGATTTTGCAATTTACAGCAGAGTAGAACTATCTCTTTTGGATATGTGATAAAAAGCTAAAAGGAGCAGAGGCAGAGTTCAACGGGATATATTCATTTATTAACGGGCAAAAAGAATACATTTAATAATCCCACTGTCAATAAACCTGCTGGCCAAAAAGTGGGTTCAGAGGAAACCCACTTCAGAGGAAAGTGGGTTATTCGCCCACGATTGGAATTACTTGTCAGGCTAGTCTTAGCATGTGATTTTGGTCACATGGTGGCCACCAAGAAAGGAGTTGTGCACAAAGAAGTTACGTGTTAAATAGAACGGAATTACACCGGCTGCAAATTAGTAAAACCAACTTAGAATAGCACCGGATAGCCTCGCGTGGAGTCTGATTTCAAAGCTTTGTGACACACGTGGAGTGCAGGAGTCCTGTAGGGGACACAGATACGAGTCATGCTGCCTAACAGCTTTGATGGCCGTTGGGACTCTGTTTACCCCACCCGTGACTGGGTAAGCACACAATACAATACATGGATGATGCTTAGTGATGCTTCATGGCTTTGCATGACTCTCTTCATTAAAACACAAGTTAGTGAGGGGCGCCTGGGTAGCTCAGTCTGTTAAGCGTCCAACTTCGGCTCAGGTCATGATCTTGCGGTCCGTGCGTTAGTGCCCCGCGTCGGGCTCTGTGCTGACAGCTCGGAGCCTGGAGCCTGTTTCAGATTCTGTGTCTCCCTCTTTCTCTGACCCTCCCCTGTTCATGCTCTCTCTCTATCTCAAAAATAAATAAATTAAAAAAAAAAACAACACAAGTTAGTGGAGATGTTATAAGCCAAAAAGTACAGAATCATAGAGAGGGAGGCTGAAAAAAGTATTTAGAGGGCATAATTCACTCAAATTGGATCACAATCTAGGAACGTTGTTTAGAGAATTTTACAGCATTTTTTTCATCACATGCATTGTTGCCCAGTGATGAAGAACACTGAAGCTTTGTCAGGTGTCTGTAAAGGAATTCTGCAAAGGCACATTATATCACTGACACATTATTTTAGCTTCATAGCTCAGGAACACATCTGTTCTATAAATTATGGTAAACTCTACTCACTGTGGTTTCCTATGTTATTTGGTCACATGATAACTTATTTGTAGACTTACTCTTAATTCTTTTGACGTCCCTTATTAGGAAGTGCATATTTCAGAAAGTTAATCCCAGTGGCAATTATTGGATGTGTAATATTATGAAGCAGGTACTGGAGGAAGCTGCTAAAACCAAGAGAACCGTTACAGATACAAGAACTCACCGAGCATCTGACTTGGGAAAGTGAAATAGAAACTCTGCGGGGAAAATGAAATGGGAAGACAGTGTATAGAATGCTCTGGTGTCTCTCTTCCTGAGGTCTGCATTCATGGCCCTTATTGTTTTCTTTCATGACACAAAATATAATTAATTTGACTTTATTTTCCTGGTTCTACTCATATTCTGCCTGCAGGAAATTGAGCATCTTGGTTGCAGGATGTGCTGTAGAGCCCTTTAAGTCACACGTTGCCAGATGTACCTTGATTCATTCATTACAGCATTGGTTAATCTCCTTTAGAGCCCTTATGACTGTAATCATGTACGCTTTAAAGGGTCAGTGTGCTTCCCTCATTTCCAGTGTCTTGTTGTCTCCAAATATCAGGGCTCATAGACTAACTGCCTGAGCACCTACATTTTGAGACTTGTGCTCACATTGTTTTCTTGGTCACCTTCTCTCCCTTCTCCATTCACAATATCCTACTCATCCTAAAAGTCTCCTTCTACCCCTCAATCATCCCCATCTCTCTTCTTCCTCCACACACCCCTTCAGCTTTTTATGATGTGTGTCGCTCCCGACCCTCACTGATGTCGCCTGTATTTGTACTGAGGTGCCATTTTTTTGAAAAATATTCCCGTACTCTCGCTTGCCCTTGGGCATAGCTTTTCTCCCCAGTGAACCAGAATCATCCATTATCTGAAATGCCGATAAGGATTTCTAAAGTAGGAAAGGAAAGAAGAAATAATGAGGTCATTGTTCACCTCCTCCCAAAGCCCAGTCTTTTTTGAGCACCTAAAGCGGGGCAGCCAATCTTGAAAGTCAGGCTTTATCAGGGAGAAAGGGGATTTATAGTTCGCTTTACATATCAAAAGGAAAGCGGTGGCCTGACTGTCAAGTGTTGCTGCAGTCCTAGAGAGAGTACAGGGTAGGACTTAAGGCTGGCATCAGCAGACTTTTTCTGCAGTGCTCTAGATAGTAAACATGTTAGGCGTTGGGAGTCCTCTGCTCTGCCATTGTAGTGCGGGAGCATGACAGATAACACTTAGACAAACGAGTGTGGCGGGGTTCCAAAATATGTCATCTAGGATACTGAATTTGCATTTAAATAAATTTCACATGTCACTAACTCTTCTCTTGTTTTTTTTTCACCACCCATTAAAAAAGATGTCCAAAATTCCAAACTCTTACCTCTTAGACTATAAAAACAATTATATAACCGGGTGGATTTGGTCTCCCTAAGGCTGTAGTGTGCAGATCCCTGATTTGGAGGACGAGACTTTCCCCCAGAAACACTTGAGGTGGGTCCAGGAGGCACGAAAGGAATAAGCTGTTCAAATGGCACAGTAGCAAATCTAGATCCTTCTTTGGAGTTACGTGTGATGGGAAAGGCGAACACGGAGATTGAGAAGAAGGAAAGCCAGATGCTGCGGGCCATTTTCCCTGCTTCCAGCATGAAAATCTGGAACATAACTGCTTTAGAGATCGCCCCATGCTAGCACAGGGGTGGGGGAGTCTTCAGGGGAGTAGAAATGCAGATTGTTGGTGAAGAGAAGGGCTGAGCCTCCTGCTGGAGGCTGTGTCTGGTCTATGTAGGCAGGGGAGGTATGTAGTGCATCCTCAGGACCCCCAGTGGGGGTTGAGAAAGGGACTGTTGGTGGTGAGTCCATAGGGTGTTGTGGCAAGGGGCAGGGCGACCTCAAAGCAGAGCGTGGACAGCGGATGACATCTGAGAGGCAGGGGCAGTAGTCCCCACAGGAGTTGACCTCTAGAAGCAGGAATATAGTTCATCCATTTTTCCCCCCTAAACTACCTCACTATCAATATTCATTATCTATCTCCTCTCGAAACTGGGAATTCTTTGAGAATATAGTCCATTTGTTTTTTTTCAATATGAAATTTATTGTCAAATTGGTTTCCATACAACAGCCAGTGCTCATCCCAAAAGGTGCCCTCCTCAATACCCATCACCCACCCTCCCCTCCCTCTCACCCCCCATTAACCCTCAGTTTATTCTCAGTTTTTAAGAATCTCTTATGGTTTGGCTCCTTCCCTCTCTCTTTTTTTTTTTTTTTTTTTTTTTTCTTTCCCTTCCCCCATGGTCTTCTGTTAAGTTTCTCAGGATCCAAATAAGAGTGAAAACATATGGCATCTGTCTTTCTCTGTATGGCTTATTTCACTTAGCGTCACACTCTCCAGTTCCATCCACGTTGCTACAAAGGGCCATATTTCATTCTTTCTCATTGCCAAGTAGTATTCCATTGGGTATATAAACCACAATTTCTTTATCCATCCATCAGTTGATGGACATTTAGGCTCTTTCCGTAATTTGGCTATTGTTGAGAGTGCTGCTACAAACATTGGGGTACAAGTGCCCCTATGCATCAGTACTCCTGTATCCCTTGGGTAAATTCCTAGCAGTGCTATTGCTGGGTCATAGGGTAGGTCTATTTTTAAATTTTGAGGAACCTCCACACTGTTTTCCAGAGCAGCTGCACCAGTTTGCATTCCCACCAACGGTGCAAGAGGGTTCCTGTTTCTCCACATCCTCTCCAGCATCTATAGTCTCCTGATTTGTTCATTTGGGCCACTCTGACCGGTGTGAGGTGGTATCTGAGTGTGGTTTTGATTTGTATTTCCCTGATGAGGAGCAACGTTGAGCATCTTTTCATGTGCCTGTTGGCCATCCGGATGTTTTCTTTAGAGAAGAGTCTATTCATGTTTTCTGCCCATTTCTTCACTGGATTATTTGTTTTTCGGGTGTGGAGTTTGGTGAGCTCTTTATAGATTTTAGATACTAGCCCTTTGTCCGATATGTCATTTGCAAATATCTTTTCCCATTCCATCGGTTGCCTTTTAGTTTTGTTGATTGTTTCCTTTGCAGTGCAGAAGCTTTTTATCTTCTTGAGATCCCAATAGTTCATTTTTGCTTTTAATTCTCTTGACTTTGGGGATGTGTCAAGTAAGAAATTGCTGCGGCTGAGGTCAGAGAGGTTTTTTTCCTGCTTTCTCCTCTAGGGTTTTGAAGGTTTCCTGTCTCACATTCAGGTCCTTTATCCATTTTGAGTTTATTTTTGTGAATGGTGTAAGAAAGTGGTCTAGTTTCAGTCTTCGGCATGTTGCTGTCCAGTTCTCCCAGCACCATTTGTTAAACAGACTGTCTTTTTTCCATTGGGTATTCTTTCCTGCTTTGTCAAAGATTAGTTGGCCATACTTTTGTGGGTCTAATTCTGGGTTTTCTATTCTATTCCATTGGTCTATGTGTCTGTTTTTGTGCCAGTGCCATGCTGTCTTGATGATTACAGCTTTGTAGTAGAGGCTAAAGTCTGGGATTGCGATGCCTCCCGCTTTGGTCTTCTTCTTCAATATTACTTTGGCTATTCGGGGTCTTTTGTGGTTCCATACAAATTTTAGGATTGCTTTGTTGTAGCTTCGAGAAGAATGCTGGTGCAGTTTTGATTGGGATTGCATTGAATGTGTAGATTGCTTTGGGTAGTATTGACATTTTGACAGTATTCTTCCAACCCATGAGCACGGAATGTTTTTCCATTTTTTTATATCTTCTTCAGTTTCCTTCATAAGCTTTCTATAGTTTTCAGCATACAGATCTTTTACATCTTTGGTTAGGTTTATTCCTAGTTATTTTATGCTTCTTGGGGCAATTGTGAACGGGATCAGTTTCTTTATTTGTCTTTCTGTTGCTTCATTATTAGTGTATAAGAATGCAACTGATTTCTGTATATTGATTTTGTATCCTGCGACTTTGCTGAATTCATGTATCAGTTCTAGCAGACTTTTGGTGGAGTCTCTCGGATTTTCCATGTATAATATCATGTCATCTGCAAAAAGTGAAAGTTTGGCTTCATCCTTGCCAATTTTGATGCCTTTGATTTCCTTTTGTTGTCTGATTGCTGATGCTAGAACTTCCAACACTATGTTAAACAACAGCGGTGAGAGTGGACATCCTTGTCGTGTTCCTCATCTCAGGGGGAAAGCTCTCAGTTTTTCCCCATTGAGGATGATGTTAGCTGTGGGCTTTTCATAAATGGCTTTTATGATCTTTAAGTATGTTCCTTCTATCCCGACTTTCTCGAGGGTTTTTATTAAGAAAGGTTGCTGAATTTTGTCAAATGCCTTTTCTGCATCAATTGACAGGATCATATGGTTCTTATCTTTTCTTTTATTAATGTGATGTATCACATGGATTGACTTGCGAATGTTGAACCAGCCCTGCAGCCCAGGAATGAATCCCACTTGATCATGGTGAATAATTCTTTTCATATGCTGTTGAATTCGATTTGCTAGTATCTTATTGAGAATTTTTGCATCCATATTCATCAGGGATATTGGCCTGTAGTTCTCTTTTTTTACTGGGTCTGTGTCTGGTTTAGGAATCAAAGTAATGCTGGCTTCATAGAATGAGTCTGAAAGTTTTCCTTCCTGTTCTATTTTTTTGGAACAGCTTGAGAAGGATAGGTATTATCTCTGCTTTAAATGTCTGGTAGAATTCCCCAGGGAAGCCATCTGGTCCAGGACTCTTATTTGTTGGGAGATTTTTGATAACTGATTCAATTTCTTCGCTGGTTATGGGTCTGTTCAAGCTTTCTGTTTCCTCCTGATTGAGTTTTGGAAGAGTGTGGGTGTTTAGGAATTTGTCCATTTCTTCCAGGTTGTCCAGTTTGTTGGCATATAATTTTTCATAGTATTCCCTGATAATTGCTTGTATTTCTGAGGGATTGGTTGTAATAATTCCGTTTTCATTCAAGATTTTATCACTTTGGGTCATTTCCCTTTTCTTTTTGAGAAGCCTGGCTACAGGTTTATCAATTTTGTTTATTTTTTCAAAATACCAACTCTTGGTTTCATTGATCTGCTCTACAGTTTTTTTTGATTCTATATTGTTTATTTCTGCTCTGACCTTTATTATTTCTCTTCTTCTGCTGGGTTTGGGGTGTCTTTGCTGCTCTGTTTCTGTTTCCTTTAGGTGTGCTGTTAGATTTTGTATTTGGGATTTTTCTTGGTTCTTGAGATAGGCCTGGATTGCAACATATCTTCCTCTCAGGACTGCCTTCGCTGCATCCCAAAGCATTTGGATTGTTGTATTTTCATTTTTATTTGTTTCCATATATTTCTTAATTTCTTCTCTAATTGCCTGGTTGACCATTCATTCTTTAGTAGGGTTTTGTTTAACCTCCATGCTTTTGGTGGTTTTCCAGACTTTTTCCTGTGGTTGATTTCAAGCTTCATAGCACTGTGGTCTGAAAGTGTGCATGGTATCATCTCAATTCTTTTATACTTATGAAGGGCTGTTTTGTGACCCAGTATGTGATCTATCTTGGGGAATGTTCCATGTGCACTCGAGAAGAAAGTATATTCTGTTGCTTTGGGATGCAGAATTCTAAATATATCTGTCAAGTCCATCTGATCCAATGTATCATTCAGGGCCCTTGTTTCTTTATTGATCATCTGTGTCCAGATGATCTATCCATTTCTGTAAGTGGACTATTAAAGTCCCCTGCAATTACCACATTCTTATCAATACGGTTGCTTATGTTGTTGATTTATTGTTTTATATATTTGGGGGCTCCTGTATTCGGCGCATAGACATTTATAATAGTTAGCTCTTCCTGATGGATAGACCCTGTAATTATTATATAATGCCCTTCTTCATCTCTTGTTACAGCCTTTAATTTAAAGCCTAGTTTGTCTAAGTATGGCTACTCCAGCTTTCTTTTGAGTTCCAGTAGCATGATATATCTCCACACCCTCCCTTTCAATCTGAAGGTGTTCTCAGGTCTAAAATGAGTCTCTTGTAGACAGCAAATAGATAGGTCTTGTTTTTTTTTTTTATCTCTTCTGATACCCTATGTCTTTTGGTTAGAGCATTTAGTCCATTTACATTCAGTGTTATTATTGAAAGATATGGGTTTAGAGTCATTGTGATGTCTGTAGGTTTCATGCTTGTAGTGAGGTCTATGGTACTTTGTGGTCCTTGCAACATTTCACTCACAGAATCCCCCTGAGGATCTCTTGTAGGGCTGGTTTAGTGGTGATGAATTCCTTCAGTTTTTGTTTGTTTGGGAAAACCTTTATCTCTCCTTCTATTCTGAATGACGGACTTGCTGGATAAAGAATTCTCGGCTGCATAGTTTTTCTGTTCATCCCATTGAAGATTTCCTGCCATTCCTTTCTGGCCTGCCAAGTTTCAGTAGATAAGTCTGCCACTAGTCTTATTGGTCTCCCTTTATATGTTAGAGTGCATTTATCCCTAGCTGCTTTCAGAATTTTCTCTTCATCTTTGTATTTTGCCAGTTTCACTATGATATGTCATGCAGAAGATTGATTCAAGTTATGTCTGAAGGGTGTTCTCTGTGCCTCTTGGATTTCAATGCCTTTTTCCTTCCCCAGATCAGGGAAGTTCTCGGTTATGATTTGCTCAAGTACACCTTCAGCCCCTTTCTCTCTCTTCCTCTTGTGGAATTCCTATTATACGGATATTGTTCCGTTTCATTGCATCACTTAGTTCTCTAATTCTCCCCTCATACTCCTGGATTTTTTTATCTGTTTCTCAGCTTCCTCTTTTTCCATAATTTTATCTTCTAATTCACCTATTCTTTCCTCTGCCTCTTCAATCCGAGCAGTGGTCACCTCCATTTTATTTTGCACCTCATTTATACCATTTTTTAGCTCCTGATGACTGTTTCTTAGTCCCTTGATCTCTGTAGCAATAGATTCTCTGCTGTCCTCTATGCTTTTTTCAAGCCCAGCAATTAATTTTATGGCTATTATCCTAAATTCTTGTTCCGTTACATTGCTTAAATCAGTTTTGATAAATTTGTTAGCTGTCGCTACTTCCTGGAGTTTCTTTTGAGGAGAGTTCTTCCGTTTCGTCATTTTGCATAGTCCCTGGGGTGGTGTGGAACTGTAGGGCACTTCCCCCGTGCTGTCTGGAGTAACTTGTGTTGGTGGGCGGGGCCACAGTCAGACTTACTGTCTGTCCCCAGCCCACCGCTGGGGCCACAGTCAGACTGGTGTGTATCTTATCTTCCCCTCTTCCAAGGGCAGGACTCACTGTGGAGTATTGTGGCCCCTTTCTGGGCTACTTGCACATTGCCAAGCTTGTGGTATTGCTTCAGTGGGATCTGGCATATTAGCCGGGGTGGATCTGCAAGGTGCATGGGGGCAGCAGGGGCAGGCTTAGCTTGCTTTGCCATCAGTGTTCCCCTGCAGGAGGGGCCCTGCAGCACTGGGAGGGAGGCAGGCAGACCTGTCGGAGGGATGGATCCACAGAAGCACAGCGTTGGGTGTTTGCACGGTGCAAGCAAGTTCGGTGACGGGAACTGATTCCCTTTGGGGTTTCGGCTGGGGGATGGGGAGGGAGATGGCGCTGGCCAGCGCCTTTGTTCCCCCGCCGAGCTGAGCTCTGTCTTCCGGGGCTCAACACCTCTCCCTCCCGGTGTCCTCTCGCCCTCTTGCTCTCTGAGCAGAGCTGTCGACTTATAACATCCCAGATGTTAAGTCCTGCTGGCTGTCAGAACTCACGCAGTCCGGCCCCTCTGGTTTTGCAGGCCAGATTCGGGGGCTCTGCCTGGCCGGGCGGGCTGCCCCTCCACCGCCCCGGCTCCCTCCCCCCAGTCTGTGTAGCGTGCACTGCATCTCTGTCCTTCCTACCCCCTTCCGTGGGCCTCTTGTCTAGGCTTGGCTCCAGAGAGTCCGTTCTGCTCATCTTCGGGCGGTTTTCTGGGTTATTTAGGCAGATGTGGGTGGAATCTAAGCAGTCAGCAGGACGAGGTGAGCCCAGCGTCCTCCTACGCTGCCATCTTCTATCTATAGTCCATTTGTTAACTCCCTTTGTCACTCAAAATCTGTCCTCACTGCTTCAGAAATAACTGGGGCTTGATATTATTGTTGAATTAAGATGTTATCGTATATTATATCCACCTTTAGTGATGGAGTTTTGGAGATGGAATGGTTTAGAGCTGATGGCCAAGAAAGAATTCTTAAAGGCATCTTTGGTGCAGAAAGGTGACTTTAGTAAAGCACGGGGACAGGACCCATGGGCAGAAAGAGCTGCACTGGCATTGTGAAGACTGACTGATTAGGTTGGGAGGTGGTTTGCGTAAGTCTCCAAGGAGTTTTGGAAGCAAGGTTTTCAGGACCTTGAGGGGCTAGCTGTTGTTAGGAAAACGTCATTTATTACTGTTTAGTAAAACCTCAGTCATCAGATCCTTCAAATGTATATCAGGGACCATTTGCTTGGAGTATAATTGCCAACATATCCTTGGGGGTTAAAGATGAAGTTTGCAAATGAATTTTTATGTGTTTAAAGAGACTCACAGGATCCTGGGGGAGGGGGTGCTGTCAGGATAATGTTAAACTAAGATTCCCTTTTGCCCCCAGCAGAGTGTCATCATCGAAACTCTGCCAGTTTCAAGGACTCGTAACTGGGCTGTAGGCATTCAGGGAATTTAATTTTTCATTTGCCTTTGCTTTCCTACATCACCAAGGCCAGCACTTAAACTCCCTTCCATCTTGGTGAGGGTGATATTAGGGCTCCAGGAAACGGAGTCTATGGGTGTCTGGGGATTAGTTTGTGGATAAGATTGCCTTTTTCTTGCAGTTTACTAAGTGATGCATACACTAAAGGAGACTCCCGTCCTGCAGGACTGTGATCTCCATCAGTCATACATTTGCTTTCGTTCCTTTCCCCTGTTTTTGGGTGGCCAGGAGTGTCTGAGGAATGTCACACATACCCCACTGGGGGTGGGGGGGTGCTGTTAGCCTGTCCTCTGCCTTCAGCATGCCCCACACTCCCTCATTATTTAGTATGTTATAAATGAATAGAGACCCAAACTCACATGTTTTCCATTTAGCCTCTAGTATGGAATTTTATAATTATGTCTAATCTTCATTGTCGTAATGCTCAGAGATTTCTTAGCAAGGATATTTGATAATACATGTTAATAAAATTTGCATTCTATTGTAACAAACCTTGACAAAATTAATGTTTATCTTCCTCTTCTTTTTTCCCCTAACTTTTCTACAAATCTTGACATGTTAGTGTTTGTTGTCAGTGTATAAACCAACGCTTTCTCCTTTCTTTCTCTTTTGTTCTTGAAGTGAGCTGACACTTAACCACATGGTTGTAAATTGGTTTGTCAAGAACAGTGTTTGTAACAAGAACTTTATGGAACTTTTATAGTAAAATATCTTGAAAGGCAGTACTTACCTAAATTTCATTTGTCCCAAGACATCATATTTCAGACAGGGTTTCATATTGTTGACGTTTTGACACTTTGGAAAATGTATAAGGGAAATGTGATTATTTTTTAAACTGCAACGCAAATCTGCACTGAGCTGAAGGATAGGAAGAGATCTGATCGGGACTTCAGTGTTGCATTCAGTGAGATGTGTGAATGCACATTAGGAATGTTCCTGATTATAACATGGGGATGAGCTTCAGGGTGGTTTCTTTTTTTTTAACTTTTAAAAAATGTTTATTTATTTATTTTGAGAGTGAGGGAGAGTGCAAGTGAGGGAGGGGTAGAGAGAGAGAGAGAGAGAGGGAGAGAATCCCAAGCAAGTCCCACGCTGTCAGTGCAGAGCCTGATGCAGGGCTCAATCTCATGAACTGTGAGATCACGACCTGAGCTGAAATCAAGAGTCAGTTGCTTAAGCGACTGAGCCAACCAGGCGCCCCGGGGATGAGCTTTGTTAATTTACTTCATTATATCAAATGGAAAATAAAATGGCTGTATGGTCACATGTAATGATTATAGTTTCTTGAAAAAAAATTGTTTTTTCTGGAAGGCTGATACAGGCTGAATTGTGTATCCTTCACATCCCCCAAATTTGTATTTGGAGTTAGCCCCTAGGAGAAATGGACTGTACTGGCAGATAGGACCTTTACATAGGACCTTCTTCTAAGGTGCCCTTCTAAGACCAAGTTAGCACACAGACACAGAGAGTGATGACCACGTGAGGACACAGGGAGAAGATGGCATGTCCGTGCTCAAAAGAGAGACCAACTCTGTTTTACACTGTTATCTCAGACTTCCAACCCCGTCAATAACGAGAAAATCTGTATGTGTGGTTTAAACCCCAGTCTGTGGGACTTTGTTCTGGCTGCCCTAGGAATTGAATACAGAGGCCTTTGGGTCTTTCCCGGTCCCAGGAGATTTGGATGATGAATATATATATTATCACATCTTATCTCTGGGTGGGTATCTTTCAGCTCATGACCTCCCTTTACTGAGGTGGGCACACAGCTGGGGACAGTTCAAGCTTACAGCACAGTGGGTCTCTTGGGCTCATGTGCACAATGTGTTGATGTTCACGTGTCACCTGGGGATGGCCGGCTGGTGGGTGCCCAAAGGCCTCTAGGGCACAGCAGACTTCAGTGAGTTCCACAAGTCCAAGGTTTCATCTTCAGCTGTGAGGGTTCAGAAATGGATTGTGATTGTGTAAACAGTTTTCTCAAACTGCAGAGTGCATGAAAATAACCATGCCTTTACTTCAACAAAGGTGTCACAAGGGCACCATGACAAATGCCGTGTTTCATGTATTGCAGATATGCTGAGGGCTATTATTAGGGTGTGGAGAGGCTTCAAAAGTGAAACGTGCAGAGAGGAGAGTGGCAGTTGATTTCTTTGCATTCCAATTACGATTGTATTGCCAATCAGCTGTAGAAGAGATTTGCACAGACTGCTCTCCTGATAGACTCTCAAACACACTGTGTATAAGAACAGAAGGCAGAGGAGCAGGGCTAACCCCCACCAAGAACCCTCAGTCTCTCCAAGCATGTTTGTAGGATAAAGGGCTGCAGTGAAGACATGTGAGCCTGCACAAGAAGGATTGCACTCAGCCTGCTCTCTGTTCTCTGATACCTTTACCTCTTCCTAAATGAAGAAGCTGTCGCCAAGAGGGAGAAAGTTTCCCATTGGTCTTTCAGGGCGAGACTCCCATCAGATCCAAGGTGTATTAAAAATATACCCTGGCTTAGTTGAGCCTTCCTGGGTGACTGAGCCCATCTTGGGGAGCTTCTAGGAAGAGATGTAAGTCCAGAATCTAGGGAGAAAGATAAAAAGAATTAAACACAAGAAATTTCAAAGAATAAAGATAAAAAGATTCAAGAGATTGGGGGGGCCACTTATTCTTAGTGCCTTCACTCCCCCAAGCTTATAGCAACCCCCGGCTTCAGCAGGTGTTTGCCTAGGCACCTGTGAAGCATCCTGTCTTCTTATGCGGGAACAGAATAGTCAGCATGTGGCTGCTTCCCTCTCGGTTACTTGGGAACCAATGTGCACAAGTCTTAACTTGATGAGTGAATAAGAAAGGAAGATGGAGATAGCCTCTCACAGGCATCTGGCTTAGCCAGCTGAAGACTGAGATACAAGGTCTGCATAGCAGTGAACATCTGGCGTAGCCCGTGGGCTTATCAGGAGACAGAAAACTCTGCAACAGAACGTGCACCAAGATCTTTCTAATCATTGTCATTACCGTTCTCTGGCTCAGCTCAAGCTGGATGTCCATATGTATGAGACATCCTGGGTTGGGTGTTCTTAAGTTGGGGAGCTTCTGCCCTTCTTACGTTGTTATGTCAGTAGCGATGATAACATATGTTGAGTATACCTCAGAATAATGACTTATGCATGCCTGTGATGCACGTGAAATCTTGCATGTGATGTAGAGGTTGATGCCAAGACTTTGCTCTCTTTGGGCCTCTGCCATGACACATCTGACCCTTGGGGCTTCCTTGTGCCTGACACAAGACGGCCACCAGATCATCTCAAATCAGCAGGGCTGCTTGGATTTTAACCTTATTTGACTACTCCTAGATGCTATTATTGTTATCATTATTAATTAATCCATTTTTCTTTTAGTATATGATTTTACTGTTTTTTTTTTTTACCAGTATTTACCAGAATTTATTTTACTAGAATTTATCATTCTCTTGCCAAGTATTTAATCTTTGAGAGACGAAACATTGTTGAAGCCATTGCATACCCTAAATATAATCTTCAGGAGATAAAACACATGGCATTAATGTGAAACAATACTAATAATCATAATTCAAGAACATTTTCTTGAAATAAAAGATGATTTGAATCTCTGCATTAAAAAGGCATAGTCTATAGCTAGGTTAATCAACCCAAAATGGTAAAACCAAGACATATAGTCTAAAAAAATTATCAGAATTCCTTCCTTCCTTCCTTCCTTCCTTCCTTCCTTCCTTCCTTCCTTCCCTTCCTTCTTTATTAAGATTTCATTTTTAAGTAATACCTACATCTAGTGTGGGGCTTGAACTCATGATCCCTGAGATCAAGAGTCATGTGCTCTACTGACTGAGCCAGCCAGGTGCCCCCAAAATATCACAACTTAAAGACGAAAAAAAAAAATCATCTCCTGGAGGCTCCATGAAGGAATGTAGCCATCTTTCATTTTAGGACCATATGATCTTCTTGGACTTCTGATCCCAGAACCGTAAGATAAACGTGTATGTTTTAAGTCATTAAATTTGTGGTCATTTGGCAAGCAGCCATAGGAAACCAATACAGTGGCCATTTTATTTTCATTTATTCTATTTTTGCAAAAGTATCTGTGGAGATTTAAAAACGATACTATTGTCAGGGTACCTGGCTGGCTCAGTCAGTGGAGCATGTGACTCTTGATCTCAGGGTCCTGAGTTCGAGCTCCAGGATGGGCGTGGAACCTACTTAAAAAAAAACAAAAGAAAACCCTACTACTGTCATCTTGTGTTTGAGATTCCATTTCTAAATGATGAGAGAGAGAGAGAGAGAGAGAGAGAGAGAATGAATGAATGAATGAGTGGGTTGGGGGCACAGGGAGAAGGAGAGAGAAAATGCAAAGCAGGCTCCGTGCTCAGCACTGAGCCCTGTGCAGGACTGAGTCTCGACTGTGAGATCATGACCTGGGCTGAAATCAAGAGTCAGATACTTAACATACTGAGCCAGCCAGGCACCCCTCTAAATGATGATTTATTTAAATTTTAGGTCATAAGACTCCATTGAATGCAAATTATTAAATAATATATTCTCCTGGAAACTGTGATTGGAAGCAAGATTTTATTTTTTATTTTTTCAATGTTTATTTAGTTTGGGGGCGGGGAGGGGAGGGGTGGGGAGAGAGGAAGACAGAATCCCAAGCAGGCTCCACACTGTCAGTGCAGAGTCTGATGCCGGGTTTGATCTCATGAGTGTGAGATCATGACTTGAGCCAGAATCAAGAGTGGACGTTTAACCGTCTGGGCCAAAATCAAGAGTCAGATACTTAACTGTTTGAGCCACCAGTGTTCCTGGAAGCAATGTTTTATAAATAGGAACAAACGTATGTAGAGATATACATGTGATTCATGACAGTGTGTCTTAAATAGAAACGTACGTTTGATAGAAAACATGCCAGGCTTGCTTACTGAGTATGGCAAGGGAGAAGGAAATTTGTATCGTTTTTCACCCCCTTTTAGCAGCACACGCCTTACAGATACTGAAATCATTCCTGGGCACCTACCCCGTAAGTAACAGGTTTATGCTTCTCAAGAGCCATTCCTGAGATATCAAAGCCGTGAGCTGAGAAAAACATCTGTGTGTAACCTAGAAGGAATGAACCATAGCTCTCCCAGTCTTTAGGGCCTGTGGTTTAATGCCACTGATCAGAAGCTGTACTGACATGAATAGATAAAAGGGCTTTTTGGAAACATTTCTTCCAAATGTAGGGAATGTGGATGCTCGATTGGTGGTGTGGCAGATAGTCACATTATAGTGAAGTGAGCTAATTAAATATGTGAAATCAACTGTGGCATAGGCTTACTAGACAACATATTCCTAAATTATTCTTAATCTCTTCTATCTTAATCTCTTAATCGCTCAAGCCCTTTTGCTTAAGACTTACACAGAAACCCCCAACCCTGTCACCCGTTTCCTGATTTGCCATAACAGGACACTCTCCACCATAGCGTGTCAAAGTACTCGTGCCCTAGAGAGTTTTCACGAAAGCATAGTTTGCTGTGGCCGACCCTCATTTGTGGCTCGCTCGCCCTGACGGCAGTGTCTGACAGGATACGTAACCTACAGGAAGGGTCACCGGGAGCTCTTCTGTATAATGTAGGTCACTTTTCTGACGAGAGAAATCTCATCTCTGCACCAGAAGCGTGAGCTGAGGTATGATGCTTTAGGGGTGCCGAGCCTGGATTCTAACATCATCTCTTAAGTCAAGTGCATCGCCGCTCTGGGACTTGTATACAGATTGACTTGCTCGGAAGAGCAGGCTTCGGCAAACAAGTTAACGGTGAAGAGTCAAAAACTATTGAAGTGTTTTCTGTTGAGTCCAGTGTTCAAAATACCGTGGGACATCATTGGGAAGTATGTGTGCTCTCTCTTTCTCTTTTCTCTCTCTTCTGTCTCTTCTCTCTTTCTGCCTCTCTTGGTCTCCCGTCTTTTGAAAATACTGCTTCTATTTTTGCAAATTCTCTACCCCCACCGCCAAATACTATATTTCATGAATCCTCATTCCATCAATCCAAGGGGCCAGACATATTATTTCAACAGAAATTGAAGAAAGAAGGTCCGGAAAGGGTTCAGACTTCCACTGCAGTCAGTCTGCAGGTAGGAGGAAGACACATAGCTCTGATTCGCCTCAGTTCTCTGCCGAGTGATACAGCCTTTCTCACTACCAGAAACACAGCTTCCCCCCCACCCCCCGCCTTAAGTTTGTAGCCATATTAGTGAGTAGAAAATAGAAAAGTAGGGGCGCCTGGGTGGCTCAGGCATGTGACTTCGGCTCAGGTCATGGTCTCACGGTCTGTGAGTTCGAGCCCCGTGTTGGGCTCTGTGCTGACAGCTCGGAGCCCGGAGCCTGCTTCAGATTCTGTGTCTCCCTCTGTCTCTGCCCCTCCCCTGCTGGTGCTCTGTGTCTCTCTCTCTCTCTCTCTCTCAAAAATAAAAAATAAAAAAAAAAAAAAAAGAAAAACCAGCAAAGTAGTTGCCCAAGACGCTCCCCCTTTGCCCCATGTTTCCATCGTTCTCTCACCAACCCTCATCTGCTTCCAGTTTTTTTTTTTTTCCCTGCCAGCTCCAACCTCTTTCCCAACGTCTGGTGGCAACTTCCTCCAGGCAGGCCTCTGTGTGTGTGTGTTTGTGTTTGTGTGTGTGTGTGTGTGTGTGTGTGCGCATGTGTGCGCGCATGTGTGCGTGCATGTGTGTGCGTGTGTGTGTGTGTGTGTCTGTGCCCTGACCCTCTAGCCGTCCCCAGCACAACTGTTGATCCCCATCCCACACATTGTCAGTTGTGGTTGAGTGTGCATAGGGCACCTGCAGAAAGAGCTTCTGTAGGGTATTTGCCAGCCTGGTCAGTGTTTCACACTTCGGTACACCTTATTCGTGACATCGTGAGTCTAATAAAAGTTTAAAGGATACGTATTGATTAATTGCTTCATTGCAATAACATAGCTGAGCTGTGGATCCCAGAGGAGACTTTATCATTTTGTCAGATATCACTCAGCATCTCAGTCGTAACAAAGAGCCATTAATTGGCAAGATGTTGGGTTTTCGCCTGCAACTCTGGCCTTTCTACGATTGATTCTGCACACGTTTTAGTTACTTGTGGCCTCTGAAATAACTCAGTCAAACTCACTGTATGTTTAGGCACACAGGTGCCTAAATACAATGTGGATATTATTAGGATTTTATATCCACATATAATGGGGAAAAATCCTGAAGGCAACCACTTCACTCATTTAAAAAAAAAATTTTTTTTAATGTTCGTTTATTTTTGACAGAGAGAGAGAGAGAGAGAGAGAGAGAGAGAGAGAGAGAGACAGAGCATGAGTGGGGGAGGGGCAGAGAGAGAGGGAGACACCAAATCCGAAGCAGGCTCCAGGCTCTGAGCTGTCAGCACGGAGCCCGATACCGGGCTTGAACTCAAGAACCGTAGATCGTGATCTGAGCCGAAGTCACTCAACCGACTGAGCCACCCAGGTGCCCCGCCAGTTCACTCATTTTATGAGAAAGGTGTAAGTTTTGAGAATTGGTTTGCTCTGGTCACTAGGCATAGAAGAGACTGAGGAAAGGAACCATTTGTAGGAAATCATAGTAGTGAGTATAAGGTGAACAACATTACAATTAATCCAGTTTTTCAAAAAGTAAGCATATAGCGTTAGACGTTTCGCTCTGTCACCTGATGCCTTCTGTCAGATGTAATACTATATTTGGTCTGCAGCTGACAAAATGCCCCTCCAGGAGTTCATGCCAGTTGTAAGCGGTAGAAACAGGTTCATCAGCAACTCACTTGAACCCCAATCCAGTGTTCTCTTTTATAAACTGTAAAAGCCATGGAAGCTTCCAGAATCTATGGCCAGTCTTCAGGGAGGTCAGAAACTCCTGAGAACTATACACGCGTGTCCATAATTGCATTTTTTCTTGAGGGAAGCACCTCAGTATTTCAGATTTCTCGAAAGGTTGTCTGACCCTTACCAGCTGTCAGAGAGCAAAAGCATAGCAAATGAAAACGATTCCACTTAAAGAGAGGCTGTTTCCCATCCTTTCTGTTTAAAAAAATATGCTCGTTACTACCATAGAACAGACCTTCAAAAAAGTATTTTTTTTACACTAATGGCATATCGATTTTTTTATGATGGCAGAGGAGATAATGATCACGAAAGGTGATAGTGTTTCTTTAGTTACATACAAATAATACGTAAATTGTATGGCATTTCCAGTCGTCAAATATTAGATAACAATTTGTTTGGATAAAAATCACTGATAGCATCCATTTCTTTCTCTCCAAACGCCAGTCCGTCAGTATAAAAAGGGATCTCTGGGCCAGAGATGTCCTTCTTACTCAATAGGGATGTCATTGTGTTGTGTCCTGTAAAAGCTGTACCATTTCAGACAGCTGCGGGGTGAGCCTTTATAAAGTGCGCCCCCTGGTGTTGGGCAGCGTGGAAATGCAGACCTCTTGCAGTGGCCCTGATTCTGGGAGCGCAAAGGGAGGAAATCCAGTGTCAGGGAGGGAGTGTGACCACCGATGAGCTGCGGAACAAGAAGGTCAACACTGACCGCATATCTGGCAGAAACTGGACGGGACACGGATCAAAGGATGAGATAAATTAGTGAACAAAACATCAGTCAGCCTGCCTGCAAAGATGGGGTGCTGTCCTTCTGTACATAGGCTGCACAGTCCGTCACAGGCTGAGCGTGGTACCTGCCCGTCTGCAAAGAGAATGCGGGTCCCGAAAGCAAGGAGGAGGTTAGGAAGGTTCCCACTGACCCTCTGGGACACTCTGCTTTTTATCCCTGCAGCTCTCCACTGTGGAAGGTTACAGGTGCTGGTCCCCAAGGCAGTACGCCTTTGCCAGGGGATGAGAAAGCATCCCGTGAAACTATAACTACTTCTGTCTGGGCACTTTTGGCTCATTGTTTGCATTAGGGGAGGAAAGGTGGTGTCGTCATTTTGACCTTCTTTACAGAAGACTTAGGGATGCAGTTATGTGATGAGGGCAAGGAGGAAGACGTGTGTTGCCCACGTGATTTGCTTTCAGTACAACAGACAGGTGCAGCCATCCTGTGTTTAGAGGAATGTGGTGTTGGAGATCAGACCCCTCAGGTATGAGGACTTGTGTCACTGCATCCCAAAAGCCACAGAGCCAGCACAGGTGCTAGCCTAAGGGAGACGTAGCTGCTGTTAACCTTTCTGCATGAAATTTCCCCCAAGACAAGAAGCAGGATCCTACAAGAGATGAGATTCCTGAGCAGAGATGGAAGAAAGGGGTGGACTGTGGCAGGCACGTGACATGCCTCCCAGACCCCCCTCAAGAAGGTCTTGCAGGGGCGCCTGGGTAGTTCGGTCGGTCAGGCGTCCGACTTCAGCTCAGGTCATGATCTCATGGTCTGTGAGTTCGAGCCCTGTGTCGGGCTCTGTGCTGACAGCTCAGAGCCTGGAGCCTGCTTCACATTCTGTGTCTCCCTCTCTCTCTGCCCCTCCCCTGTTCATGCTCTCTCTGTCTCAAAAATAAATAAACGTTAAAAAAAAATTAAAAAAAAAAAAGAAGGTCTTGCAGCCCACCTGGGGGTGTGTGAGTAAGACATAACTCCTTCAGGGTGGCTTTAGCTACAGAGTCCCTCGGCCCAAAGGCATATCTTCACCAGGGTGACCAACCCCAAAGGATGCTTGAGTTGGGGACAGCACAGTCATTCTGCTTCCACACCGGACAGCGTTGACAGGCATAGTTGGTGCCGTCTCCTCAACTTTGTCGTGGTGGCATTGTTGTTCAGTGAACATTCTCTGCTCCAAATCCTTTTTCCTCCTCCTCCTCCTTTGTATGTGTATCAATCCACAATAAATGCCCCCCTGCAGGGCCCATCTCAGTATCTGCTCCCAGAGAACCCAATCTGTGGCACATATGTTCTCTAAAAACATTTTTTAAAGATTTTGAATGATTACTTACTTTGTTATTGTCAATTTGCTTTTTTAACCTACCCCCTCCTTTTCAGAACTTAACTGTAGTTACTCAGAATAGACTACATTTGTGGAATTATTCTGTCTAAAACAAGTAGAATGTATGGGTAGTTCATTGGTGACATAACTAAAGTGTCATTTTAAGGCAAGAACAGATAACGCAGAAATATATGATGATATGTATATATTTTATTTTTAAATTTCTATTTTATTTTTTAAAATACAATTTATTGTCAAATTGGCTTCCATACAATGCCCAGTGCTCATCCCAAGTGCCCTCGGCAATGCCCATCACCCATTTTCCCTTCTCCCCCACCACCCCCATCAGCCTTCAGTTTTTTCTCTGTATTTAGGAGTCTCTTATGGTTTGCCTCCCTCCCTCTCTGTTTGTAACTATTTTTCCCCTTCCCCTCCCCAGGGTCTTAAGTTTCTCAAGATTCACATAGGAGTGAAAACATATAGTATCTGTCTTTCTCTGACTGACTTACTTCACTCAGCATAATACCTTCCAGTTCCATCCACATTGCTACAAATGGCCAGATTTCATTCCCTCTCATTGCCACGTAGTATTCCATTGTATATATAAACCACATCTTCTTTATCCATTTGTCAGTTGATGGACATTTAGGCTCTTTCCAGAATTTGGCTACCATTGAAAGTGCTGCTATAAACATTGGGGTACAAGTGCCCCTATGCATCAGCACTCCTGTATCCCTTGGGTAAATTCCTAGCAGTGCTGTTGCTGGGTCATTGGGTAGATCTATTTTTAATTTTTTGAGGAACCTCCACACTGTTTTCAAGAGCGGCTGCACCAGTTTGCATTCCCACCAACAGTGCAAGAAGGTTCCCATTTCTCCACATCCTCGTCAGCATCTGTAGTCTCCTGATTTGTTCATTGTAGCCACTCTGACTGGCATGAGGTGATATCTGAGAGTGGTTTTGATTTGTATTTCCCTGATGAGGAGCGACGTTGAGCATCTTTTCATGTGCCTGTTGGCCATCTGGATGTCTTCTTTAGCAAAGTGTCTATTCATGTCTTCTGCCCATTTCTTCACTGGATTATTTGTTTTTCGGGTGTGGAGTTTGTTGAGTTCTTTATAGACTTTGGATGATATGTATATACTTTAAAAGTTTATTTATTTATTTTGAGAGAGCAAGTGTGGGAGGGGCAGAGAGAGGGAGAGAGAGAATCCCATGTTGTCAGGTGGAGCCCAGCATGGGGCTTGAATCCATGAAACCACGAGATCATGACCTGAGCTGAAACCAAGAGTCAGACGCTTCACCGACTGAGCCACGCTGGCACCCCGACGATGAATATTTTAATTGGTTCTCTGTGTGATTCATTTCTCCAGTGGTGAATATTAGTTTGTATTTTTTATGGCTTTACAAGTGATTTGTGTCTATTTATTATGTATGGTTGGCACACAGCTTCCCTTTGTGGAGATTTTCACAGTATGGTTTAATACTGTGTTCCTAAGAAGAAATTAAAAAAATGTATTTTTACACATTGTATGTTATCTGAATTAGTGCTACGTAATATCATTTCAGTATGAAATTTCCTGACAGACTTAATGAACTCGAATACAAGAAAATTAGAGATGGCTGAAAACCTTTACTCTGAAATGGACAGTGTTCATTGTTCCTGCAGGGGGCGCTGCCCTACAATAAAAAAATGACCAGCCTTTCCCTGATCCTCTTGATTTTGCTGTTTTCTTGTTACACGTTTAATATTAGGCTTGTGGACTTGATGTTTAAAAATACATTTTCCATAGTGTGGCGGCAAAACATGTTTGTGGTAATATGTACCAGCACCCGATCTTGGTCTTTTATTTAAAAGAAATACAGATATAGTTTGAAGTTTTACTGTTGAACATCAGATTCTTATTTTTAGTACATTTTTTAAAAAGGCACCCAAAAAGTAAACATGCCTTAGCTTTCTGGAGCTTGTTTCTCCTCCTCCTCCTCCTCCTCCTCCTCCTCCTCCTCCTCCTCCTCCTCCCCCTCCTCCCCCTCCTCCCCCTCCTCCCCCTCCTCCCCCTCCCCCTCCTCCCCCTCCCCCTCCCCCTCCTCCCCCTCCCCCTCCCCCTCCTCCCCCTCCTCCCCCTCCTCCCCCTCCTCCCCCTCCTCCCCCTCCTCCCCCTCCTCCTCCTCCTCCTCCTCCTCCTCCTCCTCCTCCATCATCATCACCATCATCAGTTTTACAAAGCCAATACGCCGGGAGGCTGTTGAATCATCATGGATGTAGCTAACTTGTTAGTCTGTAGGTAAGGAAGCGGGGAACGAAGCCTGAAAACACATCGCGATCCTCAGTCGTTTTGACAGAAGCACACCAGTCCCAGTGATATGCATCAGGACTTCTCTTGGGATGAGCTAAAACAGCAGCTGCCTTGGCTCATTTGTAGCACCTCACAGGGTTGAGGAACTTAAATCCTGTGCCCGAAACCTCGGACACTGTCCCCTCGGAAAGACCCAAAGTTGCAGTATTGTTGCCAACGGGAATTTCCGCCTGAGGTGAAAAAGAATGCCTTCGGGGCTGGGTCTCCTGGGTAGGGATTCAAATGGGAACGTGGTTTTGCCTGCCTCAGCGAGGTGGAGGGAGTGGGCTCTCAGAATCCTGAGCTCTTCGGTACTGGGTGGAGGAACTCTTTTCATGTGGGAAGCGGAACAGAGTTCACTGCGTCCGTGCACGGCTGTGTAACGCACACGCTCCACACAGCGGCCCGAGCCGCTGTCAACCCATGTCTACACCGAAGCCTGTCCTCACCTCACTGTCCATCCTGAGCACCTGAGCTGGGCGCTGGGTTGCTGGCTTATGTTTGGATGTCTCCCGGGCGGTAATTTCATTTGGGAAGCTTCGCTCAAATGCTTCACGATCTGGTCTGTACTTGGCATTTTACGTATTCTCCTAACCCTTTTCTGCAATTTCATTTGATGAGACAAGTCTGAAGTTAATGTAGAGCATACCCTCCTTGCTGACCCTCGCTAAGAGCAAACCTCCCAGAGACGCTTGTAACTTGGTTTGCTCTTTTCTTCCCCTCCCCCCCCAAACATTTTTGAGGTATAATTGACGAAATTGTGGGATAATCAAAGGCTGCAACTTGATGATTCGATGCATGTATACATTGTAGAAGGGTTCCATGGGGTTCACACGACCGTTATCTCCCGTATTTGCCTTTTTGTGTATGTGACAGACCATTTAGTTTCTACTCCTAGCACATTTCTCATGCTACATATACATTAGCTCAAGTGTCATTCCTGTTGTGACGGAACGTTTGCACCCTTCTACCAATTCATCCTATTTCCCCCACTTGTAGCCCCTAGCAACCACTTTTCTGCAGTATGTTTTTAGGTGTTTGACTTGTTTTGTTTGTTTGTTTAGATTCAACATGTAAGTGAGACTGTGGACTATTTGTCTTAATCTCTCTGGCTTATTTTACTTTCCATAACGCCCTTAAAGTCCATCCATGCCTTCAGAAATGGCAGGATCCCCTTCCCTGTAAAGACTGGATAATATTTCTGTCTGCACATGATTTAGTGTTGATGTCTTGTAGATTCCTAGGAATGGATCTCTTTCAGGTTGTACGGTGGGTGTGTTGGTATAATTGTTCTTCGTTTGCTCTTCGGAGTACTAGAATCTTGCCTCCAGTTGTTCAGGAGGTTCATTTTTTCCCCCAAGTAATTCTCCATATAACCATTTACTGTTTTTTAAGTTTGTGTTTATTTATTTTGAGAGTGAGAGAGAGAGAGAGAGAGAGAGAGACTGTGTGTGTGTGTGTGTGTGTGTGTGTGTGTGTGCGTGTGCACAAGCAGGGGAGGGGCAGAGAGGGAGAGAGAATCCCAAGCAGGCTCCACACTGTCAGTGCATAACCCCACGTGAAGCTGAAATGCACAAACCATGAGATCATGACCTGAGCTACCCAGGTGGCCCTCTCCATATAACAATTTAAACACTTTAAAAAATCCACTTGTACAAATACAGTGGGCAGATATCCTGAGGATGACAAAAGTTGCATTCCGTAGTAAGAGTCTGTCGCAGTTAAGTGCATATTGAAACGCTGATGTATATGTGTCCTGTACATGCACTGCCTTCTAGAAGGTATAGAAGGTATACGTTGTAAGATTCCAGGTTGCATGGACTGTGGATGCGAAGGCCATCTGTGCTGAGCGAGCTTGCCGTTTGGATATGAGTTCGTATTTGCACTGTATCAACACTTCTTGTGAAATGGCCTTAAAATTCCTCTGGAAGTAGCACCCCTGTTTTAATTTTGTTTTTCAGTTTGCTCAGTATCCTCTAGGTGATAAAGTTAAACGCGTGATCTGTGCATCTGTCACCTTCTGAGCAACTTCCACGTAGAGGCTGTGGAACAGACCGACTCATCCTCATTTGTGATGTAGAAGAGGAAGTGCGTCTCATCCCCTTTCCGGACCACTTCCATGTGGAACCTCTCACTCAGAAATGAAAAAACTTGAAATAATAACCGTACATGGGGTGCTTCAATTCAGAGTGTGACAGAACCATATACAGCATGTGACAGGAGGCAGTCTGTGTTAAGGGTTACAAGGAAACAGAGTCACAAATAGAGGCACTTATGTGATGATTTCCCTCCAGAATAGGAGCCATATAAAAAGGAAATGGCAGACATTAGAGGTCGTGTCATGGTTTAGGAAGACCCTCTTCCAAGCATAGTCTCTGGACACCTAACGTGCAGTGAGTGGAACTTTCCACGCGGCCCTCACTGCTCTCTCTGGATTGCACAGTGGGTCATTTGGGACCAACAGACTAATTCCCCCTGCCCTCACTGGGGGTTCCATACAGACTCTGCTCCTCAGAACAAGGGGCCCCGAAGTGCCAAGTTCCCAGCAGCTGTGAATGGCCAGTGCCCAGTACTGACTATCAAGTAACCCATTACTGAGGATAGTTTGATTAAGGTGGTCCCTAAATACAACACTCTTATATTTTAGATGAGGTGAGATCTATACCTGAGGCTAGCCCCCAAAACAACGAAGATTAGGGTCTATATTAATAGAATTCTATTGGGGTGCCTGGGTAGCTCAGTCGGTTAAGTGTCCAACTCTTGATTTCGGCTCAGGTCATGATTTCACGGTTTGTGGGTTCAAACCCCACATCAGGCTGTGTGCTGGCAGTGCAGAACTGGCTTGAGATTCTCTCTCTCTCTATCCCTTCCCTCATGATGTTAGTGCTCTCTCTTTCAAAATAAATAAACATTAAAAATAATTCTATCAGTTTCAGAGGTGGCAAACATCGATTCCTCTTGGTAGAAACCCCTCTGATATCTAGAATGTAGAGGGGCTCCGTTGATTAATCATCTGACTTCGGCTCAGGTCGTGATCTCGCGGTTTGTGAGTTCGAGTCCCACACTGGGCTCTGTACTGAGTGCAGAGCCCGCTTTAGACTCTCACTCTCTCTCATTCTCATTCTGTCTCAAAATAAATAAACTTAAAAAAAAAGTGGGGGGGCCTGGGTGGCTCAGTCGGTTAAGTCTCCAATTCGGGTCATGATCTCATGGTTCGTGGGTTCGAGCCCCGCATCAGGCTCTGTGCGGACAGCTCAGAGCCTGGAACCTGGTTCACATTCTGTGTCTCCCTCTCTCTCTGCCCCTCCCCCACTCATACTCTGTCTCTCTCTGAAAAATGAATAAGCATTAAAAAAATCAGAATGTACAGTGACCACTTGTGCACTGTCACAAAGGTCTCTCACCTTTAGTTTTGAAATCCATGTGACATTTTAAAAGAAATTGAACAAATGTTGAATGTTTCTGATTAAATTTCACTTAACTCTTCAGTCTTTTTTCTGGAAAATTCATCAAATGAAAATGCCTTTGGAGTACGAACTTTCTCAGTGTTTCTTTAGGAAAACAGGAAGCCACATTTTGGAAGATGATATAAAGAATTTTACTTTCCAGGAGACTGCTTCCTAACCCTTGTCTATTTTTATCTATCTATCTATCTATCTATCTATCTGTCTCTGTCTATCTATTATGAAATTTATTGTCAAACTGGTTTCCATACAACACCCAGTGCTCATCCCAACAGGTGCCCTCCTCCCTCCCCATCACCCACTTTCCCCTCTCCCCCACCACCCATCAACCCTCAGTTTATTCTCAGTATTTAAGAGTCTCTTATGGTTTGCCTCCTTCCCTCCCTGTAACTATTTTTTCCCCCTTCTCCTCCCCCCTGATCTTCTGTTGAGTTTCTCAGGATCCACATATATTTTATTCATATTTATGTAGGAATTCTGAAAGTAGGCGTTACTTAATTGAGAACAATATATTTCATAAGGTATTTTCTCCATGTTTCAAACTGATTTCATCAGGAGAAGATACAGGTCAAAGTAAACCTGTTTCTCAACTTGAGTGCTATTACGATCATGGCTGGATAATTGTTGGGGGCTGTCCTGCACGTCATGGCATGTTGGCCAGCATCATTGGCCTCTACCTCCTAGATGCCTAGTCCTGATGACCAGACATTGTAAATGTCCTTTTTTGGGGAACCACGGTGTGGACAAAGCTGTGACTGCCTGAGAACTGAAGTGTATTATAGAATTTTTGTGTGATTTAAAAACTTACCATTCAGGGGCACTTGGGTGGCTTAGTCAGTTGAGCATCCGACTTCAGCTCAGGTCATGATCTTGCGGTTTGTGAGTTTGAGCCCTGCATCAGGCTCTGTGGTGACACCTCAGAGTCTGGAGCCTGCTTCGGATTCTGTGTCTCCCTCTCTCCCTGCCCCTCCCCTGCTTGTGCGCTCTCTCTCTCTCTCAAAAATAAAATGAACATTTAAAAAAATTCAGGGGCGCCTGGGTGGCTCAGTCGGTTGGGCGGCCAACTTCAGCTCAGGTCACGATCTTGAGGTCCGTGAGTTCGAGCCCCGCGTCGGGCTCTGGGCTGATGGCTCAGAGCCTGGAGCCTGCTTCCGATTCTGTGTCTCCCTCTCTCTCTGCCCCTCCTCCGTTCATGCTCTGTCTCTCTCTGTCTCAAAAATAAATAAAACGTAAAAAAAAATTCAAAAAAATAAAAATAAAAAAATTCAAAAAAATAAAAAACAACAACAAAAAAAACCTTACCATTCATTGGGGCACCTGGGTGGCTCAGTTGGTTAAGCGTCTTGACTTTGCCTCAGGTCATGATCTCATGGTTCGTGGATTCCAGCCCTGCGTTAGGCTCTGTGCTGACAGCTCGGAGCCTGGAGCCTGCTTCGGATTCTGTGTCTCCCTCTCTCTCTGCCCCTCCCTTGCTGTGCTCTCTCTCTCTCTCTCTCAAAAATAAATAAATATTAAAAAACAGTTTTAAAAACTTACCATTCACAAACCGTGGACATAATTATAGGTTATAATTGAGATTTCTACTTGAATAGAATTTTCAACATTTACATATTAAATGTATTGGATTTTAAGTATAAATTTCAAGAGAAAGGTAGACCAGGTAGAGTTAAATTTTGAAGTGTTTCTGGAGATTCATTTTTGCAGTAGAAAATATTGAAATGTATATAATACATTGAACGAGGTGCTGTAGGAATATGGCTTATTTTTGGTAGAATTCGTCAGCGTTTAGATATGCAGTCATCCTTTTTCATGTCAATTAAGCAAGTTATCTGTGAAGAGACATTGGTAGAACTTATCAAATTCAAGGGTGAATTGTATGGAGGTATCATGGTCACAGTGATGGTAATGGTCCTTCTGACTGGTCACAGACCACCCATTGCTGGTAAGAATTTAGGTGGGAGTTTTTTTTTGTTTTTGTTTTTTTTTAATGCTCATGTATCTTGAGAGAGAGAATGAGCATGTACATGAGCAAGGGAAGGGCAGAGAGAGAGAGAGGGAGAGAGAGAGAGTCCCAAGCAGGCTCCAAGCCTTCGGCATGGAGCCCGACGTGGGGCTTGAACTCACAAACCCTGAGATCGTGACCTGAGCCGAAATCGAGTCGGATGCTGAACTGACTGAGCCACCTAGTCGCCCAGGGAATATTTCCCCCCCCAAAGCAGTGTACTGTGAATCATGACCTGCTATAATTGCTTTTCAGTGGTGCCAACTTTCTACTTTTTTCCGCCCTTTTCTGTCAGAGTGCCACTGTGACTATTGAATAGCAAAGAACCACAAACAATTTGAAATGGGTGTGTATTACACTCTAGAAATCCTCTTTTTGGCAGAATATTCTGACTAACCTGACTTTGTGTGCTTGGGAGGAGTTGGGGAACAAATAATTTCACCCAGATTTACTGAGCTCTTGGGTAGGTGGGAACGAAGGCTGAGCAACCACAGGTGCTCAGAGAACATTGCTAAAGGCTTTCTGATGTGTTCTTTGCCCATTAGGGAAGTATTTGTTTTATCCCCACCATTGAAATAGTTTTACAAATATGTTCTGGCAGAGCAAGCATTTATTTTGGAAGCATTTGCTTGGCTTTTAAGGTTGCTGTTATTCAATTGTTTGCTCAGTACAGGACACAAATAGTTGGGAAATGGTTTTCAAGTTAGGTGTCACCTAATGGCTTTTTTACTGCCTTCAAGAAGGGGTATTTGGGGTTGTGTGAGTGTTACAATGAGTCAGGAATCACACACATGCCCGAGGAAGTCCGAATAAGCCACTCATTGTTACACAAAGATGACAGCTCTTCAGAGGGTTGAGAATTTTGAAAAAGAAAATATGAGAAACCCGAAGATAAAAATGGGAGAAACTCAGGCAGATAGGAGACTAATGGAAGTTAGAAACCCAGGGAGCTTCCAGGGAACAAGGAATATCGCTTGGGTCTAAGTTTCCCTTTTTCCACGTTTCCTTCCGCTGGCCTATCGTGTTATCAGAAGCTGTCACGGGAAGTTAGTAGATACGAGTATGATGTGGGCTTTGGTTGGGTGTGAATAGAACTTTCCACTAAACTGGATTTGTGAACAAAGGACAGCGTGTCCTACTGGCAAGAACAGAATCAAGTTAATGAGATTCCAGGGATAAGGGGGAGAAAAGATGATTCAGCAATCGATATCGGTCCTGACACTCTGAGCCTCGGGAGGGACAGTGGCCTGGAGCCCAGGTGTGAGACAGCGGCCTTGGCAGGTGCCCCGTGGACACGGAAGACAGAGAGGCGAATTCCAAGTGACAGACACCACAAGGCTCTGTGTTTGTAACTACAGGTTCCTTTCTGCTGTCACGTAATTTCTCCTGTGATAGAATCCACACGTGTAGTGTGAAAAAACTCAGTGCAGTCAGGACCCCAAGAGAAGTCCTTCATCTGGATTGCAGAGATGTGCGGAGAGATAAGCATAGCTGTATTAATAATTTACATTTCTAGTGCGATTGCCTCAAAAAAAAAAAATTGCCAGGTTACCTCCCACCCACAGCACTAGCACATCCGTTTTTGGAGTGTGACAGAAGGAGCACGTGTTATATCCGGGTTGGGACTCTGGTGGATTGTCTGAGCTTTATTTGCAAAGCTACTAAGTAAGACTTCCACTTATGGAAGCTTCCCTTTTATGACCTTGAGAGACATGAATATAGTTAGTAATTTTTGTTTCCAAAGCAAAGTGCTTTCACCTGCTTTTACCGCCTTCTTCTGTGAGGGTCACCTGCCTGTCACCTCCTCTCCCCTGTGCCGCTTGGAGCCTCACCTCTTCTCTGGATGCCTCTGACCCCAAGCTCTCCCGTCTTGTCCTCCGACTGCACTGGACGGACCGTGTCAGCTCCCTGCTGCGTGGCCTCCTTACTTCTGACGTCGTTTCCACCCTCCACTAGCTGGGCGGCCCTCCCTGCCCGTGTCCAGGATCTTCTTCCGGTCGCTTACCATTCCTTTGACCACCTGCACTGTGTGACTGTGTGTCAGGGGACATGTAGGGGAGACAGGAGGTGATCCGCAGTCACGCTCCGTCACTGAAACCATCTCACAAACCATGAGATCATGACCTGAGCTGAAGTCGGATGCCCAGCCGACTGAGCCACCCAGGCGCCCCAGAACCATCTTCTATCACTGAGGGAAAAGTAATAGTGCTGGGATGGGGATGGTTCCGTCAGGTGGGATTGGAGGCTCTGACCCTCCCCGTCGGCACAGAGCGATCTGACGTTGGCTGAAGCTCATTGTTTCTAGTCGCTTCACCACTGCCCCTCAGTTTAGTTAAAGGCAGTGCTGCTAGGTTGCAGGCAGTGCACGAACAGCCATAGGCCTGAACTCGCTGTTCTAAGACCTTCAGCTGATGTAATTAATGGACTTGCTTTTCACTGGGCAATAAAACGTGATTCTACAAATACAGAAAGAAGGCTTTTCTTTACCTCTTCCCCCCCCACCTTTAATCTCTTGATGAAACTGCCTTGTCTGTGGCACTTGACAG
Organism: Panthera pardus; assembly: GCF_024362965.1. Classification (NCBI taxonomy): domain Eukaryota; kingdom Metazoa; phylum Chordata; class Mammalia; order Carnivora; family Felidae; genus Panthera; species Panthera pardus. Next base: position 123,102,106 of record NW_026526843.1, read on the forward strand.
ACTTTTTTGTTTTACAGTCCTTGTCAGTGCCCCCCCGCCAGATGTATCAGTACATGCCAATCAAGGCAGGCTGTGACCATGAATAGAAAACATTCCTTGTGTTCTTTCTTAGGCAACTCAGAAAACACATACTATCTTATATTCAAAGGGACCTTTATTTCTTTCTGCCTGAGAAGTGAAAATACTCATATGGGTAATAACCAGGGTGGCGTCTCATGAATACTGGTGTGCATGATCACTTTCCATGTATTTTTCCATTTCCTGAGGCTTTTCGCAGCACCTTACACGTGGATAGTGCTCAGGAAGAATTTACTGAAATGCACTAAACCGAGATTAAATGGCTTTCTGTAAAGCTCGTGGCAGAGCCAGAATTTGAGGTATGAGAGCACAGGCGGCGTCTGTCATCGTGCAGATACGTATTTCTAATAAAGTCTCAACTCCTGAGGGATTCATTGTCATTCCAAGCCTTCTGTTAGGACTCATGCATAGTGTAAGACAAGTTGAGAAGTCTTGTCAACACCACATCATTGGGGACATAGATGGATTCTTCCCACCCTGAAATGTTATACGTGGCCACAGCAGGAATACAGCTAGTGGTGTCCAGGGGCATTTGAAACTCAAGGAAGAGACATCCAATACAGCACTGATACCATCGGAGTTTTATTACAGAGCATCCGTCCTGGAAATACCCTCGCCCAAGCAGCTATGCAACAGCAGTCTGCTTTTTGGATCACTGAGAACAAGTTCATTCACACAAATAGCTAAGTGCTTTATGCAGGTAGGACACAAATAGCTACAGGTTTAAATTACGTTTAAGTTTCCTAATATGATGGAATATTCTGGCCATTCTGATATCTAGATGTATAGGATAATGGATTGTGGCACTTAAGGTTTGTGAAAAACATCTTTGTTATTGCTATCATTTCACATTAAATAAGCAAATAAAAATATATGAGCTTAACATTTTCTGCTTCTTAAGTTTTCCTTGGCTGACTTTCCTTTAGTTCTTTCTGCAAAAATCCTTGCAACTAAATTCACATTACCTTGGCTGATAGAAAGTCATCCATATTTCTTGCTCAAGAAATCTTGCTATGTGTGTGTTACTAAGAATATTTCACTTGCGAATATTAATCCCTGCAAAGGTAAACACACGTGTAGATGTAGGACTTACAGGGGAGGGGAAGGGGCTGAGCTGTGAGCAAGTTGTGTTTCCACATGGTACCAAGCAGCAGAGTCATAGTTATTGGTGGGGGTGGGAATGGGGGGTGGGGGGGGCGTTCACCAGGGGGCGGTCCCACCAGCACTGTAATGCATACAAGTGTTGTGCTCAAGAGAGAAGTGCCCACCTCACGCCTTTTCAGCGGCCCATTGGAAAGAGTTGTGTGTGATTCTCCAAAGCTAAAAACCAACTTATTATACCTAGAAACTCAAGGCATTCTCTTCATATATATACTTTTAAGATCTTATTTTTTAAGTTTATTAATTTAATTAAGCAGTCTCCACCCCAGCATGGGGCTTGAACTCACAAACCTTACATCAAGAGTTGCATTTTCTACTGACTGAGCCTAGAGATTTTATTACTATCTTTTATTTTTGTAAAGTTATTTATTTATTTACTGGGGGTGGCAGAGAGAGAATCCGAAGCAGGCTTCTCACTGTCAGCCCAGAGCCCAACCCAGGAACCATGAGATCATGACCTGATCCGAAATTAGGAGTTGGACACTTAACCGACTACGGCACTGAGATGCCCCTAAAGATTTTATTTTATGTTTTTTATTAAAAAATTATTTTTTCAGTTTTATTTACTTTTGAGAGAGAGAGACAGACAGAGAGAGACAGAGAATGCAAGCTGGGGAGGCGCAGAGAGAGACGGAGACACAGAATCCGAGGCAGGCTCCAGGCTCCGAGCTGTCAGCCCAGAGCCCAGTGTGGGTCTGGAACTCACACACCATGAAATCAGGACTTGAGCCGAAGTTGGATGCCTAACTGCCTGAGCTGCCCAGGTGCCTCTAAAAGAATTTTTTAATGCTTATTTATTTTTGAGAGAGAGAGAGAGAGACAGAGTGTGAGTGGGGAGGGTAGAGGGAGAGGGAGACACGGAATCTGAAGTAGTTTCCAGGCTCCAAGCTGTCAGCACAGAGCTTGATGTGGAGCTCGAACCCACGAATCATGAGATCATGACCTGAGCCCAAGTCGGACGCTCAACCGACTGAGCCACTCAGGCGCCCCCTAAAGATTTTATTTTTAAGTAATCTCTACACCCAACCTGGGGCCCAAACCTAAAACCCTAACATCAAGAGTTTGATACTCTACAAACTGAGCCAGCCAGGTGCCTGTGTGTTTTAATATATATTGACTTGTCTATGAATACAACAAGCAGGTAGATTGAAGAAGTATTTTACTTTGTCTCATTGAGAATATCATGAAGAGTTGTTCACTGCATGAGTAAACCACACTAGTTTTGATAGTGCCCCTTGCTGTCTGAGTTGTTGATAGAGACTCCTGTATCAGGGTGCAGTGATATTTATGTATTTATGGTAGATTTAGAACTATGCACAGATGTACTTTCGTGTTTTCAAAATACCAGAGTTCTGAAAAAGTGTCATTATTATTTGATTGAACTATGTCATCTTCTCTTGTATCTGAGGTTCTTTATAAATGGGAGCAGGCATATGACAGCCTCACTCTGCAGTCTGTTATTGTGCTCAATCATTTGCATATTTAGAAAATTTATTGTAAATTATATTTTCTTTATTTCCGTTTTATCTTGCAGTGGGCATTGTTCTCTATAACGTTTATAACTATATATGTAGATAGACTATGCTACCTTTGGATGTTATTTGAGGACAGTTTAAAAAGCATGATGAGGGGCACCTGGGTGGCTCAGTTGGCTAAGTGTCTGACTTCGGCTCAGGTCATGATCTCATGCTTCGTGGGTTCGAGCCCCATGTCGGGCTCTGTGCTGACACCTTGGAGCCGGGAGCCTGCTTCGGATTCTGTGTCTCCCTCTCTCCCTGCCCCTTCCCCACTCATGCTGTGTCTCTTGCTCTCTGTCAAAGATACATAAACATTAAAAAAACAGTTTAAAAGGCATGATGGAATATTACGGTACAGTGGGGCCATGCATGGTAAAGAGAAAACCATTGATACAAGGGCATTCAGGACTTGGGAGCAAGTATGCCACCAGGGAAAGCTAAAGATCTTTGGTGGAGCTCTAGGAAAAGCAGTGAAGTTTAGGCTTTTAAGAAAAGTCCATATATAATTGTGGAAAGGAGCCTGGACTTATGAGGGTCAAGCAGATTATAGGAAAGCATAGGATTGTAGTCACTCTGACTGGATTCTTCTCAAGATGTTGAACGTGAGTTTAAATATGTATAGGAGTTTTTCTAAACCAAAGTAAAAGTCACCTGTTAGCGACGAAGCTGTGTCCTGTGGAGCAGAGAAAACTAAGACATTTCTTAGGAGGACTTTAACATCCTACTTTGAGTGGCCATGCATAAGCATTGACCTAGATGATAATTGGTTCAAAAATTTAAGAATGGATTTCATGCACGTAAGAAATATGATTGGTAATATTGCTAAAGGTGCTATTTAAAAATTTTTTTAGTGTTTATTTTTGAGAGAGACAGACAGAATGTGAGTGGGGGAGGGGCAGAGAGAGACGGAGATACAGAATCCAAAGCAGGCTCCAGGCTCTGAGCTGTCAGCACAGAGCCCGACGCGGGGCTCAAACTCACAGACTGTGAGATCATGACTTGAGCCAAACTCGGACGTTTAACCACCTGAGCCGAAGTTGGATGTTTAACCAACTGAACCATCCAGGTGTCTGTGAAGTTGCTAATTTTTAGAAGATTAAGATAACCTTTATAAGTTTCTAAAATACTTTTAATATGTTTTTATATATTTGCAATTATAACTGTGTATGTAATAGAAACTATGCATTACAATAGAAAATGGATATTTTCTTCTTCTACTTAGAAGTTTAAAAATCACTCATGTGGTCGCTTGGCTGGCTCAGTCGGTAGAGCATGCAACTTTTCATTTCGGGGTCATGAGTTTGAACCCCACGTTGGGTGTAGAGATGACTTAAAAAAATAAAATCTTAAGTAAATAAAAATCATTGACCTGGAGAAGATCAGAAACTCTATGTTTTATTCTTAAAGTTTCATAGTTTTAATTAAATTCTCTATAAACAATTTGAGGTTGAAAATAGTTTGATTTGATGTAAAACTCTAAAGCTTTGTATTTCCCTCAAATTGCTAACCAATTGTCCTGGTACTTTTTGTTGCACACCTATTTCTTAAGTGTCTATTTTAATCGCAGTGTTATATTAGTTTCAAGTGTACAACAGGGATTCATCAGTTCTGTACGTTACTCAGTGCTCGTCACAAGTGCACTTAATCCCCATCATCTCTTTCGCCCATCACCACCCGCCTCCCCTCTGATGACCACCAGTTTATTCTCTAGAGTTACAAGTCTGTTTCTTGGTTTGTCTCTCTCGGTTTTAACCCCCTTTGTTCCTTTGTTTTGTTTCTTAAATTCCACATCTGTGTAAAATCATTTGGTGTTTGTATTTCTCTAACTGACCTTTTCCCCCTTACCGTTACACCCTGTAGGTGCGTCTATGTTGGTGGAAATGGCAAGATTTCATCCTTTTATGGATGAGTAATATTCCATTATGTGTATCTACCACACCTTCTTTTTATTTATTTAATTTTTTTAATGTTTATTTTTGAGAGAGACAGAGACAGAATACGAGTAGGTTAGAGGCAGAGAGAGAGGGAGACAGAATCGGAAACAGGCTCCAGGTTCCAAGCTGTCAGCACAGAGCCTGATGCTGGGCTTGAACTCACGAGCTGTGAGATCGTGACCTGACCTGAAGTCGGACGCTCAACCGAGCCACCCATGCGCCCCTATGTACCACATCTTCTTTATCCATTTATCAGTCATTGGACACTTGGGTTGCTTATGTGTCTTTGCTATTGTAAATAATGCTGCAGTAAACGTAGGGGTGCATGTATCCCTTTGAATTAGTGTTCTTACAGTTTTTGGGTAAATACCCAGTGGTGTGATTGCTTGATTGCATGGAAGTTCTCTATTTAACTTCTTGAGGAACCTCCGTACTGCCTTCCACTGCACTGGTTTGCATTCCCGCCAACAGGGCAAGAGGGTTCCCATTTCTCCACCTGCTGTTTTGTGTGTGTGTGTGTGTGTGTGTGTGTGTGTGTGTGTGTGTGCGCGCGCGCGCGCATGCGTGCGCGTGTGTTTTAGCCATTCCAACAGGTGTGAGGCGTTATCTCAGTGTCGTTTTGATTTGCATTTCCCTGGTGGTAAAGTGATCATGAACATCTTTTCATGTGTCTGTTAGTAATCTGGGTGCCTTCTTTGGAAAAATGTCTGTTCGTGTCTGTTGCCCATTTTTTAAATTGGATTATTTGTTTTTTGGGTGTCGAGATGTATAAGGTCTTTATATATTTTGGATACTGACTCTTTATTAGGTATGTAATTTACAAATATCTTTTGTCATTCCATAGATTGTCTTTTAGTTTTATTTCCTTCACTGTGCACAAGCTCTTTAAATTTAATTTTTTTAATTTTTAAAAATTTTTTAATTTATGTTTTTGAGAGAGACAGAAACAGAGAACAAGCAGGGGAGGGGCAGAGAGAGAGAGGGAGACACAGAATCTGAAACAGGCTCCAGGCTCTGCTCTGTCAGCACAGAGCCCGACGTGGGGCTCCAGCTCATGAACCGTGAGACCATGACCTGAGCTGAAGTCGGACGCCTAACCGACTGAGCCCCCAGGCACCCCAGAAGCTCTTTATTTGATGTAGTTCCAATAGTTTATTTTTGCTTTTGTTTCCGTTGCGTCAGTTGACATATGTAGAAAGAAGTTTGTATGGGTGATGTCAAAGAGGTTACTGCCTGTGTCCTGTTCTAGGATTGTTACAGTTCCAGGTCTCACATTTAGATCCTTAATCCATTATGAGTTTGTTTTTGTGTATGGTGCACGAAAGTGCTCCATTTTCATTCTTCTGTCTGTGGCTGTCCAGTTTTCCCAGCACTGTTGGTTGAAGAGACGGTCCTTTTCCCATGGGCTATTCTTTCCTCTTTGTTGAAGACTAAAGGACCATATAGTCCAAATAGTCCTCAGATCCTGAGGATCTGGGTTCATTTCTGGCTTTTCTATTCTGTCCCAGTGATGTATGTGCTTGATTTTGTGCTAGTACCATAGTGTTTTGATGACTGTAGTTTCGCAGTATCACTTGAAGTCTTGAATTGTGATGCCTCCAGCTTTGCTTTTTCAAGATTGCTTTGGGTACTCAGGGTCTCTTGTAGTTCCATAGCAATTTTAGAATTGTTTGTTCTAGCTCTGTGAAAAATGCTGGTGGCATTTTGATACGGATTGCATTAAATGTGTAGATTGCTGTGGGTAATATAGATATTTTACAGTGTTCTTCTAATCCATGAGCTTGGAATGTCTCTCCATTTCTTTGTGTTCTCTTCGATTTCTTTTCAGCAGTGTTTTATGCTTTTCAGAGTACAGGTTTTTCGCCTCTTTGGTTAGCTTTATTCTGAGGTATCTCATTATTTTGGGTGCTATTGTAAGTGGTATTGTTTTCATAATTTCTTTCTCCTGCCTCGTTAGATATAGAAATGTAACAGATTTCTGTACATTTATTTTGTGTCCTGCAACTTAACTGACTTTGTGTGCAAGTTATATCAGTTTCTGGCTCCAGTATTTTAGGTTTTCTAGATAGACTATCGTCTCATCTACAAGTAGTGAAAATTTTACTTCTTTCTTGCTGACTCAGATGCCTTTTATTTCTTTGTGTTGTCCGGTTGCTGAGGCTAGGACTTCCAATACTATCTTAAGTAACAGTGGCGAGAGTGGACATCCCTTGTTGTTCCTGACCTTAGGGGAAAGGCTGTCAGTTTTTCTGCATTGAGCAAGGTATTAGCTGTGGGTTTCTCATATATGGCCTTTATTATGGTGAGGGATGTTCCCTGCTCTTCATTTCTCTCTTGACTGGGGTAGTCCTGGGTTATAAGCCACTGCCTCCCCCTGCCACGGAATTGTATTTTAACACAGATTGCCAGTTCCCACTCTGGAGCATTATATTAACTGAAGTGCTCACAACAGAGTATGAATGGGTTCATCATTTCCATGATCCTCACACACACTGGTTATTTCCTCTATTTTAAAATGCTTTATTGAATCTGATACATGGGAAATACTTCATGATTTTGATTAATAACGTTGAGGTTGAACGATTTTTAAGAAGTTATTGGTGGAGAAAGACGTCTCGTGTCTGTTCTTATAAGGATGCTAGTCCCATCCGGGGGCCCCACCCTCATGATTTCGTCTCATTTTCTAGAGGCTGCCCTTCCCACAACTATCACACAGGGGGTTAGAGCTTCAAGATAGGAATGTGGGGGCATACATTCAGTGCATTGCAAGTCTTTTCTCAAAATTTAATGAGGAATTTTGACTTTCCCCTGTTTTTGTTAAAATGCAAAGAAAAAAATTAAAAGTTACGTATAGTCAAAATCTTAAATTGTTTTCTGCCTTTGCTTTTGGATGCTTTTAAGGGTCATCGGTCATTGTATATTGTCAATTAGATAGATTAGGTATTCTCTTGTATTTTCATCTAGTTGTCAAAAGTTTTGGGTTTAAAAAAATTTTACCGTTTACTTATTTTTTGAGAGAGAGAGCAAGCTGGGGAGGGGCAGAGAGAGAGGGGGACAGAGAGAATCCCAAGCTGGGTCCATGCTGTCAGCTCAGAGCCCCACGCGGGGCTTGATCTCACAGTGAGATCATGACCTGAGCCAAAATCGAGAGTGGAACCCTCAACTAATGCCGTTGTCTGAAGTTTTTTGTATTTATTTTGCAACCATTTCAAAAGAAATTTGTTCATCCATGAGCTGACAATCTTATTTTTTCAAGAAATATCAAATAATGTGGCTTCCTTAGCTCATTATCTTAAATGAAATCCTTGAACTTGGATCCTCCTGTAATAAGATTATTCCTCAATTGATCCTGTTAATAATATTGATATTGAAACTGTTCAAATGAATTGGTGTAAGTCCATTATTATAATTATTGAATCTTTATGCTACCCTTAATATACGATGGTACCAGTCCTGTGTTACATGTATTTTTGTTAAAAATTTCATGGGTATTTTCAAGCATATATTTTCCCAATAATTTTTTGTTACAATTTATAATTCTTCCTTCACACTCATCACTTTCTTGAGATTCTTTTTTCGTGGTAACTTATTTTTTCTATTATTATTTTATTGCTATTATTAGTTTTACCTTAATTTGCTTGTTTGATAAGATAGGAAATTATCTATACATGTATTTTAGAGTCATTGTTCTTATATAACTTTTACATACAGTGAAGTTAGGAATTTTTAAAGCTAATCAGATAGCCCATATGTGCAATCTTAATTCAGTCCTCCTTTTGCACGTTTCATCTGATTATCATCATTCCTTGGCATGTGTGTGTGTTCTCACCCCTCTATATGTACTTTTTGTTGTTAATCTTCTTTCCGTAGAATTCCAGAAGACATAGGATTCTTACAGCGTTTCCACTGCAGGTTACCTTTATATTTTAAAGAATAGACTTTAACCCACTTGTCTACAATAGGCATCATAATTAATGAAATTTTATTTTGCATCATCCTTATATTTCCTCACTCTTCCCAATTCTTCATTATCATTTGCATTCTGTAGAATGTTTCATGTGAATCTCACTAAACTTTCTTTAACATTGATTTTCAAGAGTTATTTTTACATTGTTAACTTTATCTAGTTATTTATATAGAGCATTTGTGTTGACGTGCTTTCTGCTACAAGTTTTTCTACTTGTCAGTATTCTTTTAATATTCAACTTTTATATTCTTGACTTTGGGTTTATTTAGTCCTAGGATGGGAAGTGTGATTTGTTTTTCACAGAAGATATGCTCCTTGATCCCTTGTGGTCCTGAAATGATCTTTTACTTATCCCCATTTCTTGAATGACAAGTTGGATGGATAGAGAATTCCTGGGTCATGAGCTTTTTTTTTTTCCCCTTAAGAAAGCTTGTTGATTTGGTTCCAGCATCTTTGGTAGTTAATGTGGTGCAGGCGTTTTGAACCAGTCTGACTTTCTTCTTGTGATGCATGTGATTTTTCTGACTAGTTCTGACTGGAAAGGTTTTGTTTTCTGTTTTTTTTTCTTTTTAATGACGTGAGGTCCGTCGCCTTGGAACACACACATTTTATGGGGCCAGGTGGAGATGATGTGGATCTCAGGATAACTTTATTCTGGGTTAAATGAGTCCCGACCGTGTCCACACCACTGTGAATTCCAGCTTGGGGAAACCCACACTGCATAGATCTATCTTCTCTGGATCTTTCCTCTTTTCTGGAAGATTTCATATACTTGTCATGCCCCTCTCTATTCTGAGAGGGGGCCTCAAGCTTGTTCTTTATGTCGGTATTCACGTCTTGGCACTGTGCATCGGGCTGTGGATTTGGGTGTCACTGTCCCCTGTGGGTGCTCAAGGACCGGTGGGGACAGCGGATTAGTCCAGCACCCTTGGCCCTTCGCACCTGGCTTCCTCACTGCCTTTCTGCCTCACTCGGTGACTGGAGTGGGCTCTGTGAACTACAGATAATACAGTGGGCCCGCTGGGTACTGTGATTTATAACTCATGTGTAGGAATACCCAGAATTGAATTAAGACTCGTCAACTAACTCTCCAGCATACCAGTCTCGAAGCAAAAAAATAGCACTGGACTAAGTTAATTCCTGTTTTTACACATCGATTCATAAGTGACTGGAGAAGTAATTAATTGGTTACCTTCATGAAGTTAGACACAATGTCTTCAACTGGAGATACCATGATAAAGGGAACATTTCTATTTCAGAGAGACCCTTTTGGCTGGCCATCATACGCTGAGGCAGTCAGTGGTCTACTGAAATATTCTGTTTTAATCGTCTGAAATTCTGCAAATTGATGCATGCTACAGTGTGGTAAACTGGATATAGACTGTGATTCTCTCCCTAATGAGGCTGAATGGTGAATGTAGCATGGTATGACTACCTCATAACACGTAATGTTATGTCATATGCATGGAATATGCTTCTTCCGTCATACAATAATATGCTGATGGTTATTTGTATTAACAGTGTTTTTCTGTGGTGCCTGTTTGGCTCAGTCAATTAAGCATCCAACTCTTGATTTTTCTTCAGGTCGTGATCTCACACTTCGTGAGTTAGAGCTCTGCACCGGACTCTGCACTGACTACACGGAACCTGCTTGGGATTGTCTCTCCCTCTCTGTCTGCCTTACCCCTGCTCACACGTCTGTCTCTCTCAAAACAAACATTAAAATTTTTTTTTTCTCTCAAAATGTTGAGAGTGAGAGAGCACGAGCAGGGCAAGGGGAGAGAGAGAAAGGGAGAGAGAGAATCCCAAGCAGGCTTCATGCTGTCAGTGCAGAGCACGATGTGGGGCTCGAATAATACCCTTTTAGAATACTTCTGCAGTATTCTGGTTCCTTAAAATCCTTTCCTCTCCCCTCTGAGTCACTTGGAATCTACTTCTGATGCACTTACATTGTGGGTATCCCACTGGGACCACACCATAATAAGGCCCTCCCCTCAAAGGGGGTGGTTTGCACAGGAATCTCTGTCATTGTTCTTAGCTTCTGCACGACTGACATTCAGAGCTGGATCACTCACTGCTGTGGAGACACGACTGACATTCAGAGCTGGATCACTCTCTGCTGTGGAGACTGGCCTGCATGTTGTAGGATGTTGAGCAATGTCCCTGGCCTCTGCCCGGTAGATGCCAGTGGTGCTCACCCCCAAGTTGTGACAACCTAAAATGTCTGCAGACGTTGCCTCATGACCCCTGGGGGACAGAATCCGCTCTGGTGGAAAACCACTGAGCTGGATTAATGTCCTCCTCATTCCAAGGCTGGTCACTAATCCCTTAGTGTGGGAGACTTGGCATATGGTATCAGAGCAATGTATAGAAGCTATGGGTAGACCAGTCATGCCGACATAACTTTTACTGCTCAGTTAAAAAATCCCTGCCAGTATTCCTGCAGATAGCTATCTGGACTGTTTAAATTCCACCTGACGAGGCACTCAAAATTAATGTGCCTCGGGATGTGGTCAGACCTAGGTGTGCAGCAATCATTAATGTAAAACTATGCGGATTTGAAGAGTCTGTGTTTCACACACACACACATCAATTTAAAAAATCAGCTTAGGAGGAATGAATAAACAGTTCGAAAAAGACTCTCTTGTCAGCAAATGGTGCTGGGAATACTGGACAGCCACATGGAAAAGAAAGAAACTAGACCACTTTCCTTAACCATACACAGAAATAAGCTCAAAATGGATTAAAGACCCAAATTTGAGACCTGAAACCATAAAAATCCTAGAAGAAAGCACAGACAGTAATCTCTCTGACATTGGCTGCAGCAGCATTTTTCTAGACGTGTCTCCTGAGGCAAGGGAAACAAAAACAAAAATAAACTATTGGTACCACATCAAAATAAAAAGTTTCTGCACAGCGAAGGAAATAATTAGCAAAACTAAAAGCAAGCTATGGAATGAGAGAACATAATTGCAAATGACATATCTAGTGAAGGGTTAGTATCCAAAATATATAAAGACCTTATACAACTCAGCCCTCTCCCCTGAAAAAAACAAACAATCCTATTAAAAATGGGCAGAAGACATGAACAAACATTTCTCTAAAGAAGACATCCCAGATGGCCAACAGACACATGAAAGATACTTAGCATCACTCATCATCAGGGAAATGCAAATCAAAACCACAATGAGATACCACCTCCATATGTCAGAATGACTAAAATCAGCAACACGAGACATAACAGATGTTGGCAAGGATGTGGAGAAAGGGAACCCTTTTGCATGCTGTTGGGAATGCAAACTGGTGCAGTCATTCTGGAAAAGAGTATGGAAGTTCCTCAAAAAGTTAAAAATAGAACTGCCCTATGACCCAGCAACTGCATTACTAGGTATGTATCCAAAGAATACAAAAATACTAATTCAAAGGGATATATACACCCCAGATTCTATTGCAGCATTATTTACAATAACCCAACTGTGGAAACAGCCCAACTGTGTATCCACTGATGAATGGATAAAGAAGAAGTGGTATGGGGGCACCTGGATGGCTCAGTTGGTTAAGTGTCCAACTTCGGCTCAAGTCATAATCTCACAGTTCGTGAGTTCAAGCCCTGCATTGGTCTCTCTACCATCAGCACAGAGCCTGCTTTGGGTCCTCTGTCCCCCTCTGTCTGTGCCCCTCCCTTGCTTGTGCGCGCTCTCTCTCTCTCAAAAATAAATTAAAATTTAAAAAAAGCGATGTGTATATACACAATGGAATATTACTCAACCATAAGAAAGAATGAAATCTTGTCATTTGCAACAACGTGGATGGAGCTGGAGAGTATTATTCTAAGCAAAGTAAGTCAGTTACAGAAAGGCAAATATCATATGATTTCACTTATATGTGGAATTTAAGAAACAAATGAACAAAGGGGGAGAAAAGAGACAAACCACAAAAGACTCTCTTTTTTTTTTTAACGTTTATTTATTTTTGAGTGAGAGAGACAGAGAGAGAGCGAGCGAGCGCGAGCAAGCGGGGGAGGGGCAGAGAGAGGGAGACACAGAATCCAAACCAGGATCCAGGCTCCGAGCTGTCAGTGCAGAGCCCGCTGCGGGTTTCAAACTCACAAACTGTGAGATCATGACCGAGCTGAAGTTGGACATTTAACCGACTGAGCCCCCCCAGGTACCCCTCAGACTCTTAACTGTAGAGAACACACTGATGGGAGGGTGGATGAAATAGGTGATGGGGTTCAAAAGCATACTTATCATGAAGACAAAAATGATTAAAAAATCAGCTTAATCAGATAAAACAGTATAGCTCTGAAAAATATTTTTAAAGAAGGTAATTGTGGCATAGTGGTCTATTCTTGTCCTTTTCAAAATTAAAGTAAAAAAGAGTACTTTTTCTTGAAGACCATATTTCCTTTTCCATAGTCTTTAGCAAATCTAGTGTCTCTGAATACCAAGCATTTTTATTCTGTAGAAGCAAAGGTTTTTTTTTAAATTTGCTTCTTGAAAGAAATTTAATCCACATATAATACTTTTTAATTTTTATTTTGAAATCGTCTTAAATTTAAGCATAATGGTAAAAAATTCCAGAAAGTTATTCTAAGCCATTTGAATACAACTACTGACGTGATACTCATTTCTACACATGACAACCACAGACCCCATCCAGCTTTACTGATTGTCCTCATAATGTTCTCTCTTTTTTTAAATGTTTAATTTTGAGAGAGAGAGAGAGAGAGAGAGACTGAGACTGTTGAGTGGGGGAGGGGCAGAGAGAGGGAGACACAGAATCTGAAACAGGCTCTAGGCTCCAAGCTGTCAGCACAGAGCTCAGCGTCTGCACAGAGACCGATGTGGGGCTCCCACCCATGAACTGTGAGACCTGAGCTGAAGTTGGACACCTAACCAACCGAGCCACCCAGGCACCCCTGTCCTCATAATGTTCTTTATCCAAAAGGATTCTGTACAGAATCACGTAAAGAATTATGTTCTTATTTCTTTGGTCTTTTTCAATCCAAACGAGTCCCTCAGCCTTTCTCTAACTTCCTTGACCTTGCTGGGTTTTTTGTTTTTTGTTTTTAAGTGTATTTTATTTATTTTGAGAGAGAGAGAGAGAGAGAATGCAGGGAGGAGGGAAAGACAGGGAGAAAGAGAACCCCAAGCAGGCTCCGTTGCAGAGCCCAGCGTGGGGCTCAATCCCATGAACCATGACATTACTACCTGAGCCAAATCAAGAGTCAGACGCTTAACCGACTGAAGCTCCCAGGTGTCCCTTGGCCCAGGTAGTTTGGAAGGTTACATGCCCATTATTTGTGTAGGGGGCCCCGACTGGGGCTCTTTACTTGTGTTGTGTTTACTCATGACTGCATTTGTGTTGTGTGTTTTTAGCAGGACTTCCATGGAGAGGACTTCCATGTCCTCACACACAGGACTTGCATGTGTGTTTGCCTCGCGTCCCCTCTGGTGGTACGTTTGTCTCGTGACTTGAGGTTTTTAACTTGAGCGCTTGGTTAAGGAGGAGTGTTGTAGGTTTCTCCATTGTAATCAGTAAGTGTTTAGTGCAGAGGTACGTTGAGACTGGAAATACTCTGTTCCTCATCACATTTGCAGCCACTGGTTTTGTCCTCCATCGACGTCGAGATGCCACCGTTTCTTCTACATTCTTTAGGTGACATCATACCGTGAGGAAGAGCTTTTCTCCTTTCCCCACGTATGTATCTCAACGTGGACTCAGATGCCTGTTTTATTTAGTCGATTATGATCTGTTCGTGTCGTTACTTATTGGACGCTTATCTCTTACTAAATCCACACTGTGTTCATCCATTCTTTCATACGCTACTTTTAGGCTGTGCCTTAGATTTTTCCTCTCCCTTGTTAGTCTGTACTTGTCTTCTCCACACTGTAAAGTGCATGCCCCACAGACGTCGCGCGGTGAAGCCCTTCAAACTGCACCAGCCTCTGTTGTTTTAATGTGGGTGAATAACGGACCCACACTTTACCTGGGTTCTCCTGCAACAGTAGGGCACTGCCTTCAGAACTGTCTAATGACTTTGGGGTCAGTAGCTTGAGCACCTCAGGAAAGTCCCAAGACAAGGACATGCCAGTTGTCACCTTGTCATGCTTTGATTTCTGCTACTCTTTGTCCCTCACCTCCATCAGGTAATAGGACTCTTGTTGTGCAGGGGAACCTAGCGTCCTCTGCAAACACCCACCCTACAAGGCTGACCAGGGTTCTGTTCATTGTGACATCAGCAGTGAACTGGGTTATGGCTGCCATTTGGGTAACTTAGGCACCGGACAATCACGCGCCCCACCTCTCTCCCCTGAACCAAAAGCGTCTCTGCAACCCTTACAAGATTCATCTCTGCTTTCCTCTCTCACTCCCCCTCTCTCATTCAGGACTGTGTCCTGGGTGGGTTTCCCTCACAGTTTCCTCACATCCCCCGTCCCTTTCCACCCCACGTGCCGTTACAGATGTAAGGCTGACGGGCTTGTGGGAGCCCAGGGACCCAGACATTACTCATTAAATGGTAGCGATGACTGTCTTTTGCAGCAACTGGTCAACAAACCATGAAAAGAAATTCAGACATGGACAAGAGGAAGCTCTAATGCACGAGCTCACTTCTGCGTGTTTTGCTTGCCTTGGGAGACATTTCAGTGGCCACTCAAATAGTTGTCTGCAGTAGGCGGTTCTACAAGGATGGGATTCCCCCATCAAGGGGCATGCGAGTGGCGTCTCACAGGCCAAGGCCTGAATGCTCTTACACAGTTCCTCACGGCAAAAGATCATCCAGTCTGCAAATGTGAACAGTGCCAAGATTCACAAAAATATGAGTAGTGTTGTCTTGAGATAATTTTGCATTTTATGGTTCTTTTCATGTTTCCCAAAGCCTTTAAAACTTGATTTTCTTGTTCGTTGATTGCTTACTAGGCTTTCAAGATTCTAATTGTTCTAGACTTCATGCAACCGTCTCTGTCTCCTGGTTGATTTTCTCTCCTCTGACAGTTACCATTCTCTGCAGAGTTTTGTTGGAGACAGTGCACTCAAGTTCACATCTTATTATGGGTCCCTGACTGCGAAGGCAGAGGCCTGAACCTAATGATTATCCCCCCAAGTGATAGAAGAGTTCCTGCATGGACACTGGCTGTATTTATTTTATTTAGTTGTTTTGGGATGTGTATTAGGCTGTGGCTAGATGTCATAGCATTATTTTCTTCCCCTTTTCGAAAATACTTTTTCAAACACTTTGCTGCTTCCTTTACAAGACACACTAATGCTTTGCTTAGAGAAGCATGGTTCCAGAAATGCATTTTGTGACTTCTTTTGTTACCTAAAGGAGCATTATCACTCTATTGTTCCTACTTAATTACAAAGACATTGTATGCTTTGGGGCAGTGTTTTACCTACAGTGTGGGCTGGACTGTTTTCCAAAATATTTGTGTCATGTTGGTAACTCTAAGAACTCAGGATTTTTAAAAAATAAACACAGACACCTGAATTTAAGAAGAAAAAAAAAGCTGGTTAGAAATAGATCTACGTTTTAGATCTTAGCACAGTTGTTAAAATCCATGGATTTGTGGTGACTTACATATATAGCACACCATTAAAGAATGGCTATTTCCTGTTTTCTCGATTCCCATAGTGTACCAATTAGTAATTTCTAATCTGTCCCCAGGCATTGGATATCCTTACCTAAACTGTAAGCTTCAGCAATGTTGTCTCCTGTTCTCGTTTAAACAGTTGCTATGAATTGGTCTTGAAGATGTAAACACGTGAAGAATTTTTTCCTTTGGATATTTAGAACCAAATCAGCATAAAACGTTTGTCACTTGCATCAGACTTTATACTCACGTGAGGGTCCTGGTTAATATTGGAAGATGTGTACAGCTAGATCACACATACGTAATACACTGTGTTTGTATGCTTGGTTTTACATTTTATTAAATATGCTAGAGTACTTCCTTTGATTCTTACAAACAACTAAGTGCATTACACTTACAATTTTGAACATCAGTAAAATATAGTGCAAGCAAGTTAAATCAGACAGTTGGGAGGTGGCCAAGTGGGTCCTAGATCCAACTCCAGTGAACCTTCCCCACATCTCACTGCTTTGTCCCTGGAGATTGCCTAACATACAGGACACTTAGGAAGTGGTTTTTTTGAATGAATGCGTGTTTGCGCTTAGAGGCCAGGAGTACTGCCATTTTTTGTTATTTTAATGGTAGTTGTTTTTGTTTATGACATGAACAGATTAGGCGAGAGGTTTTTTTTTTCTTTTTTTAAGTTTATTTATTTTGAGAGAGAGAGAGAGAGAGAGCGAGCGAGCTGGGCACAGGTAGAGAGAGAGAGAGGGACAGAGAGAGAATCCCAGGCAGGCTCTGCACGGACAGCATGGCTCAAACCCATGAACTGTGAGAGCATGACCCGAGCAGAAACCAAGAGTCAGACTCTTAACTGGCTGAGCTGCCCAGGTGCCTCTAGGCAAGTGGTATTTTAAACTAGGTTTCAAAACTGATTTAAACCCCAAATCTGTTGCTAACATGGTGCTGTTCACTGGCGATTCCCTTAGCTTCCTTGGTACATGCATTCCTTATTTTTGGAAAAACAGTCTTGGGAGGAAATTTGAATATTTTGTACGATCATTTTCTTGTACAAGTGTCTAGGGTTTGAAATTTAACTGCACAGGGTAAAGCCTTAATTCAAATTTTTATAAAGTTATTAAAAGGCAATACAGTTTTTAATTGGGTTTGTAAATCTTGTTCTTGTTGATAATAACTAAAATATTTACTTAAAAATCATCACGTGGCTGTGGAACACTTGTTCTCAGTAAAATTAGAAATTGTTCTGTATCTAAAGCTCCCAGGATTAACAGTGTGAAGTTAATGGTCTGCCTTGGTGTATGAATTGTGTCAGATAATATTGCAACTTTCTTGGGAACACCGTTTATGTATCTTTGGCCGTTCTATGAAGCGGGCTTTCTATTTGAAGTGCAACGTATTCACTTAGGTCTTATGAAGGGATATGACTCTGGAAGAGCAAATGTACGGCTCATCATTTGACTCATGTTATTCCCAGTTTTGTCTACGTTGTGTATTGAGACTCCTCTCGAGCGGTGCTGACAGGTTGAGACCGCAGGAGGCTCTTGGTACTTGGATATGTGCAGGATGTGGCCTCAAACCTCCAGGGGTTGCCACGGGTGGAGGGGTCACTTCTCCACGGTGCTTGAAAAGATGCGTAGGGGAAAGGTTCTCCGTCTGAACGGGTGATATTTGACCTGGGTAAAGATATCGCGGGCAGCAGGGAAAAAGATAGTTTCGGTAGAGAGAGCCATAGGAGCAATCACATGGCTACATGACACCACTGTGACTTTGTGCAGATAGGTGCCATCAGCTTGTCACATGCAGCAGTGAGTAAGGGTCCGTCACAGGAGAGGAGGCTATGGAACCTGGTGGGAACAGACGCAGAGGGCTCTGAATGCCGTGTTTGATATTTTTCAAGTAGAACCCAGGGAGCTATTAAAGGGTATAAGTGGGGGAGTTCCACGGTCAGGGTGGTGTTTTGGAAACCCTTCTCTGGGGAGAGTGAAAGAACACAGAGGACGGGGGAGATAGGGGACTTAGGACACGACTGGCACCGTCCAGGAAGGAGATTTTTCAGCTCAGGAGCCAACATAGTAAGGATTGGAGCAAAGCACGATGTTGGTGTGTATTAGGGAAAGCATGCGGGCACCTGTTTGCCAACTGCAGGTGGTTTTAGGGAAGGGGAGAGAGATGTCTGGGATTTTCATCTGAGCGGGTAGAGAAAGAGGGGGAGGAGGATGTCCCACGGGGGTAGGGAATGATTTCCGTTAGGGACTTAGCTGAGGGTGTCGCGGGACATTTCTTTGGGTAGATCTCGTGGGTGGGGAATATGGGGTCAAGCAGGATACGCACAGTTAGTTGTTCAACATGTTGTCAGGGCCAGGGTGGCGTCACGGAGCCTTATCCATGAGGATTAAGAAGGTGCCAAGCGGACGGTGTAGGTGTGTTGGGACAGTATTGGAAGAACCCACGAGGTGACATTTCTGGTGTCGCCTGCCTTCCAGATGCTCAAGTCCACTGCCAGTGGAGGTAGCCTGGGTCGTGTCCTGCTGTCCCTGCGTTGGCCTGTCCTGGAATGGTTTCTCGTAACACCACGCAGGCCATTGTCGCCAACGCTAACCCTCTCCTCCCACAGCACTCGTAGTCTGTGTAACTCACAGTTTGTGTTGATCATCTACCACGTTGTGTTTCCTGCTGTTTTCCTCTTTTAAGCGTTTTCATGCGAGTGCGGTTAGCATACAGTGTTACGTTAGTTTCGGGTGTGCAGGATACTGATTCCACGGTTCCCTATGGTAGTGCTCATCCTTCAGCCCCACCCCGTACTTCCCCCCTCCCTCCACTCACCTCCCCTCTGGTAACCACCACTTTGTTCCCTGTGTGTAAGAATCTGTTTCTTAGTTTGTCTCCTTACCCCCTTTGATTGTTTTGTTTCTTAAATTGCACATAGGAGTGAGATCATATGGCATTTGTCTTTTTCTGACTTATTTCACTTAGCATAATTCCCTCTAGTTCCGTCATCCATGTTACTGCAAATGGCAAGATTGCATTCTTTTTTATGGCTGATAAATCTTCCTTTGTGTGAGTGTGTATATATATATATATATATGTATCAATCACTTCTTTATCCATTCATCAGTTGATGGACATCTGGGCGGCTTCCATAGCTCGGCTATTGTTGATAATGCTACTATAAACATCAGGGTGCATGTATCCGTTTGAATTAGTGGTTTCATATTCTTTGGGTAAATACCCACTAGTGCAATTGCTGGACTGTAGCGTGGTTCTACTTTTAACTTTTTGAGGAAACTCCGTGTTGTTTTCCACAGTAGCTGCACCAATTTCATTCCCACCAACAGTGTAAGAGGGTTCCATTTTCTCCACATCCTCACCAACACTTATTGTTTCTTCTGTTGTTGATTTTAGCCATTCAGACAGGTATGAGCTGATGATCTCATTATGCTTTGGATTTCCATCTTCCTGATGATGTGGTGTTACGCATGTCTTTAAGTATCTGTTGATCATCTCTATGTTATCTTTAGACAACTGTCTGTTCGTGTCTTCTTTCCATTTTTAAATTAGATTATTTGTTTTTGAGTGGTGGGTTGTATAAGGTCTTCTGTATTCTGGTTACTAACCAGATTGGATATATCATTTGTAAGTATCTTTTTCTATTCATTAGGTTATTGTTTTGTTTTGTTTTGTGGATTGTTTGCTTTGCTGTGCAGAAGCTTTTTATTTTTTAAAGAAAAATTTTTAATGTTTGTTTATTTTTGAGAGAGAGATAGAGCACGAATCGGGGAGGGGCAGAGCAAGAGGGAGATGCAGAATCGGAAGCAGGTTCCAGGCTCTGACCTGTTAGTACGGAGCCCGACATGGGGCTCGAACCCAAAACCGTGAAATCCTGTCCTGAGCCGAAATCGGACACTTAACCAGCCACCCAGGTGCCCGGGAAGCTTTTTATTTTGATGTAGTCCCAATAGTTTATGTTTGCTTTTGTTTCCCTTGCCTTTGCAGACATATGTAGAAAAATGTTCTTATGGCCATTGTCAGAGAAATTATGGCCTGTGCTCTCTTCTAGAATTTTTATGGTTTTAGGTCTCACTTTTAGGTTGTCAATCCATTTTGAGTTTATTTTTGTGTCTGATGTGAGGAAGTGGTCCAGTTAAATCTTTTGCATATAGTTGTTCTGTTTACCCAACACCATTATTGTTGAAGAGACTGTTCTTTTCCCATTGGATATTCTTTTCTGCTTTGTTGAAGATTAATTGACCATATAATTTTTGGCCTTATATCTGGGCTTTCTATTCTGTTCCACTGATGTGTGTGTCTATGTGCTAGTACCATACTGTTTTTGGTGACTACAACTTTGTAATATAATTTGAAGTCTGGAATTGTGATGCCTTTAGACTGGTTTTTCATTTTCAAGATTGCTTTGGCTACTTGGGGTCTGTTGTTTTTCCATAGAAATTTTAGGATTGTTCTACTTCTGTGAAAAATGCTGTTGGTATTTTGATAGGGATTGTGTTAAATGTGTAGATCGCTTTGGGTAATATGGACATGTTAACAGTATTTGTTCTTCTAACCCGTGAGCATGGGATGTCTTTCTATTTCTTTGTGTCATCTTCAATTTCTTTCATCAGTGTTTAATATTTTTCAGAGTGTAAGTCTTTTACCTCTTTGGTTAGATTTATTCCTAGCTGTTTTATTATTTTGGGGGCAATTTGTAAATGGGATTATTTTCTTAATTTCTCTTTCTACTGCTTTAATATTAGTGTATAGAAAAGCAATGGATTTCTATATGTTGATTTTGTATCTAGCCTTCTTACTGAATTTATGGATCCATTCTAGTAATTTTTTGGTGGAGTCTTTACAGTTTTCTGTATCTAATGTCATGTCATCTGCAAATAGTGGATATTTTACTTCTTCCTTACCAGTTTGGATGCCCGTTATGTATTTTTGTTGTCTCATTGCTATGGCTAGGACTTCCAGCACTATGTTAAATAAAAGGGGTGAGAGTGGACATCCTTGTCTTGCTCCTGACCTTAGGTGAAAAGCTCTCAGTTTTTCACCATGACTATGATGTTAGTTATGGGGTTTTCATATATGGCCTTTATTATGTTGAGGTGTTTTCCCTCTAAACCTACTGTATTTTGGATTTTTATCGTGTAGGTATGTTGTACTTTGTCAAATGCTTTTTCTATATCTTTTGAAATGATCATATGGTTTTTATTCTTTCCCTTATTGATATCATGTATCACGTTGATTGTTTTGTGAATATCGAACGACTTTTCCATCCCAGGAATAAATCCCTCTTGATCATAGTGAATGATGTTTTTTAATGTGTTGTTGGATTCAGTTTGCTATTATTTTGTTGAGGACTTCTGCATCTGTGTTCATCAGGGGTATTGTCATAAAGTTCTTTTTTTTTTCTTTTCTTTTTTCTTTTTTTGTTTTTTTTGTGGTGTCTTTGTCTGGTTTTGGTATCAGTGTAATGCTGGCCTCATAAGTAGATTTGGAAGTTTTCCTTCCTGTTCTCATATTTGGAATATTTTGAGAAAAATAGGTATCAATTCTTTAAATGTGTGGTAGAATTCATCTGTAAAGCCATCTGCTTCTGGATTTTTGTCTTTTTAGCAGTTGTTTTGTTTTGTTTTTTGAGAGAGACAGAGACAGTGTGAGTGGGGCAGGGGCAGAGAGAGAGCAGACAGAGAATCCCAAGCAGGCTTTGTGCTGCCAGTGCAGAACCTGATGTGGGGCTTGAACTCACAAACCACAAGATCATGACCTGAGCTAAAACCAAGAGTCGGATGCTTACCTGACTGAACCACCCACGTGCCCCTGTTTTTTGGCAGTTTTTATTACTAATTCAGTTTCATTGCTGGTAATCATTCTGCTCAAATTTTCTATTTCTTCCTGATTCACTTTTGTTTCTGGATATTTATCCATTTCTTCTAAGTTGTCCGATTTGTTGGCTTATACTTTTTCATAATATTTTCTTATAATTGTATTTCTGTGGTGTCAGTTGTTATTTCTTCACTTTCATTTCTTATTTTGTTTGAGTCTTTTTTTTTTTTTTTAATGAGTGTGGCTAAAGGTTTATCAGTTTTATTGATATTTTCAAAGAACCGGCTCCTGGTTTCATTGATATATTCTATTGTTTTTGTTGTTGTTGTTTGGTTTTTTTTAGTTTCTATATCATTTATTTCTGCCCTAATCTTTTTAGAAAAAAATTTTTTTAATGTTTATTTATTTTTGAGAGAGAGAGAGACAGACAGACAGAGCTGTAGAGGAGAAGGGCCAGAGAGAAAGGGAGACACAGAATCTGAAGCAGGCTCCAGGCTCTGAGCTGTCAGGGCACAGAGCCTCATGCGGGGGTCGAACCCACGAACCGCAAGATCATGACCTGAGCTGAAGTCAGACGCTTAACCGACTGAGCCACCCAGGCACCCCTGCCCTAATGTTTATTATTCCTACCTTTTGATGGCTTTGGGTTTTGTTTGTTCTTTGTTTTCTAGCTCTTTTAGGTGTAAGGTTAGGTTGTGTATTTGAGATTTTTCTTGCTTCTTGATGTAGATCTGTATTGCTCTAAACTTCCCTGTTAGGACAGATTTTGCTACTTCCCAGAGATTATGGACTGTTGTGTTTTTTATTTTAATCTCTCTCCATGTAATTTTTGATTACTTCTTTGGTTTCTTGTTTGACACATTCATCATGTAGTAGCATGTTATGTAACCTCCATGTTATTTGTGCTGTATCCAGTTGTTTTGTTTTTTTTTTTTTTTTTTTTTCTTGTGGTTGATTTCTAGTTTCATAGTGTTGTGGTCAGAAAACACTATGGTCTGAATTCATGGTATGACCTCGATCCTTTTGAACTTGTTGAGGCTTGTTTTGTGGCCTAATATGTGATCAGCTCTGGAGAATGTTCATGTGTACTTGAAAAGAATATGTATTCTGCTGTTTTAGGATGGAATGTGGTGAGTCCATCTGTTACATTCGTTTAGTCCAGTGTGTCATTCAGAGCTACTCTTTCCTTGTTGATTTTCTGTTTGGGTGAAATGTCCATTGGTGTAAATAGGGTGCCTTCTGCTCCCTACAGCATCTCTGCCCTTCCCGCCCTCTTCAGTGTGGCTTCTGCTCCCTACAGCGTCTCTGCCCTCCTCGCCCTCTTCAGTGGGGCTTCTGGTCTACCTTTAGTTGCATAGGTTGTGCTGCTGGGCTGTGGGTCATTTTCCGGATACTTAGCTGATGTGAGTGTTATCTAGTTGTGTCTGTGGGATGATGTGAGTTTAAGATCCTCTCACTCCACCATCTTCCCAGCCTCCATCAGTCTATGTTGTTGCTGTTTTTTTTTTTTTTTTTGATGTTTATTATTTATTTTGAGGGGGCAGGAGGCAGAGAGGGAATCCCAAGCAGACTTCATGCTCAGCATGTGGAGCCCAATGCGGGCTTGATTTCACAACCGTGAGATCATGACCTGAGCCAAAATCAAGTGTTTGATGCTTAACTGACTGTGCCCTCCAGGTGCTCCTGTCTTGTCTGTATTTTAAAGAATGTACTTGTCTTTAATTTCTAGAACCAGAATCTGTCAGAATCTGCACATTATAGCTGGCACCACTGTCTACAGCAGTCCATATGTGTACATACACACACACACACACACACACACACACACACACATGCATACACACTGTGTGTGTATAGCATTTGCCAAATGTAGGTTAATGTAGCATTGATCCAGGAGGTGATGGTAGGATGAGTCATTGATGGTCCTCTCTGAAAACAGGGATAGGAACAAGATCCACCTCTGTATTAATTTATTGAGTACTTTTGAGCTCCAATATATGTGCAGGGGAGCGCTGGGTGCTGAAGATTCAGAACTTGATTACATCTGGAGTCATGTTTAAGGAAACTTCCCGGCCAGAACCACTGATCATGAGGGTTACAGGTGATCCTAGAACATTGTAAGCCCCACATTGTTCTCTTTATTTATTGGAATTTATTTTGAATTTAAAAACGGATTGAAATTCATCTTTGGTTTTTAATGTGTTACCAAAGTAGTAGCTCTGGGCTTCAGGCAGCGGTTATTAGAAAAATGTGAAAGTAAAAGGGACTGTGTGTACTCTGTGCTTGCATTTTGTCAGACTGACACGGTCAAGGTCAGTAGTTACACGTGGGTTATTCACAATTAAAGATAAGTCTGTCTTTATTCTGAATTTCATCATCACAAAGTTGAAAGTCTGACTAAAACTGCAAAGACCTTGTCTATAACATTGAAGGTATTTTTCAGCAGTTGCAAAGATCACTGACCTGTAATCTGGAATCTAGAATATGTTTATTGCTGGCAGACATTTGTTAGATATTTGCTTCAGAAAACTTTTTCTTTGTTCATAAAATTTTAGAACATATTTGCTGTAGGAGGTTGGGTTGACTACTAGCCTTGGAGATAATCAGTTTTTGATGACCTCACTAATTTTGAGTTTAATTCAAGCTAAGCATTTTTTTTGTGGTAAAATACATGCTTTCAATAGAATTAAATACATTTTAAAAGTAACTTGAAATAAAATGCAGAATCCTATGTTGAGGCGACAACAAATGAGGAAAACGAAATAAAAGCACAATTTCCTGGCCAGTGGCAAAACCACTGCAACCAGTCAGGTCTTCCTTGATTGATTGGCCCATGTATCCATCTATCTTTCTTTAATTAATTAAAATATTGAGGTGACAGAGCACATAGTGATTACAACCCAGGACCAGGAGTTGTGTTAGAGTCTGAAAATAGAAAGAAAAACAAGGCATTCTAGTTTTAGATCAGTTGTTCTAAAGCTAGTTCCTCAGAGGAATTTCTGTAGATCATACAGGATACAGGATACCCTCAGTAGAGTTTTGAGACTCACCATGTAATCCCACAAAGCAGCGTTTACCCAGTCTTCTTCAAATGTGAGGGTTGCAAGGGTTAATCCACTCACTTGCTTAAGTGTGGACTTGACCAGTGATGGTAACTGGAAAAGGCATAAAATGAGCCTTTTTTGTGTTCTACCCAAACACCTTTGACTACTAGGCAGAGCCCCTGAGAGGCATGTGACCCGGAGACGCTGGGGGCCCCTAAGTACCTGTCGGAATGATGTGTTAACAGTGCGTAGCTGACAAGCGGGAGACCCACATGAACACCAGGCCTTAGGTTGCCGTGCAAGCCAGACATGTGACGGGAGTAATGAGGTGCTTAGCATTTGGGAGAGGCTGGTACAGCCTGCTGGAAGAGGAGCTGCTTTTTGTCAAGCGGAGATGGCCAGGCAGCAGGCTGGAGAAGCGAGGGATTGTGTGCTTTGGGGGAAGAACGGGCTCACAGCTGCAGAAGCATTGCAGGGAGAGCAAAGGTACTTCTGAAGTCTGTCAGAGCTCTGGCAAAATGACTGGAATCCACTGCACTGATAGTTCATTAATTTAACAGGCTTGTGTGTTAACTGAAAATTATCTTCTTAAGACTAAAAGCGTATGCTTATAATATATTTCAGTTTCTTTTGTAGCCTCCAGAAGATTTGCAGGCCTCCTTGTAGCTCCCAAATACAATAGCAAATAAATCCTCATCTAGCCATTAGATAAGTTAATACAGTTTAGGAAATTAGGTTTTCAGAATAACGCTTTCATGGATTTGCAACAGCTTCTTGTTAGCAGCTTCAGTTCTTAGCCTGGTGGTTGGGAAACACTCTTTCCTGATTCTGATTGGTATTTGCAAGGCTGCATGGGGCGAGCCTATGAACTTGTTCAAAGCATGATTTGGGGGGCTGTCTTGTGATGGCTGTCTCAAGTGTTATTTCTAGAAAACATTGCGTGATTTTTTTTTCTATTGAAAATTGAATCAACTGTTACATTAATTTGCCGTATCTACTGGCCTTTCTTTGCTCAAAACGATTGTAAAGCCCACTCATGGGAATGACAAGTACGGCATAGGGACTATAGTCGCTAATACTGGAATACTGTTGTCTGCTGACAGGTGGTGACCGTACTTCGCGTGGTGAGCACGTTGGAACGTAGAGAATTGTAGAGTCACCGCGTTGTACACTTGAAATGAATACAACATTGGGTGTCAACTGAACTCCAGTAAAATAAATAAAATCTATTTGAAAAATTAAAAAACCCACTGTAAAAGATTTCAGATATGAGGGCACCATAAAGGAACAGCGAATCCAGAAATGACTGAAGGAAGACCAGCATTATTAAATAAGTCCTGAGAGGATGTGGATGAATTCGGCATGTAAATTCAGCGTATTGGCCAAAGTCACCTCCATGTCCAGCTTAGAAACACAGTCTGTTAACGTCTTGGATCATCATGATGTAATCCAGAGGCATAAAGAACAGGTTTTAAAGGTAGCAACACTCCTGTCCGTTTACCTAGATTATAATCCCCTCCTCCACCATCTTGGATGGCCACCCAGCCACCTCGAATACTGCCCATTTGGCTGCGTGCTCTCCTATCCCACTGCCAGGTGGGAAGATCTTCTGTTCATGTTTATTGGGAAATTACACAAATTTGTCAGATTGGATGAGCGTTCATTTAAGTATTTGTGAGGTAAATTGATTTGGGAATATTCTGAATTTTCAAGGCTGACCTCAACATTACAAAAATAAAAATTATGATGTGTTTAACAGTGTGCCTTTTAGTCAGGTGTTTAGTATTGCGTTTCGCTTCGTGAAACTTGGAATTTTTATGGTCGTTGTTACAGTAGGAAATTTCAAGGGAATCATTTTATGGTCTGTATTTTACTCCTTACTCATAGCTTGGCTTCTGGGTGTATAACGTCCACTTACCTTTAACTCTGTGAATCAAGTTCAAATGTTTTCAAAACCCTCTTTGTATTTTAATTGTTTTTGGCTTCAGTAGGTTAGGGCAAAGCCAAGTAGAAAGGAATAGCGAGGCTTCAATGAAAATCAGAAAATATTGGATTCGCCAGATGCTTTCCTCTTCAATTTACTTGGGAAACACTCTTGTATTTTGCCGGGCTGTGAAACAAAATTGTGTTGTCCTCTAATACGCCAAAGAAGACAGGGAGATGTGGACATGTAAAAATAGTTACCTCTCCTGTGTCTGCTCCTTTAGAGAGCTGTGGCAGCACGTCGGTCAAGTTCATAAGCAGGGAAGTCGTGGGTACTTGTGCTCTGTGAAAGCGTCGTAGTCATTCTGCATGACTGCAGTAGGAAGGTGGGCAGAAGACAGAAGGAGAGCAAATGCACCAAAATGTTACTACTAATTTTGGGGAATTTGGGTCTCTAAGGAATAAAGATTATAGAATGTTGTGCTTGGAAAGGACTTACCTTCTCGAATCCAAACGTCTTCTCAGTTCGTAGATACTCTCACCAAAAACCCTACACAAACTTTCACTAAGGAATAAGGAAATCACTACCTTCTGAGACAACCTCTTTCATCTCTGAAGAGATTGAATGTCCCTGCTTGTTCCCAAACAAAAGATCTCTCTGCAGTGCCTCTGCCTTGTTTCTTGTGGTCTCCTTCCAGGCAACACTGAGTAGCATGGTTTCCAAACGAAGCTATTTCTGATATTTGAGATGTTTGCCCCTGCCTTCCTGCTCAGGGGTTCCAGCGCTGTCAGGATTAGATTCAGCCTTGAGAACATCTGTCCAGCTTGCCATTACCCACACCAAATGGCTCTGGTCTGAGAACAGCAGCCTTGGGGAAGTGTAAAGAGGGGGAGTGGATGGGAGCTTTCCTTTATTATGTCTCTTTATGTTCATAGCCCCAACTAATGAACTGGAAATTGCATTGGCTTTTGAGACAGTAATTACACTGTTGATTTATACTGAACTTACAGCATAGTGGGGTTTTTAAGTAGTTTTACATACTACTTTATATGTAGTATTTATGGATTTGTTTTTTTAATCATAGATTCAAAGCTTTATTTCGCCATTTTGTTAAAATAAGATTTGGAGTAAAATAATGCCTATGCAAATCAAATAAAAAATGTATTAAAATATTATGATGTTGCAGGATTGAGGATAGACTTTTTTATCCTTTGTATTGCTATTTTTGGGTTTCTATCAACACTGATACAGTATTTGTGTCCTTGCATTAGAAATAAACCATGTTGGTCTGAAGAGCTCATTCCAAATTGTTGAGATCGGATTCTCTCTTCTAACGCGTTGACTGTTCTTTCAAAGTCTTGTCCTTTGGAACATCTGTTTTCTCCTCCAGGTAACTGTCAGAAAGGACCACGCGGAGGAGAGGGTCCATGACTTACTAAGCCGCACTTGCTCACAAGTCCACGTAAACCAGAACGTTGGCCTGTTAGTCACTAGTCCTTCTTTGGAGTCAGTTAAATGCCTATCAGAAGAAATTAATATCTTATAGCCGCGAGTTCAAGCACTGATATTGCTCAGGGACACATTTTTGCATATCCATAAAATGGTTACTGTAAAACGCATTATTTCCAAAAACATGGAGACTAAAAATTGCTAACAGAACTACTTCAGCCCTGCTCATCTGAGGAGGGTGGGAAATCGGACCTCTGCCAAGACTGTCAGGAGGATGCTCACGGCCTTGTTTAAATCCTTTTCCACATGTTGGGAGTTCTAGGACTTGTTTCTAATGTGGATCCCAAAGAAATTTCTGGAAAGGTCTGTGACTTGGGGCTGTGTATAGATTTTTAAAGAAATTTCTGGAAAGTTCTGTTGCTTCAGGGTATGAATAAGTTCTTCTTCTTCTTTTTTTTTTTTTTTTTTAATAGGATTTCTTTTCTTTTCCTTTTTTCCTTTTTTGAAAAGTAGGCTCCGTGCCCGTGCAGACTCTAGTACAAGGCTTGAACTCACAACCCTGGTATCAGGACCTGAGCTGAGATCAAGAGTGGAATGCTTAACCGAATGAGACATCTAGTGTCCCTGGGTGTGAATAGATTGTTAAAGAAATTTCTGGAAAGTTCTGTGGCTTGGGGGTGTGGGTCTTGTGCATGCACATACATTTTGACGTGCTAATGGAGTGGATGTGGGATTGTGAGACCCTGGATGGCGACCACTTTGTTTCTTTTTTCTTTAAGTGTCGAGCCTGTTTTCTTACTCCCCTCAGTATGAGAGCACGTGCAATAATACCTCTCACATGCTTGGAAATCTTCTTCCTCTTCCCGCCTTTCCGTCTCTGGTTTTCATCGTGTGTTTTCTCGTTCCTTCTTCCCTGCCTTCTATTTCAGTGTCCCTTGTTCGTAATTTATGTTCTTTGGCACGTCCTGGGGTTCGTGGCAGTGAGAATCCCTAGCACACTTAGCCTGGGACTGGTTGGGAAGTTGCAAGATAGCAAGAGGTCGGGACCCTAAAGAAGGGTGATAGGCGCAGGCATTGGCTGCTCTGAGAACTGATCTGAAGCAGCAGGTAAACAGCCTGCCTCCTGGGGAAACCATGTGTTTGTGATGAGTGAGTCGGCTACCCCATCTGGACCTCAGTATGTACCAAGCCCTGTGCCGAGCCCACTGGACCTCAGTATCTTCCAGTCCCTGATGAGCCCATCTGGACTTCACTATGTACCAAGTCCTGTGCTGAGCCCATCTGGACCTCAGTATGTACCAGTCCCTGCTGAGCCCACTGGACCTCAGTATGTACCAAGCCCTGTGCTGAGCCCACTGGACTTCAGTATGTACCAAGCCCTGTGATGAGCCCATCTGGACCTCAGTATGTACCAGTCCCTGCTGAGCCCATGTGGACCTCAGTATGTACCAAGCCCTGTGCTGAGCCCATCTGGACCTCAGTATCTACCAGTCCCTGCTGAGCCCATGTGGACCTCAGTATGTACCAAGCCCTGTGCTGAGCCCATCTGGACCTCAGTATCTACCAGTCCCTGCTGAGCCCATCTGGACCTCAGTATGTACCAAGCCCTGTGCTGAGCCCACCTGGACCTCAGTATGTACCAGTCCCTGCTGAGCCCATCTGGATCTCAGTATCTACCAGTCCCTGCTGAGCCCATCTGGATCTCAGTATGTACCAAGCCCTGTGCTGAGCCCATCTGGACCTCAGTATCTACCAAGCCCTGTGCTGACCCCAATGGACCTCAGTATCTACCAAGTCCCTGCTGAGCTCACTGAACCTCAGTATGTACCCACTAGAACTCCCATGTACCAGTGTTTAAATCTTTCCTTTCAAAGCCACATGTATACCTGTGTAACTGAATGAAAGAATGTGGGGGGCGCCTGGGTGGCTCAGCCAGTTGAGCATCCGACTCTTGATTTTGGTTCAGGTCATGATCCCAGGGTTGTGGGATCGAGCCCCACGTCTGGTTGCATGCTGAGCGTGCAGCTTGATGGAGATTCTCTGTCCCTTTCCCTCTGCCCCTGTCCCCCCGCTTATGTGCACTCTCTAAAAGAAAAAAGAATGTGGAGCTGAGCTAAATAGTTTGTTGAAAGAGAACACGCTATAATGTTATCTCCTTCATGCTTTTCGTTAGCATTACATTCTGAGATCTGCCCTGATTGATACATCATCACCACACATGCAGAATTTAATAGGAAAATTAGAGCAGTGTTGCAACAAGTACACCAAACAAATATGTGCAAAACTGTCTTTATAAGTTGTTCTTCACTACGCAGGTTCTGGTTACCTAAATTCTGCCATCTAAACCATGAACAGACTAGATTCGGGTAATGTTTGAGATAGGATTATTTGGAGAAGCCTTTCAAATATATTTGCTCTTAGTTAAATACACATTGAATATCTGAACCCAGGAATGGACAGATTTGGGGGAAAGAATGCCTCCTGTCCGCCATCCCTAAGACATGGCACCTCGGATGTAAGCAGTCAAGTCAGAATAGAACTTTTCAGCAGTGCCAGAACTTATCCAAGGCATCAGCACACAGGCAATTTACTATATAATGCCAAGGTGAACCAAGGGTTTGGTGTGAAATGATTTAAAAAATGTGGGTTTTGCACACACACAAATCTGCAGTCACACCCAGAAGGCTTTGGTTCAGTGAATAGGAGTTCAGCACCAAAGGCCCCAAGTGTCTGTAATATAAACCAGCCCCTATGTAATAAGCCTGCACAGTCACACTCAATAAAAGGTGTTTTCTGAGATTTAAGAATCTTGAAAAGTGTTACTATTCATTTTTATGAACACTAGCAAGACAGATTCTGCCAAAAAATGTTTCAAGTAGAGAGTTCAGTATGTGACTGATCGTTGGTTTTGGCACAAGTATTTGTCGATCGTCAGAAGTGTCCCAGTGTCCTTTATGGGTGTTCCCCCTTTCTTTGTTTCATTATAAAATTTCATTTTGGAATGGGTTTTTGGTTTTGGGTGAGAAAGAATTGTGTTAATGAGTTTCAAACGTGGAAGCCAAGAGGCCATCGACTTTGAAACTGTCCGTTAGATGCCAGTGATACTTGAGGGCAAAATTCTGATCCACATTCTTGACCATACAAGTTTTAACTTCTTTTTTTCTTCCTTTTTAAAAAAAAAAATTTTTTTAATGTTTATTTTTGAGACAGAGAGAGACAGAGCATGAGCAGGGAAGGGGCAGAGAGAGAGGGAGACACAGAATGTGCAGCAGGCTCCAGGCTCTGAGCTGTCAGCACAGAGCCCGGCACGGGGCTCGAACTCACAAACTGTGAGATCATGACCTGAGGCGAAGTCGGATGCTCAACTGACTGAGCCACCTAGGCGCCCCTACTTTTTTTTTTTTTTTTTATGTTCTAGTCACTTAACATGTAGTGTAATCTTGGTTTCAACAAGTTTTTATTTCTGACTGTTGTGCATGGCGTGACTTTATGCTTTCTGGTGGTCTGGTTTCACCAACAACAAATACCTGTGTGGTGAGGCTTTGCTCAATTTAGAATGCAACAGGTAGGAAATAATTTTCACTGATGAACTTGTGGGAGTTTTCCTACCGTGAAACATTGACGTGGGTACTGTGGTGCCAGAGTCTATGCAAGAGAAAATAAAACGATGTTCTTTGCAACTTCGCGGCCAAGTGGTGAAGGGTATACAGGTCAGGTCCGTTGCTAGTTAAATGTGTGGGTAACACAAGAGATCTGGTAGGGACTCCAGAAGCAGGAAGCAGATTCTGGTTTTGGGGGAGGGCAGGCTGATAGAAAGAGACTGTGTCATTGTGCATGAATTTGTGATTAATACAATATGAGGTGGAGCTCGCTCACACATCGCATCCTTTCTCTTTTTAAGCCATAGCTCAAAAGCACTGTTGTTCCATTGCACGGAGGCCTGTGACTAGATTCTCATCCAGATAAAATTGCCTCCAGTTTTTAAAATGACATCTTGAGGGGCACCTGGGTGGCTTAGTCGGTTAAGTGTCTGACTTTGGCTCAGGTCATGATCTCCTGGTTTGTGGGTTCGAGCCCCGAATCGGGCTCTGTGCTGACAGCTCAGAGCCTGGAGCCTGCTTCAGATTCTGTGTCTCCCTCTCTTTCTGCCCCTCCCTCACGTTCTGTCTCAAAAATAATTAAAAAAATTAAAAAAAAAATAAAATGGCATCTTAAAAAATATCTCTGCAGCACACAAATGAAGATGTGCAAATCCACACAAATACTGTGTTTTTCTTTGCTTGTAATTAAGTGAGACACCTAGGAAGGCATATTCACACTTTAAGTCATTGGGAGACTCTTTTCTGCTGCAATTTTTAAACAGCACGCAGAAAGCAAGCATCTTGGACCATCCTGGTTCACTCAGCATCATAGGAGAATGACTGAGGCTTCCGTATGCATGCATCTTATTGAAAACAGAAGCCTTTTAAGACATGTGGGTTTTTAAAGCATATTCATCCATTTTTGTAGGGAAGAAACCCATAAAATATATTGCCCATCACTTTGTCCTGCAGTAGAACCTGGAGACTTTAATTTATGTAGCCAATGAGCCAACGTCACTACCGTGAACCTTTCGTTGTGTTTAAACCTATAATATAGAGGTTGTCCTCAAGGCAGATCAGGCTGCATAGGACTGTTTGTCTTTACGTTCAATAGCCCCCAGATGCCTTGTTTGTTGAGTTATTGGTTTTATTTTTATAGTTTTCCTGCTTCCGGCTTCACTTTCCTTCCAGCAACTGCTGTGTTTTCGCAGTTGATGGAAGCTGAAAGCCCATGTGACATACCAACTTTTTTTTTTCATTATGGACCTGATATGCATAACTGGGAGTCTTGTGATTCACTGGGTGACCTTACCACACCCCTTCTCAGGAAATCTTATAAATAAGGACCCTGCTTCCTTGATAAATCCCAAGGGAGACAGCAGGCATCGGATAGGACCTTAGAGAATCCCACAGAAGATTGCTATGCTCAGCACAGAAGAAGCATGGGGTCTCTGTTCTTCAGCCTGTGAGCACCAAGAAGAAGAATGTCTCTGAGCCTGAAGTGGGTGGGTCGTCAGATCAGGGTGAGATTTTTCCAAAACATCCTGGGTAGACCTGTGTCCAACCCCAAGGCTTCTGTGACATTCAGTTTACGTAATAGAAGTCATAGTACCTGGAAAAATAAACATCATGTTAACTTGGAGAAAGTCTGGAGGAGGCCATGTGGGATGATATGTAGCCTCACAAAGTTATCAAAGACCCAGGCTTCTTCCCACCATGCCCAGCTAAGGTGGCCCATGGAGCCCTAACCATCACTTGAAGTGGGTGCTATCCCTCCTCTCCCTCCAAAGCTGCTGTCCTGCTGTCTGGAAGTAAAACATTGTTCTTGCTTGTTGGCCAGAACTTGGCCACACAACCACATCTATTTGCAAGGGAAGCTAGGAAATCCAGTGTCTTTCATGAGAAAGTTTATGGGCATATAGAGATTCTGTTACTAAAATTTGGGGGGGAAATTAAATGTCAGATTAAGGACTATGTCTTAGAATTTGAGGGCTTGAATAACTTTCCAGAAGTCTTGGTTCCTCTTGGAATTTTCCAGGTTAAATGTGATTTTAGAAAAGGACACTTGGATAGAAATAATGGAATTTCTAATATTTTAGAATTCTATTTTGGGGGCGTCTGGGTAGCTCAGTTGGTTAAGCATCTGACTCTTGATTTCGACTCAGGTCATGATCTCACAGTTCATGAGTTCAAGCCCCATGTCAAGCTCTGTGCTGAGAGTGCAGAGCTTGCTTGGGATTCTCTCTCTCTCTGCCCTTCTCCCTCTTCGATACACACACACACACAGAGTCAGTCTCTCTCTCTCTCTCTCTCTCTCTCTCTCTCTCTCTCTCTCCCCCCCCCTTTCTCTCAAAAGAAACAATAAAATTCTATTTCATGCAGAAAAAAATGAATCAGAAGCACATAAGTGGGCAGTTTTAGAACAGAGTTTCAAAAAAATGAAAATTTATGCTTAAGGCAAAATAGTAGGTTTTGGAAAAAAGACATTGTCTTAGAGAATTATTTGGAAGTTTAAGAGTAGGTTGAAGAAACATTGGCAATTATGGGAAATCACCTAAAGGTTTTCAAGATTTGCATGAGGTTTTGGAAATGATGCTTCTTGACTGACTATAGAAAAGGGAATGTAGAGAAAACATCCTTCAGTAGGTTCTGAATTCCCTGTATTTTGTAAATGAGTTAGCTGTAAGGCAGTTAATGAGAAGTCTGTGGCATCAGTAATCTTCCTTTCTCTCTCCCCATCTCTTCATCCTCTCCCTTCCTTCTCCAAACTGTATTACATCCTTGAAGAGAAAGGCTTCTCAGTGGTTGAGATCCTTGTGAAGTGTGGTGTTTTGTCTTCTTAAGTTGTGAGTTTTATTGTATTTTACTTTCTGTAGGAAGTCAGCAATCCAAATGCTAGACTGGCTGTCTTGTGTCAGACTCCTAGGCTTTCCTGTCTTCCCTGAACGCTGAGGTGCAGGTATCAGTAACATTTACAAAGGATGTCCACTCGGGCCTTGACTGCCCAGACTGTCAGTTATCAGGAAAGACTTAGAGCAGTAGAATCATAGGAAACCAAATTTGAGTTCACCAATAGGATGGACAAATGTAGCTGATGTAGTATGAGAGAGCGTAGAATTTTAATTTTCTGCTTCAATGTGTAGACCCCACATTTATTTTTAACTTTTGTAAATATCCTCCATTTCAAAAAGTGATGTAGAATTTACACATAGTGCGTGCATAATGAAGAAAGTTTGTGATTTAATATCCGAATATCTGCTATGAAAATGGGTTTTGGACGTTGGTCCCCTAAGCCCTGTGGAAGCTTTGTGTAAGGTGAAAATCTGAGTCTCAGACACATGTAGATATGAGCAAAGACCAGGTAGGATGCATTGTGCAAACAGGATAGAGCCTTTGTTAATCACAGTTTGAATGCCTTACATTTTAAGAACAAAGCAAACTATGGCTCACATGTTCCCAAATGGGAGCTCTTCTTGAGAGTAAAGAAGGAGATTCCCTACTTCTGTTTGGAATTTGTCTTAGTCATACAGGGCACACCTGTAACCCTACGACTGGTTACAGCCATTGGAGTGCTGGGGAATTGTGTGTCTACTAAATTATTTGGAAGGATCATGGGTAATAGCTAATTAATTACTACCTGGTTAATTAATCCAGGATTAATTAGGAACTCTAAGTTTTTATTGGTTTTATTTTGCATTTATGGTTGTGAATAACAACTTGTGTTTTAACTTTTCACCTCTCCTTCTGCCAAGAGAACCTGGTGATTTCAACACCTGTCTTTCTTCATTTTTGGCTTTATTATCCTGGACAGTTTGGGGTTTTTTGGTTTTGGTCTTTTTTTTTTTTTCTCAATCATCTATCTTAATTTCAAAGTATTATAAAAATGTTAAATATACAGAAAATGGATAAATGCCACCTATGTTGAACACTTGTTAATATTTTGTCTGTCTGCCTGCTTTCCTTCTTTTCTTCCTTCTTCCACTGCTTCAAAGTAAGCTGAAGAACCTTATTCCACTTTATCTGTAAATGTTTTAACATGCATTTCCTAAAGAATACATAAAATATATGCAAATCATTATCATAGCTAGCAAACTTACTAATTGCAGTATCTAACCCAAATTTGATGTTCAAGTTTTCTAAACTGACCCACCAGTTTAAATTTAGCATTTGATGGTCCCATATCCTGGATGATTTTAATCAAGTATAACATTATTTGAAAAAGATAAATATTAGGACACAATTGAAGTTATTTAAATTGTACAGGCTCTGTGGCTTATGATAATTCTGTGTCATTTCCCTCTAGGTTGATGGTATTCTCAGGTGGAGACTGGAATGTTTCTTACTGGTGTGGTGTGTGTGTGTGTGTGTGTGTGTGTGTGTGTGTTTAATGTGTGTGTGTATGAATTGGTGTTGACTTGAGAGTGTAGTCTGTGAATGCTATGCTTTACATGTGACCTCATTCTCTCATCTATGTGTTTTTTCGTTTTGAGCCCAAGAAATTGGCTGGGTGCCTGGGAAGTCACTGACGGAGGCTTGACATGGGCTGCTGCCCCTGGTGAGTCTGTCACCGTTGCTCAGCAGGTCCCATCCTGGCAGAGACTCCTGGTGACAGGTGTGTGGCTGAGCCAGCCTTCCTCCTAAGGTTCTGCACAAACAGAGGGATCAATAAACAGGGGCAGATTCCACAGGCTCAGCTGGATGGATTAAAGGTTTCATTCAAAGATCGCTGATGACACTCACCCACAAAGAGTTCTCCTCGGAAAGATGGCAAAAGGATTACATTTCAGGGTTTAAAGCCCCACGGGGATGCCTTTCATCCCTCTCAACCACTCTCTCTGTTACACTCAGCAGTTGTTGACTGCTGAGAGGGAGAAAGCCACTGAAAATAAGGGCAGAGAGCCCCAGGCCCTCCCTCTGTCTGTCCTCCTTACCAATGGGACCTTCCCAAGGACCACTGCTACCTCATTCTCCTTAGGAAGCTGCACTGAGGAGAGGAAAGGGGTTAGGTCACTGCCGAACAGCAAGCCAGTCCACAAACAGCTGTATTGGACCTGCACATAATGTGGTACCTACTCTAACTTGATATGCTGTGAGCATGGCTCCTTGTCCAAAGATAGAGCCAGAAAGGGCATGGAACCATGTCTATAGGAGGAGAACATAGTATGTGATGGATTGAAATGAATAACATTACCTAGATGGACAAAAATACCCAGAGTGTTTAAGCTTCAGTGTTTGATGATACACAGTGCCAAGTTTGGCAGTGTGCCCATATAATGGAGCAAAAGTTTGCCATTTCTACAGTCATGCTGAGAGAGATGCTTAATTTGATGGCTCCCACTCTTCATGGAAATCATTCATTAGTTTCTGCACTGTTAGATGCTGGAGAACTAACATAATGTGAAAAACAAACTGTGGAGTTGATGGATGAAATTGAGCCTGAAGAAATACCAAGTTGAGTTTATGAAGATGATTTAGCTTTTGACTTTACTTTTGACTTTTACTTTTGACTTTGATAAGTTCTTATGGTTGGGAGATACAACATATAAAATGTATAATCATATGAATCAGTAACCATGCACAACTGGTTTCCAGCACCAAAATATGTGGTCTACCAGCTGGAACAGCAAAACAAAGCTGAGGCAACATAGGGGAGTAAGGCTTTGTTTTGTTTTTTTTTCTCATATGACAAGAACTTGGGACATAGGCCGCCCAGGACTGTCATGTAGATCAGTGACTTGGGGACTTCGATCCTGGGAATTTTCCTGCTCTGAATTAGGAATTCTTATATGATGGCTCCCGGAGCTGCAAGTCTAGGGCCAAGGTGTCAGTGGAAAGCAATGGAAAGGTTGAAGAGGAAAAGCACACACCCATGAGTGTCCCCCCCACCCCCCGCCCCCGACACCCGCCCCGGCTACCTGTGGTTGTAAGGGAATCTGGAATTGTGAACACTTTCACTGGGCACAGTTTCATCGTCAGCATTATGGTTCTGACAAGGAAGACGGGGAGAAGGTGGATAGTGGGTAGGCAAGCAGCTTGGTGGGGAGTGCCGTAGGGGTGCAGTTAGGAGAGCATTCCTAATCCCAGGCACTACCCTGCCATGGTAGAACTTGAGACTGGGCTGTGA
This sequence comes from Panthera pardus, assembly GCF_024362965.1. Taxonomy (NCBI): domain Eukaryota; kingdom Metazoa; phylum Chordata; class Mammalia; order Carnivora; family Felidae; genus Panthera; species Panthera pardus. The sequence continues at coordinate 123,140,303 of NW_026526843.1, forward strand.
AATATTTACATAACTTGGGAGGCAGAGAGTCTCAAGGCCCGTGTTATGAGGACAAACATGTTAGGCAGGAAATCGGTCAATAGCAAAGATCGGCTTTATAACAAACAATAACTTCTATGCCAAGTGAAGGAACCTCCCTATCATGAAAGTTCACATCATGCGTGTTGTAATAGAAAACTCTCACTGGCCTGGAAAGTACATCGAGGGGATTGAGGGGAAATTATGGAACGACTTGGAAGGCTGGCAGGGGGTGGGTGTGATGTAGGAAGAGAGCTTGCACAAGGTATTTAAAGCTCTGTGTAGGTGGGTGGCATGGAACAACAGCACGTGTACCAAGGAGAAAAGGACCGGCTGGTCAGGTCAATAGAGGAGGGAGTCACTTGAAAGGATATTCCAAAGAATCCTGCATGTTGCCTTAGAATCATAGGTATGTGGCAAACTTGTAGTCACAAGTAAAAAGAAAGGGAACCATCAAAGAGAGCCACACATTCTAAGTTTTCTTAGGATGCAGGAGAATCGTGGCCCGACCAGAGAGACAGTTGGAAAAAAGAAACACATTCTGGGGAAAAGGCATGATTCTGTTTGATGAGGGTCATTGGTGTGCTTAAGGTGATAACAAAGTCATCAAGCAGCCCATGGGCCCCGAGAATGTAAGAGCAGGCCCTGGATGAGGGGTGGTCTGCAGGATCCTAGGTGGGATTTGACGTCAGCAAGGTTGGAAGGGAAGAAGACGGCAGATCGACTCTCCAAAGGGATGAATATAGAGAACTAGACAGAATACCGAAACGCAGCCTCGGACACCCTCAGCGTTAAGGAATAGGTTGCTTACAGTAAAAGAGAGTTTGGGGATAATATGGGTCGCAGGGTTGTGATACGACGCAGGCCGGGAGAGAGAGCCAAGGTGCAAGAGTGGGTGCCAGGAGAGCTCAGTGTGGACGAAGAGGTTCCGCGTAATGGGCAATAGCAGGCCTCTAGATTTCCGCAAAGGAGCCCCTCCTGGCTGCAGGAGACTGGTGTCCATAGATGAGAGGTAGAAATCCTGTCACAGGCATGTGGAGGGGGAGGTGTGCAAAGAGGTGGTAGGCCCAGAACAGAAACACACAAACATGACACCACAGCTTGAAGAAGCGGTGAGGTGTCTTTCCATTGTGGTTTGCATCCCCCTTCAAGTGGGGTTGATCAGAGCACGCACAGGGACAGACAGGAATGTCTACATCCAGAACCTGAGTAGGCTTCTAGAGAAACAGAGCTGCTCTGTGTTTCCTAACAGTCAAACTGAGGGTGATCTGCACACCTAGCCCCGGTTTTATGGAATGTACTACGCTTCCTGCATTATTTCTAAAAAAGATGGCATTTGTTCCTGACGACAGAGTTGTCATTTTTGCAGAAATAAGTTTTTGCTTTAGGAACAGGACCCTCCTCCTGGGAACTTTGATGGTATTCCCTGGGCACAGAACTTTTTCCTCAACAGTAATACCTGCACGAGCTGGAAAAACGGTATCATTTAGACACGTATGGAATTTGTGAATGCATACTACAGTAGGCACAGTTCATTACGAGCACGCAAGGCCCTATTTTTTCCCCCAGTGGTATGCCTGAGGATTGCGATGCAATTTGTTCTGCTACTGAAAAGTGCAATTCTTAGTAGATACTGATGCTGTGGAGTTAGTTCAGGAAGGGGCAGGGTTTGCGGGTGTCTAGAGCCTAATCCTGTCCAGTAGGGTGTATTTCTGTGACGTGCTCCTTCACACAGAGAACAAAGCAAGTACTTCGGCCTTTTCAGAAACTTTGTAAAGAGGGACGATGGGCCCAAAGATGGACTAAGCTCATGCTTTCCAGTATTTTTAGCTCTTAAGTATGTATCTCCTGCCTCAACAACATTGGCTCCGTGCAAAAGAATGACTGAATCATGTGCTTGTTTCATTAAATGAATTAATAATTCATTCGATCTTTGGCTTATTTTTGCTGCCAAGGCAACCTTCACGCTGACTTTGCGAATAGCATATGTATTTTACAGATCAGGAACACGTAAATTTTACTGCCAACTTGCTTCAAGCCTAGGCGGGAGTATAAGATATTCACAAGTCTAAACTAAAAAAATCTTCTTAAAAACATGAACTTACCTGAAATGTAAACAGATACAAGCTGAAGAGTCTCCAAATTGTAACAGAAAAAGAATCAGTTGCGTGAAAATACATGCTTTAATTTTTACTTCACTGTTAAAGAAATGCAAAACTTAGGATTTTATTTATCTGGGTTCTACAGACTTTTCATCCTTAAAAAAAAAATCTTAAGCTTGAGAAAATGATGCACAGAATCACTTCCAGCGCTAAGATTATATGATGCCATGCATTTCATGAATGCTGTCTAGCTTTCTGGAGAGAGGAGAATAGATGGTAAGATTCATCCAAATGTAGCCTGGATCTCTGCTGAGTGAACTTATACATGTAGACCAGTTAGAGACCATTCTCGGTTACCTTTTAACACAACTGACTGATGCACAACTGACTGGACATAGAACCTTCCAGAACTGAAATCACTGCCCCTCTTCCAACATGCTTCATAAGCTGTTATAATTGGTTCCATTGAGGGTGCCTGGGTAGCTGAGTCAGTTAAACGTCCGAGTTCAGCTTAGGTCATCATCTCACGGTTCATGGGTTCAAGCACTGCGTCAGCCTCTGTGCTGACAGCTCAGAGCCTAGAGTCTGCTTGGAATTCTGTGTCTCCCTCTTTCTCTGCCCTTCCCCCACTTGCGCTCTGCCTCTGCCTCTCAAAAATAAATAAACATCAAAAAAATTTATAATTGTTCAATTGGGCTGTTAAATGGCTTTGATTTGGAAACATACACGTTAAAATTAGGGGCGCCTGGGTGGCTCAGTCGGTTAAGCTTCTGACTTCAGCTCAGGTCATGATCTCTCAGTTCTTGAGTTCAAGCCCCATGTCCGCCTCTGTGCTGACAGCTCAGAGCTTGGAGCCTGCTTCAGATTCTGTGTCTCCCTCTCTCTGCCCCTCCCCTGCTCACACTCTGTCTCTCTCTCTGTCCCTCAAAACAAATAAACATTGAAAACATTTAAAAAATTAGTAAGATCTATATTTAAATTTTCATTCATCCACAATTCATATTTATTGACTATCACTTCTAGCCCCCTGAAATTGTGATTTTGATAGTATGAACTTACAAAAGGCACTTGTCCACTAGCCAGGCAAGTTTCCGTCATTCCAGAAAACAGAAGAGCTACGTGACAAGCTCACTGACAGAGACGGAGAGAAAACTCTCCTCTTCCTGCGTCCTGAGAGGTTGACTTGACATTGGATCCTTCAGAGAGAAATGAAGCCTGGCAGGCCCCTTTCTGTAAGCCGCCTGTAGCCGCTCTGACCCCAGCAGCAGGTGTCTACTGGACTGTACCAGTGGCTATGGGATTTCTCCTCCGTGATCTCAGAAGTTATACTCAGGAGTACAAAATAGGTACTAGGTGAGCAGAGTGAGTTGGACACGGTTTCCTAAAGGGCACGTGGTGCACATGTGTGCACAGCTTATGCACAGCACAACCACAGTGTGAGTCTCTTGAATTTATATTCGCAGGACAGGCTCTGGGGCCGCCGTGATGGGCCGGTGTGAAGGAACGCAGTATGAAGTGTATCGGTGGGAGATGGGGGCACCTGGGAGCCTGCCCCCAACTTATTCCCAACGAGCTTAAATTAGGTGCTTCCCAGATGGCGAGGCCCCTCACGGTGTTGTCAAAGCATCCGCCTGTTCTGGCCCAGCCTCGTCCAGCCCTGCTTCTGCAACTTGCCCTTGTAGCTCAGAGCCCCACCCGGCAGTGGTGGAGGGGGTTTTTCGGATGTTTTCTCAGGCGGTCACCTTTCTGCACCAAGATAGCAATGTTCCTTGGCTACTTGCCCAGAGTCTTCAAGGAGTTCGCAGTGCTTCCGTATAGGCGTGTGGTCGACACATACACCCGGAATAAATACAACACCCTCCCTTCCAACTGTGTACAGTCTGTGTACGTTGCTCTCATCTGTCAGCTGTAGCTGCTGCTTTGTCCTCCCGTCAGCCTCACATCTGGGGAGGTATGTGTGCTGTGAGGATTGGCGATGCGTTCGGGATTCTGTGTCCGTTCCAGCTACCAGAGAATGCAACCGCTTGGCCACAGGGCAGCTCTCCCAGGCATGGGACCTTATCATGGTCATGGCTGCTGTTTTCCTCCCAGGGCCCTAGGAATTGATGTTCTTCATGAAGGTGCACAGGTGGTCCTTCAGGGCCAGGTGTCTGGGTCACATTCAGCTCCTGACTTCCGACAAGTCATGTGTCCAGCATTACTGGAGAAGGTCAGAAGGAAACTAATCACATGGCTCTTACGTTATTTAAGAAACAAATCTACTTTGTTTTTCCTTTCTATGGCAAAAAACTTATGTTCCAAAACATGCACGTGTATATATTTTCTTTTTTTTTTTTTTACTGTTTATTTATTTATTTTTGAGACAGAGAACACACAGGGGAGAGGCAGAGAGAGAATTCCAAGCAGGTTCTGTGCTGTCAGTGTAGAGCCTGATGTGGGGCTCAATCCCACCAACTGTGAGCTCATGACCTGAGCCGAAATCAAGAGCCAGATGCTTAACCGACTGAGCCACCCAGGCGCCCCAGACATATATATTTTCTGACATGTTTTCCTTCATTCTGTAGTACTTGTTTGATATTAAAAGCCATAATAGTATCCACATACTTCCAACTGAAGTTAGTTATTCTATATAAATCTATAAAATGTCATCATACGGCCGGTTAAAATTTTGAACGAAGATTCTTTCGGTGCTAGTCCATGTAAAGATCCTTTCTATTCCTGATTAATGTTGGATTTTGAGAGCATCAGACATCAACTTTATAGGGAATTAAGTCTTGACAAAAAAAGATTTTATAATTGTGTGTGTGTATATACATATACATATACATACATATATATATACACACACGCACATATGTGAATATGTATCATTGTCGCACTTTTAATAAAGAAGGAGTCCACAGCCCTAAACTCTCTTAACTTAGCATTTCCTGTAAGAATCAGATAATTGTAACCTCACTCTTACAGGAAACAGAAGAAAACAGGTATATAAGTCAAGTGTAGTCTAGGGTTAGGGACATGACTCACCTCCTTTCTACCGTTTGACCCAATTTTAACTTCTGTGAGCTTCAATCTCTTCATCTGAACAACTGAAAAATAGATTATATGCAGAGCCTTTGAGATTTAGCAGTGTTTAATAAATGCTCATTTACTATGTTTCTATCTGTAGATGCACGCATGTACGTATGTATGTATGTATGCATCTATCTATCTTCCATCTATCTATGGCATTCCTGTGGCAGTTCTGAAGACGGAGGATCTCATTAGGACACACTGTCACCAACAGAGGCACAGGCATATATTACTGTCAGCTGGAGAGTTATTTAAGGATTGAGCAGTTATGTAACGAGCATTAACTTTGTTCAAAACCTCACGGCAGACGTTAATAAAATTTACCCACCCAGTTGCTGAAGAATTATAATACACGTTTCCCAAATTTATGAGTCCAGAATCAGTCCAGATTCTGTCATCCTTTTCCCTGGGTTTTCTTTACATAAACGTATTTTCTTGTTCACAGGCAGTTGGAAAAGTAACCTGAGTGGAGGCAGGCAGAAGAGTTATGCGAACGATGGTATCACACTGTTTTCATAGGAAAACCCATGCCCAAAACTCACCCCGAAACATGAATCGCATCGCTGTGGTTCAGAAGTTTCTTCCTCGATAAGTAGGAGCTTTGTTTGTTTCGTGTTAGTGCTATATTTCACATTTGTTGAGCAGTGAGCTGCGTTTTTCCTTGTGTGCCTGATACCCCCGCTGTTCATAAAGGTGAAGTGTTTCTGTCTCTGGAGGGACCCAAGGTTTCTGCTGAATTCATTCATCTCTTCAAGGCTGGTTTGGGCAGGTTGGGGCAGCGTTTTCAGTCTTTAAGCTCTCGATGAGAGTGAGGGCCTTCCAGAAAGCTTCTTTGTCACAGGCAGGAGGGACTGTACCTTGGATTCCTCATCGGACTCAAGAGCAGATGTAGAAAGCGGGGGCAGACACCCGCGGAGGCTTGTTACGAGGCTCTGGAAGGTGGAGGTCACCTGCTTCCGCTTACCAGGCTGCTGCCGCCTTTCCCACCAGGCTTGTCAGAGCTGGAGCCCTAATCGGAGTCCCTCGGCTTGCCATATTCAAGGGACAGGACAGTCCCCAGGTGGCTAATGATTCAAGCCGGTTCAATCCATGAGATCATCCTGCGTTCTTCAGCGGATTCTGCAAGGCATAATGTTGGGGAAAGAGATGGTAACAGCTGGCCTTACTCAGCACACAGTGTGCGTGACTACTTTCTTGGGAGTGCACGGAAGGAAAAAGTGGTCTGGCATTTTCTTGGTTGAATGTGTCGTGTTCCAGAAGGTACCACAGGAGTATAAATATCAACCCATTTCAATGCAATAATTTCTTCCTGTTCACAGGAAAGCATTCTGAGGAAATGGGGAACCAGTGTTCGTTCTTTGCGCCCCTCGCCTGTACTGGGTTTGGCAGACTACTGCCTCTGGGCCAAGTCTGGCCCACCACCACCTGTTTTGTAAATAAAGTTTTATTGGGAGACAGCCACTCAAGGTCGAGCAGTCTGTGGCTCTATGTGTAATACAATGGCAGAGTCGAATTGCTGTGACATTCTTTGGCCCTCACTGTACCCGAAAATATTTGTTATCTGGTTCTTACAGAAACATTTGCCTATGCTCTGAAAGGCTTCATTGTACTCAGCGTTCCCATTCCATGGACTCTTAATGTGAGTTTCTTCTTGGCAGAAGCTTACCTGGCATCTCTTTCCCAAAATATCTTTTACTGAACACATGTGGTTGAGCAGTACTTGAAACGTGGCCGCCAAAACCAAAGAACTGAGTTTTAAATGTTATTTAGTTTTAATTAATTTACACTTAAATAGTTACATATGGCTGCTGGCTATCATGTTGGGTGCGTGAAAGAGTTCTGGGCCTGCATCACCAGCCTAGGAGCACAGAATCCTGGCAATGTCTGTTCACGCTGCGGTATTCCCATTTGCAGTTTTTTATTGTGAAACATAATACACACACAGTGTGCAGAAACACACACACGGTACCATTTTTTTTTTTTAGCAGCGTATCAGACCATTTAGGATTTCAGTTTCCTATTGAGTTGGTGTTAACGTTTGTAAGGAATGTGTATAATATAAACTTTGAAATTTGGGGCATAATATGGTTAATCTGCCGAGTTTGTTTCTAGTGTCAGTTATGTGTGCTTTATGTACGTATGTATGTATTTACGTATTTATTTATTTTAATTTATTTTGAAAGAGAGAATGAGCAGGGGAGGGACAGACGCAGAGGGAGAGAGAGAATCCTAAGCAGCCTCCCTACTGTGAGCACAATGCCTGATGCGGGACTCAGTCCCCTAAACCGTGAGATCATGGCCTGAGCTGAAATCAAGAGTTGGACGCTTAACGGACTGAGCCACCCAGGCACCCCTGCCTTATTATTTTTGATTTTGTTTTTCCTTTTTACTGGGTCATCCTTCTAGAAGGTTATCAGTCTTTCCTTTCTTGAAAAAAGATCCCGTGTTTAGCTCTCTGTTTTATTTCTTTGCCCTCTACTTCATTAGTTTGTGCGGTTTTTATTATTACCATCCTTGTACTTTGTTGACTGATTTCCTAGACTTTATTTCTTTAACTGTTTCGTTTGAGTTCTTAGCACAAGGACATTTAACAGGTTTTTATTCCCCAATATATGCATCTTACGTTCACATTTTCTGTCTCCTTGTGTTTGATGTTATTAATTTGACTAGCATCTGATACAGCTTCCTTTTTAATTGTCCTGTTTGGGATTCACTGATCTTTCTGATTCTGAAATTTGTGTCTTTCGTCAAACCCCAAGGGTGGGGAGAACTTATATTTCATTGAATATGTCTTGGAAATTATCATTCAGTCAGTAAGTCTAAAACCTGTATTTAATTTCCATACTTCTCTACCTCTCTGTAGTCCACTGTGGTTTACTTCTGCACATCTGGATTATGATGCGTTCGTATTCTTGTCAGTTCTCTTAATCTGCCTGTAATCCTTCCATTGATTTTCAAGATTTAAACTATCTTTTTTGCTTTTCTTCCATTTTTAAAGTTCTACTTGGTAGTTTCTCAAAAATCTGCCTGACGATTTTTATCTTTTTCCTTACTCATTGATTCTGTTTTTTTTGTACATTCAATATATACTTATTTCATATTATGCTTTGACAGTTTTTTTTTAAATTTTAGCTGCATGTGGCTATCCAGTCCATTGCTGCTGGTTAATTCTTTTTATTTTTTTTAAGTTCATTTATTTTGTGAGAGAGAGAGAGTGTGTGCATCCAAGCGGGAGAGGGGCAGAGAGAGTCCCAAGCAGGCTCTGCACGGACAGCACAGAACCAACGTGGGGTTCAATCTCATGAACTGTGACATCATGAACTGACCTGAAACCAAGAGTCAGATGCTTAACTGACTGAGGCACCCAGGCGCCCCCGTACCTGATATTTTTAATGTCTGATATCTTTTGGGGTAAAATCCTACTGTTTGATTCTAGTGAGTGTCACACATGGTGGGTGGAAATCGTACGTTATGATTTTTTATTATAATTTTTTTTCATTTCAATCTGTCTCTATGGAATTTTTTTATTTAAAATTTTTTTAATGTTTATTTATTTTTGAGAGAGAGAGAGAGACAGAGCACAAGCAGGGGAGGGGCAGAGAGAGGGAGACACAGAATCTGAAGCCGGCTCTGAGCTGTCAGCACAGAGCCCAACGCTGGGCTTGAACTCACAAACTGTGAGATCATGACCTGCGCTGAAATCAGATGCTTATCCAACTGAGCCACCCAGGTGCCACTGGAATTTCTTTTTTAAGTTTTATATAGTTTTGAGGGGGGGGGGGCAGATGGAGAGGGAGACACAGAATCCAAAGCAGGTTCCAGGCTCTGAGCTGTCAGCCCAGAGCCCGACACGGGGCTCAAACTCTCGGACTGCCAATCATGACCTGAGCCGGAGTCAGACCCTTAACCTACTGAGCCACCCAGGCACCCCTTCTTGGTGCTTCTCTGGCCACTCAGGGTTTCCTGATCATCCCTGCCCAAAGTCAGCTTGTTTGTTTTTTTGGTGGTTTCTGTGTTTGGGGTTTTTCTGGGGGTATGTTTTTATTGTTGCTGTTCTTGACCTATACAGAGAGCCATAGAACAGCTCGTCAGCAGCTTAGGAACACTCTGCACAAGGGAGGTAGGTGTGCTGGCAGGACCTATGGCAACCACCCCCTCTGAGATTCAGTTCGCTTCTGCTGCGACGTAAAAACACAGATGTGTGAGGAAGTTGTGCTAATGTAAACAAACCCGAAAGTCTGCCCCCTAATGCGTCACCCCCCTCACACACACGTGCACCTTTGTGATCACCTGGCACATGTCAGCCCGGCAAATGTTGCTAAATCCATCCATTGGTAATTTGATCAGTTCATCTGAAGTGGAGAAGCTGTTGTGTCCTGAGTCAGTGGTTCGTGGTCAAATTGTTCTCAACTTCTCCAGGATTGGGAAAGGACAAAGGAGTGCGTGAGCAGTTTATTGGGAGGGAGGGTGTATTTCATAAAAGTGCCTTTGTACCTTCAAACTGAGGAATCTATTTGTAAACTCTAGCTGGTTGATGTGAATGAAGGGTCAGATGTGGAGACGGGAAAACGTGTGCACCGTGTAGAGACCTGGTTTAGAGGATAGCCTCGTATCCAGACTGCTTTCAAATGTTGGTACTATCAGCTTGGGACATGTTCATCACCTTCTGCCCTGACAGGTTTCCTCTTGTAAGATGGCATTGGGTTTGCAGAATAAAGGTGACTGCTTATCTGTACGAAAGCAAGTTTTCTTTCTTTCTTTTTTAATGTTCACTTATTTTGACAGAGAGAGACGGAGGGAGGGAGGGAGGCATGAGTGGGGGAGGCACAGGAAGAGAGCGGAGCGGGGGTGGGGGGGGGGAGAGAATCCCAAACAGGGTCTGCACCATCAGAGCTTGACATGGGGCTCGATCTCACAAACCACGAGATCATGACTTGAGCCGAAATTAAGAGTCAGACACTTAACCAACGGAGCCACTCAGGCACCCTTGAAAGCAAGTTTTCTTAACCCTTAATTCTGGGCAATTAAAATTTTTTAACAAGCTGAAGCATAGAAAGTCGTCCCATAACTATCTGTTTGTGTACTTCAAGCCAGGAGATGCATATAGGATGAATTTTACAAAATAACCTATATAGACATCTGAGAAGATTTTCTTTTTCCTATTAAGCACTAAGTTCATGTTAAAAAATTCATATATCTGGCCTTTGGAAAGTTGCAGGAATTAAAATGCAACATGTGAATCGACAGATGTTTGTTTCCATCTTCTTTTTGTATTTGTGGTGAAAGTGAATTTGGAGACCGTAGACTAATGTGACAGTGGTGTGTGTGCATGTATGTGTGTGTGTGTGTTTGTGTGTGTGCACGTGTGCACGTGGCCTTTTTCTCTGCTTGTCCTGAACTAACACTGACTAGTTGGCTGACACATTAAGAAGGGAGGTCATCCTTTAGATACTTTGCTACAGAGCTCCCAGGTGTGATACTAACAATCTGTACTTTTTAACAAGTTTCCCACATGCTTCTTATCATCAGACAAGTCATGAAGACACTGATTTAGGGAATTCATTCCCTGTTAACCACACTCAATTTACAAAATGACCTAAGTGCTTGTGGAACTATTTTTTTTTCCATGAAGCACCAAAGTCAAGATATAAGATAAATATATTTGGCCTTTGAAAACTTGGAAATTGTCATAGAATATGAATTCCTAAATAATCTTCCCACTGGTATAAATAATATTGGACCTTGTGGTTTTTTGTTTGTTCTCCGTTACTCATTTTTTTTTTTTTAATTTTTTTTTTTAACGTTTATTTATTTTTGAGACAGAGACAGAGCATGAACGGGGGAGGGTCAGAGAGAGAGGGAGACACAGAATCGGAAACAGGCTCCAGGCTCTGAGCCGTCAGCCCAGAGCCTGACGCGGGGCTCGAAATCACGGACCGCGAGAACATGACCTGAGCCGAAGTCGGACGCTTAACCGACTGAGCCACCCAGGCGCCCCCCGTTACTCGTTTTTAAGCTCTTACCCACGTGGGACAAGAAAAGCACCTTACTAATTAGAATTTTACTAATTTTATTAATTTTACTAATGATGAAGCATGTGACTTACTGGCTTAAAAAATCTCTGTGGCTTTGCTGTGTCTGAGACTTAGAGATTTGGGTGCCCGATGAGGAGGAAGTAACAGCTCGGGTGTAGGGCTGTATGTTCTTTGTCTCATTGTCACCTGAGTCACTAGTTGGATGTGACTAGGGACTACCTGTATAAGCTCTTGGAGTCTCAGTTCCCTCTTCTGTAAAGTGAAGGAAAGAATTGCTCTGATCATAATGGAATGATACTAAAGTAAGATGATTTACGTAAATGCTCTCATGGTGTTTAGCATTCGAGAAATGATACTGTCTCATTGTTATGGCGAACGTTGGTATAATTTTTATCTTGATGATGTCACTATTCTCATTAGAAGATGTGTCTGTTGTCTATGAGGATGACAGAATGGGGAGTCATATATAAAACACACATGCAATTCGACAATGTATCAGCTGAAACTTTTGCACAAAGTATTGCAGTAGAGAGAAGAGAGACAAATTTATCACACTGGGACCCTTTAAATATGTTATTTCTCTCTAGTAGAAACTTTTTGTTCTAACCCAGTTTTGATATGCGTCCATTCTTAGCAGTCATTGACTAATTTACTAAATGCTGTTAGTCTGTTTTACTAACTTTTTGTTTAAAAGATAGATAAAAGGTGGGGGGCCTGGGTGGCTCAGTTGGTTAAGCGTCCACCTTCAGCTCACATCATGATCTTGTGGTTTGTGGGTTCGAGCCCCACATTGAGCTCTGTGCTGACAGCTCAGAGCCTGGAGCCTGCTTTGGATTCTGTGTCTTCCTCTCTCTCTGCCCCTCCCCTGTGCTCTCGCTCTCTCATTCTCTCTCTCTCTCTCTCTCTCTCAAAAATAAATAAACATTAAAAAAAATTAAAAGATAAAGGTAATGATGTAATAACATGGAAAATGAAGAGGTATATTTGTAAAGTGGTTATGTATGGTAAGATTGTACCTAAAGAGGCATGAGAAGATTCCACAGTCCTCATTTTGTGTAGACCAGACCATATGGAAACAAAATTAAGTAAACTGATTTTTTAAATGGCAAGGGCAAAAATAAGTAAATGAAGTAGATAAAATGTCAGTCATAAATAAATGTCAAAAAATAGCTTATGTACACGTGTGAAAACCAAATACACATGTATCATTACATTTTGACAAAAGCTGGAATATTTAAGTGAACTCGAAATCTGTACAAGGAAGTTCATTACTTAGTTTGTCATTTTTTTTGGTGGGGAAAACCCAAACGTCTAGATAATAGATAATGGTAGATGTTGAATAGATCTGTCATATGTGATACAATCAATACAACATTTAAAAGTAATTCACTTCTACATGTGAGAAGATGTCAGTCGAAAGCCTAAGAAAAAGCAAGTCGTAGGAGAGGGTAAGGCCCGTACCGGTCGCAGTCACGGAAAACGCACAGGACGTGATATTGTTCACGACACAGTGGTTCGGGAGAACTTCGCTTGAAAGCAGAGGGTGGCTGTGCGTCAGATTCTTGGTGGCATTGCAGGTGCAGAAACAACAGTGCTGGTAGGACAGGGTGTTGTCATGAATGACTTCATCTTTCTGTGAATCGTTTCATGCTCTTTTTAAGTATGCGAGCCAAAACAGAAGTGACCCCTGTTGTTAATTCTGGGTGGCCTGTCCACAGACGTTTGTTGAAACATGTTGATACGCCGCTTTCTTTTATTAGGAATAATAAAGCAGGCCTTCAATAAATTAAAAGTAGACTCCCAGAAGGTGATGTTATTATTTAGGGGACAGCACCACTGTATTCCAAGAGAAAGCACATCAAACAGATGCGGATGCCCACTGCAGCTGTTGAAAGACACCGGAATCATATATTGAAAAAAAAATAAATAAATAAACATTAAAAAAATTAAAAAAAAAAAAAAGAAAGAAAGACACCGGAATCAGGAAGGAACCTCCGTGTCTCACGCTGGTCATCGATGATACGCCATGAAATTTCTGATGATTCAGTTTCTTCAAAGAAAAAAAAAATCACCCGTGGGATTTAATTAGCTGTGATCTGATTATATTTACACAGCCTGGGAATGAAAAGATAGGTATTTCCTCTAGATTATTAAGAAAAGAAAGACATTAATGGCGCATCTGGGGATAAAACTTGCCATCACCTATTGAACCCCTCCCCCCACCCACCTCCCCTCTGGTGACCATCAGTTTGTTCTCTATAGTCAAGAGTCTGTTTCTTGGTTGGTCTCTCTCTCTCTCTCTTTTCCCTTTGCTCATTTAGTTTTTAAATTCCACGTATGGCTGAGATCATATGGCATTTGTCTGTCTGACTTATTTTGCTTAACATCATACTCTCTAGGTCCATACGTGTCTTTGCAGATGGCAAGTTTACATCCTTATTTTTACGACTGAGTAATATTCCGTTGTGTGTACACACACACACACACACACACAAATACATACATACATGCATACCACTTCTTTATCCATTCATCAATGGACACTCGCACTGTTTTCATAATTTGGTTATTATAAAATAGTGCTGCTGTAAACATTGTGGTACATGTTTCCCTCTGAATTAGTGTTTTTGTATTCTTTTGGGTAAATACCCAGTAGTGTGATTGCTGAATCATAGGGTAGTTCTATTTTTAACTTTTTTGAGGGACTTGCATACTCTTTTCCACAGTGGCTGCATCAGTTCGCATTCCTACCAATAGTGCAAGAATGTTCCTTTTTCTCCACATCGTCACCAGCATTTGTTGTTTCTTGTGTTTTTTGTTTAACCATTCTGACAGGGGTGAAGTGATATTTCATTGTGGTTTGGACTTGCATTGCCTAATGGTAGGTGATGAACATCTTTTCACATGTCTGTGGCTATCTGGATATCTTCTTTGGAGAAATGTCTGTGTGTTCTGCTCATTTTTAATTAGATTATTTATTTTTTGGGTGTTGAGTTTTATAAGTTGTTTACATATTTTGCATACTAACCCTTTATCAGATATGTCATTAGCAAATATGTTTTTCCATTCCATAGTTTGCCTATTAGTTTTGTTGATTGTTTCTTTGGCTCTGCAGAAGCTTTTTATTTTGATATAGTCCCAATAGTTTATTTTTGTTTTTGTTTCCCTTGCCTCAGGAGACCTATCCTGAGGCAAAACAGGTTACTGCCTGTGTTTTCCCATAGGATTTTTATAATTTCACATTTTGCATTTAGGTCTTTCATCCACTTTGAATTTATTTTTGTGTACGGAGTACGAAAGTGGACCAGTTTGATTCTTTCGCATGTGGCTGTCCAGTTTTCCCAGCACCATTTGTTGAAGAGACTGTCTTTCTCCCATTAGATATTCTTTCCTGCTTTGTCGAAGATTAATTGACCATATAATTGTGGGGTTTTTTTCTGGGTTTTCTATTCTGTTGCATTGATCTACGTGTCTGTTTTTGTGTCAGCACCATACTGTTTTGATCACTACAGCTTTGCCATATAACTTGAAGTCTGGAATTGCAGTGCATCCTTTTTATTTCTCTTTCAAGGTTGCTTTGGCTGTTTGAGGTCTTTTGTGATTCTATACAAATTTTAGAATTGTTTGTTCTAGTTCTGTGAAGAATGCCATTGGCATTTTGATAGGGATTGCATTAAATGTGTAGATTGCTGTGGATAATATAGACATTTCAACATTATTTGTTCTAATCCATGAGCATGGAATGTCTACTTTTTTGTCTTCAGTTTCTTTCATCAATGTTTCATAGTTTTCAGCATACCGAGCTTTCACCCCTTTGGTGAGGTTAATTCCTAGGTATCTTTATTATTTTGGGTGAAAGTATAAACGGGATTATTTTCTTCATTTCTCTTTCTGCTGCTTCATTATTAGTGTATAGAAAGGACCTTCACTTTTTTTCAGTGGTGGTTGCCATTTAATGTACAATTTATTTCATTTCCTGGATTCTTGCTTCTGGCTCTCCATCTGCCTGAATGGTTTAGTGCTTACTCAAATTACAGTTACAGCAGTTAACTTTCAGCCCAGTTATGGTAGAACTGCTCACCCCCAGCACGTACTGTGAGCCGAGCATGCTTGATACTTGGTCACCCATGCCTGATAGTAGGTGCACCTGCATGCCTGTGAGCACCTGCTCAACTCTTGGCTGTGTGAGGGCAGGAGTCGTGTTGGGTTGCTTATTCTAGGCCAGTACTTAGGACAGTAGCTAACCCACGGTACGTCGTCAATGAGCAACTGTGAAATTATTGAACAAGACACGAGTGATTTATATAGAGATTGAAAGTAGAAATGGAAACCACCAACCAAGCCAAGTTCAAATAAGATAACCCGAGACATGAAGACATGGCTGAATTTGGGTAGAGGAGGTACGAAGGGCTAGTAAAAAGCATGTTTTGAAAATTTTAGTATAAAAATTTTAAATAAGCACAAAAGTGAAGAAAATAGTATAGCAGGACAGTAAGTACCATCACTCACCTTCAAAGCATATGCGCTCATGGCCAGTTTTGTTCCATCTATACCTCCTGCCCTTCATTTTGGATTATTTTGAAGCCAACTCCATCACACCCACGTTTTGGGGTTTATCCTGAGAATGCTGGAGTCCTTTATTAGAGTACAGTGAAAGTATGGCTTTGGAAAGTAGGCTAGGACCTTTGAGCCTGTTTTGTGAGGGATAGAGGTTGACATGACCAACCGACAACACATGTGGCCCAGAGAGAGTGTTCCTTGAATGAGAAAATTAATCGGCCAAAGGCAACGCGTGGCATTGATGAGGGGGACAGAGCACACTGCTTACTGCGCATTGCCTCTGAAAGCTCATTCCCCCAGGACACATCTTTCTTCCGTGACTGCAGTCTTAGTTTATTGCCATAGCTAAGTGTGTATTTTCCACACACCACGACTCCATTAGACCACACCTGATTTTGTCACATTCTCCTTGTGACAAGCAGACATCTTGTGTAGATCGGAGTAGGGTGAGAGAGAAGGTGGCCGAGTAACGCTGTTTGTCCAGGACAAGTTCAGGTTTTGCCCTTTGTCTGAAAGTAATGCCTGAGTGTAAACCCTTTCTGTTCAGGCTATGTCCAGACTTGAATCATCCAGTATGTGGCATCCCTAGACTTAGCTGTCTTAAACTAGGTTGGCAGCCAACAGTGATGGCGGGGCATTGCCCCAGATAGAATGCGTGGCCAGTCACCATGAGAAGACGGGATTTGCAGAGAAGCCCTTGGTCAAAATTAACCATTTCAAGAGCTCAGATGAGTGAATAGAGGAGTCTCTGAATACCGCTGACAGTTTTGGGTCCTCTGACTCTAGCGTTGAAGACAAGTGATCTCTTCCGTTCATTTGTGCATCCTGCTTAGGGAGGCCGAAGGAAGCTGTCACTATATCCGGGGCCCTTGAACGAGTGTCCTCCAGGGCCAGGACCGCTGATTTCAACCTGGAGATGGCTAGGTTTTTCTGGAATTCTTCCTGTTCTAATATGTTGGTGTTCAAGTGAGCAGGACTTACATTTCAAAGGACACTGTAATGTCCTTGAGAGCAGAGAGCTTTAGTAACAGGTGATGGTTTCATGAGTGTGTGCATATATAGGTGTGCACATACACAAAGTCATCAAATCGTACACATTAAAGCCATACGGTTCTTTCTATATCAGTTACACTTTAATGGAGATATTGAAGAACATCAACAAGAAAGAAAAGTAACAGTAAATGAAGGCAGAAGGGAGTAGTATTTCATGATGGAGTGCTTCAACCTACACTAGTTGGAGTTATGTACAGTGTTGCAGGGACAAAGAAAGGCCACAGATATTTGTAGTGGCGATTGCTAGAAGTAAATGCAAAAAGTAGGATCGTGTATCTGAGAGTGAAACCAGGAAGTATAAAAATAGTACAGAGGTGGAATTGGTGAGCACCGTAGGTAGATTTGCTTCAAAGAACAAGAAAACTTGAAAAGGACAGGATGAATCAGTCAGGTCTGTGTAACCACAGTGTTGGAGAAGGTGAGAAAAAGGAAACCGATAGAAAGGAGGATTTTCCTGGCCCCTCTGGGCACGTGTTGTGGGAATAATGAAGATTTTCAGTGAAGATGCTTTTGAATAGAGTAGAATGGAGAAAGCCCCAGACAAACAAGGCTAAAGTCGCTTCATCAGAGAAGCACTTTGCCTTTCTCGGGTAGCAGATGGACCAGCTTTAACAAGTTTTGCAGAACCCCCTCAGCCCTTTTCTGTAATTGTTTTTAGCAGTTCTCTTAAGAGTGCAATAATTTCACAGACAAGCAATTTGAACTAAAGAGAAAGAACTTTTATTTTTCTATTCCTTCCTCTCTGGCTGCCTCTTTTTAAGAAATGGGTATTTAATAGATGCTCGGTGAATAACTCAAGGGGAAAGGCTCACTTAACCTTCCCAGGGCCTCATAACTGTTAAGTATTTTCATTTTGTTTTGATATCCATCATGGCGACTTAGGAGTTTGTCACATCAATTTAAGATTTAGTTCAGAAGGTGATATATTTATATATTCAGACATATATATAGTATACATACAACTGCACATATGTAATCAGACATGCAGAGTTCATGTATGTATTTCAGGTATTTATAGCCCACATACATGCATATTATATGTATAATATATATCCACACATACGTATGTGTACATGTATATTTAATTTTATAATGCATATATATGCATATAATACATATATATGCATATTACACACACACACACACACACACACACACACACACACGTAATTGTAGATAAACACAAACCACACAAAGGGTCTAGGGATGTGCATTCCGGGAACATAAAGAGAAAAGAGTACTGGCTTGTTAAATGTCAGTACTGAGGGGCGCCTGGGTGGCTCAGTCGGTTAAGCGCCCGACTTCAGCTCAGGTCACAATCTCGCGGTCCGTGAGTTCGAGGCCCGCGTCGGGCTCTGGGCTGATGGCTCAGAGCCTGGAGCCTGCTTCAGATTCTGTGTCTCCCTCTCTCTCTGCCCCTCCCCCGTTCATGCTCTGTCTCTCTCCGTCTCAAAAATAAATAAATGTTAAAAAAAAATTAAAAAAAAATCAGTACTGAAAAGAGGGAATCACAAGTTAATATGGAATGTAAGTATGTGAATTTTTTAACCAGAAGCCAAATATTCTCTGCCACTATCCCTCTAACAGCATGCATCCAAAAAAATAAAATAGTGAAAATAGAGTTCTACGTGTGTGGAACATTGGATGAAGAGTCTTTGGTGCCCAGTGAGACTGCATTTTTATTCTTGTATGCCATGTTCATTGTAACAACTTGCTCATTTTTTTCCTGTCGTCCTGTGCCTCGTTTTTTCTCTTTTCTTTCTGACCAAGCACTGGTGAGACAACGGCTAACAGGATGGAGGGTTTTGATGAAAGTTCAACAAAATAAAATGGGTGATGGGAATATATTTTAATTCCCTAGAAAGGATCAGTAAACTCTGGAAAATTGTTAGTTTCACCTATAAAAGAAAGCCCTAATATTGGAGTTGTCTTCCTCCTGGACTTGGCCTCAGTTCTGAGCGCAGTGAATCGGGTGCATGAAAATGTACCAGAGAACAGCTGTGGGCTCATGGGGAGTGCCTAATCAGTTCAGACTGTGGGCCTGTAAGACAGCACTCCTGTGACTGGATTTAAGGCAATAAAATAGTTCAGTTAGCTGTCTGCGTGTGAGTCCATCCTAGTAAAACCTGAGCCGTGGATTGTGCGCACACACAGTCACTTCTTCAGTCAGGAAAGGGGGTCTGCTGTGCCAGAAGGTGGTCGGATCGGGCAGATCATTTACAGTCCTTGAGTGAGGCTGGGTGACAGGATAGAATCCCTGGGGCTCTTGCCAGGGGCTTCAAGAGAGTGAAAGCTAGTGAATGTGTCTACAGCACCTCACTGCGTCAAACATACACAATTGGACCATGACTTTAAGGTGAAAGTGACCTAAGATGTTGATAACTCATGTAGCATTATCTTAAATATAGGACGGTAGTGTTTCAGGCAGAGTGTAACGCTTGCCCAAGATCATGTTGCTAGTTAATGAAAAAACAAGGCCTAGAAATACTTGTTTCCAGATTCCAGTGAGTATCCTACATACCACACTGCCCTTCGTTTTTCTTTTTCTTTTTACGATTTTAAAATTGTTGCTTTAAAAGAACTAAAGGAACAGTCATCTGGTCTTTAATTTCCTCCATTGCTTTTAAGCATTCAATCCATATGAAGTATATATGGAAAAAAGGAGAGTATTATTTTGCGCACAGGAACGCTCACCGTGGGTGTCCGCATCCCGCGTTACCATAACAAATGCTATGACTCATCCAGCTCAGCATCACCTAATGATCCCTTCAGACGTCTGGCCTGGCTCCTTAGAGTAAGGAGTTGAGATCAGCTGAAAACGTACATCTCCGGTATTTGACAGTTGCCCGTCTTGTCCCCGTTTGCACAAAGAAATTAACTCTTTGCAGATACGCCGTTTTTTTCCTACTCTCCGTGGCCACGTGCTTCCACATCACACACAGCGCTCTTGGTGTTTGCGGCCTGACTTCATGGCGTCGTCTGAAAGTGCTGTCAGCTTCTAGCCGTCACTCACACCCGTGTTTCAGACCGCAGGATCGTCTGGACGTGTTTCACCAACCAGCGGTCTCTTCCACGTTGGGCCCTTAAGTCGCTCATGAGAAGGCACAGCAGCCTGGGAGTTTTTGGTGGGAGGTACGGCAGGCTGACCCACACGTGGCCCCCAGAACTCCTGCCCCAGGCTGTTAACTCTTCATTATCATATCACGTGAGATACATGGCCCAAGGAATTTTGCAGAGGAAATTCACATTGCTCGTCGCGTGGCCTTCAGCTAGGGGGTTATCGGCCTGGGACAACCCACCTAATCACAGCAGCCACATGAAGAGGTGCCCGTAGCCGAGAAGACAAACGAAAGTGACATGTAGTGAGGTTTTGGCTGCAGGGGAAGACACATTGAGGACCTGGAAGCTGAGAGGGACCCCAGCCGACAGCCAGGAAGAAGATGGGGCCCGCGTCCCACTTCACGGGGGGCAGTGTTCTGCCCAGGACCTGCATGAGCTCGAAAGCAAGTCTCTGCAGGGTTTTTAGTGGGCGCCCGGTCCTCCCAGCACCTCAGTTTTGGCCTTGGGAGGCCTTGAGCAGGAGACGCTGGCTAAGTTGTGGTCCTGTGCCCCGCAGCAGAAGAAAATGAATCTTCTTCCAGGGACACACGAGACCTTGGCCATCTTAAAGAGGAAGAAGAGAGAAGGAGAGAGACTAAGTCTGAATATACCAGAGTGTCGTGTGTGCAATGGGAAAGGCCTCTCTTTCCGATGGCGGCTCCGTCAGGACGAACGTGTCCATGGCACGGGGTCCAGAGGGATCATCTCCAGGAACGGGATTGAGCAAGGCATAAGGTGCCTGTGAGCCTTGCTGTATCCGTAAGCTCCGGGAGGAAAACCGTGCCTGCACATGAAGCCACGTCATCAGGGAAGAGCTAAGCTCGTGTCAGGGAGAGAAAGTGAAGAGCGTGTTCGGAGGAGATCTGAGCAGGTAGAGAAGTTCCCTGAGGACACAGGCTTAGTGCAAAAGCACCGTGGAGGATCGTAGAAGGGAAGAGAGGGAGATGGAGGCAGATTACTGGAGTGTTAGAGCATGGAAGAATGAGGAAGGAGCATAGGAAGGGGTAACCTTCCTATGGGTTACCAGTGGGGGTCCCCGGGTCATGCCTGATGACATGTGTCCTGATGGCCCCTTAGGACACAATGAGGGAAGGGGGCGTGAGTGACAGTTTATACCCTGCAGCATTTGCCAGTCAGAAGCCAGCTGACAGGCACGGGGGACATTCCGTAGGCATTCATGAGTTCAGAGCCCCTGCACATCAACACCATGAAGTCAGACATGGGGTCTGTCCGTTCAACGCAATGACCCAAGGTCAGGGAACAGTGCTGGCATATAACGGGCGCCTGTCTGTGTTTGTTGAATGAGCTATGAGAAGTCTTTGTTTTTCCTGTGTCCAACGTTGTACCACCTGGCAGGAAAGGAGTGGACACCCTGCCCCTTCTCTCAGGCATGTCAGATACAAATGAAGCCGAAGGATCAAGAAAGTCTCATTCCCCTTGACCCTGGTGCTCCTGTAGGAGAAGGTCTCCACCCCCTGACCCTGATGCTTGTGTAAGAGAAGTTCTCTACCCCCTGACCCTGATGCTTGTGTAACAGAAGTTCTCTACCCCCTGACCCTGGTGCTCCCGTAGGAGAAATATTTGGATTTGTGTTGATATTTTTGTTTCTCTACACAGAGAAAGTGTTGAACGGTGAGAACTTTTGGTTTCTATGCCCCCAACGCCCACCCCACAGAAGACTCCCGAGTCCTCCCACAGATTCACTGTGGGAGCAGTTGGCAGCCTTTTTGTGGTTGTTCCACCAGGATCCTTCTTGAGTTCTCTGCTGCTACTACACTCTCTATCTAAACCACTGACATATTTTGTAGACTGCCTTCCAATGACACCTGGAATCCAGTCACTTGTCACCACTTCTCCTACCGCCCTAAACCAGGTCACCAATCAGGCATCAGAACTCACCTTGAGGGTTATGAGGGCTCTCTGGTCTACCTGCGTCTACCCTCGTCTTCCTGTGCAGCCACAGTTATTGTACTGAAGTATAAGTCATGATACTTTCATGTTCAAGTGTGTGCCCTTGCACATTAAAGAATCCATCCTACAGCCCTGTGTGGGTTTCCTCACTCAGCTGTCTCCCTCCCCTGGCAGGCATTCCTGCTGTCTCCCCTCCCTGGAACGTTCTCCCTCCAGATACCTCCTTTACCCTGACTGTCAGAGGTAGTGCTGTTGTCTTTCTGCCGGAGTTAAATTTACAGTCACATCCCCACTTGCCTCTCCATAACCTGGCGTTATCACCTGCCCTACTATATTTCTCTCTGTCGGGTCATTTTCGTTAGACTGTGCACTCCATGAGAGCAGGGCGTTTTCTGTCTTGTTCCTTGTTGTATTCCCAGCATCTCACACCATGCCTGTTACTTAGAAGGTATTTAATCAAGGCTAAATAAAATGCATGAATGGCTTTATTCTTTCCATGAGTAATAGTCATTAGAGACGTGGATCAAAAGAGAGTCTTTCAGGTGACAATACATAGGTATACGTATATGTGTTTCAAGTTGTACAGGATACAGTGAGACCATGAAGGGAAAATGCCCTCTCAAGCTCAAGCAGCTACAAGACAGCATGGTCAGGACTAGAATGGTCTTTGGACTGTCCAAAAAGAAACCTACCTCCAAGATGTAGAAGAAACCCATCCGGTGACAAATGAAGAGTAGAATCCTTTATTCATTGCATATTTACCAGTCACGGTGCTGAACCCTTATGCATTATCTCTTAAATGTATTTATTTAGGAGAACGTAAATAGAAGGGAAGAGACTACGAATTTGTATTATGTTTTGTTTTGTTTCAATTTCGGGGGGGGGGGAGATAATAGGAGGAGGTGCAGAGAGAGACAGGGACACAGAGAATCCCCAGCAGGCTCCGTGCTATCAGCACAGAGCCCACTGTGGGCCTCGAACTCACAAACCTGGAGATCATGACCTGACCTGAAATCAAGAGTCAGACGATTAACCAGCTGAGCCACCTAGGCGCCCCTGTATTGCTTTTTTATGACTGGTGAAATGTCTTTGCTTTTAACAGTGATCCTAAGGTTTGTTCATAGCCAAATTGGAATGGGCAAGAGTATATTAGTTTTTTCACAATGTAGCAGGGAAGGAATAGCATAAGTAAATGTTACAAATAAAAAATCCAAACAATAGCATGCATTAGGGGGAAAGATTTATTTATGATTGCAAAAAAAGGAGAAAATATTGTGTATACCATGACCAAATTACCACATCAGCCCAAATGATCTTTCATGAGGAAAGTTTTAAGTGTAGGTGAAGCAAAGAAAGATAATGTAAAAGTTAACCATGAAAGGGTGTAGGGAGATTAACCCAGTACCATTTCAGTCAAGTCAGCCTCACTTATTGTCACACTGGGTGGCGTATTTGCATTTGCTCATCCGCTGTGGGTGGGTGATTTATGGGGATAAGTCATACTTAGTGTCTCTTGCCAGGACGTTGCCTCAGATTAAAACATAAACACTCCCTAACTCCTGTCCTGTGGCTTTTGGATGTATCCTTAGCTTCATCTTCCTTGGTTGTGAGCAAATAGAATCCTCACACATGGTATTGAAACAGGGTTGCAACAATGTGTCATTTTCAGTGTCTTTCCCTCTGTGGAACTGTCCAACAGGCCAGCTACTCGCCGTCTGCTGGTGCTTGGCCAGATCACAACCTCCCTGTGCTACGAACTAAAAAGAGATCAAACCTCCCATCACTGCTCCCTGTGAGTGACTCATCTCGGTTTGAAACCTGCGTCTCCTTCATCCCTTGCCCTGAGCTCCGTGCGACCTAGGTGGCCACCTGGCTGCCCAGTGTGTCTCTACTTTCTCTTTTTCGAGTTTGAATTGGTTATTTCCCCATTTGCTTCTTCTCAAAAGCGCAGGGTTGTCTCAGCCCTCCTGTCTCTGACTCCATACACCTTTCAGCAGCAAAGACCGCCTATTATATCTCTTCGACACTTTATCCTATCTGTTCCTCTTTTCAATGTCCCTGCTCACGGTCCGGGCTTGTCTCCGGACCAGTCACACTGACTTTGACTTTCTGGCTATGGTCTCTGCTTCCAGTCTTTCCCCATGCTCATCCCTCCTAAGTAAAGCCCAGAGACTTACCTTGGCCGAGCTAAGCCCTGACTGCACTCTGTCCTCTGGTGTATGTTTGCATCACGGGTGGCTACACTTGAAGAGTGTGTGCGTCCTGTATTAGTCACCCTTGTCACCTACCTAGTACTTAACAAAATGCCTTGTTCATAGTAGCTGCTCAATAAAACATTTATTTTCTCCTGATTCAGTAACTAAAGTTTGTTCCCCATAAACTACAATATATCCCTATCGGCTTCTCCTTAATGAAATATCCTGTCTGCCGTTACCACAGCTTTAACTAGTGAGCAGCTTATTTATTTTTAAAAAATGTTTATTTTTGAGAGAAAGAGCTACCTGGGGAGGGTCAGTGAGAGAGGGGGACAGAGGATCTGAAGTGGGCTCCACACTGTCAGCGGAGAGCCGAATGCGGGGCTCAAACTCAGAAAGCCTGAGATCATAACCTGAGTCAAAGTCGGATGCGTAACTGACTGAGCCACCCAGGCGCCCCTAACTAGTGACCAGTTTAATTGGAGAGTACCTACTCTAGAAAACCAATTTGTTCTTTAAAAAAATTTTTTTTTAATGTTTATTTATTTTTGAGAGAGCATGAGTGGGGTGGGGGGGTGGACAGAGAGCGACAGAGACAAAAAATCCCAGGTAGGCTTCAGGCTGCAAGCTGTCAGCACAGAGCCCAATGTGGGGCTTGAACTCATGAACTGTGAGATCATAACGTGAGCCAAAGTCAGATGCTTAGCCCACTGAGCTACCCAGGTGCCCTGAAAACCAATTTATTCTAAGCTCCACATGTGATGATGAATTCATATATTCTGTCTTAGGCGGGTTAGTTCCACTTTAGTTTGGTTCCTTACCGAATAAATTTAGTAAGTTACCCATGAAAATGTCAGACACTGAGACTCAGTGATGATGAGGAATTCAGGGTCTGGGGCACTTTCAGGAACTCCTAGACTGTATCGCAGAGGTGGGTCCCTGGGTCAGGAAAGCCATGAGGGAACAGATAATTTTCCACATTTGCTCACTGGTCTGAACCAGGTGTCTCCTAGGGGAGGCATATCTAAAACCACCATAGGTCTGACACAACACGCCCTTGTTGTTGATTAACCACCCGCTAATAGTAAACAGTTGTCTTTGAGCTGTTCCGTTTTGGGGTGTTAGTACAGCTCATTCTGTCTTACCAGTGGGGGACCTGATGTCACCCTTGACATCTCCTCTAGAGATATAAACTACGTCCTACCTTATCCAACTTCTAGTTAGAGCGTAATTCTGACAGGATGTATCTTCTAGATGTAAGCTCTGTAGAAGCTGAGAAAAGAAGGGTTAACGAAGGATGAATTCAGTTTCCGAATGAGAGAACAGTCATGCAATGAGTTATGACCCGTTAAGAGATAAAGTAACTTGGGGACATGAGTTCCTTCTCTCTTATCTCCCGTCTCCTGAGTCTTCCTGCAAAGTGTGTTTGTATAAGGTAGTGAATAAATCATTGAATCAAACTTTGTTGAAGATTGCTATTGTATGAAAATAATCCCAGTTACATTTGCATGTATAAAACAGGATATAAGGATTCCGTCCACCTTTATGAATACCATTATAAAAATTCAGTGATCCAACAGCATAGAATTAGTCACTCTCTACTGTGTCTAAGAAACTAAACTACAGAGATTGAAGGTAATGGATAGGTCAGCTACACTGAAAGTCTAGGTCCACAGATGTAATTATAAAGACTCCATTGCTGGATTTGAGAACAAACAGCCTTTTAAACTGCATAGTTTCCCAATTTGAAACTTAGGATTCTGATTTAGAAAAAATATATATTATCATATTTGCATTCACACTCTCTGTGTCTCTGTGTCCTTCATGTGTGTGTGTCTGTGCGTGTGTGCATATATTTTGTGTTTTGATATCTATATTACCCTTTCTAAAAATGGAAGAAAAATGTGACAAAAACCGGGACTCTTTCTTGAGTGCTGCAGCACGGTAAATCTGTTTCCCTGGCCGCATCTCTTAATACCAACTTAATCCCCTTAGCCTTCCTCGTTTCCTTCCCCTTTCACGAGCCCTGCATCCACTCTGCTCATTTTGGTATTTTTATGGATGGACTGCGTGTTAAAAAAGCATCATCAGATGACGCGGATGTTTCAATGACTCAATGAAAGGGAGACAAACGCCAACTTAGAGAACAAGAGCAATCTGTCTCCATCCACCCCCCAGCCAGAGCTGGTGATTCAGACCACAGCTCACGTGAGGGAAGAGGGAAGCAAGACTCGTCACTCCTTTTCGCACGCACGCATTTCGCAGGAATGGACCGCACTCATCTAAGGGAAGCCACGTAGGAGATGTTTTGTTTCAAGTTCACTGCATCCAGCCGTAACCGATCCATGGAAAGTTCCTACTGGCAATAGGTCTCCTCGTCAGAGACGCCACGTATGGGTACTGGGTTGTCGATGTGAGAGATGTAATGAGAGACGGGAAGTGATGTGTGAGTGTTTGCCTGGGAGGACACCATGCTTTACACAATGTAAGTGTATGTATTTATATATGACCCCAAATTGCGATCTGTTCCCTCTGGGGCTGTTTGTACAGTATCTTCCCCATGGCAAGGATTGGTCGCGCACAGGCGTTTGCCAGCCCGAAACCCTCCCACCGGGCCCCTCCCACCGCATCTGCCCACTGTCACTCTCTCCTGCTTCCCTTTCCTCCTGCTGCTCCTCCCATGTTCTTCGTGGACGCCTGTTTCTTCTCCATCCTGAACATTCATCCCCAAACACTGTGGCCACCTTCCTCATTCCACTGGGGAGCCTCAGCTCCTGTCCTGGTTGTCGTTCGGCACCGTAGGCTGCAGAGTGCAGGCACTCGTGTGAGGTGCGGCCCCGCACGGCCACTCCCTGCTTCGGAACAGGCTGCTGGGGCCGGCACCACAGTGACGCCCTCCCCCAAAGGTGTCGGCATCCGAACTCACGGAATCTGCGAATCCGTTACTTTACATGCTGGGGAGTTAAGCTGGGAGATGGAATCAAGGTTTCTGATCTGCTGACTACACAAGACGCACGTTATCCAGGTGGATCCAGTGACATCGCGGCCATCCTTCGAAGGAGAAGGGCGAGACAGAAGTGGGGTGAGGGTGATGGCATGTGAGAAGAACTTCCCTGCCATTGCTGCTTTGGGACATGGAGGGGCCACGAGTCCAGGGCTGCAGGCAGCCTCCAGGAGCTGGAAGACGCAGACGGATGGATTTTCCCCTAGAGCCTCCAGAAAGAATGCAGCCTTGCTGACCTCCTGAGCTTAGCCCCGTGAAAGGTGTTGTAGACTGTTAACCTCCAGTACTCTAAGATAGGAAGTTTGTGTTGGTGCTCATCCCAACAAGGGCCCTCCTCAATGCCCATCACCCACTTTCCCCTCTCCCCCACCCCCCCATCAACCCTCAGTTTGTTCTCAGGATTTAAGAGTCTTATATGGTTTGCCACCTTCCCTCTCTATAACTCTTTCCCCCCTCTCTCTCCCCCCGGTCTTCTTTTGAGTGTCTCAGGATCCACATATGACTGAAAACATATTGTATCTGTATTTCTCTGTCTGACTTATTTCACTCAGCATAATACCTTCCAGTTCCATCCACGTTGCTACAAATGGCCAGATTTCATTCTTTCTCATTGCCACATAGTATTCCATTGTGTATATAAACCACAATTTCTTTATCCGTTCATCAGTTGATGGACATTTGTGCTCTTTCCATAGTTTGGCTATTGTTGAAGGTGCTGCTCTAAACATTGGGGTACAAGTGCCCCTAAACCACAGCACTCCTTTATCCCTTGGGGAGATTCCTAGCAGTGCTGTTGCTGGGTCATAGGGTAGATCTATTTTTAATTTTTTGAGGAACCTCCACACTGTTTTCCAGAGCGGCTGCACCAGGTTGCATTCCCACCAACAGTGCAAGAGGGTTCCCGTTTCTCCACATCCTCTCCAGTATCTATAGTCTCCTGATTTGTTCATTTTGGCCACTCTGACCGGCATGAGGTGGTATCTCAGTGTGGTTTTGATTTGTATTTCCCTGATGAGGAGTGACGTTGAGCATCTTTTCATGTGTCTCTGGGCCATCTGGATGTCTTTGTTGGAAAAGTGTCTATTCATGTCTTCTGCCCATTTCTTCACTGGATTATTTGTTTTTTCGGTGTGGAGTTTGGTGAGTTCTTTATAGATTTTGGATACTAGCCCTTTATCTGATATGTCATTTGCAAGTATCTTTTCCCACTCCGTCGGTTGCCTTTTAGTTTTGTTGACTGTTTCTTTTGGTGTGCAGAAGCTTTTTATCTTGATGAGGTCCCAGTAGTTCATTTTTGCTTTTAATTCCCTTGCCTTTGGAGATGTGTCCTGAAGGGCCAGGCCCTGGACAGTGTATGACCCTCCTTTAATATAGCAGTGCTCACAGGAGCAGAGCACACAACAAGGTTTTGAAACGCATAAGGGATAGAAAACTAGCCAAAATGACGAAACAGAATAATTCTCCTCAAAAGAAATTCCAGGAAGTAGGGACAGGTAATGAATTGATCAAAACTGACTTAAGCAATATAATGGAACAAGAATTTAGGATAATAGCCATAAAATTAATTGCTGGGCTTGAAGAAAGCATAGAAGACAGCAGAGAATCTATTGCTACGGAGATCAAGGGACTAAAAAATAGTCATGATGAATTAAAAAATGCTATAAGTGAGGTGCAAAATAAAATGGAGGCAGCCACAGCGTGGATTGAGGAGCCAGAGGGGAGAATAGGTGGATTAGAAGATAAAATTATGGAAGAAGAGGAAGCTGAGGAAAAGAAAGATAAAAAAAAATCCAGGAGTATGAGGGGAGAATTAGAGAACTAAGTGATGCAATTAAATGGAACAATATCCATATAATAGGAATTCCAGAAGAAGAAGAGAGAGAAAGGGGCTGAGGGTGTACTTGAACAAATAATAGCCAAGAACTTCCCTGATCTGGGGAAGGAAAAAGGCATTGAAATCCAAGAGGCACAGAGAACTCCCTTCAGACATAACTTGAATTGATCTTCTGCACGACATATCATAGTGAAACTGGCAAAATACAAGGATAAAGAGAAAATTCTGAAAGCAGCTAGGGATAAATGCGCTCTAACATATAAAAGGAGACCCATAAGACTACTGGCAGACTTATCTACTGAAACCTGGCAGGCCAGAAAGGAATGGCAGGAAATCTTCAATGGGATGAACAGAAAAAATATGCAGCTGAGAATCCTTTATCCAGCAAGTCTGTCCTTCAGAATAGAAGGAGAGGTAAGGGTTTTCCCAAACAAACAAAAACTGAAGGAATTCATCACCACTAAACCAGCCCTACAAGAGATCCTGAGGGGGACACTATGAGTGAAATGTTGCAAGGACCACAAAGTACCATAGACCTCACTACAAGCATGAAACCTACAGACATCACAATGACTCTAAACCCCTATCTTTCAACAATAACACTGATTGTAAATGGACTAAATGCTCCAACCAACTACCTTAACCCAGGGCAATGTATTTTGGGGGGCCCCCTGCAAAATGAGGTCCTCTGGCACTAACAGGACCTGTGTCTGTCACTTCTCAAGTTGTCGCTTCTCAGGAACAGGTGCACGCTTCTTTGCTCGGCCTTGTGAAGTTTGGAGCCAGACCCTTTCCACATTCCTCAGAATGACACCTTAGTCAAGGGGGGCACTTTGTATTTTAGAATCAAAAGGAATGATTGGTGATACCACACCCAGCATTATTAAGAGATTGCTCTCATACAATCCATTCCCTGTGTTACAATTCCTTTTCCACTGGGCTCTCTTACAGGTTTCCTTGAATAGTTTTTGTCGCAGTAAACCTTGTGGTCGGAACTACTGGCATACTTTTGCCCCCGAATTATAAATGGATTATAAAACAGTGCCCATGAATTTATATGTATAAACTCGAGAAAATTATTTTTTGTAACTATAAATGGTCTATATTCCAAATTTCTAAATCTGAGAACCAAGTGCTTGAAATTAAATAAACATTAGTGAAAATTGGCCCAATAAAATAACATTTTTAAAAATGAAACACTTATTACTGTGAATGGTGAGTGATACATGGTCTGACATTCATGCCATTATATTTATAGCTGTCATGATGGATAGATAGGTAGATAGATGGATAGGACCAGCATATGTGTAGTTATAACTGATATATATGGTCTGATAGACTATAATGTCATATACTTTTTGTAGGTGCTGGATGAATCTTTCATTTTTACACATAAAATTTAATTTGGAAGCAATATGTTCACACCAAAGCTGCCTTGTATATTATAGTTTTCAATATTTCCAGAACTTGTATATATT
Source organism: Panthera pardus (assembly GCF_024362965.1). Taxonomy (NCBI): domain Eukaryota; kingdom Metazoa; phylum Chordata; class Mammalia; order Carnivora; family Felidae; genus Panthera; species Panthera pardus. The sequence goes on from NW_026526843.1 coordinate 123,170,664, forward strand.
GTATTTCTAAGCATAAAACACATCAGGTTTGCAGATGCATATTTATTTGATGGCTACCAAATTAATACAAATGCAAAATAATCATCTGTCTTTTAGAATACACTCGAAACGTTTGGACTTGAGGCTTCAACACAACAAACGAAAAACCCAGGGGGGAGAGAGAGGAAACCCTTTACCTTCTCGGTGTGTGGGGAAACAGTGTCATTAGAAACAACTCAGATTGTTAATTTATTGGGAGGAGTAGCTTTTTCCTCCATCTCAAGGATTCAGAAACATCTGCTCTGGGAGAAATCCCTGCTTCCCCTATGTTGTCAGCTCTGTAAGCAGAGAAATGCCCCCTTGTATTGGCTGTAGCTTCATGAAGGGTTTGTGGATGGTGTTTTTATGACCTGCACGCTATTCGTATTTAACAGGTTCTAATTAAAAGATTACGGTAGATTTTTTCCTTTACCCACCTGTTCCCTGTTCTAGAAGTTTATCTCTTTGCTTTCAGGCATCTAAGTGTTGTGCTTTCACACCTCACTGAGGGACACATAATTGTATCGAAAGGAGAACAATTCTTTATGTTTCAGGTGAAAAGTCTGTAACTCAACCCATACTTAAGAGTGGCTTTCTAGATGAGAATTCACTCAAATTGGCCAGTTTGAAAGGGCAGCTAATGTAAACATCCTAATGATTTTCACGACAAATAAGAAAAAGGGAATGAATACCCAGTCATCTTCCTAACTCGATGGTTCCTACTGTTCCCATGTCTCTAGGCCATTCAGCCTTTGTCAGCTGGACGTTTGTTTCCATTTTTGTTTCCTTAAAGAGCTCCAGTTTCCTCCACACACAAGGATCCCTTGCTGTTGGCCAGTGGGGTGTGTCCCCACAATAGTGACCTTTAATGTAGAAAGGACTGGAAAGGCAAAACTTCTCCAAAGATGAGGGCATCTGGGTGGCTCGGTTGGTGAAGCAGCAAACTTCAGCCCAGATCGTGATCTCTCCTCCTCCCCCACATGGCAGACTCTCCCTCTCACAATGAATAAATTAAAAAAACAAACAGGAATGACTGCCCTTGGCTATGAATGAAACTCCAAATGGAAAACTGCCTTCATCTGCAGTTCCCACAAACTTGGGGTTTTTCTGTGAGCATGGGGTTCCTTTGGGTGTACTAAGTGGGCACCTCTCAATGTGTGCATTTCTCATTGTTCCTCCTTTGTCGCCTGAGAGAAGACTGACCAGTATAATGAGGTTATTCCCAATGTCTAGGCCAATCCAGGACTGAGTTTGCATGTTGCATGAATCCCCTGTCATGGGGGCACATCATCCGTTTGTCCTAATGAACTATGATAAGCCAAGATTTTCCCTTTGTGAATTTTCTGGTATGTCAAAGAAACAAACGAATAGAACTGAAGACGTCATTGTGTATCCAGGCTGGTTGGATTCAGGTCTGTTTGGTGGAAGAAGGATTAGACACACGTTAACTGTTGTTATTCTCAACAAACGTTTATTTTTACTTAAAAAAAATATTTGACGTGTGAAGTAAGTCATACAGAGGACAGACTCTGTGTGTTTTCACTCCTATGTGGATCCTGAGAAACTTAACAGAAGACCATGGGGGAGGGGAAGAAAAAAAAATGGTTAGAGAGGGAGCCAAACCATAAGAGACTCTTAAAGACTGAGAATAAACTGAGGGTTGATGGGGGGTTAGAGGAGAGGGTAGGTGATGGGCATGGAAGAGGGCACCTGCTGGGATATGCACTGGATGTTGTATGGAAACCAATTTGACAATAAATTTCATAGTAAAAAAAATGTTTAACGTTTATTCTTTTTTGAGAAACAGAGAGAGACAGAGCACAAGCAAGGGAGGGGCAGAGAGAGAGGGAGACACAGAATCCAAAGCAGGCTCCAGACTCTGAGCTGTCAGCGCACAGCCCGACGCGGGTCTCGAACCCACGAACCGTGAGCTCAGGACCTGAGCGGAAGTCGGATGCTCAACTGACTGAGCCACCCAAGCACCCCAATTCTCAACAAACATTTAAAAACAAGTGTACCCCTTCGTGCTGTTGGTATTCTTTGGGAACGTGATTACGGTTCATTTCAAGAAAAAGCAGTTAATGAAAGACCCTCAAGTTCCGTTTTCTGCAGACTCCACGATATTTGCAGTGAGCTAATCTTCCCAGAAGGAGACCAAGAGTTTAATGGTTCCCACAGGTAATTCGGTGTGGGGCGTGAGTGAGAGAGGGGAGTGGACGTGAAGCACAAGATGGCAAACGGTGGATTCCCAAAAAGCAAGCCGCACGTGAAGCCCAGCACGGCAGCCCGCGTCCCAGGAAGGGTGCGGTTATCAGGGTAATTGTGTCTTGGAATTCTGCCTCGGAAATGTAATTACCAGGATGTGAAAAATGATGGAATTCATTCAAATGATAAAATAGCATCTGTTAAGATCACTTTTGGCAAGGTTCCCAGCTTTTCATTACTTAAGAAAAATAATGATGTGTTAGTCATTGTGAAAAAAGAAAATTTGGAGAAAATGTTAATAATGACTGAAGGGTAATGGCCGTTGTATTCATCTGAGAATATCCAGTAATGAATTTTCTTGGCCTTTAATCCCTCTGAGGTACAATTTTACAGTTAAAAAAAACCCACCTTTTTTTAAGTATAAAGTTTACTACTAGCTAGTAAATTCCTTTTATGGTTGATTCCTTGTCATGTAGGGATACAACTCAGTGAAGGAGTAAATAAAAAGGAAAAACAACAGGCAAAATGTATGTGTTACAGAAACCCTATGCATACAGGGCAGAGTGGAATGAAAATTCAGGGGCAGACAGCAGGAGGTTCACGTTTGCAGAATGGTTGTGTCCGCATGTGGTCTGCTGTCTGCACCCACCCTGGATGTTTTAAGTTCCCAGTCTCCCCGCAAAATGCCAGAACTCTTTGAGCTTTTTCTCCTTAGGTGTTGAGGAGTGCCAGAGAACATGCAGGATACCCAGTTAAATCTGAATTTTGGATAAAGTGTTTTTTTTTTTTTTTAATTTACACACGGGATATGCATCTACTGAATGATTAGCCACTGTTGATCTGACGCTTAAATTTAGTGATGTCCTGTATTTTTATTTGCCAAATCGGGTAACCCTAGAAGCATTGCATGTTTCTACATGTATGAGCTTATTTATTTGGTCAATAAAAGCAAAGAAGGTGATTTGCTATCACAGCATTGCAAATGCCCAGCATGCAAGAAAACATTCCAAAGGCTTTTTTGTTTTTTGGGTTTTTTTTTTTTTTTTTTTTTTTGAGGAAAAAAGGTCACGTAAGTTTGGGAAACAGCACATATTATAATTCATTCTGGAAAATTCAAAATTTACGTTAGCATATTAGAGTCTGTAAAAATTTCTAAACTTTAAAAAATGTAGGGGCGCCCGGGTGGCTCAGTCAGTTAAATGTCCCACGTGCTCAGGTCATGATCTCACTGTTCATGGGTTCGAGCCGTGTGTCTGGCTGTGTGCTGACAGCTTGGAGCTTGGAACTGTTATGCCCAGAATTCGTGATCCCCAAAGACCACTAGGGAGCCGAGTCCGATGCAAAAGCAAAAGAACCTTTATTCGAGCTAGCTCGAGCTCAATCCCCTACCTGCACCGACGCAGCGGTGAGATACCAGGGAGAGAGCGCGAGTTTCAAAAGCACAAAGGTTTTATAGGGGTCTAGGGGCAGTTGGTGAGGTAATGGCTGTGGCCTCAGCCAATTGGCTGGGGAAGGGTCGTGGCCTCGGCCGATTGGCTGGGGAAGGGTCAGAGTCCTGTTACGCAGGTCGCTGGACATGTTTTGATCAGGAAGTTTGAAGGAGTGAGCGGGAGGTTACTCAAGGGGAGGAGGCGCGGTCTGAGGTTTCTGTGATTTTCCCGGAAAAGGGGTCATGTCGGGGACATAGTCACTCAAGGTGGAGAACACAGAACAAGATGGAGTCGGCCGGCGTAGGCCCGCCCTTTCAGAACCTGCTTCAGATTCTGTCTCTCTCTCTCTCTCTGCCCCCACCCCGCTCATACTGTGTCTCTCTGTCTCAAAAATTAACGTTAAAGAATTGTTTAAAGCCGAGAATTGCACAGTCTTATCTTCCAGAGAACCAGCTTCGTTGTCTTCATTTGGAATGGGGTGGGAGGTAATTAGTCTTTGTGTGTGTCTGTGTGTGTGTGTGTGTTTGTGTGTGTGCCCATGGCATGAGAGTGCTTGTGTATGACACGCTCTCTGAAATACAGGAAGTAGGAACGAATATGAATTCCAAGATTGTAATTTCTGTGGTTTGTTCCAACACAACACTGAAAAGTATCTAGTGTCTTTAATTTATATTTTACCATGGGTCTCCTGAAATCTTCACATTCAGTGTTGTTAAAAGGGGAGGAAATGTTCTCATGGGCATTTTGACTCATTCCCAGGACTCATAAGACCTAGTGAATATTAAACTTGTACAGAAGATTACGTACCATATCTAAGTGAGAATATCTGCTCATGAGAACATGTTGAACATTAACATGTTGACAGCAAAGTGTCAATGCTGAGAACACTCAAATCTCCCTTTCTCCTCCTCCGTCTCTCCCCGCCTTCTCCCCTTCCTCCCTCTTCCCATGGTCTAGCCTTCTTCTCTCCCCTCTCCTTCTCTCCTTCCCCCCTCCTTCTCCTCCTCCCTGCCTCTCTCCTTCTCTTCCTCCCCTACCTCTGTTTCTCCCCTTCCCTCCTCTCCTCCCTCTCCCTTCTCTCTCCAGCCCTTTGGCTGGAGGGATGCCCTGTGCCTTAGAAGCACCTTGCTACCCTCAGGATGAGTCGTCCCCTCCTGCCGAGCATCCTGACTCACTTGCTTGTTCCTTTCATTACACCATCATCCCCCGCCACAGGCGTCTTTTGCAGCTTTCTGAGTGTAGGAGTATTACTAAAAACTCTCCAGTTGGTGATGCTCAGGTGTGTTTCCAGAGAGACGAGAAGAGGCAAATAATTGGAAGTCAGTCTGGTTGGGTTTTTTCTTTCTCTAGGACTTTTTGGAAGTTTATAGTGTAGCTCTTGATAAATTTGGGAGGTTTGCACTTTTAGGGAGGCATACATGGGTAGAATATTGAATAGGGCAGTTCTGTGATATGACTTCATTCTACTCTCTCTGCCTAGAAGGAAAGAGTGGATATTTTAAAGATGTGAAGAATAATTTATGGGTTTAATGTGATGCTTGTTAAAGTCACCACGTTCCAAACTGCATCCGTGCCTTTCTCCACCTACCGTGCTTTTTCTGTTCCTGGTGTCAGCCCAGCGGGGGAACAACCCTGCCGTAGACATCTAAGACCTAAGAATCGTGATGACTTTCCCAGGGTTCTGCATAAAATGATGTATTTGGAATATGGCCTTTAGGTAAAAGGTAGGATTTTTCCCTTTTCTCTCCTGTAATATAGTATTGAAAATATAATAACCTCATATTCCTGGTAGCAATGGGGTATATCTTTTTTCTTTTTTTTTTTTTTTTTTGTTTGAGTAATCTCTGTGCCCAAACTCTGAGATCAAGAGTCACATGCATGCTCTACAGACTGAGTCAGCCAGGCACCCCTAAAAATTTTATTTTTAAGTTATTTCTACACCCATTGTGGGATTCTGACTTACAACTTGAAGATCGAGGGTCACATGCTCTACTGACTGAGCCAGTCAGGCGCCCTGCTTGGGTGTATTATTAAATAATCCATTTAACTATGCATAGATTGGCCAGAAATTTAAGGTCACACTTACGGTACAATTTGGGTGTATTGTTACATAACCCAGGTAGATATTAACTGAAAATTATGTTTCAGCAACATATGGGCAGTAGCCTGCAAAGAGTAATGTTTTTTAATTTCTTTACACTCAGCCTGTGGATAATGAAATTCACTATTTAATGGCCTTTTCTTTTGCCTGATGTGTGGGTGTTAAAATAGACCAAAACACAGCCTCGGGAGATACATAGAATCCAATCATTGGCCACTTAGATGATTCTAAGAGTAGCAATTCCTCTAACAGAAAGAATCGGTGAAGAATCGAGAATAAAATTAAACACTACATTCATGAGTTATCCTGGTGAAGCAACGAGAACGGGGTGTTTTCGTTTCAGAGTCAGAGATTATCAGTAACTCATGTCAAGTCTGCACGTTGTGAGGACACACACACACACACACACACACACCAGCATGCAGTGTGTCTTCAAATGCATGAGGGGTTAAAAGGAACACATAGAGAATACCTGTTCTACGTGTGTGTGCCCCACATCTCATATGAAACCCCTGCTTGCTGAGAGGTCACCTTAACATGCTGAGCAAGATGAATAAACCGCCTTGAGTTCGCGTCAGCCCGCTAAGAGTGGGTGTCCCTTACCTCGGCAAGCTGAACACCGAGATTATAGATGCATTGTAAGAACCCAGAGAACTCAGACCCATTTTGCACTGATTTGGGCATTTAATCAGGGCAATATTTAATCAGGGCAATGCCCAATAAAAAGTCGAACGTCTTCACGCATAATTCCAACGCGAGATCTGCACCTGAGCAATGGATTTAAGATGAAAGGCATAAATGCGTTTTGACCAAGTTTGCTGAATATATCGGGATTTTTGAGAACCTGAGATTTCATACTTTATAAGTTTTTATTTCACTTACAAAACTTATTCAACTTCTTGGAGACACTGTTACAATATCAAGTTCACTTGAATGATTTATATATCCATTTTATAAATGTTCAAAATGCTGTTTTGTTGAGTTTTGTCTGGAGACAGTTGACTACCAAGACATCAAACTCACGTCAGCAGTCCCCATTCAGATCCTATTTTTTTCTCCAAGGTTATCAAAGGTCTTCACGTGGCCACACCACAGCCAGGACAGGAAGACCCATCCTTGCTTGGTTCTTTCTTCGTCCTCAGCGACCCCCATCCCAACATACACCCATCAGTTACCCTCCATTGTCCCACAGCTTCTTCTCAGGATTTGTTTTCTCTGGTCTCCTTTCCCTTTTCTCATTGCCGGAGATACAGTTACAGCCTGATAACCTTGCTGGGGCGCTACTCTTGTTCTTTTCCAACCCGTGTGCAAGCAGAGACCGGCCACCACTTTCTGAAATACAGGTCAGATCGCATCATGGCATCTCTAGTTTTTTGAATCCCCATGAGCATCCTGACACCTTAGGTGCCAACCTGGCCCTTCTGCAGTGGCTGCTTGGGTTTGCAGCATTTATCTGTCTTTCCCTTCCCTGGAAACACATGCCTTTTGGGAGGAGGTGTCTCATTCACTGTTACATTGTCTGTACTTTGCACAACACTTGGCGTGGGAAATGTGCTCAGTAAATGTTGGACAAATTTGTGAATTACTAAGTGACTGTCTAACTGATAGACGTGCAACTTTGATGTTCCTGGTTGTTTGTTTATTCATATCGGCCAGTGGTTCTCAACTGGGCGTGATGTTGCCGTGTAAGAGACATTGGGCAGTGTCTGCAGACATTTTCGATACACATGGCAGTGGGCTGGTGATCATGGCATTGAGTGAGCAGAGGCCACGTGTGCTGTTGAACATCCTGTAATGCACAAGGCAGTTCCTTATTTGGGGCAGGCTGTCAATGCTGCTGGTGTTGAGAAAGGCTGATAGACAGCGATGGTAAAATGTAGTCTTTCGTGGATCATGTTCGTTTGTTCACCACCAACAAAATACTTTATTTTATTCCTAGTTAACCGTGTCTTCTCTGCACTTTATAGATTCTCTTTTAGTAGAACTTTCAATGTGCAATCTATTGTTTATGCACAGGGCTGAATGTGGAGAATTAGCATAAGCATTATATCAACATTCCAGTTAGCTCTCCTTGGAACACCAAAATGCATCTCAACTGTGTTCTCTGTTTCTTATTCAGATTTATAAGCAACATAGATTCTGCTTCATTTGTGAAAGGCACTGAAATTAAACTTATACAGAAATAGTTACCACTTTAACAAGCTTTCCTTTGTGGGTAACTTACTAGATGTATTTCAGGATTGTGAATTAGTTTACAAAAGTTGAGGGGGGCTCAGCAGTCTAAAAAAGTACTACCGAGGCAGGTGAAAAATGGCTGCTATACCCATGAACATTAGTGCTCAGGATAAGGCTCTAAACCAACAGACTAACTGAGAATAGTTGGTTGGATAATAGCAGTGCAGAGTTCAACAGCATTGGCCTGGTTATCTGGCATGAGAGATTGAGAATAGGCAGTCTTGAAGCCACACACACCAGGATCGAGAGTCATTTCGTGTCAACAGCATATAGATGACTTATCACCAGCTGATCCAAGTTGCACATACATGCAAACCACGGACATCTAACAAACAGCTTTTCTTGAAACAGAGAAAATCTTCCAAGGGTCTCTCCTGCCAACGAATGGGGCAGAGTGAGTGGGAATTTGTTTTCTGTGAGAGGCAGATGAAACTCTGCTGCCCTATGGTCGGTGTAGATTTCAAGGACTGATTCGGGCAGTGACCCAGTTCTTCCTGAAATCAGCCTGCATACTCCAGAAGTGCTTCTGAGCAGAGGACTCAGCCCATGATTCGTTTATTCAGGCCTCCATTAAGATGGTATGAATTCACCTTCCTGGACTTTTCATGATTTCTTCTCTTTGATTACTAAACTAAACCATCACTAAGTTGGTAGAGCAATTTCAGCCTGTAGTGAGTTTTATGGCCAAAATAGGTGTGCAGAACATGAGTAATTAAAAAGTGAAGACATTTCCGTGCTGTTGAGTCATGACTGATAAGAAGATTAGCTCCTTAACTCCCTGAAACACTTTGTATGCAGCAATGTGGACTTCCATAGGCGTAGGCATGTGTAGGTATGTGGATAAATATTTATACAAGAGGTGGCTTTACATTTCTTTTCTGTTGCTGGTTTTTGTGAGCTGCCCTCAGGTTGATTGATGCTTTCCCCATGTACCATTTAGAGAGAAACAGCACAGACTTGATCCACTAGCAAAACAAAACAGGGCAGTGGTCATGTTGTGGCTACTTAGTGTAGTCACTGTTCTTCTATATATATCATACTTTAAAAATAGAAGTCTAGACTGAGTCCTGCTGCTCCTATATTCATTTCCTTGATGGAAAAGATAGATGATCTCCGGTGGATGACATAGATCAATGTGGGTGACTGTGGGTGGCTTGGTAATTAAAACCCATGAACACTGCACCATTTGGGAATTCATTAGATGAAACAGTATGTGGATGAAACCTTGTCAAGCCTAATTGCCTGAGCTGCTTTGATTTATCAGAGGAAAGTCTTCCAACTTTTGGAAAAAGTGAAGAAAGGTCTCTGGACATCTCATGGTCTGGTTTATTCTCACCTTTCTGAAGTGAGATAAGTTCCACTCCCTCTCAGACAGAGTGAGAACAGCAGGCAAACACAAAAATATGGTGAGAGATTATCTGAAAAGAGCTGGGTTCACATCCATTTTTTCATATTCACCATACATTTTTAATTTCTATGAGTGTCTAAGAATGATTTCGGAGAAAAGCAGTTGCAGGTTAAGTATTAAGTAAGGAGTCCAGATGGAAGTCTCCAACCAGTTGCCACCATCTTGAATGTCCAAATGGATGTTTCATTCTTTGTATTCATGGCATAGATATCAAAGCAGCTACAGGTAGTGTGGTGGAATCCCCTCCCTAAGGAATGGAAAATTAAAAAAAAAACCCTCAAGGCAACCTCGCTATATGCATATGTGACATCACTCACGACCTTGTAACATGAGACCACTTAATCAGACTGCATGTTTGTGTGTTACCGTATATGGGAGACAAAGAAGTAGAAAATGTATAAAAAACTGTGCCACATGGCGTTCGGGGCTCAGTTCTTCGGGTACAAACCGAACTGAGCCAGTGCCGGCACAAATACAGCTGCTTCCTGGAAAGAAAAGCCTCTGTGTCGTGACTCTGTGCGAGAATTCTGCTACAGTAGGAATCGTATATGTATATGAGTATACGTTCACACACACACATTAGGAATTTAAGCCAGCCATTGGCACACCAAAGTTTTTAAGGCTTCTCTTAGTTAACAGAAATTTACCTTTACCATGTAATTTCAGATGCCGAAGCAGCCGCTGATAGAGAACAGAAGCGGGGTGCCTGGGTGGTCTGTCGGTTGACATCCAGCTCTTGATCTCAGCTCAGGTATTGCTCTCACCACTGTGAGTTCAAGCCCCACATTAGGCTCCATGCTGGGTATGAAGCTTACTTTAAAAAAAAAAAAAAAAGAAGAAGAAGCAATTTTTACATACCATACGACTTTTGAGCAGATTGAGCCAAATATGTTAATGGTATGAAGTGCCTAAGCATTTGGTACATAGACAGGACATAGTAGGATTATTTCCCTATGACCGGTCATGTGTCCTCTATGTGTGGGTGTCCAACCTGTTGGTGGGACAGATGTCCTGGTCTCTGTATCTTTCCTTTGCCTCGGTTGGACCAGTTAATCCTGTGTGTTAAGTGTGACCACCTTCTATCTTTAAGACCATTGTGGGACTTAGTATTTAGTCCTCATGGTTTTGTGCAAATGGTGTAATAAACAGCTTGTATTATGTCCCTCTCTTGTGACATGCTACCTGCCTTTGCTGGTTCTGGTGGACCAGATCCATGATCTGTGACATACTATCTTCCCTGAAACCCTAAACTCCCAAACTTGGAAGTCTCCCAGACCTTGTCTTCAGGATGAGCAACCCTAGTAACAATCATCCAAATGTGTGTGTGGAGGGTAAGGGCTTGAAGTTGGAAAGAAGGAGCAGTGGACCCCTCTGAAAGGTGCACTTGCATAGCTCCCTTACCTCTGGGTTTGAATTGGTTTTGTTGGGCTGATCTTAGAGGCAGCCCTTGGTGCTGGTGCTGGTGGGGGGAGGGATTCAAAGCCTAATGCTTTGAGGCACCGCTGTCTGCTTGGAGAGCTGTACGATGCATCTCCGTGCCCCTGTCCCCTGTGCGTCTCCTCTTCCTCCAGTTTGCAGTGGTACATTGATCTTTGAGACTCTGGATGCCTCTTCATCAAGTAATATTACTTGGTGCAGTAACATGAGTTTCCACAGGGGTCCCCGGGTGGCTCGGTTGGTTGAGTGTCTGAGTCTTGATTTCAGCTCAGGTCCTGATCTCATGGTCACGGGATCCAGCCCGGGATTGGCCTCTGTGCTGAGCATGGAGCCTGCTTGAGATTCTCTCTCTCCCCCTGCCCCTCCCCTGCTCACACTCTCTCTTTAAAAAAAAGAAAAATTAATTAAAATTTAAAAAAAATGTGGCATAGGTTGCAGAAGCAGTAAGTGGCAAATGTGAATGTGTCCTCCTGATTGATCCATTCCAAAGCCGAAGTGATTAATGTTGATGCACATCCACCACCCTTCTGCTCAACTCCTTTTGGCTTTCCTTCGTGCATCTGGCTGACTCTCACCTGTGGACCCATCTTCTCCGTGTTGAATTTGGCTTCTAACTATCTAGGGGTGTGACCAGCTCACCTCCAAACGGGCAGGGTTGATTTCCAGTTGTCACCAGTCTGGTGTCGCCTATCCCACCGTTGACAATCACAACGTGCCTGGCTGAGTCCCGATGCAGAATGCAGTAATCTCTATTTCAGTACCCAGTGTGTGTGTGTGTGTGTGTGTGCGGGGGGCGGGGGGCAGGGTTCTCAAGTACATTTTGATGGAGATTTTCACTAAAATAGGTCTTTTGTGGCCCCTTCAAAATAAGTGCATGTGTTTGTCATTTTCCAGTTCTGGAATATTCCTATCACATATGTGGAAGTAACTAGTAAGGCATTTTCCTTATTTCCTATAAATACCTCCATAAGATGCAAACACACTGGCAAATTTTCACCAGTATCTTAAGGGTTTCATCCAAGGTAATCACTCTCCTACTCTTAATACCTCATGATTATGCAAGTCGTTATTGCCGCAGGTAAAATTTCAGTGCACAATAAAACACTCCTCCTGATACTAAGCAACATTGTATATTGTCATGGGGTGTGTTTATTAGGAAATTCCCAACAGTCCATATGTAAGTGGTTGGTTGAATTCAGAACACGTTTTCTCCTATAAATAATGTTGTAAATCCTAGAAGCATTCCCAGGATAGTACATAAAAAAACACTAAATCCATACGTAGCTGTATTAATAGTATAAGAAGAGTCCATTTCTTCCATTTCCATTAGCTAAACCATGTGTTCTAAATATGAGCATTGTTTTGAGTAGAAGATGCCATATTTTAACTGAGAAATAGTACGTTTTAAGCCACTTTGGACGTGATCCTCTCCTCGACAGCCTATTAAATGGTTCCATCCCATCTCAGTCAGGGTGTTGTGCCTGTGCTGTCCTCGGGCGCTCACATCTGGGACAAGGGCAAAAGGCCACTTGCCTACTTGAAAACAGTGTCACTTAATGTCATCCCTTCGTCCAAGCGTTTTCAGTTTGTTGTCATGTTGAAGTAAAAACATGCTAATCTGCCAGGTGAAAAGTGGTCAGATGCAACAGTATTTTAATCACTTACAAGGACTACAACCATCTTGCCTGCTTTCTCGAATGAGTACTTGAAGATATTTCTGGTGATTAAGCGCTGTTCCCACGTAATGGTGTCATGTGACCACATCTTTTGTCTTAACGTGGTTGACCAATCATCCTAAGGAGGTGATAGCCAAAATACTAATTTGCATAAGTTTTGTGAATGATTTCGCTGTACTCTGACCTCAGAAGATATTAAAATACAAAACTGGGGGGTTTTATTGCATTTGCTAAATTAATACCTCTGCAGCCTAGAAAAAAGCCTGTGTTACTTAAATTTAAGAACATTTTGCTTTAATTTTCTTTAATGTTTGTTTATTTTTGAGAGAGAGAGAGTGCGAGTTGGGGAGGGGCAGAGAGAGAGAGAAGGAGACACAGAATCTGAATCAGGCTCCAGCCCGACACGGGGCTCGAACCCGAGACGTGAGATCATGGCCTGAGCCGAAGTCAGATGCTTAACTGACTGAGCCATCCAGGTGCCCCACTTTTAACAACATTTAAATAGCATTGACACTGCTCCTTTCCAGTTTGTGTTCCAGCATGGTCAGAGCAAGTGAATATTCAAATGGTTTAAATTTTATTTCATCTCCAATCTTTGTATCACGCAGTGCCTTCAGCTAGTACTTTCCCACAAGAATTGCCTTGCGCTTACTGGGAGCACAGCTGTGGGACTGATTAATATCCAAGAAGCCTTATTAATTATTTCTGTAGCTGTTAGGTTATTTTTGTAACATCAGCATGGTTTTTTTTGTTTGTTTGTTTTTTGCCTGTACTGAACTAGTAACTAGATACAAGATTCAGCAAGGCAAAAGAGAACGCTTCATAAGAGCTCTTGACTGGGGAATATGCTGTGGTCAAACTCAGTAATATATTGTATAAAGAACAGTGTACTTTGTCAAGTGTCTTAAAGTCCCCGGTGGAAAATAACACACACACACACACACACACACACACACACACACACACACACACACACACTGGCTACATTTGTAGTGATAGGACTGTATTTCACCCCTACTTTTCAAAGTCACTGAATATATGATGCTACATCTGTAGATATGCACAACAAAATCTCTCTTTTCTTTAATGTTTATTATTTTTGAGAGAGGGAGAGACAGAGAGCAAGCAGGGGAAGGGCAGAGAGAGAGGGAGACACAGAATCCGAAACAGGCTCCAGGCTCCGAGCTGCCAGCACAGAGCCCGACGCGGGGCTCAAACTCACAGACTGCCATGTCATGACCTGAGCTGAAGTTGGCCTCTTAACCGACTGAGCCACCCAGGCGCCCCAACAAAATCTTTCAAGTATAGGTCAGTCTGCAGAGGTGTCTGAATATGCAAATTAAATGTTTTCATTTTTCTCTTGAAACCCTAAGGTGTATATAGTTGTAGAATCTTAGTTTCAGGTTTTTTAAACGTATATTTTGATTTTTCATTACAGAAAAATTATCTCTAATGTGACTTTTGGATCAAGAAGTTTATTTACTCATAATGAAAAGGGATAACAAACAGAGGGAGCAGTGACCTTTCTGTGAAGTGTTGCTCAAGTGTGGTGAGCATGTCCCGATGAATGAATTTCGTACCTTGAAAACACGGCACTCTGTACTTCCCTTCCATTTTGGGGGATGGTAGCGGATGGAATGAACGAGTCAGCACGTGCAAGTCCATTTTGAAAATCAAAGCTGGGGAAAAAAGTGAAACATACATTTTATAGTTCTGTCTATTTTTGTGGACTGCAGCAAAATGGAGACCATGAGTTCAGGTGCACACACGGAAAAGTCACAACAAATGAGATAAAAAAAACTTACCCTTGGAGCCCTGCATTCCCGAAGACACTGTGAGGAACTTTAAGATGTAGAGGTAAATAGGGAAAATAAAACAGAAGAAGCCAACAAATCAGTCAGTCAACAAGAATTCAAAAAACAGGGAGAACTGACGCATTGGTAATACGGCAGGGGTTAGTTATGGGTTGAGGGCAGAGATTGCTGTAGGAATTCATAGGGGAAGTTGGCCTAGGATGGAAACTTAGCAGAGGCTCTCCTTGGAAGATGGACTTTGAGTTGAGTCTTAAAGGATGACTAAAGTCTGTGAATTCCGTGCAGGGTGGGTAGACATCTTCAGAAGGGAGACTAGTGAGCCAAGCCAAACTCACACGTGTACGACCTGGTGAAAGGTGTATGACTCTGTGTTCCCCTGCCAACACAGAGTAGTTGATGTACCTTCACGTACCGAGCGCTCCCCCGGAATGTTACATCGTGGAGAAGCTACTTGGTATGTGTCTTACCAACTCTGTGCAATTTAATTCCCCCAGAAACTTTCCAAAGGTTTATCATCTACTCTTCACAAATTTGGACCCTGAAGGAAAAGATACTAATTAAGTTCAGTGGTACACAGGTCATGATTTGAAGGCGGTTCTGTCTCCACATCCACATCCATTTTGCCACATTGCTCTGGCTGCGTGGCTCCCTCAGGGTCACACGGCCGGTTAAATTTAAGCGTGGAGCTAGGACCTGGTGTTCTGCCTCCCGTCCTGGTGCCCCTAATGTTCCATCCCCTTGACTGTTGCTATGTAGGGACTTCTCCGTTGGCTAAGTACTTTCACAGATCTCGTCTTATTTTAAAAAATAAAACTTCCAGGAGTTGGATCAGATAAATATCCAGAGAGAGAGAGAGAGAGAGAGATGTAGAGAAAGAATCTAACCACATCAGCATCGCTAAGTGCTTAGCTGCTGGGGGAGTTTGGTATTTTAACGCAGATCTTCCGACCCCCGAATCCCTTGATCATTCTGTACGATTGATTTGTTTTCAAATGAGCGATCTTAGGTTGCCTTATTTGGAAACTTAAGTTGTGTACAGTCTCTGTGATAAAACTCAGGAGAGTATCAGATACAACCGAGAAACCAGGAGAAATGTATACAGATCACCCAAAGTCACCTTGAACTTAGCAGTTGAAATATTCTCCAGTAGACTGTAGGATCTCCAAACCAACAAATAAAACAGGTTCATCAGTGGGAGACAAATGCTGTGAACACCACAGACTTGGAGAAAGACTGATCTTGGGTTCATAGCATTTCTCTGCCCATGATAGGCATCATTTATAGTGACGTTGCACCAGAACATGGTTATTCCAATTTCCAAAACAAGTGTGATTTTTCCCTGACTTTCATTTACATGTAAAAAAATTCTTCACATCATCCTATGATTTTGGTGGGATGGGTAAAAACTTGGTCATTTAAGAACTGTCCAGAAATCCTGCTTTTCCCATCAGTTTCTTCTAGGGATTTTTAAAAATCTTTTGCCTCACGTGTTTTCTGACCATCGTTTTTGTCTCTGTGTGAATCTCAAACTCATCCTCGGTACCTGTGCTACCTAAAATTGTAGTCACATCTGAGATCGTCAAGTGTTGCAAAACAGGACCCAGTTTCATAACTTGACCTATATTTTTTTCACGTTTCACTTCTGCTTTCCCCATCGCTCCGTACCCTGTCAGCATCTACCAGAACTAAAATGAAATTTATGTGGATTGTTGATTCTTCATAAAAATAGATTGTTTAACTAATGTTTTGATGATCCTGAAATGTAAATGTTTAATTCCTCACTCGTTTTAGAGGCTGCCTGAATCTCTGTAAACCCCTTGAGAGCAGAGGCACATATTACGTATCCTCAGGGAGATTTAAGAATAGTGTTCAGTGTTCAGCATCAGGATTTCTTTTGCATTTCCAAAGGCTTCCTGAATAGCAGTGTTATGAAGGGACCCAAATTTAATCTGCCTTCGAGGTCAACAGTTAGGAGCATTTTTATCTACCGTTCTTTCTGAATCAGGGCAGTAGCATACAGTATTTCCTTTTGGGTCAGTTTATTTTTAAGATATTATTATTGTTCGGGGCGCCTGGATAGCTCGGTCGGTTGAGCCTCTGGCTTCAGCTCAGGTCATGATCTCGCAGTGTGTGAGTTTGAGCCCTGCATCGGGCTCTGCGCTGACAGTTCAGAGCCTGAAGCCTGCTTTGGATTCTGTGCCTCTCTTCCCTGCTCGTTCTCTCTCTCTCTCTCCCTCTCTCCCTCTCTCCCTCTCTCTCTCTCTCTCTCTCTCTCTCTCTCTCTCTCTCAAAGAATAAACATTTTTTTGAAGAAATATTATTATTGTTCATAGTTAAATGATTTTAGATGGACCATAAGGTTGAAATTGTATTCATTAAAACAGTGACTGAAAAAAACTTCTTTTAACCCATAAATAAAATTTAATTCCATTCACAACTGTCATGCTGACTTAACCTTGAGTATTAAGTCTTAATTTGATATGACATAAACACATTTAATTCACCATAGATCAGTGTCTACTTTTTACAGTAAGTGAAGACAGTAAGCGGTTTTGTAGTACATGAGGCTAAAGCTGCTTTTTGTACAAGGGCATTTTCTGCATTGATGCTTGTTCTAAACTGACAGAAAGTCCACATTTTTATCAGCGAGAGAAGATGATGTGTGACTTCTAAGTGCAGCAAAGCCTTGAAGAAAAAAATAACTTACATTAAAGCAGATAATTCTCTGGCTAAAGAGAAGAAAGAAATTTTACTATTCAAAATTCTAAAAAAACATACTAAATTTGCTTTGCAAAAAGGCGATCTATTCTTTATCCTCTAAGATAGCTCGTGATAGAAAAAAATACTTTGCAAAGTTTAACTGCACTGACGACAAACAATTCTTTGAGTCTGTCTTCAAATTTATGTCAAGGAAGATGTTGAAAGGAAATTAGATTGTATGCTTTCACCTTAACAAAGTTTAGGCGTAATCCAAGTGAGAAGATAAACACATTTGCACTATATCAACTTAATTTTCATACACATGATACTGTACATTAAAACATTTTTTAAAATGTGAACAATTTCCTGTTATAGTCTGATGCTTTAAACTCTGAAGTGGCAGTCTTTCAACATCTGAACTGTTATAGGAATATCAGAATTATTCTTCATGTTCTTACTTTCACATTGTCATATTGGGTCCTTCCTATGTACCACGGATCAGTAAATCGCAGCCCTTTGCTGAATTCATTTGGCTACCTGTTCTTGCAAATAAAGTTTTATGGGAACATATCCAAGGTCATTTATTTACGTGTTGTCTCTACCTGCCTTTTATGCAATGGCAGAGTTGAATAGCTGCCCACGTGGTTTGCAAAGACCAATATTTTTACCATCTCACCCTTTACTGAAGATATTTATAGATCCCTGGTATGTATCAGTGTGTGTCATTTTTATAGGAAATGCAGGAAATTTGTAAGAGAAGTACAGCTGATGGGGCACCTGGGTGGCTCATTTAGTTAAACATCTGACTCTTGGTTTCTCATGTCATCATCTCACAGTTTGTGAGATCGAGCCCCGTGTTGGGCTCTGTGCTGACAGCATGGAATCTGCTTGGGATTCTCTCTCCTTCTCTCTCTGCCCCTCCCCTGCTCTCTTTTTCCAAATAAATAAAAAATAAATAAACATTTTTTTAGAAGAAGAAATACAGCTGGTTTAGGAAGTTCAGGATTACGCTAATGGGGGGACTATAATTTTGTTCTGAGCTCTGCTAAAGAAAGTATAAAAATCTATTCACGGTTGGCTGTGAGAAGCCTGAACTTAAAACACTGATGCATAATATATGTGAATATTTATTTGACAGTGATTTGATTTAGACTGTGTAATGCTCTAGTGTCTAATACTAACACTGTCTTTTAAAAATTATTGCAATTATAAGAGACTCTTAAAAACTGAGAACAAACTGAGGGTTGATGGGAGGTGGGAGGGAGGGGAGAGGGGGTGATGGGTATTGAGGAGGGCATCTTTCGGGATGAGCACTGGGTGTTGTATGGAAACCACTTTGACAATAAACTTCATATACTGAAAAAAAATAAAAAAAAATAAAAATTATTGCAATTAAAATTTCATTATACTTTATGAATGTGGCTGTGAAAAACCTATTGTATTAAAAATAGAGGTTTAAAGATAGAATGGATTGCAGACCCAACCTGAACCTTTTTGCAGTAGAGGAAATCATGCTGGAGGAATTAATTTTTTTCTTTTCACTATCACAGTGTGATTAAATAAGAACCGAATGAACTGAATTTAAGTCCTGTGTCAGCTACTATTTCCATTTCTTTGCCTCTGATCCCAGCTGAACATATTCCAGGAAGAAAGTGAATATATTTCAATATTGGTCCAGCTGTCAATGAGTCCCATCTGAGGGTTGACAGACACGTTTTTTGGTATTTGGCTGACTTTCTACCGTATTGTTTCTTCTTAATTTTTTTGTCTTTGTCCTGATGATAATCTAAAAATAAATGAAGCATGCCCTGCATTATCAAGATGGCTAACTTTATTTATGTATTTATGTATTTATGTATGTATGTATGTATTTAGATGTTTATTCATTTTTAAGAGAGAGTATGAACAGGGGAGGGCCACAGAGAGAGGGGGAGAGAGAGAGAAAGAGACAGACAGACAGACAGACACAGAATCCCAAGCAGGCTCCAGGCTCTAAGCTGTCAGCACAGAGCCCAATGCCAGCCCCAAACCGGTGAACTGTGAGATCATGACCTGAGCCGAAGTTGAACACTTAACCAACTGAGCCACCCAGGCGCCCCAAGATGGCTAATTTTAGCAAAACTCAGTGTGAGGTCTCAGTATGTTTGTCTGTATTTACAGTTATCTTGGCACCAATTGGTACCCTTTGCTTATCTCAAGCAGTGAGAGAGAAAGAGAGATGGGCTGGGAACGTAAATGATGTCTTTGCTCCAAAGAATACCGAATGACTGCAACACAGGTTGTTGGAGGAACCTTGTTCTTCCAGAAAGATAGCAGTGTACGTGGGTGGTGAGGTGAGGGGGGATGCAGTGGAGAACATCACTCTGCAGTTTTGTATGCCAAGTTCAGCACACCTGCACCTGCTTCCACAATTATGTTCTCAGCAACCATTCAGTTTCAGCAGTCCCGCAGCTTGTATCACATTAAATTAACAATAGTTTGGATTTTATTGTCCTTGCGGTTTTGTTTGCTTTTGTCTTGTAAATTTGTTTCGGTTTTATTGTTGTGGAATGCTAGAGATCAAGGTGTTTATAACCAGTTTACATTTGCATATGTTTATATAACATGAAGATTCTAATTGAGTCAGTGTTGGAGATCAAGGAGAACTTCATTATTTTCCTTGGTATATTTTTCTTTATTAAGCCTGTTTTTTAGAGCCACTTTAAGTGCATAGCAGAATTGAGAGTAAAGTACAGAGATTTCCCATTCACGTCAGCCCCCACATATGCAAAGCCTGCCCTGTTATCAGCAGCCTCCACCAAAGTGAAACATTTTTTATGACTGATGAACCTTCATTGACACATCACCATCATCCAGGGTCCATAATTTTCATGGCAGTTCTCCTCTGATGCCATACGTTCTGTGGGTTTGAACCACAGTATGGCAGCATGATTCTGTCATTGTGGTTGGTATACAGAGTGTCTGTGGTGTCCTAAAAGTCCTCTGTTCCACCCTGCTCATCCCTTTCTCCCCCTAACCCCTGGCAACCACTGATCTTTTTTAGCCATCTCCATGGTTTTGCCTTTTCCAGAATGTCATAGAGTGTGAATCATACAGTATGATACATCCTGCCTTTTCAGGCTGGTTTCTTTCACCTAGTGACATACATTTATGGTTCTTGAATGGCTTTTCCTGATTCCTCATTTTTTCTCTTAGAACTGAATAATATCCCATTGCCCCACGTGCCACAGTTTATTTATCCATTCATTCACTGAAGACTTCCTGGTTGTGTGGGTTTTGGTGTGTGTGTGTGTGTGTGTGTGTGTTAAGACTTTTAAAAACAACTTTTTAAAAACTGCAGTAACATGTATGTATCATAAAGTTTGCCATTTTATCCATTTTTAGGTGTACATTTAGTGCCATTAAGTACATTCACGTTGTGTGCAACCATCACCACCATCCATCTGCAGAACTCTTCCATTTTGCAAGCCTGAAACCTTATCCCCATTAGACACCAAGTCCCTGTCGCTTAGCATAGCATTTCTTGTGGAGGGCACCTGTGCCACACGCAAGTGTGAGAATGTCTGTAGTGGCCTTTCAAGTCTCTGCCCTGGCTCTTCTCCTTTGCTTTTGCCAGATACTCACAGAAAGTTGGGATTGCCTGAGACAGAGGATTGCACTTGTGTGTGTGTGGGGGGGGGGGCAATATATTTTACTTGCCCAGCTATTTGTGGGGAGACAGTAGGCATGGCCATCCTTCCCTGCTGTTTGACTTAATTTAGCATAAGATGTGTGGCTCCAGACCCTTAACCACCTGTGAGGGTGGGCTACCAAACTCTCAGATTTCACATCCATTCAGCAGTTTGCTGAGTGCTGTTATTTGGCCAGGCCGAGCACCTGACTCTCAGCGGCTGGAAGATTGTCTCTTCCGGCTGCCAGAGATGGGTGGGCTTCCGCTGTGCTGAGCCTGATTGTTGGAGAGTCCTACCGACAGCAGTGAACAGTCTGGGCAGACATCTTTTCCAGGAGGTTCTGGACATTCCAGCGGTAACAATGACTGCCATGCCAGCGGAGGTGACCCACAGGTTCTAGACGAAAGGGTGCAGGTAGATTCATTCCCCCCACCACAGATGCATGCTATTCTCTTTAGACGCCTACTAGAGTTCACTCCAGTAGCATGCAGTGAGGTCATTTCTTGTTCACTCGGATAAACATGTCTCTCATGTGACTGGCCCATCTCCCTTCTTCTTTCATCACCTTGAAACAATCAGAGGGAACAGTCACATACCAAGGTAATTGTACATACTGACAAGGGCCAGCTTCCAGATCCTCTGGATGGGTGTTACTTGAGCTGTGATTACTTCAATAAACCTTAATTAAGATGGGAGAATAAAAGGTCATCTTTGTTATATATGTTTGTCATCGTTTTCTGCTGTAAGGTGATTTTATTCTATGTATTTATTATGAAATACTGTGTATTTCTCTCTTATGAAGGCAACTTTTCATTTCCTAATGATTCACATAGGAAAATTTGGAATTACTTGGAATTATTTCTGACTGGTTTTCTCCTTGATATCTCTTAGCCAGTGACTCCCCAAGTGCCACAGAGTCTTCCTGCTCAGAGCATCTTGTGATCACTCTGTTCCTTTTATTACTCATATCTTGATTTTTCCTGTGGGCCTTGGCAATAGCTTCCTTGCCCGTATCCTTATCCTGCTCTACCCCACCTCTATCCATAACCTACCAGTGGTTGATCTCATTAGATGAGACTCTGCTCAACACTGCCATTGGTCCCATATTGTAACAGGTAATATTTAAATTTCTTTGCCTTCAGGGCCCCCCAAAGTGGGCTATTGTAAGCATTTCTGTTATCTGCCCCAGGGATGTGGTCTTTATATGTGGTCTTTCTCCTCCAGGCTTCCCATATCCAAAGCTGTCCTCTGAGGCAAATTCATTGCCTCCTGATTATTGTGACATCAAGGTTCTATGTGAAGCAGCCTTTTCTTGCCTTTCATTCTCATCTCATGAGAACCTCTCTCTTGTACCCAATTCACCAACCCCTCCACAGTCTGTTGTATCAAAACACACTCAGATTTTTCAACTCTTAACACTCTTTGCAGATGACATTCCTGCTACCTGTAAATGCTTCCCTCCACCCCTTCACATGGCTGCATGGTTACTGACTTTTTATCCTTTAGTTTACAAATGAAATGTCCTTTCCTGAGACAACTTGTGGACCCTATTTAAGTCAACTCCTTTTCTGTCTCCTCATGGCACTGCCATTTATTACTCCTTGTCCTCTTTTTTCCTGGCGTACCATTATTTTGTCTCCCAATATTTTCTTCCTTTCTTCCTCTCGAAGGCAGATTCTCTGTATGTCCAGTTTCTGCCACAGTTTCCAGCATGTGATAGGTGCTTGATAAATAGGTGGGGAATGAACTAAGGAATAACTGGATGTCTTTGCTTTCTCCATCTTCCTTATATGGAAAAACAACTCTCTTTCCATAATATACTCTCTTCATCCCTGAAACCTGCTACTTCTCCATATAGCATTGAGAGTCACTTCAGATTCACAGGATGCCTCCTCTATCAGACATCTCCAGCCTGCCTGGCAGTGCATCAGGGACTGACTGATAAGTGCCATATCTTATACTTTTCTATTTTTATAAATACATTTGGAGGGCCTGGCTTGAGGAATATTTTCAAGCTGGTTGTTATTCTTGCCAGGATCTGGCCCAAGAGCTTCAATACAAAAAGATTTAATAAAGATATTAAGATGGATTAATTGACAAATAGTATTGAGGGTCAGCATATAAAGAAGGCACAATTTTTCTTCCCCAGCTAAAAGTTTTGAGGCAGTTGAAGCAAATGTTTGTGGAAACCTCACGGCTTCATCTTCTTAACTAGTGATCTGTTAAGTGGGATGGAATAGCAGGAATGGAGTGAATTTACTTTTTCTTAAAAGGGATCTGTATTTTACTGAGATTGCAGAAGGCTTATCTCAGTGGTCCTTTGGAAGTAATGGCAAGCATGGCTGGAGCCACGTGGGACTCTTTCCACTGATAATAATGGACCAAGAAGACACTAGCCAGTGGAAATTAACAAGATATGCTTACAAAGACCAAATTTTCCAGTTTGGGGACTGAGCCATGTAGGGCTCTTTCCACTGATAGTAATGGACAAAGAAGACATGAGCCAGTGGAAATTAACAAGATATCTTTGCAAA
Source organism: Panthera pardus (assembly GCF_024362965.1). Classification (NCBI taxonomy): domain Eukaryota; kingdom Metazoa; phylum Chordata; class Mammalia; order Carnivora; family Felidae; genus Panthera; species Panthera pardus. Next base: position 123,193,893 of record NW_026526843.1, read on the forward strand.
GACCAAATTTTCCACTTTGGGGACTCTTTGCTCTTTTAGTATCTTTCCTGATTATCACTACATTGAGGTCAAAGCTAAGTAGCTATAGCAAAGAGAAAGAATGTCACAGTGGATCAAAAAGACAGATGTGCATTCCTCCCTTACCTCATCCAGAATGTGAAGGTAGATCTGGTGCCAAAGGGTCATCCAAGACCCTTGGAGAGTAGGAGACTCACATCCTCCTCATGTGGCTCTTGTTGCAATTCTCTGTGACACACATTTTAGCCAGAAACAAAGAAAAAAGAGAGAGTTCAGCTAAGCACCCATAAGGACCTGGAAGTTTCATGCAACAATTTTATTTACAGCCCATTTCTGAAAACTAGATACAGACCACACCTGTATCTAGAGACCAGGAATAAAGTGTATGGTGACCTTAACCACAGAACAAAAAGAGGAAAAAATTAAGGTGTCACCCATAGTCCAGTCTCTAAGCATGTAAATAGATGTGCATTACTTACTTTCCACACATAGAACTACCTGGACTCCAGTCTAAGAGAAAACCCCAAGTCCCATGTGGTGAGAGCATCCAGCTCAAGGTACAGGGTCTTGAGAGACCTATACTTGTCTCCTTTAGATGTGAGGCTCCTCATCGCCCACTTTTTAATTTAAAATTTAAAAGCCAACTTCTGTGCCCTCTCACATGTAACATGTCAGTCCATTAACAAGGTTCATATGAATATCTTCCATTCAGAAGAAGGAAGAATGAGGAGCAGATACATAGTGGTCATGAAATCTTACTGGATAGCTATGCTTCTGGTGTAGCTGCTTTGTTCTCTGGGAGGTGTGTCCTTATTCCTTATTCTCCTTGATTTTATGTATATATACATACACACGTGTATTTTATATATACTTATATATATATGTGTATATTTATGTATGTATTTATATATGTATATGTATGTATATACATGTATATGTATGCTTGTATATATGTTTATGTATGTATATACACACACATACTTTTTTTTTTTTTAACGTAGGCTCCATACCCAACATGGGACTTGAACTCATGACCCTGAGATCAAGAGTTACATGATCTACTGTCTGAGCCAGCCAGGCGCCTTTCTCCTTGACTATGTATAATGCATGTTGAACATTATGTTCTGGGTTATTGTAGATCTTTGGAAGCTCTTCTGTCTGATATCCTTGAGAGCTTTTGTAGGTATACTTTTACAGGTCAGGTGTATGGTTTCATTAAAAACATGAATTCCTCAAAAACATAGTAGATTCCCATTGTACAACCAAGTAGGGTCATGATGCTGTCATTTTCCCCAAAGGTCTTTACTGGAGAAACGTTTCAAGTTTGCCTTACATATTTGACCAAGAAAGAATAAATGAAGGAAGGAAAAAAATGTTTAACCCAACACTTTCTCATCTTAATTCTGGAGACCATGGGGTCATCTAATAAACTAGGCAACATCTTGAATCAGATCATTGCCTCAAGGCTTGCTCTCTCCATTTGCCTGAAATGGCTTAATAGGGCCTCTGAGCGAGCTTTGAGCAACATTTGTAACCCCTGCTGATGAAGAGCAGTTTCCTTTTTCTTAATAACCTCAATCTCCGACCTCCCTGTTTCCTTACATCTCTGCTTGCAAATTGGCCAATTATAGCCCCAGGTAATCTTCTTTTTCTGTAATGTCTTAATAAAAGCAGTTAGAGACAGTGAACGCGAGAACCTTCTGTCTTTTCTGTTCACATCCTGCGAAAACTACATACTCCACTTTTTAATTTATCATATGTGACAGATTTACCAACTATTTTCAAGGTTCGTCCAAGGTCCTCAGCTTTCTACCCTAAAATACGAGTTTCTTTGCTGCCTTGTAACCAAAGCAATAATAAGGCAATGCCTTTGTTGTTGTTGTTGCTGTGTTGTTATCCAGCACTGTACCGTATTGTGGTCCTGGTTTCCGTATAGGATAGCATTCCTGACTTATCATAGAATACTATGCCATGTGCTCAATAAATGCTACGAAACACAGCATTTTAAAGAGAGCTATCGTATAATAAAGGACCGGTTGTTGGAAAAAGTTGGGGAAATCTTGCTGAGCCCATCAAATGTTGTTGGCCTTTAGCAAGTAGCTGGATCCATTTCTATTTGAAATATCCTGCCAGGGCAGCTTTTAACGTTTGTTGAAATGAGCCAGTACTTTTGGCCAAAGAATCAGAGGCCTATAATAGAACAGAAATAGCATGCAAGGTATAAGAGTTTGTTTAAAATGGTCAACGACAGTGCTACCGAAAACAGCTTGTTTGATGTTGGCCCAAGTGTAATGGTCTTGCTCTGAGGAGTGGTTTTGTTGATGTCTAAAGGCACAGACACAATTTGTTTGGTGTTGGGGAGCAGTATGGACTCTGTATGTAGAAATACCCTGTTCCTGGATGAACGGTACTGAGGTTGTTGGATTACTTTGGGGAAAGTGGATAATTTGTGTATTAACAAGTGTGGGAAGAAGAGCTGTACATGAGTTTCAGATTTGTTAAATCTTTCCTCTGGAGATGCTGCAGAATATTTTTCACTTATGGTTATTGAAATAGAAAGTGGCTACGGACATATCATTTCCAGTATGAAGTTTGAGTACTTTTCAAGTTGAGTCATAAAAGGAATTTATCATTTATCATCATCGTATTACTTTGTGGTAACCGATATTATCCAAAAACAGGCAAATATTTTCTAAATGAAAAACGCATCTTTTCAGTTTTTCCAGAGGGAATAATCTGTTTATTCTATGAGAAAGGGTACTGATTTTTTTTTCTTTTAACATTCTAGTATTGGGATGATTTTTTTTTTTTTCTCCTTTAAAGCCCTTAAGAATTGACCATAATGTTTATCTCAAAGGTCATTATGGCAGCTCTGCGCTCAGTTTGGCCAGTCTTTTTTCTCTGTTCCCAGTTGACTCTATGATGTGAATTTATGGGTTATTTAGTTTATTTTGGACACAATTTTGTAACATGGGGAGGACAAACTTATTTTTGACTGTGCTTTTTTGCTTTTAGAAGTTTCCTATGCTATCTTGACATTCTGAGATGGATTTTAATAACTTACATGTATAAAGAGTAAACAGTAGATTCTATTCGTGACTACCTAGAGTAGGCACAAAGGAGGCCTGGATGGGAGAATGGATTTTCCTCTGCACTCTTTGCATTTACCCAAGGAAGAACACCTAGTAGGATAAGGCTCCTGGTCTCTCTCTCTATCACTCCCTCCTTCCCGAGGGAAAAGCAATTATGTACCTACCATGACTATGGGATGAGGAATTGGGGGGGGCATAGCTCTGCTGTGTCCTTCTTTTATTTCCCCTCTAGGAAGCAGCCCACCCAGTGAGAGCGTGTGCTCTGGTCTCATCCTTTGTGATCTCAGTCCCATACGGTAAGATGGGCCCTGGGATCATTTAGCGCTGCTGTTTGCTGGGTGGAAAAGTGAAATCTTCATTTTGGAGATTTGGTTTTACCCTCTTGTTGATAAACAGTCAAATACGTCTCTTTGATGTAGCTTTCATCAGTAAGTAAAGTGATATTTAGCCACCTATGTGCCTGACTGCTTTGCAGGAGGAAAAAAAAAAGTGGAATGATTTGAGAAAGCCCAAATACCAAACTCTGGCTCTTTATTGGGGAACCTTGAGAAATAGACATAAGTTGGAATTTGGGACCCACGTCAACAGGAAGTTAATAGAAGCTTCAAGTAGAGGTTGGGCTCAAGGCTTCTGGCCTTGGGATTATGAAGTGGCTTTGGTAGAAAATTTGAAGTTATTTTGAAAAACTTTGAAATTTTACCTTTGGTAAGTCAGTCCAGTTATGGGCATCTTAACAATAGACAAGAAAATGCTTTCAGAGTGGTAGCTTATCTTAGGCAAAAACTGGCCTCCAGAAGGATACCAGCTAAGCAAACTTGTGTGGGACTCAGCAAATATGGTCCCTAGGGTGCAGGTGGAGGTGGCTTGATGTAGAATCACAGGCCCTGGACATACAAAGACCTTTACATCCACTGGGCAAATCAAGGACTTGTAAGACATCATGTAGAAGGGAAGGACTTGACTCAAAGAAAATATATTATTCTCATTTTCATATTCAGGATTTTCAGATTATGGGGGCAGAAATTGGCAATCATTTGCCTTTTTTTTTAACAGGGTGTTTTATAGTCATGGTTTATGGTTTCATGCCAGGACTTTAAATTGCACCTAAGTTCCATGCATGTGGGGGCAGGAGGCATGAGTGTGCGAAGTTCAAGGATTAAAACACTGTGAATACCAAGCTGATGTTGGCAAAAGGGGAAAAACATGGCTGCAGCCAGGTCTGTTGTATTTTGAGTTTTCTTAACTACAGTCACCTGAGGAAAGTATGGAAGGGCAAATCTCTTGGACTCATGTATTCGGGCTATTAAGAGTCTCTTAGCAACACGTGGACTCAGTTGGCTTTGGATGTGAATATCATTTAAGCTCACAAAATGGCCGTAGGTGTTGGAACTCAGTGCAATATGCTTTAAATTCCTGGCGTTGTGTCAAATCTAGGAAAATGTTTAGCAAATTTATTCCATAGACTTGCTGTACGATTGCAAGACATTTCCACAGACTAGCTTCTGTCCATTTCAAACCTTGTTTCTCCTGCCCATCAGACATATCTGTGGTGCTGAGACCCATTGAACATTGTTGTACAGAGAGAAGGCTGCTGGTCTGGTGCCTTTGGGTTGTGTCAGTGAGAGAATCAGCCCAGTAGGTGATGAGAGATTTTCTTGGAAGCCATTGCTACACCAGGATGGTGCAATAGGCATAATAATGGTCCCCAAAGATGTCCCTGTTCTCTACCCAGAATCCATGACTATTTTATCCTCAATAGCAAAAGAGACTGCAGGTGTGATAAAATTAAGAACCTTAAGATGGAGAGGTGATCCTGGGTGACCATGCAGGTAGGTGGTCCTGATGGTATTGTGAGGGTCCTATCTAATACAAAGGGTAATAAGGAAGAAGAGTTAAAGACATAGAGAATGACTCTAATGACAACTGAATGCAGAAGAAGTATCTCACTCTTGCAAATGTGACTTTAATGGTTGGCAGTGTGAACTCAACACATTATCAGGACCCACAACCAGGAGTAGGGGGAGCCATTCAAGTCCAAGAACAGTCCTGCCCTTATTTTGATATTTTGTTCAGTTTGCTTCCTCTTTTCTCCTCCATTATCGGAAGCACCCTTCCTCCTCAAAAGCAGACATTTTGGTCTGCCTGTCCCTACCATAGTGCACAGGGTCACATCCCTCCTAGGGCAATTGGAGATCAAATGTGGGAGGTTAACGAGGATGAAATGCTTTTTCTGCATTTCTAACCTGTATCTTTCAGTCCACCTTGTATCAGACAGAGACTGTGTATTTTTATTTCAAATTGCCTGACTTCTCTCTCTCTCAGTTTCCCAATTCCAGTGAGAAAAAGCTGATGTTAATTTAGTAGGTCCCTGGGGCACCTGGCTGGCTCAGTTGGAAAAGCATGCAACTCTTGATCTTGGAGTCATGAGTGAGAGCCCCACGTTGGTGTACAGATTACTTAAATCAAAATTTTCGGGGTGCCCAGATGGTTCAGTTGGTTAAGCGTCCGACTTCGGCTCAGGTCATGATCTTGCATTTTGGGGGTTAAAGCCCCGTGTGGGGCTGTGTGCTGACAGCTCGGAGCCTGGAGCCTGCTTGGGATTCTGTGTCTCTCCCTCTCTCTGCCCCTTCCATGCTCTCACTTTGTCTTTCTTTCTCAAAAATAAACATTAAAAAAATTAAAAAAATTTTTTTAAAACACTTTAATTTAGTAGGTACCCTTAATCCCCAATACTGGGTGATCAATAAATCTTTGCTGAATAAATAAGCAGCCTCATTTTTATGATTGGCCTCAATTTTATGCATTTGGATAGTTTCAAGAAAGTATGAATCATTTAGCTAAGATTACCGCAGGGGAGAGAATTTTATATATATAAATCTTCAGTATATTTTACATCCAAATTTAATTAACTGTTTTTTGGTGAATATGATAAAACCGCTTATCCATCCTACCCCCTTTTAAAGAAATGTAATTATTTTTTATGCATCCCATTTAGGGTGTGTGTGTGTGTGTGTGTGTGTGTGTGTGTGTGTGTGTTGGTAGCAGGGAGAAGCCAGATTGTGTGTATTAAGGACTTTTAGCATGCACTTTATTTGGTTTGATTTGAATTTGGTCTGTTTTTAAATTCAGGGTGAAAACTCAAATCCAAGCTTGACAAAGAAAGAAAACCAAAAGCATTATGAAAATCGTATGGTTTCAAACACATCCTCCGTTTGGATACAAACTCCCAACCAACAGTGATTCAAGGAGACAGGTCTCCATTGATTGGTTTGGTTTTAGATTCCACTGGATTTTCCAGACTTGGATCTTGTTGTTCGTCAAGTGGCCTGTGTGTTAATTGGTCAGGATATCAGACATGTCAAAAACCCGAAACCCTTCCACACTGCCTAGTTGAATCAGTGTAACGAATCTGTTCTCCACATGTACAGGTCAATAGTTTTCACTGGCACCGTGGCTAAAATTAGAACCTAAGACCCACATAGTTTTTCATTAATTCGTTCCTACTTCATATCGTACACATCCTCTTGTTTGAGGCATTCCACTGCGATGCCCGTGTCTGTTCAGAGATGGTCTGCAGACCTTTTTTTTAGGATCCTATCCACCACCTGTCTGTGATTCTCGGTCCAGCATCCTGTAGGTATTCAAGGGCCCAAAGGAAAGGCTGTCCCCTTCAAAACATTCAGAAACTTTAAACAGGTTGTACATCGGTTGAATAACATCACCTTTTCTCTGCAAAAACAGAATATCTAGGTATTGAATATTTCTATACTTATGTGTTGATTGTTCTCTAAAGGCAAAGAGAATGATATTATTTTCATTCTAATCGAGCACTTCTTTCTGCCCCATTGCCTTGGCCACGATTTTCAGAAGTGTTTAGCAAGAAGCATGTCGAGGAGGCCAGAACACCAGCCTGTTGTGTACAGTCAGAGTTGTGGCCAGGCACAATTCCCACCACAATCCTGCCCTGTGCTCTTTCAAAATTCTGTTGCCATCGTCTTCTACGGCTTTTGGGAAACAGACAAAATGTTCACTTACCCCCCAGAATGTTAGGGAATCTAGAGGTAGGCCAGCAGAGAGTGCTGGAAATTACCTGACCACTGTTAACGGTGGTGTTACTGGGTGTTGGCTGTGTTTAGTGTACCAGAGAGGCTGCTAAGGGAGCTTCTCGGTTCTCCGTTTCTGCACAGCTTCTCATCCCCTAGACGGCACTCTGCATCCTATCATCAAGGGCAGTCTGACTTCGTTTTTCTGCTTGCTTCTCCGGTGCTTCCTTTGTTGGGTTTGGGCCAGGGGATCAGTTGTCAGTCTTTCCCTTTTAAGCTTTCAAAGTACATTTTCTACAGTGCCCTCTGAATGTGGTTTCAGGTTAGAGTTTACCCAGCATCATCAAGGTCATGGGCTTCTTTTCTCATCCAGCAGAAGGGTGGCAGGAACTTGCTGCACTTGCTAACCTCAGGGCAACTTCACCCTGTCCTTTTAGCTTTCTCTGGCCTGTACTTGGTAAACAATTCATTTAAGTAAACTCCCTCTGAATGCCTACAGCGCTAATGCCTTTCCGTCAGACTCTGGCAGAAACACAGTAAACTAACTCTTACCACCTATCTTATCATACTCTTATATTCATATATTCTTATTCTTATATTCACGTATTTATATATTGTGTTTACACAGCTCAAAAGCACGTCCCTGCCCTTCACCTCCCACCCTCCACACGAAGTCAGGACAGAGAGTAGGAGGGCACACCGGCACCGAGTTCTTAAGGGAAACCTTAGTTTACCAGGTGGTTTGAAGTCTCCTTATTACGGCTTAAGACAGTTCCTGAAATCATTTCCTATCCTTAAGGAAGTTCCCTGAGCCAGGAATGAACATGAGGAAGAATCAAATCCACCTCGGTGACCACAGTTTCCCTCGGAATTTTTACACTAAGCCATTTTTGCACATCCAAATGCTGAAACATCTTGTAAGCTTTGTGGATCGACTCTTGTCCCATCTCAGTGTAATTGTATGTGTTTCCGAAGCAGACCATAGCAAATGCCCAAAGGTTCTCGAACAATGGTTTAGAGTAAGAACCATCTAATAGAAATGACAGGCATAACGTATTTATGAAAGCAGCAATGAAATCCATCATTGCATACAGATGGAGCATCTTCTGCACTCCTGTGGCACTCCCCGCTTTGGACGTATGCGGGACCATGGACTTCTTGTCTGCAGTACTGCTCATGTTACCTTCTGTCCTCTCTTGCAAGCCCCTATCGTACACAAAACCCCTATTTTTCACTTACGCGTGTTTCCCTCCACGTTCCTACGATGCAAAGAGATGTTTCTTGAAAGAATGGTGGTTTGGGGATGGGCCGATGGACTCCTCTCCAGATTCCTATCGCTGCTGAGGAATAAAGCCAGTAAAACAAAACCTGAGCACATCTTGTAGTGGTGAGGCTTTTCAGAGGCACCCTGCTATTTTGATCACTTTCAAAAGTTGTATGAAACAGCACCTGCAAACACTGGTCCAGACAGAGCCACCTGCTTAGAAGCTGAACACAGCTTCAGAACAAGAGAGAAAAGAATTTGCTAGACTCTGTATTGCGGTGCCTGAATTTCAAGTGCTGTCTTGACATCTTGAAGCCTCATGGGACCTTAAAGTTCTGTGAGTCCCCTCCCTACCAGAAATGCCCCTCCTCCTGCAAGAAAGCCTCCCTGCCCAGCTAGTTCTCATCACAGATACACCAGCTTCATCTCAGTGGTACTCAACAGAATGGGTTTCACATCCCTGCCAGCCTGCAGAATTCTTCACGCAAGACCGTCCCACACCCTGCCGTGGAAGGAAGGGCACCTCACCGTCACGCTACTGGGAAGCTGGCCTCCCAGGCACACACTGGTTCACTCTGTGCCCGAATGCGCTCCCAGTGTGGCCCAGGCTTTCCTGCCCTCCCCGCCACTCCCAGAATGTGAGTATATGTGACCCCCTGTGTTCAGTGTTGGGTGCTGCTTGTTCAGCCGCCACGCAGTATCGAGACTGTAGGGTCCCTCCTTGTCCTACAGCCTGGCTGGCCGACCATCACAGCAGCCTCCCAGTGAGGCACACCGGCCACAACAGGTAGCATCGCTGGGTCCCTTTCTGGACCTTTGCTTTCATGGATACGTGCCAACTTCCAGTGAGCACTTCAGCTCTCCTCGCTTGTGGATTCTGGCCTTACGAGAATGAGACCTGTCACCAAATAAGAAGTGATTGTCGTCGTCAGAGGTCACAGCTGATTGAGGACCCGTGACACAGAATTGAGTTAGACTCTGCAAATTCTGATAGAAGCACATTTATAATTCTGCTGAACACAGAGGCAAAGCTAATTAGTTCCGACTGCGGGAAGGGATTTCAGGAAGGCTTAATAAAGGAGATAATATTTGAGCTAGGCCTTGAAGGAGAAGCGGATGTTGACAGAGGCCATCCAGGAGAGGGCTTGGAGAGGGCATTCCAGGGAGAGTCAGTGCTGTGCTTAAAGCTGGAGGAACGGTCTTTAGAAGGAAGAGGCCACTGCGCCATCAGGGAATGAATCAGGTGGTTGGAACGGTGACTAAAATCTAACTGGGGACAACTTTGGGTGCAGTGATAAGACAGGCAGTCTTTAATCTTCATGAAGGTGGATGTGCGGGGTGTGTTGGGTTGAGACAGCGATATGCTTGGAAGTCTGCATTGAGCACACATATCTACTAACAGCACTGGGGCACCTGGGTGGCTCAGTCGGTTGACCGTCCGACTTCGGCTCAGGTCATGATCTCACAGTTCGTGGGTTCGAGCCCCGTGTCGGGCTCTGTGCTGACAGTGCAGAGCCTGGGGCCTGTTTCAGATTCTGTGTCTCCCTCTCTCTCTGTCCCTCCCCTGCTCACAGTCGGTCTCTCACTCCTACAAAAATAAACATTAAAAAATTGTTTTTGAATACCTAACCTATCCTTCAGAAGTTTTTGTCCCCATTCGTACATACACAATTGCCAAATTGGAAATTAACTGTTTATATGCCAGTTCATGTTTCCAAACTCATCTCAGAGCAAAGTGGCTTTGAGCCACTTCCTATTTGACCATTTATGTTTTTAATTTTTTTTTCAAAATCTTGTATGATTCAAGTATTAGGATTGGTTTAAGGGGGAAAAAAGTCATCTCAGATGGTTTCCGAAAATTACAAGTTAGTATAAAGTTGTAAATAGAAAAAGTTTTCCTTCAACCTGTTGAATCCTTTGGCAGGCTTTTGCTTGCTTGTCTGCTGCACAAATATTTCATGGTTTAGTATGATAAAGAGCAAGGAAGTCATGATGGCGGGGGCAGGAGTGATGAACAATTTCCCTCTACCATGAAGAAGGATCACAGTTGTGTATGTCACTGCTTTGTGCATTTTAACAGTTTGAGAGCAGTCTTAGGATTGCAAACTTAGAGCAGACTTAGAATGCAAATAGGATTCCATTTCCCGTTTTGTCCCACCCACCAGTCCTCTGCTTGTGCTTTGTAGATGTAATTGTAAGAACACTTTAGATCCATGAGCACCTAATACATCATTGGGAAAAAAGTGTCATGTGATCGTGTATGTTGCTGTAAGTTGTGTCCTGACAAAGTTCATCCATGCTATCCCTGTGAGAATTCCTTACCTTAAGAGAATTATTAAAATCTAGGGAGATGAGTGCAAAATCCCAATTTTCCTGTTCTTGCCCTAAACTGATAAATGTTTAACTGAGTAAGTAAAGTTGTGGTGATTAAGGAAAGAATAAGGAAACAAAATAACAAACAGGGACAACGCAGTTCTTGAAGCAATTGTTTGTGAAATAAAATAGATCAGAGTTGATTTTGTGTCAGGTGCCTTTGTTCGGTGGTGGTGTTACCCTGAAGGTCATAGTGTCCGACCACTGGAGAACCATTCGTTGCTGCAAGATCTACATCTTTAATGTGATTCTCTAAACATTCCCTTCTAGACTAGTCCAGATCGTAGTATTTACCTGGGAAAGGTGGATTTGAGCTATGTAGACTATGCTGGGGAAAACATCAGGAAAACAGAAATCTGAAAGGTTTTGAAACCATTTTTCTCTCTTTTTAAAAAATTAATGGGGTGCCTGGGTGGCTCAGTCAGTTAAGTGTCCAACTTCGGCTCAGGTCATGATCTCACAGTTTGTGGGTTTGAGCCCCGCATTGGGCTCTGTGCTGACAGCTCGGAGCCTGGAGCCTACTTGGGATTCTGTGTCTCCCTCTCTCTCTCTTCCCCTCCCTAACTCACACTCTGTCTCTTTTTCTCTCTAAAAAATAAATTTAAAAAAGTAAAAAGTAAAAAATAGAATTATCAGATTCAGACTTTAAAAGAACTGTCACATTCTGTCTCTGTCTTTCAAAAAAAATAAACGTTAAAAAATAAAAAAAAATAATACTTAGAAGAACAAGCTATTGGACACATCAGGGGTGGTGCATAAGGCCAAAATACCCCTCCAAAGACTTTAGGGGGAACATGAAATATCTGTGAGCGAAGCAGCAGGCGGGTGAGGTGCGGTGCTGAGAGCGAGGCAGAAGCCATAATGCAGGTTATGATGCCAAATTCCAATCCTAGAGCAGTACTCACACTTTCTGTGTCCGTAGGATCCTTCCATTACGATGGGTATACATTTTGGAGAGGTGAAAAGAGCGTAAGACAACCTTCGATGGTGCAACTGGGTGGGTCTGGAAGGTACTTTTGCGTCATTTCACAACCCGAGAAGCATATTTGTTTATATCCAGTAGCTTAATTTAGCTCCTTTTCTCTGAAAAAGCCAAGGTGCTCTTGAGAGATGCCACGTGTAGGAGCCTGTAGGGCCTCTGCAAGCAGAAGAAAGGCAGGCGGGGAGAGAGACAAGTGAAGGAGGACGACATTGAGCGTGAAACTGAGTCGGGTCAGATGATGCTACGACTTGGCATGGCTTGTGCGATGTGTGGTAAACAAAACGTGTTTGAGGTGGGCATGGCTCATGAATAAGACCAGGAGGTGATGGGTGGACAATACTAGGTATTTGATTCTCTGGACTGCAGGAAACCCACTGTATCCAAGTTCGATGACATCATTGATGACATAAATGATTTCCCAAGTATTGAAACCTGGTCTGGATGCTCTCTGTCTGCTAACCTTCCCAGCAACTCCATCTTTTTTTTTTTTTTTTTTTTTTTAAGCAGCTGATGTCTGTGATTCTGCTTTTCCAAGCCGTCCCCTTCCATCCCAGAGGTCTGAACCCCAGTGCTTGCCCGCCCGCGCTCTCACGTGCTTCTCTCTCATGGGTCTCCCGTCCACTTGTCCCATGCTGCTTCTTCAGAGCTACATCCTTCTGGTTTCTAACCTCCGTGTGCCCTTTCGCCTCAGCCCATTTTCATTTCCACCGTCTCCTTTCCTTTGGCCATGCTCCTTCTCCACATGTGTATTTTCTCCTCTCCGGAGTGACATCAGCTTTGCCTTTCGTGAGGAATGGTCTTCAGTGCAGTCAACTGGAGTCCCTTTGTCTTTGTTCTTTACATCGAAACGTGTGTTACCGTCCCAGGTGATTTTCCTTCCTTTATGTTCCTAGTCTTCCAAGCATAGATGCCCGTTCCACACTCCTGATTCCTACCCTTCTCCGCTCTGGGGTCCTCTCCTAACAGTGGCAGCCTTGCTTCTCACCCCCATAGTCGGGACTCTTGTCTTCAAGGTGAAGGACCACGGCTACTGAGGTGTGAGTAGCCATTGACATCCTTCTCTCCTTTCCAGTCAGAAATCAGGATCTTGAGAACTGTGCTAACGTGCTTCCATGGACCCAATCCTGTCCCCCCGATCCCTGTGTGGAAGCTGTCACTCACACTATTGGTATTTGGAAGTGGGGCCTTTGGGAAGTAATTAGGTTAGACGAGATCACAGACTAGAGCCCTGATGCTGGAATCACTGACTTTATAAGAAGAGGAAGACAGAGAGACCACTGGATCTGCCAGGACCCTATCTTCAACTTTGTACCCCACAGAACTCTAAGATACAAGCATCTGTCATGTTAAGCCACTCGGTCTGTGGTACTTTGTGATAACAGTCTGATCACGCTAATCTGGGTACCTCAAGGCCTCTGACCCACATCTGGTCCCTGGCAGCACAGGTCACAATTTCATAACACAATGTTTGTCCAGGAAAATGTTAAATGTTTACAGTTCCCGTATCTGAGTCTATAAACTAACAATGCTCTGTGTCTTCCTTCTTTCCCGAATTTTGTAAAGACCAAGTGGTTATATCCTCAAATTCTTTATGGCCAAATGGGGGAAAATTGGAGGTGGTTAACATTTTAAGGCACAGGAATCCATTCTGGAGGCACACAAACTTGTGTTCAGTGTTGGAAAGTTGGTTTTTACTTTTGTTCTTGTATCTCGTAGATTGTTTTCCAGCTGTAAGCAAAGTAACCACAAAACAACAAGGTCACTAGTAAATACTGACTCTACCCGCCTGGGCTAAAGCAAACCAACCTATGTTAGAGTATTTTTCACATTTTCCAATTCTGATTTGAAGTTTCTATAAGCATGTAGGGTTCTGTAATTAGCTCTTGAGTCCTGTGATTAACAAAGAATGCTTGGGGCCTGGTGCTGCAGGGTGATGTAACCTTTCAGTGGAAATCACTTATTTTCAAAAATGAAGTTTGCTTTGCATTTAAAAACATAAGTGCCTTAATTATTTCTCTCTCTGGTTGATTAGTAGAAGTTGCAGAAAGGGGATTGTGATGTCTTTGCCTAGTATTTTTTAAGATTAATTTTAATACTAGTTGAAGGCACGATCAAAGCTTTCTCAAAGCAGAACGATCCTGTATTTTTAATCCGTCTCAATTCACTCCAACCAATCCAGATGTCCATCCAGACAGATGGGGCCAGAACATAGGTTACTGTGTAGACACGAGAATCCTGCCTCTATTTGCGGCTACCATAGTGCGGCCACATTTTTATTCATAAACACTTACAGTCTCATAGAAAACCCAAATATTTGTCCTCGAAAGTGATTGACAGAATAGTAAATCCCAGTCAAAACATAAAATCATACATTTCCCTATTGTTTTTTAGAACAGTAAAGTTGAATACCACAGTCTGTCAGATTTTAATAATTCTAATTATTTCTAAAAAACAAAAGAATGTCTTTGCCTTTTACGTCAGTTAAATGTAATTTTTTTTAAGTTTGGCTCAACTACGGATAGGTAAAGAAAGTGATTATTTCTTAAAGTTAAGGCGGGGATTCTTAACGAAACCAAATGAGATCTATTTGAAAGCCTTTTTTTGGAACTTGAGTGAAATCTCTGAAGGCCTTCGTAAGGGGAGTTTGTACAAACTTTCCTCAGGTCGAAAGGGATTGAGAAGGATGTCGGCAAACTGTTTCGGGTGCCGTGACTCATGCTGTGTGAACGCAGAAGGTTTGTGACTCAAGTCAACCGAGTTGCAAGTATATTTGGAGTGTAGTGAGCTTCACTGATGAATACAAAACACCAAATCGCATCTACAGGCCAAGATGGGCGAGGCCAACTGTGTGTGGGAACCAAAGGCTGAAGAGGAGAGCTCTCTGCGGTGTTAGCCTCCTAGATGTGTCACACACACAGACGCCCTCATGCACGCCCACACACACACACTACACACACCCACACACGCACATGCACACACACACACACGTCATTTCTTCTTCTGCATCTCCTATTTGCAAATATCAATCGCTGACGGTTTTCAAAGGTGTAACTCTGGCCTTTCTGGAAACATGATTGGGAAGGAGGCTGAAAATATGTTTTAGATAATATTGAACTCAATTCTACAAGTAAATTTTGCTTCTGCTCTGAGTGAAAACAGGTGAGGTCACAGATTTGGAGATAACAGGTTTACCTTTTTCTTTTTTTAAACTTTTATTAATGTAACTTATTTTTCAGAGACAGAGCAGGGTGTGTGGGGGAGGGGCCGAGAGAGAGGGAGACAACAGAATCCGAAGCAGGCTCCAGGCTCCAAGCTGTCAGCACAGAGCCCGACGTGGGGCTCGAACCCACGAACCGTGAGATCATGAGCTAAGCCAAAGTGCTCGGGCAGAAGTGCAAAGAGCAGAAGTAGGGGCAGTCAGCAAGTGGGGCCTGCCCAGCTTCCCCACGGACAGAAAGCCCAGTGTCGCAGGGAGGGCCCGGGAAGCATGATGGTGCAGAGCAGAAGGAGATGTGGGGAGAGGCGCTGGGGAAGGGATGGGATGGGCAAGGCACGTGCTCTGCCTCAACAGGAGGACAATGCCATGTGTAGACACAGGAGGGACAGGAAGGGCAGGAGACGGGAGACAGGACATGGGGACCCTGGGCTCTGTAGTTCTATAAACAGAATCTGAATCCCAGTTCTGCCATTTGCTGCTTGGGGCGTCTGGGCCAGCTTGCTTAACCACACTGCATTCCACAGTCTTTACTGTGGGACACGAGTGATGCTAGTGACCTTGTAACACGGACTGCACTCATTCCCGCACAAGGTCGGAGGCCTCATACACAGTGGTGGCTGAGTGTTTGGGGTCTAGACGCCGGCTCTCTGGGTGGAAATTCTCAGCCGGCCCCCAAGACTCTCTATCTGAATTTCTCCTCACCGGAGGATGGATATGAAACCGAGACAACAACTGGCCTTACCCTGCGGGGCCTTAATAAATCATGCGTGTAAAATATTGAGTGCGATGACCCTCTTTCTAAAATTCTAATATTTTGGGTCTGCTGTTCAAATGATGAAGACTTCTGAAGGGCCCTGAGGAAATTATAAATAAAAGGTAGTGGGATTGTGAAGGTCCTCATTTTACTTTCCTATCAATATCCCATAAGGAGTAAGACTCAGGGATTAAGAGGGGCTACGGTTTTTCACCAATAGAAACGTGGCAGTGGGGGTAACAGAAAACTGCTGTAGATACCCTATGTTCAAGTGTTAAAAGATGTCACCAGCATTTGTTTTAGTAATTGATGTTAGGAAAGGAAACACTTTCCGTTCATTTAGGAAACGTTAAGTGTCTGCTTTGTACTGAGACCTGTGCTAGAAACTGGGGGTACAGAAATGACATGTGCTGCCTAAGGGAGCAGACTGAATTGTCAGGAATGACAAAACAGAATATTGCGGCGGGACTCGAGGCGGAGCTCTGTGCTGCTGTCCCCGGGGGCACCCCAGTGCACACAGTCTTCCGCGGTCTTTGCCAGGCCCTCACTGCTTCGCTACGATGCAGCTCCTGGTGAGAACGCATTACAGGCAAGGATGCGGCGGCCTCTCTTGGGGTCTTGTCTGCATTGAGAGGGCACCCCATTTCCTAACCAGGATTTCTTAACCCCGGCGTTAAGACATGAGGCACACCAGAAGTCTTTGTTGTGGGCTCCGTGCTGTGCGTTGGAAGGTTTTAGCAGCATCCCGCATCTCTACCCACTGGATGCCGGGAGCACTCTTCCATCCGTGACAGCTGAAAATGTGTCTGGATATTGCCGTGTGGTTTCTAGGGGGATAAAATCGCTCCCAGTTGAGAACCGTGGGTCTAATGGTATGGATGGGGAGCTGTGAATGTCCTCACATGTGACTTAGCCCTGCCCTAGGAAGGTTTGGGCAGAGAAGGGACGTGTGGTGTTGGGGAGCACAGAGGGTTGGTGGGGGGCAGGAAGGCAAATGTACTCCCAGGCTTTCCTCCTCTCTTCCTGCTCTTGTCCTGGATTTTTGTCTTTTCTCCCAAATGAATGAAGCGGATGAGGCCCCTGAGGGTAGGTCTTCATAGGTATCAGTTCTAGCCAAATGGCACCCTCTCCTTGTTCCAGCCTCGTAGATAACGACAGTGGATAATATGATAAGTCTAAACTCCTCTTCTGTTCCCAGACATCTGTGTCCTTTTCTGATACAGCAAAGCAAGAAAATAGGTTTTCCTGTATATGCTGTTTCAGATCATCAAGGTCCCCAGATTGTTTTGCTAGGACTGCCTTAAAGTACCACAGACTGGGGTGGCTTAAACAGAAGAGATTTGTGGTGCCCCTGGGTGGCTCAGTCGGTTAAGCGTCCGACTTCGGCTCAGGTCATGATCTCGTGGTCTGTGAGTTCGAGCCCCGCGTCGGGCTCTGTGCCGACAGCTCAGAGCCTGGAGCCTGCTTCAGATTCTGTGTCTCCCTCTCTCTCTCTCTCTGCCCTTCCCCTGCTCACGCTCTGTCTCTCTCTGTCTCTCAATAATAAATAAATGTTAAAAAAACAAACAAACAAACAGATTTGTTGTCCTGTGGGTGTTGAGGCTAGAAGTCCAGGATCACAGTGTGGCAGGATGGGCTCCTTCTGAGGGCTGTGACGGGGATCCTGCTCCCCGGCTGTCACCTAGCTTCTGTTGGCTTGCTGGCAGCCTGGCATTATTCGGCCTGGAGAAACATCACTCTCGTTCCTGCTTCCACCTTCTATGGCATTGTTTCTGTGTGCCTTCACATCACCTTCCTTTATGCTTATCTGTGTCCTGAGCAAATTTCCCCTTGTTATAGGGACCCCGATTACATCAGATTGAGGTCCACCCTAATGACTTCATTTTAACTTGATTGCTTTCGTAACAACCCAGTCTCCAAAAACGTTACATTGTCAGGTAATGGGGCTTAGGACTCCAGCTATGAATTTTGCGGGTGCACAATTCTACCGATAATAGGAGCTAACAGAGAACGCCTCTTTGGTGACGAAATGATCAAAAAGTAATGGGATAAGGGGAAAAGGGAGAGATTATAATGTAAGTAAATTTCATGTATCATAGCAGGACATCATTATGTAGAGTTGACAAATGAGAACTAGCAGTAGAAATGTATTCTTTGGTGACAGAGAGGTAATTCCTCAAAGAAATAGAAACAGAGATGGTTATAAAACCTGATTATAAAACCTGTATTACGGTGTTTACATGAACGAAACTCCTGTCTCTTCTCAAATCGTGCTTACCATCTCATTAAGTGAAATTTAATTTCTAATGAAAACTTGAGGCATCATTAATTAATTAAAATCACAGAGGACTTTCTTGGCAAAGCCACGTGTTCAGCTCTGTCACTGTGGCGTAAAGGCTGCCCAGGGTATGAGGAATTTTTTTTGCTATTGTAAAAAATTACTGCAAACTTAGTGGCTCAAAACAATACACTTCTGGGGATCCGACGTCCTAAAAGATGATACAGGGCTAAGATCATAGGGTTGGCAAGGCTGTGTTCCTTCTGGAGGCTCTAGGGGAGAATCTGTTTTCTGTCCTCTTCCTGCTTCTGGAGGCAGCCTGCATTCTTTGCCTTTGACCCTTTCTTCCTCTTCAAAGCTGGCAGCATTGCATCCTCAGATCTCTCTCTTTGATCCCGTCCGGCCCCCCTCTTTCACTTGTAAAGACACTTGTGATAACATTGGCCCAAAGGTTGATAATGCAGGGTACTCTCCCATCTCAAAGTCCCTAACATAATCACATTAGCAAAGCCCATTTTGCTCTGTAAGGTAATAGACTCATAGCATCTGGGGATTAGGATGGGGACATCTTTGGTGGGGGAGAGGCAGAGAAGGGTCCTTGCCCTGCCTACTGAACTCTGGAAGGGCCAGGGAAAGGCCGTTGTAGCTTGGATGAAGGGTAAGGCAGCAGAGGACGGCCAGTCTTGCCACTGAGAAAGGCTGTAGCTCCTACAATTCTGTTAGCAGTCCTGTGACCTCTTTTTCCAGCGGGGGCCATTTATCCAGTGTCCCAGCGAAGGTGCCGGGGGGACAGCACATTCTGTCTACTGCTCCGTCTGACCTTGAAATCCTGGAGGAGTTTGTGAGCTCCTTGCTCAGTGTTGTGCTCTCAGAGGAGGTGCCGGCCCGTTACTCCTTCAAGCCAGAGGACGGATGAGAGTCCAGACAGAAGCTGTGAGCCTGTGTAGTGTGGTTGCTATACGCAACTGTAAAAGTGTGCAGAGAAAATCTTTGAGTCTCAGTTTACAACCGTATTAAAAATGGAACAATTTAAAATGCATATTCTGACAGAATAATTAAAATGAAAGAAAAATAAAATTATAGAGAATATATCATAAATAGGTTTGAAGAGGAGAAGGCAAAGAAAAGTACTGATGTTGGAAGTATGAAATAAGGGAAAACTGTATTCACTATGTGCTCTGGCTTATCAATACTCTGGAGAGGCCCCACTGACCCCCACCCCCACCCCAGAGGCCTCAGGAGCATATTTATTTAGTTGGAAATGGCAAAGTCATTGATTTTTTTATTCCCGCTACTTCCAGTGCTGTCCCGGGGCTGTGCATTCAAACTAGGTGATAAATTCAATTAAAATAGAAATATCTGGCAATTACTAAATTCAATTGTCTTTATAGGAGTCCCATGCAGACACTTGCACAGACAATTACATGCAATTTGATGTCAAAACAAGGCAAGGCAAGAAGTTAAAAGAAGCCTGTGGTTCTTCTGTGTCTAAAATAATGTGGTAGGGCATTTTTTTCTAATTAAGATTTAAACAGGAAAATTATATATGTTGCCTTCTTAGTTTTATGTTGATTTCTGGAAGCAGCTTAAGAGTTATAATTAAAACCATTATTGAATTTTATACGAACCACTCTCAGTGTGGTCAATTTCCTGGTCTTACCCAATATGAAATTCATGCAAAACACTCCCATCGTTTCTGTCCTAATTACGCCAGTCTAGGAAGGGAAAGATTTCTTAATTTCTTGCCAAGGTCAGTTTTTATAGATAACAAACATTTAATCAGAACAGGAAACCGCGTCCTCTGGAAGGGAGCAATTAAACTTGGAACGTTAGTTGTATACTGGTGAGGAAACCTTTGGTTTCAGATGAGTAGCACCTAAGTCCAGTTACTTGAAGAAGGAGAAGCCTTTCAGCCCCCTGGTCGGGGGAGGCACAGACAGGTGCAGGGAGCCCCAAGGGTGTGTCAGGAGAAGTGTTCTTCGTTCTCCACGCCCGCCATGGTGACGTCATATGGCATTGCACTTGTTGTACATGTCGTGAATGCTTCTCCATGCATTGTGTCTCCTTGAGTTATGTTCGTTACGTTCCAGAAGTCATCGGCACTTCCAGGCACACCATCCCCAAGCCTTTGGTCTCTCCACTCATCATTTTAGTGCCCCATTGGCCAGAATTATTCAATGTAGGCCATCAGCCTTGAACACTGAAATGGCTTTTACGTAGCTGTTTTGTTGGAACTTGATGATTAGAAAGAAGAGAAAATCAGAAATTGAAATGGTACAGATCTATAGCAATGAAATGCTGTCAGTGCTGGGGCAGACCTAAAACCTTGAATCTGTCAGTGTGAAACTTATGTAGCGAGAGGCAATGACCCCATTTAAATACTTGGCCCGCCGTGCGTAAAGAAATATAATTTTGATGTTTGCATAATAAAAATTGTTTCCTATTTAACAGAACGAAACCATGCCCGTTAACTTTTAACAGAAGAAAGAAAGCAAATCATGTTGTTTATTTCTTTAAGTTTTTTATTTATTTTGAGAGAGAGAGCAGAAGTGGGGGAGGTGCAGAGAGACAGGGAGGGAGAGAGGGAGAGAGAGACAAGCCCAAGCAGGCTTCACGCTGTCAGCATGGAGCCTGATGTGGGGCTCAAACTATGAGATCATGACCTGAGCTGAAACTAAGAGTCAGACGCTTAACCACTTAAGCGACTGAGCCGTCCAGGCGCCCCTCAAGTTATTTGTAATTAGGTTAAAATAAGGTGAAACTTTTTCAAGATATCTCAAATATTGCCTCAATAAATTCTTCAAATTACTAAGATGCAAATATTCATTTCAGACTCATTTAGAATCTAAGACTCTTCTAACTTATACTATAAAATGTATTTTAGCTGTAATTTTAATTTTGTAAATAAGAATTTGGGGCATCACAATGGTTATCATTAATTGCATTTTGTCCCTGTTAGAAAATGATAAACATGGTTTCCTATATATTTTCCCCTGTCATTTAGATGGGTAAATGATAAAACAGGTTGATTGAATGCAGGTACTTAACCTGTAATCCCTGTAAGAAACTATTCCCACATGCTCAGAGAATGGAGAGTGGTTGGTAATGCATATTCTTGTTTTTGGAGAGACACTGCCTGTATCCATATTTAATGTAGCAGGCTGAGGCTTATGTACCTCCTGTCAGTGGAAGATTTAATAAGGCTACTCGCAACTGTCAATTCTTGAATTCAGTCCTTTCCCTATGATATCAACGGGTTGCTTTTGCTCAGTACTTTAGAGGCACAAATGGTAATGAAAGCTTGGTATAAGGACAAGATGGATATATTTTCTGCATTTCTAGTTGGTGGCAGGTCCCATATGAGGTCCCCTTGTTACCTCTTCTCCATCTCACCCTCTTCACATCTTCTTTGTGTTGGAGAGTTTAGAAATGTTACTGTGATCCTGTTTGACATGTGCTGCTAAAGCAAGTTGAGTCTGATGAACAGAGGCCAGCTCAGCACAAATGGACCTTTAGTCTCTCAGTTAATCCCAACAATCTTTGCGTGAGGGGGAGGTCATTCAACTTAGACCAGGCATCTGACATGATGGCATATGTGTGAATTACAAATCCTCCTTCTAGCCTTCCCCACAAAGCACTCCCGGCCCGTGACCTGGGTGTATGAACACTGCAAAAGGGGACCATCCTGCATCTTTGGTTTTGCAGACACTACCTCTGAGCTGATGGTAACCCCTGGGTTTGAAAATGCAAATGATTCCCTCAGTCAGAGAGGAGGATTCTGAGAGTTGGGTAAAAATAGAATTTGGGGGCAGTGAGTCCTGCTGTCTGGAAACCCATCCTGTCATCATTTTCCCAAGACCTGACTGCAGAGTTGCAACAGCATCGGGTGGCAAATGGGAGAATGCCTACCCTTGGCCTCATGATCCCTGGAGGGAAGATAGTTATATTTGGAAGAATCCAGGGGAAGCCCACATGACTGGCTTCCCTATTAAAATTCTAAAACAAAATGAAGATTGCATTTCTGGGGAGAAACGCAGAAATGAGTGCGTCTGCCAAAATGCAGAAGTTTCAGGTGCACTGTTTTCTCTCACAATGCCATCTGACTCACTTGTTTGAGCTGTGTGCCAGATGGCTGGGACTCGGAGAATGATGTAGATTCATAATGGCAGAAAGATGCCGATTCAGTTATAACTTTGGTCCAGATACCATTTGTTTCATTTGAACGCATAACAGTGTGGCATCACATAGTTAATCATTGGCCCGTTTTTGACCTGTATTTATTCTCCCAGTATCTACCCTTTTCTAGATACCTTTCTTCATATAAGCCTAACCAAGTTTTCGCAAGCATATGAGCATCGAGGTACACCTTACATGTCCCCCACTGCTTCATAGCTTTGTTTGTGGTCACGTTACTAAGTTCAGGCCAGGGGAATATAATGGTAGTGCCATAAACAACTTTTGCCTCGCACCCTTGAGTAACAAAGATGCCTTCCATTCTTTCTTCCTTCCTTTTGGCTTAACAGTGTTAGTGCATGGAGCAGCTGACTGTAACCTAGAGCTGGCCGATCAGATGTCAGGATGGCAAAGCCATCCTTCCAACATTTGGCCACTCACCCACCTCTGGGCTGTTGCCGAAGAGAGACCCTGACATCTATCCTGTAGGGACTGTTGTGTTTTTAGTGTCAGCATTATAGCAGCTTAGTTTGATGCCCAAATAATAGAGAATATAATTCCTTGTTCACTTAAATTCATTATTCCACACTCAATGTAGGATACTAGTATATTTGTTCAGTCCCAGATGCTTATGTTTTGTTGGTCACTCGAATTCCCTCTTTTTCAGAGTGCTTGGGTTTCTCTGTGTGATGTTCTCCCTGTGCCATAGCATCGCAATGCAAACTCAGGTGCACTCCCTCACTTTCACAGAGGACAGCTCTCAGACGCACACACACACACACACACACACACGCACACGCACACAGGTGTCACAAAATCCACTGATTATTTATATACTCTAACATTTAAATTTTCCTCAGAAGTAAAACAAGATGAGTGATTTTACAGTGGAGAAACCTGACAAACCCAGTGATCAAGGTCAGCATCCATCAACCGTGATGTCATGTTGACAGGTAACCTTGATATCATGTAATGAGAAGGTCACTTTGTCTCTGTGACCTTCCTCTCACATACTCATAACCTCCGTCAAATCATAAGGAAAACACTAGAAAACCCAGAATTAAGAGACATTCTACAAATTACCTAACTCGCATCCCTCAAAGCTGTGAAGGTCATCAAAAACAAGGAATGTCTGAGAAACTGTCACGGTCTAACAAAGCAAGAAGACATGACCCCTGAACATAATGCGATATCCTGGTTGGGATCCTGGAGTAAGAAGCCAACATTAGGGGGAAAACTAAGGAAAATCAAATAAAGTTTTGACTTGAATAATTATGTATCAGTATCTCTAGTATTCCTGCAACTTTCCTGTAAATCGAAAGCTAGTAAAAGTTTACTAACGGTTTTAAAAATGCCCTTCAGCATTTTCTCTCTTGCTGTGATTTCTTTCAGTTTAAAGGTAAAGTTCGGTGGGAGGCTAGAAAGTGAGGATTGCAAATGCAGAGAACCGTAGCTAGAACACAGAGAAATTCGGGAAGCAGCTGGAAGTTGAAGGAGAGATTTCATTCTGTTCATGTTAAAAATGTGTGTATTTAAATGTAGGTAGAGGGGTGCCTGGGTGGCTCAGTCGGCTAAGCGGCCGACTTTGGCTCAGGTCATGATCTCGCGGTCCGTGAGTTCGAGCCCCGCGTCGGGCTCTGTGCTGACAGCTCAGAGCCTGGAGCCTGTTTCAGATTCTGTGTCTCCCTCTCTCTGACCCTCCCCTGTTCATACTCTGTCTCTCCCTCTCAAAAATAAATAAAACGTTAAAAAATTTTTTAAAAAAATGTAGGTAGAAAGGAAACAATGGAGAGAAAGGACAAAACTCTGGAAGGAGAGTAGGCAATGGATAGAGTGCCCATCCTGAGAAAGCAGTACTCGGTGGGATCTGGAATACAAGGAGACAATGGGGAGAACATTTCTGCAATTGCAGTAGGAGATAAGGAAGAAAAGATTGCCCTTTTCCCAGGCAAAAATGTCAGTTTATGCTAAAAAGTTCCAATTGAGGACTTGTAGTATCAGTCTTCACAGAAAAGTTCATAATTTGGCTGAGAATGAGGGAGATGGTCACTGGGTCAAAGGTTTAAAAAACAGCACCCATCCAAAGATTCCAAAAAATGGAAGAAGTGTAAGAAGTCTTCAAGAACCTCGAACCAAAGACAAATATCACAAGGATTTACGGTGTTTATATTTTGTATCTTTCTTTCTGATTGTTGTTTTAATTTGGTACATGGGCCACTTCCACTGTTCAGAAAACATGGCTTGCAGGGCTCCTGCACCTCCATTCATGGATTCACCAAAAGAGAGGTGTTAGTGTTCTTTATTGAGGCAGAGAAATGGCACCCTAGTCAAGAAGTAAGGGCCCTGGGGCCAGGCTGCCTGATTTGAATCTTTGATGTCATGTTAGACAGGTACTTTGTCCATTTTCTCATCCATAAACTGAAGGTGGTACACATCCCCAAGAATTGTGATAACCAAACAAACAACAAACACAGAACACATAAGCCAGCATTTGACACATGGATCAGCTCAGAGTTGGGCTCTGATGGGAGATGTTTGCAAAACTGGACCAGAGTAGTTAAATGCATTGGCCAGATACCCAAAGAAATAGGGGATAGTGGATAATATAATGGAGACAATAGAGGGGTTACAGGACTGGGGATGGTAGTTGTTGAGTGAGTGCATCAGCTAGAGGGGTAGGAGTGTTGGTGGCCAGAGAGGGAGAGGAATATTTAATATTAAGATGTCTCAGGTGAAGCCATCCCATGGATGACAAGGACAGAAAGATTGGGAATATTTGGAGAAGTTGGTGTTTGGTGACACCCATGGGGTAGGTAGTCAGAACACCCAGTCGTAATTGTTCACTGGTATTCTGTAAGGACAAATTTAAAAATGGAGGGAAAACGAGAAGGGAAGAATGCTATGGGCATCACAACAGGGGCCACAGTCTGATGAACATAGGGGAAGTCAGGGAAAGGTGAGAACTCAACAGCTGGTAGGCAGAGAGGAGAAGTAATAAGACTGAGATATTGGAACTGTTATCAGTACAGCATTCCCAGAATGTAGCAGTGTTAAAAAGAAATGAAATTGACTTAATCTAGCACCTTATCACAGTAGATACTTTTTTTTTTTTGACAGAGAGAGAGTGAATACAAGCAGGGGAGAGGCAGAGAGGGAGTGGGAGGGAATCTCAAGCAAGCAGGCTTCACCCATGCCTAGCGTTGACTCTGACGCGGGGCTCAATCCCATGACTGTGAGACCATGACCCAAGCCAAAATCCAGAGTCGGACACTCAACCAACTGAGCTACCCAGGTGCCCCAGTAAATTAATTTTTTGAGCTTGTGTGATTCCAGATGACCCTCAAAGTAAAATGGGAATCTGCATATTCCTCTAAAGGTCTGATGTATGACTTCATACATGGTATTAGATTTATTTTGCCTGACAAGTAATGTGAACAGTAATTGTGGATGTTTGAAAATCGGTGTATTACATTGAAGGTCAATGTCCTCATTATGTGTGGGATGCTTGATTGCGCCTTTGAATGGCATCGTAATTCAGAAGATCTTCATATTCTTTCTCATCCGCACTGAATTTCCCCTTGTGGAACATGCCAGTCATCAGGAAGAGGGCATGTGATAGGGACAAGATGGAATTGCTAAAGCAAAATGATTGTAGTGGAACTCTGGTTCTTTCTCTCATAAACTTTGTTACACCATTTTGCACGTAGAATGTGATAAAATCCAAGTCCTTCATTAACGGATGGCTTCAACATTCACATGCATAGGACATTTTTAATCTCTCAATTGTTTTTTTGGCTAACTGTGAACTTGACCTCAGAACTTCTATTTTTTTTCCCTCTTCTTCTTTTTAGAGATAATAACCAAATTTGAATCTCTTTGAAGGGACATTTATGTCAAGACTTTCGAAGGATACTAAAGTAATCTGGATGGCTTTGGAATTCAAACTGAACGTGTATTTTGACTGGATGTGACATTCAAGAAAAGACCTTTGGTATTGTCACAGTTTGCAAAGCTATTACATAATATACTTGATTCAAGATCATGTCTTTGAAAACTCCATACTGCTAATATAATAGATAATGTTGATAACACCAACATTGAAAATCATTTTCTAAATAACAGAAACTAATCACAGAAAACAGAATCACCACTACTTTACTGCCGAGAGTTAGTTTATTCTTGAAGGTAATTTTAACCTTACTGAATTTTATTATTTATTTATTTATTTAAATTAATGAAAAAAAATTTTTTGTAGTTTGTTTTATTTATTTTTTTAATTTACATCCAAATTAGTTAGCATATAGTGCAACAATGATTTCAGGAGTAGATTCCTAATGCCCCTTACCCATTTAGCCCATCCCTGCTCCCACAACCCCTTCAGTAACCCTCTCTTCTCCATATTTAAGAGTCTCTTGTTTTGTCCCCCTCCGTTTTTGTATTTTTTTTGCTTCCCTTCCTTTGTGTTCATCTCTACTGTGTCTTAAATTCCTCATATGAGTGAAGTCATATGGTATTTGTCTTTCTCTGACTAATTTCGCCTAGCCTAATACCCTCTAGTTTGATCCACGTACTTGCAAATGGTAAGATTTCATTCTTTTTGATTGCCGAGTAATACTCCATTGTGTGTATATGTATATGTGCGTGTGTGTGTGTATGTGTGTACACACGTCATCTTTATCCATTCATCCATCGATGGACATTTGGGCTCTTTCCATACTTTGGCTATTGTTGATAGTGCTGCTGTAAACATTGGGGTGCATGTATCCCTTCGAAACAGCATACCTGTATCCCTTGGGTAAATACCTAGTAGTGCAATTGTTGGGTCATAGGCTAGTTGTATTTTTAATTTTAACCTTACTGACTTATTTTAAAATTATAAGCACATGGTGCCTATGTTTTGTGGAGAGCTTCCATTTTGAAAGTGCACGGAAAGTTGCTTTCTTCTGTTTTTATGTAGTTGGAGGACAGTAAGTAGCTGGGAAGTTCTAATATTCTAGGGGCTTAGAGGCAAGGCAGCTGACAAGTGACCTCTGGTTCTTTTCCCATCATGTGATTCTAGAATTTCTGTAGAAACATCATGTGACCTGGAGACCCCAGTCATTGCTGATGAAATCTGTGCCTACAGTCATCTGCTACTATTGACTTTGCGTCCATTCCAGGACAAGCTGTTTAGTCTCTGTGATAATGTGAATTCCTCATCAGTCTAGTGAGGGAGGTGGGTACTTCAGAGCTATTGATAATGATTTGCAATGGGTCATGCTAAGATTAATGGTGCAACTGAGGTCACCAATTTAGCAACATGTATTGTACCATTTTGTGGTATCATTTTAGCAGAAGAAATTGATTTAGCTATGGAGAACAATGTTTTTGTCTTCACTGTGGGTTTCTCAAAGTATGGTCCTCAGACTCACAGCATCTTCTTAGGCCCCCATCCCGCACCTACACAACCCCATCCTCTAGTGGGTCCTAGAAATTTGTATATTAACAAACCTCTGGGGATTCTGTTTCAAGTTCAGGTGTGAAACCCACAGCTGAACCAGAGGTCACAGGTTTTCTCCACAGGGCCAGATAGTACGTATTATTGACTTTGTGGGCAGTTTGGTTTCCATCTCAGCCACTCAGATCTACTGCATGAGCCTGATAATGGCCGTAGACAATAGATATGGCTGTGTTCCAGGAAGACTTTGTCTGTTTCTTTCCTTTTTAATTTTTCAAATTATTGAAAAATTCACTCACCTCCATGTGGTTTCGTGGTTCTAATTAATTAAGCATTAATGCCCTTCCTTAATGCCCATCATGCATCTAGCCTACCCAACACCCCACCCCCAGCAACCCTCAGCTTGTTCTCTGTTTTTAAGAGTCTCTTAAGGCTTTGCCCCCTCTCTGTTTTTCTCTTATTTTTCCT
The DNA here is from genome assembly GCF_024362965.1 of Panthera pardus. Lineage (NCBI taxonomy): Eukaryota > Metazoa > Chordata > Mammalia > Carnivora > Felidae > Panthera > Panthera pardus. The sequence goes on from NW_026526843.1 coordinate 123,221,992, forward strand.
TCCCTTCCCCTATATTCATCTCTTTTGTTTCTTAAATTCCACCTATGAGTGGAATCATATATTTGTCTTTCTCTGACTTATTTCACTTAACATAATACATTCTAGTTCTCTCCACATTGTTGCAAATGGCATGACTTCATTCTTTTTGATTGCTAAGTAATATTCCATTGTGTATATGTGTATAGATCTACACACCACATCTTCTTTATCCATTCATCAGTCAATGGACATTTGGGCTCTTTCCATAATTTGGCTATTGTTGATAGCGCTGCTATAAACATTGGGGTGCATGTGCCCCTATGAATCAGGTTTTTGTATCCTTTGGATAAATACCTGGTAGTTTGATTGCTGGGTCAAAGGGTAGCTTTATTTTTAATTTTTTGAGGAACCTGCACAGTGTTTTCCCAAGCAGCTGCACCAGTTTGCATTCCCACCAACAGTACAAATTTCTTTAAAAATGTAGTGGGTCTGGTCAGTGGGCTACAGTTTGCTGGCTCCTATTTAAAACTTCCCTTACAAATTTTAGATGAATTGGGCTTGTTTTCTGTAAATTGAAGACATATGTGAAGACACATGTATGTTTATTCCTGAGTATAAATTGAGGACATGATTTTTCATTATTTAAACTTGTAAGGCTTTTGTGTGTAAACAGAAAAGGATGCTTATGATAAAATTAATTTAGGGAACAATACTCATTTTAAACCATTAATATTATTTTTGGATTCATTACAAACCCATAAGGAGTAAAATCTGACCTTAGATCTTATTACTTATCTTGGCATATTTGTTGCATGCCATAACCGTTGAATTGCAATAAATGAGTTTTAACACCTCCTCTAAGATAGGAGGGCTTCATATATATCACTGCCCTCACCATACAGCTAATAAATGAATGCCTTTGATCATTTGAGAAATCAGACTTCGGAAGCTGTGTCGACAAAAACTGTTTACCGTTATAGATGTTCCTGATCATGTAGATGCTTCGTATCCAACAGTTTGGAATTAGAGAATGTATCAGTCAGATATTTAATCTGTGATAGAGCTTTGCATGATTCATTTTATAGTATTTTCATGTTGCAGCCCTAGGTTTTAATATATGTTGTTTCCAATTTATGGTTGAGCGTATTCTGGTAAATCAGTTCTTTCAACTGCCCGTGCAGCACCATGCTTTGAATTGTTGCCACAGTGGATTTCCTTTTCAATCGATGTAAATGTGCTTATTTCTAAACCTCATCAGCTGCTACAGAGGTCCAAAAACCAAACCCAAGTGACTCCACGTGGTTTCGCATTCTTTGCTGGGAGACATTTGGAATGGAGTTTGATGGAATCTGCTTTTCCAGCCATGGCAAGCTGGTCCAGTTATCTGTCCCCATCCATTCTCCTCTGAGTTCTAATACTGTTTTGCCAGTCACAGAAATACTAATGTAAATAGCTCACATTCATGGTTTCCAGAAATTTTTAATACCAGGAAGTGTTCTCAATATATAGAATTTCCTTTTTTCTAGATCCATAAATATGATTTAATAATATACCATGAGTAAATTTTAGCAATATATTATAAATACTTGTATATATATGTATACAGTACATGGTAATTGTAAACTGTTTTCTATTCCCTTCCATATCTTAAAATTGAAGCTGATAGGAGGTCTTTCTTTTAATTTTAATTCTGACTTTTATTCCAGCACGGTTAACCTACACTGTTATATTAGTTTTCGGTGTATTTAGTTCTAACTTGTATTCCCACCTAGTTAACATACACTGTAGTGTTCACTGTACTTAGTTCTGAGTTGTATTCCTGCACAGTTAACGTACACTGTTATGTTAGTTTTCGCTGTATTTAGTTCTGACTTGTATTCCCACACAGTTAACCTACACTGTTATATTAGTTTCTGCTGTATTTAGTTCTGACTTGTATTCCCGCACAGTTAATATACACTGTTATATTAGTTTCCACCGTGCAGCATAATGACTTACCAATTCTGTGTATTACTCAGTGTTCCTCAAGATGAGCGTACTCTTAGTCCCCATTACGTATTTCACCCATCCCCCACCCACCTCCCCTCTGAGAATCCCAGTGTGTTCTCTGTAGTTACAAGTCTGTTTCTTCCTTTGTCTCTTTTAACCCCCTTTGTTCCTATGTTTTGTTTCTTAAATTCCACATGAGTGAAATAATACGTATTTGTCTTTCTGTGACTTATTTTGCTTAGAATTATACTCTCAGTCTCCATCCATGTTGTTGCCAATGGCAAGATTTCATTCTTTTTCATGGCTGAGTAATACTCCATTGTGTAAATATATACAACATCTTTATTCATCTACTGATAGATACTTGGGCAGCTTCCATAATTTGGCTGTTGTAAATAATGCTGCTATAAACATAGGGGTGCATATATCCTTTTGAATTAGTGTTTTCATATTCTTCGGGTAAATATCCAGTAGCAGAATTAACTTTATCACATGGTAATTCTATTTTTAATTTTTTGAATAACCTCCATACTGTTCCACAGTGGCTGCACCAGTTTGCATTTCCACCAACAGTGCAAGAGTGTTCCTTTTCATCCACATCCTCACCAACACTTGTTGTGTTTCTGATTTTAGCCATTCTGACATGTGTGAGGTGATATCTCTTAATTTGTATTTCCTTGGTGATGAGTGACATTGAGCATCTTTTCCTGTGTCTGCTGGTCATCTGTACGTCTTTGGAGAAAATGTCTGTTCATGTCTTCTGCCCATTTTTAATTGGATTATTTGTTTTTTGGTGTTGAGGTGGATGAATTTTTATGTTTTGGATACAGCCTCTTTATCAGACATGTCATTTGCAAATATCTCCCATTTAGTAAATTGTCTTTTAATTTTGTTTATTTCTGTTGCTGTGTAGAAGCTTTTTATTTTGAGGTAGTTGTAATAGTTTTTTTTTTTTAATTTTTTTTTTTTAATTTTTTTTTTTTTTTTTTGCTTTTGCTTTTGTTTCCTTTGCCTCAGGAGACGTATCTAGAAAAATGTTCTTCTGGCTGATGTCAGAGAAATTATACCTGTGGTCTGTTCTAGGATTTTTATAGTTTTGGGTCTCATGTTTAGGTTCCTAATCCATTTTGAGTGTATTTTTGTGTATGATGTAAAACAGTGGTCCAGTTTCATTCTTCTGCTTGTAGCTGTCCAGTTCTCCCAGCACCATTTGTTGATAAGACTTCTTCCCATCTTCCCTGCTTTATTGCAGATGAATTGACCATATAATTATATGTTTATTTCTAGGCTCTCTATTCTGTTCTCTTGATTTGTGTGCCTAGTTTTGTGCCAGTACCACAGTATTTTGATTACTGCATGTTTGTAGTATAGCTTGAAATCTGGGATATTGTCATACTTCCAGCTTTGCTTAGCTTTTTCAAGATTGTTTTGACTATTCAAGGTCATCTGTGATTCCCTACAAATTTCAAGATTGTTGTAGTTCTGTGAAAAATGCTGTTGAACTTTGATAGTGATTATAGTAAGTGTGTAGATTGCTTTGGTTGGTGGACATTTTAACAATATTGTTCTTCCAGTCCATGAGCATGGAATGTTTTCCCATTTGCCTGTGTCATCTTCAGTGTCTTTAATCAGTGTTTTATAGTTTTCAGAGTACAGCTCTTTCACTTCCTTAGTTAGGTTTGTTTCTAGATATTTTACTACTTTTGGTGCAATTGTAAATGGGATTTTATTTTTAAATTTTTTTAATGTTTGTTTTTAAAATACAGACAGAGTGTGAGCGGGGGAGGGGCAGAGAGAGAGGGAGACACAGAATCTGAAGCAGGCTCCAGGCTCCGAGCTGTCAGCACAGAGCCCGATGCAGGGCTCGAACTCACGAACTGCAAGATCGTGACCTGAGCTGAAGTCAGACACTTAACCCACTGAGCTACCCAGGCACCCCTAAATGGGATTGTTTTTAAGTGCAATTACATAATTTATTGATGATAGAAAATCATTTTCTACTCTCCTCTAAATTTACCAAGTCCAGGATTATTACAAAATAGATTTTGGATAGCTTATAGCCCAAACATAATCTTTTACTAACTAGAGAACCACTATAAATATCCGCGGTGATATTGAGTGAATGAATTAATGAATCAATGAATCGACCAATGGAGCAGTACCTGAATTTAGGAAAAATTCTTTTTTTTCAGGAACATTAATTGTAATGTACTTTAACAAAACAGCCCCATGTAACTGCTGCAAAATGATGGGATATGATTGCCCTTTGTCCATATGTGGAAGCATGCATATATTAATTTATGCTGGATATATGTATTTTTTCTCTTGGTTAGTATATTCATTTTATGTTGTATACTTTTTTTAAACAAAATTGCTCTAAAAGCCTGTTTGGTTATAATGAAGTTTCCGTAGGCACTAAAGCAAAAAAAAAAAAAAAGAAAGAAAGATACTAGTTTCATTCCTGTTGCATCCAAAATTTGAAAAATGCTAATTTTGGATCATTTTTAACTGCTTTTTTTCCTGAATTTGACTATGTTATAGTTATTTTTATACTTTTTATTTCTTCCTTGCCAGTTATTATTTTTTAAATTTTTTTGCATTTTGAAATTGATCTAGCGGGGCTCCTGAGTTGCTCAGTCGGTTGGGCGTCTGACTTCGGTTCAGGTCACGATCTCTCAGTCCGCGAGTTCAAGCCCCCATGTCGGGGTCTGTGCTGACAGCTCAGAGCCTGGAGCCTGTTTTGTATTCTGTGTCTCCCTCTCTCTCTCTGCCCCTCCCCACTCATTCTCTCTGTCTCTCTGTCTCTCTCTCTCTCTCTCTCTCAAAAATAAAATAAAACATTAAAAAAATTGACGTAGAGATTATGTAACCCATAGAGACCTCAACTATTTCTTCACCACTTATGTAACAGGCCTGCGAGAGCCTCCTCCTGGTTAGGCAAAGGATACAGCACAGGTGAGAGGAAGGAGGTAAGCCAGAGCTGGAAGTGGAGAACATGAGGCGCCCCTGCAGGGGTAGGGCAGGGGTAGAGAAGACGACAGCCCACGCTCTCTAGGGGCGCATGCACCCTACTCGCCCCTCCCGGAGAACGTGTCAGGGAAGGAATTGCTTCAGCAGGGAACATCCCAGAGGATGACGTCATCAGATGACATGTGGCTTCCAGCCCCAGGAAGTGGAGCAGAGTATCTGCAGAATTCAGATACCGCAAATGACTTTCTTTTTTAAAATTTTTAATTCTAGTACATTTAACAGAGTTCTGTTAATTTACATTATTGCAAATAACTCTCCCACAGTCCTAGTGTAAGTACAGACTGGCACAACTCCCGAGGAGAACTATATAGCACTCTCTACCAATATTAAGTATGTTGACGATTTGATCGTGATTCTTGGCCAAGCCATTTCATTTTTGGAATTTCTACAGTTATGCTTGTGTGTGTGTGCAATAGGGCATTTGTACAATTTCATTTATGATTGACATGGTAAGAGGGAAGGATTCCCCACAACCTAAGCCTGTCTCAGTAGAGAAAGGATTAGGTAAAGTTTGTGTACTCTGGCGATGAGAATGCCACTATACTATATATATACTATATACTATATATATATAGTATATATATATATATATACTATATATATATACGTATACTATACGTATACAAATTATGTATAAAAATAAGTTGCCCTGTTATACTTATGTATTTATATTTATATACCTGTAGTTCTATATTTCTTTTTTTTTTTTTTTTTTTTTTTTTATTTTTGGGACAGAGAGAGACAGAGCATGAACGGGGGAGGGGCAGAGAGAGAGGGAGACACAGAATCGGAAACAGGCTCCAGGCTCCGAGCCATCAGCCCAGAGCCTGACGCGGGGCTCGAACTCACAGACCGCGAGATCGTGACCTGGCTGAAGTCGGACGCTTAACCGACTGCGCCACCCAGGCGCCCCTGTAGTTCTATATTTCTATATATTTATATGTATAGGAGCAAATTGTGTATGTGTACATAAATCCATTTGCTTGACTTTAAGCAAGATCCATGCGTAACAGTATTATAAGTATACAGAATGCAACTGCATCCAATATATACAATTAAGGGCATACACTTCTTTTTAAATGTGACATAGTCGAACAAAGTGAGATGCATCTCTGGACTGCACCTAGGCACACTCTAAATTGTGTGTGTGTGTGTGTGTGTGTGTGTGTGTGTGCACACTCACACATGCGTACAGGTGTATATGTTTATGTGACTACCTGTGTGTGTTATTATTTATTAAGAGAGCGCATAGCTTTCATTTTCAAAGGATTTGATGGCCCAAAGCATATGAGCCATTTGCTAGATAGGTTAAATATTGTTACATTTGCATAAACTTTTTAAGATAGCATCTCAGGTGCACTGGGCTGGCTCAGTCCTTAGAGCACGTGACTCTTGATCTGGGAGTCATGTGTGCGACCCCACATTGGGTGTAGAGTTTACTTAAAAAAATTAATATCTCATCTATCACACATATTTAGCACCTTTCTGCATCCTACAAAGCTAGGTTCAACTTTAAAACTACAGTATAGTGTACACAGATTAATCACCATAGAAATGTGAATTAAACAGGCATGCTCTAGGCATTGAGTGAGGTAGGACACCACTTTAAATAGCAGAATTACATCTATATGTATAAAAGCAAGAAAGAGATTGTGAAACCCCTAAAAGCCACTGGCCAAGAGAAATGTCACACAGACACTGAGAAATCTCTGCGATAATTGTAGCAGCCTTAAATTATGGAGTGACACAGTGTGACAGAGATTTCTTTAGAACACAGAAATGAATCTGCCAAGCCCCCAAACAGTCATGAACGTACCAACTGACCTTGTTATTAGAAAACCAAAGATGCTCTCGCCTGGAAGGCTACCGTTGCTGTGGGAGAGGAAAGGTGAGGTTGAGACATAACCAGAGTTAATTATAACCAATGCAAGGAAAGAGTGTCTCTCTTGTATAAGTAATAACAACTCATTTTATATATTTAAATGAATGTCATCCTCACAAACTTTTTTTTAAATTTACCACAAAGGGACTGATGGGCTTGGTTAGGAAAAAAAGCTAAATATTTATTTGTGATGTCATAAAAATGAGTTATGGCTATTAATAATTACATAAATTATGAAATAAACATCTTAAAATTATTTTTTTTCTCTGTTAAGGAAAGATCCTCTTTCTGTTTTTCTGCATATTTGCTACTTAGAGGACACTTTGCACTCCAAATGTGTGTGGGTTCTCCACACACCGGGCAATCCTGTGACACCAGTTGAGTATCCTACAGTTCCACCCAGTGTGACCCAGTCCACCTGGAGACTGGGTCAGGTCCACAGGGTAAATTGTGTCGCAAAAGACAGCCCTTCCCCACCCTTCAGATGCTAATCTGACATCCAGATTGCCACCTGTGTTAATGGCCATCTGTCTATAAATCAAAGATTCCCCCTCCTAAGTTTTCATTAATTTGCTAGAGCAGCTCACAGAATTCAGGAAGACATTTTATTTACTGGATCACTGGTTTACTATAACAGGATATACTCAGGAGCAGTCAGACGCAGGAGATAAGTAGGTTGAGGCATGTGGGGAGTGGCTGGGGCTTCCGTGGCATCGTAGCACCAACAATGTTCATCAACCCGAAGATCCCCAGACCCTGTAATTCAGGATTTGGATGGAAGTTTTACTCAATGGACAAGATTGATTAAGTCATTGGTCATTAGTGATGGAGTGGATCTGAGCCCCTCTCCCCTCCCCGGGAGTCACAGTTGGGACTGAACGTTCCCACCCTCTCAGCACACGGTTGCTTCCTCCTGCTAAGCTGCCCCCATCCTTACGTGCCTTGCAAAAGGTCGCCTCATTCATAGGAACTGAGGTGCGGTTGAAAGGGGCTTGTGACAAATAACAGGAGCACTCATTTCGCCTTTGTACCCCTGGAGCTATTTCAGGAACTTAAACAAAGTTAAGTTCTGTAACCAAGATGCCTTTTTGCTCTTAGAGAGGAAGTTGCAAGAGTGTTCGCAGCTGTGTTGTGCCAGGGACCATGGACAGAGACCAAATATATATTTCTAATTGTAAATGACAGTATCACAGCCACACAACAGCTGTGTTTAAGTCGCTTATGAAGACATGATAAACTGTGGAGTCCACTCTTGATTGGTCTGTCTTTGGCTCTTTAATTACTACTGTTCCACTTCACCTCTCTCAAAGTATCTGACGCTTGTTTTTCCCTGGACAGATACTGAGGGTACATGGTATATAAAAAGAAAGTTGATGTTTCAGAACACTAACCCCCTGCCTAGTTTTATTTACATGTGGCACTGTACAGTAAACAGAAATTTAGGAGTTACTTCCATTTCTTAGCAAAGGCTTCCATTCCTGACCTCCCAGTGTGGTTCAAAAGTCCCTGAAACAGGGATGCCTCCGTGGCTCAGTTGGTTAAGCATCTGACTCTTGGTTTTGGCTCGGGTCATGATCTCACAGCTCCGTGGGTTCGAGCCTGGCATTGGGCTCTGCACTGCCAGTGCAGTGGGATTCTCTCCCTCTCCCTCCTTCCCTCTCTCCCTCCCTCCCTCCTTCCCTCCCTCCCTCCCTCCCTCCCTCCCTCCCTCCCTCCGTCTCTCTTTCTCTCTCTCTCTCTCTCTCTCTCTCTGCCCCTCCCCCACTTGTGCTGTTTCTCTCTCAAAATAAACAAAGTCCCTGAAACAGCTTGTGGTTGAGAAGGAACACTCAGTGTGGTGACACAGGTGACTTCTTCTCAGGATTTGCCACACATAGGTCACCCCTTCTGTATGGAGCATAGAAGCCTAGCTGAGGCACAGAGGTACAAGAGCACCTAGCCCCCAGGGATCCCAACAGACAAGTTCAGCCACTCGCCACTGACCAGATCCTAAGAGAGAGAGGGGAGGTGGAACAAGAAAGTTATTTCAGTGACGACAACACTGGAAGACAGCGGGCTAACATCTCAAAGACTGTCTCCAAAGTGCTGACAATACTTCCAAGTTTCTATAAGGAAAATGTGGGACAAGGTCAGTGGGTGCCTGCAGGTGGGCAGTGAAGGTCAGGTGCATCACTGTGGGCAGTGAGGTCAGGTCCATCACTGTCTTGGGGTCTTGCGGTCTTGCTGGCTCAGGGCAGTCCTTATTGCTTGAGGGGGTAGTTTTGGTACCCATGAGGCAGTGCTTTGCTCTCAGGATCTTTTGCCTGATTTAAGAGATAACCTGGAAAGAAGTTTTTAATTAGGAAGTTAGAGGTCAAAATGGAGGTGGTTGAAGGCCTCTTTCAGAATGGCCAGCTGCTGCCCTCATTCCTGAGATCCATTTGGTCTAACTTCTTTGAGCATCATTGACAGTTCATTAACACTTGTGTTTTCTGTGGCCATCCCGTGTGTATTGCATGTTGTTCAGGGAGAGACAGGGTTCAGTCCTTTGGAAGATGTGCCACACCTCCACCTTTAATACCACAAACATCCTGTCTTACAGGGTGGCAAAAACAAAGCTCAGGAAAATGGGATAGTGGGCTGTATTGCCTACTCAGTTTTCAAAGGAGAAACCAAAGAAAAAATTGATGGACTTCAAAGTAAGAAAATGTATTCTAGAAGAAAATAGTTTTTTTTTTTTTTATTAATGGATTTGTTTCATGGCCTCCTGGGCCGTAAAGACTCGCTGAACACAGTTCCAAGATTGAAGTTGACAAGGTCACTAAAGGCAGTTTTTCTGGCCCAGAAGACCACTGACATCTTGGAATTGTTGTTGACTTTCAGTGTTAGCATGCCCAGATAAGTTAAAGAACGAAGACAGTAAACATGTTCAAATATCCTTACTCAAGGCACGCAGAGTCGCCATTTCAGCCGTATCTCCTGGAGAAGGGCTCTGAAATGGAAAGAGAAGAAATTAATGAAAGGTACACTCGGGAAATGATACTTCTAGAGTTCTCCTAATTTTATTCAGTAGATGGAGAGTCTATCCACTGGATAGAAATTAAGTTGTATGGTAATAATAACTGTAAATACCGAGTAAAAACCAAACTGCAAACCCTGTGCTAACAGGCTATATAGTTATGTATCCGTGAATTAGGTAATCTTTGCAACAGAGGGGAGACATATTTTACCATATTTTTGAAGACTTTTATGTTAACTCCAGTATAGTGTACACACAGTATCCTATTAGTTTCAGGTGTACAATGCTGTGATTCAACAATTCTGTATGTTACTCACTGCTCATCATGATGAGTACTATTTTTACCATATTTTAAATAAAAAAAATTAATCCCATATTTCAGATAAAGACAGTAAAGTTTCAGGAGCTTAGGGAACTTGGCTGAAAGTTACATATCAATTATATGAAAAGATTGGAGCCTGATTAGAACTTTTATCTTAACTGCTACTATATATCTCCCTAAGTTTACAAAAGTAAACAATCAAGGAAGAAAAATACCAATAAATGAAATTGAGTAGGGAAAGGAAGCAATGAAAGTACGAATAAATTCACTCATCATAAAGGCTCCCTCTTTATTATGCAGTACTCTGCTTAATATATACATAAGGTTCACCTCCATTATTGGTTCATCAAGTTAGCAATTCATTTCATCTTTCTCTGAGGGTTTTCTCAGTGGGGCGGGGGGTGGGGGGTGGGAAGTGTGCCAGAGCAAGAGTTCTAATCGTGAATGGAGATTAGGAGGTTCTTTGTAAATGGGTATTTAAGAGCTATATCCAGAGTTATGTTGATGCAGTTACCATATATCAACACACAAACTATATAGCGTTAGCTTTCATGATTTTCCAGTTTAATAGGGTAGTTTTCATGCATGTTTGGAAAATACAAAATCATTCACGAACACATTACCTATTTCAGTTTATGCATTTTATTCAGTAAATAAATTGACACCTGGCTAAGGTAGATAAATTTATGACTTTGATAAAGCACAGAGGACAGAGACATTTACGTAGCATTGAAAGTCTTTGGCCACTGGGTGTCATGGTTTTCCCCTGTAATGGTTAACCCTTCAACAATACTTGAAGGGACAGAAATAGTGTTAACATAGGTAGCACTGTAAATGGAAAGTTGTATTAAACTATGCACAACTGTTTTTTCAGATTACTATGTTGTGTGGGAAGCACGTTACCAGTATCATTTTCTACCTAAAAGTGGCTGATGAGGGTTAAATCTCTAAAAATTTAAATCACAAGGTATTGTGTAATTGTGTTGGCCATACTTCGGTTTTATTCCGATCTGAAGGATGTGTTCAGTGCTGGTATGCATGTGCTTGGGTATGGTTTTTCAAGAAGTCTTTGCTATAAAGAATTTCTAACTATAAAGATGTACTGATTATTAGATGTACTAATTGTATTTTAGTATGTAACTGCTCCTACCTTTGCCTCGTGTACATGTATGTGGTGGCAGGTGTCTTACACAATACCTAGCGTTAGGGAGCACCAGGCAGCCTTGGGAATATGGCCCACTCTGCCAAGCGAAATGGAAGTGAGCTGTTGTGACAGTCCCAGTTGCTTGTTCTGCAACCGAAATGCTGCTGAGTTTGTAGAAAACCCCATATAAAGAGAGAACAGGCTGGTGGAGGAGAGAGTCTGATGCTCTGAGGACGCCACACACAAATTCCTTATATGGTATTTTCTCATTTTGAAAGCATATTCCTGCCAAAGTTCTAAAGGTGAGTCTGATGAAGCGGTCGACTCATTTAGAAGTCAGCATTGAAGCCCCGTCATGGAGATATGTGTAGGGAAAGTGTTGGAAAAGATGAAAATGGGCTCATGAGCTATCTTATTGTTTTTTTTTTTTTTTTGTCGTCGCTGTTTAAAAGAAAGTGTAGACAATCTCCAAGTTATGCTTGAGTGCGTAACACTGAATCCTTGACTGAGTCTCTAAAATGTTATTTTTTTAAGTAATCTCTACACCCAACATGGGGCTTGAACTCACAACCCTGCATCAGCAGTTTGTGCTGCAGTGACGGAGCCCGCCAGGGGCCCCTCGTTGACTGAATCTTTAAATGACACTTCTCACATATTCGAATTGTTATGGGCATTGAATAATTGCTTTTTGCTAGTCATCCTGATCTCTTTATCAGGAAAGGGGTGGCAGGGGCGACACAATAGCCACTTAGAATTACCGAGGAAGGTACAATAGTAGGAGTTAGCAAAATGCCTGGGTTAGACATGGAAGGCCTACGTTCATATGAATGAAAGGATTTTTTTTTTCCTACTCATTGTGAAAACACAGCAAATTCCCCCTTCTCTCAAATCCGTGTTCAATTTTGTTTGTGGAAATGGTGACACAGGAGGAATAAAAAATCAGTGATGGGACACCTGGGTGGCTTAGTCAGTTAAGCATCTGACTCTTGATCTTGGCTCAGGTCATGATCTCATGGTTTGTAATTTCGAGCCCCCACATCAGGTGGTGCAGAACCTGCCTGGGGTTTTCTCTCTCACTCTCTGTCTCTCTCTCTGTCTCTCTCTCTCAATAAATAAAATAAACTTTAAGAAAGTCAGTGACATGGGGCGCCTGGGTGGCTCATTCGGTTAAGTGTCCAACTTCGGCCTAGGTCATGATCTCACAGTTCATGAGTCTGAGCCCTGCGTTCGGCTCTGAGCTGTCAGCTGTCTGTGCTGACAGCTAAGAGCCTGGAGCCTGCTTCGGAATCTGTGTGTCCCTCTCTCTCTGCCCTTCCCCCACTCATGGTCTGTTTCTGTCTCTGAAAAATGAATAAGCACTTAAAAAGTTTTTTAAAAATTAGTGACAGAATGGAAAAGTGTTATTCTTGGTTACAGTGCCCCACAGGGGAAAAATTTTTTTAATGAGATGAAAACCACAAAAAACAAAAATCACTCCGTAAGCAAACATTTTCAGTGTATTTACTATTTGAATAAAACTCAAGTCCCACCTCCATAAAACCCCTCTACTTAAGGAATCTGCAGGTTCGTGGATAGTCAGATACCAAATAATCACAGAAGATACGTCTTTGAAAACGTGACACATTCTGTTGGAAGACCTGTCTGGTTCGGGGGTACAGGAGACGTATCCCTGATGGATTGATGTTTTTCCCTCAGGCCTGGGGGGAACAGAGCGTGGGCCAAGTTGGTGTGAGTTCCCCAGGGGGCACTCCTGAAGGATGAGGTGCTGGGAAGGTTGGGGAACTGAGAGACTGGTTCTACAGTTGGAATTTACAGGATGGGGTGGGTCGGGGCATTACCAGGGAGAGGAAGCACATGATAAATGTGGAGAGAACAGAAAGGAGGAAGTCTGCTGCATGGCTCTCTGGGAAGAAGTGAGAATTGTGGCCATTCCTCAAGAACAAGGGAGAAGAGAGTGACAGAGCAGTCCGCAGTCGGCACGGGAACGTAGCCGGGAGATGATGGAAGCCTGCCTGTGAGAGGGTGCCGTTGGGTGAGGATTGGATGGCACTGACCCATGATTTGCAGTTCAAATTGACCAGACAAAATGATACTTTGTAATTCGGTGTTGGGAAGAGGCTGGTGAGGGGGGTCCCCAGGAATGTGTCTCAGGCTTGTGGTTTGCATAACCCATGGACATGCGTTGAGTGATTGAGTAGTGGAAGGAACGTGGTCCGAAGAGAAAGGTTATTCATTCTCTCTGGAAATAGGGACCTTGGGATATCTTTGAAACTTGGTGGAGGTAAACATTGAGGAGACGTCTTACTGCTCTAAATCTCAAAAGAGAATACCAACTAGGGATGTTGTAAGAGTTAATTTTATTGCCTGGGCCATGGTGCCTGGATAGGTAGTCAAAAATTATTCTGCATGTTTCTCTGAGTGTATTTTTGAATGAGATTAGCATTTCAATTGGTGGACTTTGAGTTAAGCAGATCTTTTTTTTTTTTTTTGAATGTTTATTTGTTTTTGAGGGACAGAAACATGTTAATATCTGTTACATCTCAGCCATCCTTACGTGCAGGGTGAGTGGCCTTGTGACGAGGTCAAGACCCATTTATAGAGCAATCATTAGCTTTACTTACCAGATTTTCTGGCTGTGTCTCTTTCCCTCCACCAACAAAACAGCCTTAATAATCGATCTGTCCCATAAAATTTGTTTTCAAAACATGTTCTTGTAGAATAAAAACTTGTGTGTATGTGCTAAAAGCTGTTGTCCCCACCTGGGGTCTTGAAGGCAGATATATCAATTATTTTCTTCTTTTGGAAACCTGGCTACCCAAACACAATGGGGACATCCATCGAGGAAGGAAACTGTGTCATTCTGCCATGTCATTATAAATGTATTTGGGGGCTTCCTGCTGAGAAGTTAGCAGACGATTCCTATGGATTGTGTCCTACGTTTCTTTACTACAAGATGCATCAAAAGTAAAGGCCTCTACAATGGCTGTCTTCTGTTAGGTTGTGTAACTCCACAGGGGTGATTGCAACATTGCTAAAAGCAGACTGTGCTTGTGTCTGTTCTCAGGGTCTGTGTCTCTTGGAGCAGGGCAAAGGCAGTTTACAGCCCAGAGATCATTCTCGCAATCAGTTAATTCATGTGTTCCTTTGCAAGGGTGTCTCAGCTTGAATTCAAAGAAAAACTTACTTCGCATAGTAGGAAGGATGCTTTTTATCAATGGGTATCACTGTTGTGAGTCACTGTGAGTTCTGTCACACACTGCCTTAAACATCAGAGGTGCAGAGCTGTTTAGATCACATGTGGATCAGTCATTTTCATCGTCGTCAAGTATGTTAGAACTGAATATACTTTGTTTAAATATGGGTAAGAATGACGAAACCAGCAGGCACCCTGGAAAGTCTCAACAACCGTACTAACCCTGAGGTTTCAAAGTGCCACACTCTGGTTCCTTGGGGTTTATCTGTTGCCCTTCTCAGAGTTCCCAGAATTTTATGCTGGAATGCTGGGGCTCCTCCAGAATTCATACCTAGGTGTACCTTTGCTCTTGTCCCCCCCACACCCTACAGCTGAAATCTAACCTCTGGAACAGCAGAGAAGGGTTCAGTGTTCCCCACATATGTACAGCCCGGGTGCATGTCTCAAGAAGGACACAATTCCCTGAGCGGGGGCTCCGCCTGGGCTGTGTGGGGCCGCGTGCTGAGGCTGCACTGTGCTCACAGAAGACACGGCGGGACGGGACGGGCCTTCAGAGACGCGAGAGAATCAGAGCAGAAGATGAAGGGACAGGATCAAACGCGGCGGGCAGCCAGCGCAAGCAACTGCCCCGAGAATAAGAGGATTAGCGGAGGAGAGTAGGAGCCGTCGAAAACAAGGACCATGGTATAAGCGTGAGAACAAGACAGAAGGAGGCTGCATCAGCTGGAGAGCGGAGATGCACAGACAGCAGACAGAGAAGGAGAAAGGCATGCCTGTGTGTGTGCTCCTGCCGTGTGTGATGCGTGTGCACAGACGGAAATAGCAAGAGAGAAACAGACGTGCAGAGAAAGCGCGATCAGCCTTACACCAAGGCATTCTCGAGTTCGACAAGCAGCGCTTTATTGGGAGATGTTAAAAAGTGGGCACTCCGACATACCATACTATCCGTCATATCAGGACAGAACGGCATCCAATTATAAAATTATAATAGTATAATTATTATTATAATAGTAGGCACCTTTTTAAAATTCCTCCTTCTGTAAGTGTCGTCCTGTGGAAATTGTAGGAGAACATGAAGTTAACGTTTCAGATCAGCACAGTGAAGCACGTGTGTTTTAATTATTGTGCTTACTCTGTGCAGACCAAAACAAGTTTCCAAAGAGTTATCTCGGTCTTCCAATTGAATCTGATTCCAAATGCACTGATCAGATGCCTAATACGTGTCAGGTGTAGAAAGATGCTGAAGCACGAGACACACAGACATCAAGAAGCCCTAAGGAAATTGGACCTATGAGGCATGTCTACTAACCTTTGAGATGCAAGGGGGAATAAGAGGCATGTTCTAAAATGAAATTATGCAGTGATTCAGGGGTTCCCATTCAGGGGAAAGTTCTCCCTGACTCCCGAGAAACAAATCCTCCGGTCAGAGTGAAAAGCTGAGAGAGAGACAGAGTGTAGGAGGCAAAGTTTCTGTTGGTCAAGCAGGACAAGGATTCAGGGATTCAAACGTAGGGAAGCAGTGAGCAGTCTCATCAGGCTTGAACCCCAGAAAGTGTGGGATGAGGAAGGGAGACTAATGTTGGAGGCACAGGGCTTGGAAACATCTTCAAGGGCCTGATGTGCTAGTTGGAGGGGCATGTGGGTATTGAGTGAGCGAGAGGAAACCTGAATGATGTGCAACTGAAGAGGGACGTTGCCTGGCTCTGATAGACGGATGGGGATTTGCACTCAGTACAAACATGGTCACTGGCTTTGTAGATGACAAGCCAAGGCTCACCCCACAGAACAGAAACTCAAGGCTTGAGAATGAGCCTCACATATGATAACATCCTGTGTAGCAGTTCTGTTCAGTAGAACTTTCTGTGATGATTGAGATACTTTCTATCTGTGCGGTCCACTATGGTAGCCACTAGCCACATGTGGGTTTTGACCATGGATATGTGGCCAGGGTGATTGAGAAATTTTTTTTTTTTTTTAATTTAAAAACTTCTGATAGATCATGATGTTTTTATTTTTTTTCTGTTAGTTTTTACTTTATATTTTTATTGGAGTAGAATTAGCATACGGTGTTATATTAGTTCAGGTGTACTGTATAATGATTCAGCAATTCTGTATATTTTTTGGTGCTTATCAAGATAAGCATACTCTTTTAATGTTAACTCATTTAAATAAGAATGGAATTGCCCTGTGTAGCTACTGTCTACAAACTAGCTATATAAAGATACAGAGTAGGTGGAGGAGGAGATTATAAATCATGTCAAATAATAGAAGACAGATTTTTGCCCTTTGAAGTCAGGAAGTTTCTCTTCTGATACTCTGTCAAGACCATTTTGAGGAAATTTCTGCCTTATTGTGAAACTTGATGTTTTAGAACATTGTCAAGGACACCCTAGAGGGTGTAATGGCCCAGGAGTCTATGGACTAATCTAATTTAGCAATCCACAGTTTCTATTTTTCTGTTACAGTTACTTGACCAATTTTAATTGAACGTTTTCGTGTAGTGTTTGTCAAATACCTCAACCTTTTAAAATGCTTTGCTTGGTGGCAGCTCATTTTTGAGGCTGGATTTCTTCTGGTGGCTGAGAGAAATGTAGCTCCAAGAAGTCATTTCATGCTCAGAGGTTCATGCCGCTATAATTGATTTAGGTGTTGGGCACAACAGTCCAGCGTGAGAAAATGCACGCACACAGAAAGGTCAGCACTATGAGAGGAAAAACGTGCGTTGAAATACCAGAGGTAAGAACAAAATAACGGGGAGGGCCTTTTCAAGGGAAACCCAATCAAATCAAGGGATTCCAATCTTGTAATTGTGCCCATGGAAATGAACTGACAGGTTACAAGTAAGCTTTGGGGTGGGGTTGCACTTCTTTACAGTTAATGTGGTCCTAATAGATGAGGAGACTCACACATTTGACCCCAGTCTTACTCTGTATTGGCCTTCAGGCACCTTCACATTGCCCTGTGTCTAGAGAGAACAGAGAAGAGTTGAACAAAGTAATTAAGTCATTGTGTTTAAATTAGAAGACATAACTCAGTGCTGTGTTGGAAGAAAGCAGTAATTCCTGTTCTCACCAAGACTCAGTGCTATGTTGGAAGAAGGCAATAATTCCTGTTCTCACCAAGATGACTCAAAATAGAGAGAAGACTAACAAGGGCAATTCGAATGTGGTGTGACCAAAAAAAGAACTCAGATGAAAATCCCAAAGGGTCTAATTAGCGTTTGAGATACTTACGGTTTAGGTTAGCACACGGTAGGAAAACTACTTACTTATTTATGTCGACTACATTGCTAAGTGGAAACCTAAGAAATTAAGACCTTACTGATGATCTAACAATGAGAAAATTTATCAAAATTTCTTGATATATCGGGGCACGTGCGTGGCTCAGGCAGTTAAGCATCCAACCCTTGATTTCAGCTCAGGTCATGATCTCACACTTTGCGAGTTCGAGCCGCACATCGAAATGTCAGTGTAGAGCCTGTTTGGGATTCTCTCTCCCTCGCTCTCTACCCCTCCCATGTACACTTTGTCTCTCTCAAAAATAAATAAACATAAAAAAAAATTTTTTGATATATCGATACAAATCTTAATGTCTCAACACCAGAGAACCCTACAAGGAAACACCCCATTGCTAATTCACTTCAGCCCTCTGGATATCACAGACAGGATCTGAAATTGTGGCGTGCGGGGCTCACACTTGGGAGATGTGTTTGAGCCCATGAAAGGCCGGGGGAGGGCCTGAATTACGAATTCAGTTCTGTGTTGATCCCAGGGCTTCAGCTGTTCGGCTGGCAACTCACTCTCGGAGCAGCATATTAAGAATGAAAGTTAGGATATATATTTTTTTTAGTATGAAATTTATCGTCAAATTGGTTTCCATACACACCCAGTGCTCATCGCAACAGGTGCCCTCCTCAATACCCATCACTCACCCTCCTTCCCTCCCACCCCCCCATCAACCCTCAGACTGTTCTCAGATTTCAAGAGTCTCTTATGATTTGGCTCCCTCCCTCTCTAACTTTTTTTTTTCCTTCCCCTCCCCCATGGTCTTCTGTTAAGTTTCTCAGGATTCACATAGGGGTGAAAACATACGGTTATTTTCTAATTGCCACTCATTTGGTCTTGGTGTTTTGTAGTTCTCAGAAAAAGATAATGTTTCTTTGGAAGATGCCTTAAAGCGTGGACTTTTGTTGAGGAAACTCTTGAAGTCACTCCTTGCGTGCGTGGTGGAGCGAGAGCGTGGGCAGCACTTGAAAACTTCCTGCTTGTACAGTCGGAGAGGCGGAAGGCGGTGTGGTCCTTCACGTGTGAGGAACACCCAAGACACTTCCCTCAGACCACCTCCACAAGTCCCTTACTGTCATTCGGCTGGAGGCTGGCATGATATTCCTGAACTGATTGCTCTCAAGGGCAGGGGGGCCGCCTTCCTTCCTTGTCGTGGACTGTGGTACAGATGTCGCGTGCCCTGGAGCTTCTGGCCGCTGAGGCCCTCCTGCGATGAAAGCCTCGCCTATACCTATAGGTCCTTCTTCCAATGAGACTAATGGCTGAGGCAGGACATGTGTTTCCCTCCCTTGCAGTCCCAGGCTGATCGTAGCAAGGGGGGGGGATTGAATTGAACACCAAGAAGGAATTGGGGGACTGTGACGATTGCAGAGAAGTCAAGGATGAGTGGACAGAGGTACCAGCTGAATTATTTCCCTCAGTGACACACCCCTGATACCTTATTTTTCTTCCCTAGTCAAAATACTGTTGTTCTGTGTACAATGTAATTGTGGTAATGTGATTGCTTTTGTGATATAATTTGCTATATCTCTCATTCGAATGCACAAAAGCAGGAGCAGTGTCGTTGGGCACATGAATCACAAAAGCATAAGGACATTTCAGAAAGGATAATTTTTAATACATGTGAGCTGCCGTCATGTAGAATGTCCTCACTAATTTTGGAATTATCTGTTAGTACAAAACCTTTAGGGTTTCTACTTTATTAAAATACATTACTGTGATTCTGCAAAAGTGCCAGATTACAATAATTCGAAATTAAGAATTTTTACTTCAAGAGCCTGATACATATCTTTGCGCGAAATCTTAGGGAATTATTTTTAGTTCATAAGGAAATATAATACGTCCACCATTCTTAACTAATATAGTTATTAACATGTGTATTAAAACAACCTAACTGTTTTCTTAAGCAACCCTGGATAACCACATAATTATTCTATCTGGATATAGGATTTTATCAGCACATGTTATAAACGGATCATTTTCTAGAAACACAAAAGGAGCAGGCACGAATTTCAGTGCCCTTACCCTAATCACCAGAGACCAAAATTGGTTTACTTCAAACTCTTGAAATCAAGTAAAAATGTCTACTCAGGTGCTTACAGAGTTATTTGCTCTAGATTTAATCTCACAGCTAATTAGGAGCAAAATTGAACTTAAAGGTAAAATGTCGCTATGTATTTTCAAATCTTTCTCAAAGCATGATTATTATGTTTATATTTAGTCACTTTGAGAAAAAAGTTTTAATGCTTACCTCATGTTTCCTGAAAATTCCTCTTGTATTTTTCTGGGATGAATATCCAGGGAAGAGAGGAACATCTCTGTCCTGCAGAGAGAAATTTAGGAATAGACAGTGGGGTAGCTGCAGATGCTTCCTGAGACATCAAGAGTGTATGGTGTATAGGTCCTGTAGTATTAGAGTTAAGCTCTCAGGGGTCTACATTACAGGGTTTGTTGTAGAAGTGACTCATCAGAGCCATAAACATAATAAGTAGGGACACATAACAAATGGCTGAAGAAACATAACCGGTGTCATTGAAGGCACTGAATGTGGAGCTACAAGGAAAGGACTTGTGCATTTCCGAGATTCTGGTAGATGGAGCCTTGGTGGTCATCCATGAGGGTTGTGAAGGAGTGGAAAGGCATAGTCATGTCACTAACCTCTGAAACTCCATTTGCAATACGTGGTCCCTATGGTTTTCCTGTTGAGCTGAATTGGGCATCTTGCTTTGCATGTTCCTGGGCGGGGGTGATAAAATACCGATAGAACGCATTTTCTGGTCTTAAGGAGAACGCGTGGGGACAGAGATGCAGTGTGTGTGCACATCACAAAAGAAATGGCGATACAGATGGCATGTAACACTTGCCAGATCAGGGGTGTTCTGAATACGTTGTAATCCAGAGCAAGGACACACTGCTTGGAGACAGATAATTGAGCCTTCACAGGACCTAAAGGAAAGAGGAGATCTGAAAGAGCCAGTGCAGGCAGAAGAATGAATGAGTCAAGGTCTGGGGTTGGGGAGCACTTCGTAATACTCTTCCCCAGCTTTCCTGAGATCTAATCGACATACAGCATTGTATGTTCGCGGTGTGCAGCATCGTTGATTGCATGCACTTACATGTTGCTGTCCAGTAATTGTAGCTCAGCTAACACCTCCACCCTGTCCTGTCATTCCTTTTCCGTACTGTACTAAGAGTTTTGACATCAACTCTCTCAGCGATTTTGAAGTGTACAGTACAGAGTTGTGAGCTGTGTTCACAAGGCTGTGTGTTATAGAAAGTGGAGGAGAGAATATTAATACTGGTTCTTCCGGGGAGTGGTTCCCGTGATGATTCAACTAGGGTTCTACCCACGGAGGTTTTCCACCCTGCTTCTCCTCTGAGATGTGACTTCTAAATAGACACAGGTGGAAAGCTAGGGTCTGAATGGCATTTTGAGTGGCATTCTCTGCTCTCGGAATAATGGTCTTTAGCATATTAATTCACCTTGGCACCCTGCAAAACCTGGTTCCATCGAATCTTCCCACGTGTGAATGGTGGTTTCTTCAACGAGTGGTATCTCCAGAGCCTTCAGATGGCCCAGGGGCTGTGAGGAGGGTATTAAGGAACAAAAGGTAATTGTTTAAAAAGTGCATTTGAAATAGATTTTCCGGTGAAGGAGCTGTGTAGTCAAATTGCTAGGAAAAAAAAAAAAAAAAAACATGTTGGGATCTCAGAAATGGTGGAACCGGGTGGTTGACCATGTAAGCCACTGAGTAATAATGAAACTCTCGTGTCTGCAGGAGACAGTGCGTTCGTGATATAGACCAAAAAGGCAAGGGTGGGAAATATGGCTGGTTGTCGGCATATACATGATACCAACAGTCAAGTATGCCCCTTGTCTACAGAGTATGGTAAAACGATGTCAGTGCCATATTCAGGATTAGGTTTACTGTGCTCTGAATTCTTTGGTATCTTTAGGATTAATCTTTTAACCTGTCTTTTATCAGGTATTCATCTCTCTCAGCAATTAAGACTCTGAGGCATAGCTTGAGGTCGGTCACTTGAAGCTAATGCTCTAGTTCATTTGATAAAATGATGCAGTAGGAGCATGAATCAGCCCCTTTCTGCCCACAATTCCCCATCCCAAGAAAAAGAAAGTCATTTCACAGCACGCTATTTATACAGGTATTTCCAAAATATGAACTTTGTGTGACCTTGGCACTTAGCAGATAATTGGAACCATTATGTAAGTGAAAACATATTATAAAAACATACAGAAGACAGACAAGTCATAACTCTGCACAGGCCAAATGTTTCATCTGAGCAGCATTTTTTCTCATTATTTGCTGGAGTAAATAAATATGGGAGCCAAGAATAACTAACTAACTTCTTTACAATTGGCAAAATGGCCAACTCCCCCAACTCCTGCAACTCGTCAGTCTTACAGTGAAGAGTTGAGAGCTCAACATCACGAGTTTCACTGGAAAGGCACAATGCTCAAGCTTGTTCTTTGGAATATATCATAATAACAGATTGGTAAAGTATCTCATTTTCATGGTCACTCTGCCATTTTTCACATGGAGACCACATGTTTGTGGCCAGATAGATGCCAGCTCCATCGTTGTGTCTAGCAGGTGTGTGAGTTGTGACGTTCAGCGTGGACGCTGAGCACGGGAAGGTGTGGGTGTCCTGGGGGTGCCTGAGGGGCGTGAGTCACAAGGTAGACACGCAGTGGGTGGGCGTGAGTCACAGCACGGGCACGCAATGGGTGAAGGTGGTACAAAGCTCCGTGTAGCCGCCCAGCAGTTTTGTGTGGGGTCACAGGCTGGTTGATCACCACGGTGAAGCTCATTATATTTACCTGCAGAAAGCCTAGAATGTTCCCTCTCAGGGTCAGGCCTTGGTCTATTGCAGGCTCTTAGTTTCAGGGACCTATGCTACCTACACTTTGGGGGAAGTCTTAGGGTTTACCCTGGCTGTACGGTTACCGGTTGGGAAAGTGCACTGGTCTGCAACGCAAGGTTGATGTTCAGTCCAGGGTGAGGATAGCATTCCCTTGCAGGAGCCTGCACACGTGTTTGGTGTAGCAAGGTGTAAAGATGGGGATTCCTAGAAAAATGGTGTTTCAAACAGTGCTGGCTTCCCTTTAAGTGAACAGTGGTTCTAGTCTTTGTTTTTTCCACATCTTTGTGGAATCTTTAGAATGTCATGTAAAGATTATCTGTATTACCCTACCATTTATTTTTTATTTTCAAAACATGTTTATTTATTTATTTTGAGAGAGCGAGCGTGTACGCGAGCACAAGTGGGGGAGGGGCAGAGAGAGAGGGAGAGAGAGAATCCCAAACAGGCTCTGTGCTGTCAGCACAGAGCCCGGTGTGGTACTCGATCTCGTGAACCACAAGATGATGATCTAACCCAAAATCCAGAGTCTGATGGCCAACCGACTGAGCCCCCCAGGTGCCCTACCCTAATATCTGTAGAGGAATGCTTGGTGTCCTGTAAAATTTCCTATGTTACACTTGGAAGTCTTCGAAAAAGAAACGGTTCATGAAAATTTCTCCGCTTCTTCTAAATCATGTTTGACTAATAGAATTTCAATATGGGCCAAAATTGGAGGTGGCTGTGTAATTGTAAAACGTCACAAACGTAATGTGACATATTTCATTGAACACAGTATATCTAAAATGCTCTAAGTTCTACACCCAATTGTTATAAAATGCACAATGAGATCCTTTATATTCCATGTTTTCATATTTATTCTGTGAGATCAGAACGTATTTTACATTTACAGCACCTCTCGGTTTGCAAGTACCACACTTCTAAGTGCTAAATAGGCCCACGTGGTGAGTGGCTTCTGTATGGAATAATATGGCTCTAATTATAGTTGGTGTGGTTAGGGCGCGTGAAGACTGGACTTTTCCTCGGCCTCTACATCACCCAAAGCCTCTGTTAATAGAATTGATTCTCTGTGAAAGGCCCTCATTGGATTTTATGCCATTGACTTCCTGTTGCTCTACAACAGCAGAGTAACCCTTGCTTTCTATCAGAAGGTCTTTGCCCTGATTTCCCTCAGCCCCATTAGGCATTTCTCAGCACCATGTAGGGAGTTAAAATTTTCACAGTGTACATGGACTGTGTACACGGAATGAAGTTCACCTCAGAGACACGTGCTGTGGTTCATGGTTAGGTTGACTCACCCAGCAGGCACTCATCCTGGAAGACTTCAAGTCTTATAAAGACAAACAAACCAAGGTGAAACTTTTAATGCGAACTTCTGTGTCAACCCACGAGAAAACAGTTGGCGGGGACCTGATAGATCATTGGGCACATCCTCCCTTCTTCTAGCTGAAGAAGCCGAGGGGGCTCGTGCAATGTACTCGTCGCCTAGGAGTTTGAAAAACATCGTTACTAACACAAGATCTTTCCGTCATTAGAGATACTGCTAAAGATGGGTTTATTAAATGCATAAATAAATAATTTAGATCTCCTTAGATCTAAATGACACATTACAAAATAATTCAGAGTTCTTCATTTCATGACTGTTTTGTTTTTTTTTTAAGATTTTAAGTAATCTCTGTACCCAGTGTGGGGCTTGAACTCATAACCCCGAGATCAAGACTTGCATGCTCCACCATCTGAGCCGGCCAGGTGCCCCCATGGCTACTGTTGATACCTTACATAAATACAGTACGTGGGTCACCACTGATAAACCAAAACTGATACGTTATTGACTGAAGTCCAAACTTTTTCTAGATTTTCCTACTTTTTTACCTAACGCCCTTTTCTGTTCCAAGATAGCACTTTGCATTTAGGTGCCATGACTCCTTGAAGTCCTCTAGACTGGGACAGGTTTTCAGACTTCTCTTATGTTGGATGTCCTTGTCAGTTTTGAGGGTACTGCTCAGCGGTTTCATAGAACGCCCTTCAATTTAGGTCAGCCCATACTGCAGTCGAGACCAGAGGTTGGCAAAATTTTTCTGTAAAAGACCACAGGGTAAATATGTTGAGGTTTGCAAAAATGACTTATGATGTTATATGGTCTCTGGTGCAGTCACTAAGCTCTGCCACTGTAGTGTGAGAGCGGACATAGACAGTATGCAAATAAATGGATGAGGCTGTGTTCTAATAGAGCTGTGTTTCCAAAACAGGCAGTGGGCTGAATTAGTTCCTGTGCCAAGCTCTGAAATAGAGGCAAGAATGCTAGAGTAGACTTAGGCTTTCTGTTTGATATAGGAAAGGAAGGGGGAAGAAAACCAATTGAAAAAGAAATTGAAAGAGAAAAAGGTCAATGCAAGTTTCCTTCCATTTCTAAAAGTCAAAGAAACCCTCGATCCTAACAGCATCTGACCCTAACTAACCTCGTTCTAGCATCTCTGTTCCTCTACGTAACCTGTGTGGTTAAAGACTAAGAAAAGAACCTGAGAGAGGAGGGGGAGGAGCTTTCTAATGGCTCTTTTACAATAACCCCTCCCTCTACTTCCGTTAGTTGTTACTGCAGGGCTCCTTGGCAGGTCAACGCAATTGCATGTTGTGGAAAACGATGCCAGGCCAAGTCGACTGGAGTGTAAGAGCACATAGCTCGTTACCAACGTCCTTCCCTTCCTGGAAGCCCTGTTCGGTGATTTGTAAGCGCTTTTGCGAATTAACCAGATGCTTTGCTTGTTTTAATCAAAACCAGGACTCCAGTATTTCTTTAGTTTTTCTCTTCTTCCTAATGCTGGTGATATGATTACCATTATTAACAGTAATATGACCAAGGCCTTAAAAGAGTGAGTGGGTCTGGTATTTTAGATCAAATTCCCAGCCGTATAAAAATATTTTTCTATTTTTTTGTGTGTGTGTGTGTGTGTGAGCCTGTGTAAGCTAAATTTGAGTCCTCATTTTGCCAGATGGCAGGCAATTAGCCTGTAGCAAAATTCTAGGTAAACTCATTCACTTCGAGCCAATTAAATCATTTCCTGTTCTCTTTGTCCTCTTCAAGGAGATATCTGAAATCTGAGGCTGTTTATAGTCATAGCGCTGAAGCAAGACATCATTCTACTCATTGGCTTATCCCTCTCTTGTCTCCAATCCCCAGCCACTCGTTGGCCCTACGCTGAGATGCAGTAGGATATTCGGTGCCACCTCACACACACACAGCATCGGACTATTCATACCGGATTCTTCTGTCTCAGTGAAAATCTACATCATTTGCGGGAATTGGAGTTTCGGCTGCTCTCGCTTTGTCAGAGTCTGTGGGAGACACGGTGGACAGTCAGCCTTTGTCTTTGCCTGTATGTGCCATTTCTTCTCTGTTGCCCCTAGAGCATACCGGACAGCTCTAGCTGACCTACAGATCCTTGTCCTCGGCCCCCAGCATGTGAGCATGTGTCCCCTCTGCCCTAGTATTCCTGGATTCACATGGGGGTTCTGTCACTTGTCCCCCTTGCCCTGGTCTGAGGGAGTCAGAAGGCAGCGGCCTCTTTTGTCAACTGAATGGGCTCCTCATCGGCTCGCTCCTTCCAACACTGTCTTGTCAATCTGGCATGAGTTTGTATCTTTTCTCTTATGGTGACAGAAAAGAAAAAGGAGGAAGAGGAAGAGGAGAAAAATTGACCCTGCCCTTGGGCTTATTTCTCCTAAGTATTTTTATCATGCACCTGCATTATTGCTTAAATAAGACTGACTCTGGTTTTGGACTCTGGTTCCAAAACCATGCTGTCTGATTTGGGCAACAGCAGCTCCTGTCTACTGGTTCCAAACTGGAGATGAGGAGGAGTGGGGGTTCAGCCTTTTGTGGGGAGGGCATCATGGGCTCAAGGAGAAAGAATACACACCTGTTCTGTTTTCCATTATTAACCCTCGACCATATGCACGACAGACAAGACCTCAAGGATGGAAAATACCAAGTGTCAAAGAATTGTTCATTGCTCCACAAAGCCAAGGAGAGTCCAAAATACGTAACCTTCGGAGCAGACGAATACATGGGCATTCTTTGCAGCTAATATTATTTATATATGTTTCATTTTGTATTTTGTGTCAGTGGAGAAATCTAATTTCCTTTTTTCCACTGTTAGTTTTTAATCAAAGCGTAATGCAGCATTCCCCAGGTCAAACATTATGAAAATAGGTAAAGAAAACGTGAGTGCCCCCTTAAACCTGTCCCCAGCCCAGCCTTCTCATCTTCCCATCTTTCCTCCATGACTGTACAAGGTCATTATGCCTCCACACTGCCAACATCCCCTAGCTCTTCCTCTGATCTGTTCTGTGTCACGTACGGTAGACAGTTTTGTTTATATCTTCACACTGAAACCACTTCTCAGTGAGAACAAATTGATCTGTTTTGATCACTGGCATAATACCAGGCTAATATATGGAAGGCTCAATAAAGATTTGCTGGATGAATGAGTTGCATTGCACTCACATATTCATTTTTCTGCAATGATTTTTTTAAATGTATGACACATGATACAGAGCAGACATCCCTAAGTAGTTAGTATTCTGTGTGTGCTATGTAGTGAACATAACTTTGTGAGCATATTGTATCAGGTGGAGAAAATGGGAGAATATTTCTGGGGATACCCATGGGTTTCTATGTTTTCTTTTAAACATGTATGTATATAGGGGATTAATGGATGTGAGAAGGAAATGAGAAAATGACTGTAGTCATCTGACTTTCTCATATGACAGGGTTAATATCAGCGGTGATATTAGAGTTGGCTTTTACCAAGAACTTATGTAGGAAGGCACTGTGCTAGTAAGCATCTCACCTATGTTAGAGAGTTCAGTTGTCAAAACAACGCTGTACGACAGGAACTACTAATGAATCCTGAGGCTTGGGGAGACTAAATAACTAACTTAGGGACCCTGAGAGGGTACATGATAGAACTTTTGAGAGCCATCTTATCCTGGTACCTATTTTCTATAATCAAGAAGTATTTCTTGGATCTAGAGTAGGTTACAGAGAATGTCATATAGATTCTTAGAGTGGACCCATGAGTCCCAGGCTGGTGGCTTCCTATCTTCCAAATGACGTCAGAAGTAGGGTCTTCAGTTGAGAATAGGTTTGGGGGAGCTTTGAAGATAAATCATTGGAAAAGATTCCCAGAGTCTCAGAGAGACATAGAACCCAAACGACAGAACCGATTGGGGCCACTCTAAAAAGTCCAGGGCAAATCCACTAAATCCCTTTAGGAAATATCCCTGTTTGAGGACTTGTACAGACATACACTGCAGGCTTAACTCAGGCAGAACCAGGAATCCTGTTCCCAATTTTGAATAAAACCAGTGATCCAACTGCTCAAATTCTGAGAATGATAACTCTAATTTTTGTTTGTTTTGTTTCGGGTTTTTTTGTTTGTTTGTTTGTTTGTTTGTTTGTTTGTTTTTGGTCCTTATGTGAGGACATGGCTAAGCGTTTCGTCTTTAAATCATCCCAGAACACTTTGCAACCAATCTGTGTATTTCTTTTCCCAGATGATAACGTTATTTTGTTTGGTTTGGTCGGCGTCACTGGCCTTGGCTAACGTCTGTGTTTCAAGCTCTTCATTTTCCAAGCTTCCCCGATGACTTAGCCACACGGTGCATTGTTTAAGCTCCAGTCCCATTAATCAGGCTCTTGCCAACTTTTCACAGCTTGGGAAGAATTTTTACTCAAGACATTCAAAACCAGCATTTCACGGAATTCAGCTGTGGTTAACAATGGGCAGCCTTGTTGGTGGGGACCACATTCAAAGTTAATGGGCTTGAAGGAGCATTTTGGTGCCTGCTGGAAAGCACAGGAGCAGGGGCCCTAGCCGCTCAGTTATCAGCAGCTGGGGGTGCACTTAGGATGCTTGGGGCTGGCACCCCAGCCCTAGAGACCGCTTCGCCCGCTCGGCAGTGTTCTCAGGGTCTCCAATGGGGGGGAGGTAAACACGTCCCCATGCGGACCATTGTGAGCATTCCCCATCCAAGGCAGGGTTCACCATGAGAGCAAAGTTGGGGGTTGCACCGGCCACGCTTTGTGCTGCCCTCAAATTGAAGTCACAGTGGCCCGATTTTTCCCCCTGCCATAGAACAAAGCCCTCTAATAAATTTATTAAGTCTCAGTTATTTGCAATTCATGTGCTCTTTGCAAATCAAGAGTAGGTTATGAGACACAAAGAATTCAAGCATGAGGAGGCATCTAGGCAGCGAGTGAGGACAGGAAGCCCTTCTGAATCATCTCAGACGCACTTCAGGTAGGTTTGTCTGCAAACCACGTGAAACACCCTCTTTGTGTTCATGCTTCGGAAAACTGCTCTTTCTGAAGTTTCTGCTGGTTTGGTGCAAAATTGTATTTCACATATTGCAACAAACTGCCATTAATTTAAATTTTCTCAACAACTTACTGATTAAGGCATCACTTGAATTTTTTGCCATTATAAACATTTCATTTTCTGCATTCTGTGGATGAATTTTTTTAAAAAAATTAATAGGCTTTAGTTCTTAGCAGTTTTATGTTTACTGAAAACTTGAGCAGAAAGTACAGAGTTACTCTATCTGCCTTTTCTCCTCTGGTCAGCGACCTCCATTGCTAACATCTTACATTAGTGTGAGTCATTTGTTATAATCGAAGAACCAATACTGATACTTTTTTTGATGTTTATTCATTTTTGAACGAGAGAGAGACAGAGCATGAGTGGGGGAAGTGCAGAGAGAGGGGGAGACACAGAATTCGAAGCAGGCTCCAGGCTCTGAGCTGTCAGCACAGAGCCCAACGCAGGGCTTGAACCCACAAACTGTGAGATCATGACCTGAGCCAGAGTCGGATGCTTAACCAACCGAGCCAGACAGGCGCCCCTATACACTTTTGTTAATTAAAGTCGTTAGTTTATAGAAGGGTTCACTCTTAGAGTTGTTCACTTTTATGGGTTTTGCCAAACGTGTAATGTCACATATCTGCCATGACAGTACCATAGAGAAGAGTCTCACTGCCCCCGAGTCCCCTGTAATCCACCTGTTCACCCCTTCCCCCCATGTCCCTGTTATGCATCTGTTCACCCTTCCCCCCAAGACCGTGTTATCCACCTGTTCACCCCTCCCCCCAGCTCCCGTTATCCACCTGTTCACCCCTCCCCCCAGCCCCTGTTAATCCATCTGTTCACCCCCCCAGTGCCCATTATCCACCTGTTTACCCCTCTCCCCCAAGTCCCCTGTAATCTACCTGTTCTCCCCTCCCCCCTAGTCTGTTATGCACCTGTTCACCCCTCCCCCCAAGTCCCCATTATCCACCTGTTAACCCCTTCCCCCCCAGTCCCTGTTATCCATCTGATCACCCTCCCCCCCAGTCTCCGTTATCCACCTGTTCTCCCCTCCATACCTTCCCCTGATCCCTGGGAAGCACTGCTCTTTTTCTATCTGTACTGTTTTTTTAAAGTTTTCAAATCTGTACATTTTAACATCTGGGTATCTTCCTTTATCATAACTGTATGTATTTTCCCAAAAATGACCAACAGCAAGAGATTGTGATTATAGTTTTAGGTTCAGATCAGACATTTGGTTGTCATATGTAATGGGAAGCCTCAGGGTCAGTCTGGAGTCCGAGGAGGAGGGGAAAACATAGACAAGAACCGTGTTGTGGGAAGGAATGGGAGAGGTAAGCAGGCGAAGCAGGTGTAGAATGCACCTCTGTGGACAATTTCAGCAGACCCTGGGCTGTTCCAGGCAGGGAAATAGTGGCCCGCAGTGTAGGCGCCCAGTAGGGAAAACAGTCACCAGGGAGGGAGGAATGGACTCTGCAGTGGTTAGTTTGCATATGAAGGGTACCCCCCACCACCACGTGAGACATTCTCTGTGCCCAGGAATTGGCTAGCCTTGGGAGGGGCAGTTCCACCAAGGGTCACCAGAGTCCTTGGATATCATAACAGAGAATATAGAAAGTAAAAGGTATCATTAAATGGATGGGTGTCCAGTGGCACCCCAGAGTGGACAGCATGTATCTCATGGTCACTTCTGGTCTCGTGGCCAAGTAGGTGGTGAGCTCCACCGGGATGCTGTGCAAAGCCAGGAGTGGTTCTGACATGGATAAAAAACTGTGGGAAGAAGACAGCATGTGTTGCTTCTGAAACATGATCGGGGCTTTCGAGAAGCTTCATTCAATACCCTTACGTGCTGCAGAGCAACTAGAGGGCAGAGGGTGATCTACATGATGGCACAGAGTGACAGCGAGAGAGTATTGTAAGAGCCTCTAGAGCCATTAATGCAGCTCCTTTGTCTTTGCTGTTGGTGCCTCCACGCAAGTCTCACATCATCAGGAGGCAGAATGTGATTGGCTCAGCTTGGGTCAGCTGCCCACCCCTCTACTTACTGGATCGTGTTGCTGCAACACCACACCAGTTCTGTTGCCGACACACAACTCCCCATCCTCCCTGTGTGCTGAGGCTTGAGTATGGAACTCAGTCCTGAGACATGGAGAGGGAAGAAGGGATGGGAGCCAGTTCCAGACCTGCTCTGACCAACATCCCCCAGAATGCTTCAGCCCTCGTCTCCTCTGTTTCGGGGACCTTGGGAGGCCACTGTGTTGTGGAGATGACACCTGGTAATCGGAGGAGGGCCACGTGTGCATGAAGGGGGCAAGAGATACGTCTTTCTGGTGTTGAGTCCCTGAGATGTGGGAGACACTTTGTTACTGGATCGTCATCCCTCCTGCCCTGACTGGTGATACTGTGCTTGGTATATTCACAACGGTGTTTTGTTTGTTTGTTTCTGTGTTTGTTTTTTGTGTGTTTGGCTTTCTGCTACTCTACTGTAACTCGAAGATAGGTTTTGGGGTTACTGTTTCCAGGAACTTGTAAAGTATTTCTGCTTTTCACTTACTAAGGTCTGAGGGAATAAATCTAAAGAGAAAGGGGTAACAATTAAATATGTGATATAAATATGGATACCTATGTATACTTACATGTATTCACATATACACATACATGTATATATCACAAAGTAGGAAATCTGTGTTTATATGTATGTGTGTATATGTATATATATACACATACACATATATATACATATATATGGAATAAATGGGAATGGACGTAATGGAGTATTTGCTCGTTCATATACTAGCTTTTTCTTTTGACTTTTTCAGTGATTTATTTCTAGCTTTTAAAAGCTTAGATTGAATTTAACTGAACTTTAGATCAGGTTCCTTCGTTTTTAAGGAGACCGTCAGAGCTGTAATAGATGTTTATGAAGGTAGTGAACAGCAGATTGAAAATACATTACCATGTGCATTGAAACTCAGTCTGCAGCCTTGACTGCAGTCAGTTGTCTAGTACAATCCACATGAGTTATTGAGTTGTGGAGATGAGGCCCCACGTAAATGAGGTTATTCTGGAGCTAAAAGCATGGAAATGTATCATACTAATCACAATGCAATCGCTAGAGTCTCAGCACTCTTTTATGGTCAGTCTGCATTATTACCACTTTCCCCAACATTTTCTTAAGTCTGAAGAAAATCAACAAAACAACCAGTTTAAGTCCTGGTGTGCAGGTCTTGCTGACCTCTGTGGTGTGAATACCCCCGCTGTGGCCAATTCCAAGCTGTGGCTTGGTCACTACACACAGAAATGGGGACAGACCTGCAGTAGATACCACTGTGTGACATCACTGTCATGGTCATAAGTAACCTCAGAGGCAGAGGTCACATGTAGTGGAAAAATAGGGGGAAAGGAGAATTGCAGGGTTAGATATGTGTCACTATGGTTTCAGGATGACTTTGTAAGTTTATATAATTTAAGTTTTAATAATGACAGCATTGAACAGCGGCTTCCTGAATTCCTGGAAATGTAACAGGTCAGCATGAGCCACCTCCACCCCATCACATGCAGATGGTCCAGTCCAGCATGTCCTTAGAAGAAAATTCAAATTATCTCATGTTTTCATTTCAAACCCAGTAAAGGACCATACAAACCTTACAGTCATTTAACTAGACAACCCTAAAAATAGGAGGAAAGAAAAATTAATACTGCTAAAAACAACGAGTAGTTGTAAGATAGGAAAATGGGTGAGATATATAAGTAAATACTATATGGTTTCTTCAAACAAACTGGCCATGTGTGCAACTTAAATCTGCCAACACTGTCATTGTTCCAGTTGACCCCAGTCTTCTTTTTTTTTTTGTTTTTAACGGTTATTTATTTTTGAGACAGAGAGAGACAGAGCATGAACGGGGGAGGGTCAGAGAGAGGGAGACACAGAACCTGAAACAGGCTCCAGGCTCTGAGCTGTCAGCACAGAGCCTGACTCGGGGCTGGAACTCACAGACCACGAGATCATGACCTGAGCTGAAGTCGGCCGCTTAACCGACTGAGCCACCCAGGCGCCCCGACCCCAGTCTTCTTAAGAGAGAAGGTCCTTGACATGGGGAACAGAACACATAAAACCAGAACATAAAGCAGGGGAGTGTTTGTGGGACATTACAGGGATAGATTCAGATGACTTTGAAGACTTATCTGCTGTCCACCTGTTCTGGAACTAAAGTCCCTTTCAGTGACAAGTAATTTGGCCTAATTCTAAGAGCCTGGAGGTTATGAAGTTTCCCTATGATCACAGCATTCGATTTGGCTCAATTTGCCTTCATCTGGCCCATGGTGGGGGCACCTCACCACAGAGTAAGTCCTGGATCTGGTTCCACAGATGTGGGAAGGACTGTCTAACCAATAGCACTGGGTCGATACCAATCCAGCTTGTTCGGGACCCCTGAGCTAGCTGAACAAAGTAAGTACTTCAGGGAATCCAGACTCTGGGCGCAGACTTCTTTCTTGTTCTCATCATTCTGCTCGGGAGCTTGCTTCCCATTATCTTGTTCCCTGATGAGATGGCCATGCTGGCTTCAGCGATCTTCTCACCTTCATTCCCTTGAGTTTCTTGGTGCAATTTAAGATAAGATAATTTAAGATAAGCCAAGGTGCAATTTAAGATAAGCCAAGGATTAGTAGAAGGTTGCAGATGAGGACAAGTTCTACATTTGCTGTCTTGGAACCAGCCTTGTGGTCTGGAAACAAACTTGATAGTTACTTGTAGGGTCTGTTTCTTAAGACATGCTGTACTCTGCAGGATCTCTAGAGAAAAGACTGTATGTACTAGCCTAGGTGAGGAGAAGAGAGAGGAGAGAAAGGGAGAAAAGGAGAGAGAGGGAATGAAGGAGAAAGAGTAAAATGTAATGGATGAGTAAGAATGTAAATTTGGCATAGAGAGGGAAAACAGCAGAATGTTTGTGAGGATGATTTTTTTCCCTGGTAGAATTTTAATAGACTGGTACTCATGGTCTCAACTGGAAAAAGATGTCAAAGATGCCCCCACTCTTTCCACCCACCTACAAAATGAGAGATGAAGGTTATCACATAGGTAATCTTCAAAATATAAAGAAGGTGAAATTTCTCTGCTATTAAACTTTAAAGGAACAATTAATCCCCATGGTATTAAAACTGACCAAGGCCATAAAAAAAAGGAATACTTGTATTAAATATTATAAAGGTAGATTAACTGTGATATTAAAATGTGACAGATCAGAAAATAGGAGGGTCATATGCATATATGTCATCTCAATTGCATAAATATTAATGCAGACTTTCTTTAAGTGAACATTTAAACTAGCCATATATTAAGAAGTAATACCCAATGATGAAATAGCATCTATTTTAGGAATACTGGAATGATTCAATATTAGGAAATCTATTAATGTAATTCATGACATTATTAAGTTAAATGAAAAAAATAACTTTACTGCTTCAAGAAGTGCCAAAAATAATTTTATAGAATCCAACAATTATTTCAGATTAAAAGTTCTAAGCAAAATAGAAATGAGAGTAATAAAAATAAATTCAACCAAATATATCTTGATGCTTAAAGAGACATTCCATTAGAGTCAATAAGAAAGAAGGGTGCTCCACAAGAATAAACTTAAAATAGATTAAAGACTTAAATGTGAGACCTGAAACCATAAAAATCCTTGAAGAAAGCACAGGCAGTAATTTCTCTGACACCAGCTGTAGCAACATTTTTCTAGATATGATTCCTGAGGCAAGGGAAACAAAAGCAAACATAAACTACTGGGACTACATCGAAATAAAAGGCTTCTGCACAGTGAAGGAAAAATCAACAAAACTATAAAGCAACATACAGAACGGGAGAACATATTTGCAAATGATATATCCAGTAAAGGGTTGGTATCCAAAATACATAAAGAACTTACACAGCTCAACACCCAGAGGATGAATAATCCAATTAAAAGTGGGCAGAAGACATGAACAGACATTTCTTCAAAGAAGACATCCAGATGGCTAACAGATACATGAAACAGTGCTCATCATCACTCATCATCAGGGAAATACAAATCAAAACCACATCGAGATACCACTGCACCCCTGTCAGAATAGCCAAAATTAACAACACGGGAAACAACAGATGTTGTCAAGGATGTGGAGAGAAAGGAACATTCATGCACTGTTGTTGATAATGCAAACTGATGCAGCCGCTTTGGAAAACAATGTGGAGATTCCTTAAAAAGTTAAAAATAGAACTGCCTTACAATCCAGTAATTGCACTGGTAGGTATTTGCCCAAACAATACAAAAATACAGTTCAGAGAAGTACATGCATCCCAGTGTTTATGGCAGCACTATCTACAATAGCCAACTTATGGAAATGGCCCAAGTGTCCGTGGACTGATGAATAAATAAGGAAAATGTGGTATACATACAATGGAATATTACTCTGCCATAAAAAATAACGAAATCTCACCATTTGCAACAACATGGATAGAGCTAGAGGGTATCACGCTGAGATAAGTCAAGAAAGACAAATACCATATGATTTCAACCGTTTGTGCAATTTAAGAAACAAAACAAATGAGGTAAACCAGGAAACAGACTCTTAACTCTAGAAAACAAACTGATGGTTACCAGAGGGGAGGAGGGTGGGTGACGGGTTAAATAATGGTGGGGATTAAGGAGTGCACTTGTCATGATGAGTATTGGGTGTTATAGGGAAGTATTGAATCACTGTATTGTACACCTGAAACTAATATTACAGTGTCTGTTAACTAACTGGGATTAAAATAGAAACTTAAAAAGGGAAAGAGAGCAGGGTGCCTGCTGTCATTTTTCTTATCAGTCCCAGTGTGGAGGAACTAGCCACTACAATTATTTAAAATTTTAGAAATCAAAATTAGCCCTGTATGAAGATGGGAAAGCCAAAATAATAATGATTAATAATAATAATAATAATAACAACAATAACTAGTGGAAAACATAAGCATGGTAAATACAGTGGCCTTTTAGAACATAGGCATAGACATGTAAGTAGCTTTCTTGTAGTTAAGCCATATTGAATTTAAAACAGAATTAACAATTTAATTTATAATAGCACAAACTGTTATAAACACTCAAGAACATCATTCCCATACCTTTTCCTGAGGACATACCAGGGAACAGTCTTCGGACGGCGGAAATAACTAGAGACATCACCATAAGAATAGCCTTGGCCATTAATTATAGGTACCTGGTAAAAATAAGACAAAACGTAGGTTAAAGCGAAGAGAATGAATGCAGTTGCCATGTATTCTGATGCTATGGATGTAGTGTAGTGATTGAAAATGAGAGAGAATGGCATAGCATAGGCCAAAAATGGCAGTGTTTTTAGCAGTAATCAGTCTTAGTACCATTTTACTGATACTGTTGTGTTTGTACTGTGGAATAGGGTGGCTGAATAATGGTGAGATACTTTAATTGTATCATCCTTTGTTCTTGAGAATGAATATTCTCAAGGTGGAACAAAGACGTGATCTCCAAGAGATTAAAAACCTTGCACTCCTAAATTTGCATTGGAAATATGAGTATGAACTCTCAGGTTGCATATGTACTTTTCAACCATGTTGAAAATTCTTAGAAACAGTGACCAAAGTGACAATGGCATTGCTAGGACCCAGATTTTAGTTTTGATACAGCATTTCCTATTTTCAGAAGTTTGAGTTTCTTGGAGAAATGACTGATTCTTGTTCAGGGGCAGAGGCTGCCGAAGATGAGACTAGAACATGAGGACAAATCAGAGCAATGAAAGTTATCAGAATCTAGTAGGGTTACATCAAAAGGACTCAGTGGCCAACTGGATGGAACCTATACCTGCTAAGGCTGAGCCAATTTGAGCTCCACCTAGGGTAAGATTTGCAATGGATTGAAACCCATCAATATATTTATATCCATGATTTTATAAAGACATTCAAAAATAAAACGAGTGGGTTACATTGTGAAGATGATATGTAGCCGGTTACCTTGAAAATCTAACATATATCTTGCTTTTTGTATGTAAGCAGCAGAGTGTTAACTGAGAATTATACAGTTAGGACAGTTAAATGAACAAATAAAACAATCAAATTAGAACATCACCATTTTGTAGCCCTCAGTGAATTAATGGATATAGGCATTGAATACTCAATGCTGATGACATAAAAAAAGGCAAAAACCAGAAAACATGTACCTCCTGATGAAAAATAGTTGAATTCTAACTGTGGTCTTGCCCAATGAATGAAATCTGATTTTCATCAAGCCCCTGCATTCAGCTGATGATTATCAGAAAATGTGGGGAACTCAGAAACCTGGTTAAGCACAACATAAACATGCAGTAAGTAATGCTCAGACTGTGTAAGCCAGTGTTTGCAACAGATAACTTGTAGTGGAAAACAGGGATGGAATAAGCAAGATGAAAATTTGAAAACACACAAACCAAATACTGACCAGCCTGCTCCCCTACACCAGCTGCATTCCAGCAAAGGAGAGGACTTAACAACCAGCATGCAATGTACCTGACATCTCCAAGTGTCTGCAACCTTACCTTGGTGCCTGTTCGTGTGGCTTCTCACGTTCCTTTCTCCTTTGAATCTCTAGAAGGAGAGAGTTGGTAAATGTGACCCTGTGAGATGGTTGACAGTTACCCTCAACTTGTGAGAGTGGCATTAGGATAGACAAAGAATTTGGCCCAGGATGGACTGGAGGAATTTTTCCAAGGAATGAATCCCTTTGAAGATCCGTGTTGCCATCAAAGACGTGAGAAGACCAGTAGAGTACACAGTATGATGAGAAAATGGAACAGGAACACCACTGTATTTCTTTTCTATCCTTTGCTTTTCTAAATATCAGGAACATGGGCGCCTGGGTGGCTCAGTCAGACCTGACTTCAGCTCAGGTCATGATCTCATGGTTCGTGAGTTCGAGCCCCATGCCAGGCTCTGTGCTGACAGCTCAGAGCCTTGAGCCTGCTTTGAATTCTATGTCTATTTTTCTCTGTGCCCCTCTCCCACTTGCTCTCTGTCTCTCTTTCTCTCTCAAAACTGAATAAATTTTTTTTTAAAAAATACCAAAAACATAAGGGAAAGAAGTTAAAGAGAAATAAAATCATTCAAGATCTTCTAAGTGAGGTGGGCTGCCCAGAGAGCCCACGTGACATCTGCCTCCCCATCCTTGGAGACTGAAAGCTGGAACACCAGATTCCAACTCACTCACTTTTTCATTTTCTGCGAGGTCTGTAAGCATGGCTTGAGTGGCACCACTGAGCTTGGCTGGAAGGAGAACCCAGCAGACTCTGTGATGGATGTAAAGGCTTCAGGTTTTAACCTGAAGTCAGAGATCAGCCAGATGCCTGAATGTAGTGTCTTCCTGGGGTAAATCGATCCCTTACAGAAAAGTCAGAAGAGCCGAATTCTGCCAGGCAAAGAATGGCACGTCCCCAGAAGAGTCCAAACCAACCCTCCTCAAATCCAGGGGTTCGGGACAGCTGAACCCCTGTGTGTTTACATCACATTCTATAGCAAAAACAAGGGAAACTGTTGAGAAGCATTTGTTCGTGGCATCGCAGTAAAAGTAACATCTCAGCACAGGGCCAAGCCATCACAAACATGGTCAAGACGGAACAGTAAACCAAGGACTTTTGAAAATGTAGGAAGCTATAAAAGTCTGAAGGAAAGTACCGTAAGATGCTGGAAAAAAAAAATGTGACAGTGTTGTGCATTCACAAAATATTGGTCAACTTGTTGTTTCTGGTAATTTTGGAAGTGAGAAAATGTACCTAATAAGTTGTTGCACTGGAACAGACATCATCGTGCAAATTGCTGGTGATGTCACCTGGCCCCTCCTAGCTGCGTGTGGTAAGTCATTGATGTAGAAAAAGCAAGTCAATCTGGAGACAGAATTTAGAGAAATTATAGAGTCTGAGAAGCACAGCCTTGGAAAACAAACGTGTGTCTTAACACCGGCTTGTTTAGTGAGAAAGTAATTCCCAAAGTGAGTTAAAAGCCTGGGGAAAAGATCAACTCCAGCACAGTACCAGAAGTCAGTCTCGGGATCGACATGAAATCAACTGCATTGTAGTCTGGCCCCGGGCTAGGAATCCTGCAGTGGTTAAGATAGGGCCTCACAACACCTCTCAGCTGGGAGGAACAGCTGACAGCGTGAGGGCCTTGTTCCCTCACAGCCTTCCATACTCGGGGAAGTAGCGACCGAGTCGAGGAGGCCTCTGTCTCGTGGCTGTAGGTTTCTACCTGGGAGGAGTCTAGGAGGCCTCTGTCTCATGCTTGTAGAGGCCGATCCGTTACCTCTTTGCCTTGCATCTTCAGATCAAGAGGAGCTACATCCAAGTAAAGCCATCTGCACCAGGAGATGATTTAGGAGACGCAGTCTTCTAATTTAAGCCTGACCCTGATGCTGGAATGGCGTCAGGTTTCGGCATCTTGCAAGAGAAGTGAATGTTTGGAAACCAGGTATTGGATGCTGGTCACAAGTCTCCAGACAGCTCCCACTGAACTGCATCTTGTATGCATGCTCTTGTGGGGCCCCCTGGTCCTTGAATTTGGGCTGTCTCCCTGACTTTATTGGTCACGTGATGCTGTGCCCCTCCGTGCCTGAGTCTCAGGGAGGTGTGGAAGCCTTTACTTTTGTGATTTCACAATCCCTGAGCCACTCTGCAAGAAGTCCAGCTTGCCTGCTGACGAGACCACAGGGAGACCTTGAGACTCACTCAGGAAGAGGCTCTGAGGCTATATGGGAATCCCAGATGTGTGGACATGCCTGCAGAGATCAGTCTTGTAAGGATCTGTGACAGGCTGCCAGAAATATAACTGAACCATCATAAATGTCCAATCCAGTCACGCTCTTTCAGATAATATTAGGTGAGCTCAGCTCGCCCACAGAATCATGAGCGATAATAAAATCATCATTTTAATAAATTCCCGAGTGTTAAGATAGATTGTAACATACAGTGAAAAGGCAATACTTACGTTGACTATAATCCCAACCCAATTATGTAATATTAATCTCAGGCACCACCATATCGGTTTGTAAGTTTGCAACAGATGCTGTTCCTCTGAGAAATGAGTCTTTTTCTTCGGGCAGGAAAAGCATACGTATCAATAGTGTGCTGAGCCTAACATGACTCCCCATAGAGAGAAGTGACTTCCTTCTGTGCCTTTATAATTCTCTCGCTTTATATGTAGCTAGGTAGGTAGGCAGGCAAACAGGCAGATAAAGATAGGTGGGTGGATAGCAGATCTGTCGAGATCGCAGTGATCTGTGTAGGCCTGGCATACTCATGTTTTAAACAATTTCTGGGGGTGCCTGGGTGGCTCAGTCGGTTAAGCGTCCAACTTTGGCTCAGGTCATGATCTCACAGTTTGTGAGTTCAGGCTCTGCATCAGGTTCTGTGCTGACAGCTTAGACCCTGGAGCCTGCTTCTGATTGTCTGTCTCCCTCTCTCTTCCCCTCCCTGACTTGTACTGTGTCTCTCTGTCTCTCTCTCTCTCTGTCTCTCTCTCTCTCTCTCTCTCAAAAGTAAACATTAATTTTGTTTTTTAAATTTCTGTATCCCCACTGTGTAACACCTAATAGGTACTGAACAACTGTTGTTGATTGAATGAATAAACTTTGCTTGCAGAATTGTTTAGAACCCTTGGGTGAATTTTGTAAAGAAGAAACATGAAGCCTACATTGTAGAATCACTCACTAACAAAAATGTGTAGTAAGTGTATTAAATATATCCCATCCATCCAACTTTTATATTTAATTATTGAAATCAGTTAGTTTTAAACATCCCTTTTAGTTGGTTTTTGGAAGAAAATTCTGGAATGTGGGAACCATGAATTTTCTTAACATCTTCTGCAGCCAAAGTGCTGACTGCTGATTTGTTCTCCTCTTCCTGTGCCCTGGCCAGCTACAATTTATTGCATAAGAAATAATAAAGTTATTCCTTATAACATTGAAATATTTCAGTAACAAATTACAAGAAATAACAAAAAGGATGCACTAAACATCATGTTGTTGCCTCTGACTTTTTAGCATTTGCAAAAGTTAAAAATCCAACATTTTCCACCTAAGCAGGATCATCATTAAAAAATAACTGGGGTGTCTGGGTGGCTCAGTCATTAAGTGTACCACTTTGGCTCAGGTCATGGTCTTGTAGTCTGTGGGTTCGAGGCTCATGACAGCTCAGAGCCTGGGATCTGCTTCAGATTCTGTCTCTCTCTCTCTCTCTCTCTCTCTCTCTCTCTCTCCCTCTCCCCCCCCCACTTGTGCCCTATCTCTCTCTATCCCTCAAAAGTAAACGTTAAAAACTTTTTTTTTAATAACCCAAAATAGGGGCGATTGGCTGTCTCTGTCAGTTGAGCATGCAACTCTTGATCTCAGGGTCATGAGTTCAAGCCCCACATTGGGCTTGGAACCTACTTTAAAAACGTGGGAAATTATTAGCCCCATAAATAAATATGCTTGTATAGATATATGGTAAGTATCCAGATTGTAGTTCTGTCTCAGTAAAATTTCATCAGCATACTGTGTCATTTGCCAAGGTCTCACTTCTGTGTTTATGGGATCCTCGGACATAAAAGAGTTTTAGTCCCCAAGGAGGATTCAAAATATAAATCAAGCAAAAACACTGATCCTTTGACTCACAGAACCTCAGGGTATAGGAGCATTGGAAGGGGTGTTGGGAAATTTTCTAGATTGAATTTGTGGCCTGTTTGGGGGCTCCCGTTACATCCGTATTACATGGGCACCCAGCTGTGTTTGAGCAGTTTTAGGAATTAGGACCTTCAAAGTCCTACAAAACTGTCATTCTCAGGGGCTAAAAAAAGAAAGCTGTCTACAAAAATATGAATAATTGGCATTTGGAAAAGAATATCTTGCCTTACAGTTTTCAGGCATGAGTACATCAGGAAATAAATTGTGCACACTTCTTGTCAATTCGTGTGACTTGTTTTTTCAAATTAAATTATTTGAAGTTCCTAATGGCTACGACAGGAGGATCAGTATTAATCCAACACCAGTAAGGGAGTTTTTCTGGTATTTGGATAAGTTGAAGAGACCACTCAAACAGGGAAATGATTGATAACTTAGTAAATTCTCTATAGACTAGTCAGCTGAAAACCACACTAAAAAACAGACTCTAAAGATGGAAAATAAGAAAAGTCAATGTTACATCAAAGATAGAAAGTCACCATGCCCTTCACTTATAAAGACAATGAATGTGAACTTCAAACTGTTGCATAAAGATACTTCAAGGCTTTTGGGGATAAAGAAAGGATTTGAAGGTCTTAATAAAATACAAATACCATAAGCATGTTGTCATCTGCAAACCTGAGAAGAGATTAAATCTTTACAAGTGTTTTTCATTAAAAACAAAACAAAACAAGAACTTTGTGCATCTCTGTCCCCATCTTGATATATACCTTTCTTAGCCCAGAGGCAGGCGTATACCATGTACTCAGGGAAATATTTGCTGAAAGACAGGGTGAAAATGGGAATTTTCCTAGTGGCATCCTGAATATAGATAAAATGAATATAATATAATAAATAATTGAACTGAATTAAAGAGGTTGCCCATAGTAATCGCTTTACATTTTTGGAAATGATGGTCTTTGTTGGAATATTCTAATCAGTGTTCCTAAGAAGGCAAATTGGGGGAAAAAATTGGAATTAAGGATATGTACTATCATAGACTTATTTTTTGCAGTTTTATGCTACTAAGCTACAATACCTATTTGGTTTTCAAATATAATTGGAGACATTTGAAAATCATACTATGCTCTTGAATATTGAATAACCTTCTGACTAAGTAGATTCAGAAGTTGAGCTTATGTGGATAAGGTGAGAGCCGTGACCTTCAGTTGTGGGTGAGGTATTAGGCGTGGAATATTCTACGGTGTGGGGGAGACACTCAAGCAAGGTGCGGTGTTGTGTCCAGTGCTGTGATCATTCTGAATCTTCCGGCCAGCTTTGAAAGTGTTTATGTAAAACTTATATAAGTTATCCCGTTATAAATTCATCTCTTGGTCTCTTGGTTATTTCCTGTTATTTCAGTGTTCAGACAAGATGAAATTCAATCGCTTAAAAAGAAATTTACAACCGGGCCAGTGCACAAACCCCAAATTCTGAAATTGCTTTTCTTCTTGGCTTCTGTGGAGAAATATGTCAAGCACATTCTTTCATGTAGGTCCAGAAGTATGATCAGGATGTTGGGATTGTTTTTGATCATTCTAGAGTCTGTAGAATTTT
Organism: Panthera pardus; assembly: GCF_024362965.1. Lineage (NCBI taxonomy): Eukaryota > Metazoa > Chordata > Mammalia > Carnivora > Felidae > Panthera > Panthera pardus. The sequence continues at coordinate 123,265,326 of NW_026526843.1, forward strand.
CCTCATATTAGCTGTGAGGTATGGATGCCACGTAGTCTGAGCTTCGTACACTGTCTAGCCAGGTAAGGAACAGGAGTTAGCCCTCGTCCAGGATACAAAAGAGCACAGTTAATTCAGTAGGATGCATGGCCAGTGAAACGATACTCGTAGAAGCTGCAATATTAGCATCACGCACAGTCTACAGAGGCATAGAGTCCTATAAATGTCTTTGAAGTGTCTTGTGAGTTGTGATAGTGGCCGATGGGAAGATTATGAAACCGTGTTCAGAAGAGAATGTAGCTGCATATCTATCAGTTCGGTGCATCACGTGCTGTAACTGTGTCGTTGGAGCATCCCGGATTTGACTGGCATCCTTGAACTTAGTATTTGTACCTGGAACACAGCAGCCCAGGCTGTTCCCCAGCCCTCTTCTAAAGTAGTTGAATTTGTAACTCCTGGCAAAAATATGGGTTCGGGATAGCACAGACGCCTTGAAAAATTCGTCCTGGATGACTGCACCCACATCCTCCATTTCAGGCCTCACTTTGGGGCCTCACTTTGCTTGCTTCGTTAAATCAAGGAATATATACACACAGGAAGTTGAATTTTCCATTTGAACCTTTATTCCCAGCCCCAAACTGGAAACTTTCCAAATACCCATCAGTAGAAAAATAAATGATCTTATATTCATGGTTATATGCCATGGATAATTATAGCAAACACCTTAAAGGGACGCATACCATGGATGAATCTTATCAGTCTGATAATAAGCACGGGAGGACATAAAAACCTGCCTTCTGTGTGTCAATTAGACAGCAGGAACCTTCTTCTGTGTGTCAATTAGAAAGCAGGAACCTTCTAAGTAGATTCAGAAGTTGAGCTTTTGTGGATAAGGTGAGAGCCGTGACCTTCAGTTGTGGGTGAGGTATTAGGCGTGGAATATTCTACGGTGTGGGGGAGAGACTCAAGCAAGGTGCGGTGTTGTGTCCAGTGCTGTGATCATTCTGAATCTTCCGGCCAACTGCACCTGTACCTCCCTGTCATCACATACCCCGGTCTGCCAGCACGAACCACAGGGAGCCCCATCTCTTCTGGGTACGCCCGGGAGCCCAATACCATCATACGCAGTCCCCTCGGAAGGAAGCTTTGATGTGAATACATCAGTATCTGATGTATTGTAGTCCCAATGACCACCTGTTTAACCTGCTGTGTGTATCTGCCTTGTCAGCCTTGCTGATGCCTCTTAGAAGTCTATACAGGGACATGTCATTTATCCACAGCTGTTTCCAAGTTCAGTGTTTTGGATTATCTCACTCAACCTTTCCAAAACTGTTCTCTTATTATTATGAATAGTGCCATGCCAATGACTATGCTTCTTATATGTTTTCTTCCTAGGATTTATACAGCTGTAGAATATTGCCACCGAAGGCAAGTGAAGACATGATCTCCAAACCCAGCTTTTTCAGGTAAGGAAACTAATATTCAGAGAGGTTACAGCAACTATCCCGAAACACAGGGCTGTTGATGGTGAAAGGTATTGTTAAACGGCCAAAGGTATATTAATACCCTCATGTTCCTTCTTCCGTTATAAGACTGCGAGGTTTTTCATGGGTCTGTTTTGTTAACCACATCTAAATTAGATTCTTTAAAGATTTTCATTAAGTTCAAATTATACCCAACTCACACTAATATTTTTCAGTGTCAAAATCTATGGAATATTTAAAAACATTCGAATTCGAACCTGCTTAAAACACATTTTTAAATGTCTTTTAAATATCTTAGAATTATGTCTTATGTGCTAGAAATTGTAGTCCTCATAAAGTGTTTTAGTCTGCTTTCTTATTTAGCACTTTTTTTAAAGTTTGTTTATTTATTTATATATATTTATTTATTTATTTTTGAGAGAGAGAGAGAGAGAGAGAGAGAGAGGGAGCAAGCGGACAGAGGAGGGGGAGAGAGAGGGACACACAGATTCTGAAGCAGGCTCCAGGCCCTGAGCTGTCAGCACAGAGCCCGGCGCAGGGCTTGAACCCACGGATCGTGAGATCATGATCTGAGCTGAAATCAAGAGTCAGACACTTAACCAAGTGAGCCACCCAGGAACCCCTCTTATTTTAATACTTTATCAGCGTCATTTTCCATAACACCAAATGTGTAAATTGTAAGTTAATGGTTGTCTTTCCATGGAAATAGCAAAACCTCATCTACTAATCTCTTTTGTGGGCCCTTGACAGTTCTTACTGCTATGAATGTTTCCTGACACGTAACTTTTGATTTGTTAAAACAGTTTCCTTTTGGCAAAGGTTCAGGAAGAAGGTTTTGCGATTACTATTTCGAGAATGAATAAAATGTTGTGCAAAAGACAGAGGAGTCAATAGACAAGGAGAGGCCTCTGGGCGAGTTCCACCTTGTCCCTGTATAGTCACAGCACTTCAGCAAGCTACTGAACCTTTGGAACTTCCCTTTTCTTATTAGGAAATGAGTGTAGTCACGCGTTTCTAACAGGAATGTTATTAGGACAGTTTGCAAATAAAATATTCTGTCCAGTGGTAAAATACAGCAAGTGCTCGATGAATGATGTGTAATATTTTCTTTATGGGTCTTCCAATATTGTTTTCCAAAGCATTATGATATTTTACTTTCCTAACATCCACCTGGGATACATCTCTTCGTAACATACTGGTTTATGTATTGGGCCTACATTTATACCTGAACTTTGCTCTGAGTTTGATTCCTCTAATTGTCTCCCTCGTTTTGTCCTTCTTAGATGAATCAAGTAGTTACTACATTACATTAAAAAAAAAAAAAAGTAATGGATAAAGAGACTATCTATCCTATTAATTGATTAAAACACCAGATAATATTGTCATGAATATGTATCCGACTTAGATGGCCCATGAGAATCCCTAGCTGGCACCCCATTTCTCTAAACATGTGAACGTATAATATTGCATCCTGGACATTCAGAATACAGAAAAAAAGGCATTTAAACCACAGAGAATCTGAAGAGATATTTGGGGATTCTCTCCTTGCGTTTGAAGAAAACTGGAGATACTGTAATGTTTGGGGGGCATCGTACTGCTTCTGTTCTGAGACACTGAGGTCAGCCATGTGTAATGACAGTTTCGAGAACATGGCACGTTTAGGAGCCACGTACAGGAGTTCAAGAGCATGGGTGATGCTGATGTGCTGCATGTGACCATATGCTATTTCAACTCAGAAACACCATTCCCGGTGATTCTTTTTTTTAAAAGATTTTATTTTTTTTCGGGCAGTTTTAGGTTCCTAACAAAATTGGGAGGGAGGTACAGAGGTTTCTCATATACCCCCTGCCCCTCACACGTACACAGTCTCCCCAGTTATCAGCATCACTTACCAGAATGGTACATTTTTTACTGAAGATGCATCATACTCCCCCCAACATCCACAGCTTACCATAGAGTTCACTCTTGGTGCTGTACATTCGGTGGTTTTGGACAAATGGACAGTGACACGTATGGCCCATTATGATGTCAAACAGACCAGTTTCACTGCCTTAGGAATACTCTCTGCTTCCCTATTCAACCCCCGACCCCCTAACCTGACGCTTTTGGGAAAAAAAAATAATAAATGTTTTTCATTGAAAGTCACACGTGATAATGAAGTACAGAAGAAGAGAAGAATCAGAAAATTATCCATGCCCTTGAGTCTGTGAACAGTCTCTTCTATCCTTTATAAATGCACAGGCTTGAGCACACAGGCTCCTGTTTTCACCTTGTGTGGTCAGACCGATGCGTGCTTCTTGGAGCAACCTAACATTGGCTTTCCCACTGACCTCTAGTGCGTCAACTAATGTCTTAGGTGCAGAAAATATAAGGGCAAGCATTGTAATTGGTTTTCCTTGTTGTTACTCTTGGTTTATTTTCTTGTGGGAATGTAAGGAAAAATATATATTAGAGACGTGTGCATAGTGCAGTATCACACATAAATGGTCACTGATTTGACTTTTAAAATATGTGAGTAGTCTGTAATCCTTTTCATGGTCCGCTGAGACTGTTTTCTATTTTAATGTATCTGATGCAGTGTGCCCTTTTCACAGAGTCATTTTGTTTTGAAAAGATACAGAGAAGTTAGCACTTTGTGGCGTTACAAAGCTACGAAAACTCATGTCCGCAATCAAATGAATAATTACATATCCTCCTAACTAAATGTGTAAAAGTACACCAATGTTTATGGTTTTAACTTGCAAGTAAGAAAAAGAAACTTTTCTGCCTCAGGATGCTCATGAGAACTGATTTTTGTGTTTTTGGCAGTGTCTTTTGGGTGGATGCATATTACTGTCATCTTTCTAAAGAATTAAATGCAAATTGGAAACTAAGGGAAGAGAAATAAAATGCCACAGAAATTGCAAAGGAAGATTTATCACTTGAATATTATGAACAGTGTTGCTCAACCTTGCGATCTCTGCAACCATGATTCTCAGACATCTAAGATTAACAGAATTGAGATTGGCTGGTAAATTTCAGACTCTAGAAAGCCTCAGATAAGATGATGTGAGCATGACTCATTAACATTAAATCAGTCACTGACTTAAAAATGTTTAAGTAGATTGTACAAAATAATATTTTATTAATGCTTTCCAGTGGGAAGGAGCAAGGAGGAAATAGAAAAATATGCAAGAAAAACTCCCTTGATCTTTTCAAGTAATATGGCATGCTCGCTGTAATTGTATTATTATTAATGTGCATGTATGAGACTGGGATCAAGAGCTAATTAGATGTTTGAAGATTCAGATGATCTGAAACTATGCCAATAATGAGAGGGAGAGGCAAACTCACCCAATTAAATGAGCAGCACGCCCTGAAACTTGGAGAAAATGCAGCAGTATTAAAACTGATTTTAGCATGGAGAACAGTGTTCCAAAATCCAGGAAAACATTAAGCCTTTGGAGGAGATACTGTATTTTCACAAGGTCTTCTATTTGGAAATCAACTTTACTGATCTGTGGTGCTCGTTCAGCTGTACTGATGGAAGAGAATGGCCAGTTGATTGGGAAAACAAGTTCAAAAGGGGTCCATGAGTTTTTAACTGAATGAAATATTTTTAAGCCACTATAATACAGCTCAGTTTTAACAACATTAATTTGTGCGCCTCATTTCAGCTTTACTGTGTTCTTAGGGAGATGGAAAGTTTGCAATTTGTAAATAGGCCCGATATGCCCATTATGTGATTGTGGGTCCATTTCAAGGGTAGATTTTAGAGATGGACTTAGTTGTTTCTGTGACCTTTATGGAGTATGTGGCATGTTAAAGGCAAGACATCAAACATTGGGGCCCGCCTTTGGCTGCAGGCGGTAGACGGCATAGGTCAATACTAGTGTTATACGTATGATGGCCCTAGGCCAGAAGATCTTTCTGTCCATTGGACAATATATTGCATGTGTCCCATGTCCGTAGCTTTGTTTCTTCAAGTCGTTGTTTTCTCTAGCCTCTTGCACATTAAGGTCCACAAGAGACTTACTTGTAAAAAGGCTTGTGTGGGCTCTCACTCGGGCGGCCAGGGGTAGGAAGGTTGTGGGAAATGCCTCTCTGTTTCTTAAAGGTCATTTTTTAAAGTTGATTTGAATGTGCATTCAGAGCCCAGACTGTTGTCTTGAGTCATAAACAGAATGGGGTTCCATCCCTATTGTTTTTCTCTCTTCTCTTCCATTAGCAAGACCTTTTGGAGCTGTAAGGTAGAAATATGCAGTTACTTTCCAGTACATTTTAGAAATCCCTCTGCACAGTTCACTCTGAGAACACTCACAGTGCATTGGAAATGAGCATTTTCCCCGAGTGGCGACTCACATTATAGTCTGGAGAAAATGTTGCAGGCACCCCCACTTTAAATTAATAAAAGGTGGCTGTGGTCCTGCCGAAGGCTCCATGTTGGCTTGCAACTAAGGATGTCAGCTGGTTGATGTTTGTTTCTTATAAAGTGGCCAATATGTGGTTTGGAGCTGTGATGAAGGGAAATTTTTGTAAGAGTAAGAAACCATCCTTCTGCTTTGTAATAATCCAGGAATGTATAAATACTCACAAGCCTAAGACATTGTAATATTATGCCTGAAAACAAATACTAAGAGGAGCATCCTGTCTCTGTTGCCTTCATCTAGTTTTCATGAATGTAGCCAGTGATGAAGGCAGTAAATTAATGTACAAAACCAGAGAAGAGGAAGGGAGCTGTGAGTTGACCACGATGGTGTATCCAGACATGACAGACCTGTAAAACCCGTAGCACGGCAACCCTGGACTTAGCCGGTACAAGTCCTCAGTTGGGCACACACCCTGTGCCATCAGTCCCATAAACATTGTGAGCACATGCTTGCTCACATAACTTACTCAGTTACTTACCACCTTCAGTCATGTTATGACTTTTATGCAGTCCATTCCATTTTTATTTTAGTTGTTGTTTCCCTTAAAGGTCCATGAATTTTGAGTCCTAATTTGGATGGTTTGCTTCCAGGATGGCTTCTCGGATGTTGTTTCCTTCCTTCCCTCCCTTCCCTCCCTACCCTTGCCTTCCTTCCCTTCCTTGCCTTCCTTCCCTCCCTACCCTTGCCTTCCTTCCCTTCCTTCCCTCCCTACCCTTCCTTCCCTTCCCTTCCCTTCCCTTCCCTTCCCTTCCCTTCCCTTCTTTTCCTCTCTTTCCTCCCTCCTGGGTTAGTTCACCCATTTTTCTCACCCAGACATTCTCTTCTTTATATGTAATACTTGTTTTCCTGAACTATATCTTCAAGTTATGTCACCAAGGAGACTGTATAGGACATAAATTTCATGAAGCCTGACTATATTTATGCTTTGCTTCGTCAGGCTTGATTAATAGTTTGACTTGGTTTGTATCATTTTTCCTAAGGACCCTGAGATGCCGCCTTTCTACAACCACACTCACATGTGAAATGTCTAAAGCCAATCTTAATCTCATTCATTTGTACATCATCTCTCCTGATTATATATTCTACTCTCTGTGAGGTTTATTTCTTCTTGATGTCCTGAAACTTCACAAGGATTTGAGTTCTCATGCATTCATGCTACCTTTGACCCAAAATCATGAGTTTAATGATTTTATATTTTAAAAATAAGTTACTCCCTTTTGTTTTTTTTCTTTCTATAAGCTGGTCTGGTATGATAGAAGCTCTTGATTGAGCAACTAAATCCCTTATACCTCAAATGGTGTGTTTATTTTTTCGCTCTATTTTCTGTGACTTTCCTTACTTTGTCTACCATTCTACCAAGGAATTATTTCCATTCTTATATTTTAAATTTCCAAGTATTCTTTCTGGCTTTCTCATTATTTAATGCCTTTTCATATAAATCTAATTTTTGTTAATGGATGGAAAATGATTTGAAAATTATCGAGGGCTAGGTCAGTGTGTGTGTGTGTGTGTGTGTTAGGGAGAGAGAGAGAGAGAGAGAGCGCAAGAGAGAGAGAGGCATTCTGTTCCCTAAATCATATGTTTCTTTTGAGATCAGTTGTATCTTTAAATTTTTTTAAATATTTATTTATTTTTGAGACAGAGACAGAGCATGAATGGGGGAAGGTCAGAGAGAGGGAGACACAGAATCCGAAGTAGGCTCCAGGCTCTGAGCTGTCAGCACAGAGCCTGACTCAGGGCTCGAACTCACAAACTGTGAGATCATGACCAGAGCTGAAGTCGGATGCTTAACTGACTGAGCCACCCAGGCACCCCAATTCTGTCTTTAATGTACAGTTTTTTGATTATCATTGATTTTGGAGAGAGAGTGTGCATAAGTGGGGGAGAGGGGCAGAGGGAGAGGAATCCCAAGCAGGCTCCACTCTCAGCACAGAGCCTGACATAGGGCTCCATTCCATGACCCTGGGATCATGACCTGAGCCGAAATCAAGAGGTGGACATTTAACCGACTGAGCCAGCCAGGTGCCCCTGTTTTGTTTTGTTTTCTTTCCCTGGTCTTCTGCCTAACTTCTCTTTGACTAATGCCTTGGAGTTGTCAGAAGATAGGGTTGGGGGTACAAAGTGAATGATGGGACTTTCATGATGTTCCATTTTCCCACTACTTTTCCCCAGTGACTGTGAAAGCCATCCAGGTATTCAGTCCAGATGAGCAATTTGCAGACTAAAAGGTCTTGTTGGATTGAGCTTTTGAGGGTTGGATTGAATATCAGAAAGTTCCTGAATGATGGAATAAGGATGTCCTTTTCTGTGGGATCCCAGAAATGGCCCTGGTTGTTCATTTCCTCCAGGCACTCTGTCAGCTTAGAAGGACAGGAGCCCTTTGGTGTTTGTTTTCTGTGGGGCTGAGGAGGCAGGGTGAGAAACGCCTAGGAAATCTGCCCTGTAGCCAACCTCCATTACCCAGGTCCTGTCCCACCCACGAACCTCTGCTCCATGTCTCTGAGTCTGATTTTCACTATACAATCAAGCATATCTCCTACAAGCTGGGTTGCAGGGCTCAGTTTCTTACACTTAATAGTCCTTCCAGAAACCTGGTGGAATCTGTTGTTCAGAGCTGACCACCTCCTACTTTTCCTTCTTGGCTGTTGCTATCGCTCTTCTTAAATGGTCCTCCTGGGGGCGCCCGGGGGGCTCACTCGGTTGAGCGTCCGGCTTTGGCTCAGGTCATGATCTCATGGGTGGTGGGTTGGAGCCCCACATCGGGCTCTGTGCTGACAGCTTGGAGCCTGGAGCCTGGAGCCTGCTTCTGATTCTGTGTCTCCGTCTCTCTCTGCTTCTCCCCCACCCACACTCTGTCTCTCTCTCTCTCTCTCTCTCAAAGATAAATAAACATTAAGAAAAAAAAATTTTAAGGGGCATGCTGGAAGAGTGATTTCTGTGTGATGATTCAAACCTGACACACTCAGAACACACTTTGCACAATGACCCCCACATTTCATGAACTTTTTTTCTTCTCCTATAAAATGAAGAGATTGGACAAATCATCTGTAACCTTCCTTCCATAATCATGGCCTTTATCCTGTTGCTGTCACATACTATAGGCAAACATCTAAAACACTAACTGAACTCTTCGCCTTTTAGAAATTTGATTCACAACCAAAAACATAGAAATTACTAATGGTAGCCTATTCCTATGAAATGTTGCCATTTCATATGACATTTCACACTTATAACTTGACCTTATTTTATTGGTAATAAGCTTCACAAGTAAAAAGATAGCCTTCTGAAAGCACAGAGTATAAAAATACTTGTATAGATTTTAAGAAAAGTATTTTGATTCTGTAAGTTTGAAAGGACATCTCAAACACTTACTTTTTAAGCAGTTTTATTTTAAACGCCAATTGTTTTGTTTTAGCTTTTTTCTGGAATAATGGAAATGGAAGTTCCGATTCTGCCTAATGCACTGAAGGCTACAGAATTATATATTATCTCTTTTCAAATAAAAGCAAAGACAGTGCCTTCCCTGTAAGGGTTCTTAGATTTTGGAGTTTGCGTCCGTCCAGCATTTGCCAGATTTATTTCACATCTGACCCCTACTGTTTGCCTAAATTAGATTGGAAATTGAAGAACAGAGGATGCCTGGAGCAAAAGAACACATTTTTTTTGGATGTTTGAGCAAAGCAGCAGAGGAAACATCAGCTGGGCATTGTGACCTAGGACTCATTGAATCAGCCTGGGAATTGCTAATAGAAATGGGCCTCATATGTGAAGAAAGCATAAAGACTTAATTTCTGCAAAATGTGCAACCTGACGGTAAGGTATTTGTATTTCATTTAACATCACTACTAGGAAGTAGCCACTCCTGGCTTTTCGTGTTTTTATACCACTTTATTCTTTCCTTTTTCCCTTTCTTTGAAAAGTCAACAAACAAAGAACAGCCACAACAACAAAAACACAGATCATTTGGTGCATAATGTCCTATAATGTGGCATTTTTTTAACGTCGGTATCGTGTATGTATTTTGAGGAGACCGTCAACGTCTTCACATACTCCTTACTACTTGCGTGGATTCGTCATTTTGGGGAATCAACCCAAGCTAAGACGTTGAAGCAAGTGCTGGAAGGAATACAGGATGAATATAATATAGATTTTGCCTTTTACCGTCTTAAAAGGGCTACAAGACAGGCCAGATCATGAGGCATAGACTTCCAAGGGCCACATTCTTGCGCCATAGAAACTAAAAGTGGAAAAGACACTCATATCACGTAAGAGGTCTTCATGTGGTAGGTCACATCTGAACTCAGTGTCAAGAATGGGCAGTATCTTGGCCTGTATTTCACCTATACAGCTGTGCCAGGACACAAGTTAGAACATGCTAGAAGAAGAGCAAGTACATCAGTTTGATCGGAGCAGTGGGTGATGTCAGGAGAAGGGCAATAATGCCAGAAAGGTAGACTGCAGGTGGGTTTGGAGACTTTGAGGACCATCCGGAGGATTTTACAGTTCATAAAGTATGTAATAATTCATGCATGGCTTTTGATTCGCACCGTAGCATGGTCACAGCTGTGTTTCTGGAAGGAGAATCCTAGCGGTGGAGGTTAAGGAGGAGCTCAGAGCAGAGACCGGAGATCAGGAGGGAGGAGGTTGTTAGAGAAATTTAACTAAAGTCCAGGCCAAAAACCAGGAAGGGGTGGACTTGAGAAATGTGTAGATGCTTAGGGTCTCACAAAGCCGAAGTCAAAGTGCCATGCAAGGCTAGGCTCTTACCTTCACGCGGTGGAGACTGGGTCTCCGCGCTCGTTCACGTGCTCAAAGAATCCAGCTCCTTGTAGGACGCAGGACCTTGCTTTGTGGCTGGGTGTTGGGCAGGGACCACTCTTACCTGTTCCTACGTGTGGCCCCTTTGTTTTCAAAGCAAGCCATGATGCATTGACACCTTCTCATGCTTGGGATATCTGTGACCTTCCCTTCTGCTAATGAACCAGGGAAAGAGCCCTACTTATAAAGGACTCATGTGACACGATTGGACCCACTAGGATAACCGCCCTTTTACCTAACTCAAAATCAAATGATCAGTGACCTTATTTACATCTTCCAGAAACTCTTTGGCCTTGCACAGGATGTGCTCTCTTACAATTGTACTTCTGGGGATCAGAGCAGGGACTCTGGTGTTCCCGGCACCTTACAACTCCGCCTGCCATAGCATCTCGTAAGGGATGACTCTTCTGCAGGAGGGGCACATCTGTGCCACTTTCTCCTTCACACCAGCTGTGTGATTGGTTGCCTTTTACATTTTAACTTAAGAGACAAAGGGAAAGGAAATGCACCGGTGAGAGATAAAGAGCTACAATAAGGCATGACTGTTATCCTGAAATAATGCTGTCTCTGAAAAGTGTGGGGTAAGCACATATGCTGTGAGTTGGCACAGAATCAGCTTGTCAGGGGCTGGGAAGATACTCAGAAATGAAGGAATCTGTCACCACTCAACTCATGCCAACAAAAACGTCAGACCACATCAGCAGTGAGGGTAGTTCTGGGCTGCAGTAATGTGACAAAAATAGAGAATTATAAGTGGAGAAGATTTCAAAACTGGCCAGATCTACAACCTGAGAATTATAGTGCTTATTTTATGCCTGCAAGATGAAAAAGACAGTCATTTGAAATTTATAACAGTTGCAAGTGTGAAATTCTGACTTTCTGTGTGTATGTGACTATTATCGAGTCTTCTGTCTCCTAGAGATGGATGGAAATTCATAGACTATTCACCTCCATCTGTCTCTCTGCGCTGCAGAACCATTGCATTTCATTCAAGCTTCATTTTGTCTTCTAATCTCTTGCTGTTCTCATTAAGAGAAATTGCTGAAGTGAATTCTATGATGGGGAATCAACTTGGCTCCATGTTTTGGAAAGCAAAAGGACTAGAGAGGCAGAAATGGAATCGATAGTGAATGGAAATAGAATTTCTAATGGGACTTGTTCTTTGAGATTTTTTTTTTAACTTAGATACCATAACACCACATTGCAATGGCCAGTCATGGTGTTGGAGCCAATGCTATAAAGACCACTGTCTGACCAGTCAGTAGGGCCCCCTAAGGACATCGAGACAAATCAGAAAGCACGTATTCATTGTTTATAATTCACTTTTGTTCTCGACCTTCCCCCCTCCTCTCTCCACATATTCTGCCATCTCTTTTTTAAAAACCTCTTTATCATTGGGGCACGGAGATGGCTCAGTCAGTTGAGCATCCGACTCTTGATTTCAGCTCAGGTCATGATCTCATGGTTTGTGAGTTCGAGTCCCACATCAGGCTCCACGCTGATGGTGCGGAGCCTACTTGGGATTCTCTCTCTCCCTCTCTCTCTCTGTCCCTCCCCTGCCCGCCCACTCGCTCTCTCTCTCTCTCTCTCTCTCAAGAAATAAATAAATAAAAACTTAAAAAGCTCCTTATCATTTAATTGTTTAGGTTTTCTAGGAGTTCAAAAACTGTCATAGAATCTTCAGTCTTTCTTTGTCACACATTTATATGAAACCTCTTGTAAGTTTTCTTTTGATCAACATGGTTATATTTATTTTCAACATATTCCTTCTTGGGGTGAGACATTTCATAGCGAGCTATGGCTTTTATGACCACTGATTATCATAATTTCAGAAATGCTGCCACTATATAAGTAGCATATTTCAAATCAATCCAAGCTGGCATAAAACTCCATTTATGACATTCATAATAGACATACATAACTACAGGACCACTATTTATCTTTTTAAACCTAGCCTACTAGAAACTAAACATGTATAAAGACTGATAGACTAAAAAAAGTTGAAAGACACTTTTGAGAAGTGTGAATTTTTCTTCATAGGAGGCAGATTTCACACACACACACACACACACACACACATATATATACAAGTGGAGTTAAGTGTTTGTTTTTTTTAAAATAAGCTCTAGATTCGCACTCTACTCTCTTTAATATGGGGATGTGGTACAATTAATGGAATTATATCACATTTTAAATTCAAATCACATTGTTTCTGCTTGTCTCAAATCTTGTTTTAGACATTAGATATTTAATTGAATTGGTGAAGAAGCAAGTTATTTAAATATAGGTATTTTATAATGTCTAATTCAAAGATGATGGCATTAAAGTGGCATTTTGTGAGATATTGTAAACACACTGCTCTACAACATTTCTTAGTTGTTCGGATTTAGAATAAAATCCCAACATTAAAGTTGAAGTACTTCCCATACTGTGTTTCACATTTTGTTCTTGGCCCCAGGGAAAGTCACTTTGGAATGTAGTCAGTGTTTTTCCTTGTGGGAATGGGAAAGATGTGTGTAGGGTTATTTGCCTACATTTTCCCAAAGGAAACTTTAAAACCTTAAATGTAGCCTCCAGCTAGTGGTCGTCTTAGTTTTCTAGAACTAAAGCATGGATAAATTGTGAACCCGAGAAGTGTATCTTGATGCCCAGAGAAAAGCTGGCTCAGAGCTGTGGAATGCTCTGGAATCCATGCTTGGATGCCTATGGTTGGTAGAAGGAACAGAGAAGTGAGATTGGAGAGGGGAAATTCCAGCCCATGAAACAGGCAGCATGGAATGACAAATTAACAGTCAAATACTGTTTCAGATATGATTTTACCCCAGAGAAAAATTACATCTCTTCTTTCTCCACATGTCACAGAACTGAAAAGTCCCAAACACCATTTCCCAATCCCAGAGACAATTTCTTTTTTCTTAAAATGAAGTGAAACGTGTCTTGGTCGAGATGGCACTTAATTATGTTTTTGCTGTTGCTGAAAGGGGCCACAGGTGACCTCAGGACAAGCATTTGGAAAGCAGAGATGTGAGGACGTATGGCCATCTTGGTGATGATCAGCACCTCAAGGGACTGGACAGAGCCCAGGATTTGCTTATATCCTGAAAACATGACATGAGCTAAGACATAAACAGGAAGATTTAGATGTACAAACACACTCACAACTAAACAGGTCTTCTCTCTAAGTAGGAAAGCAGGACCTAAGAAATTCTTGGGCACAACCACCCTTTCACACACAAGTCAATTATTATGAGTAATATTACACCATATTCATGGTTTTAAAATCACTTTGATTCTCAATGATTGTGGATTACTGACATATGTTTGTGTTTTGGTCTCTCAGTGTGGTCTTAAAAATTTTAAAGTGTCACCCATTCAAGAGTGAACCATTGGGTATGACGAATGGCTCGTCAAAGGTGTTTAAAGTTCTTAGAATTACTGGCAAGCATTGTAAGAGAGATAAGACTGTCTTTAAATCAGAAGTGTTTATTTATTATTATTTTTTTAATATGAAATTTATTGTCAAATTGGTTTCCATACAACACCCAGTGCTCATCCCAACAGGTGCCCTCCTCAATGCCCATCACCCACCCTCCCCACCCTCCCACCCCCGATCAACCCTCAGTTTATTCTCAGTTTTTAAGAGTCTCTTATGGTTTGGTTCTCTCCCTAACGTTTTTTTTCCTTCCCCTCCCCCATGGTCTTCTGCTAAGTTTCTCAGGATCCACATAAGAGTGAAAGCATATGGTATCTGTCTTTCTCTGTAGGACTTATTTCACTTAGCATCACACTCTCCACTTCCATCCACGTTGCTACAAAGGGCCATATTTCATTCTTTCTCATTGCCAAGTAGTATTCCATCGTGTATATAAACCACAATTTCTTTGTCCATTCATCAGTTGATGGACAGAAGTGTTTAAAATACAATTGTTTAAGATACTTTAGAACCTGAATGTTCAGTAGGGTACAGCTGATTGTATAGCATCACTGTTTATGGGTTTAAAAGTAAGCCGAGGACAACCTCACCATGTGTACGCTGTCCTCCCAGATCCTGGGTATGCATCTGGGCTCGAACCTTCCCTGAAGAACTCTGACAGGAGCAGTGCATGTTTTATGCGTATTTTCCCATTTCTTCACGTGTCTGATCCCACGGTTAGGATTCCTCTTTACCTGTTAGAGAAACGTCAGTAATCTGTCGATGCCCCTCACTGTTGTTTCAAAACTGCTATCGTATTTTTTCACAAAATCAACTGTTTCATCATACTTTGGCAGAAGGGTGGGTTGACGAGTGTGTCTAGTGTATCAAGTTAATGCAAGCTCAACACAGACCACTGTAGCTTTTCTTAAACTTTGTGCTGAGATGTCTCACACACCTTGCCTATGTTGCCCAATGTATTAGTTATTAGTTATCTATTGCTGTGTGGAAAATTACCACATAATGTCGTGGTGTTTGAAACAACCAAAACTCATGTATTATTCACATCATCTGTGGATCAGGGGTCTGGGAAGGGTTTACCTGGTCCTTGGCTTTGGGGTTTCTCACAGGCTGCCATCAAGATGTCTGTGAGGGCTGTATTCTCAGGGCTTGACTGCCAAGAGTTGATTCTAAGCACAAACGGTTGTTGGCAGCCTTCAATTCTTCACCAGTTGTTGGGCTGTGAGCCTCATTTCTCTGCTGGATGTTGGCTGAATGCTGCTCCCAGGATCTTGCCATGTAGGCCTGTCCAACATGGCAACTTGCTTGATCGAAGCCTGCGGTCCTAGAACACAGTGTAGAACGTGTGTGAGCAAGGTGGAGGTCATCATGTTTAGTAGCCTCGTTGGAGAAGTGTCCTTTGCCATGTTCAAGTCACTGGTCAAGCACCGCACTGAAGAAGGGGGGTGATATGAGGGCATAAATACCAGAGGTGGGAACCACAGGGTGGGGAGTGCGGTCTTACAGTTGGCTCACCCCATTTGTGTCATGCCCTCTCACTTTCCATGTTAAAGTTTTGAGGCAGACATCTCTTTCTGTGGAAGCTCTTCCTTAAAGTAGACTGGTCATAAATACTAAATGTCCCCCCACCCCCAGAAATGAAAGACTCCTTTCTTGCATATTCCTGGAATTAGGATGTCTCTCCCCCTTTAGGGATTATGTGGCCCCATGCTACTCATAGTGTATGCTATGGATCACCTGGGAGCTCATTAAGATACGAATTCTCAGGTTTCACCCTAAAACTAGAATCAGCATTTTAGTGCGTTGCCCAGGTGACTTGTGTACACATTGAAGTTTGACAGGTATTGATCTAGTCTGGTGCTTCTTACCATAGCTGCACATTGGACTCATCCAGGAAGTTTTAACAGTACATGTATCTGGGTCACATCTTCAGGGGGTTGCATTTTATTAGCCTAAAACATGGCCTGCACAAGTTCCTTACATGAGTCTGGGTATAGCTATATAGCTAGGATACAGAAGTGTTAATGTATTCTAGCGAGCATTGTAATAATCCTCGATAGAGAGGAAAATTCCAAACAATTTTGCATATATCATTAAAAAAATTTTTAATGTTTACTTATTTTTGAGAGACAGAGAGAGAAACAGAGAGAGAGGGAGACACAGAATCTGAAGCAGCCTCCAGGCTCTGAGCTGTCAGCACAGAGCCTGACATGGGGCTCAAACTCACGAACCATGAGTTCATGACCTGAGTCAAAGTTGGATGCTTAACCGACGGAGCCACGTAGGCACCCCTGCATGTATCATTTTTAATTTGTTTTTATGTAAAATGAAGTTAAATTAAAAATTTTTTGAAGGGTGCCTGGGTGGCCCAGTCAGTTGAATGTCCAACTTTTGATTTCAGCTTGGGTCATTATCTCATGGTTCATGAGTTTGAGCCCCACATCAGGCTCTGCACTAACGGTGTGGAGCCTGCTTGGGATTCTCTGTCTCCCTCTCTCCATGCTGCTCTCTCTCAAAAATAAATAAATAAACAAATTTTTTTTTGTCATATGGTAGAGTTGTAGATGCCTTATGCCAGTCTGGTTTAATTTTAGTGCTTCATCTTGATCACAAATGAATGAAGACAAACATTTCCTGAAATTCTTGATAATTTGCCTACAAATGAAAGATTTTAAAATCTGAAAGGAGACTATTGGACCACTTTGAGAAGGCATGTTGTCAATTTTTATTGTTGATATGGCTTAGTAAGTGTAGAGAACCATCAAGTTGCATACTGGTTCCATTCCTTAAGAGGTGCAAGTTGGGTTTGTAGTTGTCCAAGGACATCTAAATTCAAGTCTAAAAATTCGCTTAGTTGAAGGGGTGGATTAGCCATCAGCTGATATATAAATTGTGATATTATAAATATTAGTATTTAATTTGAAAAATATCCTGAACACCGAGTCTGCCTTAAGACTCAAAATGAAGAGACACGTATAAGAAATATGTCCATTTATACAGAAGGTACATTCACTTTGGAGAAATAGATATGACCTTTATAATTCAGCTCTCTGTTTAATTGAACACAGTGGGGGAGAAAAAGCTACACAGGACCAAATGAGCACTGAACGGGGGGACAGGAGCTAGAGGTGGATGGGGGAAAGTGCCCTCAGGCCTCCAGGTTCAACTGGGGACACACAGCGTAAGTGGATACCTCCCTGGTGACACGGGTGTGGCAGGGAGAGTGAGAAGGAAGAGTCACTGTATTATTGGCTTTTTGGAGTAGAAAGGGGCTAGGAATAGGAAGAATCGACGACCAGTAAGAATGGAGAGGGAACAGGATGGACAGACCAGAAACAGCCCTTTGGCCACTAGAGGAAATTTGAAGGTTTTGTAAGAGTGAAGACAAATTAAATAAAAGCCTGAGAGACAAATACTAAGAAAGGAATGAGAAATGCATGATCTCTGTGTTGGAGGTTGCAGATACAGGGGCAGAAAAATCCGATAGATATGAACCTCTAAACTGGGGTGATAGATATTCCAGTGCACATGAGGATATGAATGGATAAAGGAGTTGTGGTGTATGATATAATGGAATAGTACTCAGCCATGAAAAAAATGTGAGCTTCCCATTTGGGACAACAGAATGGAGCTAGAACGTATTATGCTAAGTGAGATAAGTCAGGCAGAGAAAGAAAATATTGTATGATTTCACTCATATGTGGAATCTAAGAAACAAAAAAAAATGAACAAACAGCAGCAGCAGACCCATAAGTACAAAGAACAAATGAACAACAAAAAGCAGAAACAGACCCATAAGTACAAAGAACAGATGAACAAACAGAAAGCAGAAACAGACCCATAAGTACAAAGAACAAATTGATGATTGGCCAGACAGGATGGTGAGGAGCTAGAAGGTGGGTGAAGACAAGTGACTGATACAGACTTCCAGCAATGGAACGAATAAGTCATGTATTGTGACAAATGGGAGCCACACTTGTGGTGAGCAAAGTGTAAGGTATAGAGTTGTCGGGTCCGTATGTTGTACACCTGAAACTGATGTGACAGCTGTGTGTCAGCTGTATTTCCATTTTAAAAAAAGACACAATGACAAAGTTGTCTCCAAATGCCTCAGGGGCAGTTGGCCTACAGTAAGCCACCAGAAACACACTGCCTTTTTCCATAATCAATAAGAAAGTTAGACTTCGTGAAATCCCATCCCCCCCAAATTTGAAGCCAGCAGAATCTTTTGAGACAGAACTCTTTCTTTTTCATGGATTTATATCAGCTTACAGTGTAATGTTTATGAATCGGAGCCTGATTTTTGCTACTCTCACTTTGAAGTTAGTTTTTCCCCTCTTTTGTGTTTTAATTGTGTTTACTTTTTTCCACTCCTAAAATTTTCTTTAAATTTTGAAAATGAAACAAATGGTGTTATCCAAAAGGGAGTCATCTCTCAGAGGTAAGACTCATTGGGAAATGATGCGTTCCGACAGAGACTGGGCAGGACTGACAGCTGTGTCCATAAAGAGACGTTGCTTTGCACATGGTCCTCATCCTTTCCATTTACGTTGGACCGAATAATTCAGTTAGAACACAGTAGTCTTACCTGGCCCTCGTCACAAGTAGTCACAGGAAGTATTTGCACTGTGATTCTTGTATGAATCTAGCAATATCCTGGTGGAAAGATGCTGTCTCTTATTTCTTGGTCCTTGTGCCAGATTCCTGGGCACACAGCAGCCTCTTTGCAAACACTTGTCAATCAAATTAGGCTTCAGCCATGGGAACACAGAAATCAAACTCAGTCCAATTCACTGGAGACTCCGTGGAAACCCAAGGAAAAAAAAACAAAACATCAAAATCCTAGCACAGCCAAAAAGAGTGGCTTAGAATGGTCCTGCTCCAATTTTACACAAATCTACAGATGTCTCAGATATATTTTTCACTGGCAGAACACGCTGTGAAAATACGAATGTGCTTTTTAATTTTAGCTAAAGGAATATTTCTTGATTGCTTCCTTCCTATCTCAAATTGGCCCAATATAGCCAAGGAAATGACCAGGAATAAGGTTAAACTTGGACTTGTACAGTTTTTAAATTAAAGAAACAGTTCATATCAATATTTAATATTAAATTAGTCTATGATTTCCGTATGGTAAATATTACTTGAAATCAGAGTTGTTTAAATGTTTACCTTAATATCTTTATATAGATTTTTTTCTTTCAGGAAAAAGATTTTGCTGTAAATATTGCTGTTTTACTCATTAAAAGGAGATGGCCTGTCTTTTAAATGTGTTAGAGAAAAAAAAAACTATTAAATTTAAACATCTTTAGTAAGATTTGTTGGGTCATACATACTAGAATGAATGTACAGCTTTTTTTTTTTTTTTTGAATGTACAGCTTTTATATTACCAAAGGAGAAATACCTGAGAGTATTTGTCTAGCATTATCCTTGTCTGTCTTGAAAAAATAAAGAGATATATTACAATTAAAGAGGACAGGGTATGAATAGATGAATAATTTAAAAATTATGCAAGGAAAACCTAAGAGTAAAAAACAGAAATACCACCAGCCACCCAAGTAAAACAGAGAGCTGTTTGGAAATACAGATTCCCAGGACATAACCCTGGATATTCTGATTTAGACAGTCTGAGATAGAACCAAATAGTCTATATTTTTTACTTAAAGTCCAGTGAGTGTGCTATTAATTTCAGGTGTACAATATACTGAACGAACACTTCCATGCATCATCCAGTGTTCATCACAACTAGTGTTCTCCTGAGTCCCCATCACCTATTTCTCCCACCTCCCACGCACCCCGCCCCCTTCTGGTAACCATCCGTGTGTTGTCTATAGTTAACGTCTATTTCTTGGTCCACCTCTCTCTCTCTCATCCCCTTTGCTCATTTGTTTTGTTTCTTAAATTCCACATATGAGTGAAATCATACGGTATTCCTAACCATCTATATTTTAAGAAAAAACACAGAAAATGTGGCCATTCAGGGACCCAACCTTGTTCGTCATTACTTGTGCTATTTGTCACAAAATACAAAGCCAGCTCTTCAAAACCTAATGTTTTTAGTAGCTGCTGCAAAGCTCATTGAGCAGACAGGTCTTGTGTTCTGAGCCCAACATTGTGTGATTCCTGTGAAGGATGTATGGCACATGCATCTCCCTCTCCTCTTGAAACATTCTGCTTTACAGTGTATGAAACATGCATGTACACAGAAACTCGTATAATTAAGTAACTATGAGATAAGAGCCAAGTGCCATGGGACTAGAGGATGAGGAATGTTTTTTTTTTTTTTTATTTTTTAATATATGAAATTTACTGTCAAATTGGTTTCCATACAACACCCAGTGCGAGGATGAGGAATGTTTTGACTGGGATCGAATTAGAGGAGTCTTAGGAGAAAAGATGCACGAAGCAGAGTCTTGAAGCAGAAGGAAGGTGTGCACTTTGGGAGAATGGAAGAGGCAATATCCTACTCTTGACCGAGGAGAGGGTTGTGACACTTGCCCTGTGCTCAGGAAAGAATGAGTTCTAGCACACGGCAGCATGACCTGAGACACACAGACAAACACTGTTGGATGAGATGTGTTTGAACAAGCAGCTTATGGAGATAAAAAGCAAGGGTCAGAGAGGTAGCAAAGTGGGGAGCTGGTGAAATAGGAAATGAGATCAGGAGTATGGGGGCCATGGTAAAGGGGAGACAGCAGAGCACTTCCAAAGCTAATCAAAACATACCATATTTATAGTGCCCTGATGGCCACAGAAAGCACCTCTGGGGCAGATGTTAACCACCACCACCACCCCCCCCCCCCCACCAGATGCCATTTTCATTCTCTGAAAGCCAAGCTCAGGACCAAAGCTCGTTCCCACTCTCTATTGCCTTCCCAGGCACTGTCCACCATGCCCAAGGCTTCAGCTACTGTCTAAATGTGGGTGGCCCCCACGTGCTGTCTCCTTTCCTGTTGTGGCCCTCACATCCCTACTTGGCTATCTCGATGTCACCTGCAACTTGAGTGTACTACCCCGTGTCCGTAAGTGTGTCACAGGTTGCCATCAAGTCTTTCCTGGGAGAAGCTTACTGGACACCACTGATCAACCCTTTTTTTTTTTTTTTTTTTTCAAGACAGCAGAAACAGTTACCTCTGCACAGGTGATTATGCCCCACCTTTCTCCCCTGTCAGCTGGAAAACATCTCATCTTTAACATTGCCCCTCCACAGTGTTAGAGGGTCTGGCTGCAAATCACTTCTCCAGGCTCCCTGGGTACTGGTCTTTGGCTCTTTCTCTCTGGGCAACAACAATGCAGATTTTTTTCAGCTTCTTGAGCACTCCCTGCTTCCTCTAGCCAAACCCCTTTGCACATAAACACTGTTCTTTCCACTGGAATCTTCTTCCCTCCCTTCTTCTCCTTCTCCAAGATTAGTTGTTTATGCGTTCATCAGATCTTGGTTTTAAGGTCAGGTTCCCATAAAGTACTTCCTGAACTCCTAGATTCAGCCGTGAGGCTACATGCTTTTTGTCAACATTGTTCGGTTCCCTTGTACTACTAATCACAGCACATAACAATTTTTGTATTTTATTATTTTCCTTAGCATCTGTCCTGATTATTATTAACCCATGATGGTAGGAATTGTAGGCAAAGACATTATTTGAAGGAGTTAATGAATGAATAAACACATCAGTGTGTAGGAGGATATTAAATATTTAAGCTAAAAAAGAAAGTTTGTATTTTATTCTGGAGGTAAAGTTTTTGTGTGTGTTTTAGTTTGCTTGTTTTTGTTTTTGTTTACCAAGGTGGATTATGGTATCATATTAACTTTGGGAAGAGATATTAACTTTAGGTGACCATCCTATGGAGGATATAGAACAGAGGTAGGGGTGTTGAGAAAGTCTAGACAGACTTTGTCATAAGACGGAACTACAGAAGGGCTGAGGGGAAAGAGAGAGAGGGCGCACACGTCAGTGAAGTGATGGGGTTCGGTCACCAGCACTTGATGAGTCAGTGGATTCATGGGGAAAGGGAAAAGGTGAAATAGGGGTCAGAATGCCTTTCCAGTGTCTAGGCTGGACATATGGAAAAGCAAATGGCACCGTAACCCAAATCAGGAAAGTTGTAAGTAACCGCAGGACTGATTAATTCCAGTTTTCTGTCATGATCACAGCTAAGGAGATGGCCTCTGCTGTAGCTCACGGACACCATCAGTTATTTCCCATTCAATTAAAACATACTCCAAAGTGGTCAAAACCAATGCATCATTCACTTGTAACAAATTGTACTGGTACATTTTATAAATGTCAGGGGAGTGACTTCCTGCAAAGCTGACCACGTGGAGATTTGTAATGTTGGCGTTACTTTATTTACTTACATGCATTTTATATTTCTAACTTTATTTTGAGAGAGAGAGCACACACACGTGGAGGAGGGGCAGAGAGAGGAAGAGAGAAAGAATCCCAAGCAGGCTCCGCAGTGACCGCATTTACGCAGGGCTCCAACTCACAAACCGTGAGATCATGACCTGAGCTGAAATCCAGAGTTGGACACTTAACCGACTGAGCCACCCAGGCGTCCCTGCATTTTATATTTGTAAAGTGATAGACACAAACAGTCTTCAGGCACAAGCTTCATTCTTCAGATATTTTCTGTTCTCAAAACTCTATGTGAAGTAACCAGATAGATGTAGTAGACTAGATCTTAGAGCTTAAATTACATCAGTTACTTTAAAGGAGCTTTCAAGGCTACTTGAGAGTATCTGTGCATGATTTTCTTTTTAAGATCCCAGGTAAGCTTGATACATTTTGGTCGTGCAGATGTGATGCTTTTAAGCCTTAAGAATACAGAACTGGAGAGTTTTATTAATCTAGTTAACTACTAAGTAATTAGAAAAGACACCAAGGACAGGCAGCCAACATAAGCAGTGAGGTGCTACGATGGTTAGTCAATGGTAATTCTCCCAAACCCTGCACCCCGTGCTTTCCAGTATGGTCGCCAACTGAAACTACGTTTGCATTAGGCAGCATTAAATCAAATTTAAAAGCAAGTTCCTCTGTTGCACTAGCCACCTTTAAAAATGTGATTCCATCTTGGAAAGTGCAGTTGTGAAAGATGTTTGTCACTGTAGAAATTTCTATTGCACAGCCCCTGGAAAGGTTTCTTCACTGTCCAACTCCGATAGCCAACATGTTTGGAACTAATATTGTTAGAAGGAGCAATTAATTTCTTCCTGTCAAGTCAGCTTCCTCAATCTAGGAGTTCTTTTAAGGCCAGTTTTCTTTCCCCCCTGATTTAATAATATGAACTGGACTCTATTATATTCCTGCTAAAATGTGTATATGCAGCAATGGAATAAACCTTCTGTTTCCCAGCACTCATAGTTGTATTGAGATCCTGTAAGAGGCAGGGAAGCTGAAAATGAGAATGTCAACATTGTCCTCTGCCTGGGTCTCCCACTCTCGGTGTCACTGCATTTGAAGGTTCTTTCCACGGTGGATTGCAATGTGGTTTGAACTAACCAGTGTTCATGATTCTGTAGGATTTCACAGGTGGGGCAGAAGGAAAGGAAAGGATGGATAAATAAATCTTACTAGTTCCCAAAGGACACTGTATGTGCAGTTACTTTTCTTACTGGTTTTAACTCGTTTATTCAATTAGGTTTACTGGGCTTACCTCACCCTAAAACAATTAGTGGTAACTAACAGAAACATTTACAATGGCCTAGGGAAAATCGATGTAATTAGAGTAAAGGAAAGTAAGGTTAGGATAATAAACCCACGCATGAGCTAGATGCTTGGTACGGCGGAAGGCATACTGTTGAATTCTGTTTCTCAAAGCAGAAACCAAGGGTGACCCAAGAAACACAGGTCACGTGCAGGTGTTTCAAGCATTTCTCCATGAGGATTAAAGTGCACAACCTAGCTGTGATGACAACTGGGTCGCACAAAGTGTGTTAGCTACTGGCAAGAAGATAGTTCGGAGTCTTGTCTGTTCACAACCAAAGGCCAGTCTGTATGCCTTCCCCGACTCTGACACAGAGGCCCAAGTAGGCATATTCTTAAGAAAACTAACGACCTTGTTATGAAAACACACAACTTTCAATCGATGTCCATCAGAGAACCGACTGAAGAATCATCTCCAAACAATATTCATATTGAAGAAACTGTCCTTTGTAATGGAATGAGTTTATTTCCCAATTACCTGCATTTATATTTTAAAGTGACTTCTGCTTTTTCAGGGACATGCATATGCATATATGTGTAAAGAGTTATGATTGTCTTCCTGTGCCTAAGAATTGGTGTCCCTAAGAGTTGTATTCGGAACGAACTGAAATGAAAGTGGCAGTTTATGGCTCGGGATCAGAGCAAAGTTAGCCGCCTGCCCAGGGTTTTAACCTACCCTTGACCTTGTTAGCACAGTGTTATAAGTGACCTCCTAACCACCAGCTGGGTCCTGTTACTTGACCTCGTTGTATAACTTGTCTCTCAATGTCATTTACATACCAGTCCTGGCTCCTTTTTCAAACAAAGCAGTCGCTTTGATAATTTGGGTCAAATTTTATTTTTCCTGTTAACTAGGTAATTACCTCCTTCTCTGTTATAAGTAGGCAGGCAAGTGTAGATGTTCGACTCTAGAACTAATAGGTTGCAGACAACCTACTCGAAACCCTCCCCTTTCTGTCTAGAGATCATCATCAGCGTGAGTGCAAGCAAAAGAGTGCCTGGGGGTAAATTAAAAACAGGGATTCATTTGCTCTTTCACAAAATTTAAACCGACAGTGGACCCATGAACTTACATTTACATTGAAATAAGACTTTTTCGTACAGGATTGTATGTGACTCACTAGCTTAAGTTAGAAAGCCACATGATTTAAAACTTCAAACATACAGCTTTCTAAACGCGTAAATTAAGACTAGGGATTTCTTAGGAAATCTTATCTTAGGAAAGGGGACATTTGCATCCGATAGACGTATGAGCAAATTGGCTGGTAAGTGTAATGAAAACATCACTTTAACATCCTGGAATGCTGCTTTAAAGGGCATCCAAGATAAAATGACTGACTCAGAGAGAAGAATACCACATATCGTAGTTACAAAATGTCATTTCAGGGATCAACAATGTGAGTTGTAAGTGTGTATGATTTTTCCAAGCATAGTGGTGTTTTTAGAGGGATGGTGATGTTTGAAAATGAAATTGTAGTTTAATCCGGCACAGTATCTTTCTTCCACCTTGGTAGACATAACGATTTCTATTGAAGGCACATGCTCCAGTTTGGGGACTAATTTGTCAAAGTTGAACAGACCTCACTGACCTTTGTCAGTCATTTGAGAATCTAAAGTCATCTAATTTAAAGGAATATGTGTTTAAGATGCCACCGAGGGGCGCCTGGGTGACTCAGTCGGTTAAGCATCTGACTTTGGCTCAGGTCATGATCTCGTGGTTCGTGGGTTCCAGCCCCGTGTCGGGCTCTGTGCTGACAGCTTGGAGCCTGGAGCCTGCTTCAGGTTCTGGGTCTCCCTGTCTCTCTGGCTCTCCCCTGCTCACGCTCTCTCTCTGTCTCTCTCTCGTCTCTCACAAAATTAAACACACACACAAAAATTAAAATAAAAAAATGCCAGGTGAAACCAGGGACTTTGTAAATGCAATTACAAATCCCTAAAATTAGAAAAAAGTTAAAATGAAAACTTAACATTTTTCTAACCTGTAAGGTATGCTTTTCGAGTTAATCGTAACAAATTTTATATATATATTAGTAACACATTTTATTTCGTACAGAGAACTGTCAGTAAACTTCTGGTTCAAATGCTTTCATAAGTATTTTTAATTTCTGACACTTATCTGAGATCTTTCAGTGTGGGTTTCACCAAAATCACATTAGTCATATCAGTTGAAATAATGTTCACTTCCACTTTGTACCACATCGAGAGCTGATGTTTATGTCTGCTCTGGCGCGGGTGGCTTCATGGCTTTGAGCAAATAGCTTTTGGCCTCGGTTTTGTCTGGGAAATGTGCTGCTTGAACTCAAAGATCTCTGACTCTTAGAATGTCCCCAATTCTAAATGATCGATGGAGTTCAGTGCTGAAAGCAGTTGCCATTAGGACTTAATAAAATTGACAGTACTGTCCCGGGCACCATTTCATTGATCTCTTCCCAATGACCCTACTCTCATTTTATTTAAAAAAAAAAAAAATTTGTATGTTTATTTTTGAGAGACAGAGAAAGAGAGACAGAGCACAACGGGGGAGGGGCAGAGAGAGAAGGAGACAGAATCCGAAGCAGGCTCCAAGCTCTGAGCTGTCAGCACAGAGCCCGACACGGGGCTCGAACCCACGAACCGTGAGATCGTGACCTGAGCCGAAGTCGGACGCTTAACCGACTGAGCCACCCGGGCGCCCCTTACCCTACTCTCATTTTCTGTGATGACTTTTTTTTCCTTTCTGCTTCTCTGGCTCTTCCTTCCCAATTATAAAGAACTATAAATAGTTCTTTTACCAGAGTGGTATTCTCAGCTACATTAATTTTGATGATTGTAAAACACCCCGAATTATGTCTTCCTATATTTTAAAACTATTCCCACACCAAATCATACTCCAGACAACTGGTGGAGTGAGCAGCAAAAAGAAATCTGTTACATAAATCCCTTTGTTCAGTTTTTTTCAGTGGTTCCTTATTAAGATAAAATCCTACTTCTTTAGCATAGTTGGAGAAGAACTTTTATAACCCTCTAAATTTCCACCTATCCCACTGTCTCCGCCATAGCAGGGTGTTCTGTTCATTCCTTTTTTTTTGTAAGTTTATTTATTTTGTGCGTGCGTGCACAAGCGGGGGAGGGGTGCAGAGAGAGAGAATCCCAAGCAGGCTCTGCACTGCAGAGCCTGATGCGAGACTCCGACTCACAGACTGTGAGATCATGACCTGAACTGAAATCAAGAGTTGGTTGCTTAACCGTCTGAGCCCCTAGGCTCATGTCCTTCTTAATTACCTGCGGTTTCCTTCTCTACCCACCTGTGCTGATTCTCCAGTCTCTACTTAAATCTTACCTCCCTGCGTAGCTTTCTTAGGCATACAAACATCCACGCTTGCATCTACACACATCTCCCCCAAGCATTTACAATGGGGTTGATAACTGTATGTTGACTTGCGTTTATCTCTTCTTCTCTCTTACCCCCTAAAGTTCTTCTCTATGTAGAATGCACACGAACATGGAGCACCTTCTTGGCTCTCGATTAATACTTGTGAGTGAATAAACACATAAATAGGGAATAGTCCAGACAGTAATAGGAAGTCCTGGACAAGTGGTGTTAGAATGTGAGGCAAGATGGCAGCATTGAGACAGTCTCAAGGCTGGCTCCTTAGACCTCCAAGGAGAGCATCACAGGGGTGGAAGCTTGCATGTTTTGGGGGCTCGGGGGTGTTTAATGGTGCTTATAATCAAGCCCTGCTCCAGGAAGAGTAAAATTTGAACAGATGAATATGAATTATCTTTCCAGTAGAATGCATTGTAGTCATTTGGGGCACAACCACATGGGGATGTTCAGGAGGCAGTTGGAAAAGAGAAGCGTGGAAGGAAAACCTGAGACTTAGGAGAGGAAGTCACTGGCCTGGAGATGTAATTGTAGCCGTGGAGGTGGATGATACTGCCAAGAATTGAGAGAAAGATGATGACTGATTATAAATCCTGAATCAGTGTCAACATCAAGGGGCAGGTGGGGGCGGAAGAGAAAGGATCCAGCTGGAAAGATTCAGGAAGTGCAATCATAGAGAAAGAAGACCGAGAAATCGGAGAAAAACGCATATCAAAGAGAAGTGTGTACAATTTCAAATGCTGCAAAACTGATCATGCTTACCATTTTTAGGTTAAAAAAATATATAATATATATATATATCTGTTAGAGCAAACTCCAAAAACAGTTTCAGTTTTACAGTAGAGGTGGAATGTGTATTGCAAGAAGCTAAAAGCATTAGAAAGGGAAAAGAGGAGGCATTATTGATGTTAGAGTGTTATTTTGCATTATTATTCTTTGCATCAAAGGGAAGAAGAATGGGTGGAAAACTTTAAGAAAAAAAGAATTATTTCAGTGCAGAAAAGTTGAGCGTGTCTCTGTGTTTGGGGGAGGTTAGCAGTAGCAAAGTACAGACTGAGGATGAAGGAGGGACGTCAGATTGTGGAGACTGACCCCAGGGCCATGAGGTAAGGGGACGAGGGAGCTGTTGTACTGACACGAGATGCGTTGTGAATTCTGCTTATGTCCGCAGGAAGGCTGAAACAACACAGGGGACTTTGGGGATGAAGGGTAAGTAAGAGTGAATGACGGGTAACATACTAAAACCCAGATTCAAAGTACAGAAAATCCATTTCTTAGGGGTGAAGGATCTGTGCAAGAAAGAATGGTCTCAGGCATAACAATAGAATTAATTTTGGGGGCGCCTGGGTGGCTCAGTTGCTTAAGCGTCTGACTCTTGGTTTCAGCTCAGGTCATGATCTCATGGTTTGTGAGTCCGAGCCCTGTGTCCGACTCTGCACTCACAGTGTGGAGCCTGCTTGGGATTGTCTCTCACCCTCTTTCTCTGCCCCTCCCCTGCTCATTTACTCTCTGTTTCTCAAAATAAATTGATAAACATTAAAAAAAGAAAGTTTAAAAAATCTCATTGTCTTCAAAATTAGTCCAAACTACTTAAGTACCACCTGGCCCACCACACTTTTCCATTCTCCCATGCCAGGATTGCCCTCACGTACCCTTGGTTTGGATTTCTGTCTGTGCCTCATACATACCCCATGATCACCTACCAGGAATGTCTGGAATATGTCCCTGTGCCTACCCCCTAAAATCCTTCTGTTCAAATGCCATTGATCCTTTGAGATTCAAGCCAAACACTATTTCATGTTTATCAGGTTGATGGCTTCAACCTTGCCTTACATATGCAGACTTTCCAGCTCCCACAGTCATGTGAGCTGTGACCTAAAAAACCTCTCTTTCTCTCTTCTGTCTCTGTCTCTCCATGTATATAACACACATTCTATTGATTCAGTATCTCTGGGAGACTCATTAATTTGTTATTAGCCAGTCATTTTTGTCAAGTGCCTCCCTGTACCACATCGTATTTTCTAAATTCAGTTTTGTCCTTCTTTTTCCTCTGCCCATCATTATGCCTAGATTGCCCCTCTGCTCATCATGACCACTAGAGATCAAATCCATATCCCTTCTTACTAGGACGTCCCTCAGAATCCCTCCCCCACGTACCTGCCACTGCGGAGAATTCATCAGAGTTGCAATTTCATATTTGTTGGGATGGTTTGGTTAACGTCTGTTTCCTCTGGTGTATTGTAGGGACCACAGAGGCGTGGTCCTTATCTGATTTTTGGATAGTATCTGTCATGTAATAGGTGCCGTTTATCTCCATCAGTTGTGCATGTGCACACACGTGTGTGTAGCAGTAGAGAAGTGAATCCTTTTTGGTCACATATATTTTAATTTCTGTATCAGACCTAATGCTTTGTGTTCAGTATTCGTATCTGACCCATCTCTGTCCCCAGCAATAGAGTCTTTCAGCACGGTGTCTTTTTAAGTATGATTGGTAAAGGGACATAATAATGATAAAGAAGCGATTACGTGCTGTGTACTATTTTAAAGATGGGTTCTCAACGCTTAGATAAAAAGAGGGTTTAATTATTCTCTTTGATGTAACATTAAGTTCTGAGGTTGAGGGTAACGTCACATTACTCTGTAGAGATGACTGAAAACTTCATGAAAGGCAGTCAAAATGGGGAACAAGAGTGTGGTTGGCACCCTTCAATCAGTTCAACAGTTTTAAGAGTTTAAGGATATTTTATACAAACCTTAATGTTTCCAAATTATTCCTGAAGATTCTATCCCAACATATGAAGGAAGGATAGTGTTTCAAGAAGGAAATAGAGCTCAACAGTGATGCTTTCTCCTAAGGAAATAGGCAAGATGACGATTGGAAAATAGCCGAGACTTAGCGAAGTAGGAGAGACCACTGAGCTCAACAAGACATGCACTGGCCCAGAGTTAAGGCCTGCAGTCAGACTGGAGGAGGTGATGAAGGCGAGGACCTGGGGCTGCATGTCTGAGCTGTCCTCTTGAGTAATCTCGGGTGACATATAGGTGTGTGCATTAGTCAGAAGGAAATTTGGGGAGGTTTTGCAGATGCTGTGATTGTGGAACAACCACAAAGAATTTAATGTCCCTGTGTGTATGGGGGTGGGGAAGGGAAGGATGTACCCCCTTGTGCTCCTGCAAATAATGAGATCAGTTGCCGGAAATGTGTTGGAGGAAAGATACGGAGGTGGAAACTGGAAAACCCATAATCTTAAGTCATTTTCACAAATGAGAAGGAATGTTTTGAAAGACTATGTATAAGTTTTACTGTTTGCTGTTTTTTGTTTTGTTGTTGTTGTTGTTGTTGTTGTTGTTGCTGTTGTTCAAAACAGCCAGGCTACAGCAGAAATCGGACTTCCTGGTGAACTGATTAATATATGTGCCTCTAAAGAGACACCAGCATTCAAAACGTGGTCTCAAAAATGTTTGCACAACGTGCATAAGTGAATTTATGAGAATAGGACCAAAAGCAGATGAACCTTGGAAGTCTTACGAAATCTCTCTGTAAATGAAAGAGATGATCTCAAAATACCACTGTCACGAAGAAATTGAATGGATAAGCAGTTAACCCAGCTAGAAAGAACTTGTCAGCATAATCTGTGTGGTAGATAGGAGAGCTCGTATCATAACGTGAAGCTGAATGATGGAAAATTTCAGTGTTCACCATTTGAACAACTGCATTTGAAATTTTTAAGAAAATCATAATCAATGAGAGGACTATCTTTTTACAGTGTTTTACTGTATTTTGTGTATTTACTATATTTTATCCCTGTTTTATTTCATGGAAAAATTTTATAGGTCTTATTTTTGACTATGAATACATACCAAATGTTGAACTCAAATAATTGAAAGATATATAAAGCTGCTTATATCCACTGAATTGTTCCACTTCCAGTATAGACATTGTCAAAGTACCATTTTTATAGGAAAGCTAGTACTTAAATGTAAAACAAAAGCAAACATTATTACGAAGATAATGTGTGTGATGCAAAATGAGAAGAGCCAGATTTCATTTTCTTACATAGTTTTCGTGATTTTCACTTTCTATCTAACTTATCCCTAGGTGTTTTTGCATGACAGATAGTAGAAACTTGTGTTTCCTGGAAAATGTACTTTAAGCCCTACCACAGATGAAATATTGCCAATAACAAAATTAATTAAGACTTTTTTAATGATAAAATGAAGGTGTTAAAATAGAACTTGTCTGTATGTAGTTGCATTGTGATATTTAGGGTTCTATAGGAGCTTTGGGGTCGGTTCCATTTTTAGAAGATTAAAACTTTGAAGTATTTAAAAGTGATGTGTTGTAGCTGTGCTTTGAGGTCCTGTTAGTTAACTGATGTGATGGAGAGCAATGAGCTGTCATGTCTCCTTGGATTCTGAGAGTTGAAACTCCTGGCTTAAATGAGGAAATGTTCTTTATAAATCATTCCAGTTCAGTATGAATTCAAACCATTCCACGAAGTACGTAAGGGAAAAGAGAAAAAATTTACTTTCTCTTTTAATGTTTACCCCAGTGTATAATTTTATTATTCAGTCCTTCCAATCTGTCCATCACGGAAGTCTGTCCTAATAGAATGACTAAAGGAAAGTTGGACACTAATACCATCAAATGTTTATAAATATTTCACAAAAGTATAAATTTTACAATGGATTTAAAATTAAAAATTCATCACAAGTTCAAACATTTTAAAACATTTTTGTTGTGATATCAAATAGCATTATATTTGTTTCTGTGAATTTAAATTCTATAAATTTAAAATGGTTCAAATCTAACATGACTGCTATCTACTATGTATCGTATGTCACGTAATAGATAGTCTTATGTAGGGTAATCTTACGTGATGGGTATACATATATAATATCATGTGCAATGTGATGTAGATATAATATTACATATGATTATATATTCATACATTTCAGACTAAAAATTAAATGGTGCAAAGATAATGAAAAAAATATATACCTGGTCTTACAAGTAGCAATGGAATTTTGAAAAAGCATATTTCAAATTAGGGCTGCAGAAATTCTGCTGATTGAGATCAACATTGAGCTCACACTTTGAGATTATTGGGTGCACAGGAAGGAAAGCCACAATGGTGAAGTTCAGAGATTTCTTACAGATCTTACAACCTTTAGGTATCAAATATAGAACAGATGGGTATGAAATGTTAAGAGAAATGAAAATAGTTTACATGTATATGGCTGCAACTAGAGATTATTAGGCATGGAGGTAAATATTTGAATATTAAAAAAAGAACTCCTATATATGTGAACTGTGATTCCTGAAATTCAGGGAAACTCAACTGACAGGTTATGTAGCCGACTTCACATAACAAAGAGAAACTAGTGCCCTGGGAAAGGTAATGGCGTCAGTCAGGGTTCTCCAGACAAACAGAACCAGTGGGAGATTGATAATTTGTATAGAAAGAGATGTATTATGAGCACCTGGCTCATGCGTTTATGGAAGCTGAGTCCTGTGATGTGACATCTGCAAGCTGGAAGCCCAGGAAAGATGATGGGGTGGTCCCAAACCCAAAGGCCTGAGAGCCAGGAGCGCTGATGTTTGAGGGCAGGAGACGAAAATCTGTGGTTGAACAGAGAGAACAAATCTCGCCCCCCTCTGCCTGTCTATTCCACCCAAGTTGTCAATGGATGGACAGTGCCCACCCACACTGGAGAAGGTGGGTCTTCTTTATGATTCAAAAGCGAATCTTTTCTGGAAACACCCTGCTAGACACACCTAGAATTAACCTTTTACCAGCTCTCTGGATGTCCCTCAGCCAGTCACTTTGACACATAAAATTAACCAGCATGGTTACTTAGGCAAACTCCCCCAGAATGCATCACCATGAGAAAAGGAAGTGGGGGAAAAGCCCACTAGATATTCTGGAAGATGCTAAAGGAATATAACCTAAAATATATTATGCTAATAAGGTTTACATCTTGGATGATCAGACAGAATCCTCCAAAAACCACAAACTGTTAAAGGAAGGAAAAAGAAGAAACTTGGAATATCCTATCTATAAAATAAATGGAATTAGAAACAAACAAAAAAAGCTTAATAAAAAAAATGGAGGCCCTACTTCACTTCAGCAGTTGAGAAAACTCACTATTGAATGAAGAAATATTTAACTAGCAATACCAATCACATACACATTCTTTCAGGAAATAAAGAAGGGTACCTTCCTGGCTTTGTTATGCATCCAGTTGACCATTTATACCAAAACCTGGCCATGACTTTTCAGGAAAAAAAAAAATGAATTATAGACCAGCATCTTTTATGAATGTAGGTATAAACGTCCTGATAAAACAATGGCAAATTGAATTCAGGGATAATGTAAAAAGGATGTTCCATGATCCACTAGGATTTCTCCTGGGAATGCAGGGTTGGTTATGGCATTTGAAAATCAATCAGTACCATTCACCTCATTAAAAAGTGTAAGAGAAAATTCTCAAGAGATGTAGAAAAAGCAATAGGAAAACAGTGAACACCTGCTTATCTTATAAAATCTCAGAAAACTAGGAACAGAAGATAACTATCAATCTGATGAAGGATATGTTTTTTTAAAAAGCTAACCTTATATTAATGTTGAAATATTGAATATTTTACTCTTAATTTAGGGAAGAAGACAAAGCTGTCTACTTTGATAGCCTTGAATTACTGTTACACAATATTTTGCATTTTACTGAAGGTACTGGCCAGTGACTGAGGCAAAAACAACAAAAAAATACAAGGTCAAATTTATTAGAGGAGGAAGTAAAACTGTCTTAACTATTATTACCCCCACACATATCACTGTGCCCATAAAATCCGGCAAAATTATAAATATATACGTACACTAAAATATTAACTGAACTTACTAAGGTCACAGAAAAAATATCAATATAAAAGTTTAAAACACCAATTGCTTGCCTATAGAGCAGTCACAGATTGTTGGAAAATGGTTTCAAAGTGGTATTCCTAAAGAATAGTATTCAAAACAACATCAAAAAACTTTATCAAAGATTAAATTTAATGGAAGATGACAGGATCTCCACACTAAAGACTATAGAACATTTTAGGAATTAATTAGCGAAGACTGAAATACGTTGAGAGATGTGAGCATACCCAGTGTTTTATAACGCTATTTTTCTCCTAGTTGATATGTAGATTTGATGCAACCCCAATAAAAATTACACCGTTTTTTTCATGGAAATGACAGGCACTGAAGTGCGAAGGAACCATGTTCATCAAGAAGGACGGTAAAGATGAGGAATGAAATCGAGGCTTCAGCACTTACTACAATGCTACTGTAATAGTGTGGCACCAGCATAAAGATCACCAATAAACCGAGGCAATGGTAGACTGCAGGGAGGTCTAGCACATAGGATCAAAGGCATCACACCATTCAACGGAAATCAGAAAGTGTCTTCAGCAAATGGTGCTATCGAAGTGGGTTGCCTGTAGGGAAAGAAAATAAACTCTGACCTGAATTCTTAATAATTATGTGAGGGAGAACAGACTGATAAGGAGGGGCTGAAACTATAAATTGTCTTTAAGGCATAGAACTGAATTTTTTAAAGTTTATTTTGAGAGAGAGAGAGAGAACGAGCAGGGGAGGGATAGAGAGAGAGGGAGACAAAGAACCCCAACCAGGCTTCCTGCTGTCAGCACAGAGCCCGACTTGGGGCTCGATCTCACAAAGGTAGAGATCATGACCTGAGCCAAAATCAAGAGTCACATGCATAACCGACTGATCCTGCCAGGTGCCCCAAGGAGTGCATATTTTTAACCTGAGCATAGGTGACCATTTCTTTCTCAGAGTGCAAATTGCATTGCTTGTTAAAATTATAATAATAGGGGTGCCTGGGTGACTCAGTCACTAGGACCCCACCTCTTCTGCTCAGGTCAGGATCTCACAGTTCATGAGATCGAGACGTCAGGCTCTGTGCTGATAGTGCAGAGCTTACTTAGGATTCTCTCTCCCCCTCTTTCTCTGCCTTTTCCTTGCACACGAGCATGTGCACATGCATGCTTGCTCAAAATAAATAACCTTAAGAAAAAATAATGATAATAAATTGGACTGTACTACAATACAAAATACCAACTCAATGAAGGTACATTTAAAAAAGTAAAACATCTTCATACTGTGACAAAATATTCACAATTCATATGTTTAACAAAATCTTTTCAGTGAATAATTATAATAAACTCATAAATTGATAAAGAGTAAAATGACTTACTTTTTTAGAGGGGCTAATTTTTACAAATGGGCAAAAGTTTTAAGTGTCTTTTTAAAAAAGAATTTTTTTTTACATTTTTATTTATTTTTGAGAGACAGAGACAGAGCACAAGTGGGGTAGGGGCAGAGAGAGAATGAGACACAGAACCTGAAGCAGGCTCCAGGCTCTGAGCTGTCAGCACAGAGCCCGATGCGGGGCATGAATTCACGAACCATGAGATCATGACCTGAGCCGAAGTCAGACGCTTAACTGACTGAGCCACTCAGGTGCCCCTAAATGTCTTTTTTCAAATGTTTATTTATATTTGAGAGAGAGAGTGACAGAGTGCAAGCAGGGGAGGGGCAGAGAGAGAGGGAGACACAGAATCGTAAGCAGGCTCCAACCTCTTAGCTGTCAGCACAGAGCTCAATACGGGGCTCGAACCCATGAACCGTGAGATCATGACCTGAGCCAAAGTCACACGCTTAACCAACTGAGCCATCCAGGCACCCCAAAATGGGCAAAAGTTTTAAATCAGGAAATTGATGTAAGATACTGAAATCTCCAATAACATACAAAAAGGCGCTAAATGTCACCCATCAGTCATAAATTAAAACCACAGTGAGATACCTAAATATACATCGCAGATAACTAAAATAAAAACAAAAAGAAAGTGACAATATGAAGTGTGGGCAAAACTATGGAGAAGCTGGAACTCTTCTCGTATTTTCCCGGTGGGGGTATAAAATGACACAGTGTGGACAATTCTTTGACAGTCTCTGCTATGGTTCAGTTTATGCTCATGAACTGATCTGGTGTTCCAATCCTGTGGGTCTACCCACAGGAAATGAAGGCATCCCTCCACGGAAAGAGTTGACCAGAATATAGAGAGACGCTTAATTCAAAAATAAAAGCCACTGGCACATCCATCACCTGGAGAATGAAAACCTGTTATACATTCATACGTCAGAACAGTCCTTAGGAAAAGAGAGGGACCGAGCGCGAGAGGTGCACGCCCCGGAAGGGACAATGCCCGTAGTGCCGTGCTGTGTGAAAGCACACAGACACAAAAGAGGGCACAGTGTGCGAGGGACCCCCTCAACACATCCTGCAGCGGGCACAACTGATTTCTCCAGAGGCAGCGCAGAGTAGTGGTGCCCTCAGAAGGGGGCGGCGGTGACTGCGTGGGGGCATGAGCCATGTCTGATAATGGAAGTGTTGTCCGTATCTTGGTCCTGGTGATAGTTCCTGAGCGCGTTTCCTCTGAGCATCACAGTGAAGATTTGTGTGTTCCACTGCTTGTAAATGGTGCCTCATTAAAACATGCAGGTATTTAAAATACGTAAGATGGTGGGGCGCCTGGGTGGCTCAGTCGGTTAAGCCTCCGACTTCAGCTCAGGTCACGATCTCATGGTCCGTGAGTTCGAGCCCCGCGTCGGGCTCTGGGCTGATGGCTCAGAGCCTGGAGCCTGCTTCCGATTCTGTGTCTCCCTCTCTCTCTGACCCTCCCCCGTTCATGCTCTGTCTCTCTCTGTCTCAAAAATAAATAAACGTTAAAAAAAAATTTAAAAAATAAAATAAAATACGTAAGATGGAAAAGATAAAAGCAAACATATATCGGCTCTCATTCCAAATGTGACTAGAGTGAAGTGACCAAACCGGAGGCAAAGGCACTCAGATGAGGTCAATGTACTAAACCCAGCACTGCTCCTTCTGTCCAAAAATCATGTCTGAAAGCGGGTGAGGAAGAAAGGGGAGAGAGACAGGCATGGAGTGGGGTACGTGAGGCAAACAAAGCAAGAGTGGTAATGTCAGTAGCAGGTGAGGCAAAGCCACACTCAAGACGTTAAAAAAAAACAAGGAAATATACTGATGAAATTTTTAAAAATTAAGTATCAGATTTCACTCAATAAGCAGGCACTTCCATGGAAAAAACCTGGAGCCATAAAAGAAACCCAGGCTACATAGGAACTCTGCCGAACAGCACCAGGTCTGATGCTAAAAAAAAGATAATCCCTGTGGTATATCTTTGCATAGAAGTTGTTCAGGAAACAGTATAAAGATGTCAGAAAGGTGCACATGGAAACAGAACCATTTCACTCATGAGCGTAGATACGATGGGACGTTTAAATCACAACCGTGCATGGGTTGACTCAGACTTCCACAGATGTGTCGTGACACAATTGTCTGGAAGGCCCTCAGACAAACCCTACGGTGTTGTTGTGCTGTCCCTCGCGAAACAGATGGAATTATCTGACCAGGGTACTCTGCGGATTCACCTGTCTTCTACGAAATAGAGTAGCGAGTAGAATACAATAAGGAAAGAGAAGTTGTGCTGAAACATTGCCGTGGCATCTTCTGGTTAACAGGGCACACGGGCTTGCTGTGCAATGGCTCTCTTGGAGAACAGACAAACTTGCTCCTGTGTTAGAAGCATGCTAACCGCTTACAAGGATTAGAAGCAGTCTCCACATCTTTCCCGTGGACCTCATGTCATATGTGCACAAGCTCTGAGCGAATCATTCCTTCCTGGAGGCCTCGATCGTTCCAGTAGCCGATTCTCCCCTGCAGAAGGAATGTGGAAGCTGCCAGGATCCAGGTCCTACTTCCTTCACAGATAAAGTGTCTGTAGAAATACGGGACTGTTCTGTGACTCTTGGGAGCCACACGCATCCATTTCAAAACCGTAAGGTCCTTCAAGGAAGGGAGTGCGTTCCTGATTTTGGTGCGTCCTTGAACCTCCCCATTCCTGAGCTGTTTCAGGTGAGCAAGAATGAGGAACAGCAGAAAGGTTTGGCCTCTCAGAACCTTGCCCTGGCGTGCCCTGAATACCAAGCACCCGTCAGTTTGATGTCTGCAAACGAGGTTTCTGGAATGCAGTCTACCCGATGTGATCACTGTGAACAAAGTAAGGTGACAACTTACACATGCAAATGAGTATTTTCCCTCAACATGGTCCCCTTGAGTGGTGACACATGTATTCTAAAAATGTTACCACGGCTCTAAACAATCTTGAAGCCACTTTTGTTTGTTTGGTTTTAATTGATATCAGAATCAGCTTATGAGTCACATACAGGAAAACATAACTGAGACTCATTGGAAAGATATGTTTCCAGACACTGATGAAATACTTTCACAGAAAATATCTCCGATGAAAGAAATACTATTATTTTCTGTGTTCTACAAACGAGGAAATGAATCCTGACACTTTAAGTTGTGAAAGAGTCAAATGGAAATGTTTAGGTTTCTCCTTTTCTGTTAACAAAATTAATATCATCAAATATAATCACTTTCTTTATCTCCATATCCATCTTGATGCAAAGTTAGCTATTGCTCTTTGGTACCTCCAAGTTTGTCTCGAAAGTTGATAATCAAAAGACTGTGCCCATAATTTCAATAATAAGAATATCTCAGGGGAGCCTGTGTAGCTCAGTGGGTTAAGCGTCCAACTTTGGGTCAGGTCATGATCTCACAGTTCGTGGGTTCGAGCCCCATGTCAGGCTCTGTGCTGACAGCTCAGAGCCTGGAGCCTGCTTCAGATTCTGTGTCTCCCTTTCTCTGTGTCCCTCCTCTGCTCACACTCTGTCTCTCAAAAAAAAAAAAAAAAAAAAAATATAATCGTATTTTCGATAGCCAGGTATAATCTATTTGAAAGTTAATTATACTCCCCGAAAGCATAAAAATGAGCAAGGATAAAGTCAGAAAGCTCTTTCCAATGATTCTGAATGACTTGATGATTTGGAGGGAATATTTCTTCTTTCTTATCTGAAAAAATTCACCTCTGTAAATTTTTACATCTTAATAATTTAAAGAAATCATTGTTACAGTCTTATGGGAACCTCAAGTGGGTAAATTTAAAGATGATCAGAAAGTACACACATGTAATCTGGTCCCTTCTTTTGAGATAGCCTTTTTTGGTGGGGGATGGGGTAGGGCATCTTTTGGAATGCATTTATTGGCCATTCAAATAAGGTCTCACAGTATTTACTTGACACTGAAGTCAATGAAAGGCAGTGATTATGGCACTGGTTTGCACATCCTAGGGAAAAATTGAAAATGATGAAATCATCTGAGAATGTTAAGTAGAGATTGTAGGAAAGCGCTCTTGCTAAGAACCTAACATCCCGTGTTCAGGAACTGTTCCTTTCTTAATGCTAAAATTACCTTGGCTTTGCTGTGCTGTGAGAAACAGTCTCTTTAATCATCAAATAATACATTGTGTCTTTATGTCATGAAAACGATATCAACCTTGTCCACTGATAACACCAGCAACTTGTAATAGAAACCTGTTTATGCTGAGCACTCAGCGTCCCTTGTCTGAACATGAGATTTCGACCAACATTTCTCAAAAGACACTTCTGACGCTTTCCTAGGTTATGATTTCTTTAATCTTCAAAGCCATTGTGGGCTGGTTTGGATGAGGTTACACAGATGCTAAGTGATAGAGTTAGACTTTATTTCCTGTTTTTGTGGGCACCAAAATTGGAGGGCTTTTTTTCCCTTTATTAAAGGGATTTAGTGGCTTCTGGATGGGTCAGTCGGTTGGGCGTCCGACTTCAGCTCAGGTCATGATCTCATGGTTCACGGGTTGGAGCCCCGCGTCAGGCTCTGTGCTGACAGCTCGGAGCCTGGATCCTGCTTCAGATTCTGTGTCTCCCTCTCTCTGCCCCTTCTCCGCTCATGCTCTGTCTCTGTCTCTCAAAACTACAAAAATTAACACAAAATTTTTTTTAAACAAATAACGTGCTTTGGCCTTCACCTCACCCCAGGGGGAGAATCCATGGTTAAGGAGAGATTTGGGGATGTGGTGGTGGTGATGCTGGTGAGGGGCTCGGTTGGCGATAGGAGTGATAGCTTTCACATCATGAGTGCCAGCCTCAGTAATTTCAGTTTTCCTTGGTTCCTCAGGTTTCTGTCTACAAAAACATCTGTTTTCCCCATCGTCCACACAGTGTATTAAAGGGTAATGGATCCCTCTTACTCTTGTCATTCCTTAGTACCATGCAGATTCAATCTAAGACACAGAAACTGGTCTCCTCCAATTAATAATTCCCTTGGAAGCAAGGCTGCCTCCCTTTCTTATCGCATTCAGAAGTCTTACAGGCCCACTGAAAAGTACTCATTGTGTTCCAAAAGACACTGTTATTTCACAGGTTAAAACAACTTTTAAACTCCCAAACGTTGAGGGAAAAATAAACCCAGAAAACTATGGAATAAGAAGGTAGTCTACAGAAAAACCCATTCCAGATAATTAGGATGGTTTATTTTCCTCTTTATTTTCATCTGGGAAAAGTGCATTCAGTCTAAAAATCAACTTTTTAAAAATGTCAGTTCTTGGACGTGAAAGAGTTGGAAAGGTCACTTCCTTCTTTAAGCTTCTATCATTCTACAATTTTTGTGTTGAAGATTTAGAAGCAGTGATCGAATGTGAAAATACTATAATGTTCTTTTCCCTCATAAAATGTCTGCTCTGCAAATCTTTACTTTCATATTATTTTTCCTAATTATGTTGTCTTCTGAAGAAGCTTTAATACCAGCAAATGCCATCATTCAAATCGTTACCATAATTCCAAAAATACTAAAATTGAAAGTCTTATTTGTGATGACAGAGAGAGTGGGGAGGTAATGAGTCACAAAAAGAAAAAAGGTTTCAATTTACTTGAAAGGACACCATATGGGATGATATATTCAATCTAATTTTATATTAGTTTTCTTCATTAAATTCCAAATTTGCAGTGCTTTTGAGACATTATTTTATGTTCCATTTTAAGTTATACTTAATTTCAGAGAGTTTAAAGATTAAGTTGAAACCATATTATGCTTTTCTCTTTTATTACTAATATTCCATAAGAAATACTTAGAAAGATATAAAGTTCCTTGTTTTATGTAGATTTGAAAAAATGGACATGAAGAAATATGTTTTATACCTCTTTCAAGGAGGTCAAGGATAAGTCATGAATATTCAAAAATAAACTGGATTTTTGCATCATTTGATATGAGAACATTTGTTCACATTTTTAAATTATCTCACCTATTGCTGTTTTCCACTTGTAAAAGAAGGTATATTTTAAATCATACTGATGAGAGAAGTTTCTTCTGCCCTCCTTGTGCTAAGG
Organism: Panthera pardus; assembly: GCF_024362965.1. NCBI lineage: Eukaryota > Metazoa > Chordata > Mammalia > Carnivora > Felidae > Panthera > Panthera pardus. The sequence goes on from NW_026526843.1 coordinate 123,306,875, forward strand.
TAAGTAGTACACTTCATCCTTGGACAAGGCAGGGCTTGGGGCTCTGGCCCCTGTGCAGTTGAAACTCCATGTATAACTTTGGACTCTCCAAAAACTTTACTAATGGCCTGCTGTTGATGGGAACCTGACCCGTAATGGAAACAGTCAATTATTACATTTTTATATGTTGTGTGTATTATATCCTGTATTCTTCCAAGAAAGTAAGCTAGAGGAAAGACAATATGATTAAGAAAATCATAAGGAAGAGAAGATACATCTATAGTACTATAAGGTATTTATTGAGAAACAAATCCTCATATAAGTGCACCCATGCAGTTCAAACTCATTGTTATTCAGAGGTCAGCTGCATTGACCCAGTGGCTTCTGGCTTTGAAAAATAGCTTGTCCGGGACACCCGGGTGACTCAGTGGGTTAAGCGTCTGACTCTTGCTTTTGGCTCAGGTCACGATCTCACGGTTCGTGAATTCAAGGCTCACGTCAGTCTCTGCATTGACAGTGCAGAGCCTGCTTGGGATTCTCTCTCCTCTCTCTGCCCCTCCCCACCTCTCTCTCTCAAAATAAGTAAATAAACTGTAAAAAAAAAAAAATAAAAGAGGAAGGAATAAAAAAGGAAGGAAGAAAGAAAGAACAAACATGCTTGTGCTCGAAAATGACAGCATTGTAAACTATTAAGTAAGTTAACCTCAACAAAGTACTGTGATTTTATTGTGGACAATTTGCATAATAATAGAAGGTTCATAGCTACTGTTTAGAAATACTCGGTATTTCAAAATAAGTGGGCAGTCAGGGTGCCTGGGTGGCTCAGTGGATTAGGCGTCCGACTTCAGCTCAGGTCATGATCTCACAGTCCATGAGTTCAAGCCCCGTGTCGGGCTTTGTGCAGACAGCTCGGAGCCTGGAGCCTGCTTTGGATTCTGTGTCTCCTGTCTCTGTCGCTGCCTGCCCCTCCCCCATTCGCGCTCTGTCTTTCTGTCTGTCACAAATAAGTAAAACATTAAGAATAATTAAAAAAAAACAAAATAAGTCAACAGACTCATTTTTGCATGACAAATTTCTTGATCTGAATATATAATCACAGTTCAAACACACACGCTACAAAACGGAAATCTCACTAATTTTTAACATGCTTTCATTTACTTTCCACAAAAGGGAAAGCATGTACTTGGCAAGAATCTTGTTCCTCCATCAGGAAGTAGAAACCAATGTGTAGTATGGCAAGGCTAAGTGTCTGTATGTTGTGTGTGTGTGTGTGTGTGTGTGTGTGTGTGTGTGTGTGTGTGTGTGTTATTTGTGTTTGTGATACTGGAGTTATCAGTTTGGTAAGTGCCCTCAAAACTTTTCCACAACAGCCGCATAAGAATGTTCCTTGATTTCATGCTTCATGCATCTGCTTTATGTCCGTTAAAAAAACTGCACGTGGATATTATTAGCAGCTTTATTTATAATTGCCAAACTTTGGAAGCAACCGAGATTTCCTTCAGTAGGTAGATGGATAAACTGATACATTCAGAGAATGGAATGTTATTTAACACTAAGAACAAATGAGGTATGAAGCCATGAAAACATGGAGAAAATTACAATGCATACTGTAAGTGAAAAGACCAGTCTAAAAAGTCTCCATACCATATGATTCCATCTATGACATTCTAGAAAAGACAGAACTGTATGGAGACAGTTTAAAGGTTAGTAGTTGCCATGTGGTGAGGGAGAGATGGATGGGCAGAGCACAGAGGATTTTCAGGGCAGTTAAGCCTTTCCGTGTGATACTATAACAGTGGATACATGTCCTTGTACACGTGTCCAAACACACAGAAGGGACAACAGGAGTGAATCTTAATGTAGCCTCTTTGGGTGACTATGATGTGTTAATGAAGGCACACCAGTTATAAAAATGATATATCGGTGGGGATATATTATTAGGAGAGGCTATGCATGAGTTGGGGCAGGGGATGTATGGGAATTCCTTGTGCCTTGTGCTCAATTTTGTTGTGAACCTAAAAGAGCTCTACAAAATAAAGTCTATTGAATACATGTGTATAAATACCCTTCCGAAGTGAGTTCTCTTTACGACACATCTGGGCACGAAGGCACCATTGTGCAGGGAGCTGCTCATTGTGATACACGCTGAAGGAAGAACGCTTTTGCGTAAGATGCAGTCATCTGACCTCAGTATGACTTCGACTGCTTATCTAGTTTAGCTGAGGCCCACAATCTACTTTTGAAATTGCTTGTTACCAAGTATGTGGATAAAAAAATTTATAGATGACATTCCTTGGTACAAATTAACAATCTCATCTCTTCACTTCCCATTAGTGAGTGAGTTTTGTAAAAATCTGTTCTGTGTCCTCTTATACAACACTTCATTCATTCATTCATTCATCTGTCCATTCACTCATCCAACCATCTATCCATTCAAGAAAAGCTAACTTGAACAGTGCACTTCTGTATCTTTTTTCTTTTTTAATTTTTTTAATCTTTATTTATTTTTGAGAGTGGGGGGCGGGGTGGGGGAGCAGAGAGAGGAGACACAGGATCCAAAGCAGGCTCCAGACTCCAAGCTGTCAGCACAGAGCTGGATGCGAGGCTCGAACCCACAAACCATGAGATCATGACCTGAGCTGAAGTCGGATGTTTAAGCAACTGAGCCATTCAGGCGCCCCTGCACTTCTCCATGTTTGATGAAGATTACAAAAATGAAAATGAGGCACTGTTTGCCTTAAGAAATGCTGGTCCTGATAGGAGAAATATAATATTCAAGTAAATAAAAAGTCATATTTCTGTTATGTGATAGCATATTTAGCCAGAAGTAGACCTACAGGGGTTTGGTAATTCATATTAATAGTAAGTATTCACAAGTGCTATAGACGTTTGGACAAGCGTTCTATATTATCGTATGCTTTCTTCTTGGCTACTAAATGTCACTCCCACCATGCATTCTCAACTGGAGCAGTATCATTGCCAACAGGGTAGAAATTTGTTCTTATGGATGAAAGAGTCACACTCTTTCTATACATAAAATACAGGTATGCATTCAATGCATAAGTAAATATACAGAATGTCTGAGGGCTTAAAATCTCTTTGGGAATGGCTAGTAGAGAAAATAATGCCCAGCAAGGCTCCTTAGGGAAGTGATAGTGGAAAAGTTAAGAAACAGCAATTTGTGACCTCCACCTACAATCACATGGCTCATTCAAAATGACCTACATGAATCACTAAAATACTACACCTCAAGCCATTTTACCACATACGTTAACTAACCAGAATTTAAAATTTAAAAATGAAATTAGGTATGTATGTATGTATATCAGCAAGGATGGCCACCATTATTCTTACAGATATCATTTTCTTTAATTATTTTCTTTGGGTAATAGAAAAAACAACTGGTTTGGATGATTAACAGTGTTCTAATGATTTAATCCCCTTCAAAATGCCATTGATGTGCCTTAAAGACAAGATCAGTGGAAGGGAATTCAGACACTGTACAACCACAGGACAGAAAGAGGGGAGAGGTTTTCTGCCTACCATCGTGTGATGGTCCACAACCCATTTAGAGATTACACCCATAGTTTTAGTGAGTTCAGTCCTGGTCATGTACCTGGCAACATTAATCGTGTTATTTGGAAGCACACAGCAATTTTGAATCAAACTGTTCCATTTACACACTAAAGGAAAGCATTCTTTGTTACAGCCATTAATCTTAAACATGTTTTATTTAAAGTTTGACATACTTGAATAAATTACATATTTGTTGACTTTGTTCTCTCAGTGCATTGGCTGTACTTTATTAAAAGTCTCCCATTTTAGTATTTTTCCATTTCCCTCATACATAGCTCGCTCAGTAAATTTTAGTTGAGTTGACTCTGCATAAGCAATTAGCCACAGCTACATGTAACCTTGTTATTAACCCCATGCTTGGAATAAAATTATTTATTTTCACTAATTCTGCCTTTAGTCAAATCCATCCTGAGATTGATACATAATTTGAGACCTTGCGGGAGTATGGTGTCTTTAATAGGTACCATCATTTAAATTAGATTGAATTGGCTGGACGCATTTTCTGTGGGTGGGTCCAGCTTCTGTCTAGGACTGTTATAAATGAGTTAGGCCTGGAACTCCAGATTACTGCCGTCATGCACGATAGATCCTGTGGATTTCACAGTGCTAGACCTAATATCAAATAATTTATTGGAGATTAGAGAAAACATATACATATCTTTACTGAATAATTTATGTGAGATTAAAGAAAATGTATCCATATCTTTTCAAAAACTTTATAGATTAGACACATTTTTTCCATTTGCAAATATATCCGTAGTACTTTGCAGGAAGCAAAGGGATAATTTAGTTTGAGTCCTTATTTTACAGTTGAGGGAACTGTGATCTTACAATGTTTAAAAAAATACTATAGGAGAGAACATTCAGGAGGAAATACGTATGAATAGACCGAGCCCAGGAATTTTAGAGCAGTGATACTATTCTGCATGATACTTTATTTTCTTTTTGATTTTTCTTGTTATTTTTTTTAAGTTCAAGTATAATTAACATATGGTGTTATATTAGTTTAAGGTGTACGATATTGTGGTTTACGAATTCTGTGCATTCCTCAGGACTCATCATAGTAAGTGTACTCTTAATCTCCTTCACCTGTTTCACCCCTCCTCCCACCCACCTTCCAACTGGTAACCATCAGCTTGTTCTCTATAGTTAAGAGTCCATTTTTATATTTGTTTCTTTTTTCTTTGTTAGTTGGTGTAGTTTCTTAAATTCCACCTGAGTGAAATCCTATGATACTTATCTTTCTCTGACTGACTTATTTCACTAAGCATTATACCCTTTTGATCCATCTATGTTATTGCAAATGGAAGTATTTTGTTAACATTGTTTATGGCTAAGAGTCCATTGTGTGTATGTATGTGTGTGTATGTGTACATACATGTATATATGTGTGTGTATACACACCACATCTTCTTTACCCATTCATCAGTCAGTGGACACTTGGGCTGTTTCCATATCATGGCTGTTATAGATAATGCTGCTATAAACACGAGGGTGCATATATCCCATTGTATTAGTGGTTTTACCCTGAATTTGTTGGGACTTGTTCTCTGGCTTCATGTGTGATCTATTCTGGAGAATGTCCCATGTGTACTTGAAAAGAGTGTGTATCCACTGCTTTTGTGTGGAATGTTCCGAATATATCTGTTAGTCCATCTGGTCCAGGGGCACCTGAGTAGCTCAGTCAGTTACACATCCAACTCTTGATTTCAGCTCAGGTCATGAGCGTGGGGCCTGCTTGGATTTCTCTCTCCTCTCTCTCTGCCCCTCCCCCCACTCATTCTTTCTTTCTTTTTCTCTCTCTCTCAAAATAAATAAGTAAACGTTTTAAAAAATATTTAAGGGGCACCTGGGTGGCACAGTCGATTAAGCATCCAACGTCAGCTCAGGTCATGCTGTCACAGTTTGTGATTTTGAGCCCCACCTTGGGCTCTGTGCTGACAGCTCAGAGCCTGGAGCCTGCTTCGGATTCTGTGTGTCCCTCTCTCTGCCCCTCCCCTGCTCACCCTCTGTCTGTCTCTCTCTCAAAAATAAATAAACACTAAAAAATGTATATTAAAAAAAAGATCTATCTGGTCCAATGTGTCATTCAAAGCTGCTCTTGCCTTGTTGATTTTCTGTTTGAAGACTCAATCTATTGATGTAAGTTTGGTGTTAAAATCCCTTACTAATATTGTATTACTGTTGATTACTTCCATTGTGTTTATTACTCGCTGCTTTCTGTATTTGGGTGCTTTCGTGTTGGGTGCATCAATATTACAACTGTTAGATCTTGTTGGATTGTCCCCTTTGTGATTTTATAGTGTCCTTCTTTGTTGCTTATTGCAGTCTTTGTTTTAAAGTTTATTTTGTCCAAAATAAGTATTGCAGCCCTGACTTTCTTCTCACATTCGTTTGCATCATAAACACTTGCCCATCCCTTCACTTTCCATCTGCAGGTGTCTTTGGGTCTGAAGTGAGTCTCTTGTAGGCATCAGGGAGATGGGCCTTGCTTTTTGTATCCATTCTGTAACCCTGTCTCTTTTGATTGGAGTGTTTAGTCCATTCACATTCTCAGTAATTATTGATGGCCATGTACTCATTGCCATTTTGTTACTTGTCGTACAGTTGTTTTTGTAGTTCTCTGTTCCTTTCTTTGTGTCTTCTCTTGTGGTTTGATTGCTTTCTTTAGTAGTATACTTGGATTCCTTTCATTTTGTTTTTTGCGTATCTGACTCCCAGTTTTTGATACGTGGTTATCACTATTAGGTTTATATATAGCATCTTGGGTACATAGCAGTTTATATGAAGTTGATGGCTGTTTAAGTTTGTACACTTTCTAAAAGCACTAAATTTTTACTCCCTTCCCTTCCACATTATAGATATATGATGCCATACCTTACATCCTTTATTTTGTGAATTCTTGACTGATTTTATAGATACGCTTGATTTTACTGCTTATGGTCTTTCTTTTCCATAAGCAGTATTCTCTATTCCCTATTCTCTATTCCCATAAGCAGTATTCCCTATTCTCAGGGAATACCTTTTAACATTTCTTATTTGTTTTAATTTTTTTTAATTTTATTATTTCTGAGAGAGAGAGAGAGAGAGAGAGAGACAGAGACAGAGACAGAGACAGAGACAGACAGACAGCATGAGCATGGGAGGGGCAGAGTAAGAGGGAGACCCAGAATCCAAAACAGGGTCAAGGCCATTAGCTGTCAGCACAGAGCCTGACGTAGGTCTCGAACCCATGAACCACAAGATCGTGACCTGAGCAGAAGTTGGATGCTCAACCAACTGAGGCACCCAGGTGTCCCCCCGTTATAACATGTCTTGTAAGGCTGGTTTTCTAGTGAATACCTCTAAGTTTGTATGCTGGGAAACTGTCTTTCCTTCTGTTCTGAATGACAGCCTACCTGGGTAGAGTATTCTTGGCTGCAGGTTTTTGTCTTTTAGTACCTTGAATATCTCATGCTGCTCCCTTCTGACCTATAAAGTTTCTCCTGAAAAAAAAAAAATCAGCTGGTCGCCTTATTGGGTTTCTCTTGTAACTATTTTCTCTTATTGCTTCTAAAATTCTCTTTGTCACTACTTTTTGTCATTTTAATTGCTATATGTCTTGGTGTAGACCTCCTTGGGTTGATTTTGTTAGGTGTTGTCTGTGCCTCCTGCATCTGGATTTCTATTTCCTTCCCCAGATTAGGGAAATTTTTAGCTATTATTTCTTTAACTAAATTTTCTGTGCCTTTTCTCTCTCTCCTTTTCCTGGTTTCCCTATAATGCAAATGTTATCATGCTTGCTTGATGGTGTTTTTGCTAAGTTCCCTAAGTCTCTTTGCATTTTTTATAATGTTACTCATTTCTCCTGCTCAGCATGCTTGATTTCCATCACTCTGTCCTCCAGGCTGCTGATTCATTCTTCTTCTTTCTCTAGTCTATTTATTCCTTCTGTGTGTTTTTAATTTCAATTTTTGATTTCTTTGTCTCTGATTCATTGTTATATTTTCTGTTTCCTTGTTGAGGGTCCTACTGAGATCCTCCATTCTTTTCTCAAGTCTTGTATCTCTATGACCATGATTCTAAATTCTGTGTCAGTCATATTGCTTATCCCTGTTTCATTTAGCTCTCATGCTGTGCTTTTGCCTTGTTCTTTCATTGGGGACATATTCCTCTCTGTCCTCATTTTGTCTAACTCTGTGTGTCTTTGCTGTGTTAGGGAAGTCAGCTATGTGTCCTGCTCTTGAAAGCCGGAGACTTATGAAAAAGAGGTTCTTAGTGCCCTGCAGGGAAGTGTCCCCAGCAAATCAGAACCTGGTCCTCCAAGGGTGTCTCCTATGTGTGTTGCATGGGCCCTACGATTGTGCTTGAACTGTGTTTGCCTTCAGTCTAGTCATCTGCAGTGCCTCCCTTTCTTTGCCTGTTGTGGGCGGGGGTTAGTCCTTTTGTTGTTAGTGGGCCTGTCTGGGGCAGCCTAGGACTTGAGTTTGGTCAGACCAGGAGTTTGTTAGAGCTGCTTAGTACTGAACTACAGGGCCCTCTGCATGTGTTGTCCCCTGAGAAGCTTTTATTGGTGGGCAAACCCACAATCAGACCAGATATCTATCCTCAGTTCCTCAGCTCACTGTCACTGCTGCAGTAGGACTGGTGTGTGTGTGTGTGTGTGTGTGTGTGTGTGTGTGTGTGTGTGCGCGCGCGCGCGCGCGCGCGTGGTTGTCTTTCCCTCTCCCTGGGGCAGGAGTCACTTTGGAGTGGTGCTGGTGCCTTTGGGGGCAGGTTGCACACTGCCATGATTTTGGCACGGCTCATGACAACGCCTGGTCCTCTGCGGGAGGGCCCTGGAGGCGCTTTGGACGGATTCCTGCTGACGGTGGGTTAGATGGTGCAGGTGCGCAGGACAGCCTCGTGCCGGGGCTTGTTACTCACAGGCGAGGTGGAGATTATTTGCGCTGGCTCGTGCTTGTGTTGGTGTATCTAGGCTGGTGGGCGGGCGAGGGAAATGGTGCCCGCCAGGTCTTGTGCTCCTGGAGAAGTCTCTTAAAGATACCTGCTCCCCCAGCACGTGCTGTGAGATTAGTGAATAAATCTCCTCCAGTGTACCCCAGGCGTTTTTCAAACTGCTGCTTCTGTGCCGTATCTCAGCAGGGTTGTGTGTTAGGCTTTTTAAGGATGGGCACTGGATTTCCTGCGGTCCTCAGGCTCTCCCTGAATGGAGCCCGCTAATTTTTAAAGTTCCAGGTGTTAAGCCCTACTAATTGTAAAAACTTACGGAGTTAATCACCTCTGGTTTTCAAAGCCAACTGTTATGGGTCATCACCCTCCCGGTGTGGGGTCCTCTGTGCGTGGAGTGCCTGCTGTGGGATCTGCTCCTCCCCACTCTCCCTTCTCTGTGCTTGCGGTGACCCTCCCTCCTGTCGTCAGTCTCTCTGTCTGGTTCAGTTCCAGACCATGTCTCCACCCTTGCTACCATTTTCGATGTGCTTCTTATCTGGGATGAGCGGTGGAAAGTCTGTCCTGCCAGTTCGGGACATTTTCCGGCTTATTCACAATGATGTGGGTGTCATCTAGATGTACCTGTGGGACGAGGGTTGCTTAGGGTCCTCTTACTTCTTCCCCAGAAGTCTCTGCATGGTACTTCAGTGCTGGACACATACCATTATACATCCACCAAGCCCCATGTCACGCACAATGCCAATAATGAACCCCAGTGAAACGTATGTGGACTCCGGATGATTAGGATGTGTCAGCGAGAGGTTATTGATTGCAACCAATCTATCGTACAAATACATCCCTCTAGTGAAGGATGTTGATAAAGAGGGAGGTTGTGGGTGTGTGACAGGAAGAATTTGAGAACTCTGTGTGTCTGTTGCTGAGTTTTGCAGTTTATTTAATACAGCTCTAAAAAACCAAGTCTATTAAAAAAAAGAATCCCTATTATGATTCATAGTCCTTTGCCATCATTAGCTTCTATTAAAATATAATTAGCTGATTCAGACTCATTAGGTCCTTTTAAATACAGTTGGAGGGGTTGGTTACTCTGTGACCATTAGCTATCTTCTAGACTTCCCTGCCTCCGCTCTTGCATCCATACGATGGGCAGCTAGCTTGAAGAGTTCTGACATAGAAGTAGTAAATAATACACATGAAGTCATTTTGAATACACATGGGAGGCATATTGAATAAATGGGAGTAGTTGTAGTTGATGCCCTTTTGGATTAAATGTTTATTTTAGAATACCCATTGTTAGCTTTCCTATCATTATAATTTATAGTTCCACTTATAAAATATTCAATATCCAACATTTTTATTCTAATGCATATTTTGTGTTAAAATAACATTACTTGAGGGGCACCTGGGTTGCTCAGACGATTGGGCATCTGAGTCGATCAGCTCAGGTCGTGATCTCGCAGTCTGTGAGTTCGAGCCCCGCGTTGGGCTCCGTGCTGACAGCTCAGAGCCTGCTTTGGATTCTGTGTCTCCCTCTGTCTCTGCTCCTCCCCCACTCACGATTTGTCTCTCTGTCTCTCAGAAATAAATACATTAAAAAAAATTTAAGCAATAACATTACTTGATATTTAATATTGTGTCTGCAACATATTTCATTTAAGTTTTTGATACCATAGTATTATCAGTCAATACAGAATGAAAACTATTACATTAAATGTCATGCCTTTGTGTAATGGTGTGTGTGTGTAATCATGAACCATGTGTCCATCGTCCTTTTGAATGCTAGCGAGAGCGTGTAGGCACATTGGTAAGAACGTGTCATTAGTGATACCTTCTGCACTGTTTGTGGTGGGCAGAGTCAGAGACGTATGGTTACCCTGCAGAATCTGGAGGGTTTTCATACTTCACTCTGTTCCCTCCATCCCTTCTTCCCTGAGAGGGAATCACGAGAACACACGAGAGCATTACCCCTTCCTTACCAAGTGTCATAATCAAACCGTCTTGTATCTGCTCTGTCCCCGCTGTCGCCTCTCAACCATGAAATAGCGTGATGCCATACTGGGGTGAATCTGAATGAATACGTGAACGTTACATACAGAATTATTAGCTACAAATAAGCAATTGTTTTGTGTGTTCCTCTTTCACCATGTAAATTTTTTAATTTTTTTTTTTTTTTAGAGAGAGAGAGAGAGAGAGAGACAGAGTGTGAGCAGGGAAGGGGCAGAGAGAGAGGGAGACACAGAATCCAAAGCAGGGTCCAGGATCTGAGAGGTCAGCATAGAGCCTGACGCGGAGCGCAAACTCACAGACTGTGAGTTCATGACCTGAGCCAAAGTCAGATGCTTAACCGGCTGAGCCACCCAGGTGCCCCTCCTCTTTCACTATATAAGAGAAGAGAAAATCAAAGTGTCGGATGGATGAGAACTCAGAAGCCGTGGTGGTGATTGTCTCCCGTTCCTCCAAGAAGAGAGGCACAATGTGCTGTCCATGGCAGTCCTTTGCCCAAAGAACAGAATCATGGACTCTGTAGAACTGCACAACACCTGAGATGCATGAATTCCCACATCTCTCCTTGCCGTCTCTGCACCGCAATAGAACTGCGGTCACACAGGAAGAATGGTCTGGGACGTGCAACGTTGCTGGCTTTGACGGCGGAGGAAGGGGGTCCATGTGCCAGGGGATGCAGGCTGGCTCTGAAAGCTGGCATCATGAGCAAACAGATCCTCCTCCAGAGCCTCCAGAGGGAACACCATGCTGCCAACACCGTGACATTAGCCCGTGACAGCTGTGTTGACCTTCTGGCCTTCATAGAAAAGGAACACAGTGAACATCTCATTCGTTATTTCAAAAAAAAATTTTTTTTGTTTATTTATTTATTTTGAGAGAGAGAGAGTGTGAAGGGAAGAGGCAGAAGGAGAGGAGAGAGAGAATCCCAAACAGGTTCCGCACTGTCAGCGCAGAGCCTGATGTGGGCTCAATCGAACGAACCGTGATATCATGACCTGGGCTGAAGCCAAGAGTTGGACACTCAACCGACAGAGCCACCCAGGCGCCCCTCAGAAACATTTTTGAGTGTTGAATAAGTGAGACGTGCTACCTACGCATTTAATTATGCAACAGAAATGCTGTGGGGTACAGAAAATCGAGTGTCCTCAGTTTGGGTAGTGGGAAAGCACTGGACGGAAGAAGAGTATTTTTCATCGGGAGCCCTAGAAAGTTTCCAGGAGGAAGAGAGGAAAAGAGTGCATTTGTCTGTTTGCTCTTGCGTCCCACACCCAGCACAGTGTCAGCCGTCTCGTAAATGCTGTATGATAGTTGAATGTGTCTGTGAAGCGTACCCTGAGACTCCCCTGTATATTCTTTGCAACCATCTCAGAAGCCACGGGCACGGCTTCAGACCTCACAGTCCCTACGTCTGCACACCGAGGGTCTTCTCCGGCTGCTGGAGGGCACTCTCCCACTCACCAGCACACTGATGATTTGCGGTACTCCTTTTCTGTCCTGCCCCTTTGCCAAGATTCTCGGGATCGCGTCCTGGGTGAACAACTTGCCCTCACATCTTTATCTCGGGATCTCCTCCGGAGGGGGGAAAAAAAGTCCAAGTAAGACCATCACCATACATTTTTCTAACCCATGGAGAATTGACAGGTAGTGTTAAAATGTGTTTGTAATACTGATGTTGAATAATCTATATGATACAGTTCTTCTCTCCGGGCTGCGAAACCAGAAGACCTTATTCCTTTTATCGTTTGGTGCCCGCAGTACTCTGTCTTACTGCCGACACAGTTTGAGAAAAATCTCAGGAGTTTACACAAATAGTGAAATTTTAGACATTGACCCTCAAGACGCTTGACTATAGGCTCATCTGCTACCACTAAAAAGCAAACAAAACCCCACTAGATGGTGTGTAGGAAGTAGGTGTGTGCCCGTGGACTGTGTGTGTAGAACTCCTCTGCATGTTACTGAAACACGGAAACAGTCCAGCCCTGAAATTAGCACCTGAGGGAACTCAGTCCACTGAGGCATTTCAACAGTGCTCCATAGGGCCAGCCAACCCACTTAAGGAAATGTCAAACTAAATGCCAAGACCCTATTGATTGATTGAATGATCCAGAAACCATAATTAAGGTATTAATTTCACAACCTATTTATTACAAGTAGAAAATGCAGTGGTTATGTGGGCTCCGAAAATAATTTTCAACAATGTTTATATCTCCAGACTAAAGCCATTTTCCATATTTCTTTGCCACAAGGCGGGATTATTTGTCTCTTACAAGACAAATGGGTATCTCTCAATTTCTTGATGATTTATAGGCAAGGGCTTCCAACAGCAACACTGCAGTTTTGTTTCTGATTTTCACTGGAGAACAGATGTTGAGATTTTATGATAAATGCTTATAAATATACAAGCTAATTTTATATCGTGACAGTCTTTTGAAAATACAGATGGAGTAATATCATTACTCTCTTTCTTATTAATTTCATCCTTTCTACACGTTTCGTGATCTCTTGACTAATGTATAGTACCTGATGTCCACTGCAGACAGAACCTTAATAAAAACTGAAAAAAACCTAATATTTTTGCTTGCCGCATATTTTATTTTTATTTTTTATTTATTTGATTTTAAGTCCAGTATAATTAACATACAGTATTATATTAGTTTCAGATACACATCATAATGAATCAGCAATTCTATGTATTAGTCAGAGCTCATCACAGGTGCCCTCTTTAATCCCCATCACCTATTTCCCCTCTGGGAACCATGAGTATGTTCTCTATAGTTAAGAGTCTGTTTCTTGGTTTGTGTGTCTCTTTGTTCATTTCTTTTGTTTCTTAAATTCCACATATAAGTGAAATCACATGGTATTTGCCTTTCTCTGACTGACTTTATTTTGCTTAGCACCTAATAATAAATTTTGAACTTTGGGGAAATAGCGATCTTCATATTTTCTGACATCGCCAAAGTTGTGTCAGTCCTGATTGTTGGTAGCGCCTAGAATGGACACTGTATGTTTGTATTTCTGTTAGAATGCTAAATTTGAAAGACAGACCTGTGATTTGTATGCTTCTTTTCATTGTCTTAAAGATGATATAACGGGGCACCTGGCTGGGTCACGCGGGAGGTCATGTGACTCTTGATCTCGGGATCATGAGTTCGAGCCCCACGTTGGGCGAGGAGCCTACCAAAAAATATTTAAAAAAAGAAATGATCTTCAACATGCAACCTGCAACCTTTATGCTACCACTACTGTCTACAGGAAAAAGATGTTCCAGAAACCCAGAAATGTCCATGTCCACATCTTCTGTGTGCAGCCCTTCCTTCGGGCAGCCACATGTCCCCTGACCTTCCCCGGGAGCTGTGTGGCAAGCAGTTCCTTGCAGGTTTCATTCACTCTTCCCGGACAGCACCTCCCTTCAGGGGTACAGTGCTCACCCCAGGTACGTTCCCAGGGACCTTCTCCACTTGTGCTTTGTAGGACCCCGGGAGACCTCTGGGCATGCTTGCTCGTCCAGAAACAAAGATTGCCACCATGGGGCAGTCTGATGTCCATAGTATCCTTCCGTTTTCCCTCCTTCCCTCTCTTCTCCTCCTCCTCTCCCTTTCTCTCTGTGTCCATCTCTCTCTCTCCCCCTCTCTCTATAATCTGTTATATAATCTGTCATCTATCTTATCTGTCATCTACCATGAAACATGATAGAGACACAAACTTCTCAAAAGTTATTTTATTTTTGAAAAGATTATTTATGTTTAGAGGGAGAACGCTGGCGGGGCAGGGGCAGAGAGAGAGGGAGAGAGAATCCCAAGCAGGTTCCGCATTGTCAGCACAGAGGCCGATGTGGGGCTCAAAGTCACAAACTTTGAGGTCATGACCTGAGCTGAAACCAAGAGTTGGGTGCTTAACCGACTGAGCCAGCCAGGTGCCCCTAAAGAGTCATTTTAAAGGACTGTTTGTGTATTAAAAGCAATTTTATCTGAATGAGAAAAAAGCAGATGATTTGTCATCAATGATTCTAGTTTGTTAGAGACCAGGTGTTATGGACTGAATGTTTATGCCACCCTCCCCCAAATTCGTATGTTGAAACCTAACCCTCAAGATGATGGTATTTGGGGGTGGGGTCTCTGGGAGGTGATCGGATCATGAAGGAGAAGCCCCCATGAATGAGATCAGTGCCATTCTAAAGGAGACTCCAGAGAGCTCTGTTCCCTTCCACCATCTTGAGGACACAGTAGGAACACGCCCCCCCCCCCACCCAGACACAAGCATGGTGGCCTCCTTATCTCAAACTTACAGCCTCCAGAACCAGTGATGCAAGTGCCCTGTTGTTTATAAGCCACCCCTAAACTAAGACCCCAGGTTTGTATCTATTTAAAGAAAGATAACATGCTAATTATGATCAGAAAATGTCAGTCCAGGGGCAGAAGGCACATGGCAGGACCTCTTTAAGATGGAAGTTTGAATATAGATGTGCTAAACTTAACCTGTTGTTTAAAGAAACCAGCACAAACGAAGCAGAACCACAAATGGTACCCTCTCTTGCCCCCCACCCCCTCACTCTGGAAGGCTGCTCCCTGGCATTAGTGAGCTGTGGACACTCTTCTGGATCCCCTCAGCCAAACCCAACCCTCTGCTGTTTTCATAACAACAGTGCTATGGCCTTCGTTGCTGCCTGTTTTTCCACAAACCAATGGACACCAGATAAGTTTTTAAATTTGATTTTTCTCCAAACCATGAGCTACGTATTACATGTAGTATACACATGGAGTATCAGCCAAGTCCAACTCAAATTAGATCATCCTTGGCATCTCTTTACATAAAATGTTATGTCTGTATGCTCATCAAAGAATAACATCCAGTTCCATATGATGAGTGTACATTCCTGCCTTAATCATCTCTAGAGCTTTGTCCCTTCCACTTAACAGTGATTGCACAGGCATCTGTGGTGCATGAAGTCATGTACAAAGACACTAGCCAAAAACCTCTTGTGAAAGAGATGTGCGGAAAAGACTTCACATTTGGAACTGGTTCCACCCTACAAACTATTTCTTCAAACTGTGTATTCAACCTAGATGGGGTATCTTTGTTTCGTTTTTAAGTTTGTTTATTTATTTTGAGAGAGAGAGCAAGCGAAAGCACAGGAATGGGGGGTGGGCAGACAGGGAGAGGGAGAGAATCCTAAGCAGGCTTCATGGTCAACACGGAGCCCAACGTGGGGTTCGACCTCACAACAACCATGAGATCATGACCCGAGCCAAAATCAAGAGTCAGATACCTAACCTACTGAGCCACCCAGGCGCCCCTAGATGGGTATCTTTGAAATAGGTCCTATTTCAAAGTGCCTATCAGAAGGTCATAAGCAGCTGTGGGCAGCATCTTGTAATCCCGTCTCTCAGTCACTGTGGACAAACACTAAGGGAAAATGCTGGAGGCTGTCAGGGTTTAAACGTAAATGAGCCTTTGCGTTTATGTGTACATTATTCACTTGATAATGCAGGGCCTGATTCCCATCTCATGAGTCAGGACTTCTTCCATATATATGCACACTAGGTGAGTTGTCTATTTCAAGTGATCTGCTGTGACCCTTCCCAGGCAGGAAAAAGTCATTCTTCTAAGTAAGTTACCAGTCCCCTTTTCAGTACACTTGGGTGTGTTCTCCTGGATTAAATTTTCTTAAGGAAGAACCACTTAAAAAATTAATTTGATCTTAATAGCTCAAAATTATTTTTTCTGTTGGAAGAATCACGACTTTTAGTTTGCTAGATATCACAGGGAAACGAACATCTCTTTTTTTGTAAAGAGGAAATCATTCTAAAGATGAGAGGTTGGTGGTATTTGATCAGTCATGTAGGCAATGGAGTTGATACAACTTCTTACCCTGGAGGCTTTCCCTGTCCACCCCACCTGCAGGCCTGCTGTCATACACACATTGTCACAATGCACACATGTGTGAGCATGATCTTGTCTGTGAAAATATAAATGCACGGTTACTGACAGAGGTCTCACAAACGCTCAGTATAATGCTCAAGTTGGGATTAGGTTTGTGGAAATGCTAAGATGTGTACGCCCAACACAATGTATTCCAGGCAGTTACTGGTTAGTAACATGGGTATGCAGCGCTCATCCATATACTAGGTTTCTTAAAATCAAAAGAGGGGAGGGGTGCCTGGGTGGCTCAGTTACACGTCTGACTTCAGCTTAGGTCATGATCTTGCAGCTCGTGAGTTCAAGCCCCGAGTTGGGCTCTGTGCTGACAGCTCAGAGCCTGGAGCCAGCTTCAATTCTGTGTCTCCCTCTCTCTCTGTTGCTCCACTGCTCGCTCGCTCTCTCTCTCTCTCAATAATAAACACTAAAAAAAGAAAAAAATTTTGAAAAAAGAGGGGAGAAGACTGTACATTGGCTAACAAGAGCAGGCCATGTGTGGAGCAAAAGCCCCTCTCTCTGTCTCAGTCACCAAAACCAGAGAAACTCGTTGTTCATTAGTTAATTGTGTCGTGGTATTCATGAAGATTCAGTCTAGTGCTGGACTGAGTACAGAGTACACATGTAGTTGTCTGGCCTTAGATATGTAAGTTGCTGGGTTTTTTGTTATAATTCTGTAATTATGAAACATCTTTAGGACCCTGCCTGAAGTTATTCTGCATTTAATATTTCACTCTTGTTTGGGGTTTAAATTCTATAAGTTAATTCAGAGTTCAAAGTTTCTAAGACAGATCATTAATTAAAATAGCATAAAATAAGTTGTTTTTAAAATATAAGTATAGATTCATAGATACTCTTTTTCTGTCTCTGATCAGTTGGTCTACACCTGTATCTATATGCATGTATCTATGCACAAAGCAGCCCCTAAAACCAAATACAGTAAAACCTGGGATTGCAAGTAACTTGTTTTGCAAGTGTTCTGTAAGACGAGCACACATTTCTTTTCTTTTTTTTTTTAATTTTATTTTTTATTTGTTAAAATTTACGTCCAAATTAGTTAGCATATAGTGAGACAATGATTTCAGGAGTAGATTCCTTAATACTCCTTACCCATTTAGCCCATCCCCACTCCCACAACCCCTCCGGTAACCCTCCGTTTGTTCTCCATATTTATGAGTCTCTTCTGTTTTGTCCCCCTCCCTGCTTTTGTATTATTTTTGTTTCCCTTCCCTTATGTTCATCTGTTTTGTCTCTTAAACTCCTCATGTGAGTGCAGTCATACGATTTTGGTCTTTCTCTGACTGACTCATTTCACTTAGCACAATACCCTCCAGTTCCATCCACGTAGTTGCAAATGGCAAGATTTCATTCTTTTTAATTGCAGAATAATATTCCATTGTATATATACCACATCTTCTTTATGCATTCATCCATCGATGGACATTTGGGGACAAGCAAACATTTCTAATAAATTTTAACTTGATAAACAGCGATGTCTTGTAATACGAGTAGTACGTGATGCCAAACATCATATGATCACAACACAGCCAATGGTTCTTGCAATTCGCTTTGATATTTAAGTACTTTGGATTCCAAGCATGTTTCCTGAATGAATTATGCTCACAAACCGAGGTTTTACTGTATTGTGTTGCTCATATCTACGTAATTTCAAATGACTTTATTATAAGCAAAACGGAATCGTTTTATTCTCTATAGAAATAGTGGTAGACTCAGAGCTTCCACATAGTATTGACTCCAGAATCTAAGAATAACCAGACCTCGCCTCGATGCACTCATACTGCATGACTTCTCTGCTATCCCTGTATTCTGCCTTGTGTACAACTCCGGACTTGCCAACCTAAGGTAGAACAACACCTCTCCCCCTGCTTAAGTCTTTCAGGGACGTGCCATCATGTGCAGGGTAAATGTCAACCATGTTGGCATTGTGCGAGAAGTCTGGAAAACTGAGAAGAGCCTGTCTCAGTCTCTTGTCTCCAGCAGGACTCCCCCATCCCCCCATCTTCATGTTTTGTCTCCTATCACCTCCACCTGAGGAAGCCAAGAAGGAGATGGAAATCCCAAACACTAGAAGACTCCTGAGACAAGTTAATTAAGCTATTTCCTGTATCTGGAATCTTACTCCATTCTCTTCTTGGCAAGACCCTATAAAATCCAGCTCAAAAGTCACCTGACCTTGTGGGAAGCACCCTTAAACCCAGTTAGTCACTGTTCTCTCTGTCCATAACATTTCATTCATTAACAAGTGAATTTTTGCCACTTTATTTTCACAATACAGCAAGAATTTGGTTTGGACTCAAACTGTATACCTCTGGGTACAGTTCTACTGGTTTTGTGTCAAACTGAAGGGTGTAATTGGTTGGATCATCATGCTGCAGATGGTACAAACTAGAAGAGCAGTAAAGGTTGGCATGGTATTGACCTCTTGTATGAAAGTATTCTCACCATGAAACAAAGCCCAAATATATCATAGTCAGGTTTGAGAGAGCTCTCGTATTTTAACCTAAATGAACCACCTTATATTGCATTCAAGAAAATGGAATACAACCCAAAAAAGTTACATGCTGTGCTATAGGTTTCTTTTTTTTTTCCTAAAAAAAAAAAAGGCTGTAAATATACATCACTGGCAGGACTCCCCCATGGACTAATGCAGTAGGACTTATCAGCAAACTGCCGTATGGGAGTGATTTGAGGGGCAGACAGAACAGTCTCCATAAAAAGTATGTTTTCCTTGTCTGATAAAATCCCACAAACATCTTTGAGTCTTCCTGAGTATATACTTGCCTCTCTGTTAAAATTCCAATATGCGCTATGAGCTTATTAACCACAGAGCCAGAATCCGAAAGTATAGGGGACATTCTGGCTCATTGAGAACAGGACTTTTTTTTACTTTTATTTTAAACCTTGAAGCATTTTTATAAACTGGCGTATTGCATAAAACCCTAACGGAGAGACCTATAAAAACAGAGCTGTTCAATTTCAGTTGGAAGGGCCAGTCCGTCGTATTCACGTAAAGTACTGTATGGGTGGTTCCCCTTCTCCATGATGCATAAAATGGCACCTGCCCTTGGGGTTGATCCTCACCCCTTTGGGTGTTCATGGGAACAACTCTGTGCAACCCTGTGGCTCCCTCATATACAAAAGGGAAAACCACTGACTCCAGACTCACTTCTGTATTTTACCTGAAATGTGAGTAGGTGAATTATGAGACAGGCATTCTTAAACAATCTTGCTATACACATGGATAAAGCAAGATGTGATACAGTACATAAACAGACATAAGTATACCTATACGAAAAATCTCATGGGCGTTTATTAGGAAAAAACGTTTCAAAAGTCTTCTTGGAGGGCGAGAATGAGAAAACAAAAATGTTTTTTGCTTGATTGCATAGAAGATAAGGTGCAGTGGGAAAGCCAGCTGCTTGGACAAGTTGGCCTCATGGAGACACCAGAGAGAAGAGGTATGTCCATGGGTCGGCTAGGATAAAAACAGAATGAATGAGTCATACAATTCTGAACTAACTGAGCAACGCAGAGCAAAAAGCTTTATTTTCCTTTAATATTTCCCTCAGCATGGTACATTGTAGGGTCTTTGTCCTTACCCTTAAACACATCTTGACCAGGGGCGCCTGGGTGGCTCAGTCGGCTAAGTGTCTGACTCTTGATTTTGGCTCAGGTCATGATCTCAAGGTTCATGAGATCGAGCCCCACATCAGGCTCTGCACTGGTAGTGCAGAGCCTGCTTGGGATTCTGTCTCTTCCTCTCTGTCTGTCCCCTGCTCGCTCTGTCTCTCAAAAATAAACTTGAAACACACACACACACACACACACACACACACACACACACACTTGACCCTGTCCTGTTGCTTTCCAGACATTTCCAATTATGAGAAAAAGTCTCATTTTTGTAATCAAGTCCCATTTTCTGGATTGAAAAAAGTCTCAACCAGTTTCAAATTTGGGACCAATACTAGGCTTCCTTCTTTGCCCAGTCTGTAGCTCGGGGACATCCAGAAGAGAAGGGTATGTAGTTTGACTCTTCCCTCTTCTTCTTCTTTCCCCCTTCACCTCTTACAGATTTAGGGCAAGGAAGAAAAGAATTTAAAGAAGGTGGAGAAACTGGCCCACTGAACTAGGCTTGCTCTTTCAGGGTTGTCTTTGCTTTTGTTGGCTGGGGGTCCGAGTTGACTTTGCGGCAGGTGTTTGAGTGTGGAATTCTGGTCTGCTCCAGACTTGCACCGGAGTTCTTGGAGGGACCCATGGGATCCTCAGCCCTGCACAGCCACCTGGTACAAGCAAGGCTTGCCTCCCATTGACCTTTCAAGCTCCCTTCCCAAGTGCCCTCCCCTCCAACAGTCTCCTACTACTGGAGCTCTCTGGGTTTGTATCACTTGAACATATTCACGCAGAACAAAGCCTGGCGCCCTTTCTGATTGTCCAGGTAACGCAAGGAAAAACATATTCTTCTCACCAACTCCACTTGGGCAGTCTCTCTTTGATGTTGGCTACCCCAGACTTCTCCGGCCCTCAGAATTTTCCAGTTCATCAGCAGGCACCACTCGCCGTGTTCATGGTAGACCCTCAAACTCTCAGGGACATAGGCAAGGCTCCCAAGAGCTTTTCAACACATGTGGCCATGCTCAAATGGTAGGAAAAGAAGTCAAGTTCTGAAAGTCAGCAAGCATGCAGCTAAGAAGGAACGTGTCTGTCATTCCTCAACCCCTGGATTTTGGGGGATCACCCTCACATAAGATGAAATATCAGAAGTACTTTGCTCTCTACCTGATGCCATGAGCTGTCTGTTAGGTTGACGACCCGTTATAAGCAAACATTTACTGTTGTAACCAAATTCCCTTGAATTTCCAGTTTCCTTTTTTATGGCTTAGGGGTAGATGATGGGGAAGTTGTCACCGGGTCTGCCGTCCTTATTGTCAGTAATGGAAGAATGTGTCCTTCTTGTGAATGCGGGAGGACTGACTACTGCCCTCAGCCCCATTCAGCTTCCTGCTACAGTGACATGGGCATGCTGCCAAAGACTATTTTTCATGTCAGGCTTTGGGTAAAGGCATTTAACTGTGCATTAACAAACATATTTTTTCACTCTCATTTAATTAATTGGGCCAACTGACTTCACTATGAATTTTAAAATCCAGTTTTTAAAAGCCTTCAGTATGCCACCTTGAAGCATTGGAGTTCACAAAGCTAATAAATTCTTAATTAGGGTAATAAAATCCAACTATGCCCCAACAAAGTAAATTCCTTTTTGAATCTAACATATTAGGTGAGTCTTTTTCAATGGAAACAAAGATGTTCCTGTTTGTCATGCAAAATAAATGAGGATTCCATCCCAAAGTAGCCAGGATGTAGAAGTAGAAACACCTTGGGGTGCCTGGGTGGCTCAGTCCGTTGAGCGACCGACTTCAGCTCAGGTCATGATCTCACGGTTCATGGGTCCTGGCCCCACATCGGGCTCTGTGCTGACAGCTCAGAGCCTGGAGCCTGCTTTGGATTCTGTGTCTCCTTCTCTCTCTGTCCCTCCCCTGCTCGCATACTCTCTCTCTCAAAAATAAATGAACATTAAAAAAAATATTAAACTTTTAAAAGTATTAAATAAAAAAGATTTACAAAAAATAAATTTAACCCATATTGTAAATAGCAAACACTGAAAACTGTGAGATATTAATGAAAGACATTGCACACATAAATAAATGGAAAGATATTCCAGGTTCCTGAATTGGAATGTTAATCCTGTTAAACTGTTCATAGTTCAAAAGCAATCTATAGATTCAATGGAATTTCTATCAAAATTCCAATGGTATTTACTTTACAGAGAGAAAAGCCCTATAACAAAACTGCAACAAATACAAATAGCCTCAGCAATCTTCAAAAAGAGCAAAGCTAGAGGCATCATACTTCCTTGAAATGGAAGAAAAGCGTGCATGTGCAGGAAACCCAGCAACACTGTAGAACATTTGCTTGTTTATTAAAAACCCAAAGGACTGTGGGGTGCCTGGGTGGCTCAGTCAGTTAAGCGTCCGACTTCAGCTCAGGTCATGATCTCACGGTTTGTGAGTTTGAGCCCCGCGTCAGGCTCTGTGCTGTCAGCTCAGAGCCTGGAGCCTGCTTTGGATTCTGTGTCTCCCTCTCTCTCTGCCCCTCCCCAACTCATGCTCTGTCTCTCTCTGACTCAGAAATAAATAAACATTAAAAAAAAGAAGAAGAAGTAGAAACACCTCTTCAAGGCATAGGGAAAGTCATGAACTTTGCCGTGTCTGATCTCGAAACTCTGGTTCTGTACACTCTCCCGGTGGCCAGCATGTCATCAAGAAGCTGGCTTCTCTCGGCCACTCCATGATCTCTTTGATGGTGGCTGCCTCTGGTTGTCCCCAGCCTCAGTTCTCCCAGTACCAGATTTGTAGACAAAGATCTCCTGAACAGGACCCACCGCCTGAGAGCCACCAGGAATCTGTTGTTTGCACAACAGCCTTTAAACTTCTACATAGAGGACACTCACATTTTCTACTGCTTCTGTCAGAAGCCACTGTGTCCCAAAAGTGGCAGAACTACCTCCGAGAGAACAGTGCAGTGAAAGACTCCGATCCCCATGCATGGACACCTGAGCATGAAATTCTAGGCATATTGTCAGAGACAGATTTGGAGAGAGCTTTCCTGAGGCCGCAGGGACCGCCCAAACCCATCACAGAATGGAATCTGCATCTTTCTTTGTAGTCCTCTGCTCCCAGATGTACCATTTGGATTCTTTTTCCCCTGTGTGCCCTTAGGTGTTTTCTTTTCTTTTGTTTTGTTTCTTAATCTGACTCTGATTATTAAGTTTGTTGATACGCAACAGTGTGCAATTTTCTTCTGTGCATAGGATTACTTGTTTACTTTGGGACAAAGAAGCTTATTTTTTTGGTGGCTTGAAAGGCTCCCAAGAACAGAATGGGTTGACTATGGTTCATTGCTCACATCTCCCTGCTGCAAGAGGAAAGGAGAGATGAGTTCAAGACCGTAGCTACGTACAGATATTATCACTTCACACAGGGCTCCTGTCGTACGTATGGTTCTTTAAAACAGAACTCCTCTCCTTACAGTGTGAAATGGTTCTCTGACACAGAAGTTCCTCTGTGTGAACGCGGCAAAGTGTCCAAGATCCAGGAAACACAACACTGTAGTGTGGCTGTTGCTGAGTCCCTATGCACTGTTTGCATAATTATCATACATCGTCTTATCTGTCCCATTGTCCCAGTAGAGAAATCACTCTTATTTGCTTCTTGGCCTCTTGGTTGCAACAACAGCTTATAACACCTGAACTGTGTTTCATAAGCTGATTCTTGTCGAAACCTCCCATGAAACTTCATCCCAGGGAATCAGTTTTTGAATTAGGAAGCTTTGTCAGAGTGTGGAAAAGTAAACCTTTCCTAATGGAGACCCCTGTTCACAAAGGAGCCTCTGAATCTCGTTAGAGAATTTCTCCTGGAATAAGATGAATCATAGGAAGATGATTTGCATGTGTTTCTGTGTCTTGATTATTTATTTCATATTAACCTCTATGTGTTTGGTATTTCTGGAAGTAAAGGCCAGAAAAAGTGTAATTTTAAGGAGATATAATTGTTATGGACAGGCGGAAGGGATACAGACATTTTCTTTAGAGAAAAAGACATTTTAGTTCTGAGTAAAAAGTGATTCTCCTTTTTCTGATGGAAAAGAGAAAAGAAAGGGAGCATACACAGAACAGCCAAATTGCTGTCACCCACCTCAACATTGGAGAATGCCTCCCGGGATTGTGAGTGAGGTCGCCCCAGAGCAGCAAGTTCTGTGCGACATACAACAGAGGGAAACACTTGGCGGGCCCTGAATATGGTCTCTTCAGAGTCCTCATAAATCAAACCAGATTTGCCTAAGATTGGGCATGGGAGAGGCCATGCTCAGACAAACCTACTTGCCAGTGCATTTTGTAGAATCGAATCCCTGCAGCTTGAACATGCTCTTAAATGTAAACGTTGGATGAGACAGAACCTGCTTTATGTTGTTCTAATTAGCAACCTGCCAAGCTTGATTGTTGATGGGATAAATGGGTCATCAACGTTTCATTGAAGTTTTTCATTTTTTAACGAGCAGCGGTTGGGGTGTGTGTGTATGTGTGTGTGTATGTGTTACTGTTACTTTGGTTTTTACTTCTTCAATATTTCTGGCGAAGGGTGTTGCCTCCAAATTGCAAATGGTTCCCATCAGCAGATTCTCTGCTGATTTGAGAAGTGTTCTTCCGAGGGACCGTTTAAAGAGGTAAACTTCCATTTGAAGGAAAAGACTCTTGCACAAATCTTGGTCCTTAACCGAAAACCGAATAGGCGTAAACGGCTGCTAAATCTTTTTCCTTTTGCTATTTTTCAGGTATCCTGGCATCGGCAGAGTTCTCTTCCCCTCGTCTTTGGAAAGTTTCGCAAGCTGGGCCCCTCCTGTGTGTAGCCAACAATGATGTTTTGTGTCTTCATCCCGTTTGAAGGGCCTGGCACACAAACAGCCCAGCCTATTCATTCCTAGAGCAATTTTACATATGCAAGACCGAAGCCAAGATTAATGTCTTCATCCTCGACGTGCTCATTCAGACACGTTCTGGTAAGTGCAAACACTGGGATCTTTCACACGAGAAGTGGGGTTCCTGATCGATACGTCTGGCCTTGCTCACATAGCCACCTCTTTGTTGCAACTCAATCATCCAAATGGATAGTTAATAGAAGGACATTTGTTTTGTCCATCTGGAGTTCCTCCAGTGGGACAGAGATGGCGTCACCTGCCCGGGGGGTCATGTTGGCTCCCTACTGGGGCAGGGGTAGTGCCAAGCTCGAGAGAATCCCCCACATTGACTCCCCGACTCCCCAGCCAGCAGCCTCAGACCAGCGTCTCATTGGAAAGGGAACTCTAGACCTCTGCATTTTCACCGGCCAGACACTCTGAATACACTCTGTGTCCTCAGCCCTGGCACTTCTTCATAGAGCTCTTTGAGCGTTTGAATGGAGGTGCTGGAGAAGTGCCCTTTCATTTGCCGCGAACACGAAGGTCATGCAAATGCGTGTCACCAGAGGTGTGCAGGTGGGACCAGACGTAGTGGGCGACACGGCAGGGGGGACCGGACACACACCAGGTAGGGATGAAGAGCTGCATTCAGTCCAGCAGGCGAGAGGTGGCTTGGAGACACGGGCAGGAGGTGTGCCAATGACAGGGTCGCCTTCTGGGTGTCCCCGCGGAGACACGGTCACACAGGGGAACCAATAAAGAGCCCGAGTGGGTTAGAGTTGCCATGCCACTGATTTTGCACAGAGCTGTTTGTAAAGGGACCGGTGACTCGCCCCAGCTTCTGTGGCCCCACAGTGAAAAACATAAAAGTCATATCCGATGCCTGACACAGACTTAGCAGGATTTCTTTCTTTCCCATTTATTTTATGGTGATTTCCTAATTTTTACATTTCAACCTTCCCTTCTTCCAACAACACGGCAACCTCTATTCTACTTCAATTGTACTTTATTATTTAAAGTCATGGTTTGAACTCAGGATAGTCTGACCCTGATCCCATTCTCGGGATCTGGTTCACCTAAAGATATAAATAGTCAGTTATCCGACTTTTTTACTTTGGGATCCTGTTTGAAATAACTTTTTCTCCAAAACAATTATCAGAAACTTTAACGTACATCTATCCTGATGGTTTCATGCTTTATATATATATATATATATATATATATATATATATATATATATATATATATATCCTGACGGTTTAATAATATATTAAACAAAATACTGGGAAATTCTCAGCTAAGCCTCCATTTAGTAAATATTCTATAGAAAATAAGTACTTGTTAGGTACAGAAGCACACTGATCAGGGGCGTCTCTTCCTATGTTTCTTTTTCTCTGAAATAACACCCACTATGAAAGGTACAGAAACATAATTTGTTTTGTTTTGTTTTGTTTATCTTATTTTTTATTTTTTAAAAGTTACATCCAAATTAGTTAGCATATAGTGAGACAATGATTTCAGGAGTAGATTCCTTAATGCCCCTTACCCATTTAGCCCATGCCCCCTCCTACAACCCCTCCCGTAACCATCAGTTTCTTCTCCACATTTAAGAGTCTCTTCTGTTTTGTCCCCCTCCCTGGTTTTATATTATTTTTGTTTCCCTTCCCTTATGTTCATCTGTTTTGTCTCTTAAAGTCCTCATGTGAGTGAAGTCATATGATTTTGGTCTTTCTCTGACTCATTTCACTTAGCATAATACCCTCCAGTTTCATCCACATAGTTGCATATGGCAAGATTTCGTTCTTTTTGATTGCAGAGTAATACTCCATTGTATATATATATACCACATCTTCTTTATCCATTCATCCATCGATGGACATTCAGGCTCTTTCCATACTTTGGCTATTGTTGATAGTGCTGCTATAAACGTGGGGGTGCCTGTGTCCCTTCGAAACAGCACACCTGTATCCCATGGATAGATGCCTAGTAGTGCAATCGCTGGGTCGTAGGGTAGTTCTATTTTTAGTTTTTTGAAGAACCTCCATACTGTTTTCCAGAGTGGCTGCACCAGCTTGCACTCCCACCAACAATGCAAAAGAGATCCTCTTTCTCCGCATCCTTGCCAACACCTGTTGTTGCCTGAGATGTTAATGTGAGCCATTCTGACAGGTGTGAGGTGGTATCTCATTGTGGTTTTGATTTGTATTTCCCTGATGATGAGTGATGTGGAGCATTTTTTCATGTGTCGGTTGGCCATCTGGATGTCTTCTTTGGAGAAGTGTCTATTCATGTCTTTTGCCTATTTCTTCACTGGATTATTTGTTTTTTGGGTATTGAGTTTGAGAAGTTCTTTATAGATTTTGGATACTAACCCTTTATCTGATATGTCATTTGCAAATATCTTCTCCCATTCTGTCAGTTGCCTTTTACTTTTGCTGATTGTTTCCTTCACTGTGCAGAATTTTAATTTTTTTAATGTTTTTATTTATTTTTGAAGGTGAGAGAGAGAGAGAGAGAGCATGAGTGGAGGAGGAGCAGAGAGAGAGAGGGAGACACAGAATTCGAAGCAGCCTCCAGGCTGTGAGCTCTCAGCACAGAGCCCAATGCAGGGCTCAAACTCACAAACCATGAGATCATGACCTGAGCCAAAGTCGGACACCTAACTGACTGAGCCACCTAGGCACCCCCAGAAGCTTTTTATTTTGATGAGGTCCCAGTAGTTTATTTTTGCTTTTGTTTCCCTCGCCTCCGGAGACGTGTTGAGTAAGAAGTTGCTGTGGCCAAGATCAAAGAGGTTTTGCCTGCTTTCTCCTCGAGGATTTTGATGGCTTCCTGTGTTACATTGAGGTCTTTCATCCATTTTGAGTTTATTTTTGTGTATGGGGTAAGAAAGTGGTCCAGGTTCATTCTTCTGCATGTCACTATCCAGTTTTCCCAGCACCACTTGCTGAAGAGACTGTCTTCATTCCGTTGGATATTCTTTCCTGCTTTGTCAAAGATTAGTTGGCCATACATTTGTGGGTGCATTTCTGGGTTTTCTATTCTGTTGCATTGATCTGAGTGTCTGTTCTTGTGCCAGTACCATACTGTCTTGATGATTACAGCTTTGTAGTATAGCTTGAAGTCCGGGATTGTGATGCCTCCTCTTTGGATTTCTTTTTCAAGATTGCTTTAGCTATTCGGGGTCTTTTCTGGTTCCATACAAATTTTAGGATTATTTGTTCTAGCTCTGTGAAGAATGCTGGTGTTACTTTGATAGGGATCGCATTGAATATGTAGATCGCTTTGGGTAGGATCGACATTTTCACAATATTTGTTCTTCCGATCCAGGAGCATGGAATCTTTTTCCATTTCTTTGTGTCTTCTTCAATTTCTTTCATAAGCTTTCTATAGTTTTCAGCATATAGATTTTTCACCTCTTTGGTTAGATTTATTCCTAAGTATTTTATGTTTTTTTGTGCAACTGTAAATGGGATCGATTTCTTGATTTCTCTTTCTGTCGCTTCATTGTTGGTGTATAGGAATGCAACTAGTTTCTGTGCATTGATTTTATATCCTGCAACTTTGCTGAATTCATGAACCAATTTTAGCAGTTTTTTGGTGGAATCTTTTGGGTTTTCCATATAGACTATCATGCCATCTGCAAAGAGTGAAAGTTTGACCTCCTGGCCGATTTGGATGCCTTTTATTTCTTTGTGTTGTCTGATTGCAGAGGCTAAGACTTCCAATACTATGTTGAATAACAGTGGCGAGAGTGGACATCCTTGTCTTGTTCCTGACCTTAGGGCGAAAACTGTCAGTTTTTCCCCATGGAGGATATTAGCATTGGGTCACTCATATATGACTTTTATCATCTCAAGGTGTGCTCCTTCTATCCCTACTTTCTTGAGGGTTTTTGTCAAGAAAGGATGCTGTATTTTGTCAAATGCTTTCTCTGCATCTATTGAGAGGATCATATGGTTCTTGTCCTTTTCTTTTATTGATGTGATGAATCATGTTAATTGTTTTGCAGATATTGAACCAGCCCTGCATCCCATGTATAAATCCTACTTGGTTGTGGTGAATAATTTTTTTAATGTATTGTTGGATCCGGTTGGCTAATATCTCGTTGAGGATTTTTACATCCATGTTCATCAGGGAAATTGGTCTATAGTTCTCCTAATTTGCTTTTTATAAATTATCTGCCTAAGGGATGGAGAAATAGCCGGCGTTTGGAGAGCACCACTAAGGCCGGGGACAGGGTCTAGTTCTGTCTGTACAGTCTCTATTTCAGCCACCCAACTCTGCTGTCTGAGCACATAGGCACCCGGAGATACGTAATTTGTAAAAACGATACACAACAGGTGTGCCTGTGTTCCAGCAAACCTTTATTTCCAAAACTCGATGGGGCCCAAATCGTAGTTATCTATTCCCTACATGATGCCATTATCACTCTGTAGGAGAATACCCTGCTCTGTTTGCCCTTGGATCTGTCCACACCTCCCATCTTTGTAGTGTGCTGCACCATGGAAAAGGCTCTTTTCCCTCCTGTGCTGTTCCTCATAAATTCCAAAACGGAAAATCACCTTTGTAAGTTTCTGCCGTCATCATACTTTGTGACAAGGTCAGTCTTGTTATGTCAGACATTTATTATCCTGTTTGAAAGTGCCTATTAGAAAAGACTGCATTGTGGTTTTATTGGAGGAAGAAGGCCTTCAGGCATGATCCCTGGAGAGATTAGAGAATGGGCACCTCATGAAAATGTGTGTTTATTGCAAACGCAGGGTGAGCTAGTCAGACCCAGAAATCAGGATAATGAGAAGTGGCTACTGTTGGAAAAGAGGAAAGGTGCTTCTTGCCTCCAGGATTTGAGAAAGAGAAAAGATGGTCATTCCTGTCCACAGTTATTCTGCTCAAAAGGGTGACGTATGCAGCTCCTTTTGTGTGAATAAACACCGTTGTAAATTTGCATGACTCAGGGAGGAATTTCAGTTAGCCATATTCCTGCTTACAGGTGATGTGTTTTCAGTTTTAAACTTTGGCAACAAGATAAACCTTCTCTGCTGGAGTGACATGAAGGGGCTGATAGGGTTCAAAGTGAAATTTGTGTCTCTGTGTAAGGGGCCCCTTTCCTTCTGGCATGCAGGAGAGTGTTCCTTCTGGTTGATGAGGCTCGATGCTGTAGATATCTAATATTAAACATGAGGACACCGAATATTCAGATCGATCTGAAATCAAGAAGTCAAGAGGAAACAAAAAGTCCAGGCACCCTTTGTGTCCAAACATGGAATGGCTTGATAGGTTCCTTCATTTTCCTTCAGGGATCTCTGCTAATTGGTATTAATTATTCATTTTGCCTTTTCCATCCATCCACTAAGAACCTAGTAGTCTCTGTAGCATACAAGTCTATCATTAAATTTCACTCAGCAGCAGTAATTCTCTGGCTAATGTTTTGTGAGCACTTGGTAAGTTCTGGGTGATGATGCCTTGCAGATGTTCATGAATGACCTCATTGCATCTTCTCTGTATAAACATGGGATGGGTTCTATCATAATCACTGTGTAGACGATGGCAGTGGGTTGCTCAGGGTCACTGGTTTGGATCAAGGATTTGAGTCAGAATAGTTCGACTTTGTGAACCTAGGGCTGTAAAGGTTGATATCAAGGCCAGGAGGATTCTGCTTTCGTCTCATGGAGCTTGGGGTTTCAGGAAGCAGCAAAGAACAAGGGAAGCTGTGTGCCTCTTTGCTTTTGATCCACCAGGTTATCTCGGGAGCAGAGGGTCAACTTTGTGAGGAGGCTCGAGCCATTATTGGGAATTGCATGAGTTACCTATCATTGTGTAACAGACAGAACAGCATAAAACACATATGCGGTCTTGCAGTTCCCATGGGGCCAGAGCGTGGGCGTGACTTAGCCGAGTCCCCTGCTAGGGTCTCACATGGCTTCTGTTGAGGTGTCAGCTGGTGCTCCCATCTCGTCTGGAAGGGTGGCTGGGGCAGGATCTGCTTCTAAGCTCCCTGAGGTTGTTGGTCGAATCTGGTTCCTTGTGGTGGTGGAATTCAGGGCAGAGCTGAAAATGCAGAATAGTAACCTAGAGGTTCCAGTTTCAGAAAAGGAGCTACCACCCTCTGGCTGGGCACATGGAGCAGAGAGGTTGGGATTATTGTTTTAAGTCTCTAAATTTGTGGTAGTTGGTTATGCAGCAATAGGGAAGTAAATAGCATCGCAAAATGGACAGAACGTAAAAGCACAGCTTGGTGTGAAAATGCGCACATAGAAAGGGATATAGATAAATGTTGTTTACATAAATGTGAAACACTATGAAAATATGTCATAAAAGGTGGTGAGCAAATAGCTCACAGGGCACATGTTACATAGTTGCCGATGAGACAGGAAGGGGATACAGGTGAAAGGGAGCACATCGTGAAGGACAGAGGATCTCTACGTGGACCAGTGCGGTAACGTGCCATGATCACAGAGTGTCCAAGGTAATTTACCCAGTCTCCTGCACCAGAGATTCAAGGGCAGGGTGTGTTTTAAACTATCACTTAATGTATTTTTCTCAGAAGGTGGTTAAAGCAAAAGTAAACAGAAGGATGCCCCCCACTACCTTGTACATATGCTTAAACTGTTAGGATAGAATTATTTCGGCGGCCAAATCATTGTTCTCTGGAATTTTGCCAACCTCAACATTTACACACTGCTTCTCATAGCTGGATAATTACTCCGTACCTTATTAACTGTACCCTTTTTTTCCCTATGTGGATGCTATCATGATTTCTGCACTGTTAGTCTGGGCAGGAAATGGCGTCAAGAAGCAATTGTCTTGTAAACTTGAGAGTCATGAAAAATGAATATGCGTTGGGTAGTGATGAGAGGAACTTCTCATCACAAATTCCAGACTTGGAAAGCGAGTTCTCTGTCCAGGCTTGATTATCCTCACCTATTTATTGAAGTCATCACAGCTAGATTTGTGTATGCATTTGTTACCTTTAATTAGGCTCCTCTCCTTCCACTGTGTTGGGGGAAACCAGAGGAAGCCAAAGCAAACATGCCGGGACTCTGAATTTGGTGATGATGGCACTCTTCACGGAGACACTGTGGTTTCTCATTTTGAACGAGCAGTTGCTTCCCTGGCCTTCTTTGTTACGCGATGTTGGGTAGAGCATTGTCTGCAGGCCATGACCTCATCACAAGAAGACATCTGAGAAGATGAACAAACAGTGTGTGCCTGTGATTTCCTTTCCACACAGAAGCTGAGAAGCAATGAATGCATTTGAACCTCTCGAAATCCCTTTTATGTGCAGCTCTCAGGAAATAGGGTAGCCCCTTGTCATCGTTAGTGATGTTTTGGAAACCCAGGTCTCTTAAAACTC
The DNA here is from genome assembly GCF_024362965.1 of Panthera pardus. NCBI lineage: Eukaryota > Metazoa > Chordata > Mammalia > Carnivora > Felidae > Panthera > Panthera pardus. The sequence goes on from NW_026526843.1 coordinate 123,339,168, forward strand.
CTGGGTCTTCATCATTGATGACTTGACCACTGTGACCCACTTACGAAGTCTAGGTGCAGATTCAACGTGAGTTCCCCACTGTCACGTTTGGAATCCTTGGACCCCCAGAAGCCACAGGAAATGTTCCAAATGGCTTGTTTATCGCATCTGGTGTCTTGACCTGACGTAAGACCAGAGGAGGTGCGAATACAGAGTGCTAGCTTTCATTGACAAAAATAACTTCAGTGATTAAAGATACTTCCATTACCAGTAAGACAGAGCTTGAGGTCACTTTTTTTGGATCTGATGTTAGTTCAGAGTGAGAGACAAAAACCCAGATAATATGTGAATGCAACGTCCCTTTTTATTCTCTCAGAATATAGTAGGCATTGTGCTTGGCACACAAAATAAAAGTAATATGAAAAGTGAAAGGTCCTCCTCCATATAACCCCACCATAGTCTTCCGTGGGGTGACTCATATGAAAACAAATAAAACCAAAACGATCATTGCGCTCCATGCACATATGTTTAAGGTGAAGAGAAAACATGTGGGGATACATAGTCACAGACAAGTTTACTTCAGAAATGGTTTTGAGGGGCGCCTGAGTGGCTCAGTCGGTTGAACGTCTGACTTTGGCTCAGGTCATGATCTCATGGTTCATGGGTTTGAGTCCCGTGTCGGGCTCTGTGCTGACAGCTCAGAGCCTGGAGCCCGCTTCGGATGCTGTGTCTCCCTCTCTTTGCCCCTCACCTATTCATGCGTGCTCTCTCTCTCTCTCTCTCTCTCTCTCTCTCAAAAACAAATAAACATTAAAACCATTTTTTTAATGGATTGGAGCCAAGCCTTAAATATAAATAGTTGGCCAGGAAAATGGTTTTTAAGGTGGCAGGAGACATAGCTGCATTACTCATGGGCATTTCTCTAGCGCTACAAACTTAGCGGTAATTATGTGTGTCTGTGGCACAAAACATACAGGCAGGCACACGGCAAACTAGAGAGGTAGTTTGATAGGCCAGTTCGTGAAACATAGGCTGTGCCATAAAAATCCACGTGGACTGGATCTTTATTGCCAGTCGGCAACAGTGGAAGAACAGTAAACCAGAGAATTGCAGTCACATTTGCACTCTAGCGTGGCTGTTTTATGGACAGTCTGGAGGATGCGGTAGAGAAAGAGGCGGACGACCTGGCTAGGCTGGACAGCAGAGGGGTCACAACTACAAGTGCCCTGTGTGCATGGGCACCGGAGGACAGAGAGAGACATCCCGTGCAAACTCTGCAAATACATGCACCCGTACACGTTTAGGTCTGATTAACAGGACTTGGAGACTGTTTAACTTTGTTATAGAATGTTATAGAATGACTTACAAGTCCATGATTAAGGCCAGAGGTTATCAGAAGACTAAAGGAATGTCTCCTTCCCTGAGTCTGACCCAAGTAGGGAACAGAAGAGGGTTGACATGTATGTATGATGCAGGGGCTGGCAGTGAAGGAGTCAGTCAGATGTAGGATACAAGGAGTGTGAGACATCTGTTGGCCAGCGAGTAGAGACACCTTGTTGGTAGATTGAAATATGGATCTGGAAGTGAGAATGAAGTTATAAATGGATTTAGAAGGCAAGCATGTTGAGGAAGGAGGAAAGATGTGTGTGGGCATATCTGTAAATTGTGTAGCAGGATGATGGGAAGACCAGCAGGGACGTCAACCAAATACCCAAGGACCACACATTCTAGCGAGATTACTTTAGTCCATTAAGGTCAAACACCTACTTCTTTTCGTAGGAAATACAATTCTGATACCATCAACAATCTTTCCGTAAACTCTGCTCTTGGTATTAAAAAAAAAAAAAAAAAAGGAAAAAGGCTTTGCTTTTCTTGAAGCTGACTCCTTAAAACCCACAAATGCTTGTCTCTCTGATGAGAGTCTCGTTATTATAAATCAGATGTGCTTTGGTTTTCAAACTGAGTTTCTGCTGTATTTAAAAATTCAACCAGGGGCACCTGGGTTTCTCAGTTGGTTAAGCACCCAACTTCGGCTCAGGTCTGAACTCGCGATCCGTGAGTTCAAGCCCTGCATCGGGCTCTGTGCTGACACCTCGGAGTCTGGACCCCGCTTTGGATTCTGTGTCTCCCTCTCTCTCTGTTCCTCCCCTGCTTGCACTCTGCCTCTCTCTCTCAAAACTAAATAAACATTAAAACAATTTTTTTTAGTTCTACATTTTTCAACTTAATGCGTAAGTTGCCCTTTCAATGTTGCAATGCCCATTGTTTCATTTTATCTCAGAAGTGTAACATGCTCTATGCCCTCAGTTCGTCATGTTTTAATGATACCAATCTAACATTACCTTTTATAGTTCTTCAGTATACTCAGAATAAATGCTCTAGAATAAATAAATACTCAGAATAAAGGCTCTAGACACTTAGAGATGTGGATGCTTTGGGCAAGTTAAAAATCATTGAGAACATGCCTGTGAGAGTGATGCTGTTAAACTCCAGGTCATACAGTCTACCAGTTCTGAGATTTACAGCTCACAGGCAACTCTCTTTTGAGACCTATTTCTTTTTAATTAATTTTTTAAATGAAGCAAAGCGTGGAATTGATCTTAAATTATGAATGTGTCCTGGTTAGAAAACCACATTTCATGAAAGAAAACATTTTTTTTTTATAACCTATATGAACAAACCTTAAAACATCTCAGTATTTTTATCCTTTCTGCCAAGAATTACTACAAGTTCTTTTCTTTGGGATTTCTTTAAACTGTGTGTGATGACTCTTTTCCCTACTAATCATACACCTTCTTTCTCTAGTCTAACACTTGTTAGACTTGCTTTTTTGTTTCTTCTTAGGATCCAGGGAGGCCCAAGCATATTCCGTAACACGAGCACACCCAAGACATACACCCCCCCTACCACATCTTGACCTTTGTCTTAAAGAAGAAAATCATGGTATTCACATTTTAAAATCTCATTCTTTTTTTTTTTTTTTTTGACTTAAACTCAAGTTAGTTAACATACAGTGTAGTCTTGGTTTCAGGAGTAGAACCCAGTGATTCATTGCTTACATATGACACCCAGTGCTCATCCCAACAAGTGTCCTCTTAATGCCCATCACCCATTTAACCCATCCCTCCACCCACGTCCCCTCTACCAACCCTCAGTTCATTCTCTGTATTTAAGAGTCTCTTATTGTATGCCTCCCTCTGTTTTATCTTGGTTTTCCTTCCTTTCTCCTATGTTCATCTGTTGAGTTTCTCAAATTCCACATATGAGTAAAATCATATATCTGTCTTTCTCTGACTGACTTATCTCACTTAGCAAAATACCCTCTTGTTCCTTCCATCCACATTCTTGCAAATGGCAAGATTTCCTTCTTTTTCACTGCCAAGTAATATTCCATTGTGTATATATACCGCATCTTCTTTACCCATTCATCATTCGATGGGCTCTTTCGGGCATTTGGGCTTTTTCCATACTTTGACTACTGCTGATAGCATTGCCATAAACATTGGGGTGCCTGTGCCCCTTAGAATCAGCATTTTTGTATCCTTTGGATAAACTCCTAGCAGTGCTATTGCTGGGTCATAGGGTAGATCTATTTTTAATTTTTTGAGGAACCTCCATACTGTTTTCCAGAGCTGCACCAGTTTGCATTCCTACCAACAGTGCAAAAGGGTTCCCCTTTATCTACATCCCCACCAACACCTCTTGTTTCCTGAGTTGTTAACCATTCTGACAGGTGTGAGGTGGTATCTCATTGTGGTTTTGATTTGTATTTCCCTGATGATGAGTGATGTTGAGCATCTTGTCATGTCTCTGTTGGCCATCTGGATGTCTTCTTTGGAAAAGTATCTATTCATGTCTTCTATTTCTTCACTAGATTATTTGTTTTGGCGGGGGGGGTTGAGTTTTGTAAGTTCTTTATAGATTTTGGATACTAACCCTTTATCTGATAATGTCATTTGCAAATATCTTCTCCCATTCCGTCAGTTGCCTTGTAGTTTTGTGGTTCCCTTCACTGTGCAGAAGCTTTTTATCTTTCTTTATACACTAGAGAATCATTCCAGCAAATAAATTTTAATAATTTCTGAGGGGTCTGAATCCTCTCCCATCTCTGGACTTGGGGATATGTCCATAGACTTTTGCTTGACCTCTTATAATCAATAACTTAGAGAAGAATAAAATAGATGATTTTTCTTAACTAAGTTGTGTGTTTTCCCCTTTTTTCCATGACTGCATATTGGAAACACATAACATTTTGGATTCTAGCTATTAAAATTTTAACTATAGGGGCACCTGGGTGGCTTAGTCAGTTAAGCGTCCAACTCTTGAGTTTGGCCCAGGTTATGATCTCACAGTTTGTGGGTTTGAGCCCCACATTGGGCTCTGTGCTGACAGCATGGAGCCTCCTTGGGATATTCTGTCTCCTTTTTCTGCCCCTTCCCTGCTTGCTCTCTATCCCTCTTTCAAAATAAAAACAATAATAAATAAGCTAAAATTTTAACTATAACTTCACATTGAATGCTAGCCAGGTTTTGGAATGATACATGCCTACATCATAAACTTGCCATTTTAATGTTAGTCACCATTATCATAATACAAATGGTAAATGGCACTAATGGAGAATGTTTTTTTAACTTTAGATATCTCTGAAACAATCTCTCCACCCATTTGCTACTTATTGTCTGTTGATACTATTTGTCTTCTCTGCTGATAACAGTTTCTAGAAAGTTAGAGTCATGCTTGTGTTCCTGCTACCACTGAGAGGGTATGGAGATTCCCCTGATACATGTAAATTTCTTTTATGAAGGGCAACTTCCCCTGGGTTTTCAGAGCTTCTCCCAAGATAATCCTTATGGCAAATAAAGCACATTATAGGGTTTCATCATTTGTTCCCCTTCCACAACCCATTAGAGACCTCAGAAACCATTGCCTGAAACTCTTACTGTAGAGAAAGATTATGCCAGAGAAATCAAGCAGCCTGCCCTGGGATGCCATGAATTATTGTTAGCAGTGGGCTGGTTGCCGTTTTCATGACATAAAAGCTACTTCTCCTTCAGTAAACATTTTAAAATGCATATTCAGTGTCAAAGATCATACTAAATATTTTCAATCCACAAGCTAGAAGAGTATCTGAAATGTTAATTTTTTTTTAGCTGTTAAGGTGAAACTTACCGAAAAAGTTTTCTGTAAGAATGGAAGATTGTAAAAATATGTGAGCTTAAATGCATGGTCCTTCAGATTCATTTCTTCTATTTTTTTATGTGCCTAAAAAAAATGGAAATAAAAAGTTAATTAAATGCAGTGGGTTCAGCAAAACATAATGATATGCTAAATGAATTTTATGGTTAGGGAATTTTAATTTAAAAGAATTTAGGCACAATAATTTGATGGTAAAGGACTGTGACTCTGATAAAGCAAAAGCAGTTGATGAGCCATCATGATAGAAGAAACAATTCTGTCACACAACAGTTCTGTCAAAGACAATTTTTGTACAGAATTTCTTAATGTAGCATGTTTCAAATTGTCTCTGGTAGAAAGTAATAGTGTTTCCTTCAAAAGCCAATGACGCCCATCTTGATATAGTGATGAGCAACTTAAATTATTTTTTTTTAATTTTTAATGTTTTTATTTTATTTTTGAGAGAGACAGAGTATGAATGGGGAGGGGAAAAGAGAGAGGGAGGTACAGAATGTGAAGCAGGCTCCAGGCTCTGAGCTGTCAGCACAGAGCCCGACAAGGGGCTCGAACGCACGAACTGTGAGATCAGGACTTGAGCTGAAGTCGGATGCTCAACCGACTGAGCCACCCAGGTGCCCCTAGTGATGAGCAACTTGAAACAAAATTTCCAAACTTTTTCTCCTTAAACATGAAGTTTATTCCTAAGAATTTGAAGATTCTCTTAAAAATGATTTCTTTCTGAAGTCTTTGCAAATTATTGTCAAGAGCAAAAGCCAGTGTGACTCCTCTCTTCTTCAGAGTTTCACCGTTATTTTAATCTTCCTTTAAATAGAATATCAGCTGGGTGGCTCAGTTGGTTAAGAATCCAACTTCGGCTCAGGTCATGATCTCGCAGTTTGTGGGTTCAAGCCCCGCATCGGGCTCTGTGCTGACAGCTCAGAGCCTGGAACCTGCTTTGGATTCTGTGTCTCCCTCTCTCTCTGCCTCTCCCCTGTTTGTGCTCTGTCTCTCTCTCTCTCTCTCTCTCTCAAACATAAAAAAACATTAAAAAATAGTTAAAAAATAAATAGAATATCAAGCACAAAAGAGAAATGCAAATTAGCATTCTTTCCAGATAGTTTCTAAAGTTTTCTTAAATCTGTTTGAGTCTTAGTCTCTAGCTCTTTTTGATTAGTAGAAGGGCACAGTGTCAGCTTTTTAAAATTTTTTTTACTGAAAATACCTCCAGAACCTCCTTCCTTTTTATTGCTACTATCAAAACTCAACATACATATACATATATATATATGTGTGTGTGTGTGTGTGTGTGTGTGTGTGTGTATAATGAAAAAATTTTAGAAGCAAAAACTCAAAAATAAAAAATATATACATATAGAAATAGCTGACGTATGTCACAGCAATGAATGTGAATGAGATACATTTATCCACCTATTCAAAACAAAAGATTCTCACACTTAGATGCATGCACAAACACACATGCGCACACACACACACACACACACACACACACACACACAGAAGATTCCAGAGAGTAGATATAATAACCACTACCATCTTCACAAACAATAAAATGAGAAATCAGTAACAAAGTTTACAAAACTCCTGAAAAGTAAAATAAAACCAATTACCAAGTGTTAAGTGTAGAGTAAAAGAGAAAATAGAAACTTAAAATCCAAAATCTATAGGAAATAATATTTTTATTGTGGATAGCTGAAATATGATTTGAAGAAATTTCATAAGTTTCAGTAATTCATGAATAGGAAAGAAAAGAGCATTCAACTGAACTTAACTGAAGATAAAACTAATGCTTTCCTTCAATTTTGCTGTGAACCCTAAACTGGAAAAAATCTGCATTTAAAAAAGAAAAAAAGTGATAAAGAAGTAAAATGAAATTAAGCATTAGAAAATAGACAAATGAGGGGCTCCTGGGTGGCTCAGTCGGTTGAGCATCAGCTTCTTGGTTTTGGCTCAGGTCCTGATCTCACAGTCATGAGTTCGAGCCCCAAGGTGGGGTCTGTACTAACAGCATGGAGCCTGCTCTGGATTCTCTCTCACTATCCCTCTGTGCCCCTCCCTAGCTTATGCTGATGCTGTCTCTCAAAAATAAACTGAAAAAAAAAAAAAAAAAAAAAAAAGAAAACAAATAATAAACCCAAGTGTTGACTCTTTGGGAAATGAGTAAAATGAATAATATAATTTAAAAGTTGTTGATAGCATAAATCCAAAATGTGAAATAAAGAAACAATAGGGGAAATTAAACATGTTCTAGAAGGAATGATGTAAGTCTATGAAAGTGAATTTGAAAACTTTATAAGAACAGATAATTTTCTACATAAGAAGGTATGTATGCAGAACTATTTTGATAATTTTTTTCACAGAAAAGGACAGTGGTGGGTACATGTTTCTGAAGAGTTTCCCCTGTAGATCTCAGTGCAATCTCTAGTTTTTTAGTTAAATGGGTGAAGAAAAGCCCATATAGACAATAAGTGACGATGTGTTCTTCTTGGTTGACCCAGTGCCACCTGCTCAGTAAGAGAGAGGGGACTCAGAAGCCTGAGACACAAACACCGTGCCAGGCGGTGAAGAGTCAGCGGGTAGATAGCAGAAACCAAGACCTAGTACTTTATTATATAACTTACCGGTTCATTCCGCAAGTCCTGTTTGTGGGTAAGTCCCACATACGGCCCACGTCTAGCCATAGGACTGAATGTGACAAATCAATTTTGTCATTGTGACAAATCAAGTAATGTGTAAGATGTGACAAATCAAGTAATGTCATTGCGTGTTTCTCTATCTCCACTGGAATATAAGACAGCAGTTTTTTCTGTGAGCAACTTCATGTTCTGGACTTGTGTGTGAGGTTGTTTTCCATTCCATCCGTGAGTCAGTGCTGAACTCACCACCATTTTTCGGCATGCGTCCCTTCTCCCTCACCACAGAAATGATTGTAAACTGAAAACACAAAGCTGCACCAATCCATCAAGTTTGACCCTGAGCTTGTTACTAATAAGTGCCTTTCGTGATTTTTAAATCCTCGCCAGCTGTTTAGAAGTCATTGAGGACCTGAAGCACGTTAGGCTGCTTCATTTCCCAAGCAAACTGAGTTGTATCGATGGTGTGTAACTTCCTCCCACTGTTATTTTTAGATACGACTATACTGGGGCAGATTAACACATTTGACCCATCTCAATCCAGTTTGAAAACAGGAAACATGTATAGTCCACGCTTTCTATTGAAGTTTCCAGTTGCTAATTTGAACTCATCCGCCTCTTTGAATTTTGTGAAATCTGGGCCCAGATGAAGAATTTGTAGATGTATTTAATTCCAGTGCTCTCCCTCCTGAGTACAGTAGTATGGGTGTAGCTGTGCTCTCACATAGGCACCATTCTGATCAAGTCTGTTCCGTTACGACCACTGTGTGCCCTTTCTCTCTCATTCCACATTGGAAATCACCCCTGACTTTAATACTTTTTTTCCGTGCCTGTGTTGTCACATAAACTTTATGTGAGTCCAGAATAAATACTTGTCACCATATGTGCCCTGAGCAACTGAGACAGAGAAGTCCCTTGGAACCCACCAACTGGTCACAGAGGCAGCTATTTGCATGGTAACGCCCATGCGAACCAAAATGAGGAAATTTATTATCTGAAAATTGTGACTTGGTGGCTCCCGTAAAATTGCTTCATGAGATATAAACCTACTAATACCCCTTGTTAAGCACAGGCGGGGCCATAGTTGGATTTAGGAATGATCAGTTTTGAGAAAGAAGGCCCTGTGGCTTGAGCTTTGTTCCAAACAAACGGTGCACGTCGGTGGGAAGCAGTGGTTTCTCAGGGATTCTTTCTTCTGACTCCACCATCATGAATCTGCTTTTCAAAACAAATAATACGAGATTGAAATGATTGATATTCTAATTCACTTGCAATTACTTCTAAATGTTTGTATGAGGTAAGTACAGAAAGTCTACCAAGTTCAAAACCTGTTTTATGGGGTGCCTGGATGGCTGTCAGTTAAGTGTCTGACTTTGGTTCAGGTCATAATCTCAACGTGCAACAGTTCAAGCCCCGCATCAGGCTCTGTGCTGACAGCTCGGAGTCTGGAGCCTGCTTCAGATTCTGTGTCTCCTTCTCTCTCTGCCCTTCCCCTGCTCATGCCCTGTCTCTCTCTCTCTCTCTCTGTGTCAAAAGTAAATAAATGTAAAATAAAATAAGATCATTTTTAATTTAAAAAAAGATGTTAATGATACAACTGGGTAGTATGCCATCTTACAATTATATATGAGTTCCAGAAACATTTCTAGAGCAGATAAAATGTGGAACGTAGATGGAATCTTTCATTCTCTACTAGGTCTGTGATTTTAGCAATAATCCCAGAGCTGAAGGAAAGTAGAAATAGCAGTATAGAATGTATTATTACACACATATTTTACATGTCTCCATCATTAGGAATTATCTGATACCACTCACTGCCTTTGGTATTTGTAGGTCATACCATGAAGCGTATGGAAGCAGAAAGACTTGTATTCATGTGTTAGTTCTCTCATTCACCAAATGATACACTTCAGGGCAGGTAGTTTTGACCCACGGAGCCTTGGGTTCCTCATCTGTACAATGAAGACATGTGGGGTCTAAGATAAACATAATGTATCATGTCTTGAACAATGTACAATTACTTTCTATTTTGACTCAACTCTTTTGACTCCCATAAAACACGTAGTGAATCGTTTCTTTTCCTCTTGCCCTTTGATTTATTATTCCTAATCCAGGTTTCTTTTCCAAATTTATGTGAGGCAATATATAAGACCCCTGTTGGTAGACAAAATGTCAAGGACATGGAAGTTGTTGGAGGGTAGCTGAAAAGTTGACATCGAGTTTCTGGGAACCATGGTAAGCAGAGAAACAATGAGTTGAGTGCGCTGGTTTCCGAGGACACCTACCATCTCATTAGAAGAGACGGATGTTTTCCTGGATCTGAGTGGTGCCAGATGGCACATACGTTTATGTAAGCTAGGCCAAAGATTGTATTGTCAATGGTCGTTTTTAAAAATGCAGCACAGGGTTGCCTTCCATTGGTTCTTATAATCAAGCTCTTGGTGCTGGAGGAGTTCCCTCTCAGCTTGGGTTCTGGAAGGCTGATACTCTGCTCAGTCTTGGATTACTTGTCTCTTGTGTGGAAGGCCTTCTACCTGGTCTCCCTGGAGCCCCATCTACCCCAGGCAATCACCAGTAGCAAGCAAGGGGAGGTAACTTGCCCGAAACACCCCCCGGGGGTTAAATAACCCTCCGTGGGACGATTCTGAATGTTGTTGGGAGACTGTTCAATTGGAAGAAGCTGTATGTACAGACGGATGATGAGAACCTTTTCTAGCTGTTCTTGTGTGCTGAACCTTCTCCCTTCCCCAGCGGTCCTTCTTGGAATGCCTCTCCAAATAAACTGTCAGCCCCTACATGCTGGAATTAAGGTCTCCTTTGGGGAAATCCAGACTAAGACAGATTTCAATCAGAGTCAAAGCCTGTTGAAAATTACAGATTTGCAAAGGCTTTTCTGTGGGAAAAAGATGAAGCCAAAATAACATCCACAGTATCTGTGTAGTGATCCACCCTGTTGCACGAATAAAGTTTAAATAACCTCGAATGAATAAATAGTGTGCACCATCTCCCTGCATGAGTTGGTTGAAACAGTCAGCCTAATGTGAAACGTGTTAGAGGAATAAACAGAAGATACCAGGGGTGCTGGTAACTTTGCATTTTTTTTTTTGATCCGCTTATGTGCACTTTGTCAGAATTATTTGTGAATAGACCAGATTCATTGTGAAATTGTCTGTAGTGTTCTGCATTATATTATATTACAGTGGTAAGTCTTCCTGTCAATAAAGTGACACTGGAAGCCACCCACGTTTAAGATTTCTGATTTGCAGGTAAAATGCAGCCATCTTCCATTGTCTTTCTATGAAACGCACTGATTCCTCGCTGGTAGGACTGTGGGGAGACCCCAGTTTTACGGGTAGAGCGCTCAGCCCTGGACTGCTAAAACCGGGAATTCAAACCACTGTTTCTTTGCCCTGTGTTTTTAAGGGGCATCATTCACCTCTTCTCAATATCGGGACGGTAGGTGGCGTGGTGGTAATTTATTAACAGGGTAGGGGCAGAGAGAGAGGGAGACACAGAATCCGAAGCAGGCTCCAGGCTCCGAGCTGTCAGCACAGAGCCCGACGTGGGCTCGAACTCACGAGCTGTGAGATCATGACCTGAGCCGAAGTCGCAAGCTCAACCGGCTGAGCCACCCAGGCGCCCCATCCTGACATAAATTCTTAACCTAGCTGATGGGTGCCCGATGTCCCAGCAAGAAGACTTTAATTTGTCTTGAAGAAGTCTTTAATCAGGGTTCCTTGAAGGCTGGCGGAGAAAATCTGATGGTTTTGCTGACAAGAAATAACAACATCTGCCCATATCCTGGGTGTGTTTTCACCCTAGGCTCCTTACAACATCCAACTTTAGCACAACCAACAGCCCCTCCACGGTGAATCTTGTTCTCCATCATAAATCAATTATGTTGATTTCGGAACTTCAAACAGTCAAAGCTATTGAATTCAACTATTAAATTTATCAGTGATACCTCGCATTTTGTAGTTTTCATTTGACCGTAATAGGTGCCTCAAACCCTTGTGTTTTAAATAACTGTTTTTACAAAACCTGGACGCTCATCAGACTCAAAGCTGGAACACTTACAGACTTGTAAGAGCCACTGGAGTTTGGTTTCATAATGTCCTTTGTGTGACCCAGGCTTTGTATCTTTAATTCCACATACAGTTCTGAAACACAAGCTGGCCTGAAAAAGATTTTTAATACTTGAATTTTCAATGCCTCAATCAAGAATCAATTTTCATACATACATTTACACTGCTTTCTATTTTCCTCCAATGAACAAGAAAACACTCTACAGTTTCTGTGTGAAATGTCAGTCAAGATCCGTGGACTGAGAAGGCATACCTTTCCCTAATCTCCTCCTGATCATACCCAGTTAATACAAATTCAGCCAAAATCACAACCAAATCAGGAACTCCTGGCTTCTCTTCTCAGTACACACTCATGGTGTATTCAACCACACAAGATTTTGAAGACATGTTTTTCGATCCAGCAATGGGCCAGGGTTGTGGACAAGCATGCTTGGCAGTTCACCATTCACGTACCTTGCAAACAGGCCTTTGTTAACAACATATGACGTGATCGGTGCCTGGAGGGGTCATGGAAAGAAAACCCACTGGAGATCAGGAAGGGCACCGGGGGCCTGAGAGGTTCAGAAAGCTTCCCCAGAGGGGCACCTGGGTGGCTCAGTGGGTAAAGTGCCCGACTTTGGCTCAGGTCATGATCTCATGGTTCATGAGTTCGAGCCCCATGTCGGGTTTACTGCTGTCAGTGCAGAGCCCGCTTGGGGTCCTCTATCCCGCCCTCGCTGCCTCTCCCCCGCTGCTTCTCTGTTTCTCTCTCTCAAAAAAAAAAAAAAAAAAAAAAAAAAAAAAAAAAAAAAGACAGCTCCACCAGACCACAGGGCCTTTCAAGGGAGAAGGGAGTTGATTCTGGATGAGTGGTCAGGCATCAGGAAGATTGTCCATAAAACAGGGCAGAGCATGAGTGAAAAGATGGCCCAGGTAGGAAAGGATGTGATGTGGGGTTATCGAGGCTGGTAGAGGCCATGGGGAGCAGAGATCCACTCTTGAGTGGAGACCTTGTAGGGTGGTCCAAGTGTAAGCACTTACACAAGGAGCATGAGGATGTGGGTTCCAATTTCAGAAGAGACTGTGCCACTGAGATTCCTGGCAGCAGCCGTTGTGGTCCACGAATCGTGTCCTCTCAACACCGGGTGAAAAGCACGCCCTCGGTAGCAGTTGATTGGCCAATGGCTTGAAATCTAATCTCATCATTTATATGATACCATCGTATCTAGTGGCAGAAAAACGAAAGGACATGAGATACGACGGGCTGAAGGCAGTCAGACTGCACATAGACACTGGCAGATTAGGAAGTGTTCGTGCCAGGAGACGTTTTCCAACTGGAATTCACCTCGAAAACCATGGAGCCCACTCGGTAGCCCTGTAATCCAGGTGTATGATGCTTCAGACAAACCTTGTTTATGTTGTGACTTCCTGAATGTCAATACCCAACTTAGGGATAGGACGGGATGGGATCCCTCCTATTGCAAATTTGCCGTCGAAGAAATTTTGTTTATCCCTCAGCCTGTGTGATTGAAACTGCTTCCCAAAGATCAGTAAAATATTATATTATCTTCGTATATGGGAATGTTTAGGGAAAGAAAACATGTTTTTCCTGAAGGGTTTTTATTTGAATAGTATTCACATCAAATTTTCAGAAATATATTTGCAAATGTTTCACCTTTAAGAGCAAAAGATATTAGTATTTTGGAAAGATCCTAGAAGGAACAATTTTCATCAAGTACCTACCCTGTGCCTCTCCTGGCAACATTATCAGGGGAATACCGGTTTTCATTTTCCCGGCGGTACCAATAAGGAAACTGAGGCCTAGATGATCACTTCAGATGGCTCAGGCATGCATGCAGAATTGGAATTTATTTTATTTTTTTTTTAGAAGTTACTTCTGTTATCTTCTTTTTTTTTAATTTTTTTTTCAACGTTTTTTATTTATTTTGGGGACAGAGAGAGACAGAGCATGAACGGGGGAGGGGCAGAGAGAGAGGGAGACACAGAATTGGAAACAGGCTCCAGGCTCCGAGCCATCAGCCCAGAGCCTGACGCGGGGCTCGAACTCACAGACCGCGAGATCGTGACCTGAGCTGAAGTCGGACGCTTAACCGACTGCGCCACCCAGGCGCCCCCAGAATTGGAATTTAAAAGCAGGGAATCTCTCTCCCGCAGCCAAACTCATAGCTACCGTGTAATACTCAGGGCTTTCTTGGATTCAGTGAGGGTTCCGAAGATGAAAACATTGCATGACAGTGCATTTTTATTTAATTTAAATCCAAGTTAGTAAACATATAGTGTAATGACGGTTTCTGGAATAGAATTCAGTGATCCATCAGTTATACATAGTCCATATAAGGCCAGTGCTCATCCCAACAAGTGCCCTCCTGAATGCCTATCACCCATTTAGCCCACCCCCGCATCCAAATCCCCGCCAGCAACCCTCCGTTTTTTCCCTGTATTTAAGAGTCTGTTACGGTTTATCTCCTTCTCAGTTTTGGTCTTATTTTTGTCTCTCTTCCCCCATGTTCATCTGTTGTGTTTCTCAAGTTCCACATGTGAATGAAATCATTGATATTTGTCTTTCTCTGACCATTTCGCTTAGCGTAATACCCTCTAGTTCCATCTGTGTTGTTGCAGATGGCCAGATTTCATTCTTTTTGATTGCCGGGTAATAGTCCATTGTATATATAAGCCACATCTTCCTTATCCATTCATCAGTTGATGGACGTTTGGGCTCTTTCCATTATTTGCTTATTATTGATAGTGCTGCTGTAAACATTGGGGTGCATGTATTCCTTCGAACCTGTATTTTTGTATCTTTTCGGTAAATACCTAGTAGTGCAACTGCTGGGTCGTAAGGTAGTTCTGTTTTTAGTTTTTTGAGGAACTTCCACAATGTTTTCCAGAGTGGCTGCACCAGTTTCCATCCCCACCAACAGTACGAGAGGGTTCTCCTTTCTCAGCGTCTTCGGGAACATCTGTTGTTTCCTGAATTGTTGATTTTAGTCACTCTGACTGCCGTGAGGTGGCATCTCATTGTAGTTTTGATTTGTGTTTCCCTGATGATGAGTGATGTTGACCATCTTTTCATGTGTCTGTCAGCCATCTAGATGTCTTCTTTGGAAAAGTGTCTGTCTTTGTTTTTTGCCCATTTCTTCACTGGATTATTTTTGTGTGGGGAGGTTATTGAATTTGATAAGTTCTTTATAGATTTTGGATACTAACCCTTTATCTGATATGTCACTTGCAGACATCTTCTTCCATTCTGTTGGTTGCCTTTCAGTTTTGTTGATTGTTACCTTCACTGTGCAGCTTTTTTGTTGATGAGGTGCCAATGGGTCCATTTTTGCTTTTATTTCCCTTGGCTCCAGAGACATGTCAAGTAGGAAGTTGCTGAGGCCACAGTCCAAGAGGTTGCTGCCTATTTTCTCCTAGGATCTTGATGGTTCCCTGCCTCACATTTAGGTCTTTCATCCGTTTTAAATTTATTTTTGTGTAGCGTAAGTAAGAAAGTGGTGCAGGTTCACTCTTTTGCATGTCGCTGTCCAGTGTTCCTAACACCATCTGCTGAAGAGACTGGCATGACAGTGCCTTTTGAATCGTCACCCTCCCGTGCTGTAATGTTTGCTGACCATACATCTGTTTTTGCTTACAAGGTTTGGAACTTTTCCATTTTAAACGGTTTCAGAATTTTTTATATGTGTACAGCTTAGTTATTTGATTAAAGTAGCCCATACTAATTTCCCTGTAAATCAAGCAGAGTATTTTTATAGAGATTGTCTAAATACCTTTAGGCATCTAAGGATGACTTTTTAGAAGGTGGAATTTAATTCTGTTCTTCACTGAGACCTGGTGAATGTGGGGTTTTTCCCTATATAAACTTTTGATGAATGTGGGAGTCGGCAAAATCTTCCTTCAGATTTCTACCACATTATTCTTGTTGGTCATTTCAATGGGAAAAGAAACTTCTTCTCGGAAATGTGTTCCTGAGAGGCCCCCACATCTCCTCTTTGCCACTGGGTAGCCAACTGTGTGTTTGGTTTGAGTCATCTTAGGGAGGAAGCTTTGGAGACAGGGCGGATTTATGTTTTCATGAAAACACACTAAGGGAACGGAATTCTCCGTCCTGAATCACTGTAATTTCAAGACATCATTTCACAAAAGAAAATATTTCCCCGTGTTTTTGTTTGTGTTTGCTTGTCTGGGGCTGATGAAATGTGGAATTCATGGTGGGATTATTCTCTGCATCTCCTTTTGGTGTTCTTGGTCTCATGAATGATATCCTGTTAGCCTTATAACACACTAGGGTTGAAAGTTCAGCTAATAGCTTTTGTTTTGTTTTGCTTTGCTTTAAGAAATGATAAAAATTCTTAATTCAGATATTTACCTTCTCTCAGCCCACCCCACCCCCAGGGGAAAAAATGCCTCTTCCACTGAAAGAATATCTATTACAATGATAAAATATTTTAGCCTTCATTGTAATTCTAGTTGTTGAGGAGAGTGAACCACCCACCACATGAAGCTTTTAAGCTGAATCCTCTGTTTTATGCTAACCTATTTAGAAACACTTCTGCAACATTTACAGATTTTTCCACATCCAGTTGTTTCCAAAGACCGACTGATGAACTTGAAACTTTTCCTCATTTTCCCACTCATATGTATATAACTGATGCTTCAGGCAGAGACATAATCAGCAAAGTAATTCCCAGACAGAAGGAGGAATTCGTTTTTTCGAGCTTCTGTTTAAAAGGGAAAAAAAAATTCTCTTATAATAAGAAATCCCATCAATACTCTCTACCTCATAAAGTTGTGGCTGTTATATTTGGTTGGTTGATTGCGTATAGTTTCAAACTTGCTGGTGTGTGATGTACATTGTGTAATGGTTAAACCATTAACCTGTATTTCCCGCGGGGTATATCACTTCAAAAAAGGATCACTACTGTGGAAATGTGACTCTTTGGAAAATTTCTAATTTCAAACAGATTTTTCTCTACCATAGGGAGTTTTTTTTTCCCCCTAGCTCTGGGGAGTTTAGACACTTAGAAAAAAATACAAATTTATAAGGTCTCTAGTAAAAATACAATATTTATAAGGTCTCTAGTCTTATTTGCTATGAACGTATAATGTATAAATTTATATTAAATATGGACATGCATAAAATGTACATTAGATTTATTCTATATTGATATGAAATATTTAACAGCAAAGTCCCATTCAGATGCAGGGAGGAATATTTTCAATTTCTGTGACACAAAATCTACCATAGGCTTAATTTTGTCTTGTGATGACCAAAAAGGTAGGTTTGGCAGGTAGTCAGGAGATTCAGGAAATGCTTTGGAGCAAAATGAAGCACATTTAGGACTGAACCCGCAACAGTGAGGGGGGGACGCAGGGAACACGTAACAAGACATGTTGGAATGTGAGAATACGTAGCTTCTCCTCAGTGAGCCCTGAGCCTTCCACGTGTGAGGGAGAACACACTCCCAGTTCCCACCCAGGGCTCTGCCTTCCTTGAAGGCATCTGAAGAGATTTTTGATGGGCAACAGTGCAATTCTGTTGTGACACTGGTAGAAAGTAGAAGCGTAATTAGAAGGCCAACATAAAGCAAGTAAACTTAGGTTTAGTGCTTTAAAACATTATACAGTGTGGTACTGGGTTGACTATCGCCCCAAAAGTCATGTCTACCTGGACCGATGAATGCGATCTCATTTGGAAAAAAGATCTTTACTGATGTAATCAAGTTCAGATGAAGTCATGTGGGTTACATTGGGCCCCAAACCCAGGGACTGCTGTCCTTATAAGCAGAGGGAAATGTGGACACACAGAGAATGCCATATGACAACCGGGGCTCACATCCAGAGGGATGTACCCACGAGCTAGGGAACGTCAAGGTTTGCCAGCAACCACAAGAGTCCCCAAGGGGCAAGGAAGGGTCCTCCCAAGAGTCTTCACTGAGAGCACGGTCCTGGGGACAGCTGGATTTCCAACTTCCGGCTTCCAGAACCGTGAGAGATGAAAATCTCTTTTCAGCCCCCTGGTTTGTGGTAATTTGTTCCAGAAGCCCCAGGAAAGGAATACAAATACAACAGAAGTTTCCATTCTTCTGTCTCTGACGGGAACACTTAATACCAGAAGCATGGGGCCAGGATCTTTGTGTTGTCAGTCACGGCCCCTTGTCTTCCTGGCTTAGGGGAAAGGTAAGACACCATTGCTTAATTGAAATGCCATATCCACGCATTGTCAAGTTGATGAGTGACTCTCATTTAGAGGTCCTTTCAATTTGATTCCATTCGATTAGCTCAGCCAGGGAGCCCCGAGCCTCCTGAATCTAATGAGTTGAGAGAGTAAATAAAGCTAATATGACTCGATCTGTATTTTTCTTCTTTTTCTTTTTTTCTTTTCTTTCTTTTCCTTTCCTTTTCTTTTCTTCTTTCTTTCTTTTCTTTTTTTTTTTTTTTTTTTTTGATGGCTTGATCTATATTGTTGAACAAGTTTTGTTTTTTGTTTTTTTACGAACATGAGAGCAATCCAAATGCACAACGTCTTAGGCAATACACAGTGTCAAGATGGCTGGGGCACATGTTGGTGGGGAGAAGTATACATGGGTTGGAATTCTTGAAAACCAGGTTTGCAACCTGGACAGTGAAAGGCGAGAGAGGGGCTCAGCCCCTTGGGCATCAGTTTTCTCATGCCAGCAATGGGGAGGAAATACATCTTGGCAGACCTGTGCAGGGGGGATTCTTGGGATCAACAAATGTCAGCCCCTAGCTCAGGGCTGGGGGCTTTGTCAGCACAGGATGCCTGCTACTGTCCTCACTGCTGCTCCTGGCTGGTGCTTTTGTGAGAACATTGAAGGCCAGTCTGCTGGAAGACGGTGGTGTGGACCATCGTCCTACTGACATCTACATATGACAGAGAGATGTCAGCTCTAGGGGGAAGCCGTCAGAAATTACCACCAACTTGGGGGGTTAAGCAACAGAAATTTACCATCTCACACTTCTGGAGGCTGTAAGTCCAGACTTAAGGTGTCCTTCAAAAGACCTCCCGCAACCTCAGTGTCCCCAGTGCCCCCACCCCTGCATATTCCCACCCAGGTCTCCCTGCTGCCTCCCCTCCTTCCCATCACCATCCCTGCTGTCACTCGGCCATCCAGGCCTTTGCTTGTTCCCCTCCTGGTACAGACACGAGGGAGGGTTTTCCCGGCGGCTTTCTGGTGCGTTCTCCATCCTGCCGCCAGACAGACTTGTTACAGCGCAGATCAGATTATATGCTTCCCGCACCCTGGCCGTCCACAGGATCCAAGTTCTCGTCATCTTTCCTGGAAACGTGTTCCTGAAGGTGAAGTAGGAGGAGCACATATGACACACCTGTCCGTCCAGCCCCTGGGCCAGGAAACCAGAGAGTCCCCTTGCTCCCACCTTCTCTTCCAAACTCCCCTCCTCCTCTAAAGGTCGCCGCTGTCTCAGGATCGAGTTCTGACTCCCTTGGTAGCCCCTGTGGTCTAGCCTCAGTGTCTGCTACTTTTTTTTTCCTACTAGTAAAACGAAACCAGCTGGTTTTCCCACTTGTGCCATTGAAAGCCTCCAGACGCACGTAAGTGCTTTTCCTGCTGCCTGGAACACTGTTCCCTCACTTCTCTGCTAGCTCCTTCGTGCCTGCAAAGCCCACCGCCAGGATGACCTTGGGCAAGAAAGCTCCCTGATCCCCTGCTGGCTGCTCACCCTCTCTCCATCCCTGCAGATGATGAGCATAGGGGCTGTCGCTGTGGGTGTTTCCTTAGAAGGCTTCTTGAAATCAGTCCTTTTGTGCACCTCCAGCATCTAACAAGATGTAGGACAGGATACACAGTGGCATATACACGTGTGCGTATTCCGCAGGTACTTATATGGCACCGTCTGTTCACACAGAACTCCGTTTGTGAACGTGGAGCTCTGCGTACAAATATGAATCGCTGTTGACTAAATCACTTGGTGAACAAACCAACAGATAAAGCTCACAGCTCTGACCCTCTGCGCGGCCCTAACACCCCAAGGTGATGAGTGTGAAGGACAACTTGACATCACCTGCAGTCCACTGCCCCCCCCGCACCGCGTCCCCCGCTGTCTCCTCCCCCTGCTTGAACTTCTCAGCCTTCCTGCCTGCCGTGCCACCTCCACCCTCCTGGTTTCCTCGCCTCCTGTATTTGCTGCCCTAGGGCTGTCCAGGAAGGTACGGCCAGGCTTCCATTCACCCTGGGTAGAGTTTAGGTCTTGTCCGTGTGCCTCCGGGGAGGTCTGACACCGACCTCCCTGGGGCGCATTGCCCAGCAGATCATCCTGTACGCAGCTAATCCTCCCGCACTCTCCACAGCCCGCCCTGTGCCGGGATGCACTCCCGAGTCCTGGCAGGGGGTCTGGAGGCCGCCCTGTGAGGCTCTCCACTGGCCCGCTAACTACCAGGCAGGTGCTGGTCTTTGCTGAGCACATTCCTGGGAAGCCTGGCGCTCCTGCTTCACTCAGCACCTGTCCACCCAACACAGAGCCCTCGCACTTCAGTCTGTGGGCAGCTGAGGACTGTGGGTTCAACGCAAATTCTGCTTCACTTGATGACCATGCAGTGACACGTGCCTTGCCCTACTGGGCTGCTCCTGCAGCACCAGGGACCAGAGCCTAACCAGAGAAAAAGATTTCTACAAAGGTCTAAGTACCTTCCCTGCCTCAGATTGAACAAGCAGGTTCATTCTGTCTGATGGAGCCTGTGGGGGTAACTAAAGTTCTAAGGAAACCATCCCCTTACAACGAATGTGTTGCAAGTGTCCACTATTTGCCCAGCATCAGGCTGTGGTGGCCCCAAGATGCATTCTCTACCCTCCTTGTGCTCCTGGTTCATTGGGAGTCAAAGAGTAATTATGTAAACATGTGGATAAGTACAAAGTGACTATTCAGCCAGTGGTTGAAGGGCAAGAAGGAGGGAGCCATGTTAAGAATTAGAGGGACAGCATTCTATGTAAACGTTTATAGTATATATACAGGCACATACATGGGTCCTATGGTGAGAGAATTATTTTATGCGTTTTATTCAAGCAAAGGAAAGCCTGGTGTTAGGTTGAGGGAGGATGGGCTGGCGGAAAGGCCCCCAGCTTGAATGCCTGAAATTACGTATTTGCTCCAACTTACTCATTCACGACTCTTACTTTAATTTTTGCTTTGTCTGTGTTGACATATCCTTAAAAGTATTTGATCACAACAAACACATTCGCTTCAATGGTGTTCCTCTTATGTCTTAACGTTTTTTAAAGTTTCACAAGAGAGGTGAGCAAGTAATTCTCAGTTTTCCTTTCATTTGTAAAATTGTATTCCAGAAAGTCTCCCTTCAAATACAATCCAAGAAAAGAGAAGGAAACTGAGAATTTTCTAAACCTTCTGTATGTCAGGGACAGAAATTAGTGATTTGTATAGGATTTGTCAAACTAGACCCGAAAATAATTGTTCATTTAAAATGTGGTCAAGCTAAGATGTGTTTGTTTTTTTTTTTTTTAATTTTTTTTTTCAACGTATTTTATTTATTTTTGGGACAGAGAGAGACAGAGCATGAACGGGGGAGGGGCAGAGAGAGAGGGAGACACAGAATCGGAAACAGGCTCCAGGCTCCGAGCCATCAGCCCAGAGCCTGACGCGGGGCTCGAACTCACGGACCGCGAGATCGTGACCTGGCTGAAGTCGGACGCTTAACCGACTGCGCCACCCAGGCACCCCAAGAATTTTCTAAACCTTCTGTATGTCAGGGACAGAAATTAGTGATTTGTATAGGATTTGTCAAACTAGACCCGAAAATAATTGTTCATTCAAAATGTGGTCAAGCTAAGATGTGTTTGTTTAACACAAAGGTAGTTTGTGTTGAGCTGTATGGGTGTGCGTGTGTGTAAAGTATCCATGCGTGATTCTTTTGAGGGCAGGAGATTTATTCTTACCTCTTCATGTCCTTTGCACAAACAATAGCTTCTTTGATTTGGCATGCTCTTGTTTGCTGCAATAGTAAAAATCGTGTGATGTTACAGTGCACCATAAATTAAGGTCCCCAGGGAATTAGAAATATGTCCCCCGAAAGATACGACGAGATGTTGTATTTTCTCCATCCTCCCGAATCCTTCAGGCTCACAGTACTTCCGTTCGTGCATTTCAGAGCTTTTTAAAAAATTGTCTTTGGCATTTGAAAATTGGGAATCTGGAAAACTGTCCGTGTGACCCAGCTCCCCGATGTGTCACTTGCCCCTCTGCCAGGTACATGACACAGACTTTGCGATGAGCGTCGAATCAGGGTACCGATTTTCCTGTCGCCTGAATTGTGCGTGGCTTGCGGCTATCCTTCTTCTCCGCCAGGCGGTCGCATGTAGGGGAGATCCTGAGCTCTCTCAAGGGGGTTGTCCGTGCTGCAGCGACGCCCAGAAGTGTGGGTTTCTCATCCAAAATGCGGCATCGGAAGGCGCGTCCTGCCCGGGCATACCCGAGCACGGCGGCTTGCTCACACAAGATCAGACAAGGCTGTTAAATCACAGTTTCTCTTTCTGCAAACCCAGATCGTCCCCGGGGCTGTCCAGCCCGCAGTTTGTTTATTTGTACCTTTGCCGTCTAAGCCCCCAACATGGAAAATATTAAAGATGTTGGTGAACTCCAAGGTCTGAAATCATTCAGTTTAACAGAAAAGAAGCGCTGGAAATATCCTAGGAAATATTTACATGGTTAATAGTGCGTAATGGGAACATAAGCACCAGGGCGGAAGGCAGCCAAATCTTGAGGATCGGGGAGCAGAGTACTAGCTGGGACGGTTAACGGGGGCCAGGCTTCAGCCAGACCCTCAACTGTGCTTTAGTGCGGAGTTCTGCAGGATAGTGAAGGAGTCCTGGATGGCCGACCAGAAACAGGGCACCGGCCCTGGTTGTGACGCCGTCTTGTATGACCAAGGGACCGTGTGACTTACCTGGAAGTCAGGTGCACCCTCAGGGACACGAGTCATCTGTGTACGTGCTCCCCAGAGCCCTGTGGGTTGTAAGAGTCCCAGGTTCACATGTGTGTTCTCTTTACATAGCAGATGTCTCCTGCACGGGGGAACCCCGCGTGTGGACGTTCAGCTCCCCCTAGCGGATGTGTCTCCCCTGCCCAGGGGAACCCCGCGTGCAGGTTTTCAGCCCATCTTTCCATTTCAGGGATCATCGCGTTCACACTGTCGCTGGCTAACCATTCTTCTGCTGTCTTCTCTGCTTCACTTGCCATCTGGTTGAGCTTTGCCCTCCCCCATGCCCCATACCCACTGCCACAGACAAGTACCAGACAAGTATGTCCCAAGCGAAGTAGGCCTGCCTTTCTGCACAACAGACCCAGGCCCCCGTGTAGGACTGAGGGCGTCCCCACCACCGCGCACACTCTGCTGCCTGGGGACGGAGGCAGAGGTCCACAGGCCAGCATGTCACAGCTCCACCAGCTCAGGCCGGGGCACCCAGGACACTACCGAGATGTCCTCTGTCACAGGGCTTCAGGCTGCTTCCCATGAAGGCTCAGTTCATCATTCCACCCCACTGCTTCTGTCGATGTACCTTTAAAAACTTTGTTTTTTTTTAATGGTTATTTATTTTTGACAGAGAGAGACAGAGCACGAGGGGGATAGGGACAGAGAGAGGGAGACACAGAATCCGAAGCAGGCTCCAGGCTCTGAGCTGTCAGCACAGAGCCCGATGCAGGGCTCGAACTCACGAACCGTGAGATCATGAAGTCAGATGCTTAACCGACTGTGCCACCCAGGCACCCCTGCCGGTGTACCCTTAGTTGTGCACAAGGCTTTTGTGCAAACTTCTGGGCACAAGCCTTGGATCGGGGCCTTGCTACTCAAAGTGTGGTCCCCAGACCAGCAGCATCTGGATCCCTGGGAGCTCCTCAGGATGCAGAGCCCCAGGCTCTCCCAGCCCCCCTGAACCAGCGTTGGCATTTCAACAGCATGTCTCTGCCCAGTAGGGGAGGGTCAGGGCTCCGCTTCCCCCCAAGCCGAGGCGCCTTCTTCTCATCCCGTGGGTGTGTGTGCGAACAGCCCGCTCCCTTGTCACATCCCTATATCTCAGGAAGCCCTGCTTAGTCACACGAATGGCGCTCAGAGTGTGATACACTGGGAGCCCCTGCTATCTTAATAACTGAGTGTTCAGAGATAAGAGGAAGTCCTCTCTGGAACCCACAACATGGATACATGTCCCTGTTAAATATCCTCAAATACCTCAGATAAAAGTGCCTACTTTTTAACTTCAGTTAAAAAAAAAAGCAACATCTTGTCATTATCTTTGTATGTGCCTGTCTTGTCCAGGAGACACCGAAGTCTGGGAAGGCAACAGTTGTGTCTGCTTCTTGTTCCAGGGGTAGTGTGCCAGATTTAGCATGAAAAGCACAGGACTTAGTTAAGCTGGAAGGTCCGAGAAACAATGAGTTGATTTTATTTTTGTTGTTATTGTTTTTTTTATTTTTAGAGAGAACGCAAGCCGGGCAGAGGGACAGAGGGAGAGACTCTTTTTTTTTTTTTAGGGAGAGACTCTTAAGCAGGCTCTGCACTCAGCACACAGCCTGACGCAGAGCTCCGTCCCATGACCCTGGGATCATAACCTGAGCCTAAATCAAGAGTCAAACGTTCAACTGACTGAGCCACCCAGGTGCCCCAGAGTTGGTTTTATTTTAGAGGAAGTATACCCCAGGTGATACTTGAATCGTGCTTATTATTAAAAAAAAATATTTGTGGGAACGCCTGCGTGGCTAAGTTGGTTAAGCATCCGACTCCAACTTGGGTCATGATCTCACGGTCTGTGAGTTCCAGCCCCGTGTCGGACTTTGTGCTGATAGCTTGCAGCCTGGAGCCCGCTTCAGATTCTGTGTCTCCCTCTCTTTCTGCCCCTCCCATGCTCATGCTCTCTCTCTGTCTCAAAAAGAAATAAAAACATAAAAAAATAAAAATAAAAATTTGTTATGTTCTGTGACCTTAACATCTAACTCAGCACATTGTATTTTATCTGGTCACCGTGTCTGGACCTCTGCACTCAACTCAGTTCGCATCCCAGATGGGATGTTCAGTACATTTTGAACATTAACATTACAAGGCAAAGAACTGAATATGTGAAGTGTGTAAATGGAGCGGATACTTGGGGAAGAGAACAGCCATGAGAAATCAGAGCCCAGCTTGTTTTAACCAACTTGGAAGACCTTCAGAATGGCTTTCAAAGAGGAGCCTTAATGGATGGGTTACTTCTGTGAGGAAAAGGGAAGTACCCTCAGGGCAGTTACCGTGTGGCTTTGGGTTCGTGGAAGAGTGAGGCTTCCTTCAGGGAGATTCCTACCAGTAAAACGTGTTGCATAAATTAGCCCCGGGAACGTTTGCTGGCTTCCTACGTGGCTCATGAAATTGTTTAATGGCACAACTTGACACAGCGGTAACGTATATTTGTTTCTTTGGTGAGCACAGTAAATTTAGACTTAAAAAGAGGGACAGTTGTGATGAAAGAGCAGTAAAAAACAATGGAAGCTCTCCCGTGTAGCTATAAATGAAATGTATTAAACTGAAGGAGACTAACCCAATCCTGAGTAATTGTTTACGCCATGCTTAATACATTGCATTGTTATATCTGGTTTCTTCCCCACCCACCCCCCATCCCTGCCTTTGTCATGGAACTGCATGGTGGTCTCTTGCTGTGGTCAGGGTGTTCGTCCCTGGCCTGGACTCTGGTCTTCCCCGCGTGCGTTGCTCTGGCCTGTGGGAGGTTTATCACACTGGATGCATGTGGAAGCTTGGGAAGTGCTGGCGTGATTGGGCTGGACCTCTCTTGCCCCTTTGCCGATGGCTGGAGAATATGTCCCAGCTAGCTGCTGAAGGATGAGACACAGCTGGAACACAGCCCAGTCACTCCTTCTGCCCCAGCCAAGACCAGCCAACAAGCTGAGTTTTATGTGAGCCCAGCACTCGTCAGCTGAACCGCCTCTGTGACCACCACCCCGCCCCCGCTGACATCGTACACATGAGTAACAAACACCATTGTACGCCTCTGGGATTTGTGGTTGGTTGCTTGTTATACAGCAGTAGCCGGGCGGTACATAACAGATCCAAGGACAGAACTAATTTAGGAACCCTCCTTTTTGTACAGAGCCCTTACAAAATCTTATGTCTCTGGTTTTGTCCCCTCCCACTCTGTACGAAACCTACTCCCCTTCAAATATTGCCCAGTGGTCTGGTGATCTTGAGGAAAGTGGTCCTGTGTGTTGGATAGCTAGTCTTGCTTTCTGAGCACTTCCAACCACTTTGATCCCCCTCCTGGAGGCAGCTCTGACGAGGTGTCCTCCTGTTGAAAATGTTACAAGTCCCTCCTGTGTGCGACTGGTGCTTCCCCAAGTAGCCCGCAGCACTCTCCAAGGACAGTACGCTCCCTGCTGATTCTAATGCCCGTGGCTGAGCTGGCCCTAAGGCCACTTGTCCATGCCGACCAGAGCTGTCTCCATCCCTCCTGAGACCCATCAGTCCTCACACAGAGGGCACTGCAGATGACAAACAGCCCTCAGCTCCTATTTTTCTGTATAGCGACGTCAGGAAGTGGTATGTTTCACGTCCTCCCTACGTACATGAGATACTCATGATGCATTTCAAAGCCCTTTTTCAGTGTCCGGTGGCTGCTGTTACCCAATCACCACAAACTTGGTGGCATAAAACAAGACACATTTACCGTCTCACGGTACTGGAGATCACAAGTTCAACATGAGTATCTTCGGACAGAAATCAAGGTGTCAGCAAGGCTACGCTCCATCCAGAGGCTCTAGGGACAAATCTATGTTGCCTCTTCCAGATTCTCATGGCTGCTGGCGTTCCTTAGCCTGTGGCCTTGTCATTCCATCACTGTCACATCACATTGCCTTTTTTTTCTCTGCCTCTCTCTTATGAGGACATCTGTAGTGGCCATTAGCGCCCCCCAGGATAATCCAGGATAATCTCCTCACCTCAAGACCCTTCATCACATCTGCAAAGTCTTTGTCATACTATGTAACATGTAGAGGTTCCAGGGGTTCATTCATCATCTGTTGGAGGGGGGCATTATTCAGACTTCCCCAAATCTTATTTACACTGAAAAACTTGGTGAGAAATCATGAATATTAAGTTTGCCAGGAACAGATTTTCACCCCTGAGAAAGCCAATCAAGCATTCAACAAATATTTTATGGAGAACTTATTATGACCTTTAAATATTGACCCCCAAGAGTGAATCACAGGCTCTCTTGCAACTTAGGCGTCAGTCAGCAACCAGACCCCCTTTGGTCCCCAGTGACCATCTGTTTAGTCCAGACTCTTCTTTATGTTCCACACCCACACATCCAACTGCGTCCACTTGTGAATCTCAAAGGTCCATCAAACTCAACATTTCCCAAAACAAAACTGTTTAGAAACACAAGACCACATGTGGTCACTGCAGTAGTGAGAAGTCATCTGTGACGTTCCACTGTTGCTGGGATGAATTCCAGCATCCCCCCACCCTAGCCCCCACCCTGCCAGACTTTCAAACCTGGGCTGCATCTTGTGTTTGGGATGATCTTGCGTTAAATCCTTCCCTTTTAGAGTGATACCTCATATGCACTTGGGTACTTTTGCTGAATTGCGACTTCCTGCATGAGCATTGCTCTCAGCACCTGGCATGAAATATTGCATCCATCCTGTGTAATGAGTAAGCTCCTAATCTCCCCTCAGACACAGACCATACTTCCTTAGCAGGGCCATAGCTACCCACCCACCGTGGTGTGATTATTTCTTCACAGCACTTATTCATAATTCAATAGAAAAGAATAGTAATTCTAGAAAAGAATAGGGTAATGATTTGTCTATTGCCTCCCTCCCAGCCAGTGTGCCTTTTTTCTCTGTTGTAGCTCTAACAAAGTACCTTATACATAATAGATGCTTAATAAATATGTCTGTAAAGAAAACATATGAATGCGACACCTGGGTGGCTCAGTTGGTGAAGCGTCCGACTTCAGCTCAGGGCATGATCTCATGCTTCAAGGGTTTGTGCCCCGTGTCAGGCTCTGTGCTGACAGCTCAGAGCCTGGAGCCTGCTTCGGATTCTGCGTCTCCCTCTCTCTCTCTGCCCCTCCCCCCCTCACACTCTGTCTCTGTCTCTCAAAAATAAATAAACGTTAGAAGAAAATAAAAAGAAAGAAAATACATGAATGCATCCTGGTGAATGAAACAGACCTAATCCTTGTCTTCTCCAAGGTACTATGTCTCTGTTCCACTCACACATACCATGGTTGTATAAAGTTTTCCCTTCAAAGTCCTGAATACGTTGACTCTTTGCTTTTGGTACTTTCTCTTGCTAGTTTACAGTGAGGGGTCAGCTTCCTTCCATACTGTCATAAACTAGTTTACTTTACTTGATATTGGAGGCACTTTTTACTCCTTTGTACTGCAGGTTTTTAAAAGCTTCATAGAGAATATACATGTGTTTTCAGGAATTTTGCCAAGAACTCAATGGATCTGCTAATTCTATACAGACTTTTAATTTTTTAATTTTTATTTTTTTATTTTTTAGAGAGAGAGAGCATGAGCTGGGAGAGGAGCAGAGGGAGAGAGAATCCCAAGCAGGCTTCACATGCAGCACAGAGCCCGACACGGGGCTCGATCCTGGACCCTGGGATTACGACCTGAGCCAAAATCAAGAGTTGGGCGTTAAACTCGAGCCACCCAGGTATGCCAATACTTCTCATTTTTAAGCTCAATTACATTTTTGATAATTTTGAGAAGTGAAGGTAGTTATATCAGATGCCTTTTGACACATGGGTTCACTACACAGCTCTCTCCTTTTTTATTGCCACATTTTGAAGTTTATAGAATGTGTTTTCATATTTTGGGGGGTTTTGGCACGAGTCATTGTGTTAGCTTTTACTTGTTTGCTCCTCGGTGCGTTTGTGTTTATTGGCTTTCTTCCACTGTCTTTATCTACTTTCTCCCTGCATCTCAACTTAACTTAAATAATGTCTCATGAAAATAACCAGATGTAGACGTTCTTTGGATTAATAAAACAAAAGATAAATAACATGAAAGATGGCCATGGAAGGATCAATAATGATAGTCCTTTTGAACTCAGGACTGTAATTAATCTAGTATATACTGTTAAGATTCAGGACTATTTTAATCTTATTTAGTATACTGTAAATAAAATACTGTCTGCGGTATACATTTAAATACTGCCTGGCTTATCTCTCAAATTTAATATAATTATTTGTATCTCATTTTGGCTGCAGTTAGAGTACACAAACTTCATACAAATCTGACATAAAATGAATGCTAAGTTATTTTTATTTGAGTCATAACTAAGAGCACGTGATAAGCACACACATTATGGAGATAGATAGAACATTATAGTCAGGAATTAGCAAACAAACCTACCACAGTTAAGGGGTTGTATTGATATAAAATATAGCCTACTTAGCACTATAATTTACTCACTGACCTACTGTGTTTTATAAAAATGTAGAGTGTGAACCGGATTGAATAAGCACAATAATGGAGGGAAAAGATTGGTAGAAAAATTTGGGAAGAATCTAGACATCTAGAGGTTAGGAGATCTCAAAAATCATCTACAAAAACCTTTTTGTAATTGATGTGAGGATTAGATGTAACTGGTTTGTTCTACTTCGTGTATGATAATTCTGTTCAATTGGTTGACAAATTGGCCTGTTGACAAAGATTGCATTGTCTCTGGTGATGATTCTGTGTGGCATGATCAGTTTGACTGCAGTGATAGTGGGAAGGTCCCGAATCTGCAGTAAAATGAACGAGTTTAAGGATCAGGGAAGGCAATCCAGTCTAGTCTTTCATGGTGGAGATGGTCTTGTATTCAATGGGAGGTGGGAGGTCACCTTGAGAAACTGAAAGAGCTGATTGAAGTAGGCCAGCCAAATACATCAGCAGGAAGTAGGGTTCACCTCTTGAGATAGAATCCCAGGCTGGGCCATGAGGCCATGTGGCCATGGATAGTGACTGGCCAGAACATGTTGCACAGGTGTTAAGAAGACTGTGGTGTCAGGGATATTCCAAGACAAGCACTCATGACCAATAGGCCAATTATCGTATGTGGAGTAAAGGGCAGTGATCTGGTGAAGGGTCAACATGGGAGCCAATGTAGCCAAAACCAACCTGAGAGACCTCAGGGTGGTAGATGGAGGCTCCTTGAATCCGTTGAAGCTGAGGTCTACATTAGCGCTAGACCCTAGGACAGCCAGACATGCAAATAGATGTGAAGATTCTAAAACGAAGAGAGAATTAGAACACGAGAGCCAGGCGGGACCACCTGGGTTTTTATTATTATAATAATTATCACATGTGTGTCTCTAGTGAGGGTCTAGCACTCATGTGTAAAAGTGGCAAAACATGATTTTAATGCAATATATGCAACCACTTCTCATGTATTGCTTCTTCAAATACTTGATAATCTCATGGAGTAGTAAAGCTGAAATAAATCTCCACTAAAATCTCACGCGAACACAATCTCACAGCATGAATAGACCACCAACGGACCCCGGTAGTCCGTCTGTGTATTTCAGCATGCTCCAAGGACATCTGGCTGAACACCCATGCCCTGCCATTTCAAGCTGTGCACAGAGGACCAGGGCTTCTGGGAGAGCGGGATAGGCACTATCGCCATATGCAAACACAGGCTGAGTGACCCTTGGAAGAAACAATGTAGATTTCCAAGCATCTGGAGGGTGCACTGGACTAATTTACCACTAAGAGATCTTTTAAGCCTAAGATAATTTGTCCGTGATTCAAGTAATGTGAAACATGACAAGGAGGCGTCTGGCCCTTCAGAACAGAAACGGTCACTTTTCAGTAGCCCACACTACTCCTAAGTCTGAGAAGAAGGCATAGCATATCCCAAGGACACTAACGTAACCACTTAACTGGAATAACAGAAATTTCAGTGGAGAAGCAAGGAACAGAGGAGGTGATTTAGGAAAGGGACACACAACTGTGAGAGTTCATCTTGAAAAGTAAAAATAGTTAATGGAATGTCTTACTTGATTAAAAAATGGGCTCTAGTTGGGCCACCTGGATGGCTCAGTCAGTTAAGGATCCGACTCTTGATTTCGGCTCAGGTCATGATTCAAGGTCGTGAGATTGAGCCCTGCACTGACCTCTGTGCTTGTGCCAGCATGGAGCCTGTTTGGGATTCTCTCTCTCCTTGTCCCCCACTCACACTCACGAGCGCATGCTTGCGCTCTCTCTCTCTGTCCCTCAAAATGAATAAACTTTGAAAAATGAGCTATAGGGACACCTGGGTGGCTCAGTCAGTTGAGCGTCCGACTTCAGCTCAGGTCATGATCGCTCGGTTTGTGAGTTTGAGCCCTGCATCAGGCTCTGTGCTGATGGCTCAGAGCCTGGAGCCTGCTTTGGACTCTGTCTCCCTCTCTCTCTCTGCCCCTCCTCTGCTTGCTCTCTCTCTCTCTCTCTCTCTTTCTCTCAAAGATAAATAAAACATTAAAAAAAAAATTTTTTAAAAGAGCTATGGTAGGTCTGTTGCTGTGTTACCAATGATATTAACACTTGACATTTAAAGTTATAAACGTGTTATATGAATAGATATAATGCTTATACGAATCATCATTCCCAATCTGTGAATTTGGAATTTGCGAGTGACTTGGCTGTGAGGTTTAGGCTTGAGGTCTCTCGGGATCCTGAATTTGAGTTTCCCATTGGGGCGGTAGTCTCTGATGGCTCTGGGGACTGGAGGGTCAGCTTCCTCAGTGGATGTCCTGGAGCCTTGGCTCCTCGTCACTTGGGCCCCCACATAGGGCCGCGTGAGTGTCCTCACAGCATGGCAGCTGGCTTCCTCCCAAGGGTGTTACCCAAGAGAAGACGAAAGAGAACCCAAAGTGTCTTCATGACCGAGGCCCGACAGTCACAGCTGACATTTCTTGGTTATACAAGTCAGCCCTATTTGGCGTAGGAGGGGATGCTACAAGGACACAAACGCCAAGAAGTAGAGATCACTGGGGGCTTTCTTGGAGGCTGGCTGCTGTCCTGTCTTGTGACCGGATGGGAAAGAATTTCAGCCAGTTTTCAGGTCATTGCAGTGCTTTGGGGAATGAGAGAGATGTTATACTTTTGAGTGACAATGAAGCCCTTGTCATTTCTAAGGCCTCAGAAGTAAAGCACATACGCCACAAAAACCCAGGCCAGCACCGCAGATAGAAACATGACCTGAGACTTTGCAAGGCAGGATGCTGACCTACACATCACCTCTGTCTTTGACGTGCTCTGCAAAGTATGGAAGTCTGTCTTGGTGTGATGCACCTGAGTTTGGAGAAATCAGTTCTGGTGCCTAGTAAGAATCTTCACGTTACTTATCCTGGGGAAACGTCAACATGGGTTGACCAGTGTCATCCAGTGTATTGAGGGTCACACTACGTGTACTCCACTCAGGTAATTTTACATTTTCTAGAAAAGGTGGAGGTAGCTTGAGTAGCACCTTCCATTGCCTCTGTATCTGTAACATAGTATAATCTCAAGACACAGTCAGTATGGAAGAATTCGGTTCGGTGAGTCTGACATCCAGCGCATAGTTGATACTCAGTGCACAACTCCCTCAAATGAGCTACACTGCACATGTTCTGCAGGCAGATGGAGGCTACTGCGAACTAACATTCAATGATGAAGACGATTTACAGGGGAAAAAACCTCAGCGGTGTATCATCAGGCCACGCCCGATCAAGAAGCTTACGTCAACCAAGCCGGCAGGGACATCTCTGTGTCACTGCTGTGCTTCTTCCCGTGATGACTTCAACTGGAGACGCTAGCTGGGGGCAGCTCAGGGCACCAGGCTGTGCACTGTGATAGCTGAGCCTCCACACATCCAGTAGAGCTTCCCATCCTCACGCCAGCCGTGGGGAGGAGTGGAGCATCTCTTACAGCTCATGGCGGGGGCGTGCGTTTTGGCACTCATTCCGCCTCCGTGTCCTCAATTTGGCAACCTGACCGTTCTGGGACTGGCCACTGTGGTTAGCATCACGGGATCCCTTCTTGGTGGTGTAAGGCCCGTAAGAGCTACTCCTAGAATTCAGAAGGGGGCTCGGGTCTCCCAAAGCACATCGTTAAGATTGGGAAAGGAGTTAGTTGCCCTAAGAAAAATCAGAGCACTTTTGACAAGACATGAGTAGGTTGGAGATAAAGGCAGGGGTAATGGTCAACACACGTCCACCATCCATTTGCCTGTCTGGAGGTGTGTGGGCAGGCGTGTTGAATTCCATGCCTTGATGTGCTAACCATGAAAGGAGAGGCCTACTGAAGGCCTACTGGAGCCACCCACATAACTCTTGGCTGGGGTTAATCCAAGGATTTGTACCTTGGAAGATCTGTGACCCGTTTGTAATTCAGTCGTGTTGTGCCAGTGGCTGCCTTGAATTTCTGCAGGCAGAGGTAGCACCTTCAGTTTGCAGAAGGATAGAACGTGTAATTGAAAATGGGCGCGCTCTTATGTGGCAATGAAATAGCTTCACGTGGAGTGTACCTGCAATAACGGAAGCGTCCCTGGAGACTTGTATAGTGACATTGGAAAGCGCACTGTAACTTTAAAACTGTTTCTTTAAGAGACAGGTTGCAAAACTCTCTTCAGTCCTGATGTTTGAGTTAATGCATCTTCCTAGGGAGTATTAAGTGAATATTACTGGATTTATGGGATCTCACAAAATTACCTGAATAACAATTCCAGTTCTTCAAGAGGCCAAATCAAGTAAAAAGAACTCCTTAAAACAAAGTCACCGATCACATTGTACTACATGTTACACTATAATCGAATTATGTTTAAAAATATGTACCCATATGGGCAAAGACAAGACGGATTTTTTTCTTTAATTTAAGGAAGATGTGTTAGGGTAGAAAGATTGTGGATATTTTTTTCTTCAGAAGTCGTACGTTGATATTATAAAAGCAGTTTTGCAAGTTTTAAAAGAAAATGTATTTGTTTTGTTCCCGATTTTGTTAAATCAGTGACTCACCACCTGTGTTAACAGCTTCCACAGAGTTTCAGAACGAGGAGGGAGGTATTGACACAGAAGCAGAGAGAGGAGAGAGACTGTTTTCCTTTCACTCTGAGTGTACCACGTAGAACATGTGTCCTCCTCCAGAACATTCTCAGGAAACAGAGTAAACTTATCCAGAGATGCATGCAATAAGGAACAGCATACAAATGTTCACGGTATGGGAAATTGGGTTTCTTCTGATGCAGAGAAAGTAGGCTGCCTTATACACGAATGATTCTCACTCGTGTGGGCTCCAATTGGTGGCTGGTGGCATGTGAAATGTGCTTCTCATCTCTTACATGTACCATAAGTTCCCAAATTCTTCCCCAGACGAATTTTCTCAAACTAAGAGGTGGGGGGAGGGGTGGAGAGGGACAGAGAGAGATCTTTCTATTTCAACAACAGGACTGCATTTTCACCCTCCTTGTAACTCAACCGAAACTTTCCCAAGGAGAACCAAAATAGCTCCTGTAGAATTTCAAAAGATGAGAATCCAGCCCAGATGGTCCGGACTTAAAACGTTAAATCTGATGCTGTTACTATGGTCAAGTGAGATGAGTTATTTGCATTTTTCGGATTCTATTTATAATTAGTCTTTTTAAGAGGTCCATCTGGTTCAGAATATCTTTCCCACTGCCTTGTCAGTGCATGAAGTTTCCACCCTGAGTCATTCACTGGGCATAGGGATTGGATGTGTGAAGGCCCTTGTGAAATAATGAGTATGTCTGTGGAGCAGGTAAGAGAGTAACCCAATGTACCCCGTGCCACCTGCACACGAAGTGTTTATTGGGAGACCGAGAGGGTGAGAGAATGTGACTTAATGCTTGTGGATAGACTTGGAAAGAAGGGAAGTACAAGTCCTCTCTGCCTTCATGATACCCATTTTCTGGTGCCAGAATAACAGCTCAGTTACCTGTCTTGTTCCTTCTCTGTCTACACTGGGTGTTTCCTTAATCTACAAAGTGCCACCCTCTGCTGTGGGAAACCCTCGTCAGGCCAAAAGGGTCTTTACCCTCTATAGAGGTTACAAGAGCTGTGCCTAGTATTTTTGAATTTCCGGGTATGTTCTCACATCATCTTCTTTGGATACAGCCAGGAAGACTATAAGTCTTCCTGAAATCTCAGTTTTTCTTCCTCTGTGCCTAAATCTTGGCACTGTAGATGAGGATTCCATAGGGGCACCTCGGTAGCTCCGTCATTTAAGCGTCCGACTGCAGCTTAGGTCATGATCTTGCAGTTCATGGCTTCGAGCTCCACGACAGGCTCTGTACTGACAGCTCAGAGCCTGGAGCCTGCTTCAGATTCTGTGTCTCCCTCTCTGTGCCCCTCCCCTGCTCGCACTCTGTCTCTGCCTCTCAAAAATAAATAAACATTGAAAAAAATAGATGAGGATTCCATGTGCACATTCTGGTATCGGTCTAATGGCCTGAAAGAAGAAGAGCCTTCCCGCACTTGCTCGAATGATGAATGGAGACATGGAGATCCAGATTTCTTCATTGTTTTTCTTCTTCTGGTGAACTTCGGTGAACAAGATCTCTTGTTGGCTCTCAGGACAGAAGAGAGGAGGGAAACAGTGTCCCTGCTGCAGCCCAGGGGAGATAGCCCATCTGTGGACACTGTGGGGCTCTGGGCCAGGACAGACCTGGTCGCATCCACAGCATCCGTCTCCCCCAGGGACACTGAGAGCAGGCAGCCCCAGCAAGCGTTCGCCACACCAGCTATCGTCTGTCTTCTTGAATAGGTAAACAGCTTTGGGGTCCTCTCGGGTCTCCCTTCCATTCATTATCTGCTCCTTATTCACAAAATCAGCACTCTGTTATCTCTGCACTGATTTAAAGAGCAAAGGGAATGACTTCCAATGCTTGTAGGCAGCTTGGCCAGCTCTCAGACGTTGCTTCTGCAAAATGAAAATGCCCATGAGAACTAGCAGCAGACCCCAACCAGTCCTTCATGGCCAAACACAGGCTCAAGATCAGTGATTAAATGGGGGAATCCAACAATATGCAGCAGGTGTGATTTCCAGTCTTTCGGTCCTTGTCCTCCTTGCCAGGGTATCAGGCCACACTGTTGCAGACTTGAGAGTGCATACACCAGGACTCTGAGTCTGACTGGATCTGCATTTGTTGCAATATGGCATCCTTAGCCCCCTCTTTTATTCTTAGTCACAGCTAACCTCCCTTTGCCCAGAAGTGGCCCCTTCCAGTTGTCAGCAAATATGAAGCTTTGCTTCTGTGTCCGTTGGACAGGATGCAGAGACTCACAGGAAAGCATTAAGAGACACATACGAGGCAAGACACGATCCCCACCACCGCCGTCTCTCAGCCCGCCGAGCCCTGTCACGCACTCCACGAACACGCTCCCAGCCAGTCGGACACTGACGACGCGCCTACTCGCAGTGTGAATTGTTAGCTTACAGGGAAAAGAATTCACACAAATGAAGGTGACTTAATGGGAATTACCATGTTGAGTCTAAAAGTTTGTGTCATATAAACATCTCCCTGTTGAAAAGTGATAATAGCAAAGAAAGAAAAAAGAGTGAGCAGGATTATAGTCAGAGTGTGCCCACGTGCCAACACGTAGGTGAATTGGAAATCATCACGATTGCTGAAATCACTCTAGTTTCCCGGGAGTGGCTCACACCGGATTGCACACGGCAGCTAAAACATTTCCCCACATTGCCAGCAGCCCTCCTCCTTTGGGTTAAGAACAACACAACATGGTTAACAGAAGTGTCACCAAAGTTTTGTGGTTTTTTTCCTAGTCGTGTAGTAGTATTTCTTTGACGGCTCCATTCCATCTCTTTAAAGCCTACGTTTCAGTATTTTCCGGAGCTGTGCAAACTTCCTTATACTCTAACTGTATATTTTCATCACCTGAAAAGAAACCTGGTAGCATTTCACACCCACCCCATTCTCCCTCCTTCCAGCCCCTGGCGGCCCGTCGTCTGCCTTCTGTCTCGTTGCATTTGCGTTTTGTCGACATTTTACGTCCATAGGATCATACGATACGTGTTTTTCTGTGACGGCCTTCGTTCACTCAGCAAGTTTTTGCATTTCATCCATTTTTAGGAAGTACCAGTACTGCGTTCCTTTACTGCTGGATAGAATTTTTGTCACTCACCCGCGTACCACCGGTCAGCCCACAGTGCCCCGCTCACTGCACGTTCTGCCCTAAGCTATGGCATCGCTCTCAGGATCTCTCCTTGTCGCGCGAGCACCACGGGCAGTTTTCTCAGTAGGGGGAGCTGGAGGGACGTAGCAAGGGAAGCATTCCTGCATTTCCCAGTGCAGGTGCCCGGGAGAGATCAGAAGAGGGGGTGTGAGGTCTGCCCGCGGAGCCTGACCCCATCACGGGACTATGACCCTCAGCAACCTGGGCCACCTGGATCTGGCGAGAAGCTTTCCCGAGCCCGCTCAGCTCCAGAAGCAGTCTTCGACAGAGGGTCACGCCCCAAGCAGTTACTGTGTGAGCTCCCATCTGGCTTCCCTGGCTGGTTTCCATCACCTCCTCCCTCACCTGCATTCGAGGGGGTGGCCTGGTGCTTGCCCAGCAGCCGGAGACCAACTCTGGCCTGACCACACTCTGTTCACAGAAGCACACTCCCTCTAAGAAATTCTGAACCCTTTCCCGGTCTGCCTTTGCTGGGGCACTCCTCCCTGAGGCCAAGGGTACCATAGGGAGTCTCTGGGTGTCTTAGAGTTACTCACGCATCATAGTTCAGAATCCGTTACATTGAACTTGCCCCGTTCAACCAACTGCATGGTTCCTGTCTCCCGATGGACTCAGAGTGCGGTGGTATTTTGTTGAGTGGACATGCCCAGTACTGTTTATCCATTCTGAGGTTGCTGGGTACTTGGGTGGTTTCCATTTGTTTGGCTTCTGAAGTAACACTTCTCTGAACGCTTGTGTACAAGTGTTTGTGGGGACCCGTGCTTCCATTTCTCTCGAGTGGATACTTAGGAGTTGAATTGCTGGGGCACATGCCATATTTAACTTTGTAAGAAACCGCCAAGCTCTTGTCCAAAGTACCGCACCGTCTGTCCTTCCCACCAGCAGTGGCGGAGGGCTCTAGCCTCTGTGTCTCCATCAGCATGTGCTGTGGTCTTTTTGTTGATAGCCATTGTAGTATGTTTTATGCTACAATTTCAAGTATTGAAGGCGAAAATGGAGACTGAGTAAAACAGAGTCGTGTCCCGTATTCAACAAGGAAGAGCAAAGCCTGGTCTGCTATTTTGTTCACATCTGTATCAGAAGTCAAGGGACCAGTTCCTTCCTGGCTGCAGTCACGGTAACGTGGCCTCTCCTGGATGCCGAGGCAGCAGGGTCAGTGAGAGCAAACTCACATTTTGTTCTGGAACCCCAGCAGCAGGAAATTTTGTTTCAAGAAAGACTTAATGTGAACTTCAGTAAAATAATGTGAAGAAAAATTTGAGCCAAAAGAGAATTTGATTTTGTGTCTTTTAATAGGAGAGTCATTTCTTTCTTTCTCTTCTTATGGTAGGAGCTTTAACACTAACTCGTGTCTCAGTCCAGAAATAACATTCGATCGTTATTTTGTACGCTACATGCTTGGGCCCAGCACAACTTCAAGAAATGCAGAAATCCTCTGTTTCTGCTTGGAATTCAGGGAATCTCTCTCTGGCTGTGGTACAGAGTTCCTGTTTTTCCTCGAGGACGGTTGAAGTTTGGGCCATTCACTGAGGTTCCAGTTGTGCTCCAAGAGCACTGACGTTGTAGGAACCACTTAACGCTCTGCGTGGCCACCCGCCCCTCCTTGGCTTGCGTGGCCAGCCTCGTCTGTCCTAAGAGACTTGGGTTTTTCAACAGGACTAAGATGAAAGAAAAACGCTAGGAAACTTATCTGCTTCAGTTGGATTTTGCTAAGGTGCTCAGCTCACAAGCTACCTCCTTGCCCCCAGTCTGAGATTCCACTGAGTTAAGAATGCAGCTATGAGTGTCTGAAATGAGCCAGTAAGCATTGCGGATTTAAAAAAAAAAAAAAAGAAAAAGCCACATACTTAGGAAGCTGTTTGCTTAAGTCTTAACTTGATTTCGAGCTGATCTAAATATCAGACACCAAGTCTTGATATCGAGACTGTAGTTTTGTGCTGGTAGAAACTACCCCTGCCCTCCTATCTCCTGTTTCACAGCCACTTTGCTCCCTGATGCTGAAGTAAGCCCATTCTTCGGGCCCTCTGAGCTTCACTGTGTACAAGCGCCAATAATGTTGAAGATCACGTGCAACCTTTTAATTTTTAGTAAAGTACGTAGGACGTTGTCGTAACTCTACCTTTATTTTGTTTTTAATTTTGCGTATAGTTGACACACAGTGTCACAGGTCACCGGGTATGCACCGTGGCGATTCAGCAAGTCTACAGTCACGCTGTGCTCACCAAGGTCTAGCTGCCATCTGTCCCCATGCAAGCTATTACACTGCTGTTCTCTGTGTTCCCTGCACTGTGCCGTTTATTCCCGTGGCATATTCATTCCGTGACTGGAAGCCCATACCTCCAAGCCACCTTCACCCTCCCTGGGTGATTTGCCTCCCACCCTCCCTGACAAGGATCAGTTTCTTCTTTATAGCTAGAAGTCCCATTCTGCTGTTTGGAACTCCACATTTACAGGCAGAACTATCAGAGTGCAAAAAGTAATGTCATTTTATGTAACTAATTTGTCACTTAACAAAATACACCATTGGAGTATGATCCTTTTAGGTATGCTGTCTATTTGATAGAGTCCTATACATATAAAAAAAAGAAGTATAAAATGTGGGTTTCAAAGGATACTCATTTGAAAATAGTGGTATTTATTTATTATTATGTTAATTTTTTAAATGTTTATTTATTTTTGACAGAGAGAGAGAGACAGAGTACGAGCAGGGGAGGGGCAGAGAGAGAGGGAGACGCAGAAATCAAGGCAGGCTCCAGGCTCTGAGCTGTCAGCTTAGAGCCTGATGTGGGGCTTGAACCCACGAACTGTGAGATCATGACCTGAGCTGGAGTCAGATTCTTAACCGACTGAGCCACATAAGCGCCCTTGAAAATAGTGGTATTTAGGGCCCCTGGGTGGGTCAGTTGGTTAAGCGTCTGACTCGGGATTTCAGCTCAGGTCATGATCTCACAGTTCGTCAGTTCGAGCCCCACGTTGGGCTCTGTGCTGACAGCGTGGAACCTCTTTGGGATTCTCTCTCTCCCTCTCTCTCTGCTGCTCCCCTGCTTCTGCTGTCTCTCCAAATAATAAACTTAAAAAAAAAAAAAGAAAAGAAAATAGTGGTATTTATTCTAATTACAAACGTTTACATGCTTTACTTTAAAAATTGCTTTGTAGGTCTCTTTTTATTAGGTATTTATTATTTATTTAAGTACTTATTACTTATCTACTTATTAGGTGCTTAGTCAATAAAAATTATTATCCTCAGTGTTTTGTGGTAAGTTTTTACATTAAAAACTTAATGCTGGGCTTTGGACAGAGGATCCACACTGTTTGAATATAGGACTTTTGATTTTATGATACATGGAGAAGAGACTTTTGCTATATAATTGATGAGTCTAGTATGTTTAAATTTTAAATGACAGTGTTTTTAAAACCATGTGGCCTCCACATGTTTTCATACATGGTTTAGGCAGAGGCAATCTTTGGGAAGGTGGTAAAGGGACCGTATTTCACAGGCAGACATATTTCAGGAAACAGGATTGAAAATTATGCTTTTGCCCCCTCACCTGTTTTTCCAGATTTTGGTTGTCAAATAGCACCATCAACTCATCCTTAGAAAAGCAGAAAATGAAGAAAGGTTATATTTTGCATGTTTCATCCTGTGATTCAAGCAGCATTATTATCTTAGGAGGGAGATGTAGACCAATAGCTCTCAAGGGAAAGAAGACAAGAATATAGTGAGGAAGGCACATTTCTGGAAAACACCATAACAAGTGCCTTGAATGTATTCTCTATTTGCCTTTGGGGTTCCATATCTAGGAATCTGGCCTATTACACGATAAGAAAAATGTAGACCAAGTTGTACATGCAAAGATACCGTCTACGTAAAGATGCATAATTTTTCAAAAAGTCAAGCAAAATATCTAACATTATACACGTATATTATTTACATAAAAATTATACAAGTCTGTGAATTTTAAAGTACTGGGGAAATAAAACGTTGCAATGATGCACCCCAAAATTCACCTCAGACACAGTCCATGGTAATGTTTAGAGGACATGATCCCAGACTTCATTCACCATGTGGATGCGAGGGTATGCAGCTGGTCAGAGACACAGATAGAAGTATCTTCTAAGCGGGGTGGCTGTGTGGCTCAGTTGGTTGACTGGCCAACTTTGGCTAAGGTCACAGCTCGTGAGTTGGAGCCCTATGTCGGGCTCTGTGCTGACAGCTCGGAGCCTGGAGCCTGCCTCGGATTCTGTGTCTCCCTCTCTCTCTGCCCCTCCACTGCTTGCACACTCTCTCTCAAATATAAATAAACATTAAAAAATTAAAAAGAAAATATCTTCTAAGGATAATGCTTTTTAAGTAAAAATGAGTAAATGCATTTTTCTTAAATTTAGCTATCAAAACAGAAACTGAAGTAATACCAAAAGGATTGCTGACTTTCACATATTGAAAGTTAAAGTGTCTAGGAGCACAGTGGGCAATGAGTCCTGAACGGTGAGATGGGTCATCTCCATTGGCACTCTCGCAAACTCCTTTCCATATGTGTCTTTTGAAAGATGATATTTCATAAAACCAACAGGAGCATCCTGCAGTGTGATCTTGCATTAAAGTAGGAACCTTGTTCTGTGAACACCTCTCCCACTTCTGATACTCCAGCCTCAAACCACCTCAACCTATCCTGTCCCCTGTCCACTTGTCCTCCCTTACCTTGAGAACTTTCGAGAAAGTGGAGAAAGGAGACCATTCTCAGGCCACATCTCCCAGGCTGGTGGAGTGAGACTGCTCCAGGGTTCATTTTCCCAGTTAGAAAAAGAGAAGGGCCAACTGCAGAGACTGACTGTCCACCAGCCAAAGAGAGGAAAGTCCTTCCTTGGACTTAGAGCTAAGGTCCAAAATGGAAGAAATGAACCCGCCAAAGGCGTCTCCTACTGGGCAGTTGATGCACTAAAACAAACAAGAACAAAAATTTAGTATGACTCACATGGTCCTAAAATCAAGATCAGTAACATAACTCTGATCATTCATTTGTGTTCTTTTATCTTCATTGAGGAATTCCGTATTCGTTCATAACTAATAATTTATCGTGAAAATATCTGGTGAAACTTCTTTACCAAGAAAGGTGTATCCTCCACTAAAAAATTTAGAAATATTTTTTATACTTCTAAATTTTTTAGAATAAGAATAAAGAGAAACAAGGTAAAGTGAGGATCTTATTCCGAGAGTAACTCTCACTAAAAGTTTTCCAAACAAGTGGGATGTAAATAAGAAAATGTAAAGT
Source organism: Panthera pardus (assembly GCF_024362965.1). Taxonomy (NCBI): domain Eukaryota; kingdom Metazoa; phylum Chordata; class Mammalia; order Carnivora; family Felidae; genus Panthera; species Panthera pardus. Next base: position 123,381,536 of record NW_026526843.1, read on the forward strand.
TAGCACAGGTAACCCTGCTTTTGCAAAAATGAAACTGAAGAAGAAAAGGCTGAGCCAATACATTTGTTTTGGAGTAAAATTGACAACTTTATTACAACAGAAAATTGCATTCTCAACCCCTCTTCCAAAGGTAATGTTTTAAACATATCTTGTGCAGCTCATATACCAGCCTGCTTCCTTAGCTCTGCTATCGTAATCACTGTTCACCTCTGTAGCACGTGGTACTAACATCACACTTCCCTCAATTTCCCTACAGTTTTGTAAAAGAGACTAAGAGAAGGCTCAGGGATACCTAGAGCTAATTTTAATGACGAAAAAGATCAATAGACCTTCTCCACAATTGGATGCTAAGTATTGTTGTCTAAATGGGGTGGGGGAAAACTACATGGTGTCATTGCTCGGTATATTCCCATTCTAACCATGTGCAGTAATCCCAGAGACTGTCTGTTTTTCCTTTAAATCAGGGGACAGAGAGACAAAGTGGAAGAGTTGACGTGAAAACAAAAGGCAGAAACTAGTGAGACAGAGAGAGAAAGGATAAGAGAGGTAAAGATCATAGAGATGAGAGGGGACAGAGATAGATGAGAGAGAGACACTTCAGCCCTCCTGTATAGATGCATCCTCAGCTCAGCATCAGTACCCCACCCCTACTTGCCAGGCCAGTTCCCAGCTTCACGTTGTCCCTGTTCCTCTTAGTGCAGTCCATAGAATTCATTCCCTTGGAGCACTGCCTCGTCCAAGCCTGAGCTTTTGGGTTATGCCCCACTCCTGAAGAAAGTCCAGGACCACACTGTCCAGTGGACACTCTTACGATGATGGCAATGCTTTATAATCCTGTGTTGTCCAGTAGGGTAGCCACTAGCCTCACTTGGACATTGAGCACGTGGAATGTGGATAGTGTGACAGGAACTGCTCATTCTGTCCCATTCCAGTGAATTGGAGTATAAGCTGCCATGTGTGGGTAGTGGCCATGGGACCGGAGTGGACAGGTCCAGTAAGTACTGAGATACTCCATGGTTAATTCCCTTGAAGGCCTCTGTGTCACTGGGAGGGGAGGCTTTTCTCCTCAATTTTCTTGGTCTTCAAGAGGATGAGTATTAGAAAATGAAAGATCAAGCACACACAAATGTGTACACACACACACACACACACACTTTCCAAAGATCAACAACAATTCTCAAAGTTAATGTCATCTACATCCTCATTCAGGAAGGGAAATTCTTCCCAGGTGGGGAATAACCTTCTTTCCTCTAAGAAAGTATTATCGGTTTCCTTGAACTCTGTCTTTTTTTTCCTGCCTCTCATAATGCTTGAGAAACTGACCCATCCCTATGCATTTACAACAATGGGGACATATTCCCATCAAACAGAGGTTAAACTCAGTAAAACTTTGCATTTATTCACCATTTGTACCTTATGGAGATTGTAGTTGACCCTTAAACAGTGTGGGGTTAGGAATGCCGACCCCCCCCCCACAGTCCAAAATTGGCGTCTAACTTGGTTCCCCCAAACTCAATCATTAATAGCTTACTGTTGGCCAGAAGCCTTACTGACAACATAAGTAGTCTGTTAACACATATCTTATAAGCTACATGTACTATATACTGTATTCTTATAGCCAAGTGAGCTAGAGAAAGGAAATGTAATTAAGAAAATCATGAAGCAAGAGAAATTCATAGTAATGTACTGTATTCATCAAAAAAAAAAATCCACAGTAAGGAAGCCTTGTAAACCATTACTGTTGACTTCTACTCAGAGCAGAATTCCAGACACTGTAGGCATTTAGCTGTTTCAGTGACAGTGATTTTTTGAGAGGAAAGTATTTTGATCAAGTGAAGACCAAATCATTATTGTTGCTCACTGGCATCAAAGACCTATTAAAGTGGAAGAAACTGACACTGAAAAGCCATACCATGACTGGTGCTCCCATATCCCTCAGGAATTTTCACCTGCCTCAAATAACAGAAGAGGCCCGGCTTATGAGTGCAATCTGAGCAAGTGTTACTTCCTTCACGCACATGGGAAAGTGACCTCATCTTGCCGTTACATTTTGTTTGCATAGCAAACGAAGTTAGCATATTGGGCTCCAGTGCAAGCCAGCTGACTTATAGAAATCAGAAAATAGAACGAGTAAAGATAAAAAGCGGTCACTCTCGTTGGCCCATTTACCTGTGATTCGGTGACCATTCATCCATGAGACCATGAAATACATACTAAGTCATTCAGACAAGGAAGTGACTTGGTACCAGTGTTGCAGTGAGATGTTAATTTGTTTAGAAGTAAAGCTTTAGTCCCAGATACTGGATTCACCTTCAGCATCAGTCGTCTCCACTGAGAACTGTCCTGGGAGTGTCAGCAAAGCATGCATAACGCTTCAAGGACTGGGGCAGTGGGCCAGAACAAATTGGACGAGAAACCAACTGAAAATATGAAATTGTGAAATAACTTGACATATCCAAAATTCTTTCAAAAAAAAAAAAGTATTGGTAAAATAAGCCAACAATATTTTTTTTTAATGATGAAGATTTTTGTTTTATGTTTTTTTTCTTTAGTTAAGATTTCACAGCCTCAGCTGCCCTGTTCAGTGTAGGGTGTTGAGCAGCATCCTCAGTATGAAGCCCACAGGTATTATAAACCTCAGGACAGTGTTTCCAGCAGCTCTGGTGAGGTTTCATTGACCACAGTGACATCAGTGATTTCAGAAGGAATAGTACAGAAGGAGGATCCTTGTATTTTATTTTTTCATGCTTGAGTCAGAATCCAAAAAGTTTATATCCTGTGGATAAAATCGTTTAACCCCTTTTTCTGTGTATACTGACATTTGACATCATGGATGTATAGCTATTTTTGTGTGTTTGGTGAGATAGTCCTTTTTATCCTAATGACCACTCTCATGGAAGGATATGTAGAGTGGCCCCATCACTATCCCATGGTCACAGTAGACCTTTGAAAGTTGTGTTAAATTGATGTGATGTGGTGCTACTTGCAGTGACGTGGAAAAACTTGATGGGCACAGAACAAAGTAGACGTAGATGTGCAAGGGATTGAAAGCAATTCAAGTCAGAACAGGGCCTCTTGGAGCAGAGGCAGTGGACATTCGGGAAACTGGGGAGAAGCTCCCAGGGTAATTCAGTTAGCACAAACAGTCTCCCATTCTTCTTCTTAAATCAGTTTTGTATCAGACTCGCTTAACCCAGTTGACCAGATAGTTCCAGGCAAAGGTGCACTGCAAAACCTGCCAATCGGTTCATCTATTTCAAAACCAGAAATCAAATTATTAAATCCACCATTACGATAGCTGAATTTGATCAGATGACTTTGTAGAACTGTAAACACTTGCATTGTTCTTGTGAACATTGGTCCCCAGTCACACACTCAGTGCCCTTGGGCATTCACCCATTCTCTGTGGACACCGTTCTTTAAATACCCTGATAGCCACCTAGCACTGCAAAATGCTGTCACTCGCATGACTTCAGACAAATATTTGCAATTCTCCAGTGACAGGAGTTAAAGAAAACATGCAAAATATATTTTTTTTATTTTAATTCCAGTATCATTACCACACAGGGTTCCATTAGTCTCAAGTGTGCAATGTAGTGATGTGGCAATTCCATACGTGACTCTGTGCTCATCACTATGGCCGTGCTCTTCATCCCCCATCACCTGTTTCCCCCAACCCCCACCTCCCGTCTGGTGACCATCACTTGGTTCTCTAGAGCTTAGACTTTGTTTTTGGTTTGTGTCTTGTTTGCTTGCTTGTTTTGTTTCTTAAATTCCACATATGAATGAAATTCTATTATATTTGTCTTTCTCTGACTTATTTCACTTAGCATCATACCCTCTAGATCCATTGATGTTGTTACAAATGGCAAGATTGCATCCTTTTTGATGGCTGAATAATAGTCCTGTGTGTGTGTGTGTGTGTGTGTGTGTGTGTGTGTGTACGTACACCATATTTTCTTTATCCATTCAACTGTTGATGGGCACTTATCTTCAGTATCCTGGCTATTGTTGATAAAGCGGCAGTAAACATAGCAGTGCCTTTTTTTTTTTCCAAATTAGTGTTTCATATTCTTTAGGTAAATACCCAGTAGTAGAATTATTGGTAGTTCTACTTTAGGTAGTTCTACTTTAATTTTTTGAGTAACCTTCATACTATTTGCCAGAGTGGCTGCACTGGTTTGCATTCCCACCAACAGTACACGAGGGTTCCTTTTTTTCTCCACATCCCCACCAACCCTTCTTGCTTTTTATTTTAGCCATTTTGACAGGTGTGAGGTGGTATCTCATGGTAGTTTTGATTTGCATTTCCCTGATGATGAGTGATGTCGAGCATCTTTTCATGTGTCTGTGGGTCATCTGTATCTTCTTTGGAGAAATGTCTGTTCATGTCTTGCGCCCATTTTTAATTGGATTATTTGGTGAGTTTTGTTGTGTTGAGTTATACAAGGTCTTTATTTTGGGGACTAACCCTTTATAAGACATGTCATCTGCAAATATCTTCTCCCATTCAGTAGGTTGTCTTTTAGGTTTGATGATTATTTCTTTCTCTGTGTAGAAGCTTTTTTATTTTGATGTAGTCCCAGTAGTTTAATTTTGCTTTTGTTTCCCTTGCCTCAGGAGGCATATCTAGAAAAATGTTTCTAGGGCCAATGTCAGAGAAATCACTGCCTTATGCTCTCTTCTAGGATTTTTATGGTTTTGGGTTTCACAATTAGGGCTTTAATCCATTTTGAGTCTATTTGTGTGTGTGGTGTAAGAAAATGGTCCAGTGTCATTCTTTTGCATGTTGCTGTTCAGTTTTCCCAGCACCATTTGTTTCTTTCCCTTTATTATATTCTTGTCATTTTCCCGTTATTATATTCTTGCCTCCTATGTTGAAGACTAATTGACTATATAATCGTGGGTTTATTTCTGGGTTGTCTGTTACTTTGATCTATATGTCTTTTTTGTTGCCATTACCATACTGTTTTGATTATCACAGCTTTGTAGGTTATCTTGAAATCTTGGATTGTGATATCTCTAGTTTGGTCCTTCCTTTTCAAGACTGCTTTGGCAATTTGGGATCTTTTGTGGTTCCATACAAATCTTAGGATTATTTTAAAGTTTTTAAATGTTTATTTATATTTGAGAGAGAGAGAGAGAGAGAGACAGAGCACGAGCAGGGTAGGGGGAGAGATAGAGGGAGACACAGAATCTGAAGCAGGTTCCAGGCACAGAGCTTCAGTACAGAGCCCAACACAGGGCTCAGACTCATGAACCGCAAGATCATGACCTGAGCCGAAGTCAGACGCTCAACCAACTGAGCCACTCAGGTGCCCCTAGGATTATTTTCAAATATATTTCTTTTTCTTTTTCTATAAATTTTTGGTCAGAATTCAATGTCTGACCCCTTTTCAGTGAATATAGGACAATTGAAAGAAATATCTGGGAAGGAGGAGGAGAGAGGGAAATATTTTGCAGAGAGTGAAATAGAAGACCTCATGAAGGCCCCTTCCTCACCTTCATGTCGGTCTTTGTGATTGTTAATAATGGTGTCCTGAGGACCAAGGGTGGGGTGAGGAGACAACTGTGCAATGCTAGAAGCTGGGTCGGTCATGCTTGTTATTGAGCACGGGCTTGGGCCAGAAGACAAACGAGGTCATGCTGTGTCCAGCTCCCTAGGCATGAGTGAGTAAGACGTGTCTAATCTGCGCTCAGAACCATCTCAGATGATATGTAAACCACAATGTGATGGCCTCCTTTCCTGAAGTGACAGTTCTTAGCTCAGTGCTTAATGGTGGGATTTGGGTTGCATTTCTGTTGAGGTTTCCTAGATATGTGTCCTGCATATCCATTCTTGGCACAGATACTTCCAGAGAGTCTCTTATGGTCATGGCACTGTCCACCTCGCTCCCCTGCGAGTCCTTGGTGCTGGATGCTGCGTTATAGGGAGAGCCACGCGAATGGAGACATGGTGCTCCTGGGGCTGGGGGAGCTGTCCACATAAAGCAGGCTGCCTGCAGAGTACAGAAGGTGGGCGGTGGAGACTGAGAAATTGAAGGTTGTCCGGGAACAGAAAGAGGCGGGCCAGGATGGAGGAGTTCAAGGCAGAGAAAGAGGACAAGGGAAACGTGGAGGGAGGGCCAGACCACGTAGGGCCAGGTGAGGCCATTTTAAGGACTTTGGCTTTGGTCCTAGATTGGCTGAGAAGTCCCAGGGCGGTTTTGAGCAGACAAGGAATAAGATTTGCTGTCCGTCTGAACACGTGTGCTGTGATGCAGCCAGTAAGACATGGCTGTGTCAGTCCAGGTGAACGATGTGGGCGGCCCTGACCCAGCTCAGCAGCAAACCTTTCTAGTGGCACGGGAGTTGCTGTAAACGCCAGAAAAATAAAATAAATCTGTATTAAGTTGAAAGCCACAGCTGAAGCATCCTTGGGCATATTGCAAACACAAAGACAGAAAAATTAACTATTCCTAGTGATGTATTTTTTGGCCGTATCTCCTCTCACACAAAATACACATACACTCTTGCACATAGACACATGCAGTTTAAACATAAACTATATTACTTTATAAATAGTTTAAATATAAACTATCCAATTGTTTAAATATAAACTATCCAAGTCTGCATGCCTACAAACGTCCTGAGTTCCATCATTTGCATTAATGCAGCTCTTATTTATTTAAGCTATTATACCTTATCTGGGTGGCCTTTTTTTTTTAATTTTTAAATTTTTTTAAGTAGGCTCCATGGAGCCCAACGTGAGGCTGGAACTCACAGCCCTGAGATTAAGACCTGAGCTGAGATCAAGAGCCAGACACTTAACTGACTGGAGCCACTCTGGGTGGCTTTTTATACTTCTGAAATAAACTTGATTTTCTTCTTTGTATTAATAGATACTGGAGATAAAGTTGCTGGCACGAATTTAGGGCAGGTGATGTCATAGAACAGATGCCACCTTCCCCACTTTCCCAGCCAGAGTGTGCTCAGAAGAATGTCATGTGAGCGAAGCAGGCATGAATGCCTTCCCCCTGGGACAGAGGGAGGACCAAGGCTGTCCTCCCCACCCCCACCCCCCAACAGGTCCTCTGCCCTGGTCGACAAGGACCTCTGTTCACACAGGAACCTTAACCCTGGCATCCCGCCAGAAGGCTCCCTTGTGATTCTGGCCACAGGCCTTTGTCTTCGTGCCCTGAATGCAGAATATGGGCAGTAAAAGCCACTTTTTTGCGAAACAAACAGGCAAGAGGAGGAGAGAAGAGTGGTCACCTGTAACCAGAAACAGCATGGGTGTAGTTATGCTGGTGAACCGGCGGCTGCAGAGGTGGGAAGCGTGGGCTTTGCGGCCTGCGCTGGGAGATCTGCCTCACTAGCCATGTGCCGTTGGGTGAGGTATTTAAGCACGCAGAAACTCCATCCCTCTGGGTCAAATGGAAATAATGTAAGTACACATATCATAGGCTTTTTGTGAGGCCTACATGAAGTAACCCAGCTTCCAGCATGGCATGGATCCTGTGGGCACACATCACATGCAATCACTCATTATTTTCCTGAGGCAGGGCGACCCTGTTTAGGTTTTCACCCATTTTGTAAGTTCTTCAGAGATGCTTTGAACAAAGACAAAGCTGTATAGTCTGTCATATGTTGATATTATCAGGTAACCACTAGCATATCACTACTTGTAAGTAAATGTTAATTAACCCTTAAATTTAGAAAAGTAGTGTCTCTTTTACAGAAAATGAGTTTTAACTATGAAACACAAATACAGAAATAGCACTATCACTGAAAATACTGTCTTGCCATGGAGGGTCTTTTCTTAACAACTTGAGATTCCTGTTTCACATCTACAACAGTAGTTCTTTTTTTTTTTTTTTTTGATGTTTATTTTAGTTATGAGAGAGAGAGAGAGAGAGAGTGAGTTGGGGAGGGGCAGAGAGAGAGAGAGACACACACACACAGAATCTGAAGCAGGCTCCAGGCTCCAAGCTGTCAGCACAGAGCCCAATGCAGGGCTCGAACTCACAGACTGTGAGATCATGACCTGAACCAAAGTCAGAAGCTTAACCCACTGAGCCCCCCAGGCGCCCCAAGATTCGCAGTTCTTAATCTCCATCACATGACACAGGCAGAGGGTTTGTGAATGGAACAGAACCCGGCTGTGCCCACAGTCTCCCTGCGTCAGTAGATTTGGGTGGGCGCAGGAATTTCCATTTTTGAAAGGTCCTTAGGTGATGCTGGTGCTTGTCCAGGGACCACATCTTGAGAATCAGTAATTTAAGAAAAGGTTTTACTCTGTTACCACAGTGTCCATATTTGTACTCATTGAAAACTAAATTCAATTAAAAAATATTCTTGTGGCGTAAACTGCTCTTCATCATAAATTCTGTTGTCTACGTTTTCTAAAATGTGCGAGGAAAAGAAGTAAAAGGTCAAAGGGAAATTGGGACCATGAGAAAAATCAGGCACCTGGCGTCCAGTGTGCACCCAGGACCACCACGGGCATCAGTGTGCAGGGAAGACACAGTTCAACGTCAGTGGCACCCTGCAATCTCAAAATGTAGAGAACTCTCTACGTTGCAAACTTTCCGTCTCGCCCAGAAGTGGACAAATGTCCGTTTTGATGACCATGGTTTATCTCAGCAAACATTAAAACTACAAGGGCAACCAGAGCCCTGCTCCTTTCAGGATGATTTATGTGTCTCAATAAATAGGAGGCAAAATCCCAATTGCCTACAGAAGTATTTGATGTTCCTTATTAAAGAGAGCTTTAAAGTTTCTCGAGGTATTAGCCAGAGTGAGAGAGATTTGAACACATCTGCTCTACGTTAAGACTCCTCCGTGGGTAGATAACCTTCGTGACTGTGTTTATGCTGGAGGCATTGTCGGGCCCTCCGCTGACAGACACAGAAGTGTTACCTAACTTGCTAACGGTTTAGAAGTTGGACAAGAACAGATGGGCACAGGTGAAACTGAGGCCAGGACGCCTCTGTACCTTGGCTTCATCCGTTCACACACAGCCAGGGGCCACGCGGGAGCAAATTATTAGCAAATCATTTTAATTAAAACTGCCTCATGACCCGTTTTTGTTTCTATTTTCTAGAAGCTACCACTTATTTAAGCTATTAAATAAGCTTAACTGATAGAACAGCAGGTCAGAACACCTGGATTCATAAGCCTGAGAACTTTGGGTCTGAAAGAGTCTTTGGAGAGCAGGTCTGCGGCTCTCCGTGTTACTGAATTGCAAGCTTGTATGTTGGAGACCTGCTTTCTTCTTGTATCCTTGGCTTATTCAACCCCTTTTGGTTAATAGCTGATTGTACTAATAATGGTTTTTGGCGAATGGGTATGTATGTGTGGGTGGTTTATTTCAAAGCAACCCAAGCTTTGAATTGAGTTTTTAATTAATTTAATTTAAATTAAATTAATTTAAATTTAAAATTAAAAAAAAGTTAATTAAATTTAAAAATTTCCCCCAGAATTCCATCCATTTCGGACGGCGTCTCAACTACTCCACAGGTGATGTTTCAATCAATTCATGTGAATGTCTTTTTTTTTTCTCTCTCCTCTTTTTTTCCTTAATGCAAGTCTTGGGTCCGTATTTAAACATTACATTAAACTCTTTTAATGCCTACACTTAACAAAATCATACATGTCTTGAGTAAAAGTTCCCATTTTGCTTTTTATTAATCTCCTAAAATTCTTAACACAGAAGAAAAAACAGTGTCTGTAATTAACTTTACAGATTAAAAACAAAGCTAGAAATATTGTCACACATTGTGGAAAAGTTCAAAAAAGTAAAGAGGTAGAAAATGAAAAGTAACGCCTCTACCCCTTTCTGTACCTCTTTGTCTCCTCTCCTTGTCCTCCAAAATATGTGCTGTTCTCAGATTCTTTTCACCTGAAACGTTTCGTCTGTCTTTTTGTCTTTGTGCTTAGGGATTCGTCCTGTTTTATAGCTGAAAGTCACACGTTTTACAAATATATCCTGATATTTAATGATGGCTTTTACGTGATTTCCAACATTCCGTTGCTGCAGCCAGTATAGCAGTGGGAATAGCAGAATTCGCTTGGATGGGAAGGTCTGTAAAATAAATTTAAAGAGGGCAATAACAGTGTGTTCCAAGTGCTTAACACATTTTAATTTCTGATTGCTAGTTTTAAATCACCCATTTGTAGAAATAGAGAATTCCCGCTTGAGTCATAGGGCTGTGTCCGTATTACAGAAAGTGGAAGTCTTATATTGCTTGTCATTTTTTAAATGTTTATTTATTTATTTTGAGAGAGCGAACATATGGCATGAGCAGGGGAGGGGCAGAGAGAGAGGGGGAGAGAATCCCAAGCAGGCTCCACGCTGTCAGCGAAGAGCCTGACACGGGGCTTGAACCCATGAACCATGAGATCAGGACCTGAGCTGAAATTAACCGACTGAGCCCCTCAGGCAGGTGCCATGGTCTGTAATTTTCTACAAAAAGAAATTACAATCACCATATACCTCAGGGACAGTCAATTATCATCTGAAGGATTTTTATCAGTCATTCACAGAGCAAGGGAGGTTTGCATCAGAAGGCCCGCCATCAGGAATCCATCAGGAATCCGCAGTCCAGACGTGGTTACTTATCACCTAAGTGTTGTTACTTAAAATCACTTAAAATCACAGCAGCCAATTTGTATCAGCGATACCAGAAACACGAGGATGATTTGGCACGAAGGGTGTTGGATAGGAGAGCCTGTGTAGGCCCCGCTGTCCCGGGGTGCATGAGGACCCGGGATCAGAACGCTGATTCCATTCAAAAATGGCAGTTTGAGTGATGCCTGGGTGGCTCAGTTGGTTAAGCATCCGACTTCGGCTCAGGTCATGATCTCAGGCTCTGTGAGTTGGAGCCCCGTGTTGGGTTCTGTGCTGACAGCTCAGAGCCTGGAGTCTGCTTCAGATTCTGTGTCTCTATCTCTCTCTCTGTTCCTCCCCCAGTCACACTCTGTCTGTCTGTCTCTCTCTCTCTCTCTCTCAAAAATAAATAAAGATTAAAAAAAATTTTTAACGGCAGTTTGAGATAATAGTCATTTTATCTAAAACAAGTCATTAAAAAAAGCCTCCCTTCATTGTTACTTTTTCTATAAAATATTAATAAAATTAAACATGTTCACAGGGGTAGTTAAAAATTAACGAGAAACTCTCCTCAAGCAAACACAGGAAGTGTAAAGATTTTCATGGTTCTGTACACAATGAATGTAATAAAACATGATCCTGGTTGGCCAAGGACCAAGACTAATCTCATAACAATCCATCTTTATCGAGGTGCAGGCTTCTGATGGAAACCTAGCATAGAGAAATCTGAACTCAAGCTGCCCGGTTAGTAGCTGATTATGTGATTCGAAAGAATAATCCTCTTTACAAGGAACACAGTATGCTATTCTTTAAAGTAATTAGTTCACCCATCTTAAAAATAAAATGGAATTCCCCTGAAAGATGCCCCAGAGAAATGTGTATTTTGAGTAGTCTGTCCATTCTGAGGCTTGGTTCCTTCTTATAAAATCTGTGATTAAGTTGCTCCTTTAAAATGTGCAGAAGGTAAATGATATAGCCATAATCAGTGTGCATATTTTCTGGCTCTGTTTCTTTAAAGTCATGTAAGCAGTTTATTTATTTTTTTTATGTTTATTGATTTATTTGGGGAGAGGGGCAGACAGAGAGGGAGAGAGAGAATCCCAAGCAGGCTTTCTGTTGTCAGTGCAGAGCCCAACACGGGGCTCAAACCCAAGAACCGGGAGATCATGACCTGAGTCAAAACCAAGAGTCATAGTCTTAATCGACTGAGCCACCCGGGCACCCCAAGTTATGTAAACAATTCAAAAGGACCTTGAGGTGTAGCAGATGTTGGAAACTCTTATCTTTTAGAATCCTACCAACAGATGTCAAATCCTCACCTTTTTTAGTTTGTGTGATCCCATACATGCTAGATCACTATATTGTAATTGGGGACTGAGAATAGAATTCATCTGTTTGCTTAAAGCAGAGGTTCCAATCTGGGGGTGATTCAGCACCCCACCCAGGTGGACAGTGTGTGGAGACCTTTTTACCTGCATGGAGAGAGCATTCTACTGGTATCCAGTGGGTAGAGACCTGAGATACTGCTAAATGTTCTAAAATGCCCAGGACAGACTGCACAACAAAGAATTATCCTGCCCCAAGTGTCAGTAGCACCAAGGGTAAGAAGTCCTAGGCTAGAGGAAGGCTGGTTTTTCATCTTCTGAAGCTTTGAGTTTTCCTTGGCAAGGTACCACTTCAGGTGGGACTTGATCTCTCAGCTTTCCAGGAAAGAGACCTGTGTGAGTCCAGACCTACCTGCGATTCAGCTTAACCGTAGCAAGAACTGCCCTGCGTGCTTCGCTGTAACTTGTGTCTGATGTCACCCTAACTCAGCCCATAAATCTGTGCCGGGAAGCCACCTGAGTGGAACTCCCTTCTGCACAGGGCTGCCTGACCAGACACTGTGTTGTGCAGCTGTGTTTTCACTCAGGTCTTTTGTTCTAAGCACTGGCCATTTGTAGAGTCCTTCCAAAAGATGGGAAAGTGCTTAGGTACGGAGAAATATGATTGGATCTGCTATTACCCTGTAACTTTTATAGAGACAGACAGTATTCCTGGCAAAATGAGGTTTCTTGGCAGACCAGATTTGGGATTTTTTTTTTTCAACGCGGATGATTAACAGTGCCTTCCAAAGTGTCAGGGATGTTGGGAACTGGGGCAAAAAAGGAATTTCTTGCGGTCTTCAACCGGTGTTCCATGGTATCTTTATATAAGCACACATTTATTAGTTATCTGTTATTCTGTTGCAAATTACCACAAATTACCAAGAATCACTAAGACTCACAGGTGAGTGAATAACCCACCTAAGGATTTGGGATTTGTACCTAGCTGTTTTGACAGGAAACCGCGTGTATTTTCAGATGGTTAATATGACAGGTGGCAGTCCTACCAGCCCTTTTGTAAAATCTGTCATCCTGAATTGGGGTCGCACCTGTGGATATGTTAGGATGACACTTCTTGTCCCCGAACTCCTGACCCATGGAAACTGTGATAATAAATATGTGTTCTTATAAGCCACAAAGTGGTAATTACTGTCCGTCAGCCTCGGTTGCCCAGTGGCTAAGCTGATGCCGGCCTCCGGGGTTGTCGTGAGCACTGATGTGATGCGTGAAGAGCGGGACATGGAAACGGCTGTCCGTACACGCTACTTCCGTGCCTCCGCCACGCCCTGCTTGTCCCTGTCATTCTGTGTCCCTAATAGAGGGAGGGAGATGCTGGTAATCATATAGCAATAAAACCCTGTTGCACAGTTTTAAATTGCAACACGGTGAATCAGAGTGCAATACAATTGTTCCTGGATGATGAAACACGTCATCACCCGGAGGTACCATTCTTGTGTGTGTTACGCATATGTTCATTAAATTTGTGGACTGGTGATGTGCCTGTACAGTATCTACAGTGGGATCTAAGAGTCGAAGGATAAGGAAGTGGCTTTTGCATGCTCTCGTGGACCTTACTTGCTGGGGAAGAAACCACATAAGTGAGCAGACAATGGCAAGGGAGTGTGGCTGGAATGTGCTGGTCGTCAGCAGTTGGCTGGCGGGAGAGGCCTTTCACTGGGTCTTGGTGATTGTGGAGGAGTACGTTGGGCTGGACAACGAAGTGGAGAGTGAAGAGGAGGAGGAGGAGGGCACGTGGCAGAAGGCATGTCCAGTGCCAGGCCTCAGAGGGGACGTACACACGGCACAGTTTTGCAGCTTCAAGCAGGTCAAGGGCTAGACGGTGAGGTGTGTTAGGGAAGGAGTCAGGATGATGTAAATAGTTAAGGGGCCAGCATGGAGTAGGGCTCTGACTTAGAGCTCCAGAGTTGTGAACTTTATCAAAACAACACTGAAATGCATTAAGAGGTGGACATATTTGAGAGGCGTGGGCCAGCTTGCACTTCTTAAAAAAAAAATTTAATGTTTGTTTATTTTTGAGAGAGAGAGACAGGGCATGAGCAGGGGAGAGGCAGAGAGAGAGGGAGACACAGAATGCGAAGCAAGCTCCAGGCTCTGAGCTGTCAGCATAGAACCCAATGCATGTCTCAAACCCATGAACCTGAGCCGAAGTCGGACGCTTAACGGACTGAGCCACCCAGGCACCCCTGACTTTAACACAGTCGCTCTTGTTGCCCTTGGACTAAAGGCTGTTGAAAGCTGGTTAGAAGCCAGGATATACTTCAGGAAGCTATGGTCCTCAGTGGAGGAGAGGGTATGGAGGCTGGAGGGACAGTAGAGGTGGTGGGGAAAGAGGAAAGATGCTGTATTTAAAGAAGGAGAATCAGAGAGGCTTGGTGCTGGATTAGACATGGGGTGAACGATGCCCGGACATCCAAGCTTGAGAGGTGCCATCTGCTGATGTCAGGAATGTCAGAGGAGCTCAGACAGCTTACAGGAGAAGTGAGTTCAGTGTGGGGCATGTTAAGCTTACATTCCTGTGCGTTGGGGACATACAGGTGCACTTATCAACTAGGGTGGAAGAGTGTGCAGCTTAGGACACAGGTTTGGGTTGGGAGTATAAATGTGAAAATGTTTGGCTCTGGACTTTAGCATCAATACTAATTAATGGGATGGAGAAATGGTGATGCTCAACCAGGCACATTCCATGGGATTTTATGCCCGGGGACATATGGCAATGCCTGGACACAACCTAAGTCTTAGGAAGGAAGTCTAAGTCAGAGGAAGGGCGGGCCACCAGCATCTCGTGGGTAGAGACCACAGATACTGCTAAATATGCTACAGTGCCTGGGATGATCCAGGCCAAAAGGCCCATCAGGTTAGTGCCAAAGTTGAGAACGTCCGAGGCAGAACCGTAGGAGTGGAGGACACGGGTACAAGAACAGTACCCTGCTCTCGTGCTCTCATGTCAAAAGGAAACGTGGAAAGGATCCCACAAAACAAACTGAAGAAAACAAGACATTGTGAAGTCATAGAAACCAAAGAGAAGACATGCAGGCAGCGTGGTCTCTTCCCTCAGGGAGACCAAGCGCAAAAGGGCCAAGCGGGCATTCATGGAGACCTCATGAAGAAGGTCCGTGAAGACCTTAGGAGGAAGAGATATATTGATGCAATGGTGGCGTGGGCATTGGAGGGGTGAAGAGGTGAAGGTAACATGAATAAGTCTTGTGAGAAATTGAAAGAGGGGACAGACGTTGTTTGGTGGATGTAAGAAAAGGAAGGGTTGAGGGACGTTTTCTGTGAAGTTGTTATGGCAGATACATTCTATGGGGATACTCATGGAAGGAGACCAGAGGCAGGGTGAGGCTGAAGACACAGGAAAAGCCACTGAGTCCCTAAGGGGGGGTTGATGGGATAGGATCCCAAGCCACGGTGGAAGAATTAGTCTTACGTAGGAATCAGACATCTTGTCCGTTGAAGCAAGACAGAATTTAGGAATTACTTTAACTAGAATTAGAGTTGACCCTTGAGCAGTGTGAGGGTTGGAGCATTGACTTTCCACCTGGTTGAAAATCCACATGTATGGGGCGCCTGGGTGGCGCAGTCGGTTAAGCGTCCGACTTCAGCCAGGTCACGATCTCGCGGTCCGTGAGTTCGAGCCCCGCGTCAGGCTCTGGGCTGATGGCTCGGAGCCTGGAGCCTGTTTCCGATTCTGTGTCTCCCTCTCTCTCTGCCCCTCCCCCATTCATGCTCTGTCTCTCTCTGTCCCAAAAATAAATTAAAAACGTTGAAAAAAAAAAAAAAAAAAGAAAATCCACATGTGACTTTGGGCTCCCCCAAAACGCAACTGTGTACTAAGAGTCTACCGTTGACCAAAGCCTTTCTAATAAGATAAAGTTGATTAACACATAGTTTCTATGTTCTGTGTGTTATATACTATATTCTTAAGTAAAGTAAGCTAGAGGAAAAAATGCTTAGAAAATCGTAAGGAAGAGAAAATACATTCACAGCACTGTGCTGCACTTACCGAAAAAATCTACATATAAGTGGACCCAAGCAGTTCAAACCCTTGTTGTGCAAGGGTCAGTGGTACTTGGAGTAGGACTTCAGGAAGGTTCTAGGTGCTTCATTTCCCAACTGCACCCCTTCAGATCTGTTCATCCTCACACAGAGGACTTAACCCCTTTCCACTTCCCTTTCTTGGGCCATGAAATGAAATAATACGAGTTAACTCCTACCCTTAGAATAATGGTTGAATATGTAAATATATGAAAACTGCATACAATGGCTCTTCACATTTAGGGAGAACTCCGTACTTGTTAATTCCTTTTATCTGCTGAGTCTGAGGACAGACTTAGTGATGGAAAGTTTAAAGAGAGTATAACATTTGGGCTCTTTCCATAATTGGGCTAGTGTTGAAAGCGCGGCTATAAACATTAGGGTGTATGTGCCCCTATGCATCAACACTCCTGTATCCTTTGGATAAATTCCTAGTAGTGCTGTTGCTGGGTCATACAATAGTTCTATTTTCAATCTTTTGAGGAACCTCAACACTGTTTTCCAGAGCGGCTGCACCAGTTTGCATTCCCACCAACAATGCAAGAGGGTTTTCCTTTCTCCACATCCTTACCAACATCCGTTGTTTCCTGAGTTGTTAATTTTAGCCAGTCTGACCAGTTTGAGGTGGTATCTCAATGTGATTTTGATTTGTATTTCCCTGAAGATGAGTGATGTTGAGCACCTTTTCATGTGCCTGTTTGCCATCTGGATGTCTTCTTTGGAAAAGTGTCTGTTCATGTCTTCTGCCCATTTCTTCACTGGATTATTTGTTTTTCGGGTGTGGAGTTGGTATGTGCGTGCGCGCGCGCGCGCGCACACACACACACACAGTGGAATACTACTTGGCAATGAAAAAAATGAAATCTTGCCATTTGCAACAAGGTGGATGGAACTGGAGGGTATTATGCTAACTGAGATAAGTCAGTCAGAGAAAGACAGATATCATATGTGGAACTTGAGAAACTTAACAGAAAAACATGGGGGAAGGGAAGGAAAAAAAATAGTTACAAACAGAGAGGGAGGGAGACAAACCATAAGAGACTGTTAAATACAGAGAACAAACTGAAGGTTGATGGGGAAGGGGAGGGGGAGAGGGGAAAATGAGCGATGGGCATTGAGGAGGGCACTTGTTGGGATAACCACTGAGCGTTGTATGTAAGTGATGAACCATGGGCATCTATTCCCGAAGCCAAGAGCATGCTTTATACACTATATGTTAGCTAACTTGACAATAAATTATATTAAAAAAATAGAAATAAAAATAAAGAGAGACTAACAGCTTTAGGATAGCCTCTGGTGTGGATGGAGCAGGAAAAACAAAGCAGCTAATAGGGTGGCTGTGGGTCTAGTTGTGTCTCTGACCAACGTGATTGGCCACAGGAATTAGACCCTTAGCACCAGTTCCATTAGCTGAGTGCTCTGTCCTGCTCTCCCTGTTCAAGTTCCTTCCTGGTATTTCTGTTCATCGTGTTCTGCTTCTGGAGGCAAGCAGATAGATCCTAGGTCCCAATCATGCACTTCTAAAAAGAAGATCAGAGGGGCGCCTGGGGGGCTCAGTCGGTTGAGCAACCGAGTTTGGCTCAGGTCATGGTCTCGCAGTTTGTGAGTTTGAGCCCCGCGTCGGGCTCTGTACTGACAGCTCAGAGTCTGGAGCCTGCTTCAGATTCTGTTCTCCCCCTTTCTCTACCCCACCCCTGCTCACGCTCTGTATCTCTCTGTCTCTCAATAATAGTAAGTAAACGTTAAAAAAAAACCTAAAAAGAAGATCAGATTGGAAGCTGGAGGCTTAGTTTGGCCATTTTGCGTGCATTGCTTACTGAAGGGGCTGTTCTTTGAGGAAGTAGGTTTACAGCACCTACTATGCAGCAGGCGTAGGAGGAAGAGGCAGTGATCAGTGCACACCATTTTCCCGGTGTCACACGTTTAGCACTTAGTGGTGGCGAGGCAGGAGGAGCTAGGCTAGAAGAAGAAGGGACGTTATGGGTTCTAGTGATTTGCATCTAGTCCTAGGAGCTGGTTCCGGCTTTCCTTGCTGTGCAGAGGTTTGAGAAGGATCTAGCCAGATGATGTATAGCCGAGTGCGTTGCAGATGCTAAATAAAGCTTTATAAGAATGCCACTTCACAGAGTTTCCTGGGGCCTGAAATGGCTTCCAGCTGTCCTCCCCACCGTGTCCTATTCAGGCCCTTTGTGGATGACCTCGCTTTAGTGGCCAGGACCTCCCAGACACAACTGTCTCAAGGGATCATCCTGGTTTTGATCTCTGACTGCCCCCAATGCTGCTTCTCTGCTCCTACAGACACACCCTTGTCACTCAGACACTCTGATGAACACCCACACTGCACCTTCGCCAATCTCCAGCCCTCAGCCAATCCCAGGGGCATCCGACGTCCTCTAGAGGTGTTTAGACTCAGATAAAGACAGATCCTGGAGGGGCTGGAGTTAGGACCTGGGGCTGGAGGCTGGAGAAACTACGGGTGTAAAACGTGTAGAGGCATTTGGGAAACTGGACAACACTTTTTAGAACTTATTTTAAATTTTTTTTTAAGTTTATTTATTTTTGGGACAGAAAGAGACAGAGTGTGAGTGGGGGAGGGGAAGAGTGAGAGGGAGACATAGAATCCGAAACAGGCTCTGAGCTGTCAGCACAGAGCCCGACGCGGGGCTCGAACCCATGAACTGTGAGATCATGACCTGAGCCGAAGTCGGACACTTAACCGACTGAGCTACCCAGGCGCCCCTAGAACTTGTTTTAGAACACTTTCTAGACAAATTTTGGCAGAATTTGTCTCCCAGCCCTGGTTCAGGGAATCAGGTCACTGCTGTCTGATATTATGCTGGTTGAATAGACTCATTCATTTGTATTTACCGGTTACTGACAGGTTTAAAATACAGACGTTTGTGCCTGATAGAAAGAAAAATACTAGAGATATGAGGTCACATTCGAAAAGAAATAAAGGTCCTGACATTGCCTATTGTTTTGTCTTTGTATCCAGCCATCCAGTGGACACTCAATAAATACTGTTTTCCTGACAGCTTACATATTTCTGGTCATTGAAATAACAATTACAAATCTAGACCATGAGCCTTGCTTTCACCAGGAACATATTTTCTCTTTAGCAACACATGACGGTATTTTGTTGGCAAATCGGGATGATATATTGGCACTGATGTCATGGTCTGGAAGTTGAATCCAGACACAATATATAAAGTAATAGCATACATTCGTGGGCGGAGGGAGAGCATTTTTAACAATTATTTATTTTTATTATGTTTATGGCCGTTGAAGTGGTCCAAGTCTCCAGATTTTGCTGGCAATCATCACACTCACAAAAATCAGGCTTCCTATTAAGATCATCTCGGCTGTTTATTTAGGGGATATATATTAGCTCTCAACTATGTTCAGAGTCTTTCCCATCTGCCCGTTGATCTCAGCAGATGTTGGGAACACTACTGCAGACGAACTATTCTTTCAGCCATCTTGCGCTTTCTGTGCGAGGGAACGATCCAACTGCCGCAGGGCCCAAGTTGAGGAACACTCGTTCCTGGCAATCCACGGTAGGTGGGGTAGACATACACAGAACCCCACTGAAACCAGATGTGACAGGCAGCAACACGGCGTACCATGTTCTGCAGCCCCTGATGTCAGTACTGGGCACCCTGTCCCCGTCTCTTCAGTAAGGGCAACACAGAAATGTATTCTGTCTGTTCGGGTAGCCGATCTTCAGCACATGTGTGGAGCCAGCCACTGAGAGATATACAGCGTCCTGTAAAGTTTTCCGTGGCTCTTCACAATGTAGTATTCGCTGAAAACATAAGGCTTAACCAGTGTAGAGTCAGTAAAGGAAAAGGAACAAATGAGCAAAGCAGGTTCTTTTCGTTAATTATTTTGAAGCATGCTTTACCGTGTACCTAGAGACACAGTAATTTTTTTTTAATTTTTTTTTGACGTTTATTTATTTTTGAGACAGAGAGAGACAGAGCATGAACAGGGGAGGAGCAGAGAGAGAGGGAGACACAGAATTTGAAACAGGCTCCAGGCTCTGAGCTGTCAGCACAGAGCCCAACGTGGGGCTTGAACTCATGGACCGTGAGATCATGACCTGAGCCGAAGTCAGACGCTTAACCGACCAAGCCACCCAGGCGCCCTGAGACACAATAATTTTTCCTCACTGCGTAACCTCTTCAGGGTTTGTGTAGAATCTTCTGCTTGTTCATTGTTTTTCAAAGTCAACATTTTTCATCATTAGAAATGTTTTTCTCAAAAATATATAGACACACAGGTCAAAATACACGTACATTTTATCACAATATCGACATGCATCTAGATATGTATCTAGTAGGTAGATGTACACATACCTATATATCCACATGTATCACTTACATACACACCCCCATAATTTCCCATACTTAGCAGATGACCCTTCAGGGCTTCTCCAGCAGCCTGGATCTCTTCCCAGACTCTTGCATTTGGAAGCCATTTGCCATGTTGCAATAGCGATTTGATCTGTTTCACAGATATTCAGATCAAGAGGAGACTTCTCTGCATCTGATCCATATTTAGCGGACCTTGAATTTGAACTTGATGCCCTTATAGACAAGATCACTTGGGATGAGTCTATATAGGATTGCCTATAAAAGGAATATAAAATAAGAAATGGAAATAATTTATCACCAAAGAGCAAACTGTGGTGGTTTTAAAATATGTCCACAAATTCCTGACCTCCCCCCCGCCTTTGCAATCTGGAAGATTGGGAGTAGGGGATGGGGCCTGTGTCCCTCCTGCTGAGCCTGGGTGGTACATCCTCAATAAATAGAGTGCAGCAGAAATTTTACTGCTTGGCTCCTGAGGCCAGGTTAGAAAAATCAATGCACTTGCTTATGGTTTCTCTGGGGAGGTGGTTCTTGGACCTCTGAGTCACCATGGAAGAAGTCTGGCTACCCAGAGGCTACTGTGTGTAGACTGTGGTGGAGAGATGACAGCAAGGGAGAAGGCTGGTGAAGAGTCCAAGTTGTAGCAGCCTCCAGCTTTGTGAGCCATCCCAGACCACTCCCAAGCCTACTAGGGGAGAGACCAACCAGGGAGTCTTGCCCAGCCCCTGGGGGACATCATCCCAGGCCACACCCAAGCCTGCGAGTGGAGGGACCATCGAGGGGGTCTTGCCCAGCCCCTGGGGGACATCATCCCAGGCCACACCCGAGCCTGCGAGTGGAGGGACCATCGAGGGGGTCTTGCCCAGCCCCTGGGGGACATCATCCCAGGCCACACCCGAGCCTGCGAGTGGAGGGACCATCGAGGGGGTCTTGCCCAGCCCCTGGGGGACATCATCCCAGGCCACACCCAAGCCTGCGAGTGGAGGGACCATCGAGGGGGTCTTGCCCAGCCCCTGGGGGATAGCACCACTGAGGAGAACTGTCTGGCTAACTCGACCACCTTGGTTAGCCTACCATCATGAGCGAAATAGCTGTTCTTATTCTAAGCCAATTTTGGGGGGACGCTGTTTGTTCTTACACAGCAAGGGATAACCAGAACAGCAGTGTTCTTTGGTTTGAAATTTTGGCCAAAGGCTGCATTTTCTGCCAAAGTTCCCCTCTTCTTGATCAGTGGACCCATTAGTATTTGTTAGTGTCTGAAACATATCATTCAGATTTGAGTAATTAGGCAGACGTCACATCGCAGAAAGTGTTATTGTACTGCTGTAATTCTTAGTATTGTTTAAACCTCGTTTACTGTGCAAACTCAGTTTGATTTCATTCATACATGAGAATGGAATTTAAAAAAAGACAATTTTTAAGACTTGTTAGAATCACTGCATTGGAAATGGTGCTCCTTAAAGGCTCCCAGACACACGGTCGTCTCCTCGGAGCCACCTGTTGGTGTCCATGGTCCCAGGCCTCTCTGACATTGGTCCCAAACTGAAGTGGGGCCCCTGATAGCATCGTGTCCTACGACTGTCGGTTCAGGGCCAGCAGACCCCCTGTGAGAACCTGCTGGTGTGTGGCTGGCCAGTGTTTCTGCCTTGGACAATGGAGCAGCCTTCTGCTCTGCCTTTTCATCTCTTGCATCGTGAAAGCGGCTCGCGGGGCATGAAGCGAGCGATTCCCAGGGCAGGCTTTGTCCCAGCTGTCCAGGGTGCCTCAGGCTGTCCTTGCAGAAAGAGCAGGAGTGCTTCCTGGTGCATCCTGCAGTCCTGGGTGGGCCAGGGGGGTGGGGGGGGGGGGGCACAGGTGGCCTCACTGAATGCATTAATGACCGCGCTTCTCCCGCATTCAGCTCACTGCCGTCATCTTTCCATGCCGCTGCTGGTGACGTAGGCTGTCACTTTTTTTTTTTTTTTTTTTTTTTTTTTTTTTTAGTGTTCCTACTTCAACCAAATTTTTTAGACTGGGACTAAACACCAGACATTGAAAACCACAACCAAGAACTTCATATGGACATGAAGAGTTAATTTCTTCGCTTCTTCCTAAAACGGAGCTTTGCCTTCAAGTAGTCACGTTCAGTTAAATGTCATTTCTGTTATTTCTGGTGCAGTGAGGATGAAGGGCCATGAGGGTGACTTCACAGAGGCCACAATGGCCCTTACTTAATTTTGTCAAAATAGGGAGCATTCGTCACGGAAAGAAAATTAATAAAACTATCAGAGTTATGAAAAATACACTAAGAAAAAATTAAAGGATTATATTTTAAAGCCTTGGGACATAGAATATTATTCCTTATAAAATATGTTCCTTGATACTAATTCCTGGAACACAGATTTTTGTTTTAACTGTTTGATGACTACACCACAGACATGGAGATACTAAGCCATGGGGACAGTGTGGCAGTGTCCTTCCTCAGTCAGGTTCACGTGAGGACAGTGTGGTGATGTCCTTCCTCGGTCAGGTTCATGTGGACACAGCGTGGCAGTGTCCTTCCTCAATCAAGTTCGCGTGGAGACAGCGTGGTGTTGTCGTCAGTCAGGTTCACATGGGGACAGCGTGGTGATGTCCTTCCTCGGTCAGGTTCATGTGGGGACAGTGTGGCGGTGTCCTTCCTCAATCAGGTTCACGTGGAGACAGTGTAGCAGTGTCCATCCTCAATGAGGTTCACATGGGGACAGCATGGGGGTGTCCTTTCTAAATCTGGTTCACGTGGGGACAGTGTGGCAGTGTCCTTCCTCAATCAGGTTCACGTGGGGACAGTATGGTGGTGTCTTTCCTCAATCAGGTTCACATGGGGACAGTGTGGCATTGTCCTTCCTCAATCAGGTTCACGTGGGGACAGCGTGCTAGTGTCCTTCCTCAATCACGTTCACATGGGGACAGCATAGTGGTGTCCTTCCTCAATCAGGTTCATGTGGAGATAGTATGCTGATGTCCTTCCTCAATCACATCTCCTTCTAGCCTCTACCGTTAGTAGCATGAAGTGTTATCTCAGAACAATTCTCAAGTTAAAGTGTCATTCAAAATTTGTAAAATAGCAGATAATCTCCACAGCACTCTGTGCCTCATGCAAGCCTGAGAAATGGGTACAGGCTCACCACCTGAAATGCAGTCAAAGCTCAGCTGTCACACAGAGGAAGCTCCCACAAGAACCAGAAGGGGATCGCAAAGTATCATCTTCCCATCTGATTTCCATCCTAAAAGATGCTCTTTCGAAAGTAAAAATTCCGTGGTTGTTCCATGCCACTGAAGGTAGAAGTATAATTTGAGCAAACTGCCCCTGGTGTTTTAATAATGTGGACTCATCATACCCATGTGCAGGCATGGCTGGGGGCTGTCATTGCCATCGGTGCCGAACTTTGTCCCTGATGTACATCAAACCACTTGGCTCTGTGGGGTGCAGTGCAGTTCAGTGGACGAAGCACCTCCTGGGGCCACACCTCACATCGTGTCTTAGCATCTCCTCTGTGAAGAGTTTGGATCACCTGCTGAGGAAGTCATGCTCGGAATCCAAGAGTGAGCCCACAGATGCGGGATTGAGGGATAGACAAACTGACATCCTCTCCTGGGTCAAAAGGGGCAGCAGCGTGAGTGACAAAATTATCTCGGAGGGGAAGAAAAACACACTTCTTGAAAATATCGGGGCTTCAGCATGCAGAGTGATGTATGGGATTAGTCGGTCCCAACACAAGGAAAGTGCTCTTTCATTTTAAATGTGCCTCAGGAAATTTGGTAACGAGCCCTTCTGTGTCCTGAGAGGGAAATGCAATGAATTACAAATTGTATATGTAGTTTCTGTGTACTATGGTGGAGAAGAAGCTAATGCATGCTAAGAAGGGAATTGGGATTCTGGTACTTTCTTCATGGATATTTGTAGGGCAAAGGCAGAGGATGTTTTCACTTTCACTGCTTCAAATGCATTGACCTATTTAATCTTTGATTTTCTTTTATTGAAAGTGCGTGTTTATTAATTTGCTTTGCAAGTGTAAACCCTTCAAGAAGAGGCAACTTTCACAAACCACTCTGAATTTATGCTATCTAAAAGAACAGGATAGGAGACTTTCTCTTTTACATTTATGTAGAATTCTGATACATGTGATGCCATTTTTTAAAATTTTTGTTAATGTTTTTATTTATTTTTGAGACAATGCAGGAGACAGAGTGCAGGCAGCGGACGGGCAGACAGAGGGAGACACAGAATCCAAAGCGGGCTCCAGGCTCCGAGCTGTCAGCCCAGAGCCCAACGTGGGGCTCGAACTCACGGACCATGAGATCATGACCTGAGCAGAAGTCAGACGCTTAACCCACTGAACCACTCAGGTGCCCCCATGTGATGCTATTTAGCTGGAAGAATGGATGTAGGTGTAGGTATAGACATAGATCCATCAAAACATTCACATTGAGATGGCTTAACTTTTTGTTATTTTTTTTTGCGCCTTTTAAGTTTCTGTCCTCATTCCAGTTAGTTAACATACAGTGCTATATTAATTTCAGGTGTATAATGTAGTAATTCAACAATCGTATACATGATCCAGTGCTGATCACAAGTGCACTCCTTAATCTCCGTCACCTATTTCATTTATCCCCACCTTCCCGCCAGTAACCATGTGTGTTCTCTGTAGTTAAGAGTCTGTTTCTTGGTTTGCCTCTCTTTCTTTTCTCCCTTTGCTCATTTGTTTTGTTTCTTAGATTCCACATATGAGCGAAATCATATGGTATTTGTCTTTCTCAGACTGACTTATTTCACTTACCATTATACCCTCTCACTCCATCCGAATTGCAAATGGCAAGAGTTCTTTCTTTTTTATGGATGAGTACTATTCCTTTCCGCACACGCACATGCACGCGTGGGTACACCAAATCTTTGTTAGCCATTCGTCTACCGATGGATGCTTGGGCTGCTTCCATAATTTTGCCATTGTAAATAATGCTGCAGTGAACATAGGAGGGCATGTATCCCTTTGAATTGGCGTTCTTGTATTTTTGGGTGAACACTCCCCAGCGCGATTCCTGGATTGTAGTGTATTTTTAACTTCTCGAGGAAGCGTGATACGATTCTCCACAGTGGCTGACTGTTGTTTCTTGTGTTGTTGATTTTAGCCATCCTGATAGGTGTGAGGTGATATCTCACTCTAGTTTTGATTTGTATTTCCCTGGTGATGAGTGATGGGGAGCATCGATTCACGGGTCCGTTGGCTTCTTAACTTCTAAGGAAGGAAAGGTCCACTTACTTCTCAAAACTGCTTACCTGTTTTAACCGTCCAACAACTCTGTCCTGGATTCAAAAGAAGGCACAAACTGTGGGACAATATTGTATTCACATCTTATTCGCTGTGTAACCTCAGGCAAGTTTCTTATTGCAAAACAATATTTTAAGATGTTCATTAGCATTCCTACGTCCACAACAGGAGATCTGTGGTTTAAATGGATCTGGTTCCAGATTCCTCTCCTAAGGAAGGCTTAGCCGAAGGGGGTTTGAGTCTGATGCTGTGAATTTGTCCAGCTTTGTGGGGTTCCAACTCCATGAGCTGTGGCATGTTCCTCTTGGATCTAATGTTCTCCTTTGTGGATCATAGGGGCCTGTTAATGGCATTTCAAAGCTCTTCCAAGTTGGGGTAAGCAGCGATTAAAAGAGGGCTGACAAGGGTTCTGCAGGGTGATTTCCCAGATAGAAGTCAACATTCCTCATTGTACACATGGAAATAGATGGTGGAAAACTTGTCCAGCACTGAGGTCCTTAAGGAAAGTAGACATCCACGGAGATCCTTCAGAGTGTCTAAAAGATATCAGACACATTTTGTTTTTTCCAGGCTTTGTATTTTATTTTTACGGGGATTTATGTTTCTGGTCGATTTGGGCATTCTGTTTGTGTTTGCATTTTGCCGGTGGTTTTCACTTAAGTTTTACAGACAACAAGAACAGATATCTAGATATCTAGAAAGGGGTTTGAAAAGAAGTAGAATTTGTAAACAAATAATGTAGGGCCAACCTCCAACTTCCCAAGCAGGTAAACCAAACCCCAGATTCTGTATGTATAATGTGATATATTCCTGGAAGACATGGCCCTCTGTCTGTGAGAAATCAGGCATGAATAATTTTTGGACATTATGCAACTTTTAAAGGAAAATATTTGATGAGTTGATTGAAGGAATGAACAATAGCCATGCGATTTAAATTTCCTGAAAATCCTCTAGAGTGTAAAGTGAAAGGAATTTTGACTTTGGCACGAGACATCTCAGAGTTGGCGAGACGAAACATATTTCTCAGAGAATTTGAACTCTTAGTTGAGCCTATAAAGCATGTTTTGTTTTGTTTTTTTTTTTCCCCCATAAGCCTTAAAACCATGGCTTCTTTTTACCCAGAGACTTTAGTTCCTTACATCCCGAGGGAAAGTGTAAGTTTGGACACATACAAAATAAATGGGAGTCTTTAAGTTAAGAGGAATGGTCTGTAACGTAATGTATAAACTAGCGGGTGGTTTTCGTGAGGGCGCTGACCAGTCCTGCCCCCCACTGTGGCTCACCCTCCTGTCCCGGCCTCTCCCTCGTCGGACTGTGCCTGGTCTGTGCGGCCCACGGAAGTGACTGTCTCTTCGCTCGAGGTTCCATGTTCTGTGGTAGCAGCCGTGTGTCCAGATCAGTGCTCAAAGGCTCAGATTCACGGTCCTTGTTGTAAATGCCCACACCTACATGCAGACAGGCAAGGCAAACAGGGAAAAACTCTCTTTGGCTAAAAAACAGAGCAGTCTGGCAGCCTTATCCTTGCATACATGCAGCATGGGAAATTTCAGTGTTGAAAATTCAATCTACCCGGGGTGCCTGGGTGGCTCAGTCCATTGAGCGCCCCACTCTGGGTTTCTGTCATGATCTCACAGTCGTGGGATCGAGCCTTGAGTCAGGCTCCACACTCGGGATTCTGTCTCTGTTTCTCTGCCCATCCTCTGCTCACTCTCTCAAAAAATAAATAAATAAATAAAATTAAAAAAGAAAAGAAAAGAAAATTCAATCTACCTACATGTTTTGCTTCTACGTTACAAATATGAAAGAACACTGCCTCTCAAAATGGATCTTCTGTTTTGTGCCCTTTATGTTTATGAAGCTCAGAAAGATGTGTAGACACATATGTAGCAAGAGTGTTTCATCCAGAGGAACAATCAAGAGGAAGGTCCTGGGTTTCTGTCTAGAAGTATTGCCTCGGTATCTCATAACTCCCCCATTTGCTACAACTTTGCACAGAAGGTTTTTCCACAGAAATATTTGATAACCATTGTGTAAAACCTCTAATATACCTCCGAATCCCTGGGATCATATTTTGTGCTGTGCATTGGAACATTTAGAAGTGCCTGGGTAGCAACAAGATGAAAAGTACCATTTTTTCTTAGGTGGCTACTTTGTGGAAATGAATATATCCATTGTCTTCTGGACTTCAAAAACATGGCATAGTTCTTATGCACCTTTGAACTCAGCCTAACATTTGGCACTGTTTACAGTGTGGCCACTGGACAAGTTTTTGTGGTCCTGTAGACAACAGATATAATATCTGAAATCTGGTGGTTTCTGCCAGGCCTGGGTTCCAGAAAATAGGCGTGCACTGACCACCTCGAGGAAGGATCGTGAATAATGACGTCTCTTTCATTTCATACCCAGAGTCCCCTGCATCGCTGTTCAGCTGTTCGTTTCTTGGAGCTCTTTGGCAAGTGTATGCTGTTGCTGTCTTTTTCCTCACTTGATAGAACACTCTGTTGATGCTAGTCATTAATAAAACCCCTCTTCTTCACTTTTGCTGTGGCCAATTGCATTCAGCCAACTTGCTTATAAAATTCGCAATAAAAAAAAATCTCATTTGTTTAGGACAGTAAAAGGTTATATACATTTTCGGGGGATGGTAGGAGGAATTAAACACAGAAGTAAGTCTCATTTTTACAAGGGCACTAAATTTTAAGTGCCTGCTTTATTTGCTTATTAGGTGAATAATTGAACCTCTCTCCTGCGCGATTTTATTATGTTTTAGGATGGGAGAAGACTTGTAGGCGCCACATGATACCAATTTTCAGCACTAATATTCTTCCCAGCAGGTGAAAACTACCCGATTTTACATATTTGGATACTTCATTTTCATCATCGAGTAGATTAGCTTCTATCCCATCAGTGTAAGATATGTATACTAGCTAGTAAGTATGGGCATCATTTTTACACTAGGTTGCCTGTGACGATTTTTAACCTTACCCTGCTGAAAGTGAAAGCCACCAATGAGGTAATATGGAAATAAATTATGTGGCTCTTTAGACAACACTATCCTAACCTGTCAATTTTTGACCATGGTGAAAAACCGTTTAATACCACTGTTCTTAACAGTTGGTCTCCAGGCAAAGAGTGACTCCTAGAAACACAGAAAAGATCTGGCAAGACACCTACTGAAATTTCTTCTCAATTGACTTTTCCCAATTGGTATATTTGAGAAATAATTTAAAAAATTTTTTTCCAGACCAGCAGTGTGCATCTTGAATATATATTTACCCTCCTGAGTCAAACATTTATATCATTGTAAATACTTCTCTGCTGTTTCCTTGACGCCTCACATGTTCACAAGTACCTGGAAGGTTCTGCTTGTTTCTCTGTTGACTGAACTCAGCGTCTTCAGCTCGAAAAGTGGAAAGAATAAAGTGTCATAGAATCTGTTTCAATCTGGTGAAATGGTACATTGCAAATTAGATCTGGTTGAGATGCTTTTGACGCTTTTGTTTTGATGGTGTCACCGTGGCCCCGAGGACTTTAACCAGCTTGTGCGATTCTAATGAGAACTGTATTGATTTTTATATCTTTCCACCCAGCCAGTACTCTGCAACGCAGGTGCACCACATTAGACCGCGTGCTGAATCATCTCCAACATGCAAGATATTTCTGGCCTATTTCACTTCATGGCAATCCACACCCTCGGTCCTTTCATCAGCAAGGCCTAGAACGTCTTATATTTTGGAAAGTAGGACCTACAGTAGTGTGAATAGGTTTGCATCAATGAGGGATCAGTGGAATTATGTGTAATAAATCATTACAATGGTTTAGCATCTTTTGAAAAACTGTCGTCGCTTCAAAACACTCTTTTGGCACAAAACTTTGTCAGTAAATTTATACTAACATAACCCATTATAGATTTATCTTTGTTTTTAACGTTTGTTTATTTTTAGGTTTATTTTATTTACTTTGGGAGAGAGTATGCAGTAAAGGGAGAGGGGCAGAGAGAGAATCCCAAGCAGGCTCCACGCTGTCAGCTCAGAGCCCAATGGTGGGGCTCGAACTCACAAACCCATGAGATCATGACCTGAGCCAAAATCAAGAGCCGGACGCTCAACTGATGGAGCCGCCCACAAGCCCTATTTATTTTTTGAGACAGAGAGAATGCATGAATGCTCGAGCGTTGGGGGGAGGCAGAGAGAGAGGGAGAGAGAGAGAATCCCAAACAGGCTCTGCACTGTCCACACAGAGCCAGACATGGGGCTCAAACTCATGACCCCGAGATGATGACCTGAGCTGAAACCAAGGGGTGGACACTGAACCTACTGAGCAACGTAGGTACCCCCATTATAGGCACTGATGTTCCTGTTGAAAGCTGTTTTGAATAGAACCCATATGTCATTTCATATGTTAGCAGCATTCACCACCCAGCACTACATGGGCGCAGTTTCCGTGGTAAGACCAGTCTTGAAAAACAAAAGGTCACTTGATAAAGAGTACTAGTTTCTGTCATCTGTGCTTAGGAAGGAGATTGCTTCCAGCATTCTCGTTTGTACAGAGCATCATTGTGGCCCAAACCAACTATCTGAAGTTTACTTTCCTTGCTATTCCTCCTGATGGAATAGAATCGGAGGCTAGGGAGATATGTGGGCTAGAACACACATCAGAGGCCAGGGAAGGATGGGGACCAGAACCTACTCACATTAGAAGGCCGGTGAAGGATGGAGCTATAACGCATCCACATCAGAGGCCGGTGAAGGATCGGGACTAGAACCCACCCACATAGAAGGCCAGGGAACGATCAGTGCTAGAACCCACCCACATAAAAAGGCCAGGGAAGGATGGGGGCTAGAACCCACCCACATCAGAGGCCAAGGAAGTATCGGGGCTAGGATGCACCCACATCAGATGCCAGGGAAGGTTGAAAGCAAGAACACACTCACATCCGAGGCCAGGAATCTTTGGTGCCTAGAACCCACCCACATTAGAAGGCCCGGGAAGATGGGGGCTAGAATGCACCCACATTAGGAGGCCAGGGACGAATGGGGACTAGAACGCACCCACATCAGAGGCCAAAGAAGGATGGGGGCTAGAACCCACCCACATCAGAGGCCGAGGAAGTATCGGGGCTAGGATGCACCCACATTAGACGCCAGGGAAGGCTGAAAGCAAGAACACACTCACATCCGAGGCCAGGAATCTTTCATGCCTAGAACCCACCCACATTAGAAGGCCCGGGAAGATGGGGGCTAGAATGCACCCACATTAGGAGGCCAGGGACGAATGGGGACTAGAACGCACCCACATGAGAAGGCCAGGGAAGATGGGGGCTAGAATGCACCCATATCAGAAGGCCAAGGAAGGATGGGGCTAGAATATGCCCACATCAGAAAACCGAGGAAGAACAGAACACATGGAGCCTTCCACCTGTCAGAGGAAGGAGAGCTAGAAACCTTGCAGCGAATGGCTCCAGTGACATGGGTAGGTGTTGTGACACTTGTAAATGAGGCTATTTCTCTGTAGTTGCCAGGAGCCTCTCTGAAATTATGGTTTCTGTTTTAGAATTCTTCTCCAGGTGAGAAGCCGAAGATTGAAGTGCTGTGCGAAGCTTGTAATTAAAACGTTAGTCAACCAAAAAGCGAACTAGCGAAACTTAAGTGGAGTAAATATCAATGATATCTTTCTTCTCTTTTTCTAAAATGCCACTTGACTTTCATAGTAAAGAGAAAAGACACTCAATTTAATATATATATTTTTTAACCCATGGAGTTTAGGCTTGTTTAAGATTTTTTTTAAAGAGTACGTATCTTGTTGATCTTGTAGTTGAGATACACCATGCATACTGTATAATTCACCCTTTTAACGTCCACAGTGCAGTGTTTTATGTCTATTCACAAAGCTATACAGCCATCACCACTGTCTGATTCCAGAACATTTTCATCACCCAAAAAGAAACCTGTTGATTTTAGGTCTTGCTCCCGTCCCACCCCACCCACCACAAGGCCCCCACCAATCTATTTGCTGTCTCTGTGGGTTGGTTGAGTCTAGACATTTTGTATAAACGAGTCATGGGATGCATGGCCTTCTGTGCCTGACTGTTAGAGAAAAGAGAGTCAGTGTCTAAAATGGGATAAGAAGGTCATATTAGAAAACTTCAGGCAATGGCAAGAAATAAAATTTCTGCCATGAACTTTTTAAGTTTATTTATTGAGAGAGAGTGCACAGGTGAGGGAGGGACAGAGAGAGAGGAAGAGAGAGAGAATCCGATTCACTGACTTGTTATTCACTGACTTGTTATTAATACTGAGCTGAAGGAAAAATTGTTAGACATACTAGTTTACTTAGGTCAGGTTGGCCATGTATGAATTTGATCACAGGACACAGCAAGTGGAGAAGAAGCGGAATAGAGTGGTTGACATTCACAGAGGACCTGTCATGCACCTGACGCTTGATGTGCTCACTCATGTAACCCGGAGACAGACAGACCAATGGAACAGAATAGTCAGCAAACAGAACCCCACCCATGACTGCCAATGAGGGAGCAAAGGCAGCTTCATGGACGATGTATAGTCTTCTCTTGCTGGAACAATTAGACGCCGTCATGCAAAACAAACTCAAAGAGCTGGATTCAGACTTTTACAAAAGTGACACTCTTCAAAGCCGTCTCAAAATGGAGGATGGACCTAAACGCAAAACACAAAACTATGGAACTTCTACAAAGTAACCTAGGAGAAAAATGTAGGTGACCTCGGGTTTGGCAAGACATTTTTAGGTGTAACACCAAAGGCCTGGTCTCTGGAAGAGACAGATTAATAAGTTGGACTTCATGAAAATTGGGAACTGCTCTGTGAAAGATACTTTTAAAAGAATGAAACTCTAAGACCCAGACTGGAGGAAAATATTTGCAAACACATATCTGATAAAGAAATGACATCCAAAACATACAAAGAAGTCTTAAAACTGAATACAGACAACACAAACAGGTCAGTTAGGAATTGGCAAACACACACACACACACACACACACACACACACACACACACACAGCCCAGAACAGACTCTTTACCAAAAAAAGATATCCAGAAGACAAGCATAAGAAAAGAACACCCAATACCTTTTTTGTAGGGAATTAAAAATTTAAATGAGTTGTCTTACAGGCTATCAGACTAGCTACATAAAAAACATGAGAGGACCAATCGGTACCAGTTGCTGGAAAAGACACAGAGAAGCATGAACTTTCATTCAGTGTTGGCAGGAATGCAAAATAGTACGTTTTGGATACAGTTTGTATTTTCTAACAAAGCAAAGCATAGGCTGCCTACAGAGTATGCCAACGACACTCCTAAATATTTATACAATCCATCTTAAAATTATGTCCACAGGAGCGCCTGGGTGGCTCAGTTGGTTAAGCGTCCGACTTCAGCTCAGCTCATGATCTCGCGGTTCATGGGTTTGAGTCCCATGTTGGGCTCTGTGCTCATGGCTCAGATCCTGGAGCCTACTTCAATTCTGCGTCTCCTTATCTCTCTGCCCCTCCCCCGCTGGTCCTGTGTGTCTCTTTCTCAAAAATAAATAAATTTTTAAAAATATGCCCACACAAAAACCTGCCCCGTAAATGTTTATAGCAGCTTTAGTCATAATCACCAAATACCACAAGAGACCAGGATGCCCTTCAGTGGGTGAATGGTAAACTAACGGTGGTACATCAAGACCATAGAATGTCACTCAGTATTGAAAAATATAGAGTGAGCTAGCAAGCCAGAAAAAGACATGGATGAATCTTAAGTGTATATTGCCAGGTGGAAAAGCCAGTCTGCAAAGGATACATTCTGTATGACTCCACTTACGTGACATTCTGGAAAAGGGAAAATTACAGGGATGGTAAAATATCAGTGCGGTCATTCCAGGAGTAGATGGGATAGTTAAAGCACAGGTATTTGGAAGTGAAAGTGTTTTGTACGATTCTGTAATTAATGGGACCTATGCGACACGGTGTATTTGATGAAATCAACAGAATTTTAGAGCACAAAGGGTGAATTTTGTTATATGCAACATCTTCCAAAATCATATCATAGTTGGAAGATTCAGGACAATGACAAAACCTAAGTGTATTGCCAATTTGTGAAACAACCTGACCTTGGAGGAGGGAGGGAAAGTGCTAAGCTCAAGTCTTTTGGAAATGAGTAGAGATTCTAAGGCTAAAAGCAAGAGAAACTGCATTGACTTCCAGTGGATAAAGTGCTATCTCAAAAGGCTACAGGTTAACGATTGTGGTCTCGCTCCGTATGTGTACTCGAGTTGAACAATTATGTAAGTGGACAGTGTGGAGTGGGAGCTACACTTCTTTCTCTCTGTTGGAGTGGAAGGCTGCAGGATACCAAGCAGGAAGGCAGGAGAACCCAGGCAGTATGGATTAAGGTGGAGATACCAGTATACATTCCCATATAGCTAAATACAGGTATGGGTGTCGATCAGTGGACACTCCCGTAGAGCCAAATACAGGCATAGACGTTGACATGTAGGAATATGTTAGATACTTGTGCCTGAGTTAGTGTACTCAGAAACATTTACATGAAATTTAAAATATGTGAACTAACCCATAATTACAGCAATCAAAAGAGAGATGGTCTTTGGTACAGTGAGTATCAGGAGAGCAGCACTTGGCAAAGAGAGGAAAATGTACCATATGGAAACCCATGGAACATTTGCACAGGTGCACACATAGGCAACAGTCACAGAGCTGTATGCTTAAGATGTGTGCACTTTACTGTAAGTGACATTACGCCTCAATTTTTATAAAGCCGATAACCCATTTCATACTGGGGTGAGAGTAAATGGTTTCGTAGCATCTGGACCATCCTACCGCCAAACAGCACATGTTACTGAGGGAAAGCACAGAATTCCTAGCAGATTGTTCAAGGCCAGGCTTATTGCACCCTTGACTGTTGCTGACATGAGGCGAGAGTGGAACCACAGCCTCCATTTCCCCCCTCCCAAAGCCACCTTGAATATTTGTTATTTTGAGGATTGGCTTCCTTTGCTGGGCGTTGTTTCCATTAACCCTCAGTGTGTTCAAGGCAAGCATGGACTTTCACTTTTCCCGGTGGGCTTCTGGGCTTCATTTGCTTGTAATCGTGTGCGGGAGTTGGATTATATGCTCCCCGCCTAGCTTCCATTCAGCATTAGCAACTGCTGATGAAGAAATCCCAGCACAATTGTGTGTCTCCGTAGTTTTCACAAAAGTAAGTCAGGCAGAGTCCTCCCCTCTTCATTATGAAAGTTCATTATTGAACTGGCTGCATTCAGATTCAAAATAAGCATCATCACTAGTAGGCCTGAGAGTACCCCGCATATGTTCAGAGCGGACCGCAAGCTCGTGCAAAGACGTTGGTGCAGAGCATTCACTCCCTAGGTTCCATGCTTTGGTTTAAAAATAAAATGTCCTTGTAAGAGAACAGAACCAAACAGTAAGGTCCTCGCTTACAAAATAAAAAGTACTAACTTCTGGAAAGAATTTCAAATGCCACCTGTAAGTTCCTCAAACACAGACCACTTAGCCAGGGTGAGAGGCAATGGACGAAGGATGCAGGACTAAATGTTCACGTCTGAGAGTCATTTAAACATCTGGAAGGAATGTCTGGAGTGTGGACTTCACGAAAGGGCAACCTTCTAAAATCTGGAGAGGCAGGGGGAATGACGGTGGGCAACAGTAAAAGGGGGAGGGTACTGAAAATGTTACAGCACAGTATGGGCTTTGTCATTCTTTTCCTTTGCTCATGTGGTCCTTATTTTAAAGCCACTCTGTTGACCACAGAAAGTTGAAACAATACATTTTTTACAACTACGTGGAGTGCTATGATATGCAAAGTTCAGATTTTAATATCATTCTCTTCCTGTTGAGCCAAGCATCGTGGTCTCTGTAGAGTACGTTCTGAGTTCATTGTTTTTGAGTGATGGGAGTCCCTCATCACTAGCCTGCCTTCAGAGAAGAATGCAAAAGGAAGCGCTGGGCATGTATGGCTTTCCAACATGCCATCTGTTGCCTACCCCTGCTTTAGGACAAATACAAGATTAATGTCCAAAAGAAAACACTAACTGGCACTTGGTTATTGTTTCTGCCTGTTAGCTGTCAAATCTGTACTCTAAATCTTGTATCGATATAAAACAGAAATGACTGTTAAGAATTCATGGAATGAGCCAGCCAGCCAGCCAGTAGATTCTAACAAAAGTCAACCATTACATAGACGCTTGATAGGGCAAGATGATGTGTATCATTTGAGAGGGATTTTAAAAGTATATTCCAGCATCAGCAAATCCTGACATATGTACTCTAGAGTATTGACCAAAATCCTTCTCCCTCTGTACACCTTCACCTCCCCCACCCACCTCAAGGGCACATGGCTCTAGACACTTGTCAACTTGAACAACTTCTCTGTTTCTGCTCTGCTCAGTCACTCTTTGGCAGGCCTAGTGACTTTTTTTTTTTTTTAACAATTATTGTTAGAGCAGTTTTTGGCTTATAATAAAACTGAGAGGAAAGTACAGAGATTTCCCACATATTCCTGTGCCCCCACATATGCACAGTCTCCCCCATTGTCAACACCAGTCACCAGAGTGAGACATTTTTTATCAAGGATGAACCTACATTGACACATCATTTTCACCTGGAGTCCATAGTTTAGGGTTCACTCTTGGTGGTGTACATTCTGTGGTTTTGGACAAATGTGTAATGACGTACATGTGTCATTATACTGTCATATCACACAGAGTGTCTTCACTGCCCTAAAATCCTCTGTGTTCTGCGTGTCCACTCTCCCTCCCCCCACAACTCCTGGAAGTAATGATCTTTTCCCTATCTCCATAGTTTTGCCTTCTCCAGAATGTCGTCTACTTGAACTCATATAGTATGGAGTCAGCCTTTCAGGCTGACTTCTTTTACTTAGTAATATGCATTTAAATGTCCTCAATGTTCCTGATGATCTTTTAAAAACATAAACCAGGGGTGCCTGGGTGGCTCAGTCGGTTAAGCATCCGACTTCGTCTCAGGTCATGATCCCACGGCTCATGGGTTCGAACCCCACGTCTGGCTCTGTGCTGACAGCTCAGAGCCTGGAACTTGCTTCGGATTCTGTGTCTCCATCTCTCTCTGCCCCTCCTCTGCTCATGCTCTGTCTCTCTCTCTGTCTCAAAAATACATAAAACATTAAAAAAAATTTTAGAAACATAAATCAGATTCTATGACCCCTTTCAATTTTAAATTATTTACTGACCCCCCCATTGAAATCTTCTTAGTATGTCCTTAGAATCTTACAGCATGTTTTCCAGGCTGTCTTGACGTGTCAGAATGAGCCTGACGCTCTTGGCCATCACAGTATGTCCCGCATTCACACACATGTGGGATTTACAAAAATTGCTTGGGCTTCCGCATCTGTGAGATTCTAACCCAAACACTAAGAGCTTGTTTTTATAAGTCGAATTTATTATGCAGTGACCTGTGCATCCAAACAACATATTTGTTATATTTGTATAAATTATGAAACATAAGAACAAAAGGAACCCTTATGAACCCTCCAAACACCTATGAAACTAAATTTATCTGCGTATTCCTCTTTTCTCCAGACACTGTACTGAATTTTTGTGCTTTTTACTATCTTGTTTTTTTTTTTATATATAGAATTTTATTACATGTTCATTTGTCTCTGAATCGATTTTGTTGGGTAGGCTTTCCAAATCGATTTCATATATTTGCATTGGTTTTGTTGAGGTTCTCTCATGGATAATGAACTGCATCTGTTTTTAGGTGAATGAGTATGTATTCGTGTAACCATCACCGTAGTGACATGGAGTATGTTCCTATCGTCCCCAAATATTATTTCATTGTCCTGTGGAAATAATTGCCCAACATTCCCCTCTTACCTCCAAGAGACTAATGACTGAAAATCCTCATTATCCTTAATCATTGGAAAATTCAAATTACCATCACAGTGAGATATCAGTACACACGGACCAAAATGATTAGAATTGGAAAAGAGTGACCACAGCAACTGTTGCTGAAGATTTAGAGTAACCAGACCCCTCACATGGCTGGTGGGGATGTGAAATGTCACAGCCACTTTGCAGAACAACTTGGCATTTTCTTAAAAAGTTACACGCACCACCTGTCATTACCACAGAGCCATTCTCCTCATAGAATCGTTTCACCATTTCCCCGAGAAATGATAACCTATGTGTTCACACAAAGGCGCATGCACAAATTTCACGGCAGATTTGTTCGTGATAGACCCAAACCAGAAGTGACAGGTGACTCTAATGTAGAGTAACACAGATCCATTTTCCTTGCTTCCGTGCTTTACAAAAAAATGGTACTCACTCTGCAGTGTTTAGTGACGATTGTTTTCACTTACTATCAAGTTACGAAGATCTTTTATGTTGCCATACATGACTTTAGTTCATTTTTTTGGCTTGTCGTGTAGCACTTCACTGGGTACACTGGTAAGATTTGGCCCATGGGTGGTTTTCCAACTCCTGCTTGAAGCTGTTATCTCCCTGCTCAGGACCCCAGACTCTAGATACCTGGATAATATCCTCTTCTAGAGCCAGGGACAACAAACTATAGTCTGTGAGCCAAATCAGGCCCATCGCTTGTTTGATTAAATAACATTTTATTGGGACACAGTGGCATTCATTTGTGTATACATTGTTCTGGCTGTTTTCATGCCAGAATGGCAGAGCTGAGTAGCTGGCCCCAGAGACCCACATGCCCTTCCAGGCCGAAACTATTCACTGTCTAGCAGTGTACCAGAAAATTTTGTAGAAAACCCCCTGGACCAGAGTACTACGAATGAAGATCTCAACCTAAAAGTCTGAGGTGAGCAGATATAAGCAAAGAGCCCCTGTAGGATGTTAGCTAGGAAGGAAAAATAAATTATTTAAATTATCCCACACTGAAGCTATTGGAATTGCCCAAACTGAGGCTCCTAGCCACACGGAAGCACATTCTACTGCTCTTAGAATTATGAAAAATGTTTAGCCTGTATAGCCCGGGTGTCAGTGGCTCTGTGACATTCGCGCCATTTATGAGCCAGGAGTGGTCATGGCATCACCTAAAGCTGGTGATCGCTTTCTTGCCAGCTTGAGGCTGCCCAGAGTTTGGATGAGGTCACAAGACCCCACATAGACCCTCGTCAATCTTGAGATTGGCATCTGAGAAGAGATCATGTCCCAGGGTTCTGGCATAAAGATGCACCCTCTAATCATGAGGGGGTCCTGTCCCGGCAGTTGTTCATCTGCAGAAAAGTAACCTGTCCAGACCCTGTTTTTCTGTACCCTAATTTGACACAATCTTTTATTCCTACCAGTGACTGTTCCCATGTTCCAGGGCCATCTTCCTGGAAGGGGAAAGGATCCACCTTTGTTGAGGTCTAGGAGGGATTTACTTTCAACTCAGCAAACAGACCTCTTTTATTTCCTCAAACCTTTGAAAGAAGCTATTAGCCAAAGTTATCCTTAAAATACCCCTTTTTCTGTCTTTATAACAAAACCACCTTCAACCTGCTCTCTTTCTGTTGCTCTGAGAGAGGTCCCGTTCTCTAAGAAACTAAGCAGGTGACATTTTGCCAGGAAAGTCCCCAAATTAGAACCAGCGTGCCCCGAGTTATCCTCAAAATCACAAACCAACGGTCCTATGTCTCCAGGGAATTTTTGAGAGGAACATCCTTCCATTCAGAAATCCTTTCCTTAAACATAACCTGAAGAGGCAGCTTCTGAAACAAATACTATTTGGGCAACAAAAAAAGTTTTTAGGTTCTTGTTTTAAAACTGTCTCATTCTCTGGGGCACCTGGGGGGATCAGTCGGTGAAGCATCCAACTTCAGCTCAGGTCGCAATCTCACAGTTTGTGAGCTCGAGCCCCGCATCAGGCTCTATGCTAACAGCTCAGAGCCTGGAGCCTGCTTCGGATTCCATGTCTCCCTCTCTCTCTGCCCCTCCCCTGCTCACACTCTGTCTCTCTCTATGTCTCAAAAATAAACATTGAAAAAAAACATTAAAACAATCTGTGTCTTGGAAAGGAAACCAGGTTGATGTGCCTTCAGTGTTCTCTGAATGTCTGAACAGCGTATTGTTCCCAAACACACCATCTTTTTATGGGGTGGGGGTCTTGTTCTTGGGGTTTCATGGAATGATCTCTTTGCAAGGTATAAGAGTGAGGGAGAAAGCTGGAAACTGGAAGCAACAGACTTAAGGCAGGTACCATCAAATTGTTCTGAGTGAGAGAACAGTGCAGCAGTGGGCCCAGGAAGCGGTCCCTCCACAGATCCCTGGGGTCAGGAGGCGGTCCCTCCATGGATCCCTGGTTCTGACACAGGAGAAGAACTCTTATCTGGGCAGAAAGGTCCAGGAACAGGGTTGGAGAGACAGGTTCCCTCAGCAGTCCCCAGTGCCAGGGGCCCACACAGGCCTGCAGGGAGCAGGAACAGGAGATAATGGCTGATACTATTGAGTGCCTACTGTATACCAAATACTACCCACACATTTGCAATAGGGAAATGGATAAAAACCATGCAGAATTCAGACCCAGACCCTGTTGCCTACTGGCCATTGATTTACCAAACCAGCAAGAGGGAAGGACGCAGAAGTAGTCATCACACGGCAATGAGATGTGCTCAGAGGCGTGACTTAAATATTGCCAGGGAGCTGAACTGTTATCAAGGAGGTCCCGGTTGACAACCACAAGAGTGTGGAGTACCGGTGGATCCCAGCATGGCCCCCAGCGGACCCCAACATCACCACCACCCCCCCTACCATGGGCCCCGGCATTGCCCTTCTGGGGACCCTGGGATAGCTCCCTCGGTGGACCCCAGCATCACCCCAAACAGGGAGAAGTGCAAACTTTGGGTTTAGGATTGAAAGCCTGGCACGTCTGACCTTCATTTTCCAAGGACTGTTTCCTTTCCATCTACCATAAAGGACCACGTAACTAGCTCTCTGTTCTTTTCCCAAAGCCATTTAGTTTACCAGCATGAATTTTTAAGGTTGGAAAAATTACCTGAAATGTTAAAAGTGCAGTGTCTCTTTTCAGACAACTTCCTGCTGACTTAAAAATATCTACAAAGGAGAAGGCTCATACTAATTATGGCTCCCAGTGTGCTGAATACCCAAAATGAACAGGAAGAGGCATCTTTCTTTAATTGCATGAAGCAGCAACACGGAGGCTCTTTTTGTGACTGAGGACAACAATTAGATACTTTGGTGGCACCAGTGAATAGTACAGGCCCTCCTGATTTTCGTCCAAGTGCCATACACTGTCCTTCCAAGAATGTAGACGCATGTGGCAATATTTTCTTCCTAAGCTAGCAAAATAAGGAATGCCCATGAAAAGTTTAAATTTTTGCTTTCTGAAGAGACATTTGAGCATGCATTCGTGTTTAAAACTTTTTTAAAAATTCTTTTTAAAATTGTTTTTAAAGTTTATTTATTTTGACAGACACACACACACACACACACACACACACACACAGGTAAGGCAGAGAGAGAGAGAGAGAGAGAGAGAGAGAGAGAGAGAGAGAGAGAGAGAATCCCAAGCAGGCTTTGCACTGCCAGTGTAGAGCCTAATGCGGGGCTGGAACCCACAAACCGTGAGATCGTGACCTGAGCTGAAACCAAGGATAGGATGTTTAACTGACGGAGCCACCCAGCCACCACAGTTTAAATCTTTTTATTTATTTTTTATTATCATTGCAAACATGTAGATGCCTGATCCTTTGTAGATGAGACTTTGCGGCAGCCCATCTCCAGACTTTAGTGGTGGGTTCTGAGTTCAGTTTAATTTTTAATGTTTTATCTTAATAATGCTGCTCCCAGAGTTTCCTTGTAGAATACTGTACTATTTTCCTACTGTTGCTGTAATAGCTTACCACACATTTTAGTTGTAGACAACACAAGTTCAGGATCTTGCAGTGCAGTTGGGCTAAACCTGAGGTGT
The DNA here is from genome assembly GCF_024362965.1 of Panthera pardus. NCBI lineage: Eukaryota > Metazoa > Chordata > Mammalia > Carnivora > Felidae > Panthera > Panthera pardus. The sequence continues at coordinate 123,423,180 of NW_026526843.1, forward strand.
TGGCAAGGATGTGATCCCCCTGGAGACTTAGGGGAAAATCTAATTTCTTATTTCTTCAACTCCTAGAGCCTACTTGAGTCCCAGCATCCCATGGCTTATGGGTCCCCTTCCAACACTCAACCTCTGGTCCTGCTGTCACGTCTTCTCCTCTGATTCCTGCCCTTCTGCCTCCCTCTTGTGAGGACCTTGTGATGGCACCAGACCCACCTGGGTAGACCAGGATGTTCGCCCCATCTCAAGGTCCTTAACTTAATCACACCTGCAAAGTCCCTTTGGACATGTAAGGTGACATATTGACAGATTCTGGGGATTAGGACGTGGATATATTAGGGGCCATTACTCTATCTACCCCAGCTGAAAACACACATCATAGTCTATGCATTTTTTATATATATATATATATATATATATATATATATATATATATATACACACACACACACTATCTATATAACAATGTATGGCTTTTATGTGTGAGAAAATAGATGGTTCACAATTTTTGAAATTATACTAATACGTTTATATTAGTCTGCTCAGACTGCCATAACAAAATACCTCAGACTGCATTGCTTAAACAACAAATTTATTTCCTCACAATTCTGGGTAGTGGAAAATCCAAGATGGAGATCTGGCATGGTTTCTTTCTGGGTTGCAGATAGCCAGAAATGTCCTCACACGGTCAGGGAGAGACTATTGTCTCTTGCTCTTCTTACAATGACACCAGTGCCATCAGATTAAGAGCCCACCCATGTGACCTCACTTAACCTTTATCACCTCCTCACAGGCCCTGTCTCCAAATACAGTCTCACTGGGGATCAGGCTTCCACATATGAATTTGGGGGGCGCCCCAATTTAGTCCATAGTGGTACTTATATCCACTTAGGTTGGTGCATACAGAAGTAACTTAACCAAAAAGCTGGAAAAGAATAGATTTGGAAACTGCAAAGCTTAGGAAAGAAATTAATCTATAGATATGTAGAATTGGAAAAATCTCCACATGAGGAGTGCAGAGGCCACATCTACTGGATCTTTCACCCCACCACTGGTTGTGTGAACCACTGGCTGCAAAGTAACTGTGTAGTGTCTGAACATATTTTGTTTTGGAATATAGAGGTCGTAGCCCCTGTTCTCCCTTCCATAAAGAGCCATTTCTGGGAGAAAGGAAGGGAGCTCTCTTGTCCATAACTCTGAGGTGCTCTTTGAGCATCTGTGGTTTTTGCACATGGTTTCCATGCCATCCATGGTAGGAGTTAATGGTTAATCAGAAGGTGAAAAGAAAACCAGACTGAAGTTCAGAAATAATTGATAGAAATTTAAGTTTATTGGGTTAACTATTTCCCAATACTTGGGTACTTATATGCTGGTATTTCTCACTGTGCTTAAATCCAGCAAATGTAGTATTTTGGTAAATTTTATCCTAGTATCGTAAAGAAAAAGAATTAAAACAAAGGAGAAAGTACATGATCATTTGAATCTGGTGCCAATGTCCAGGTACAGCATTTGGAATTCAGATGCCCCATGGCCACCACTGTCACTCACCCAGTGGCAGCTTTCGAAATAGCTGGAAAACAGTTCTAGGCAAATAACCAGTTTCTTGAAGGATGGCCTTTGCAATTCTAAACTTATACAAGCTAATGTCACAGAACATATTTGATTAAAAGTTGGCTGTGTGAATTCTTCTCAACCATTTTACTACGAGTGATGGTTTTAGAAATGTGTATACACATTGTCTTACAAAATGCAGATGTAGATGAGAAGAGAACCTTAAAATGTCATTACGATCTTCGTGAGGAAGGAGCATGATATCCTGTGACAGAGAGCAAGCCTGAGCTCTCTTTCTTTATGGTCCACCATTCCAATAGCTTAGCCTTCTCCACTGTGTGTCAAAACATTTGGCTTTAAATCAGCTTAATCCAAGTAACATTATACTCGTTCAGCAGGCTGGCTTGTCAGCTGGCAGTTTGCTCTATGAGGAACATTTTGGAAATATGATAAAGCCTAGAACTTCCCTAAGTCTCTTGAACGTAATCAGGGTCACTAATAGGCTATGTCAGCAAGAGCATAATCTTGGAACCATAATGGAAACGCTGGTTTCCTCTCCCAAAGAATTCTGTAGAAAAATCTTACAAGAGATTCAAGGTTATGTTGCACATATTTCGTGAGGGCTATGTCAAACCTTGATCTCTTGTCTCTTCTCCAACATCTCACTTATTCTCATTGCTTCAAACATCTAAGGCCAGTCCCCACTAATTTGAGGAGTAAAGGGAAACAAGCCTTACTAATTTTAGTGATATGCCAATAAACTGGCTACCACACTGCTATGGGAAAAAGGAAATAATGAATCTCACTAGCAAAACCGTCCAGTAAACTTCATGGGACACACTATTTATTTCAAGTGAAATATAGCTCTTATACAAAGTATCTGGTAATATTGCCAATCTGCTTTATTTTAGGGGAGAAAAATTACATAAGGTGACATTTATCAGGTTTTTAATAATACAATGCTGTAATTCAAATCTCTTATAAACATCACAGAGCAGTAACAATTTATGGCCCGGTTAAATAGGTATTGTCTTGCAAATTACGGATACCTTTTGCCCTTGGACATACACCGCCCTATGGAAATGCCTTGATTTCTGCGTCTGCCAGCCATAATTCAGTGATTAGATTCCAAGATGCCGTCTACATATTGTAAAATAGAGTGGTGGGGAGGGTATTGGAAGGTACAGTACTTTGTTTGGCTAAAACACGGAAATGTATAGAGACGATAATAAGCAATGGAGATGGTAGCCTTGAGCGAAAGCTTGCTTTCCCCTAAGTGTTCTTGAGTTCTCAGCCATCTCTGGAAGCGTCGTCCCTCTGACACTCACAGGCCAGTGAGGACCACTGCATTGGGGTTTGCGCCGTGGTGTTAAGCCATGAATGGGCCGTCACCACTCACTGCACTGAGGGGAGACGGTGGCTCCACTTCCATGAGCTGAAGTATGCTTCCTCTCAACTCCTTACTGACTCAGGATGAAGTCAAAGTGTGGCACTCTTCCGTTCAAAGCCCACCAGTGACTTCCTGTGTCTCCCAGGACCAAAGTCCAGTCTGCAATGGCCAGTGGGGCTCCAGGTGATGGGCCAATGCCCTACCCCTCACCGTCCCCAACCTCACCTGTGAGGACATGTGTCCTTGTTCACTCAGGCAGCTGTGTGCTCTCTCTTACTGCTTTGTGAACAACCTGAGCTTCCTCCTGCCTCTGAGACTTTCCTCAGGTCCTTCTGCCCAGAGCACCCTCTCCAGACACCTGCTTGACTTGCTCCTTAACTTCCCTGGGCTCTGGTCTCAAACGTTGTCGTATCAGAAGGGACTTCTCTGACTACACTCTGCAAAACAGACCACTCTCTTCTCTGCTAAGCTGCCTGTCCCTAGATACTCCTTAATGACTGTCCTCAGCTCTTCTCACCATGTGTGTGTGTGTGTGCGCGCACTTGGGAGAGCACATGGCAAGAATTTCGTTCTCTGCTGCAAGCCCCCGGGCTTAGAGCAGGGCCACTCAGGACACGGTGCCCAATCACTGTTTTTGAGTGAATGAGTACACAATTGGGTTCATACATAGATGAGAACTGGGAGGTTCTAAGAATCAGAATAAACAAGGGCGTCTATCCTCAGGAAAACAATGCATCCTTGATGAATATGATGCAGTGGCTGACTTTATGTGACCTAAGACCCGCAGGAATTCGTAGGATATGTGCCATTCCCTGACGTCATGCATGGTACAGTAAATAATATTTTAAATACATACATATATAGCTAACTTGCATTAATGAAAGATTAAGGTGTGGGATTTAAAACATGGAAGCCAGCCTGAAAAAAACAACTTGCATTGGTGGTCATAACATATACATACATGTATGTGTACGTATACATATACTTATATACACATATATACATATCGTTTACATACATGTACACACATATGCATATGTAATGTGCGTGTGTGTATCTGATATATATATATATATATATATATATATCAGATACACACACACATACATACCCTGTTATGGGCTTCATTGTATCCCCCTAAAATTTATATGTTGACGTCCTATCCTCTAGTATTTCAGAATGTGGTTGCTTTTGGAGATAGAGTAGATAGGGTCTTTAAGAGATCATTAAATTAAAATGAAGTCATTAGGGTGGCCCATATGACTAGCATCCTGATAAGAGATTGGGGCACATAGAAAGACACCAGAAATATGTGCCCAGCCACAGTCCATCTGAGGACATGGCAAGAAAACTTGCCCCCAGCCCAACATACGGAAGTAACTAACATGGCTCACATTTGTGGAATGCTCACTCTGTGTTGGACGCTGTGCCACAGACTGGCCGTGCGTTACACCATCCTATTCCCAGGATGCCTCTGTGAGGTTGGCATTGTCACTGTCCTCCTTCATAGGAGGAACCAGATTGAGGTCCGGCCAAGTTCCCAGAGATGATGAGTGGAAGACCTAGGAAGGGAGCCAGCCTCACTTTAATTCTGTCACCTTCTGGGGCACCTGCGTGGCTTACTCGGTTAAGCATTCAACTTTGGCTCAGATCATGATCTCACGGTTTGTGGGTTCTAGCCCTGCATCGGGCTCGGTGCCAACAGCTCAGAGCCTGGAGCCTGCTTCAGATTCTGTGTCTCCCTCTCTCTCTGCCCCTCCCCACTCATGCTCTCTCTGTCTCAAAAATAAACATTTAAAACAATTTTAAGAAAACATTCTGAGATGATGTTTCTCTGTGGCAAGAGCTTTATGGAACATAGTTTCTCAAAATCGTTTGGACCCCAAAACTACCGACCCAGTGGGAATTTCCCAATGATGCAATTGCATTTTACATTATTACTTACATGCTTTAAAATTAGTTAAATTTGAATCACTTTGACATGTGAGCCTTTAGATCACCCGGTGAAGTTTTTCATAAATGTCTTTATGTGCCAAAGAGGTATATAAAGAAAGGTATATAAAGTGAATATTGGCCTATTTGAAACTTATTACAGCTATTATGAATTTATTCCAGTCAAACGTGATCATCCTTGCAAATTCAGCACACGATCTCATGTGTATTAGGAAAGGAACACTTTCTTTCCAGGGGTAACTCTAAGATATATTAGAAATGAAACGAGGGCTCTGAATGATCAGGTACAATAGAATTCTTTTGGGTAACGTTTCTTTTGAAATACCAATATATAATACGATCAGAGCAATACTTTATAAAAGAAGACAGTTTCATTGTTATGCATCTAATCATTGCAATGCCTCTTAATAGTCTCAGAGCCCCCTTTTTTCTCAATAAAATGAAGAAAATGTATTTCCTCTCCATTGTTTTGCTGAAATGCATAGTAAATGAAAATATTAAAATTTTTTTAATCTTTATTTATTTTTGAGAGAGAGAGAGAGAGACAGAGTGAGAGCAGGGGAGGAACAGAGAGAGAGGGAGATGCGGAATCCAAAGCAGGCTCCAGGCTCCGAGCCATCAGTACAGAGCCTGATCCGGGGCTCGGACCCACGAGCCGTGAGATCATGACCTGAGCCAAAGTCAGACGCTTAACTGACTGAGCCACCCAGGTGCCCCTAGGTATATGAAAATATTTATGTGAATGGAATTCTAGGGAAAAATGAACGAGAAATTGATTTTTGTCTCCTTTTTTAAAAAACTTAAAAAAAATTTTTTTTGAGAGCGAGTTGGGGAGGGCAGAGAGAGAGGGAGACACAGAATCTGAAGCAGGCTCCAGGCTCTGAGCTGTCAGCACAGAGCCCAGTGCAGGGCTTGAACTCACTAGCTGTGAGATCATGACCTTAGCCCAAGTCGGACGCTGAACCAACGAGCCACCCAGGAGCCCTAGTTTTTGTCCCCTTTCTTAGAAAAAAAAGACTTTACAATCATTTTTGTCTTAAAATAGAACATTTTACCACATTATAGGTAAAGGGGAAAAACAAGGTCTTAAAAAAATGATCGAGTTTAACACATAATACACATAAACTGGACAAATCTTTAAGTGTGAAATTCAGTTAATATTTTATGGATGAATATACCTATGTTACTATCACTCTGTTCAAAATATAAATATTCGCAGGACCCCAGCAGATTCCCTTGTTCTCTTTCTCAGTCAGCATCATCTTCTTACGCAGAGGAACCACGGGGTTCACATCCATTGTCATCACAGATGAGTTTTGCCTTCCGTAACCTGTAGATAAATAGTCATGCTGCACACACTCTTTTTCTGGCTTTCTTTTACTCATCATTATGTCTCTGAGATTCATTCATGTTGTTCCATGCAGTAGTTCATTCTATTTTTATTATTACTTGGTAATGTTTGTTATAAAAATGTACACCACTTGTTCTTATCCACTGTATTGTTGATGATTATTTGGGTCGTTCCAATAAAGATGTGATGAACCCTCTCCTGCCTTTGTTGGACTTACGTACTCAGCTGTCGAAGCTGAATACCCAGGAAGGGGATTGCTGCCCGTGGGATGGGTACATGTTTGCCTTGAGCTCACACCGCCAAACTCTTCCCTGAAGTGACTGTGCCAGTGCCCGCACCCTCCAGGCGGATGCTCAGATTCCGTCCCTTCCTAGCCAGGTAGAGACTTGAAGTTATCAGTCTTGTTTCTGCAGTTTCCTCCATTCTAGAAGCTGGGCGGTGGCATGCATTCTGGCTTTCGTTTGAGTTTTCCTGCTGAGTAATGATGTTGAATAATTGTTCAGAAGCCTGTTGACCATCTAGAAATCCTCATGTGGAAAGTGTCCGCTCAGGTCTTTTGAAAATGCTTATTAATTCAATTGTCTTTTTTTGGGATGGTTTGTAAGAGTAGGACCTTATATATTATGGATATTGGGGTTTTGTGTGTGTGTGTGTGTGTGTGTGTGTGCATTTTGAGACTACGATGTCTTTCTGTGTTATCCATTAAGTTTTCTATTGATGTCTGCTGATGAACAAAAGTATTTCATTCTAAGGAAAAACAATTTAGTAGGTTTTTTTTCCCTTTGTGCCTACTGATTTTTGTGTCCTATTTAAAAACTGTTGTATACCACCCCAAGTTCATAAGCATATTCTCCTGGTTTTTTTCTATAAGTTGTGCTATTTACATTTTACAGATAGTCTATAATCTATTTTAGATCCACTTAGAGGAACAATTCTTCTTTTAAATTATTCATATCTAATTGAACCAAAATGACTTACTTAATTGGCAGTCCCCAGTGAATTGGTGTAACACCTTCCCATAAGTAAGCTGACCGTGTCAGTGGGTCATCCTACAGCTTCTACACTGTGTTTCACAGATTCTTTTGTCTAATCCTATGCTACTTTCTTTTTTCTTTAATGTGTTTTACAAATGTGCTACTGTCTTGATTACTGTAGCTTCATTGTATGTCTTGATATCTGGTAACTTAAACCTTTGACATTTGAGCTTTTTAAGGAAAACCTTGGCTAATCTAGGCCCTTTGACTTCCCATGTAAATTTGAGATCTCAAATTCTCAATCGCCGCAAAAAACCTGGTGATATATTGGTAAGGATTACATTGAACCTATAAATCAAGCTGGGGGAGAATGGGTACCTTAAAAATAATCGTGCCCTCCAATCTATAGACATGATATGTTTTTCTACTTAGGTCTTCTTTAAATTCTCTCAGCATTTTTTGTTGTTTCCTGTGTAAACGATATCATATAATTAGATTTATTCCCTGTCATTAGGTAGCTTTGATGTTGCTGTCAATTCTATGTGTTTATATATTTATTTTTTTCCTTACCTTCAGGTTTCAAATTCATTGTTATCTGTATCATTTTCAGGTTTTTCTAAATCATGAAAGAACTGTTTGACCTTTACCCTGGTGGGTCTTCTCATTACTCACACAAGTCTAACGACTCACCATTTTAGGATTAGTTATTGGGAAGCACGGCTCTTCTCAGAACATTTTCTTACCAAATGTCCATAGCGTTCTAATATTTGTAATTGTCTGTGCTCTTTTTTTTTTTCCATCTTTATCTCTGTTCTTCCTCTCTATGACTTTAGACGCTAAACGGACCATCCACCGTCACAGAGCCTGGATGTGCCCTTGGTTCATGGTGATTTTGCTTATGGAATCTCTCTCCATACTTGTTTCTTTAATATCCACTCCTTAGGAAATGTTTAGATCACAACTTGGTTTTCGTTAAAAATATTTTATGAACACTCAATCAAATATAATCAAGTGCTTCTTTGAAATCACACAATACTTTTCCAAGTCACACAGTAATAACATTTTTCATTACGTTGCATAGACTACCCACGTGAGGAGATATGTTCCCCCAAACTTCTAACATCGTTCAATCCATCCTTATATCCCTAATAAATAGTGTTCAGCCCAGTATTTGGCTCACAGCTGATACTTAATAAATATATGTTGACTTAAATTTAATTTTAATAAATGCAAGTAGGAAACCATAATGTACTGTGCTACCTTTTTTGTTTGAGTTTTATCAGCTGTGGAATCCTAAAAAAAACCTTTTGAAGTGCTAAAACAAAAAATAGGCCAAGCTTCATTCTGCTCTGCTTGAGTATCATTAAAGAATTCTGAACCTTCAGCTTTTTTAAAGCACATAATTTATGTGCATTATAAAACCACCTTTTGTTTTCACAAGTCAACATTCTTAATGCAGTCTGTCAAAGTGCATTCTCGCTGAATTGCTTTGATGAACACGCCAGCCCGGGCAGTTTCTTTTAAGGGGAAGAGAAGAAAGGGGAAAAAAAAAATACTTTTGCAGCAGCAGCAAAAAAAAAAAAAAAGAGAGAGAGAGAGAGAGAAAAAGAGAAAGTAAACAGAACAGGTCTAGACTTTGCTGCATATTTATATATCCCAGGTTGCAAATAATTTGGCTGAACATTCTCAGGAGCCAGGATTCTGCCTCAAAATTTGTAATACAGAAGCTCTGGTTTTGTTTTATAGCAGATACGTCGTGCTATTTCCCCTGCCCCATGTCCTCACTCATTAGCGGGTCCCAGGCATGCATAGACTTGATATAACTGTAAATGTACCGCTAGGAAGGCAGTCCTCAGCCTGACCAACCTGAGCTCCAGCAGTTGGAGGCACTATGCAAGGCTCTTTTCCCTATGGACTCCCACCATGAGCTCCCACCTGTGACACCTCAAGCACTAAGTCTTGGGTACTTTCGAAATGACTTTTATGTATACAAGATTATACAGAAACTAGTAAAACTTTCCACATATATTTCCTAGAATATTTAAAACAAAATTCTTAGTCTCCCTCCCCAACTTGACATATGGGTGGTGTTTTCTGTAAAAATGTTGGAAAATAGAGGAGCGCCTGGGTGGCTCAGTCGGTTGAGCGTCCGACTTTGGCTCAGGTCATGATCTCGCTGTCCGTGGGTTTGAGCCCCACGTTGGGCTCTGTGCTCAGAGCCTGGAGCCTGTTTCAGATTCTGTATCTCCCTTTCCCTCTCTGCTCCTCCCCCACTCATGCTCTGTCTCTCTCTGTCTCTCCCTCTGTAAAAATAAATAAACATTAAAAAAATTTTTTTTTAAAAATGTTGGAAAATAGAGTTGCCAAGAAGTGCATTTGCTGTCTTAACTGGAGCTCTTGACGAACTAAGCCTTACCCTAAAACATACGGATTCAAACAAATAAAAAATGTCTCATTATGTATCCTTAAAGGCATGCCTGTGCCTGTGTGGCTGGGTGGGTGGGTGGGTGGGGGCACATATTCACTCTTACACACACGTACGCACATTTAGAGAGAAAGCCTTTTGCATGACTTCGATACCTGCCAACTCTAGAAAGCCTGGCACTTCATTCACTTGGTCCAATCTCTCTACAAAATGTGGTCAGGTTTGGAGGAAAATCCTCTTTCTGGAGTTTCCATATTGTGGTTGAGTCCTAACTGCTCTGTCCTTAGACAGAAAGATGAAAACGTTTCTGAGAGAAAGCTCCCACGATCTTACGTAACACAATGTCAACTCAAGAAAAATCACCAGTGAATATTTTATTGTATGTACACAATTACTTACCGTGATCTTTCTCTACTTTGTACTTGGATGTCATTGTCAATCTGACAGTTTTGTTTGCTGCATTTCACCAGGGTAAAAAATGCCCTTCTGGGAAGGCAGCTGTCAGAATGTCCTTGCTCTGGGTCTGAACGACATTGCTCAGGATTTCTTTCAAAAGCTTCGGAGGTAACAGCAGATTGATGCCCTCGATTTGCTACCTGTCAAAAGGAAACATGGCAGGGAAAGACTAATAACTTGAGGCAGAGGCTGGTGGATGGAACAGGAGGCCATGGTCTATTAGGGCGGTTCTGGAAACCCCACAGGTGGCGAACCACACAGGCTCATCCTTTCCATGGGGATGCTTTGATGCCTTCTGAATCGTCTCTAATGCCTCCTCTGCATCTCCAGAAGAAGAAATTCACACACTTCCTTTTTGAGAGGCAACACTTTCCAGAACACTGGGGGGTGAAGTGAGAAGTAGAAAGAGACGGTCTGACTTTCAAGACTCACACAGGTCGGTCGAACCTGGTGTCTTGTGTCACCTCCTAGGGCTTCTCCCCATGAGGGGGCTGTTAATCAGCCTTGTCAAGTCTCTGGAGCATGATCATCTGCTTCCAAGTGCTCACATGATCGAGACCACACCCTAGCCCATGGATTCCCTGCCACACAGACAAAGAGCCTCCTCTTTGAATGCCAGGTCACCCCCATACCATGATGATGCCAGTCTCATTTCAGGCCATAAGAGCACTTCCCAGCTATGCCCTCATTTGACAACCCCACCCTCTTTACAAAGCTGCTCTATGAATATTTCCAGGCTAACCCCTTCTCTGGAGGCAGAGAAGCTCAAAAGGTAAGATTCAGTCTGACACAGTAAATTGTTGAGTCACAGCTCTGGAATGTGGAATGTTTTCTTTCAGGGGGATGTTCCTCTTCTCAATCTGAATATAAAATACATGGTGATTACAGGTGTTCAGTTATCAAGTATTTAATGCTCTCAATCCAGCCGTGTGTGTTCCAGTGTGAACAGTTATTCCCAAACGTGAACACTTGAGAAAGTTGTGTAGGAGCATAAAGATGTGGACTGCACCATACGTAGTGGTTTATGTCTGAGTGACCCATACCTCTGCACTTTGGAAAGCCTTCCGATGGCACGCCTAGATCCCTAAGGACAGGAGCCCCACCTGTGTTGTTTAGCATTGTACTTACAGAATCCGTTTTTGGAAATGAGCATTTCACTCAACTATTTGGTAGACACTCACTCATTGAGTGAATGAATAGATGTGAATAAGTAGACGAGGAAGCTGTGGTATGATGAAATCAATCTGTGGGGGCCAGAAGCAAAGGAACCCCACTGCACTGTGTCATGGGAGGCATTTCTTCTGGGGAAAAGGGGGTTTCCTGTTGCCAACTGGCCCTGAGAGATGCAGACCCAGGGACAGAAATCAGAAGCGAGAGAAGAGACGTTTGACTCAGTTGAGTCCACTGAGCCTTGGTCTGAGTGATGTTAATCATCTCAGCAGTTGAGTGGGGATTGGGGCGGGGGGGATTCCTATCTCTTTTTTGCTTCATGGTAAATTCAGTCCTGGGCACAGAGGGATATTCCAAAGGTGTTCCTGGAGTTGACATTGGCTGTTCTTGACAGTGAACTGGCTTCCAGTTGCTATTCTGATGAATGAAGATCTTCAGGTCTCCAAAGTACAGAGAAGTGAGGCTTACACACTGTGTGTTTCTTGCCGCACGCCCCCAAGCCCCATACATGACTAAAATCTGTCTGTTCTCGGGTCATTTCCAGCTTGTTATGTAAAGCCCATCTGGTCATCCGAGGTCCATGATTCTTGCTTCTATGCAGGCCCCTGAAGGACAAGGGTTATGGTTTATTCTCTACAGTTCACAGATAGACCTTGTCCTACCCTGTACTCATGTGCATTCATTTTGTCTTTCTTACTTAGGTTTTGCAGTGTGCTTGCAAGGAGCCGCTTATTCAAGCAGACCAAGAAAACGTGAGACTTTCTACACGTGTGTTCACTTCACAACCAACATGTCAATGCCCGGATGGGTAGGTCCCTGTTACTCATTTGTGAGCAACCGTGTGTGTTACTGGGGCACAACCTGACGTAGACTTGACCAGTCGTCTGAATGGAGATTGGACGTCTCAGTTCTCAGGAACTTCTCATGGTAACACTGACTCTGGATCTAGTCCTCCCCTGGAGCTTGGTCACCCTTCCTCCAGCTAGACTGGGAGGGAAGTCAGGAATGCTGTGGTTCCAGCCAGTGAAGGAATCTGTGGGCCGTCTTCCACTCCCACAGGCCTGCTAGGAGTTCGGGCCATGTCTACTTTATTTGACATCACGGTCAAGTGGGGCTAATATTTATCTTCTTCAAGTTATGCTCTTTACATGCTTCACATACTCGCATGTAATTGGGATTTGCCACATGGTTTAAGTTCCTGGGATTCCTGCACAAGCTTCAAGTACAGCAAAGGAGGGTTTGAAGAGAATGAACTTGAGGGCTTTGCAGATGGAAATGCAGCTTGGAAACATTTCAAAGGCACAGCTAATAAATATAATGTGTGTGTATTATCACTAACATATAATATAGATAACATACCATATAGCTCACATATGATATATGTAATCATTATATACAATTGCACATTATATAATATATATTATATAGTAGCAACATGGCTAAGGTGATCTGGAAGCTTCTATGTGTTCCCTTTTACATCCATTTGCTGGGGATTTGGTTTATAGATTCTGACTCAGTTAAATTCCAGGGGTCTCAGATCCTGAAAATTAAAAGGATTGAATGAGATTAATTTTGCTCTAGGTTTATAGATTCATGTTTTATTTGTGTTTTTTTTTTTAACTTTTTTAATGTTTATTTATTTTTGAGAGAGAGAAAGAGTGTATGGCAGGGGCAGAGAGACACGGAGACACAGAATCTGAAACAGGCTCCAGGCTCCCAGCTGTCAGCACAGAACCCGAAGCGGGGCTCAAACCCACAAACTGCGAGACCATGACCTGAGCCAAAATCGGACATTTAACTGGTTAAGCCACCCAGGCACCCCCGTGATTTATTTGCAAACACTGAAAAACCCTAAAGCTTATCTGGTTTGGTATATAGAGCATTCATTCTTATCAGATAATAACAACTCCCCTTCTAAGCCCCATGGTTTCAGGAAATACGCGGAATTTTTCTCTTCTCAGAGAATATTTGAGAACAGCATGTGACCTTAGCAAATCCAACATGGCCAGCATTTGACTCTGCTATAATACTAAAACCTACTAAATACTAAAACATTATTTTAATTATTCCATGTAAAAATATCTTTTTTCCAGCATTTAGATGTAAGCAGTACTATCATGCAAAGTAAACACAGGTTCACAAGCATTACCTTATCTTGCATATTTTGCCACCTCAAAAGATGATTGATGGAAGGTTAGCTGTGGGCTTGAGTAAATATTCATGATAGACAATATAATATTTGGCAGGCTTGTGCCAAATGCCCCAAATTGTTTTAGTTACTAATAAAACAAACACTAAACACTTATATATTTGACCCACGGAAAGATTTCTGTATTACACTTGGCCAAATGAATTGCCCGCAAGTGTCAGAGGATTCCGTGGGATCCTGGATGCCGTGATTTCATCTGAATGTGGTTTTGTTTGTTACTGGAACATATTACAGTCAAGGGGCGCCTGGCTGGCTCAGTCAGTAGAGCGTGCAACTCTTGATCTCAGGGTTGTGAGTTTGAGCCCCAAGTTGGATGTAGAGATTACTAAAAAAATAAATAAACTTCAATGAAATAAAATATTACAGTCAAGAGCCAAGTGTACAAAAAACAAGATTTGGACAGCGTTTGTCTTCTTCTTTAAATAATATTAGACACCAAATATATAAGTAGATTATGTAGACAAATATATATGATTTTCTTTATATAGGCATTACGTATTACACAGTATATGTTTGTATAATATATGATAACTTATAATCAAGATCTTATAGAATGGTGATATATAATCTCATCTATATGTACAGTTTTATTTCTGGTGACCAGCGAAATAGATGAAAGGAAGAACGGTGATTATCAGAAGGCAAGCCAGTGATTGTTAAAAGCCAGCTGTGTTTGTGTGTCCACCACCGTGCTGAAAGATCGGTAAGGCCCATGTTTGTAACTGCCATCAGCACATCTGCAAAGGTCACATTGTCTGTAATTCTGAATTTCTTACTGCAGCCTTAATTCTCAGATTCTCGGCCACGTCCCTTGCATTGAACACAATGAAACGTTTTAGAGAGTGTGGGCGAGCCTGTCCTATCCTCTCTTTGAATACGAGTTAACGAGGAATAAAAAGAAGGAAGATTAATACAAGCCAGGTTCTCGTGACTGCAAGCCAGTGTCGGGACTTTGTATAAACCCAGAGAAAGAAGCTTTCTGGCAGTAATTGTGAAAATTCTGACCTTTCAACGTGAATATCCAAAAAAGTAAATGCAAGCTTCAAAGACTTGAATCAGGTCAGTCCCTAGAAGGGCTGAAATGGCCGTTGACCATGGAGAACCGATTTTCCAGTTCTTTTAAAGACTGGGGCTTGACATTACTAGTTGAAATTTTAAATTATTGTTCCGGAAGATAGTTGTAAAGAATTGCCTTGGTGATTTGTTTTATATAGATAGGTAGGTAGGTAGGTAGATAGATAGATAGAGATATAGTCATCTCGCCTTAAAATCAGAGAATGTTGTCAGTGAGAAGAAACTTTTTTAGATAGAGTAGTTTGACTAACAACTGAGATAGGAATGAATAATCTTCCATCAGTGTTTTCATTTTCTCCCTAAGCCCCACAATACTCTGCATTTTAGGACATTACCCCTTGTACTCTGCATATATCTCTGCATGCGCTAATCTGAATGATAGTATTATGTTCCTGTGTTAGTCTGTCCGGGCAGCTACTACAGAATCCCACAGACTAGGGGAGGGGTCCTAAATAGCACACATTTATTTCTGACGGTTCTGGAGGCTGGACGTCCCAGATCACGGGCCCAGTACATTCAGTACTGGGTGAAGACCCGCTTCCTGGTTCAAGGACGTCTGTCTTCTCACTGCGCCCTCACGGAGGAGGGTATGAGGGAGATCTCTGGGGACTCTTTGAGAAAGGCACTAATCCCACTGATGAGGGTGCCACCCTCGTGACCTAACCACCTCCCAGACGACCCCGTCTCTAACACTAGAGCTTAGGATCTCAAAATATGAATGAAGAATGGACCAGGGGCCACAATGGTTATATATGGAGTGTAGAAAACATGTTCCCATATGTTCTCATGTTACCATCGTGATAGGCGTAGATAGGCCGTGAGACGGGCAGCACGGAGGCTCAGTAGAAACACAGTATTACACACTGGGGAGGTGAGACTCAGTCCGAGTGATGTTAATCATCCCACAAGGTACAGTCCGGTAGACTTTCAATGCCAGGACAAAATCAGCAGTCTGAGACAAAAGGTATTTTCTCCTTCCCTTTAGGTGTTTCAAATTATAAGTCACACAGGAAGATGTTCATCAAAAGAAAGTTATATGAACACCCATTCGTGAGAAGCTAAATGTTGAGGATCATTTGCTCTTGAAAGTAACAGGTACCTAGGTAGCCATACAGAAAGGAATTTAAAAAACATGTGCGGTCGATTGGGAAAATGTTGTTTATATTTTTCCTCAGCATGAAAACGATACAGCTGTTTTAAACAGTGAGTATTCATTAATTCACTTTTCACTTATTTTGTAATGTGTATTTGCTAAGCAACTACTATGTACCAAGGATTGGATTAAGCGTTGGGGATAAAAGAGTGAGCAAAACCAAACACCCAAACAGCCTGTTTTCTGCCTCATGGAATGTGTAGCCTCTTGGTGAAGACCGAGGTTAAGGAAATGATTTTTAAAATGTAAATTGTGTATCTATTACCTGGCAAGATGGAATAACTCGTGTGGCATGCATTTGGGAATCAGTGCAACATTTTTGATGGAAGTAACATTGAACTGAGATCAGAAGGAGGTGAGGGAAATTTTCTATGTCAAGACAAAGTCACCCAAGCCAGTTCCTGAAACACTCTTGGGGGAATGGCAGCTCTGTGGTTCTCTGCTACATGGTGGGCGTCACCCCAGGACTAAGATCTCAGTGGCCATCACATCACACTTTCTCTGCTCATCGTGTTAAGAGAAAACTTTAGGGGTACCTGAGTGGCTCAGTTGGTTAAGCGTTTGACTCTTGATTTTGGCTCAGGTCATGATCTCATGGTTTGTGAGCTCGAGCCCCGCACTGGGCTCTGTGCTGACAGTGCAGAGCCTGCTTGGGATTCTCTCTCTGTCCCTTTTTCTGCCTGTCCCTGGCTCACACTGTGTCTCAAAAATAAATAAACGGTTAAAAAAAAAAAAAAGAAAAAAACTTTAAAGTGGTTTATTAAATTGTAGTATCTTTGACTTAGGTTTGGGGAGTTTTCATTTGGTTCTCTTCCGTGTAGATGTAACTTACATACATGTGTTCATCATTTGATTGAAGTGGATTATTCTCTAATCAAAGTCAATTAACCAAAAAAAAATAGCTCTCATTTTATGTTATTTAACTCTATCCTATTAAAATAGCACCCGAAAACGTGTACCATGCAGGGGCAATCACAACTCACTATGACTTTGACCTCTGAGAACACATTTTAGAATACTGAAAAATGTGTCATGGCTGTTTTTCTCCCTGACAAGAACAAAGACAGATTTATCTAGAGATTTATTAGCAAAATATGCTTTTGTGGCAAAATCAGCAAGAGGCTAAGCTTTGAGACTTACAGAAAGCAGAACAAAACAGAATAAAAAATCTTTTAGTTAACCTATCATTCATGAGATAGAGCATTTATTTAATTAATTTATTTATTTATTAATATGAAATTTATAATCAAATTGATTTCCATACAGTATTCACCACTAGAGACTTTGGCATTGGTTGAAATCTTCGATGGCTAGCGTTCTTCAGGGGAGAAGTTTTAGGTCTACTTTAAAAATAAAAACAAATTGGAATTCCTAAAAACAAAATTTAAAACTCTGTTTTTGATCCAGGTAGCCAGAGAAATGGTAAGCTTAGTGGAATTTGAAAAGTGAAAAACAAACAAAATATCGGCATGTTAGTCTCTTACGTGCTTTTCAGCCACAAGGACTTGTCTAAGACCAGAGAATGAAGGTTAAGCAAGGTCCTAATATCCTCGGTTCTGGCCTCGCATTTTCAGTATCTGTAATGACTTTGTGCTCAGCTAGCATTGTATTGCCAACAAGCTCTAAAATGCTCCCGCATATGGCGTGGGCAAAACCAGGAAGGCAGACATCTCACTAGTATTTGTTCTTAGCGAGATTGCGTCTTTGTCCAAATGCGCTATAGCAGTGTCAGAAACATGGCAGACTTCGGTTGTTGTGTGGGTGCCAGAATTCTTCTAGATCAGATAGTGTTTGTTTTGAGTCCTGGAGCAAGTGTCCGTCTAGAGGACTGTTCCAGAAGGCCAGTTTGTGTTCCCTGAATCAGAAATAAAGGCAAGTCCAGTGACAGACCGAGGCAGAGGCACAGTGGACTAATGTGTCCTGGGTCCTGACCAGCTTTGCATCCCCTCCAGCTCCATCACGGCCGATGCCTGACCCGGTCCTGGTCCAACCACCTGATGCCTGGCCCGGTCCTGGTTATGGCTGCTGGTGTATTAGCACCCCAGCACTGCCCGCAGTTGGGATTTGGAATGGGTCTTGCTCGGGGTCCCCTGAGGGTCTGCGGTGATGCATCCAGCTGACTCCCTTTCCAGGACTCAGATGCCTGTCAGCCTCCCTGCTCAAAATGGGCAATCCGCTCTGAACGCATCAGTCATGGGGTGGAGAACAGCCCTGCCTCCCTCCATTCCCTGGACCATGTAGCTCTCACGTCCTTGCCCCATCGATTCCTTCATTCAGGAGAGTTCCCATAGGAACATATCATTAATACCCAGTAATACCCAATAACACCTAGAGTTTTCAAGCCGGGGAAGCCCAGATGCTTCCTCACATGGGTTTATAGGGGATGGCAGAATGAAATCAGTGACCAGCTCTCCCGGAGTCACGTTGTTTATGGCAGCACATTTCCTGGAACATTAGATCTGGAAAGGGATGTGTGGCCACAGGCCGTTCCTGGAGGCCTGGGATCTGCAGGAACCCTTTCCAGCACGGCCCTCACGGGCAGGGAGAAGCAGGACTGGCAGACGTGAGCTATGGCTGCGTCACCCAGACCCTCTGCCAGACCCGGGCGTGAAGGATGTTGAAAACTTCATTGAGTTGGTGTTGACACAGATTGAGGTCTAAGTTTGCTTCATTTTACATTGTCAAACCTCAAGTGTTTAAGTGCAGTCCTTCTATAACTTCACACCGGGTGAGTTATAACACAGAAATGTGTTGAAAATGCTCCAGGAGACCTCCTACATAGATGGTTACATTTGTGGCAGATTTTTTGTGCGGCTCCCTTTAAATCATGCATCTTAACAGATCTCGGGGCTCAGGTCTCCCTAACAGGGCTCCACATAGAGCAGAGATTAATTACTTCCAGGAGGCCTTTTTACCCAATCATTCCTGATGAGAGCAGGGGCATTTGAAATGCCGACTGTACAATTTATAGTTTGTGGTGAAATATTCATTTTGGTACCAGCCGTTCTGTTAGACATGTTCGCAATCCAGATAGCTCAGGAATGGCACCTAGCTGGGAGTTGTACGTGTGGTTTTATCACTCACTTTCTGGGGGAGGAAATATCATTGTCTTTTACTGCAAGAGCCCCTGGGGAGTGAGTCAGCTGTGGGTAAAGAAAAATTCACGGAGCCAAGAGTCTAGAATCAGAAAGGCATGATTTCTAGTGTTGCTGGTGCTGGCTTGCCCAATAACGTCTTGTACAATTTATGTTACCCTCCCAGAAGGCAAGGAGGACAGAAACCAAGCAGAGAAAACCCACTTTTATCACTTTTGCCTGTATAGGTTTCAAAGTTAAAAAAAAAAAACAACTCTAATTTATGAATGTTTGAAAATAGTTTAGTCTGTGGATTGGCCAGGATAAGGCATGGTGCTGTTTTCGTTGGAATAAGGAAGGGTGTGCATTGTCTGCATCCTGCTCTCAGAAGGCTCACGGTATATTGCAGAACATACAGAGTTTCTCCTCATACGTGCATGTTTGCTGACTGACTATAATCTATTTAGAACCCCCAAGTCAATACTCGTGATTCTGCTGTAGTCATCCATGAATGTGCAGAGCAGGAAAACTAGTCCATAGACACCCACGTTCCTAGCTAAGTCTGAACAAGTCACTGCTTTGCCCTTCCTCTTTTAACGCTTGTCCTCTAAACAGGTGTTCTTTATGTGTTCTAACGTTTTACTCATTTTTGTGCTTTTGCTTGGTGATTCCATAGCTTAAAATGACCCCCGAGCATGGTGCTGAAGCTGTCTATATAACATACACATATACATGTATATGTGTGTGCAGGTATGTGTATGTGTATATGTGTAGGTTATGCTGCTGGTAGTATGGGGCAATGTCATGGGAACACACACAGAATACCCACACCTGGGAAAGGAAGGGCGTGGTCAGGCCCCAGCATAAGTCTCCGTCGCATACAAACATAGCAGGGGAAGACGTCTGCTTTCTCTGGTGATCATGGCCCACCTCTCGTTTGACTTCCGCCTGCTGAGAGGTTACATGAACCATCACCACCGTCCGGTTACTGTAGGTCTGCTGAAGCTGAACAATAGAAAGGAGATTGGAAACTTGGATCCTGTGATGCCACAGATTTTACACAAATGTAGCACTGTTCTGGGGAAAGGGCTTAAATTTCCCTGTTTGGGCAGTATTTTATGTGCCACATCTGACAAAAATCATGTAAGTTTTATTTTTTTAATAGTCTTACAAGGAGCGAAACAAAATATCAGCTCATAGAAACCTGTTTTCTTCTTCCCATGTCCCCTTCATGTAATCAGTTATCTGACCAACAGCCAGAATGATCTTTTTAAAATGTAAATCAGGAGGAGGGAGGGATGAATAGGTGGAGGATGGTGAAATGACCCTCTGTGATGCTAGGATGATGAATACACACCATTGTACATTTTACATTTGTCTTTTACATTTTATCCACTACGCGTTTGTCTAAACTAAGAGGGAAACCTAATGGCAACTATGGATTCTGGGTGGTTGTAATGTGTCATTGTAGGTTCATCAACCGTAACACTCTGGTGGGGATGTTGATAATGGAGAAGGCTGTGCATATGTGAGGGCGGGGGCTGTAGGGGGATCTCTTAACCCCTCTCTTTCAGTGTTTCTGTGAACCTAAAACTACTTGAAAAAATAAAGTCTACCTGATAGACTTTATATATAGATATAGATATAGATATAGATATAGATATAGATATAGATATAGATATAGATATAGATAGATATAGATATATACATATTTATGTTATATATAATATATATTAGTCAAGCCACTCCCCTCTTTATCAAACTTCCATAATCCTTTAAGGAAAGTTTTGACACCTCATTGTCATCTGGCCAACAGCTAATCAGACCTTATCTTTATCATTCTTCTCTATCAGCAGATGCAGTTACAGGTTCTGTGACGTCTGCATAAAGAACTGCTTTTAGTAAGAATATAAAACAACAAAATCTAAATTCAGGTGTGATGTTTTAGGAGGCTTGCAAAGATTCATTAGTTTGATCATAAACACACACTGGTCAGTAACCTACCACCCACACTCACGTTCCTTTTGGTCATTGAAGAGGCCAAACCCATTCGTAACTCAAAGTGCTCAAACTAACTCAAAGTGGGATCCTTCTCATCATTCATTCACTGAAATCATCAGCTCCTCAGAGAGATGTGGCCTTGGGTGCAATCTACAGTAGTCACCCACCACCCCATTCCAAAGTTACTTACATGTGTGCCCTTGTATTACTTTGTTTAGTCATTTCATGCTTTGGAATTATATTACATATATTGGTATGGAGCATACGGTCAATTATAGGTTGAATGAATGAATGCAGGAGTCCATACGTTTTTAGAAAGAGCTTATTATAATAGCGTTACATTCCAGAAATCTGAGAATCAGTGTGGGTTAACAGTAGTAAACATGATGAGATTGGTCCTAAGGAGAAAGTCAAAACAATAAGATTCTCTTGCTACTGCACAAAAGCAGACATCTAAAAAAGGTTAGCATTCAACAAAATTCCTTAGTTAAGTCAGAAGAGCTTACTACTTTCTTAATCTGAGAGAGAACACAAGGCGAATCTCATGCCAGGCAGCAAGACAACAGTAGACTTTCCAAGCACAATGAAAATAAAGTGTTCTGTTATCCCCAGAGTGTTTACACAATGCCATGAAAGGGCTGGGAACTAAAAAACTTTTTGAAGAGTTTGACAAGGATTAGGAAAAAAAAAAAAAACCAAGAATTCACTTATGAAAGATACTTGCATGAAAATGTTTCTATCCCCAAATGACACTCAGAAAATGGCACGTATGAAATATTGTGTTCACAGTAGCAAACAAAATAATTACACTCCCAGGAGTGAACTTAGCAAGTGTTATGAATGAAAAATATGAAGAAAGCCATAAAGCTAAAGAAAATTGAAGTGCTTCAGAAACAAGGCGTAAATTGTCACTGAGACAGCTCAATATTATAGAAATGTTAGTTTTCCCTAAATTAATTTATAAAAATTCAAAACAACCCCAGCCAAATTCCTTTTGCTAACTTTTAAAAATCATCTGGAGTGAAAGAAGAGCCAGAAACATCCTAAAAATGGAAATTGTGGGGCATTGGGACATATAGGACCATAAAATTGAAGTAATAATAAACACATGCTAGAATAGACAAATCACAAAAACAAGTATATAGTAACAGATAAACAGAAAGACTATCTCATTAAAATAGTATTCCAAATCTGTCATGAAATGATGGATTACTCTTATGAAAACTGGTTTCCTATCTCACTCCATACACACAAAAAAGTGAACTATAGTTTTTTTAAATTACATGTAGTAAACAAAACTATCACAGGACAAAAAGAAAACACAGGTGACTCTTTTGTAATGTTCTGCCAAGGAAGGCATTTCCAGACATGGCAATTAAAAATGAAAGTATGAAGAAAAAACTTATATTTTATTTATTCTATAAACAAAGCAAACTACCTAAAAATTCAAATTACACAATTACCTGGAAACAAATGGTCATATATCAATAAGCAAAAAGTTGGTGTCTGTTAATTAGCCCTTACAATATCTTTCACATGAATCAGCAAAACAAAAATGAGCAAATTTGTGAATAGGCAATTTCCAGAGAAAGAGAAGGAAATTAATTAATAAACATTAAAAAAAAACCCAAACTCATTAATGTCCCTCTACCATAAAGTAATTTTGCAAGATTTTACTTTTTTCCTATTATTTTGGCAAAAAAATTAACAAAGTGGTAATAACATAGTTTCACTTTTTAAAGAAAGGCTGAAAAATGGAAACCTTCATATAATCTCGGTGGGTTAAACTTATGAATAAACTCAAATTTCTATTATATTCAGTACCTGTTCACTTTTGAAGTGTATGTGATTCTTGATCGTGTGATTTGTTTCAAATGAGCTAGTTATAAAAATATTTGCAAAAATGCCCAAAGATACAGCTATCTAGAAGGTAAGAATAGATAAAATGTGAAAGACCTACAAATCCAGGTGTCTATTTTTATAGAGCAAAACAATGAATACATAATTGTTCACAATAGAATATTATTCAATAGCTTATTTTACATTCATCTGATGGAATAGCACCCTGAACTTTGAGGTAATGCTATGGAAATGAAAAATGTTGTGGAAAGATGTGAATAATATATATTTAGGAGAATGTATCATGAGATTCAGTGTTGCAGATGTATATTTACAATATATTTTGTGGCTATATCTGGGAGGAAGACTTATGGGGGACTATGAGTGGGTATTTAGTTTAGAATTTTTAAAACTTACCTTTATATGCCTATCTATTACTTTCAGAACGAGAAAAATAAGTAATAATATGCACAGTTCAAGTGAAAGTATATGAATAAGAATGTCATCTATTCTATAAGTATCTTTGGGGAGGTAAGATTTGTGTGAGCACAGCTAATATCATCCTCAATGGGGAAAAACTGAGAGCTTTCCCTCTGAGATCAGGAAACATGACAGGGATGTCCACTCTCACCACTGTTTAACATAGTGTTGGAAGTCCTAGCCTCAGCACTCAGACAACAAAATGAAATAAAAGGCATCCATATTGGCAAAAAAGAAGTCAAGCTTTCCCTTTTTGCAGATGACATGATACTCTACATGGAAAACCTGAAAGACTTCACCAAAAAACTGCTAGAGTTGATAACTGAATTTGGCACAGTTGCAGCATTTAAATCAACATACAGAAGCTGGTTGCATTTCTACATACCAATAATGTAGCAACAGAAAGAGATATCAAGGAATTGATCCCATTTACAGTTGTACCAAGAACCATAAAGTGCTTAGGAATAAACCTAACCAAAGAGGTAAAAGATCTGTACACTGAAACTATAGAAAGCTTAGGAAAGAAATGGAAGAAGACACAAAGAAATGGGAAAACATTCCATGCTCACGGATTGGGAGAACAAATAGTGTTAAAATGTCGATACTTCGCAAAGCAATCTACATATTCAATGCAATCCCGATCAAAATAGCACCAGCATCTTCTCAGAGCTGGAACAAACAATCCTAATATTTGTATGGAACCACAAAGACCCCAAATACTCAAAGTAATGTTGAAGAAGAAAACCAAAGCGAGAGGCATCACGATCCTGGACTTTAGCCTGTGCTACAAAGCTGTAATCTTTCAAGACAGTATGGTATTGGCACAAGAACAGACACATAGATCAATGGAATAGAATAGAGAACCCAGAACTGGACCCACAAATGTATGGCCAACTCATCTTCAACAAAGCAGGAAAGAGTATCCAGTGGAAAAAAGACAATCTCTCAGCAAATGGTGCTGGGAGAAGCGGACACCAACATGCAGATGAATGAAACTGGACCACTTTCTTAGACTGTACACAAAAATAAATTCAAAATGGACCTAAATGTGAGACAGGAAACCATCAAAATCCTAGAAGAAGAAACAGGTAACAACCTCTTTGACCTCAGCCACAGCAACTCTTCTTACTTGACACATCTCCAAAGGCAAGGGGAAAAAAAGCAAAAATGAACTACTGGGACCTCATCAAGATAAAAACCTTCTGCACAGCAAAGGAAACAATCAGCAAAACTAAAAGGCAACCAATGGAATGGGAGAAGATATTTGCAAATGACCTATCAGGTAAAGAGTTAGTATCCAAAATCTATAAAGAAGTTACCAAGCTCAACACCCAAAAAACAAATAATCCAGTGAAGAAATGGGCAAAAGATATGAATAGACACTTTTACAAAGAAGACATCCAAATGCCCAAAAGACACATCAAAGATGCCCAATGTCACTCATCATTAGGGAAATACAAATCAAAGCCACATTGAGATACCACCTTAAACCAGTCAGAGTGGCTAAAATTAACAACTCAGGCAACAACAGATGTTGGCAAGGATGCAGAGGATCTCTTTTGCATTGCTGGTGGGAATGCAAACTGGTGCAGCCACTCTGGAAAACAGTATGGAGGTTCCTCAGAAAAATTAAAAATAGAAGTACCCTATGACCCAGCAACTGCATGAGTAGGTAGTTATCCATAGGATACGAAAACACTGATTCAAAGGGGCACATGCACCCCAATGATATCAGCACTATCAACAATGGCCAAATTATGGAAAGAGCCCAAATGTCCATCAACTGATGAATGGATAAAGATGTGGTATATGTATGCAATGGAGTATTACTCAGCAATGAAAAAGAATGAAATCTTGCATTTGCAACAATGTGGATGGGACCAAAAGGTATTATGCTAACTGAAATAAGTCAGTCAGAGAAAGACAGATATCATATGTTTTTCACTCATATGTGGAAATTGAGAAACTTAACAGAAGACCATGAGGGAAAGTAAAGAAAAAAACAGTTAGAAAGGGAGGCAAGAGAGTGTTAAATACAGAGAACAAACTGACGGTTGATGGAGGTGGAGGGGCGGGGAAAATGGATGACGGTCACTGAGGAGGGCACTTGTTGGGATGACCACTAGGTGTTGTATGTAAGTGATAAATTAAAGGAATCTATTCTTGAAGCCAAGAGCAGACTGTATACACTGCATGTTAGCTAACTTGACAATAAATTATATTTTTAGAAAAAGATTATGGCACATGGCTGGTGCAGTCAGAAGAGCATGCAACTCTTGATCTTGGGGCTGTAAGTTCATGCCCCTTGTTGGGTCTAGAGATTACTTAAAAATAAAATCTTAAAAATGTGTATGAGCAAAATAACAAACTTTAGAAAAAGTGTTTTAACTTGAGTCCAGAAGAGTAAAATCACATGCTAACTATAAGAGATGGCTCCCTCCTGGTGAGAGAATCAACCTCAGTATGCTAGCATCTGCTACTCTGTTTCTCTCAGGGTGTTGAGATCAATGGGCTCAGGTGCCTGGAAAATAAAATAATATGTACCCCCTTCAAACCAGTTCTTTTCCCCTTTCTAATCAAGAAAAGGAATGATTCACACCTTCAGCCTTCATTAACTATCTTATGGAATAAGGAAATTGGCATCTATTTTCCCCAAATGAATGCTGTGTTATATTAACATTCTTGCCATAAAAACATAACAACAGAGGGGTGCCTGGCTGTCTCAGTAGGTGGAGCATGGGACCCCACATTGGGGTTAAAGAGATTACTTAAAAAAAACATAACCACATGGTTGGGGGGAAGAAAGTCTTTAAGAATTGTAACGATCTTTCTATCATATGAAAACAACATGTCTCTGCAACTTGGCATCTGACTTGAAGGTTGGACCAATGTAAGACTGAGTAGGGTCTTCCTGGGACCAAGAGGAAGTTGACTTTGAGAAGGCTTCCAATCTGGAAGAAATATACCAGGTCTTTCCAAAAGCTGAGGTGTGGATGGTGGGGACAGATGAGCGAGTACATGTTTCATTGAGGACCCAGGTTTTCTAAGCACTGATTTTTCTTCAATTTTTCTGGGTTCCCATGAAATTTCTTAGTACCCACCTGTCCATTTTCACACATTTGCAGGAAGGAAGAAATAGCGCCTTTCTGGGACAGGTGGAAAAAGGTCTCACATCAGTAAATGAAATGACCTGGGTGAAAAAAAAAATAATTCACTTGGCCCTGGTCATTTCTATCACATAGCATTTTAGGCACCATGGGAAGGTGCATATCTGTGCACACAAGTTACAATGCTATATTGGACAAGGGTTGAAACACAGTAGCACAAGCATGTAGGTTTTGTGATTGTAATGGTTGACAATATTTTTCAAGGGCTGACTGATTCCACTCAAAAGTGTTTATTCAGGGAAATTCTGTAGTGTATTCAGAAAAAGCCAAATGATTAAAAGCCAACGCCTGTAACTCCAGGCTGACTTGTCTTCTTATTTTCCTCTGTGATGGTATATATAGCAAAGCATGGAGCTAATGTGGTGCATTAAATCACATCCCTGATTTTATTTGCTTAGAGTTCTCTTTTGTTCAGTTAAAATAAATGGGAAAAAATGGAAAGGCTTTCAGATTCTCCCCCTGCCCCTGTTTAACTCACTTCAATTTAGATCAGTCACACCAGACCCTGAAACTGTGCTGCATGCTCTTATAAATCTACAAGTTCTCTCGATGTTCTTATGCCTCTATTTTGTGTTCAAATAGATATCTGGGGAAACTAATGTAATACTATGCAGGGAAAATAATACGCAGAGTTATAACCAATGGCTTCTGTAACCACAGCAAAAATATATTTTCTCTCTTTTGCATGAAAAATATATTTACAAGTGCCTCCCCTAAAGCAGATAAAACTAAGGGAAGGGCCATCATTTCTGATGACATTTAAAAACGCCTTGACATATAAACTATTTATTATTGGTTAATATTAGAGGCTGGCAGCCAGTCTTGAGTGGTTTTTTTTTTTTTTTGATAAGCTTTTTTTCTTTTCCTTTTTAAAATTTTTTTTTTTTAATTTTTCAAATTTACATCCAAATTAGTTAGCATATAGTGCAACAATGATTTCAGGAGTAGATGCCTGAATGCCCCTTACCCATTTAGCCCATCCCCCCTCCCATAACCCCTCCAGTAACCCTCTCATTGTTCTTCATATTTAAGAGTTTATGTTTTGTTCCCCTCCATGTTTTTATATTATGTTTGCTTCACTTCCCTTATGTTCATATGTTCTGTGTCTTAAAGTCCTCATAGGAGTGAAGTCATATGATATTTGTCTTTCTCTGACTAATTTCGCTTAGCATAATACCCTCTAGTTCCATCCACATAGTTGCAAATGGCCAGATTTCATTCTTTTTGATTGACAAATAATACTCCATTGTATACATAGACCACATCTTCTTTGTCCATTCATCTATCGATGGACATTTGGGTTCTTTCCATACTTTGGCTATTGTTTTTTTTTTTTTTTAATTTTTTTTAACGTTTATTTATTTTTGAGACAGAGAGAGACAGAGCATGAATGGGGGAGGGTCAGAGAGCGAGGGAGACACAGAATCTGAAACAGGCTCCAGGCTCTGAGCAGTCAGCACAGAGCCCGACATGGGGCTTGAACTCACAGACCGTGAGATCATGACCTGAGCCAAAGTCGGACGCTTAACCGACTGAGCCACCCAGGCGCCCCTGGCTATTGTTGATAGTGCTGCTATAAACATGGGGGTGCATATGTCCCTTCGAAACAGCATACCTGTATCCCTTGGATAAATACCTAATAGTGCAATTGCTGGGATGTAGGGTAGTTCTATGTTTAATTTTTTGAGGAACTTTCATACTGTTTTCCAGAGTGGCTGCACCAGTTTGCATTCCCACAACAATGCAAAAGAGATACTCTTTCTCTGCATCCTCGACAACATCTGTTGTTGCCTGACTTGTTAATGTTAGCCATTCCAACAGGTGTGAGGTGGTATCTCATTGTGGTTTTGATTTGTATTTCCCTGATGATGAGTAATGTGGAGCATTTTTTCATGTGTCAGTTGGCCATCTGGATGTCTTCCTTGGAGAAGTGTCTATTCATGTCTTTTGCCCATTTCTTCACTGGATTACTTGTTTTTTGGGTGTTGAGTTTGTTAGGTTCTTTATAGATTGTGGATACTAACCCTTTATCTGATATGTCGTTTGCAATATCTTCTCCCATTCCGTCGGTTGCCTTTTAAGGGGATGCAGGCTGAGAAAGTGTCAAAGCACGTGGCAAACTGTCATGTGTAGGTTAGGTATTACTGATGAAAACGTGCGTTTGAGACTCAAGTATTAATTTCATTGCTTATGTATCTTTTGGCCAGATTTATTTTCAAAAATTTATCCTCAACTATACCTATTTTTCTTAAATACCAGCAATATTAGTTTTAGACAGTGGGAAAAGATTACGTAGTAGTTCTGTCTATCTAGAAATAGTTTGGCTGCTTCTTTCTCATTACTTAACAAATGTGTCTTACTGAACTTGTTTGGCATTATGAATTGATGATTACCCATTGGCTAGACAAGATGTTAGGCAAAGCTTACTCTCACTACAACTGTATGTCTGAGACTTTGAGAACCATATTTTAATCAGGGTCTTTGGAATTTTTTCTAATCATTCTATAAATTCAAATGATCATACTTCAGGTAAAGTAAATATATAAAAATCAACCCTTCCCCACCACTTACAGTAACATGACCATAAGAAATATGCAAGGTAGATGATAATATCAGTATGAAGTTGGGAATTTTATTCTGGCACATATTATATAGAAGATTTTACATGAAAAAAGTTAAACCCGCTAGATAAAGAAACAAGGGATCCAGCAGACAATTTGAGAATTATGGATTGTATATAGAAAACTTATGGAAGGAGTACTTAGCTGGCTCAGTCTGTAGAGCGTGCTACTCTTGATCTCAGGATTGTGGGTATAGAGATTACTTAAAATTAAAAGATTTTTTTTTTAAAGAATACTTATTGAAGAAATTGTTTAAAGAACAGTAACAAAAAGAGTAGAATTAAAAATACGTGAACAGGGGCGCCTGGGTGGCTCAGTTGGTTAAGCATCTGACTCTTGATTTTGACTCAGGTCATGATCTCACAGTCCATGAGTTTGAGCCCCATGTTAGGCTCTGTGCTGACAGATTCTCTCCCTTTCTGCCCCTCCCCCAATTCATGTTTTCTCTCCCTCAAAAATAAATAAACTTAAAAAAAATAGATCAACAGAGGAGACATCATTTAATCCATCAGCCTGAAGAAAATCAGTATGCAAAGGTAATTTACAGTGTTGGGAACGGTGAGGAGGCTGGAATTCTGTACCCCATTACTGGGAGTGTTCAGTGTAAATGTGCACAATTCCATTGCTATTTCTCAGCTATTTCACACATGATAACGGTACGGAAATTCTTTTAACATTTGTTTTGTAAAATTACAATAATAAACTTCCTAAAACACTGACATGCTAGCATTGGTTAAAGAAATCCCTGTTAACATGACATGATACTAGGAACTGGTAATAAGACGGCATGTCTTCATTGCTTATAGAAAGTTGTTTATGCTTTCAAATTTAAAAAGCAAGTAGGACAGAAAATATGTATATTTAATGCAGTCATACATATTTTAATCTGTGCGTGTAAACATACCCAAATTAACGTGTACTAGGCTATGCACACTGTTTGTTTTAGGGCACACAGATGAATGGTGGGGCACAAAGACCAGTTTTTCTCTACTTTCTATAATTCTTAGTAACGGAATTTATGAATTCATTAAAAATATAAGCACTGTAGTGTCTTCAGTGTTTTTATGCAGAACACAAGATTGTGCAAATCTTGTATGTAACTCTCCAGCTTGCCCTCTCTGACCTATAAAAATAGGATAAGGATAGTCCAGTGTCACTGTATCCCTGGGAAAAGCAAACAACACAATGTGGCAGTAAGTTTTCAATGTGTAACCCATAACACAGATGTCATGCTATATGATTTTAAGTATTAATCTTCATTAGTATTCACCTGGGACAACTCAAGCCTCAATTTAATTACATAAAACTTGGGATCTTTGCCCTTGAAAATATTTTGAAGAAACACAGTTTTGAAAACTAGAACCAAAGTACTCACAAATGTATCTTAGATGGAGCAGGGCGCCTGGGTCGCTCAGTTGCTTTAACCTCCTTCGGCTCAAGTCATGATCTCACAGATCGTGAATACAAGCCCCGCATCTGGCTCCACAGAGCCTGCCTAGGATTCTCTGTCTCCCTCTCTCTCAGCCCCTCCCCCATTCATGTTTTCTGTCTCTCACACAAAAATAAATAAACATAAAAAAAAATGGATTGAGCCTATTAGGCAGCGGTCAGTCATCTGTGGCACACAGTTTCCCTGTTCTTCCTCCCCTTCCCTTGCCGCAGGAGCAAGTAGACCCCCGTTTCCCTGTCTGTTGTCTTAGTATGCAGGCTCTCAGCAAGCCTTGTCTGGTACTAGTCATGTAGACAGATTACAGGTTGAGAGTCTGTCCCTTCTGTGGTAGCAACGAGTTCAGTGACACAATTCCATTGCCAAGACCAAAGGGAGTCATTTACAAATGTTGCCTGAATTCACCCCATCTCACAACCAGACCAGGTTGAAGTTCACATGATTGATCAACCCACTGGATGAAATGAACTTACTCCTTGTGGTTTATGGTTGGTTTCCAAGTAACTTGTGGAGACCTTGTTAGATGATTCCTAACTTCATCTTCTGGATGCCTCTTGGGTTCTCTTGTTGGCTTTGGGAGCACAATTCATTGATCTCCTTTAAAAAGTAAGTGATAGAATTCAAATAAATATTCAAGAAAGCTGCAGGTTGGCCTAACACTAACATGTACGCTGATGTGTATCATATATGAGCGTTGAGGGCAAGCTTCAGAACACATTCCTGGCCACACGAAAAATCTAATGTTGGAATGTTGGAAAGACAAACATGGTTTGGTAGTGCCTGCTTTTATTATTTAAAAAAATTTTAATTTTTTGACAAGAGAGAGACAGAAAGGGAGGCAGACAGACAGACAGACAGAAAGTGAGACACAGAACTCAAAGCAGGCTCCAGGCTCCGAGCTGAGCCACCCCGGTGCCCCGGTACTGCCTGCTTTTAAATGAAATGAATTGAATGTCTCTGTGTTGTAAAAATAATACATATTACTTATAAGAAATTTTGAAAAAAAATACAGTCAGCCAACTGTTGACATACATTGTGCATGGCTTCCATATTTACTAATTTTATTGCTTTGTATTTGTTCTCTATTTATCAAAATCTTTTAATCCATTTTTTCTTTTACGTTATCATACCCGTGCCAAAAATTTTAATAATTGTATAATATACTATCTTATGTTTTTGCTCACACATTTTTCTGCTGCTAGATACTTTCTATTTTTGGCTAATACTTATTATTTTGACTAAGACTTCCACAGATTTTTTGGATGTTCGTTGATATTTATTAATTTTGATATTATGATAGCTTTTTATGTTTAATAGCCTTA
Source organism: Panthera pardus (assembly GCF_024362965.1). Classification (NCBI taxonomy): domain Eukaryota; kingdom Metazoa; phylum Chordata; class Mammalia; order Carnivora; family Felidae; genus Panthera; species Panthera pardus. The sequence continues at coordinate 123,454,828 of NW_026526843.1, forward strand.
GAATAATTTTCCAAATATGAAATTGCCAAATAAAGAGTATACCCATATTTTAGATACTTGACAAGTATTGCTGAAAACTTCCCAAATTATAATTTATATTCACTGGACACACTCAAACCATAAACAATCTTTCCAAAAGTTTTGCCAGTTTAGCAAAATGAAAGTCTGGTATTTGTTTTTCTTTTTCTTTCTTTCTTCCTTCCTTTCTTTCTTTCTTTTTTTCTTTCTTTCTTCCTTCCTTCCTTCCTTCCTCTCCCTTCTCTCTTTTCTTTCTTTCTTTTTCTATAATGCATGCTTCTTTTGGTAGTGAGGTTGAATACTCCCCCTACATTTTTCAAGCAACTTTATGGAGGTGTGATTGATAGATAAAAAAGCAGTATGTGTTTAATGTATAGAGCTCAATAAGTTTGGGATGAAATATACATCTGTGAAACCATCATCCCTATCAAGGACATAAGTATATCCATGACCTCCCAAAGTTTCCTTGCACATTCTTTATCATCGTCATCATCATCATCATCATCATCATCATCTAGGTTTGGTAAGAATACTTAATGTAACATCTATCCTCTTAGCAGATTTTAAGTATACAATACAGTATTGTTAACTATAGCGTCTGTGCTCTAGAGTGGATCTCCAGGACTTACTCATATTGTGTAACTGAAATGTTGTGCCCAACAGCCAACAACTGCCCATCACCCCTTCTCACAGTGCCTGGCAACCATTCCATTCTCTGCTCCTATGAATCTCACTTTTTAGTTTTCACATACAAGTGAAGTCATACAATATTTTTTTAACTACATCTACCTCTCAGTTTGTGTGGCAGGTTTAAACAAGTAGAACCAATTGTATTCTTTGTAGTTGTCTCTTTAAAGATAAAATTAATAAATTTGCTGCTCTACACTAGACATTTTGTAAAAACACTGACTTAATAAGAAAACTGACCACAGTCAGACACAACTATATTATTTTCTTCCAATGTAATAAATGAAAAGCTAATAAAGTATAAAACAGAGTACGGTGTCTGTACAAGAAATTGACAATCTGTTGGGCTTGGGCAGTAGAGAGCAGGATGTTTAGTTTACAGTATGTAATTATTTCACTGATGCTGAGATGAGCCAAAATGTCTTGAGAATCTTGTCTTAGAATTTCCTTCAAGAATTAGGACATATCCCTTTAAAAAACATTTTAAAAACAAATCTTTTAAAGATGGGTTTGGAATTCTGAACAAAATTATCATAAGTTATCTGGGTTATTCCATTAGAGGAAAGGAGAAATACTATCCATCAACAATAAGCTTTTATTTTATTTTTTTAATGTTTATTTATTTTTGAGAGAGAGAGAGGGAGGGGCAGAGAGAGAGAGGGAAAGAATCCCAAGCCGACTCTGCACTGTCAGCACAGAGTCCGACACATTGCTCAATCTTATGCACTGTGAGATCATGACCTGAGCTGAAATCAAGAGTTGGATGCTTCATTGACTGGGCCACCCAGACGCCCAGACGATAAGTTATCAAGGTCAAGGGGTGATGCCGGACTGTTAGGAGGCCTCTTAAAATCACAACATCCTAGATCATTAGAACTGGAAGGAACCATAGAGATTGCATTGCTCAAGCCCCTTATTTTAGATAAGGAAACTAATGTCCAGAGAAGCAAAATGGATTTGCAGAGGTCCCGCATACGTTGCAGTTCTGAGAAGGAACTAAAATCTCCAGTGTCCCAATTCAGTCCTTTAGGGGAAAATGGAGAAGCCAAAGGAAGATTTGATACAATATCTCTTATGCGCGATAACTAAGTAAGGAGAAAATCAGTCCTAAGAAATGGGTGTGGACAATAATGAATTAAAACTTCGAAACATTCTAAAAATAATAAAGCGATGGCATAAGAAAAAGACTTTGTAATCTAATGAATCATGACTTTTGAGAGAAGGGATTATATTCTATGCATCTTTGAATTTCAAGTGCCAGGCAAATTGCCCAACTCATAGAAAGTTCTCAAAACTGTTGTTGAAAACTGCTTACCAGTTTCACAACGCTTCTCAGTGACTGGGGTGAGTCGTGCATTGTTGTTGTACCTCAGCAGTAGAGACTGCAGTGTGGGTGCTGGCCACACTGGGCAGTGCAGGTTTGAATGTGGGGCACAGCTGGAGCATTGGAAACACCAGGACTGATTTTAAGTGCCAACCAAGTCCTTGTATCAACATGAACTGGGCCATAAAAGTTGAACTGCTGTTCAACATTACGTAACTTCCAATTGAGAACATTTGACTTCACCTTTGATTTTCCGTTAAGAGTTCAGAGGGAACATTCTGGATGCGTGGGTAAGCCTGAAACATTTGGAATCCTTCTTGCTCAAGTACAGCTCCCACTCAAATTTGAACTTCTTTGTTCTCATGGCAGTTCATGGCCAAGAGCTCAGGACGCACTGAAGTGTCCATCTGGTGTCGGTCCCCGTGGCAGCATCAGTGCAGTCGGCTGATGACTTTGTCCATGTCTGATGTGTCCCAGATCCCCTTGGGGTTCCTGCAGTGGCTCACTTTCAGGAAGGAGAGAGTTGGATTTTCCTTTCGTAGCAACAGCTTTCACATGTTTTCAATAAGAGAAAACAGATGCATGTGCAGTTATCTTTGCAGTCCATAAATTCACAGGGAATGCATTCCTTTCTTTGTTTTTGCCTTTCTCACCAAAGGCTGCAGAGGTTTGCCAGGCATCCAAGATCTTGCTCTTGAGGCACAACCTCTGAGCCCCATGCAATCCACAGCAAGAGACCCAAGCCTATCCCTGAAACAGTGCACCTGCTTAAACCATCTGTGGAGTCCAAACAGATTTGATTTCCCTTGCACCTCATTTATACTAGCAGCAATCACATGGGTAGGGCTGAATTCTTCAATCAAGGCATCAGTGGGGACGTAGCTGGATCAACCCCAAGTAATCACTGTAGGTAGTGTGCTAAAAAAACACATTTATGGGCAGAAATCCATTGAAATCTTCTGCTGTTTGACTCATGTCACAAATGAGGTAACCAAAGCATCTAATCACATAAGGTAACCTGCCTGGAGTACTGATAGACTTAACTGTAACATGTTTCACAATATCCATATGTAATTGGTACTCAATTCAGTTTTCGTCTGTTAAATATGTCCATTTGTAGAGGGACATATTAGCTATTTGCTGAATATATCATTTATTCTAAGGATCATGTTGTGCTTAAAAAAAAAAACAAAAACAAATAACACATGATCATGCCAGCAATTGAAAATACTATGTTGACCCAAGGGATACAGGAGTGCTGATGCATAGGGACACTTGTACCCCAGTGTTTATAGCAGCACTTTCGACAATAGCCAAATTGTGGAAGGAGCCTAAATGTCCATCAACTGATGAATGGATAAAGAAATTGTGGTTTATATACACAGTGGAATACTACTTGGCAATGAGAAAGAATGAAATTTGGCCTTTTGTAGCAACGTGGATGGAACTGGAGAGTGTTCTGCTAAGTGAAGTAAGTCATACAGAGAAAGACAGATACCATATGTTTTCACTCTTAATGTGGATCCTGAGAAACTTAAGACCGTGGGGGAGAGGAAGGAAAAAAAAAGTTAGGGAGGGAGAGAGCCAAACCATAAGAGACTCTTAAAAACTGAGAGTAAACTGAGGGTTGATGGGGAGTGGGAGGGAGGGGAGGGTGGGTGATGGGCACTGAGGAGGGCACCTGTTGGGATGAGCACTGGGTGTTGTATGGAAACCAATTTGACAATAAATTTCATATTAAAAAAAATACTATGCTGATGATATGCCACTGTGTAAGCATTAAGACTAAACCAGGGGCGCCTGGGTGGCTCAGTCAGTTAAGCGTCCAACTTCGGCTCAGATCATGATCTCGTGGTCTGGTCTCTGAGTTCAAGCCCTGCAGTGGGCTCTATGCTGACAGCTAGGAGCCTGGAGCCTGCTTCACATTCTGTGTGCGTGTGTCTCTCTCTCTCTCAAAAATGAACATTTAAAAAAATAAAAATTAAAGAAAAATTGTAAACCAATCTTCCTAACCATTCATTTATAAAGTCAGATACTTAAATTGTAATTTGGGAACATTAGTGAATAGAATTACTCTATTCTTCATACTTAACATTTGGGATCTATTTCTATGATTATCTTTATTCTGAAGGTAAGAATAAAGCCAGTGGTAATGTCCTAAATCTTGAACAGGCTCTTCCTCCAGTTCATTGCCTTTGTCTTTATCTAATTTCATTAATGCCTCTTAGTCACATTTTACTGTCCCATCACTGGTTTTCAGCTTGAAAAAGGACTGAAACTACTTGAAATCTTCTATATTATAAGTAAGCTAACCACTCGTTACTAAAGTCCACAATGTCCAAAAATATGTCTTTGTTAAACCTAAAAATTACATAATTGTGGGAAACCAGGCTAATGAATGAGGGGTAGTGACGTGATGGTCACAGATGTGTCTGGCCTAGGTTATTAGTCCAGACTGTTACAATCTTTCCCTGACTTCTTTGATATTCGGAAGACATTTCTGTGATCCCAGAAATAAACACCTGCTTGTAAAAAATGACATTATTGGGGCGCCTGGGTGCCTCAGTTGGTTAAGCATCCGACTTCGGCTCAGGTCATGATCTCGTGATTCCTGAGTCCGAGCCCTGCATCAGGCTCTGTGCTGACAGCTCAGAGCCTGGAGCCTACTTCCAATTCTGTGTCTCCCTCTCTCTCTGCCCCTCCCCCACTCACACGCTGTCTCTCTCTCTCTCTCTCTCTCTCTCTCTCTCTTTCTCTGTCTCTCTCAAAAACAAACTGTTTTTAAATGACATTATTTTTTAATAATATTGTTTCCTAAATGATAATCTGTGTAAAATCTGCTTATTTTACATAAACCACATAAAAATGTGAGGACTAAATAAGGCTCATAAAAATTATTTATAAATGAAAATATTTCATTAACATAAAATTTATTAATATAAAATGAATTAATAGAAATGAAATGAAAAATTTATTAAATGAAAGTTGCCAATATTTAATCAATGTTAATTATATGGCTAATTATGAATATAGGACAATTCTGAAAGGTATATTGTATATTACACAGTTGTCCAATCTAGTTTAGAAGTAACTTTTTTTAACATGTATATTTTAAATTCCAGTATAGTTGATGTGCGGTGTTACATTAGTTTCAGGTGTACAATATAGTGATTCAACAATTCCATACATTACTCAGTGTTCATCATGATAAGTGTGCTCTTTATCCCCATCACCTGTTTGACCCATCCCCTCACCCACCTCCCCTCTGGCAGCCACCAGCTTGTTGTCCATAGTTAAGACTCTGGTTTTTTGTCTTTTTTTTTTAGTTTTCTTCATTTCTTTTGTTTTTTAAAGTCCACATATGATTGAAATCATATGGTATTTGTTGTTCTCTGACTGGCTTATTTCACTTCGCATTATATCCTCTGGATCCATCCATGTTGTTGCAAATGGCAAGATTTCATTCTTTTTAATGGTTGAGTACTATTCTCTTGTATATATACCACATCTTCTTTATGCATTCATCTATTGATGGACAGTTGGGTTGTGCCCATAGCTTGGCTGTTGTAAATAATGCTGCAATAAACATAAGGGTGCATATAGCCCTTTGAATTAGTGTTTTCATATTCTTTGGGTAAATGTGTAGTAGTGGAATTACTGGACCCTCTGGTAATTCTATTTTTAATTTTTTGTGGAACCTCCATATTGTTTTTTGGAGTGGCTGCACCAGCTTACGTTCCCACCAGCAGCGCACAAGCGTTCTTTTTTCTCCATATCCTCGCCAACACTTGTTGTTTCTTGTGTTTTTGATTTTAGCCATTCTGACAGGTGTGAGGTGGTATCCATTGTAGTTTTGATTTGCGTTTCCCTGATGATGAGTGATGTTGAGCGTCTTTTCGTGTGCCTGTCAGCCATCTGGCTGTCTTCTTTAGGCAAATGTCTGTTCACATCTTCTGCCCATTTTTTAATTGCATTATTTGTTTTTGTGGTGTTGAGTTGTGTACATCCTTTATATATTTTGGATACTAACCCTTTATTGGATATTTAATTTGCAAATATCTTCTCCCATCCCGTTGGTTGCCCTAATTTAGTTTTGTTGATTGTTTCCTTCACTGTGCAGAAGCGTTCTATTTTGATGTAGTCCCGGTTGATTTTTGATGTTGTTTCTCTTTTCTCAGAAGACATATCTAGAAAAATATTGCTATGAGCAATGTCGGAGAAATTACGGTGTGTGCTCTCTTCTAGGATTTTTATGGTTTCAGGTCTCACACTTAGGTCTTTAACCCATTTTGAGTTTTTTTGTGTCTGCTGTATGAAAGTGGTCCAGTTTCATTCTTTTGCATGTAGGTGTGCAGTTTCCCCGGTATCAGTTGTTGAAATGACTTTTCCCATGGCATATTCTTGCCTCCTTTGTTGTAGATTAATTGACCAGATAGTCGTGGGTGTACTTCTGGGCTCTCTATTCTGTTCCATTGATCTGTGCGTCTTTTATGGTGCCAGTACCATACTGTTTGGGTTACTACTGCTTTGTAGTATATGAAGAGAAGATATTTAAACTGCATTTACATTACTAATAAGTAATTAGTCTTTACTAATTGCTAAGTAATAAGTAATAACTAAGTAATCATAATTACTAAGTAATAAGTCTTAGTAATTGTTAAGGAGGGATATGAAAATGAGCAAGAACAGAATCTCTTCTTTAAATTATAATTTCTTTAAGTGATTATATATAATTTGTAATTGCTGCAACCCTGATCAAAACCATTTGGAAACAGATGGTGAACCTGAAGCACAAAATGAAAGAATGACATAAAAACCCAGAGTAAATGCAGAAGAAAGTTAAAATGTTTTTGAAAAACAACAACGAATGGGGCTTACCAAATATTGAAAAGACTTGCAAAGTGATGATGGTAAAGCAGTGAGATAATGGTTCAGGAATTGATGTAAACATACAAATTTAAGTTCTGGAATAATTTCTAAAGATGAGTAAGACATTAAGAGATGATAAAAGTGGCATTTTTGTCAATGGAGACAAGTCACATTGACCAAGAGATGGCCTGGAGACAGCCGGCTATTTGGAAAACAGTGTCTCAGAATAGACATGATTTCCAGATAATATACAGACAGCACTATATACAGACAGAAGGAAGATTTACATAATAAAAGAAATGCTAGCAACAGTAATATGAATCATTTAACGATGGGGGTTAACATAATTCTTAATTGCACAAAGATTAAAACAGCAGATATTTTTAAAAATAAGTGATTAAAAAGGGTTTGGCAAACTATATAGCAAGTGTGCTAGTGCTAACCTGAGAATGTGTCTTATTTGGCCAAATCTAAGAATGGTTTTTACACGTTTACATTGTTGTTTCAAAAAAGAAGAGAAAAAAGAAAAGACATAAAACAAGGAAGGACAAGAGGAAGAAAAATAGAAAAAGAAAAAGAAAAATGAAAGAAAACAAAGAAGAATGTGCAACAGACATTGCATGTGGCCACAAATCCTGAAATGTTCACTGTCTGGCCCTTTACAGAAAAGTCTTCATCCCCTGCTTTTCACTGTACACCAGATAAAAATCAAATGTGAAAAACACCATAAACAGTAGGAATGAAATGAACATTTGGGGAGACAAGGATTTGAAATATGTATGTCAAAACTCACCCTTTTTTAATACAAGAATAAACCAAAAAACAAACAAACAAGACTTGTTCCTTAGGGTTTAGCTTCAGTATTATATACTGAGAGTCTCTAAGAATGTTTACATTTTTTAATTTTTTATTTTATCAAAAAACTTTTTTTAATGTTATTTATTTTTTTTATTTTTTTTAATGTTTTTATTTTTGAGACAGAGAGAGACAGAGCATGAGCAGGGGAGGGGCAGAGAGAGAAGGAGATACAGAATCTGAAGCAGGCTCCGAGCTGTCAGCACAGAGCCCAATGCGGGGCCCGAACCCACAGACTATGAGATCATGACCTGAGCCGAAGTCGGATGCTCAACTGACTGAGCCACCCAGGCGCCCCAAATGTTATTTATTTTTGAGAGAGAGAGACAGAGCATGAGCAGGGGAGGAGCAGAGAGAGAGGGAGACACAGAATCCGAAGCACGCTCCAGGCTCCCAGCCATCAGCACAGAGCCCGATGCAGGGCTCAAACCCACAACCCGTGAGATCATGACCTGAGCCAAAGTTGAATGCTTAACCGACAGAGGCACCGGGGTGCCCCAGAATGTTTACATTTTAATGTCACTTAATAATAGTGCATTTTTTCTGAGTATAATTTTATTAATTTTTTACTTATGATTTTCCATATTCTGTCTTATAAGAGAAAAAGTTTTCTACAGATCATCAATAGCTACAATTCGATGACTTAAAACTCCATTTGGCAGAACTGAGAAAAAGGCCTCAGTGTTGTGGGAGATGCAGATCCAAACTCCCACATGGCCTACTGAAACGCGTCACTACCTGGAGGTGTGGTATCTTGGAGGCAGGTGACAGGGCGAGGCGGGGAGGGAGGGGGCGGAGGGAGGGTCAACATGCTGGAGACCAACCTGAGGGTATGTGCTGCCCAGATGTCGAGACTGATAAGCAGTAAATTCGTGGTATTTTGCAAAATAGCCCTTCACGGGCACCTGGATGGCTCAGTCAGTTAAGCATCCAACTCTTGATTTCAGCTCAGGTCATGATCTCGTGGTTCACGGGTTCCAGCCCCACACAGGGCTCTGAGCTGACAGCATGGAGCCTAATGGGGATTCTGTCTCTCTCTCTCTCTGCCCCTCCCCTGCTTGGTTGCACACACTCTCTCAAAATAAATTAAAACAAACCAGCCATAATTTCGTACATTCGTATCTGCTGTGCGCCTGCCAGGTGACAAGATGTGCTCTACCCACAGGCAAATAAAAACATAGCAACAACCCGGTGTCCCCACACAAGCAGGAGTCCTCTGTGTCCATCAGAGCAAACCACATCTTGTTCTGCCGCTGCCCCCTTGCTCCCCGCTCTGAGGCCGTGATACCAATCTGCCTCTTGCATCAAGCCATGTGTACATCCTCGAACCTTTTTGGGGGGAACTGGAGTCAGGAAAGAGCTGAGTTTCCTTTAAAGAACGTTAATAATTGGTTATTTTTCTTTTTACTGGATTTTACTTTTCTTACCTCGGGATTGTATGGGTTTTGAATTCTGTACCTGCAAGAATCCGAAATTATGTCCGCCTTTAAAAGTGGAAGCACTTTATTGTACTGTGCAATGTGATGTCTCTGGTGGGAATGAGCTAATACATAGTAGGTATGAAGAGGGACGTGCAGCCATCAACAAACACACTAATACAGGAGTCACCCAGAAATATATAGATTATATCCTTCTTCAAGGATAGATCATTTAATTTCATGTAGTAAAATTTTTTTAATATTTATTTATTTTTGAGACAGAGAGTGTGAGCGGGGGAGGGTCGGAGACAGAAGGAGTCACAGAATCTGACGCAGGCTCTGAGCTGTCAGCACAGAGCCCAACGTGGGGCTCAAACCCACGAACCGTGAGATAATGACCTGAGCTGAAGTCAGATGGTTAACTGACTGAGCCACCCAGGCACCCCATTTAATTTTATTTATTAACTGAATTAATTTGTTAAATTAGCTTCTGAAGTGTAGAGTCATGGTGTGAACAAGAACACTGTTGAGATTGAGATATTATTCGATGGTTTGTTTTTTTTAAATTTTTTTTAATGTTCATTTATTTTTTTTGAGACAGAGAGAGACAGAGCATGAATTGGGGAGGGGCAGAGAGAGAGGGAAACACAGAATCGGAAGCAGGCTCCAGGCTCTGAGCCATCAGCCCAGAGCCTGACGCGGGGCTCGAACTCACAAACCGTGAGATCGTGACCTGAGTTGAAGTTGGACGCTCAACCGACTGAGCCACCCAGGCGCCCCTATTCGATGGTTTTTTTAAAAAAATTTTTAAATATTTTTGAGAGAGAGAGACAGAGTGTGAGCAGGGGAGGGACAGAGAGAAGTAGACACAGAATCTGAAGCAGGCTCGATGCTCTGAGCTGTCAGGACAGAGCCCAATGTGGGCCCAAACACGTGAACCGAGAGATCATGACCTGAGCCGAAGTCAGAAACTTAACTGACTGAGCCCCCCAGGCGCCCCTATTCAATGCTTAGTAAATTGGACCTCCATCACGCAGTCTGGCGTGGGTGATGGAGGTGTAAACTTTTTGTTTAGCTAGGGACTCGTTAATCTGACATTGATTTTTAAAGCACAGGCTGCCGTTTAGAAAACAAAGATACCAGAACTCTGGGTTATTTATTGATGAGCCAGGCCACCAAGGGGATTTTCTGACCGAGGTCACACCAGCTAGTGGAGGTCCATAGGGCAATTAGGTCAAGCCCTGTTTTAATTAACCTGAAATCACTTGAACATCAGTCCTGATTTTTAGTAATTGCTGTCCTCACAAATGGACTCATGGGCTCTGAGGTTTCCCCAAGGTTCAACATAACTATGTCACTGTTATTTCTCAATTATATCTCAAATATGCAAATTTCTTATTTTAAAATTAGATGTCATGCAAGTCTGCAGATTTGTGTACACACACACACACACACACACACACACACACATTGATGGTTAATGTGGAAGCTTTAATGTGTCCTACTTGAGTTTTGCAAAAAGATATTCTGAGATCTTTACAAACTTCCAAAGATATGCATACCACTAGAATGGCATCCTTTAGCCCCTACAAACGGTGACAATAGTATCAGGATCTTTTGTCAGAATCTGGGCAGTAAAGATCGAGTAAAAGAAGGAGCGAGCCCCTGGGTGGCTCTGTGGGTTCAGTGTCTGACCCCCGATCTCAGGGTGGTGAGTTTTAAGCCTTGCATTGGGCTCCACCATGGAACCTACCTAGAAAAAAAAGAAAACGCTCATGTGAAAAACACATTTAGAGTAATGAGAGCCAAAAAGAAAGGCCTGCCAAGCTGAGGAAGAAGTCCTGGAGTTCTGTTAGCATCACCAGGAAACTGCACCGCACATTTACCCAGAATTAGAATTGATGCCTCAGCAAACTCCGTGCCACTTACGAAGAGTCCCGCCGTGAGCATTTGAGTCCAGCAGTGCCATGAGCCCACTATGCGGACTGACTCGCACCCAGGTCCCTGCACACAGCACAGATGTGCTTACCCACACCCTCTCCACGGCCAGCACTAGAACCGGACGCCTCGAGAGTTCCTAAAGACGCGCTTCGTGGACACGGCACGTCTTTAGGGAATTAAAACAGCGTTTCTCCCTGTTCTGAACAACAGTTGCATCTCGTACCTCCTCCTGTGGGAGAACGTGCATAGACACAGCATCTTCCATTGGGAAACGGGAATTTGCCACCAGTCAATGTTCCTTCAGTGTGGCAAGGAAATGTTGCTGCTGAAAAATTCCAGACGTTTGTCAAATATGGGGGGATCTGGCAGGATCACTGGCTGCTGTCTGAATGTCCTTACTAGCCCTAAAATCATTTGATTTTCATGTGGGTAACGAAAGCATGTGGTCATGTGCCAAGTAGATACAGGTTGCGGAGCTGGAGTAATTATCATAAACGTCTAATAAACATCATGCACGCAAGCCCTCGGTAAACGTCTGTCTGCCTCGATTTTTTATTGAGAGAATGTGATACACATACCCTAAAGGGGTGGGCAAATGTTTCCAGATGACAAAAGGAAGCAAGATGCTCACTTCCTAATGTATTTAGGCAAAGTGGATTTCCAATATTAGATTATACTTTTAATTGAAAGAGCACTGCATGACAGAGCATTTCCATCAGTGACTTAGACGATTAGTAATGTATTTAAATTAATAAAATATATACTATCCCTGTAGCAAATCCATTTCTGAAAATTCAGTATTTGGTTTTGGCCACTTTGGTTACCTCAAGAACTTTTTTTTCGTAAATTTTAATCAAATAATATTTCGTTGCATGACTCATACGCAGTTTGTATGCAGTATTTTTGCTGTATTTATGTCATAGCGTGGCATCACTGTATTTAAAATATTAAAATTAAAGGTTAGCCGTTTAAATACATGGAAATAGCATTTTAGTAGTTACCTAGGTTACCTCTAATCACTGCCCACTTCAAAGATTAAAATCTCTTTATTTTTTAAGACCTGCACGTACACACTCAACCGATAAAAATTAGGATTTTTAAAATGATGTGAATTTTTGTCTCGATTTTCCACCTGATCGTTCATAGAGAGATGTGGAAAGCACACAAATTTCAACCACAATTAAAAGCACAGCCCTCTGCTGCCTGATGTTTCCTGCTGATGGATGGGTTTGGACAAGGTGTCACACATGCACCCTCTCCCCAAGTGCACGCAGAGTCACAATGATGGCGACTGCAGGACTGCTTTGTCTGAGAAGTCCTGTGACAGCTCCAACGATCATCGTCACTGTGTATTCTGAGTGGGACAAAATTCCCCCTGAGCTAACAAAGTGAAGTTAGCCAAAGGCTGCTGTCTTGTTTTAGACATGTCTGCCTTGATGCAAAACTGCGTAGTTGACACGTACGTATTGAGGATTTATGGTAGATGAAGCCCGGAAAAGCATGAGGTGAAAACTGGAAGAGCCACTGAAGATAGACTGAACATTTTACATGCGTAGTGTTTGCAATAATGAAATAGGTCATTTAATCATGAAGCATGAAGGATCATGTTTGGAATAAAAATACACTTGGCTTCTGTCTGTGCAGAGTCCAGTATCTAGTTCAGGATGTAAAGAAAACAGACTTTGCACATGCTCAAAATGTTTTCTGCTTGATTTGGAGTAACAAAATTGGAAATGTTTCTGGTAGTTTTAACGATTCATGGAGCTACGGCTGTGAAATGTGCCAGTGAAAGCCTGAGAGAAGGGGAGCGTTCGTAGGAGGAAGATTTCTTTTGAGTGTCATTATTGCTCTTGGAAAGTTCCAAGACAACAGGGCCGTAAGGAATGGGTGTTAGTCAAGGATACATGCATGCAATGCAGACAATGTAGGGAAATATGTCAGCATGTGGCCACTGACACATACACTCAGGGTTAAGACTCTGTCCTCAACTTATTTTAGAAAAATTGTGTTTTGTAGCCAGCATGACATGTTCTAGAAGGAGAAACATTTTCTATTAAGGATTCTGCATGGCTTTTTTCTTTTTTAACATTTATTTATTTTTGAGACAGCGTGAGTAGAGGAGGGGCAGAGAGAGACAGAGACTCAGAATCTGAAGCAGGATCCGGGTTTGGAGCCATCAGCACAGAGCCCGGTGTAGGGCTCAAAATCATGGATATGAGATCATGACTGAGCCAAAGTCAGATGCTCAACTGACTGAGCCACCAGGTGCCCCTGCGTGGCTTTTATTTTGAAGAAGTAGCTAATTTTGCTTAAGCAACAGACCCTAGAAGAGGAACAGCTGCTGGTATTTCTTCCTAAAAATTCAAGACCAGCATCTCGAGTTGATGGAAGCAAAATGAAGACACGTGACTGTCCAAACTCACGGAACGTATGGCTCTAAAGTCATCTCCCTTTGATGTCATTCACATCCGGGAAAGGAAGCACGGGGAGAATGTGACGTACCACCAAGAGTGCCCTTTACAGACAAGGGAAAATAAGCATCACGCATACGTGCCATGTTAAATAACGGTGGAAGCTGTACGATGCAGGAGAGGTCAAAGGGAGCACGGGGAAAGATTTCTGTACGATCTCCGTGGAAGGAGAGAGTGGTTCCAACTCAGACAGCAAAGAAAGCCCTTCTGGAGGATTTGAAGCTGAGCCTGGGTCTGCAAGATGCCTTGTGAGTTCCTGCCACGCCACCCCCGATATTTACTGATCCCCCTGATGGTGTATATGAAGTGCTTCCTTCTCTGGTGACCCAGGCATTCAGTTTCCTGGAACTGATTTCCTTACAGGGAACACATACCTATATACCGTGTAGCTGCCACATGTTTAAAACCGCTGCATGAGCCCCTTCCAGGTTTGCAGCCCAAAGTACTTCAGCCTTGTCTTAATCCCGCACTAGTCTTGCATTTGGTGCAAGAAAGAGGATATTGTGTGTGAGGCTACAAACACAAGGTGTCAGTGAATGGATCGTTCATTTCCCGTAGCAGGTATCTTTTGCGTGTCTGTGACAGACACAGTTTTGCACTAGACAGGACTTCTGTTATAAAAAAGCAAGAAATCCCGGAGCACAGACAAGAAACGGTCAGAGAAATACAAAACTCTTAACTCAAATGCAAGAGATGTGTCTGGGGTAGAGGAGAGCAAACATGTTCACAATGTTCTGAGTACACATAGGATTTCGTTTCCACATTGTCCTAGGGTTCTCCAGAGAAACAGAGGCAATGGGAGACTGTTTGGAGGTTTGGCATCAGGAATTGCCTCATGTGATTGTGGGGGCTGAGCCGCCCCCACATCCGCCATGTGCAGGGTCGCGAGCCCAGGGAAGTCAACGGCGTGAGCTGTAGTGTGAGAGCAGGAGAGCAAGAAGTGTGATGTCCCAGGAACGGCCCACGTGGTTCCTTAGCAGTGACGATGTAGGGTGGTAACATGAAGCTACATGCTAGCAGGGCGAACGGACGGGGACTAGGTACTCTTTGAACTCTCTTGGCAACTTCTGTAAGTTGAAGGCTGTTCCAGAATGAACCGTTTCTGGCTTTGCTTCAAGCCAGAGGACACAGTGGGTGGCGAGAAGGGAGTGAAATACGTAGTGGAAGACGGGACGTAAGCCAGTCACAGCGGGACAGCCCCCACCGTCGGGGGGTGACATGATTAGGAAGGACAGCGCAGCTAGGAGCTGACGGGGGAGAAACGCAGACTTCCCAGCTCCAGCGGCAGGAAGACAGGGCCGTGGACGGAGTTTCAGGGAAAGAAGTGAGGTTTGGGTCTGGCACAGAAGGCCCATTTCGTACGGACGACTGAGAGCCGAGTCCCAGGTCGTGCCCGGGGATTGGCACTGTTGTTTGCAGAGACAAAGTTGCATACAGGGAGAGTGTGGCCAGAGAAACAAGAAGTCCATGTGGGACATACCGACTCAGGAAAGGATGAGACATCCAAGCGGAGACTAACGTACGGACCTCATAAGTGATTTGAAAGGGCTGGCTTTAGAAATTAGAGAGTGAATTACTGTAAGCCAAGACAGATGTGGGGAGGGGCACCGGGACGTGGAGGGACCCTGGGGTCTCAGGGGCACAGGCGACCAGAGTCCATGGGAGATGTGGGGGCCATGCAGGGTCCCACGCTTACAGCCACAGCGGAGCGAGGAAGCAGAGCCAGGAGGCCGATGGTCAACCCCTGCTGATGACAGTTAGTGCTTCTCTAGGGAGTTAGAGGTGTCACAGTGAATGAGTTCAGTGTAGACATTCGGTGGAGTGGACACAGCATGGTTCCACATGGAAGGACAGCAAAGGAGGCTTAGGCAAGGAGGAAGGAGAACGTATTGTGTTCCAGAAGATTTGTGAGGGAGGCTTGAGAGCATGGGGGATCACCATACAGCACGGACTCTCCACCTCAGCTCTGCGGGCAGTGGGGCCGGTGCCCTTCGGTGTTGGGGTGTCCCGTGCACCCCACGATGGTGAGCTGCCTCCCCCGTCTCCACCCCCGGCAGGGATTCTCGACCTCGGCTCTGCAGGCAGTGGGGCCGGTGCCCTTCGGTGCTGGGGTGTCCCGTGCACCCCACGATGGTGAGCTGCCTCCCCCGTCTCCACCCCCGGCAGGGATTCTCGACCTCGGCTCTGCAGGCAGTGGGGCAGGTGCCCCTCGGTGCTGGGGTGTCCTGTGCACCCCTAGGTGGCGAGCTGCCTCCCCGTTCTCCACCCACCACCCCTCCTCCAGGCACAACAATCAGAACCGTCTCCAGACATCACCCCAGGTCCCCTTAGGGATGCACGGCAGAGAACCACTGGTTGGTCACAGTTTGGTTTATGTGGCAGAGGAAAGCAGGATGGGAGACGGGGAGAGGAGGAAGGAAGAAGGAGACAGCTGTGCATTTCTGCTTTGTAAAAACCTCAGCTCCAGCCACTGGCATCAGTGCACTCAGAAACACCCCCTGTGGTATCTGTTGGATAAATTTTGTAGGCAAGAAATATGTGCATTGTGTGTGTCCTTTCAACCAAGCTGAAGTTCGCATGTACTAATTCCCTCTCGACGTGGGAAGAGTTATTGTTTTCGCAGCCCTAAGTCCCAGGCTGAGCCGGGCCACACACGGAGCCACAAATGCCCAGGAACGTTGATCCTGTATGCACGTGAGGGGGCAGCGTGAGCAGGAGGGCGCAGCTGTTTGCAGCAGATGTTAGAGACACAGAGCCCGCCTGGCAGTAGCTTCTGAGCACCAGCCGAGCAGGGAGGCGCTTTCCAAACTAACCACTGCCCTCGGGTTTGCCTAATTCGTCAATTCCTATGGGTCCCTTCCGTGCTCCTGTGTCTTACTGGAAAGGTGTGACATTTCACGATTCGGATGCAGCCAAGAATGCTGTGTGCCACAACACGTGCAGAGCAAAGACATTCCAAAATGAAGGTAGTTGCTTCTAGAAGCTTTGTGGACTCCCTCTGAGCATCAGGCACTTTTTATTAGTAAAGTGTTGCTTCAGGATTCTTAAATAGCACCCTAATCATGCCTACCAGGTCTGGTGTGTTGGAAAAGGCACTTCACTTCTGTATGAAGCCAGATGTATATGCCCAGTCTAATGCTCCTAAAAGTATCAGCAGGGGCGCCTGGGAGGGCTCAGTCGGTTGACCGAACGACTTTCAGGTTCTGACTTAGGTCATGATCGCACGGTCCCTGAGATGGAACCCCCCCGTCAGACTGTGCACTGACAGTGTGGAGCCTGCTGGGGATTCTGTCTCTCCTTCTCTGCCCCTACCCAGTTTGCACTCACTGTCTCTCTGAAAATAAATCAATAAACATTAAAAAAATCATCACTGAAATCAGACTGGGGGATAGTCTACAAAACACCTGACCAGTCCTCAGAAGTGTGAAGGTCCTGAGAAATAAGGAAACACAAAATTCCATACAATGTGGGAGCCCAATGAGACATGAAGATTATTGCAGCGTGGGACCCTCAGTGGAACCCCAGACAGGAAGAGGGCTTTACCCAAGAACTGAAGAAACCCAGGTACAGCGTGGAGTTTAGCTGATGGTACTGCAACAACGTTAATCTGTTAGTTGTGACAAGTGTCCTGTGGTTATGTAAGATGTTAACATCTCGGGGGTGCATAGGAGCTCTCTCGACTTATTGTCTTTTCAACTTCCTGTACATCCAGAATTATTCACAAATAAAAAGTTTATTTAAAGAAATGGCACCCAGGGCACCTGGGTGGCTCAGTCGGATGAGCATCTGACTTCAGCTCAGGTCATGATCTCACAGTCTTGTGGTTCAACCCCTGCATCAGGCTCTGTCTGACAGCTCGGAGCCTGGAGCCTGCTTCAGATTCTGTGTCTCCCCATCTCCCTGCCCATCCCCTGCTCATTCTCTCTCTGTCTCAAAAATAAATAAAAACATTAAAAAAATAAAATAAATACATAAAAAAATGGCACCCTTAAAAGGGGTTGGAAATGTGTAAGTTTTACATTCAAAAGTCATTAACCTGGCAACGACCACACATGCAACCCTGAATCTGATTTGCGACTTCAAGACCAGGTGGTTTCAGATGCTGTGTCTCCCTCTCTCTCTGTCCCTCCCCTGCTCGTGCTCTGTCTCTCTCTGTCTCAAAAATAAATAAACATTTTTAAACATTTTAAGAAAAGGAAGCAATTAGAAGTGAACAGAAACAGGTGTTTGCCAGGTGAGTCATGGAAGCCAGCCATTGTGTAAACGTAGCTCGATTCCATTGGCACAGCATCTGATGTCAGAAGTATGTGTGGTTACAGGTGAACAAACCTACACTCACAGTGGTTAAGGTATCACACAACGGCAGGTAACAGACTTGAGTTCCATTCCTTCTCTACCCAAGTAAAAAGCCCCTATTTTCCATTCTGGCATCTTCCCCGCCAATGCAGGTTTCGCACAAAAACTTACGACACAGGAGGAGAGATCAGAAGCATCAAGAGAACATGTAACAAACTCCCAAAACAAATAGTTATGTGGACAGGCATGAAATGGGAAGAAAACAGAGCACTTGGGGAATGTGGACAAGCATGGACTGTGCTGTAAAAGGAGCAGCTGGGGACAGTGGAGAAGCATATGCTGTGGTGGATAAGGAGCAGCAGGGGAGAGTGGAGAAGCATGGACTGTGCTGTAAAAGGAGCAGCTAAGGACAGCAGAGAAGCATATGCTGTGGTGGATAAGGAGCAGCAGGGGACAGTGGAGAATCATGGACTGTGTCGTAAAAGAAGCAGCTGGTGTGAGTGAAAAGGAGTGGGCTGTGCTATAGAAATAACAGCTGGGAGGGTGGAGACAGTCTCTGGAGAAGGAGCAGCACTGAGGAGGGGATACAGGCTGTGAGGATCTAGGGTTCACCGCCACACAAGCTGTGGAAGTGTAGGAAAATTGACGTCTTTAACTTCACGTTCCTCTTAGGTAAAAGCAGGGGCTAAGGGTACCAGTTTCATACCATTTAGGGATTCTTTAAAGTGATATATGTAAATCTTGTAGTCTCATGACTTGCTCATAAGATGCATTTCGCCTCCAAGGAATCTCCGCGGCACCAGAGATACTCGCATCCCTGAGTCATTTTCTGTAGGAATTGTTCATGGGAAGAATGTGCATCTAGGGGCTGTACTTGCATCACTGCAGAAACAATCTGGCACAGTGTCATGCCCAGCACACATGATATTTCAACTCCGTCATCCACAGAGGTTATTTCTGACGTTCTTCAACTGCAGGAGGATATGTGTGACGCAGATGTATCCTCCCGGAACCTGGTGCCAGCCGTAGTCCCAGCATGATGTGCCAGCGTAAAACTGGTATTCCTCAGGTGTGAAAGGTGGCAGCTGTTTCAAAATACGTCTTCTGGGGGCGCCTGGGTGGCTCAGTCGGTTAAGCGTCCGACTCTCGATCTTGGCTCAGGTCATGATCTCGCGGTCCGTGAGTTCGAGCCCCACGTCGGGCTCTGTGCTGACAGCTCTGAGCCTGGAGCCTGTTTCGGATTCTGTGTCTCCCTCTCTCTGACCCTCCCCCGTTCATGCTCTGTCTCTCTCTGTCTCAAAAAGAAATAAACTTTAAAAAAAACAAAAAACAAAAAACAAAAAAAAACCAAAATGCGTCTTCTGTGCCAGACCCCTTCCCACACCTCCCTGGATTTCTCAGTAATGATGTATGAAGGACTCTGACAGCTCAAAGCGACATTTCCAAAGGAGAAAAGAAAACAAGGCCAGGCTTCTATAAATTATTCAAAAAGTGTGTTGAGTTCAAGAAAGAAAGTTCCATTTTGTAGTGAAGACTGATCCATTCTAAACCTATTGGTAAGTTGAGAATCTGCTTTGGGAGACCTTTCATTGGAAATATCCAGTGACCATGGCAGTTAACTCTCCTAAAAGCTATCCTGAGTTCACACTTCATCATGCTTGGGTGTTAGGGTCTGGAAGCAATGACGAATCTACTAGGTTCCAACACTGTGCTGAAGTGTTCTGTTTGGGCAGTGAAATTGGATCCTAATACATGCATTTCTCTGAAAAGATGAATAAACCATATTGAAAACACAGTCTAGTTAAAACGTGTTGTTTCCTTCCTTGCTTCATTAAGCTTATTATGGTAATAACAAACAGGGAAAGATGGAAAAGGAAGAAATTATAGGAAGGAAAATAAGACGGAGAAAATAAGAAAATAAATGAGAGTCCGTATATAATGTTAGGCGTGAAGAAAAAAGCAAGTTAATAATAGTGGCTTTGGCGATAGACTTGGATATGTATCTTAGTTCTACCACTTTCTGGTTGGTTAGGTTTTTTTTTAGTGTTTATGGTACAGGCTTTCCAGTCATAAAGTATTTTTTAAACACACAGAAGAGTATAGCAAATGTTACAGTGAACAATTTTGCACCTTGCAGAAGTTTTAATATTTTGTTTCATTTGGTTCAGGTATTTTTTAAACGATTAGACAGAACAATTGACTGCATATATTGTCCCCTTTTTCTCCCCCCTTATCCCAGATGTAATTACTAATCCTTATGTGGTTTTTATTATCCTCATAAAACTTTTATACTTTTATTATGCATTCAGGCGTCTGTAAACAATATATGGTTAAGTTACGTACGTGGAATCACATAGTCTATATTCTTTGGTCCTCATTTTCTTTCACACAACGTGTTTGAATTTCAATCATATTCTGTGGGTGATGGTGTAATATATTTTCACACAGGGAAGATGTCATTAAATTATCCTGCACTTTAAACATACATGTATCTATTCTATCGGTGAACCTAAGTTGATTCTAGTTCCATCAGCGCTGTTGTTTGTTTATACATTACTTGGGGCTCATTTTCGAGTTCTGTGAGAGAGCCTAATGGGCAACCTAGGTTCTCATCATGTTTCTCCCAGATCATCATGATCACATTTGGGCAGCAAGGACCAGGCATTGCTCTTTGTGAAGAACTCCTCAAGAGATTCTCATGGGCACTGGGATCAAGATAGGCCCCTTCTTTAGAGAAACCCTTACATCTGATGGACAAGTCATGATGCTTAAGAATGTTTATTGCACCATATTCTAGAGCAGGGATTCTAATGTGCAACCAGGGATAAGAATTTCTGCTCTAGAACACACACATGCAGGTGGAGTTTCCAGGTGGTCCAGGTGGTAGGAGAAAGGTTATCTTTAACTTTGCTCAATATTGCCAGTTGCCCACTAGAAGGATTATGTTAATTATATATGCTCCCCTCAACAGTTGGTATTGCCGCTCTTTTGGGATAGAAATGCATACTTTTGGGCGCCTGGGTGGCTCATTCATTTGAGTCTTTGACTCTTCGTTTCAGCTCAGGTCATGATCTCACGGTTCATGAGATCAAGCCCCAAGTCAGGCTCTGCATTGAGCAGGGAATCTGCTTAGGAGTCTCTCTCCCTGCCTCTGCCCCTTCCCTGCTCTCTCTGTCTCTCTCAAGGTAAATAAACTTACATATAAAAAAAAAGAAATGCATGCCTTTGTAATGTTTTATAACTTCTCAACTCACAGTGAGGTCAAGGTCTTTCTGGTCACTGTCCATTTGGGTTTGCCTTCAGTAGATTGCATCCCATATAATTTGCCCATTTTAATTTTTTTAATGTTTATTTATTGTTGAGAGAGAATGAGAGAGAGACAGAGTACGAGGAGAGGAGGGGCACAAAGAGAAGGAGACACAGAATCTGAAACAGGCTCCAGACTCTGAGCCTGCCGTGGGCTCAAAGTCACAAACTGTGAGATCATGACCTGAGCTGAAGTCGGCCACTTAACTGAGCCACCCAGGCGCCCCTAAGTTGCCCATTTTAAAATGTCTTGAGGATTTTTTAAAGTAGTAATTTCTTGTTTTTTTAAAAAAATATATCTGGAAATCGTCCATGTCAGTGAAATGAGTTGGCATACGTGGCCTCTCTTTGGTGTCTTCATTTGTTTTCATCTCATTTATGGTCTCTTTCCTCATGCAAAACAGAATAATGCCAAAGTTTCAGTGTTTTTATAAGTGTCTTAATGATTTGCATACTGATACAGCTTGAGGAATTCTGTAAAATGCAGGCACCTTTTGCAAAACACACCCCTGTTCAAACACAGAACATTCCATCACTTCAGAAAGCTCTCTGTGGCCTGAGAAGTCCTCTACTCATTTCTATTTTCTTAAGATATGGAGATGTTTTAAGAATATATCATGGTAAGAAAGACTGGTTCCGACATATGTATTGCAATTCTTTGCTTCCATCTGTGTCTTTACTTTTCCCTTTCTTGAAAGTATCTTCTGATACATAGAAAGTGTTTATTGTTGTTGTTGTTGTTGTTGTTGTTGTTGTTGTTTTGAAAAGCCTACAGACACTTGGCTAGCTCAGTCGTGGAGCATCCAACTCTTGATCTCAAGGTCGTGGGTTTGAGCTTCACGCTGGGTATGGAGCCTAATTAAAAAAGAGAAGAGAGAAGTCTGGTTTATTAACTTTTCCTTTATAGTTAACGCATTCCGTGTCCTGCGAAGTCTTTGGCGACCCCCAGGATCACACATGATGCTCTTCTTTTGTTGTAGACGTTGTTTATGGTTTCAGATTTCATGTTTTGGTCTCTGATGCATTCAAGTTTACTGCTTCTCCGTGTAGATATCCTGATGTTGTATCACCATTGTTGGCGATCTGTTTTTTTAATTGGCATCCAGTGGGTTAGGTTCAGATCCTATCTTCGGTCCTACTTTCTGTGGGCTGTAGTTCCAACATCACGTCCGTTTCCAAGGCCTGTGCCGGCTGCTTGGGTCACCGGGTGCGTGCATCACTTGAGGTGGTATATACAGTGCTCAAGTTCTCAAAGCCTTTGCTGTGCCCCCTTGTGTGTGTCCCACGTGTTGCCCAGTTGAGGAGTAAGACCAGGACAGGGGCTTCAGTGGGTTCCCACTTGGAAGCGGGGGCTGTGTTTCTCCAGCTCGACCCCTCTGGAGTGAGCTCTGCCTCGGGTCACCAGGAATAATACAGCATGCCCCGTTTTGGTATGTAATGAGTAATTGTTTAGTATGGGCACATTCTAGATATCACAGGGAATGTCTTGTAGTAAAAGCATTTTCGTTGTTTATCTGAAATTCTAATTTTACTAAGTATCTCAGTATTTTAATTTTAATTCTGATCTTGTATTTAAGTCTGCTGACTGTGCCTCACACTCTGTGCCTCCTGGGTGCCGCTTTACCTGATTTTTGTGGCCAGAAAGACAGGTTTCCATCAGGGCTTCAGCTGCATGTGTGCGTGCTTGCGTGCACCCACACACACACATGCATGCACGTGCACACACACACACCCTGTTGTGTAGTTATGTGTGACCAGGGTCACGTTTGGGATGAAGCAGGAAGAGAGGAAAGTCATGACTCGCCCACGGTCCACAGGTGGCAAGGGCTCCTTTTCTCCTCTGTCTCGGGGAAGGAAGTGGGATGGGTCTCCTGTAGGGGCTCCCCCTGCAACATCTGTAGCTGCCTACCTGGCAATGAAGTCATTCAGCCTGCATCAGCCAGGAGAGAGAGGAGAGAGAGAACCAAGCAGAAAGAAACACACATTCCCTCCATGCCGTCGGGCACACATGAGGCTGTTTCTCTAGTTTGGTGGCAAAACCCGGAGAGTTGCTCCTAAAGATAGGTATCTTGTCCAAGCTCCCTGCCAAGTTCTGGCATCCACTTAGCCCTCTGGTCAAAGCTGCGAAACCAACAAGGAAAAACTGGGAAACTCACTTCTGTTATGGGAGTTTTTCAGGTCTGGATTTCAGTCGCTCCAGGTGCTTACTGTTTCCTTTTTAGGGATCCCGACTGATTGTTTTTGTATTTTGGTCCCGGATTTTAACTATGCTCAATGGAAGGAGAATGTTAATTTAATTGTCTTATTCTATCCTATCCCCATTATTATGATTTGAAAAATCTCCTCTTTTCTCTGTGAAATTACTTTGGCCTAGTTTATTTTCACCATATATATAGTTGTGTCTTTCTCATCACTGATCTATGCACGTGTCTTCCTAAGGCCACGCAGTCCTGATTTTCTGTGTGACCTACTCAGGCTCCAGAACAACGATCGAAAGCAAGTAATGGGAGTCCTGCAAAGTTGCTCGTGTTTTTCAAGGTTGTTTTGGCTATTCTGGGTCCTCTTCAACTCCTTTAAATTTCAAGCATTGGTGGTCAACAAAGCTTGCTGGAAATAGAACTGCATTCCATCCATACATAATAATGTGGGGAACTGAGATCTCAACAATAAGGAATCTTAAAATCCATGAGCATGATTTATGTTTTCATTTATCTAAATCTACTTTAATTTCTCTCAGCAATATTCTGTTGTTTCAGGGTAGAGATTTTGCTCAGATTTTGTTAAATGTATCCTTAATATCCTTTGTTTTATGATGTTATTATAGATGGCATTTTAGTACCTGAAATTCCATTTGTTACTAGTATGTAATGTATATATATATATATATATATATACACACACATACATGTGTATTGAAATTTTAACTCTATCCCCATGCAAAATTCACCAATTAGGATTAATAGTTGTTTGTAGACTATTAGCATTTCCTACATACAAAATCATGTTTCTGCCATGATAGACTCTTGGTCTGCCTTCTTAATATCATCCCCTTAAATAATACGATTGACAGTTGACCCTTAAATAACAACACTGGAGTTTGGGATGCTGACCACCCCCCGCCCCGCCCCGCACGATCTGCCTATAACTTCTGCTTCCCCAAAAACTTAACTACTAATAGCTTACTGTCAACTGGAACCCTTATCAATAACAAGCACTTGATTATCACATATTTTCTATGTTCTATGTATTACATACTCTGTTCTGACAGTAAAGTAAACTAGGGAAAAGCAGGTATTATGAAGAAAATCATGAGAAAATACATTTACAGTACTGTACTGTACTTATTGAAAAAATATCCTCATGTAAGTAGACCGAGTTCAAACCCCGTGTTGTGCCAGAATCAAGTAATATTTATATTGTTGCACTGTGACCTTCAGTACAACCTAGAATAAAATGAGAATATTCTTTTTTTTTTTTAACCATGTTTTGTTGGAACATGTTTAGTCTTTCAGTGTCAGACTCCAACAATCATAATTGGGTCTTGAATTTTACCACAAGCCCTTTCTGCGTCTAAATTGAGCGTATGTCTCTCTTATATCAATACTAGAAGTTACATTGATTGTTTTTTTTATGTGTTAATGCAGCCATGCGGTTATGGAATGAAGCTTCCTTGGCCATAACGTATTAATCTTTTTTGCTCCTGATGATTGCTGAATTTTGTTAAGGATTGTTGTGTTTGTGTTTTATTTCTTATACTATTCTTACTTGGTGTCATGGTTATTCTGGGTTTATTAAGTCATATATATATAGCGTCTTCTGGTTTTTCCTGAAGAAGTTCATATAGTTTTAATATTGTTACTTCCTTTAATGTCACCTAGAATTGATCAATAGAGCTGTTTGGCCTCAAATTTTCTTTGGAGGAAGGTTTTATTTTTATTTTTTTTTAAGTTTATTTATTTATTTTAAGAGAGAACGAGCTGGGGAGGGACAGAGAGAGGGATCCGAAGCAGGCTGTCAGCACAGAGCCCAACACGGGGCTGGAACTCACGAACCATGAGGACATGACATGAGCTGAGGTCAGACACTTAACTGACTGAGGCCCCTCCCCACCCCCAGGTGCCCTGGAGGAAGGTTTTAGTTATAAATGCAATGTCAGGCCCATTCTGATTTTTTTCCCTTGTTTATGTGTGTGTTTCCCTGCTTATGTGTGTTATGTTTTTTTTTTAATGTCCGCTTCATCCAAGTGTTTCATTTTATTGGCGTGAATTGTTTCATAGCATATGCTCCTTACATCATGTAATACGTGCAGTGATGCCCCTTATTTCCTGATGACTGCTAGAAATCACTCTCTGTGTGCATACCCTTCCTTCTTCTCTGCTCCCGCCCCATGCTACATCAGGTTCACCTAGGCTCTTAACCTCTTTCAATGTACTATATTTTGGTTAGTTGATATTTGCTGTTAGTTCATCATTTTCTATTCCACTGATTTCAATACTATGTTTGATAGTTCTTCCTTTCTTGTTGTTTTTACTTAATTTGGGATTAATTTGCTATTGTTTATCTAGCTTAAGTGTAGGCTCAGTGTGTCAGATTCCAAACTCCCTTCTTTTCTGAGAACCCTAAGAGCCATAAACTCTCCTAGAGGTGCCTAGGTGGCTCATTCAGTTAAGTGTCTGACTTCAGCTCAGGTCATGATGTCTCGGGTTCGTGAGTTTGAGCCCTGCGTCGGGCTCTGTGCTCACAGCTTAGAGCCTGGAGCCTGCTTCAGATTCTTGTGGCTCCCTCTCTCTCTGCCCCTCCCCCACTTGTACTCTCTCTCAAAAATAAATAAACATTTAAAAAATTTAAAAAAAAAACCTCTCCTGTACGCATGCTTTAGGTGCATCCCACAAATTCTGATGTGTCGCTTTATCAGTTTTTCATGTTTTCTTACTCCTGTTGTCATTTCTTCCTTGTCCTATACCTATGTGGCTTAATTTCTAAGTATACTGGGATTTCCTAGGCAGTCTTGTTCCTTATTTCTAATTGTTTACCTGTCGCTGAATATGTGTCGATATTTTCAATTCTTTTCAGTTAATTGAGATGTTTTATGACCCTGTAGATATCCTCTGTTGATAATTACTCCATGCCCCTTTAAAAGAGCATGTCTTAGTGCTGCTCTTGGGCGGAGGGTCCCATACACATCGATTATTTAGGTGACGTCTGTGAGAGTGCTGTTCAGGTCGTCTCTGTCCTTCATGACTTGTGTTTTGTCTACATTCGGTAACGGGTGCAGAGTCAGTTATAGATCTTTCTTTCTATTACCTTCCGACCTGTTTTTGCAAGTGAGAAATCTGCTGGCCTTGTAATTGCTATTCAGTGCAACCGAATTGTGCTTCTTCTGTGGGATAATCTGTCATTTTATCTGTTACCTTAAAACTGCCATTTCCCTCGGAAAGTCTAGGGCTCAGTAGGTTTATTGATCCTGCTCGTTATTTGAGTGCATCTTAGATTGGACTTGTCTTTCGCCTTTCTTGGTTTCTGCCAAGATCCATAAGGCATAAAGCTGTTTTTTCTTAAAATGTTTATTTCTTCTAGAACTTCAACTTATACTTATGTCATCGCTTCTCAATCTACTCCCCAAATTGTCTCAGCTTCTCGTTTCATATTTCACGTCTCTTTCTATGTCTGTGCTGAATCCGAATAAATTTGCACACACTGCCCTTCCTGGTTACAGACTCTCTTTTTAGATGTTCCCAGTCTTATGTTGATCCTATCCCTTCAAGATTTCTTTTTTCCATTTTGGAGAATATATTTTCAATCTTCAGTGTTTTCAACTGCATCTGTTAAAAAAAAAAATCCATCTTTTTTCTATATCTGTTTTTTTTTTTAATTTCCCTTTTTAAATATTCAACTTTTCACATTATCCTTTTGGGGATCCAAAATCTTTGTCACATCTCTTTCTGTAGGTTTGTTTCGTGTGGACCAAACTTACGCTACGACCATTGGTTTCACGGGGTGTGTGTCTCATTTGTGTGTAGGGGTGTGAGTTTGCATTGCAGTCCCATTCAGAGGAGACATGCTGTCGACCTTGCATCGTCTAGCCCCCAGCTCCATGTACCCCCTCCCGGCCCCTGCCTGTGCCCTCAGTGCAAGGGGCTGTCGTGCTCTGTAGTCCTGCCCTCGTGAGACTAGGACTGTGGCAGATCCTCATGATAGTAAGCCAGTGACCTTCTTGATTTGCCTTCTTTTTAGTTACCGTTTAGTGTGTCCTTTCATCTGGGGTCCTAAGCCACACCTTTAAAGTCAGCTGAAGCCACCAGGCTACACACGACACTTCTGTGAGCCTCCTCCCCGGAGTCCCCGGTTTCATGTGGGTAAAGCTGGCCCCCAGCCCCCGCCGCAGGTTGGGGAAATGTAGTCCTTGCCGTTTCCGTGCGGACAGACTCCCAGTGAACCTTGAGCCCCGTTGGCACCCTCCCCCCACCCCCATGCCCGCCGGCTTTATCTTACTGATATTTCTGTCTTCTGTGAAGGTCAGTCTGCACCGCTGCCTGTTTGAAACAGAGGGGGTTCTGCACCCTGAGCTGTCTTAATCGGAAATAAGCGCTCTGGTTTGTTTTCATTTTCATTTTGTTTTCCTGCAGGGAAAAGGCTCTCATGTGTCACTGGAAAGGAGCTATCACAGGCTCTGACCCTTAGAGATTGTTGCCTTGCTCTTGAGTTCCGGACTCCTTAGAGGCATAGCCTTGGTGCCCCTCCCTTTAGAAGAGGGTGTAATGTTTTCATTCCATCCCGTTCTCACTCCATCCAGGCCGCCCTCCTGCACGGACGCACAAAGTGGCCTTGTCTCCAGCAGCAACCCACACGCTGAATATTCCGGTCCTGCCACCTTGTCAACAGAGGGTGTGGAAGGACTGGCTGAGCTGTAAGCCCCTCCATGCGTCAGGGCTCTATTGACGCCCTGCCTCCTGTCCTTGGTGTCCCAGCAGAGTGGCACAGGTGCTTGTGTGGGTCTTTAGCAAGAGCAGAGGGCTTGCGCCCAAACTTTGGCTGCGACTGGACATCGTGCTGTGATCTGCATTTTTTTCTAGCAGTGGAAATGGCCTGAGCCATGACACAAGAGTGCTTGACCTTCAAATGGGAGTAAGTCACAGAAAGAGGAAGTATCCTAGGGAAAACTGGGTGAGTGGGATTCCACTAAGCCATCGAGAATTGTTTGAGTTCCTACCACATGCCATATTACAGATGTGAATGAGAAAGGACTTCACTGGCCTGAATTATTATATTGTGGTTGAATGCTTACAGTCAAGAGTCAAGAAGCCTGTTACGTAAAATCGGACAAAACAGGATGCTTCTCTGGACCTCAGTGACCGTTTCTGTGTAAATGATAATGTTCAGATCTGTTGAGCTCTTCCTAAGGCCCAGAAGCTAAGAGCTTTATGTGTAGCACAGCATTTAACCCTCACAGCTTTCTGATAAGGCAGGCACTGTTCCCCATCCTTTTACTAATTGCCCAGCACAGCACAGCAGAGAATGGGGAGTCCTGAGGTTGACAGAGTCCCAGCCCATCACATTCTGGTGTGCTTCCTCCCGTGAAGGGGGACACGGGGGTGATTGGTCCTGCCTTGCTAGTCAGCTCAGAGGAGGCAGTGAGAGTTACAAAGGCCCTGGCCGCCAGCACGTGCTCAAAAATTAGTTCATCGGCAATGTGGACATGACATCTAGTAGTGGGAAACCCATTAGGAGATGTCCATCAGATTTTCCTGGGGTTTCTTTCTTCCCGACATCTCCTGCTAACCGACCACCATCACTGCCCTTCGCACAGGTTTACATCTTTGTAGTGCTGTCTGTGTCCTGACTGAGGGTTCAGTGTAAAACCTTGAACTCTTGAGAGGAAATGTTTTCTTTTCAAATAGAATATGTGATTTGCATCAAGGGTCATGGGGTGGCACAGGCAGGGCTGAGGCAGTGTCCTGGCTCCCATCCGTGCAGGCAGGGACAGTGTCTTCAGAAGGGGTTGGGCAGCACTTGGGGGGCTCAGTCGGTTAAGCATCTGACTCTTGGTTTCGGCTCAGGTCATGATCTCACAGTTTGTGAGTTTGAGTCCTCGGTCAGGCTCCACACTAATGAGACAGAGACTGCTTCGGATGGTCTCTCTCTCCTTCTCTCTCTGCCCCTCCCACATCTGTCTCTCTGTCAAAATAAATAAATAAACTTTAAAATGAAAAGGGAGATTTTATGTCTCCCGTCTCATTGAGAACATGATGCTCGGGATGAAAAGTGGGGAGACAGGGGTAACAGATACTCGTCATGCTTCAGTGCCCACCGTGAGTGACAGAATACAATGAAACTTCATGCTTATTCACGGGAGAAGCAGCTATTCCCCTGGCCACAGCCAAATCTCTACCAGCATTGCCCCCAAATCCAGTAATTAAGTACCACCCCTGGGTTCTGCCACATCCTCATGGCTGCAGTACAGGAACACTGTTCTTCAACTTGTATAATTTAAATAACTATATCTGAAAGTTAGACTTCACATCATGACGGTAACTTCAATCCTGTTAACACGTGCCATCAACAGAAGGTTCCACGGAAATATATCCACCACCATCAGCAACCACGTCTCTGCAACCCACACTCATGTCTGGGACTGCACTTGTCGACGTTGGAAGGAAAGAACCTTCCATGTCTGCTGACTGCACAGCGTTGTTCAGGAGGAAATCTGTGTCCGTCCTATCGTCCAGTTAGAACCCCTTAAAAGAGCAAAGATATGTAAAGAAAACCTGTAACCTGCACTTCTTTGTAACACCAGCGACCTTAAAAATAATTATTTGATGAGCCCCAAAAGCCATCCCCCACAAAAAAAAGTGGGTAGGGGGGTTCAGCTTGAACCATAAAATGAGAAAACCCGATACACCTCCAATGTCTTCGCAAAAGTATGTTATTTTTCTACTTTACTAACAAATGGTCAGAGAACGGTCTTCCCCTTCTATGTGAGCCCAGTCTTGTCTCCTGAGGTTATTGGTGTAAAATAACTGAACCCCTGCAGTGAGTCCGTGGAAACATCCCCAGGGGGCATGAATGGATTTGAACAGAATCTGGTTTCCTTTGTTTGGACCCTTGAAAATGGTTCCCTACTTTGGTTTTTTTCCCCTCTTCTCTTTCCCCCATTTTGCTCACTTGCCCTCCTCTGGACCTCAGTAAACCGCAAGAGTCCCATCCGCAGTTCTCAGAAGAGCTCTTCTGACATGTGCCAGGGTGGGATTGTGTCAATGGCCCTGAGTGAGGGGCATGAAACCCAGAATGACCTCTGGGTGTTCCGTCTGCAGGTTTTACAGCAGTCGAAGCAAACGGCTACTGGGGCCAGACCATAAGGACATGTCCCTCTGTCTTCTCATAGCCCCATAACCTCCAACCTGGCTTTGCTCAGGGGATTTCCTTATCACCAGCTGTTCCCATTAGCTCAGTCAAGCCTTTCACCTTGAGTCTCTTCTGAACCAGGGCTATCATGACAGTTGTAACCTGTCGCCTCAGCAACACTGACGCAGGCTTGCAATCACAGGGTCTGAGCACAGGAAGCAAGCATTGTTCCCTCCCCTTACGGCCTTTCTCACTCCTCTCTTGAGTTCCCTCAGCCCACCACTGTCACTTCAGCAATGCTCCAGCCTCCAAAACCCATGTACTCATGGACAGAATGCGTCGCCCCAGATTTGGTATGTTGAAGCCCTGACCCCCAATGTGATGGATCTTGGAGGTGGGGCCTCTGGGAGGGAATAAGAGTTGGATGGAGTCAGGAGGTTGGGGCCTCATGATGGCATTAGTGCACTTACGAGACAGATATGAGAGAGTAAGTACACACAAAGAAGAGGCCATGTGAGCCCACAGCAAGACGGCAGCCACCTCCAACCCAGGAGTAGAGGCCTCAGAATAAAACCTATCTTGCTGGCACCTTTATCTTGGACTTCCCAACCTCCAGAACTATGAGAAAATAAATGTTGTCTGTGTTTTTTGTTAGGGCAGCTGTAGCTGACTGATACATATTCCACTATAGTTGATGATAATCCACACAACAGGAAGTAGTAACCCCTTCTCTGAATTTACCTTCTTGCTGCTATTGTCATAACCTGCTTCCGGATATAATCACACACGTACATGGATGTTTACCCTTGCAGATAATAAGCTATTTAAGGGCAGGACCATATCTCATGTCGTAGCATCTACTGCTCTGTCTTATCTAGGGTCGGTGAACTATAAAGTATTTCTCATTGTTGAAAGACACAGTTAACAATGGATGTTTTTGTGTGTGTATGAAGATTTCCCCACTTACTGTTTATAACATTTTATTTCTGACTGTATTCATTTGAAACCCAAGGGAAAAAGAAAGTGAAGTTTATGACCTCTCAATGCAAATGTGAAAAAGAAGGAATCACAAAGGGATCCATTTAAAAAATAGTATGATTACAGTAATAAAAGCATTCCAATATATTTAACTATGCAAAAGGCTGAACTTCTCCCTCTCTTTGACGTATGTTCTCTGCATGCTTACCTCTGTATCTTTGCTACCATTGCAGACTTGTGTCTTGTCTCATTTTCCATTGAATTTGATCTTTTTAAGTCCAATTGAAGCCCACTTCCTGGAAGAAAATTTCTGAACTCTTACTCCATGCATTAGAGGTCTCATTTTTTCCCCACTTTTATTTGGAGTAGGGGCACCTGGGTGGCTCAGTCGGTTGAGCTTCCGGCTTCGGCCCGGGTCATGGTCTCATGGCTCGTGGGTTTGGGCCCCGTGTAGAGCTCTGTGCTGACAGCTCAGAGCCTGGAGCCTGCTTTGGATTCTGTATCTCCCTCTCTATCTGCCTCCCCTGCTCATGCTCTGTCTCTCTCTCTCTCTCTCTCTCAAGAATAAATAAACATTAAAAAAATTATGAATAAATAAATAGGAGTAGATGATTCTTGATGGGGCTCCCATATGCCCTATTTGTTTTTGTGCTTCTCATAGATAATAAGTTCTGTGTCTCCCACTGGTTTGTTCTTAATTAAGATCAGTGATTGAGCTTTTTTCTTTCCTGAGAATCCCCATCAGACTGGGTACTGAGCCTGGTGCACAATTTAGGATCAGTATTTTGCTGTTGAGTTTTCATTTGTTAAGTATAGGATAATTTTGTTCTTGGTTTTTATCATATATCCTTTTTCAAAAACTTTATTGAAGTAGTCTGAGGCATTCATGTTGCAGACTGGATACCAGAAGTGACAGAAGATACATCCCCCATTCTCTTAAATATAAATTTTTGATGTCATACAAGTCTTTGTAGGCTCCCAGGTGGAAAAATGAGGGCCCTGAATCTGGTTGTGTGCAGTGCTTCTGGTGTTTCTTACCTTCATCTCCCTCATTCTGGCATCTCTCCTGACCTCTTGCCCATGACGCCACTTGAAATCCGTGTCCAGGAATTTCCACCATTAGGACAGGGATCATCTCTGAATCAGTCTCATGGCCATGGAAAAATGAGCTCTTGCTTTCCTCTATTGGGGGCACCTCGGTGACTGAGGCAGAGAGAGCAGGACTTATCTGATTGGTTGTTGCTATGGAAATCAGGACCCACCCCCCAAATTGGGTATGATGTCATAGTGGGTAGGGTGAGGGTTGGCACCGCATTTTAGGCAGAATGAGGAAGCAAGCCTAGCACTCACCACAGCTTTACAGTTACTTAGGGCATAATATGTAATATTTAATTTGGCATTTTTCAGAAGCTGGTTGGCAAATTTAAACCTAAGAGTTTATCAGGTTGAAACTCTTCAATGAAGTCATCATGTACCTCCATAGAAATCTTAGGGAGATTTTGATAGTCCCATCTGGTTTGGGCTTATTATTTGTATTAGAATTTTAAAATTATTTAAGATAAATAAAAGTAGAAAAAATTGAGTAAAGGATAAATGAAATTAAACACTCTTGTGTATATGTACAAAATAAAAATTCACTTTATAGAATCCCATGCTGACAGCTCAGAGCCTGGAGCATGCTTCGGATTCTGTGTCTCCCTCTCTCTCTACCCCTCTCCCCGCTTGCACTGCCTCTCTCTGTCTTTCAAAAATAAACATTAAATAAAATTAGAATCCCATTTATTTCAACCGTTAAATCATTTAATAATAAAAACAATCTTGTAGTGGTTCTGCAAGTGTTTATAATGCATTTCTAGCACAATTGAACAGCGTAGCACCTTGAAATAATGGAAGAAGCCCACAACACTGCACTCACCCACCCTGTCCTGTGTTGTTTTTATAACACGTTACTCCAACATACATGTTAAACCCACAATGTACTCTTAAATGTTGCTTTAAACTGTTCATTATTTTTTTTAAACGGGAGAAAAAGAGTCTTAGATTTGCCCACATAAACTGCATTTTCACACCCTTCCCTTTGTGTATGTTCAGTTTTCCCTCTGGTGTCCTTTCCATTCTGCCTGAAGAACTTTGTTGAAGATTTCTTGAAGAGCGTGTCTCTTGGAGACAAATTTCTCAGCTTTTCTGTGTCTTAAGAAGCCTTTATTTCCCCTCTCTTTTTTGCTGATATTTTTACCATACATAAAATTAGAGACTGACAGTCTTGGGGTTTGTTTTTGTTTTTAGCCCTTTGTAGAGGATACTCCACACTGTTCTGACGAGCATGGTTTCCATGGTCTCAGAGTGTATGTCCTAATTCACAAAAAGAGAAAAAGGCTGCAAAGCAGCCCCAAAATTGGCATCTCGGTCTGCTAATTCCTTCACAAGTTCACATCAGTGACATAGGTCTCCATCATCCACCTGGGAGTTCGAGCACTAGGTATATTTTGGGCAGTGATGGATACCATCTTCCTAGGGCAAACGAGCAGCTTTGAAGAAGGAAAATGGCTAAGAATTTAAGCGGCTGATTCATGCCATTAACCAAAGGGTTTTCAAAGTGCAGATGTGCCAAAGACATCACTGCCTCCTTAAATGGATTCTACACACTGTTGACATCACTGTACCAGTAAGCACTGGATGCGTCATGATATTTTGATGGCTATGAACACCACAGCTATGGACATTTCTCCAGAAACCACTAGACACACTTTTGACTAATTTATCTAGTTCTGCTTAAACACCTGTCAGTTGGTGGAACAATTGCTTAATATTTTTCCTTTATTTAAATGGGAAAACAGCTTATTTGCCAGAATCCACTGATTTTTGTTTTAGAATTCCAGGTACACACTCTTAAAAATAGCATTAAATGGAATAAGTGTCATGGGTTTGTACTGGCAATATTTGCAGTGAAGACTTACACCTTTTAATGGCAATTTTCACTTCTGGGAATCATGTTTAATGGGGTCAGAGGCAGACATCAGACTTTTCATTTTGTCTCCATTAAGTAACAAGGAATTGGTGGGGGGGACTGTTGACCTGTTTGTGCCTAAGTGGAAAATGTGCATATAATCTGGTTGCCTGGATTTTTTTTTTAGCTCTTATTTCATAGCGAGCACTGACATTTCAGGTGAATAACATGTGAAAGTTATTTAAACTCTCACAAATGAATCCCATACTAAATAGAAAGTCTTTGTCTTGGTTTTATTCTGGTTGCACTCTCATGTGAAAATCTCCCATAGTATCAAAGGTGAAAGATAAAACTATAAATGATCATTTGTAAATTGTAAGAAATTAAACCTTAAAATGCACAGGATGAGGGGCACCTCGGTGGCTTAAGCATCCAACATTGGCTCAGGTCATGATCTCACAGTTGGTGAGTTCGAGCCCCGCATCAGGCTATGTGCTGACAGCTCAGAGCCTGGAGCCTGATTTGGATTCTGTGTCTCCCTCTCTCCCTGCCCCTGCTCTGCTCATGCTCTGTCTCTCTCTCTCTCACACCCACACACAAATAAAGAAACATTAAAAAAAATTTTTTAATATTAAAAAAAAAAGACATGACATGAAAAACAAAACCGTAAGAAGTAGAGGCTGGTTGATTATGAAGCAGTGACAAGTCCTTGGAAAACAGAAATCATGTATTCCTCCCAGGGAAGAAAGCAAGATTAAACACACCAGTACAACTTAAAATACCACTTATAGTGCCTAACTGCCTGGCTGTATGTTACTCTGAATGCAGGATGGAGCACGGGTTGTTCCTAATTGACTTTGCACTGTGCTTGAGGGCCAGCCTTCAGGAAGATGCTGGTTAGTCATTGGTTATAAAGGCCCCGGCTGTAGCCGGCAGCAAAGCCTGGGGGTGGCAGGGACTTCAGACTTCTGAGCATGTGGAGGCCAAGGTGAGCGGTAGCCTGGCCTCCATCTCCTCTCTCAGAGCTTAGAACCATCACCAGCCTCTCTGCTGTTGGTGTCACAGGTGTTAGAACTCCTGTAAGATGCTATCAGATCTTAACTGAATGGTGTCGGATTTAACCGAATTCAACAAGCCGTGCATACAAATAATAAAAATTAAAGCAAGGGGCGATAAGCTGAGATCACTTGGAAAACGTCACCTTTTTCCAGCCCCTCGTATAACGCGATTAATGACTTAGGTCATTACCAAAAATCATCACAAAGGCAGAAAAGCCCATAGAATTTGCTGCAACCATGCATTTTTAACTTAGTAACTTGAATTGAGCACCCACTATGTGCCAGGCAGTGATGAACGCTGTGGGTAAAGACAGATAAGAACACATGTTCCCTGTCCTGGGAGGGAACCAGGTGTGGTCATAAAGGGATTCTACTACGTATGGTCACTGACGTGTTCCCTGTGCAGCACTTTCTAAACATCTTAAGAGATGACGTATTAGAATAATCATCACCTGGGGGTAGATCAGGGTAACTCTAACAGAATGAGTTTCATTGGATAATTGAAAATGAATTTATATCTTAGATGCTGGAATTGTTTATTTGCAAACTGTTGTTTTAAATGGTTTCAAATTTATTTTCAAGAGCGAGAGAGAGTGTGACTGGAAGAGGGACAGAGAGAGAGGGAGGCATAGACTCTGAAGCAGGCTCCAGGCTCCGAGCTGTCCGTATAGAACCTGATGCAGGGCTAGAACTCACGAACCGTTAGCTCATGTGACCTGAGCCGAAGTCGGACACTCAACTGACTGAGCCACCTGGGCACCCCTATTTGCAAACTATTTTAATTACCCCAAACTAGAAGTTGTCCATGTATTTTCTCAGGGAAGGTTATAACTCATAGTGTGTAGGTTTGGTGACAAAGCCCATAATTATGGAAAAGTAATGACAGCAAAAAAGAGTACATACATTTTATTCTCAGAACTGTGGCCTTAATGTTACTGATTTCTGAAAGCAATGTCTTCATTTAGAACAAAAATGCATTACAGTATAAATTTTACTTCTTCATGATATTAACCTAACTTTTCAGGTCTTATTTATGCACTTCTGTGTCTCAAATTGTTCCTCTTTGCCATTATTATTTAAATTTTTTTTAATGCTTATTATTTTTGAGAGACAGAGACACAGACAGAGACCAAGCAGGGAGGGGGCAGAGAGGGAGGCATAGAATCCGAAGCCGGCTCCAGGCTCTGAGCTGTCAGCACAGAGCCCGACGCGGGGCTCGAACTCACAGACCGTGAGATCATGACCTGAGCCGTAGTCGGCTGCCCAACCAACTGAGCCACCCAGGTGCCCCCCCCTTTGCCACTATTATTATATATTTGATCTATTCCTGTTATAGTCCGTACAAGTAAGCATTTTTCAAAGACACGTTCAGAACTCTTTCTCCTGCTTGGTGTAATGCCAGTGCTAGAATGCTAACATGGAGGCTGGTCTAGGCCAGCACTTCTCAAACGCTAATGTGCCCACGGCGTACCTGGGGTCTTGTTAGAAAACAGATGCTGATTCTGCAATGGTTTGCAAGACCACTGTCATGAAATGCACAGACTTAGATGGCTTTCAGACCAAGTCCTATTTTCTTATACCCAAGTTTGTCTTGAAGCGGGTTCTTAATTTGACAAACCATGGGCGACTTGGAATGGTTGGGCATGCATAGTCATGATCTTTGTGTCTGCCATTGCAAAATAATCTGTCTACAGTTAACATCATCCCCGCAAGTAGATCGGAATGCTTTGTTAGTTTTGTTTTGTGTAATAATTGTCGTGTGCTAATCAGGGAAGATGATGGGCACAAATTATTGTCATCTAATTAAATTCAGACACAGTGATCACAGTGAATTACCTGCATTACAGGCTTATTTTTTCTAACAGTTATAACGATAGCTGCCATAGTATTACGTACAATGTAACTGAGTGAGCACCTGTGATGTGTTTCACGGTGTAATGACATCAAATCCTACCAGCAACCTTAAAACTTAGGTATCATTTTATCCCTGTGTTGCTGTGACGAAGCTAACTTTTTGAGAAGTTAATTCATTTATTCTTTATATCATTTCTAGCAAGTTAAAAGTGGAACCAAAGATTCAAGCCCACACAGATTCTTTTTCTTTTCCCAGATCTGGCTGCGGCTTAGTTTCAAACTTCCATTGTGCCAGTCGAAAAGCTGCCACTTCCTGAAGGTGAACTTGCCAGTGCATTGTCTGTCTTTTGAACTCCTTTCTCTCAGAGAGGTATCAGTTTCCAGGAGGTGACCTGTTGTTCATTTCAGCTGAATTGTCAGCCCCATCTTGGGCCCTCAGCCCTCTTCTGTTCTAAAGCTCTGCCATATGTCTCTGGGGCCCTCAGAGAGTCAGAAGACGGCCCGTATTCCACTATCTTACTCTCCCACATATATATTTTCCCCTTTGGAGGCAGGGATTGCCTCTTACAAGAGTTTCAGGTGGGGAAGGGAAATTTCATCTGCTTCTTGATATGAGGCAGCCATGCCTACCCCCACCGGCAGGCATGGTGCTGTGCTATCCCCTCATCGGCTCCTTACTGTTGGGACTCTGGTGT
Source organism: Panthera pardus (assembly GCF_024362965.1). Lineage (NCBI taxonomy): Eukaryota > Metazoa > Chordata > Mammalia > Carnivora > Felidae > Panthera > Panthera pardus. Next base: position 123,492,887 of record NW_026526843.1, read on the forward strand.
CCCTCTGCTTGGAGAGGTGTATGTCCCATGGTGCATTGCTCTCACTTGAGGACTTAAGGCCATACCCTTATGGTTTTGAGTTCTCAAGTGATCTGACTCTTGATACTTAAGTGCAAAATTTGGAATAAAATTACTTTCTCAAGCACCAGTTTCTTGGAAGAAATGCTTTGCTCAAGATCAGTACTTCTGCTGTGAAATGAAAAAGAGCTCAGCTTTGCTACTCAAAGCCACAAATTTCACTCCAGCCTTCCTGGATTCTTGTGTGCTCATCCTCTTGAGGAGCAGTAAGTTTCAGCCCGATGGCTTTCCGTGCTGATGCTCTGCAAAATATAAAGAGTTACCAAGAAGAAAACATGCACCAGATATTACTTCCAAAAAAAATGGTTATGTACTTATTTTTGAGAGAGAGCGACAGAGCATAAGCAGCAGAGTGGCAGAGAGAGAGAGGGAGACACAGAATCCGAACCAGGCTCCAGGCTCCGAGCTGTCAGCACAGAGCCCCATGTGGGGATTGAACCCATGAACCGCAAGATCATGACCTGAGCCAAAGTTGGATGCTTAACCGACTAAGCCACCCAGGTGCCCCATTTCCAAAAAATTTTTTAAAGGGAACATTCATATGTTTGGAAATAAGAGTACAAATGTGAACAGGATGCTTTTGGACAGCGATCATCCAGAAAATAATTAAGCAGGTGACACATGTATTTTTCTTATACACATACCACTGTGGAGGTTGAATCAAGAACCTGCCCTGGGGTGCCTGAGTGGCTCAGTCGGTTAAGCATCCGACTTTGGGTCAGGTCATGATCTCATGGCTTGTGAGTTTGAGCCCAGCATCAGGCTCTGTGCTGACAGCTTGGAGCCTGGAGCCTGCTTCGGATTCTGTATCTCCCCCTCTCTCTCTGCCCCTCCCCTGCTCACACACACTCTCTCTCTTTCAAAAATAAACATTAGAAGAAACTGCCCTTATTGGAAATATTTTGATTTCTGTAACTATCTGAAGCCAAAAAGAGAAGGGATTTATCTGAGATGAAATGTCACCAAGGTTTTATAGAATTCCTGAATGAGTCTCTTGAAACGCTTTGGAAGTGTTAATACAACAAATCAAAATTTTGTTTTCTGTGCATTTTGGTTTAGGTTTTGTTTTCCATTCTCTTTTATTACGATTTTCTTATCTGTGTAGAATTGCTCAAATCTAGGATGGATCTCTCTCTTTTTTTTTTTTCTGTCTTTTTGAATTACTGCTAAAGGAAAGTTTCAATTTTTAAAAACCTGAAGTGTTTTCCAGGAGTTCTTATAATCCCAAGCTAGGTAAACTGATATAATTTATACTGATAGTGTAGACATTGACCATTCTTTTTTTTTTTTCTCCACAAAGGCTATTTTTTTAAACCAAAGTTACAACTGATAGAGAACAGATATTTTGCTAAAATGGAAATGAAAGTTATATGCATACCTGAATTCACGCTGATGTGTCTGCAGAAAGTTTACCAGGAGGCCGAGGGTACAGGAGGAACAGTCTCTCTCCAGAGTTATCCTGGGGGAAAGTGGTATCGTGTGACTTCTAACGCTCTGTGAACGTCGTTGTAAGCTATTGCCTACAGATGTCTGATGGAGCAAACAGACCATGAGAATGCCCGCCTCTCCTGAAATCTCCTTACAAGCCTTTTCAACTCACTCGAGATTTATGGGTCCTGGATCCAAAGACAGGCACAAACCTCATTCCTCCAGTTACATCTGTAAGACAATCCCAGATTCGCCATCTTGTTTGCGGGCACCAAAGGGTGATGGGTTTTGAGCGTTTAAAGTGCTTACCTCTGCATTTTGGGGAAGTATGGAAAACCACTTAGGGGTCTCCATTGTCAGGTGTCTCCTATGGAAGCTTCCAGCCAGTGCATGTGAGGAAACAAAGCCCAGAGAAACCAGCAGGCTGACGAAATGGCACCTCCATTTGGGACTTCTCAGTTCTCTATGCATCAGGAAATGTATATTGCTTCCCTGAAGGAGCCATATTTTGGGGGTTACATAATGATGACTGTCTCACCATGGATTGTTGTCTTAAGAATAAAACCACCTCAGCTCTTCTTTTTTACGAAAATGTATGTAATTAAGTGAAGAATTAAATATGCAGTTGTTCATTTCTCCATTTGGCAGTATTCCTGCAATGGGTGAAAGAGTTTATAGTGATCTAGAAAGAGCCAACATGCAAACAACATCATGGATAGTATCTCAAGTTTTCAATAAGCGTAATACGAAATAGGCAGGTGGGGTCACCACTGGTGTTTACGGGAAACATAAGTACTGTTAAATCTGGATGCAGTGGGGATTTAGCATCTGTTGAAGGTTCTTGTGATGTTCATCTTACATGGCTTAGATTTCCAGGGCAGCGAATTGAGTTGAAGAGCATAGAGCATAAATGCGGTATCCGTAAGTAAATGAGTTCCCTAAGTAAAAAAAAAAAAAAAAAATTATTTCATGACCTGTTATTTTTAAAAATCTGATCGTGGGTCACAGAATGGAGCATGGGTTTGGGGGGCAGTGACCAGGGAGTAGGACCAGGTGGAAAGATCCTGTGTCTTGAGAGTCGTTTGCATCACACGTTACACAAGATTGGTACCTGGGCAGCTGTCAGCCTCAAAAGGGTGGATGAAGCAGGTAATGATGGAGATGACTTTCCCCGGAGCAACCGACACGTCACCTTCACATGGACACTCCACACTTGACTACCTAGCTTGGGTTGTACATCCTGGGAACAGGCTTTGGTTCTAACTTGATGTCGTATGGACTCGGAAGACCTCCAGTAACTTGCTAGTGGAAGAACCATATCCTCCCTCTGAGTTACCAAACCTGAGCTTTTGGAACATGCAAACTGGCTGTCCCTCTGGCTGTCCTTGGAGGTTGCCCTTCCCGAGAGAGCCGCCATCAAGAACAGCTTTTGCAGAGGTTATTTTGCATCTTGAGGATGCTCAGGTGCTAGTATTTCACGAGCTGAGAAGAGTATGGCCATAGCGCTTTAGCTTAAATCCCCTTGGCCGAATGATTTCCACGCGTTCACCATCCAAGACTCCACGCACGGTGTAGACAGGCCTGTGTGTTTCTCTGCAGGAGAGAAAGAGGAACCATTAGAGACTAAGCTTCAGATACCATGGTGATTTATCACTAAATATTCTGACATCTCTTCTTTTCACTGAGTGGGTAGAACGACGGATAATGTCTTAAAAAGCATAATGAACGCAGTGTTGTGTTAGTTTTAGGTGTACGATATAGTGACTCAGTGATTCTGTACGTTACTGCTCATCACAGTAGTGTGCTCTTCAAACCCATCACCCCTTACCCCCTTCCCCTACCTCCCCTCCCTCCCGCCTCCCCCCACTTCCCCATCCCCCCACCTCCCCTAAATCCCCCCTCCCCCCACCTCCCTTCATTCCCCCCTCCCCCATCTCCCCTCTGGTAATCATCAGTAATGTTCTCTGTTGTTAAGTGTCTGTTTTTTCATTTGTCTCTTTTTTCCTTTGCTCATTTGTTTCTGAAATTCTACATATGAGGGAAATGATATGGTATTTGTCTTTCTCTGACTCACTTCACTTAGCATTATATTCTCTAGCTCCATCCATGTTGTTGCCAATGGCAGGTTCCGTTCTTTGTTATGGCTGATACTCCATTGTATATATGGTACCACATCCTCTTTATCCATTCATCTGTGAAAGCACACTTACTCATAATATCCTTAAAGCCTATTCAGAAATAAGGACCTTAATCACCATTTGTGGGATTCGGCCTATTTCCTACCTCTACTCCTTCCACAGACAGGGGAACCATAGGATGCATTTTCTGCATAGAGTGTTGGCACCCAGTATTTCTGGCCTAAATTCCTCAAATGTGTATGCCATGCTGATATCATTTCTGAAAGTTCTCCGGTGACATTGAACTCTGTGAACAGTCTGAGCACATTGTATACATATAACTAAGTTTGCATTCTGTCACTGGAAGCTGTTTGCGTTAATTCTTATTTTCATATTTCATTTAATAATGTTACTTCAGAGAACATATTTCACAAAACTGAGAATGACCATGGAAAGAAGCTCACACCACATTATATTACAGTTCACCATTAATAAATAAGCACATTGTAACATGTGTATTATTAATTCAAATCTAGAAAAGCTTGATAGTTTCCAGGTTTTACATTTGGCATTGGACTTTGCAGAAATTTTGCAATTGGCGTGAAGAAGTTCAGGCATCCCAGACATTGTGCATCAAATACTGCACCCCCAAACAGTGGGAGAAACCTAAATATTATTAGGCATGCTTCCGGCTAATCATGTTAAGTTTCACCACACTTTGTGTTACAAGGCATTCTGCTTACAGAGAATATAAACAGGTATTCTTGTTAAAGTTTTCCGTAAATTCGTGTTCTTCCTTTCTGCTTTCCTGGACCCTGACTTATGTTCCTCATAAGCCTAATAGGACAGATAGCCTGATAGGACAGAGCAAAGGTCTGTCAGAAAGCAAGATCCATCGTGAAACTCAATTCATCCCCAAATTTAGTCAGGATGCACTAAAATGCAAGTTATCAGTTCCTCAAGCATGTATAATTATTCAGGTTTTTTAAAAAATTTATTACTGAGGCATAGTTGACATACAATTTATTTTTAATTTATTCTGATTTTCATCCCTACTTTTATTTTCGTCAATTTTTGTTTTGATATATAATCAAGCATATAGACATGTCTAAATGTAGTGTAAAATCGACTAAAAATTGTTACCGAATTCTGGATATGTTGTTTGCCACACTTTCCTAGCTGTATTTCTTCGTTCCTTCTTCTCTTCTCTTCTCTTTTCTTTTTTCTTTTTCTTCCTCTCCTCTACTCCTTTCACTTCCTATCATCTGTCTGTCCGTCCATCTCTATCTATCATCTCTCTCTCTCTCCTCTTTCCTCTTTGTTCTTTTGTGCATACACATACAGGTGACACACATACACATGCCCCTGTATACAAAATACTTGCATAATTTCCTGAACTGTTTGAAACTGAGTTGTCAGTTTCACGTCCGTGTAGCCCAGAGCATCATGCTGCATATTTCCTAAGGATAAAGGCTGCGTGAGCCTGATACAGTTCTCAAAATCAGGGAATGTAATGTTGGCACGACCCTGTTCTCTAATTCTCAGCCGTGCACAAACTTTGACCATAGTCTCTATAATTTCCTTTTCACCTGTGTCTTTCCTTTTGCAGGACCCAGTCCACAACCAGGAGCTGCATTACTTTTCACACATCCTTCATTTCCTTCAGTGTAGAGCAGTCTCCCTTCCTGCTTAATGACATTGATGTTTCTGAGGATTATAGGCCAGTTCTTTTATGGAATGCATGGTTCCTCACGATTAGATCCAGTTTATTCATTGTGGGCAAGAACACCGTATACCAGATGTTGTGTTCTTTGCGGTGCCTCATGTCAGGGTGCACCTGATGTCCCGGTATGTATTGGCCATCAGTATGGACTCACTGATAATGCAAATGTATTTTATTGACGTGATCCCTTTTCAGCCTGGCACCTGTTCTGACATGTTCCCAGCAATTCTTATGCACTTTCTGACATAACCTTATCATTGCTTCTTTAAAAAAAATTTTTTTTAAGTTTATTTATTTTAAGAGAAAGAGAGAGCGGAGGGGGAAGCAGCAGAGAGAGGGAGAGAGAGAATCCCAAGCAAGCTCTGCACTGTCGGCACGGAGCCCGATGCAGGGCTTGAATGCGCCAACCGTGAGATCATGACCCTAGCCAAAACCAAGAGTCACACGCTTTCACCGACTGAGCCACCCAGGTGCCCCACATGATCATTGTTTCTTAAATGTCAAAATGAAGATGAAAATAAATGGCAGTCCCCACAGATAAATTGTACCTGGAAAACAAACTCAGCAATTATGCAACGCTAAAATCGAATTTAATGAGACCTAGTCTGGTGTAGATGGTAACCAAATTATTTTCATGAAAATCTATCAGTGTTTTAATGTCGTAATGGAGTCTTTGAATGCTAGTTAAGTGACCACCTGGTTCATCGTACCAAGGTCTTACTCAACAGTGGTGCCGAAGCTAATTTTGAATGGTTCCCATAGTTGAGTGTACCTATTAAACTTTTTTTTTTAATTCCAGTATAGTTAGCATACGGTATACTTTATATAAGTTCAAACATACAATATAGTGATGCAAGAGTTCTGTACATTACTCTGTGCTCATCACGATAAGTGTATGCTTCCTCCCTTTCACCTTTTTCACCCATCCCCCACCCACCTCCCCTCTGGTGACCACCAGTCTGTTCCCTGTAGTTAAGAGTCTGGTTTTTTATTTGTCACTTTTTTTCATTGTTCATCTGTTTTGTTTTTTAAATTCCACATATCAGTGAAATCATATGGTATTTGTCTCTTTGACTTATTTTACTTAACATTATCCATCCATCCAGATATCCATTCATCTACCAATGGATACTTGGGCTGCTTCTATAATTTGGCTATTGTAAATAATGCTGCAGTAAACACAGGGGTGCGTGTAGCTTTTTGAGCTAGTGTTTTCATATTCTTTGGGTAAATACCCAGGAATAAAATTACTAAATCTTACAGAATTTATAATTTTTAATTTTTTGAGGAACCTCATACTGTGCTACACATTGGCTGCACAGTGCGGTAGGGTTCCTTTTTTCCCCACATCCTAACAGGAATGAGGTGATACCCCATTGTGGTTTTTATTTGCATTTCCCTGATGATGAGTGATGTTGAGCCTCTTTCCATGTGCCTGTGGGCCAGATATCTGCATTTCTTCTTTGGAAAAATGTCTCTCCATGCCTTCTTTAGTTGGATTATTTGGCGTTTGGGTGTTGAGTTGTATTAATTCTTTATATATTTTGGATACTAACCCCTTATGGGAAAAGTCAATTGCAAATGTCTCCTCCCATTCAGTAGGTTGTCTTTTACTTTTGTTGATGGTTTCTTTTGCTATGCAGCTTTTTATTTTCTTGTGGTTCCAATAGGTTATTTTTGATTTAGTGTCTCTTGCCTCAGGAGACATACCTAGAAAAATGTTGCTACGGACGGTGTCAGAGAAATCACTACCTATGCTCTCTTCTAGGATTTTTATGGTTTCCTGTCTCACATTTAAGTCTTAATCCATTTTGAATTTATTTTTATGTACGGTATAAAAGAGAGATCCTGTTTCATTCTTTTGCATGTAGCTGTCCACGTTTCCCAACACCATTTGTTTGAAGAGACTCTGGTTTTCCCATTGTATATGCTTGCCTCCTTTGTCAAAGATGCATCAAATATATAATCGCGGGTTTATTTCTGGGTTCTGCATTCTGTTCTCTTGATCCGTCTGTCTGTCCTTGTGCCAGTACATTACTGTTTTGATTACTCTAACTTTGTAATGTATCTTGAAATCTGGGATTGTGGTAACTCCCGTTTCCTTCTTTTTCAAGACTGTTTTGGCTATTTGGGGTCTTCTTTGGTTCCATACACATGCTAGGATTATTTGTCCTGGTTCTGTGAAAAATACTGTTGGTATTTTGATAGGGATTGCATTAAATCTCTAGAGCGCTTTGGGTAATACGGACATTTTGACGTTATGTATTCTTCTAATCTGTGAGAATGGAATGTCTTTTCATTTCTTTGTGTCATATTCAGTGTCTTTCATTAGTGTTGTATAGTTTTCAGACTCCAGGTCTCTCAACTCTTTGGTTAAGTTTATTCATAGAGATTTTATTATTTTTGCTGTCATTATAAACAGGATTGTTTTCTTGATTTCTCCTTCTGTTATTTCCTTATTAGGGTATAAAGGTGCAATGGTTTTATGTATATTCATTTTGTATCCTGGGACCTTACTGAATTCCTTTATGAATTCTAGTAGTTTTTTGGTGGAGGCTTTAGGGTTTTCTATATAGAGTGTCTTTTCATCTGCAAATAATGAACATTTTACTTCTTCCTCCCAATTTGGATACCTTTTATTTCTTTTTATTGTCTGTGGCTATAGCTGTGGCTAGGACTTCCAGTACTATGCTGAATAAAAGTGGTAAGAGTAGAGATCCTTGTCTTATTCCTGATCTTAGGGGGAAAGCTCTCAGTTTTTCTCATTGAGTATGATGTTAGCTGTGGGTTTTTTCATAGATGGCCTTTATTATATTGAGGTTATGTTCCCTCTAAACCTTTGTTGAGGGTTTTTTTTTTTTATCATGAATGGATGTACCTTCTCAATGTTTTTTCTTTTTGCATCTATTGAAATAATCATTGTGGTTTTGATTCTTTCAAAATCAAAACATTGATTGATTTGTAAATATTGAACCACCCTTGCATCCCAGGACTAAGTCCCACCTGATTTTGGTGAATGATTTTTTAAAATTGTTTAGTGTTTATTTGTTTTTGAGAGAGAGAGCATGAACAGGGGTGGAGCAGAAGCAAGCTCCAAGCTCCAAGCTGTCAGCACAGAGCTTGACGTAGGGCTCAAAGTCACAAACCGCAAGATCATGACCTGAGCTGAAGCTGGATGTTTAAGCGATTGAACCACCCAGGTTCCAGGTACCCCTGGAGAATGATATTTTTTTTAATGCATTGTTGGATCTGATTGGCTGATTTTTTTTTTTTTTGAGCATTTTTGCATCTATGTTCATCAGAGATACTGACCTGTAGTTCTTTTTTTATAGTGTCTTTATCTAGTTTTGGTATCAGGACAATGCCAGCCTCATAGAATATATGGAAACTTTTCTTCCCCTTCTACTTTTTGTAGTAGTTTGAGAAGAATAAATAGGTATTAACTTTTCTTTAAATGTTTGCTCGAATTCCCCTGCGAAGCCATCTGGTCCTGGATTTTTCTTGGGAGTTTTTTGATTATTGATTCAATTTCATCGCTGGTAATCAGTGTGTTCAAATTTTCTGTTTCTTCAATTCAGTTTTTGGAGGCTATATGTTTCTAGGAATTTATCCATTTCTTCTAGGTTGTCCAAATATTTGGCATATAATTGTTTGCAGTATTCTCTTACCATCCTCCACACCTCTGCCGTGTTGGTTACTTCTCCTCTCTCATTCTGATTTTGTGTATTTGAGTCCTCTCCCTGTCTCCCTCTGGCTAAAGATTTATCAATTTTGGTGATCTTTTTAAAGAACCAGCTCCCGTTTTCATTTATCTGTTCTATTGTGTTTTTAGTTCGTATTTCAATTATATCTGCTCTGATCTTTAGTACTTCCTTCCTTCTACTGGCTTGAGATTTTGTTTATTCTTTTTCTAGCTCCTTTAGGTGTATGGTTAGGTGGTTTATTTGATCTTCTTGCTTCTTGAGGTAGGCCTATATTGCTATAACCTTCCCTCTTAGAACAGCTTTGCTGCATCCCAAAGATTTTGGACCATTGTGCTTTCATTTGCACTTCTCTCCGTGCATTTTCTCATATCCTCTTTGATTTCCTGGTTGACTCATTCATTGTTTAGTAGCATGTCATGTAAACTCCATGACTTTGTGCTTTTCCCAGATTTTTTCTTGTGGTTGATTTCTAGTTGCATAGCATTGTGGTCAGAAAAGATGCATGGTATGACTTCAATCTTCAATCTTCTTGAAGACTCAATCTTCAATCTTCTTGAAGACTCAATCTTCAATCTTCTTGAAGATTGAATCTTCAGTCTTCTTGAATTAGTTTGAGACTTGTTTTGTGGCCTAATATGTGGTGATCTTCCCTGGAGAATGCTCCATGTGCACTTGAAAAGAATGTGTATTCTGTTTTAGGATGGAATATTCTGAGTGTATCTGTTAGATCCATCTGGTCTAGTGTGTCATTCAAACCACTGTTTCCTTGTTGATTTTCTGTCCAGATGATCTGTCCATTGATGTAAGTGGGGTGTTCAAATCCCCTACTATTATTGTATGATTATCAATTACTTCCCTTCTGTTTTTTATTAACTGCTTTATGTATTTGTGTGCTCTCACCTGTGTGCATAAATATTTACAATCCTGATAACTTCTTGTTGGGTTGTTCCCTTTGCGATCGTGTAGTGTCGTCCTTTGTCTCTCACTGCAGTCTTTGTTTTAAGGTCCATTCTGCCCATTGTAAGTATCGCTACCCAGCTTTCATTTCACTTCCATTTGCATGGGAAGTGGTTTTCCATCCCTTCACTTTCAATCTGCATGTGTCTTTAGGTCTGAAATGAGTCTCTCATAGGCAGCATACAGATCAGAAGCAAGCCCCAGACATTTTTATCCATTTGGTCACCGTATGTCTTTTGACTCGAGCATTTAGTCCATTTACGTTCAAAGTAATTATCAATAGCTATGTACTTATTGCCATGTGTTACTTGTTTTATGGTTGTTTTTGTAGTTCTTCTCTGAGCCTTCCCTTGCTGTTTTCTCTCAGGTTTTGCTGGCTTTCTTTAGTGATGAACTTGGGTTCATTTCTTTCTCTCTCTTTGCATATCTAGTGGTTTTTGATTTGTGGTTACCATGAGGTTTATATATAACCTCTAATGCATACAGCAGTCTATATTAAGTTGATGGTTGCTTAAGTTTGAACCCATTGTAAAAGCCATAAATTTTTACTCCCCTCCCCCACATTTAGGTATATGGAGCCATACTTACGTGTTTTTTGTTTTGCAAATCCTTTGACAGATTTTTAAATGTACTTAATCTTATTGATTTTGTGCTTCCTACTTTTCTTCTGTTTATGGTCTTCCTTTTTCACCCCAAAAGCCCCCTTTAACACTTCTCATAGGGCTGGATCAGTGGTGATGAATTCCGTGAAGTTTTGTTTATCTGGGAAATTCTTTATGTCTCCTTCTATCCTTCTGTCTTTGGTGAATAGAGTATTCTTGGGTGCACACTTTACTTGCAGCCCTTTGAATACATCATGCCCCTCCTTTCCGGACTACAGAATTTTGCAGAAAAATGAGCTGACAGCCTTATGGAGTTTCCATTATATGTAGCTGTTTTCTTTCTCTCACTGCCTTTACAATTCTCTACCATTGCTTTTTGCCATTTTGATTACTATGTGTCTTAGTATGGACCTCCTTGGGTTGATTTTCTTGAGTGCTGTCTATGCCTCCTGGACCTGAATTTCTGTTTTAGTTTCCGGATTCAAGAAGTCAGGAGTTATTTCTTCAAATACATTTTCTGCCCCCTTTTCTCTGTCTTCACATTCTGGGATCCCTATAATGCAAATGTTAGTATACATGGTGATGTCATTGAGTTCCCTTAATCTATTTTCATTTATTGCAATTATTGTTTTTCTCTGACACCTACTCAGTGTGATTGCTTTCCATTACTCTGTCCTCCACGTCACTGATCCATTTTTCTACTTCCTCTCTCCTATTTATTCCTTCTGATGTTATCTTTTTAATTTCTGTTATTGTGTTCTTCATCTCTGATTGGTTCTTCCTTATGTTTTCTACCTCTTTGTTAAGGGTCTCACTGATGTCCCCTACTGTCTTTTCAAGTCCGGTGAGTATTTTTATGACCATTACTTTAAATTCTCTATCAGACATATTACTTACATTTATTCGTTTAGGTCTCTTGATTTGATTTTGTCCTCTTCTTTCATTTGGGATGTTTTCCTCTGTCTCTCCTTTTGTGTAACTCTCAGTGTCTTGTTTCTCTGTGTTAGGAAAGTGATCTTCATCTCCTCGTCTTGAAAGTAGTGACCCCATGAAGAAGAGGCCGCATAGTGGCCTGTGGTGCAGTGTCCCCCGTTCACCAGAACCTGACCCTTCTCCTGTGTGCATTGCCATGTGTCCTTGTGTCGTGGCTGAACTGTGTTCACCTTCAGTCCAGTCACCTGCAGTGGCTCCCTTTCCCTGTTGTGGGCGGGCTTTGGTCCCTGTGTGGTTCGTGGGCCAGCCTGGGTCTGCCTTGGGCTTGAGTTGAATCAGACCAGGCCTTTGCCAGAGATGCATCAGCAGTGACCTGCAGGGCATCGTCCCTGTTTGTGCCCTGAGAAGCTTTTACTGGTGGGCAGAGACTGCAGCCAGATGTCTGCCTTCGGCGTACTGCTGGGGCTGTAATCAGACTGGCGTGTGTGGTTATCTTCCCCTCTCCCCGGGGCAGAAGTCTCTTTGGAGGGGTGCTGGCCCAGTTCACAGCTGCTTGCACACAGCCTCACTTGTGGTACCACTAGGGGAGGACTCCTTCCCAGGGTGTGGTGGGGAGCAGTTCCACAGTGGAGCACATGACTGGGACTAGGTGGGACTAGCCAGGTGGAGAGGTCCCCCCACACTGCTTCTAGCAGGTGTCTGTGTATCCAGGCAGGAGCACGGGCAGAGGAAATGTTGCCCACCAGCACTTTTTTCTTGGAGACATGTCCGAAAGATCCCTGCCCCTCCAGCTCTGAGATTAGTAAATCAACCTCCTTCCTATATATCCCAGGCATTTTTCAAGCCGCTGCTTCTGCACTGAATCTTAGAGCAGTGTGTGTTACGCTGTCTCTTTAAGGGCAGGGACTCAGTTTCCTCTCACCCTGTGGCTCACTCAGAGCCAAGCCCACTGATTTTTAAGGTTGCAGGTGTTACGCCCCACTGATGATAACAGCTGGCAAAATTAACTTGCTCTGGTTTTCAAAGCCAAATGCTATAGGGACTCATCTTTGCATGTACATGCCTGACGTTCCCGGTGTGTGGTCTGCTCCTCTCCCTCCTCCGTGCTTGTGGTGTCCATCCCTCTCGAGGAGGGTCCTCAGATCTGTTTGTCTCCAGACCACGTCTCCACCCTTCCTACCCTGTTTGATGCGGCCTCTTCTGTACACTTGCTGTGGAGAGTCTGTTCTGGCAGTCTCAGGCCATTATCTGGGTTATTTCCACTGATGGGGTGTCATCTAGGTGATTGGGTGGGACACATTGAGCCTGGGATGTTCCCCCTCTGCCATCTTCTCTGGAAGTCCTCAACAGTACCTATTGTCTTTTTTTTTTTTTAAGTTTTTAAATGTTTATTTATTTTTGACAGAGAGAGACAGACAGAGTGTGAGTGAGAGAAGGGCAGAGAGAGAGGGAGACACAGTATCTGAAGCAGGCTCCGGACTCTGAGCTGTCAGCACAGAGCCCAACGCAGGGCTCGAACCCACAAACTATGAGATCATGACCTGAGCCGAAGTCAGACACTTCACCAACTGAGCCACCCAGGAGCCCCTGTACCTATCATATTTTAATACTAATTTCACTAGTTGGCATTTCCCGTTTATTATGAGCAGAGACCCTACCTGAAATTGTCTACGTTGTTCTTGGTTTTGATTTCAAGAGCTGTAACAGTGAGGCTATTTCCTCTTCATACAGCAGAACTTTAAGTATTTGAAGGGCATCCTCCTGCTCCCTTGGATCTGTCATCCTTTGGCCAAACATCACCACATCCCACCTGTTTTCAAAGACAGTGGTTTCCCTATCGATTTGCTATAGTCAGCAGATACTGTGCAATCTCTGGGGCAAAATGGACCAATGCCCATCAATTATTATGACTACCTGGACCACTGTGGTTGAGGAAACAATAACAGAGCATGTTCAGGCTCTTGCAGGGAATGTTGCCGTCGATCCCTGACATCTGCCAGGATCACACAGAAGAGGAGAGTGCTGACTTCCCATCCTAAATTTCAAATAGAGACCATGCTTCAGTGTGATACTCAGATGCGGTCTAACCTGCATAGCATACTTGACATTCTACGCAAAATGAAATTATTCTTCTAATACGCCAATCTCTGAAAGTAGTTAAATTTTATCACATTGTTAGCTTAGAACAATTTTATGGTCAGTGTAAATGTCATGGCTTTTATTTCCCCATAACGGGTTCTTTTGGATCATGGCTTATTATATAATGTATGCATTACAGGAAGGCTTGGAAAATCTCCCAATTGGGAAAATTGAGGATAAATATAATGAGGTGAGGTTAAGGAAATAAATGTCAGCTTTCCATTTAGCTTTCGAAAAATTATCATGCAGAACTGCAGAATAGGGGAGAATTGAATTCACTTGAGGTGTGTTTACATGTTTACTATTTAGCTTCTGCCTACCTCGCAGAAAACACGAAACAATTCTATGCTAACATTTTTCATGAAATTTTCCCGTCCTACAACACACACGTATTTTCATTCGATGTGCTTCTCTAGCCTATGCTGTGAATGCAGGCAATTTTTTCGGGAGGAATAGCAAACTGTAAAACTGTAAACACTTAACCTAGTGGAAAAGATCTTTCAGAGGCTTATTCTTTGATTAAATACATACTTGCTTCAGTGTGATGGGTGTCTGGAAGCCTTTGAAAACGTTTCAGATGCAACAATCAGCTAGGGACGCAAAACAGACAAGGTGCTGCTACAAAGTATAAAGTCAAGGTAGACATTGCCGAAGGAAAAACAGCAGAATAGCCCTGGTTTCCACCGATCAAAACAGTTTCACATTTCAACATATTCCACGTCATTCCTATTTGAAAGCATTCACTCATGAGAATGGCATCATCCTGGTCCAAAGAACACCATCGTGCCAACCTGCTTATGTTGGGCAGTGAAAACTTCTCACAGTTGGCCACAGGTTTTTAATTAAAACTATTCGTGATGATTTTGGAGAGTCATAAAAATTCCAATAGTCTTCATAGAAGAGTCTCTAGAGAGAGTTTGCCCAGGCTGTGTCTGTTCGGCAGAAATGTGAATTCTACCCAAAAAGAATGCATGCTTTTGCCTTCTCTCAGTGGCCCTCCCTCAACATGGAGGAGGGCTGGGTATTAAGAAGGACTCGTCCTCACGACTCCATACGATTCTCACAGAGGTGAACAGACCATAGGAGGCAGCCACAACAAGAAAGAAACCAAGAGCTTGTGTTGGGATGGAATTTTCCACTCTGTAATGGAGGGAGGGTAGCGTGCCCCTGTTCTTGCTTCAGGGCACCTACAGTGCATGGAGACCCCAAGGCGTGAGAAGATGTGCTAAGCCTCAGGGGCCCCTTACAATTCTGCCACACCTCGGAGGGGGTGGCCACCACCCTTTTCCGTCAGAAGACTCCAGGGACAGCCTGAGGCTCCGCTCTTCTCTCGCCAAGAGCCACGGGCTCTGAGTTGCTTGCAGCTGCATTGGCTCTCCTCAGTCCGTTCTAGAAGCTCGGTGCTTATTGAAGGCATTGTAGTCGGGCAGCCAGGCTAAAAACAGAAGCAAAGGTGAATGCTCCCACTACACACGTGCAGAGGGCTTAGGTGTAAATGCAGATATCTAGGTATCTATATTTTTGGAAGGAGCTAGGAGGCAAGGAACTCAAGCAACCCAGTGAAGTTGCAGAAATACAGCTCAGTAAATGCTAACTGAATGTTAAAGGAGTTTGCAGCTGGACATTTTTAGGAGGTATTTGGGCCTTATCTAAACTCCCGTTTCCTGAAGGTTATACTGAAGACACATTTAATGAAGCTCTTTGTATTACGCAGAGCTGGCATTTATTATTAGGAACTGTGCCCTGTACAACGAATTAAGGACAGCCGTTCATTAGGCAAGGTGTACATGTATGTATCTCAAATAAATTCTTTGTATTGCACATAGTTGACTTACACATGTAACCTAGATGTTAGATGTTCTTTTCCTTCTGACTCAGGAGAACCCACACATAATTGATAAGGCTGCAACGCTAACTAACGAAGTCTTGCTAAGGGAGGAAAAATCATAGTTTCATCCATTTTTTTGTTTCCTGTCTTCAGAGGCAACCAACTAAAGATGTTCTTAATATTTGGAGGAAGGAGTGATTATTCCTTACCTTGCATTCTCATTGTACATTGAATCTCCCTCTATTAAAACACTTACCAGGGGCGCCTGGGTGACTCAGTCGGTTAAGTGTCCAACTCTTGATATCGGCTCAGGTCGTGATCTTGTGGTGATGAGATCGAGTCCCAGGTTGGGCTCCGCACTCAATGTGGAGCCCACTTGACATTCTGTCTCTACCCCTCCCCTGCTTGCTCACTCACTTTCTCTTGCTCTCTCAAAATAAATAAACATTTTCAAAAAATAACAGGGGCGCCTGGGTGGCTCAGTCGGTTGAGCGTCCGACTTCAGCTCAGGTCACGATCTCACGGCCCGTGAGTTCGAGCCCCGCGTCGGGCTCTGGGCTGATGGCTCAGAGCCTGGAGCCTGCTTCTGATTCTGTGTCTCCCTTTCTCTCTGCCCCTCCCCCGTTCATGCTCTGTCTCTCTCTGTCCCAAAAATAAATAAACGTTAAAAAAAATATGATTAAAAAAAAAAATAACAGAACTCCTACCATATTTTTCTGTAATCATTTGTGCCTTCCTTACTGAATTACGAGCTCTTTGGTGGCTGGGGATATAAAAAAATATTTCTGTTGGATTAAGCCCCTTTAAATATCAAATCCTCCATACGTGTGATTTTAGCCTCACAAAAGCACTACATGATAGATTTCATCATTTTCATTTGGTTAATGAAACACAGATTCAAAAAGACCAAGTCACTTGCTCAAGATCAGAGCACAAATCCGTAGTTAATTTCAGACTTGAAACATGTTCTGGCAAAAATCACCAACGGAGACATTTCAACCACCACTATGAATCATGTGTATTTCTCTTCTCTTCTCAGGAACTCACCTGTGTTTAATGTGTAATTAAGGTAATTTCAGCCAATATTTAATAAATACCTAGTTAGGTTTTCACCTTACCAAAAGATAGGACACAGTGCTTTCTATTTATTTACTAATAATTAGTAAATTAGTCAAGTTTTTAAGAAGTTTCACTTTCAGAGATGGTATAGTGAATGCATTAGTTCTCTATTGCTGTGTAACAAATTGTCCTGAAATGTAGAAATGGCAGAAAGCATTTGTCACCTCACTGTTTTTGTGGGTCAGGAATCCTGCCATAGTTTGTCTGGTTGTCTCATGAGCCTTCATCAGACCCTCACTGATCTTCTTCTGGGTTTTCTGGCTCAGGGTTTCTCATGAGCCTTCATCAGACCCTCACTGATCTTCTTCTGGGTTGTCTGGCTCAAGGTTTCTCATGGGTCTTCATCAGGCGTAGACGATCTTTCTTCTGGTTGTTGGAAGAATGGCAGGATTCGGTTTCTCATGTGCTGTTGGATAGAAGGTCTCAGTTCTTTGTTAGTTCTGGGCGGGAAGCTGCCGTCAGTTCCTTGTCATATGGGAGTCTCTATAGGCCAGCTCACAAATTACGTCATTGAAACAAACAAGTGAGGAGAACCAGACAGAGAGGACCAGCAAAACAGAAATGTAACAATCTTTTGTACCAATGTTCACAGTGTTACATTAACACCTGGCAGTGGTCTATTCCTTGGAAGCAACATGTTACTTCCAGCCCATGCTTGACAGGAGGCGATTATGCAGGCCTGCAGGTGAGGAAGCTGGGATCGTTTGGTGGTCATGTCAGAAGGCTGCTTGCTGGGGCACCTGGGTGCCTCAGTTGGTTGGGCGTCCAACTTCGGTTCAGGTCATGATCCAGGGGTTCATAAGCTCAAACCCTGCATTGAGCTCACCGTTGTCAGCCTGTCCGCGTAAAGCCTGCTTCGGATCCCCTGTGCTCCTCTCTCAGCCCCTTCCCAACTTGCAGTCTCCCAAAAATAAATATTTGTAAAAAAAAAAAAAAAAAAAACCAGAAGAAAGCAATACATGAAGAGAGGGCTGAACAGTGTGTTTAGAACTGGACAATTACAGTTCACCGTGTATAAAAGATTTGAGTGAATTCTTTCAGAGATTGTAATTCCATCTGATGTCCAACTGGCAACATTAGAAGTTGCCTCTAAAGCAGAATTAAATATCTTTAAATAATACACAAGCATATTCCTTGCAAGGTCTTTTTTTTTTTTAAGTATTTACTATAAACCTGGGCATTATGCAAATTAAGTAAGCCCTTTGTCTGATTGCTGACCACCATTGAGATGTCAACACTGTGAGAGAGCTCACCTACATCCTGACCTCCAGCTCTGAAAACTTTAAATTTTTTTTAATGTTGCTTTTTTGGAGAGAGAGAGAGAGAGAGAGAGAAAGACAGAGCTCGTGTGGGGGAGGGGCAGAGAGAGAGGGGGAGACACAGAATCCGA
Organism: Panthera pardus; assembly: GCF_024362965.1. NCBI lineage: Eukaryota > Metazoa > Chordata > Mammalia > Carnivora > Felidae > Panthera > Panthera pardus. The sequence continues at coordinate 123,510,905 of NW_026526843.1, forward strand.
AACAGGCTCCCAGGCTCTGACCTGTCAGCACAGAGCCCAGAGCGGGGCTAGAACTCACGAACTGTGAGATTGTGACCTGAACTGAAGCGGACGCCCAACCAACTGAGCCACCCAGACGCCCCTTGAAAACTTTAAGTAAATGTTAGAAAAAAATTGTGTCTGTGTGTAGAATATAATATGAAGAAATAAACCACCCAGTTTTATATTTGAACAGTGCACAATTCAAACTTCAACTCTGTGAAAAGTCACTTTTCATGAGTGACAAAGAATATTAGAGTAGAAAGTTTTAAAATACGTCCCCCTGAGGTTTTCAATAAGATCAGCCTAGAAACCGCACACTAATGATGACAGAATCAAGGCTTATAAGATCCATTTTAGAATATTCTGACTTTTAGTCATGTTACAAAGACAAGAGCCTCATTATCTTTTACCGTTTATACTTCTGAACTGCTAATGTATGTATTACTTTTCTATACGTTATTAAATTTCATGTTAAGTGGAAAATGTTAATATTTTAACTCCACAGTTTAAACACTATTGCTAATGTTGTGATTCTACTTTTCAAAGGGCAAACTTTTCAAGTTCATTTGAACCTTTTTAACTTTTATTTCTGTAGTCTTTGGAGAGAATACTTTGGTGGCATGGATCTTCGTGAAAGTCAGAGAACGAAAAGCTAAGTTATGTCCAACTGGAATGTGTTTGAAGCTTTATTTGAAGGTGTATCCCTAATATGTGAGTAATTCATGACAAGTAAAACACAGGCATGACACCAAGCAGGGAAGGCTGGACTCCAGAAATGCAGATGCTTTCCACTGCCTTGTCTACCCCTCTGAACAAACCTCTTCCTACTTTTGCCTTCTTTGCGGGCGTTTCATCACATCTGAAATGGATACAAGGGTCTGTCGTAAGAGGACCAGTCTGAGCGCCTTCCGCATATGCTATAGTTTCAGGCCGTCACCCCAGGAACGCCACCGTAAGTGCTCTAGACTAAATGACTAAAACTTGGGCAATTTTTCTCCTTCAACCCATAAAGAGAAGTTGCAAACCAGTTATTTAAAACCTGTGAACCCCAAGAAGCTGTTGCTGTGTCCCATCTCCATAGTTCGTATAACATGCAGTATATACTAGCATTTAACACACTTCATCGGAATGATCCTGTGTATGTCCCTATGTCCAACCACATACCTGAGGGAGAGGCTCAGCAAATTTGTGCCCCAACATATAATGCAGTGCCTGGCACTGACCAGATGCTTGAGCATTGGAAAAACACCCCCCTCCCCAGCAACCCTAACATATGCTTATGTTATTGACCGTAACAACAGCACACATGATGCCCAGAATTCTAGACCAACTGGCGTGGTGTTATGAACTTGCAAGGAAGGTATTTTCTGGCATTAACATTAATACAGGGAGAGCATCAGCCGTTGACGAGCTGCCTCCTCTTGACAAGCATGTTAATTAGGTTTTCCCAGCTTTAAAGGCAGAAAGTCACTGCATTTTCCTCAAGGAACGAGAACACATATGACAGTAAAGAATCTCCTGCAGGAGCCTGCGGAATCTCCATCAAGAGGCCACCACGCTGAAGAGGCATTCAGCTCTGGGATTGCCCTGGGGAAAGCCAGGATGCAAATATAGCTAGAGCTGTGCAGAAAAAGAGTTAAAAACCATCCTAATCACCCGTTTCTTTGTTGTTCTCCTGGCTCTCAAAAGTTACTCGTTTTCACCACTTTTGTTTTTGGTCTCTCTGTTGCATTTTCACTTGTTTCCAACACAATGGCTTTCTCCTTTGCCAAGATTTCCAGACTGTGGGTCAGGAGTTTGCCCGTAAGAAACCTCCTGAGTGTGTCTGCTCCTTCGAGGCTTTGGCTGAAGAAGCATTCCTCACAAGGGAATGTGGTCATGTGCAAGCACCTAGCCTTTGAGCCAGATAATGATTTTGTTTGAACTCTCATGCTTTTAGCCAAATTTCTTTCATGTAAGCTGTAGTTCTATAGCAAAGCCATGGTTATGTCATCTGTTACAGAGCAATTACCACAATAATGCTAAGAAAAAACAAAAAGAAAAGAAAAAAAAGAAGGAAATCATCCAAAACCTAGCCATTAACAAGAGCAGATGTTTGAAAGCTAATGGTTGTGTAAATAACAAAGCGTGTGACATTATCAGGACGGTTCAGCATTTAAAGACAGGTAGTTGATTTTCTCTACATAATGACACAAACTGAGCTGGAAACTGTTCAGTTGCGTAAGCAAAATAGTTTAAATATTTCAAAACACCAACATGACCCCAAAGAGTAAGCTAATTAATAATTTTTTTTTAAATGTTTATTTATCTTGGGCAGAGAGAGAGACAGAGCATGAGTGTGGGAGGGGCAGAGAGAGAGAGGGAGACACAGAATCTGAAACAGGCTCCAGGCTCTGAGCTGTCAGCACAGAGCCCGACGCGGGGCTAGAACTCATGGACCGTGAGATCATGACCTGAACCAAAGTCGGTCGCTCAACCGACTGAGCCACCCAGGCACCCCAAGCTAATTAATAATTTTGAGTACTTGTCATGGGATCCAGTGAATCCAGTGACTAACTTTGTCATACTACGTAGCTTGACATACAGGTGAACTCACGACCTCTGAAATCATTCTTGATTAAGAACTTTTGAAAACCTTGTATATGCTGGATTTCTAGATTAGCCTGAAAGAGGCTTTGATGATTTAATGCAGAAATGTGCTTGTCATTGCTTGAAATACCATTTGAGAAAGACCAGACAGTGTAATATGGGTATCATCTCAATTTGCATCTACACAAATTGCTTCCTCTGTAAGCATTTAATCTCTGATAGCAATTCATGCATTACCCGACTTAGGGTCTGTATCAGCAGATCATGTGGAGGAGATAGAGGGATAATGTGCCCATTCTCTATTAAACCGCCTCTCACTTATTACACCAGGACCCTAAACCATTATTTGAGAACTTTAGAAAGGATTACACTCCGGGAACCCCTCAATTTTCGTCCGTTTGACTGAGACAGAGCTATGAACCGCCGATGAATGCTTGCCAACTTTAGCTGCACCTACTTTGAAATGATTGCAGAACTCTAATTCGGCAACACACATCACATTGACTTGCTTTGTTTCAGTCAGGTTTTTTCTCCAACCAGCAACTGCATGTAGACCCAGGCCAAGTCGTACCACAGACCGTGGGGTACGCCAGACTTTTAATGGTAGGGGTTTTTTTCCCCTCAAAATAGAGGTTGCACAAGTACTGATTCGGATTGTCCCAACTTGGATTTCTGTTATTGTTCAGGAAGAAGATACTGCACTGAAATAAAGTCAGCTTCTAGCCAGGGCTAAATAATCCTCATCTTGAAGATGGGCATGCCCAGTACCTGTTGGCTGAATGGCTTCGAGAAGCATTATCAGACGAAACGTGACCCCACTCACAGCTACTGACTTAACAGACTGGGCAAAGCCTTTCTGCTCATAGCATGCCAAGCTCTGTGTCTCACTTCATTAAGGATAAGGGGTTGCCATCCGAATGAGATACAGATTTTAAATTCTGTAATATATGTATTACCCACCAGAGAATGTTGCCAGAACATTCCAGTCTTTCTATTCTGATCGAATTAAGTAGTGGAATATTCCTTGCCCCTGGACAGGAGTACAGCAGAAGAGAAAACTGTTTTATTTCCCACTATGTGGTGTGTGTGTGTGTGTGTGTGTGTGTGTGTGTGTGTGTGTGTGTTTGTGGCGTGTGTGACAGGAGCTGATGATGAGCCACAGATTTGAATGTGAGCAATTTATTTGCGATGTGACCTTAAGAAACATCAGTGAGAGAAAAGGGAGGTAAGACAAGAGAAGAAGCTAAGGATGTTTTTTTCCCAGCAAGTTCCCAGTGTGGACAGCTGGAGCTTACTTCTCGTGACAGTGTCTGGGTGGCAGTGCAGAACACAAGCTTTGGCGTTCTCCCTCCCAGGACAAGAGGAGGCTGATGCTGTTGGCCATCCGTGCCCATCAGCCATTGGGCGGGGCCAGTGTGGGAGGCATGAATCCCCTGGCCCTTCCGGCATGCTGTGTGCTCCACCAGAGCAGGCCCTCAGCCAAGGAGACACAGGTGCTGGGAGCTGGGACACCAGAAAACAAACCAGGGCTGTGTGGTTGAAAATCATAAGGGCTTAAGGAAATATGGGCAGGATATCTGTTTATATCTATATTTATATCTGTATTTATGTCTGTGTATCTATCATCTGAATCAGTATGTCTGTCTGTGTCTATATGCATACCTATATCTGTATTGGCAATTGTACCTGTATCTATGCATTTATATCTATAGATACAGGTGTGTATGCATATATTTATCTACATACTTGCTGTGGCTTTGCAAAACAAAACCCCAATTATATCTAAGTGTCCAGATTTTACAAAACGCTTGCATCAACAAAGCTATGTATCTATGTTACAAAATGAGCCGGGAAACCCAATCATTTGTAAATTGATGGATTCAAATGTAAATTGAACAACAACTGAAAAAGTATTGTATGAAACAACATTTGGATCAATGGGAAAATCATACCAGAACTGCGAGCTATCTAGCAAGTAATGAAGAGGTTAATTCCATCTGCCAAAGCCTAGGACAAACCTCTTTATATCTACCTAAGCTTTCTTTATTAAAGTGAAAAAGACTAAGTGTAAATTAATTACATCTTCAGTATAAGAAACTAGAAAAAATATAATTAAAAAATAGGACGATAAGACTTATGGCTTCTCCTGTAAGAAGAAAAGTCAACTCTTCTTGGATAAGAGAGGGGAAGACACCGCAGTGCTGCCCCCAAGATTGCAGAGATAGACAAGCAAATACAGGGAGTGCTGTCTAACCAGAGCAGAAACTCCCAGGAGGAAACAGCCAGGGGCACCCTGGAAAACCTGAGCTGTTGTAACTGATGGAGACTCAGTGTAACCAACTCTGTGTGAACAAGTCTGAGAGTTAAAACCTCCAGGGGATTGCAGGATCCGAAACTTCTGTGAGGTTTGCCTAGAGAAGCATGACTGGGCTCCCACAGTGAACACTGGAAGAAAATCCCTTCATCATTCCAGTAGAAGGAGAAACAGAGCTTAACAGCATGAATCAGTTGGATATAAGTGACATCTGCGGGCCACTGCACCCAACAGCAGCCGAATACACATTCTTCTCAAGCTTACATGGAGTATTCACCAAAGGACACCACATTCTGGGCTCTAAAACACACCTTGATGAATTTAAAAGAATAGAAACCACACAGTGTCTTCTCTTACCACAACAGAATCAAACTAGAAATCAATAACAAAAACATAACTGGAAAACTGCCAAATACATGGAGATAAAACACACTTCTAAATTACACAATAGGTCAAAGAAATTACAAAATATTTTCCACCAAATAAATGAAAGCAGAACTTATCAAAATATGTGGGATGCGGTGAAGGCACTGCTTAGAAGGAAATGTATAGCATTAGATGTATATATTAGAAAAGAAGAAAGATTGAAAGTTGGTCATCTAAGTTTCACGTTAAGAAACTACAAAAAGGAGAGCAAATTAAATCCATTTGGAGCCGAAAAGAAGAATTGGAGAAGAAATCAATGAAATTGAAAATGAAATCAGTATATAAAATCAATGATACTACAGGCTAGTTCTTCAAAAATAATCAATGAAAACAATAAGCTTCTAGCCAAGCTAAGAAAAGAAGAGGATACAAATTAGTGTCAGTGAAAGAGGAGACATCATCACAGATCCCATGGTTATTGGAAGGCTAATAAGAGACTGCTATGAACAACTCTGTGGTCACAGATGTGATAACCTACACGAAATACAACTATTCCAGGGTGCCTGGGTGGGTCAGTCGGTTAGGTGTCCAACTCTTGATTTCCACTCAGGTCACAATCCCAGGATTGTGGGACTGAGTCTCATGTCAGGCTCTGTGATGAGCGTGGAGCCTGCTGAAGATTCTCAGTCTCTCTTCCTCTGCTTCTTTTCCCTGCTTGCTGTCTCTCTTTAAAAAAAAAAAAAATTCCTTGAAAGACACAATGTGCCAAAACTCACACAAGAAGAGATGATCTGCATGGGCCTAAAACTAGTACAGACATTGAATAAAAAATAACAAACTTTCAAAATGGGAAGCATGAGGGCTAGATGGGTTCATTAGTGAATACTAGTAAACATAATGAAGTAATTATACCAGTATTTTACAGTCTCTTTCAGAAGATAGAAGCAGAAGGGATGCTTCTAACTCAGTCTGAGGCCAGCATTACCCTAATACCAAAATCAGGCAAAGATATTATAAGAAAACTACAGACAAATATCTCTCATGAACATAGATGCGAAAATCCTCAAGGAAATACTAGTATAAGAAGCAAAGAAGAAGTATATGCTATGAGTAAGGTGGAATGATCCCAGCAGTGCTGGTTCAACATTCTAAAATCAGTCAGCGTATACCCTATGTCTTCACTCATATGTGGAACTTGAGAAACTTAACAGAAAGCCATGGGGAAAGGGAAGAGGGAAAAAATAGTTACAAACAGAGAGGGAAGGAGGCAAACCATTACAGACTCTTAAATACAGAGAAAAAACTGAGGGTTGATGGGGGGGTTGGGGAGAGGAGAGAATGGGTTATGGGCACTGAGGAGGACACTTGTTGGGATGAGCACTGGGTGTTGTATGTCAGTGATGAACCACAGGAATCTATCCCCAAAACCAAGAGCACATTTAATACACTGTATGTTGGCCAATTTTACAATAAATGATATTAATAAATAAAATCAGTGTAATCCAGAACATCAATAAGCTAAAAAAGAAGAATCATCTAATCATATTGGCAGACACAGAGAAAATATTCAACAAAATCCAATAACCTTTCATGACAGAAATTCTCATTACAGTAGGAATAGGGGAAAGCCTTCTCAACTTGATGAAAATGTCTATAAAAAAGCAAAATAAAAGAATAAACATCAAAGTGAAAGTTGCTAAAATAGCATAAATGATAAATATACCTTACCATGATTTCCTTGAAATTAACTAGATATATAGTTATAAATATATATACATATATATTTGTATATACACACACAATGATACATTTATCTATATGTCTTAACTACATATTTACATTTACAGGGATACATTTACAATGATTGATATAAATCAATTTATTAAAGATTATGTGATTATGCAATCATTATAAATTGATATAAATATGTATGCATTTTTAGAAAGTTGGATTAGGGAAAATGAGAGGAAACAAAAACTGAATGAGATTATGAATAAAAACAATAGTGTGATCACAGACACTCACTGAAGAGATGAAAAGAATTCCAAGAGCATATTTGATGCACTCCTATTGCTATACATATGAGAATTCAGAAGGGAATGGTTGATTTCCTGCAAAAAAAATCCAAAGCTGGTTTCCAAAGAGCCAGAAAACTGAACCTACAAATAATTAAGGAAGGTGTTGAAAAGGTAATTTAAAGAGACGCTAGGTTACTAAACAATATACATCAGGCTCGAATGGCTTTACAGCTGAGGTTTATTTGAGCTTTAAGGTCCAGATCAATTCTATGAGATGAAAGCTGGAAGACTGCCCGCTCTCATGACGTTACCACAATTTTACTGCTAAACGTGCCAAGGTACAAAACAATTGAAGAAATATAGAATAATTGTGATTATCATGCATGAGTAGATGCAAAAATTCTAAATTGATTTTTAGTCAGTAGAGAGTCTAACAGTCAACGTGACTGATCTTTTTAACCCAGGATGCAGGATGATTGAAGATCTTTTGTTCTACTAACAAATTAAAGGAGAAAACCATCTGTTTATATTCATGGTGGCTGATGATGGAAAAACATTTGATAAATTCAGCAGCTACTCCTCAAAAAAGGCTAAGAACCAGAACAAAATGATGTAATCATGAAATGGACTGGTTATTACCAATTATCATGATAAAGAACCAGTGAGCTATTTCTATTAAACTTAAGGAGAAAACCGAGAGGCACACCCCCCTACTCATATTTACCACTGCTTTGAATGTTTTCATTAAAGCACAAAGACCAAAGAAATTAAATAATCACTATACGTATAACTTTTAAGTTATAGAAATGTTTAGTATGCAGATGCTAACCCTGTATATCTAAAAAAAATTAAAAGTAATGGGGCTCCTGGCGGCTCACTCAGGCCGTTAAGCGTCCGACTTCAGCTCAGGTCATGATCTCACAATCCATGAGCTGGAGCCCCACGTCGGGCTCTGTGCTGACAGCTCGGAGCCTGGAGCCTGCTTCAGATTCTGTATCTCCCTCTCTCTCTGCCCCTCCCCTACTTGTGCTCTGTCTCTCTAGCTCTCAAAAATAAAATAAGCATAAAAATTTTTTTTAAAAAGAAAGAAAAATACATTGTAAACCATATATTATATGTAACTATATATATATATATATATATATATATATATATATATTAATCCTTATGTATTTGTTTTATAATATATAGTATATATATAGTGTAGTCTAGCATTTCTATCCAGTATTGTAAACATAGGTATGTAAAATATAAATTCAGGAGTTTTGTGTTCATATCAAAGAGAAAAAAAAATGATGCTCCAAAATCGACCTGTGAATTCGATACAATTTCAAATAGGACTTTTTTAATAGAATGGAAAGAAAGTAATGGAAGAGGCAGAATGTCGACAGAAAATATAACAGTGTTTGGTACGTTGTAGCTCTTGCTGAGGTCTGAGCTCAGTAACAGGGAATCTTATTTGCTTTCTGCCTGCACATCAAGTTGAAAGGGAGGAGGGTGGTGACAGAGGAGGCAAGCAGGTACGTGGCCGTGAGAACATTCACGTTGTTTGCTTTCCCCTCAATTAGTTCACTGGGACTCACAACATTTCCACTTGAAATACTTGTGGGAAATGAATGGAGGCATAGGCCGTAGAGAAAACGGTGGCACTTAACCACGTAATCCAAGGAGGGCAACCTGGGTTGGGACACTTGGGTTGTTTCTATATCGTAACTCTTGTAAATAATGCTGCTTCCTGAAAGCACTGTTAGGATGCTCTCACTGTTTTCACTGCCCTTACCCGTGTTTCGTGTTTTACGGCCACGACATTGGCACTTGGCAGGCACTTGGCATTTTCCTTTTCCAGTTGGTAGAAGAAGGCAGAAAGTTGCATCCATAACGGATGGTGGAATCTGCTGTGGAAACTCAGGAGACGTTATTCCGCAGGGTTGTTTTCAACTTAGACTGTGACTTCTTTGTCACAGTCTTTCCTCAATCCTGATGAACATGTGCACTTTTGGAGGGTTTCAGCTTTGCATTTTTTCTTGTTGCTTGTTAATGCTGCTTTAAAACCTGTACTTTGTGTCCTGTTTACAATCATTTTTGGTCTACATGAATATTTTTTTTAATTTTTTTTTAACGTTTATTTATTTTTGAGACAGGGAGAGACAGAGCATGAACAGGGGAGGGTCAGAGAGAGGGAGACACAGAATCTGAAACAGGCTCCAGGCTCTGAGCTGTCAGCACAGAGCCCGACGCGGGGCTCGAACTCACGGACCGCGAGATCATGACCTGAGCCGAAGTTGGCCGCTTAACCGACTGGGCCACCCAGGCACCCCATGAATATTTTTTTAAAAAGAGACATAGTGAGGGGCGCCTGGGTGGCTCAGGTGGTTGGGCGTCCCGACTTCAGCTCAGGTTGTGATCTCGCAGTTCATGAGTTCAAGCCCTGCATCAACACTTCTATACATTACTCAGTGCTCATCATGATAAGTGCTCTCTCAATCCCCTTCACTGTTTTACCCATTCCCCTCCTACCCATCTGCCCTCTGGTGACCACCTGTTCTCTGTAGTTAAGAGTCTAGTTTTTTGTGTGTGTGTTTGTTTTGTTGTTGTTGTTGTTTGGTTTGTCTCCTTTTTCTGTGTTCGTTTGTTTTGTTTCTTAAATCCCATATATGAGTAAAATGATATTCTCTCACTGACTTATTTCACTTAACATCATACTGTCTACATCCATCTATATCATCGCAATGACCAGATTTCATTCTTTTTCATGTCTCAGTAATACTCCATTGTGTGTGTACGTATACCCCCCACACCTTTTTTCTTTTCTTCAAATGACTGTTGAATTTATTTGCTTGATCAGTAATAGTCCCGGAAAAATTAGTTAACACTGAGACAACTGGAATAAAATACTAATTTTAAAAATCCATGACACCTTGAGGGGCACCTGGCTGGCTCAGTCAGTGGAACATGTGACTCTTGATCTCTGGGTTCTGAGTTCGGGCCCCACATTACGTGTAGACATTACTTAAATAAATACACTTAAAAAAATCCGTAATGCCATGACAAGAATTAGAGTTTACCAAAGCAAAAAAAGATACCTTCAATCCTGCCAGTAAACACAAAATTAATGTAATATGATCAGCAGCAAGAAGGCTTTTATATGTTTATACTTGACATGTGACCATATTTCAGTCACCATAATATGTCCTCCAATTAAAAAAAAAATAGTACACTGATTTTCTGTGACAAAGTTGAGAAGGTCAAGGCCTAGGGGTGGCGAGACCAGACCTAGGGCCTCCTACGTGCAAGGCACACACTCTCTCACTCAGTTACACCCCCTCCTGTATCACATCTTCTTTATCAATTCATTCATCAATATCAATGGACAGTTGGGTTGCTTCTATATCGTAACTCTTGTAAATAATGCTGCTGTAAACATAGGGATGCATATAGCTTTTCAAATTAGACTTTTTGTATTCTTTGGGTAAATACCCACTAGTGCCATTGTTGGACCGTAGGGTAGTTCTGGTTTTAACTTTTTGAGGAAGCTTCATACTATTTTCCAGAGTGGCTGCACCAGTTTGCATTCCTACCAGCAATGCAAAAGGGTTCCCCTTTCTCAGCATACACTCACCAATACCTGTTGTTTCTTGTGTTGTTATTGTTAGCCATTCTGACAGGTGTGAGGTGGTATCTCATTATGGTTTTCATTTGCATTTCCCTGATGATAAGTGATGTTGAGCATCCTTTCGTGTATCTTTGGCCATCTGGATGTCTTTGGAGACATGCCTGTTCATGTCCTCTGCTCATTTTTTAATTGGATTATTTCTTATTTTTTATTTTTTGGTGTTTAGTTGTAGAAGTTCTTTATGTATTTTGGATACTAACCCCTTATCACACAGGCTCTTTGCAAATATCTTGTCCCATTCAGTAATTGTCTTTTACTTTTGTTGATGGTTTCCTTTGCTGTGCAGAAGCTTTTTATTTTGATGTAGTCCCAGTAGTTTATTTTTGCTTTTGTTTTTCTTGCAGGAGACAGATCTAGAAAAATGTTGCTGATGTGAGAGAAATTACTGCCTGTGCCCTCTTCTAGGATTTTTATGGTTTCAGACCTTACATTTAGGTCTTTCATCCATTTTGAGTTTATTTTTGTGTCTGGCGTAAGAAAGCGGTCCAGTTTCATTCTTCTTTGTGCAACTCTCCACTCTTCCCAAGACCATTGTATGTCATTGCCTCCTTTGTCAAAGATTAATTGACCATATATAATATTGGGTTTATTTCTGGGCTGTCTATTCTGTTCCACTGATTTTTGTGTCTGTTTTTGTGCCCATACCATGCTGTTTTGATGACTACAGCTTTGCAGTATATCTTGAAATCTGGGATTGTGATGCCTCCAGTTTTGTTCTTCTTTCTCAAGATTGCTTTGGCTATTTGGAGTCTTTTGTGTTTCCATACAGATTTTAGGATTGTTTTACTTCTGTGAAAAATACTGGTAGTATTTTAATAGGGGTTGGATTAGGTCTGCAGATTGCTTTGGGTAATAAGGAAATTTTAACAATATTTGTTCTTCTAATCCATGAACATGCAATGTCTTTCCATGTGTTTGTGTCTTCAGTTTCTTTCATCAGTGTTTTATACTTTTCAGAGTACAAGTCTTTGACCTCCTGGTTAAGTTTATTCCTAGGTGTTTTATTTAAAGACTGCTTTTTAAAAAAATAGCCAAACAATAACTCCTTCTGCCTGAAATAGTCCCTAAACATGAAAAATATTTCTTATACATGAGCCCAGCTGAGTATCCTGTCCTTTCCATAGCTTCAGATAAGCTTGTCACATGACTTGATCACATGAAGAAGATTGGATTTGTTGTAATGACAAAAATCTCATGGTTCTATGCCAAACGTTGAAATACAGCATGAAGCACTTGCTGAAAAAAAAATTTCTGATGCAGTGTTTTAAAGGTGTACAGACAAAACAAAGAAAAACTGCAGGAAACCAGTTGTCTGTCATGTTTCAGATGACATATATTGAAATATGAATCAGTTCTTCATTAACATTCAGCCATCTGGTTACTCATGGTTAGTTACTAGGGAAGCTACTACATGGTTAGTAAGGGAAGCTGACAGATTCTACGTTCATTCTTCCTCATAGCTGCTTTTCCAACAGCCAATTAAAATATGTTAGAAATGTTAGATACCCCACTGTACTTCAGTATACTATTTGTTCTCTCTAAAACTTAATCCACAGGATTCCAAATGCATTGTATAACTTTTATCATTATGCTTCAACATAAATAATTAGCACAGTTTAGAGAAGTAAAAGAATATAAATGTAAATAAAAATTCCCCACTTAAGCAAAATTTAAAAATGCTTTTGTTTCGTATAAAAACCTAGACGTGCAAATGATTTCAGATAAATGATCTATATTTTTTGCACATAGAATCACATTTATAAATCTTTTTCTTAAAAGTAATTGAAATGACCGCCCTTACACTATACATTTAAACTTTGCACGCAGAGGATGTAGCAAGGGATGTTCATTTAATTAATTATTGCTTCATGTTGCTATCTAGGATAGAAACCACACGATGTGTGTAACAGACGTGTTCTTTGAGTCTAGCATGGATTCCTATCAACTTGCTAAAGATCAGGATACCTCAGAAGGCTCTTTGTTGCCACAGAGCTTATATGCATTAATAAGTTTTATGTTCTGGATATGAAAAAAAAAATCTGTTCACAGACCTAGCAGACCTAAAATTTATGCTGCCAAAATCAGGATTGGAAAGACGCTCAAGAAAGAGTTCTCATTTCCCAGTATGCGGCCAGAGTTTGCCTTTGACAGGTTGTGTTTCTACTTGATAGATCAGTGGCTTGGGGTTTACCGAGGATTTCAGAATGAAATTTACTGAAGTCATCCGGGGAAGGTCATCAGAACATCAAGGGGCTTCCATCAACAGAGCGCTTAGATAGTTATCTGGATCTTTCGGTGTTGCATATACCCATTTGATGAAGGTTACATAAGATGGGTTGGTCTGCAAAGCATTGCTTAAATAGAGCGATTGCAACAAGCAGGCTTTTGTCCACGGCAGGACTCCTCGTCCATCTCAGATGACAACCCTTAGGGCACGTCTCCTGGCAGCACTCGCTTGCACATGCCCACCATCGCTCTGCAATCTGACACTGCCTGGTAACTGCAAGACTCTACGTAGACATTGTCCTAACGCAGAAACTCTCGAGCACTGAGGGGTGAAAGGAACGTGGGTTCTATGTGATGGATTGGTAATGATGCCACTGTAATTCAGCTGAATCTTGGGGGAGAATGGGACCAATGTTTGGCATTGTGCTTTCATACAAACCAGCAAAGAAAAGTGAGTTTTTTAAATGCTGTTTCACTTGGCACGTAATCCCACTCTTTGTGTTTTGTTGGAGAGCTCGTGTGTGTATCTATCATGGCTTCAAAAGTAAAACAAATATATTTAAACAATAAAGCACTTGCAGGGAAAAACTAAGTAGGATTTATTTCTGCTCAAGACAGATTTTCCCACATGTAACAACCACGTCCAAAGAACTTATAAAACTGTCCTTGGTTTTACAGTGATAAATGGAAAACATTGAGTCCTTCAATCAAACAAGGTATCAAGATTGTTTATTGTGGTTGCTTTTCGTGTTAAGCAATGAATTGCAAAATAAGTTACTGCAGTATATAGATAACACTCAAATAAACATGCCACTAGTGGAGAAAGGGCATATTTTTCCAGGAACCAATATTTTCTCCCTTCTTCATTTTTTCTAATGTTGATCAAAACAATCTTCTGGCAAATTCAGTTTTGTTTTGTTTTTTTTAAAAGACTCTGTGTGTGTGTCTGTGTGTCTGTGTAGATAGACATTGTAGATGTATATATCTGCTGTGTTGTTAACAATACAAGACCGGGAAGGTGGAAATCAGTGCTTATCAAAACAATCCTGTAGCAAATTTAGTTTTTTAAAAGAGGACCTTTTATGTACTTGTATAGAGATAGATAGATAGATAGATAGATAGATATAGGTATATAGGCATATAGAGAGGCATAGAGATATAGAGTTATATATACACATTTATAGATAAATAGATAAATAACATGTATATATCTGAGACTTTATGAACAATAAAAGACTGGGAAGACAAATTAATTCATTCACAGTAAGCTCCCATTAGTTTTCCCTGTAGTCTGTCTGTTGATCTTTAACTGTACCTCAGAAACATCCTGTGTCCACATTCATATTAGGATGATTTTTGTTCTCTGTCTTTATTGCTTCCTCTGGTGTTCTGGGTCACAGAGAAAATCCAAGTTCCTTCCAATGCTGCTTGGTACCAATTTCACAGTGAAGAGGCAGTGAGAGCACCGGGAGGAAAGGGCAGTGGTCTCTCTCATTTTTAAATCTTTATTGGTCTCTCTTGAGAGTCACTAAGAAATATTCCTCCTTAGGAGGCCACTCCTGAATAGCTCGGAACAGAAAAAGATGACCAGGAAACAGCTTTCTGCACACAACAAAGGTTTTTGCTACTACATAGTATGTTTGAATATCATATCAAGGAGACACCTAACATGTCCACCAGAATCAACCTCAGCACCAAACAGTTCCTGGTCCCTGGGGCAGATGCTGGTGGCCACCATCTTGAAGGTTGGAATCCCAGTAGGGGTTATGTAAGAATTCAGGCAAAAACCTCTTTTATCTCTTCGTGAATCCTTGATTCATTTCACGTTTATTAATTCATTAAATAAACATTCATGAAATGCTTATTTCTTGGATAAATGGCTGGAGCATTGAGTAACCAGAATAAGGACGACCCTAGATAATTCTCATGTCCATATAGTGCAGTTGCTGTCAACTGTGGGAACGAAATGCTACAAAAATGTATTTCCTTTCTTGGTACCCCAGGAAGTGTCCTCCCATCCACAAAGTGAACTTCAAAGTGTGGAAGGAGTTTTGTGTGTGTGGGTTTTTTTTTTTTTTAATTCCCTTCTGGAGGTCATCCCACAGGCAGCCCTGGTTGGGCTGATGGTCCTCAGTGCAGGGTGGGGTTCATAAAACAACCGATTGGGATGTAGGAAGAATGCATGAGAACTTACACTGACATGTATATCTACCTGAGTAATTAAGAGAGTGATTAAGATGTATTGATCCTTGACATCTGGCTTGATGTTGACGCCTCGCGTGACAGATGGGATGTGTCTTGGGCTTGGAATGCAAGATATCCTGAGGGCAAGTTGGGAATTTGCACAGCAGGAGGAGCCCAGAGCAGGCTTTTCCTTAACTGCCAACTTTTTGCCTGATGTGACATACACACAGTTGAGTAGATTTGCCCATTATTTCACATAGGTTTAACTAATCTAGCCCCTCAAATTGATATGTAGCTTAAAACCCTCCTGTAAAAGAATTGTGGATTGAATATATGTATCCATCTGTCAAGTCCCAAAGAGTTGGATAAGAGCACAGCTGGGTCTCCTGTTTAATCCTAGTAGAAACTTATCATGATGAGGTCCACACAATGACCATCTAATGAGATCAGAGAAGCAGTCACCCGCCAGATGTGAAGTTACCAAGAGCATTATTTTTAAAAATTTTTTAATGTTTACTTATTTTTGAGAGAGAGAGAGACAAAGTGTGAGTGGGGGGAGACAAAGTGTGAGGGGGGAGGGGCAGAGAGCGAGACACAGAACGTGAAGCAGGCTCCAGGCTCTGACCTGTCAACACAGAGCCCATTGCAGGGCTTGAACTCACAAACCATGAGATCATGACCTGAGCTGAAGTCAGATGCTCAACCGACTGAGCCACCCAGGTGCCCCTGAAATGTGAATTTACATACAATATTGTGAGTTATGAACCTTCCCCTCGTATATGTTATGTATTGAAATAATTACTATATTACTAAGCCAACATAATGAGCAAGACAGTTGGATATTAGAGATGATACATATTTTAATGAGAATAGAAATGCATGCACATCACTTATACATAAAAATACATGGGAAAATACTTTTACCTTATAATTTATGTCAACCTCATCCTTTTTCTACTTCTGTGTTGGTTGTTGTTTGTTTTCTTCTTTGATGCTTATTTATTTTAAGAGAGAGAGAGCGTGCACATGAGGTGAGGACAGGCAGAGAGAGAGGGAGACAGAGAATCCCAAGCAGGCTTCGCACTGGCTTGAACTCACACACTGTGAGGTCATCACCTGAGCCAAAATCAAAAGTCAGGCACTTAACCAACTGAGCCACCCGGGTGGCCCTCTGTGTTGGTTTTACAAAGAAATGGAATGTGAATATAGTAACGCATGCCATAACTTAGAGTGTAACAAATACCAACAAACTAAGGATGAAAGCTCTAAAATGTCCTACTCGTGGAAGTAAGTGAACAAAAACTGATTGGAGCTCATGGTTGTGCTTGCTGAAGAGAGGGGTCTGTGAGAGCAAAGCCCACCTCCCCCAGTGTTTCAGATGACATTCTCCTCTGTCATTCCCTCTCTGTGAAACTACTACTTTATGGTTCACAGGAGCCTTTCTTGTGTTTTTTGTGAAGTATAAGAAACAGTTGCTAACATCCTGCTCTAAGATTTTCTGAAATCCCCAAAATAATTGCCTCTAATGATGCCCTCTGCTTTAGAATCTAGGGGTGTACCTTATCAGACAGGGAAACTGGTATAAACATAAAGGTGTGTCCGCTTTTTATAAAAATGGGCCTTAGCTATTTGAGAACATCTACCCACATCCATCCTGCTTCAGGCGAAACTGGGAAGGGGCTGCAGAAACAGCTCTTTCTAAAGAGGAAAGCCTTTCTCTTTCAGATATTTGGTTAAATTGTCCAACCAAAAACAAAACAAAACAAAACAAAACACACAGGGACTCCCTTCGTCTGCAGTGAGATCTCCCCTCCACTCCTGCTACAAAAATCCCCCCCAATCCTCAGTCCTAATACATCATCCACCCCTCCATCCTCTCGCTCCACCTGAGTTTCACCTGCACCCCCATTCCAATCCCTGGCAGTTAGAATGGGTCCATCTTTTTTTACTTGAGTAGAGTTGACGCACAATGTTGCACGAGTTTCAGGTGTACAACGTGATGATTTCGTAAGTTTATGCACTGTGCTGTGTTCACCACGGCATAACTACCATCTGTCCCACGACACCACTGTTACTTACCACAGTTTCCTCATCCATTCATCTACTGTGAGGCATTTAGGTTGCTTCCACGTATTGGCTATTGTAAACAATGCTCAGTAAACATAAGGTGCGTATAGCTTTTCAAATCAATGTCTTTGTTTTCCCTGGGTAAATACCCAAAGGTCGAATTACTGGATTATATGGTATTTCTATTTTGTATGTTTTTGAGGAAGCTTCATATGGTTTTCCAGAGTGGCTGCCCCAGTTTGCATTCCTGCCAACAGTGCACAAGGGGTCCTTTTTCTCCACATCCTCACCAACACTTCTTGCTTTTGATTTTAGCCATCTGACAGGTATGAGGTGATATTTCGTGGTCGCTTTGATTTGTTTCTCTGATGATGAGTGATGTTGAGTATCTTTTCATGTGTCTGATGGCCATCTGGATGTCTTTGGAGAAATGCATGTTGATGTCCTCTATTTTTTTAATTGGGTTATTTGTTTTCTGGTGTTTGGTTGTAGAAGTTCTTTATTTTGGATACTAACCCCTTACCACACAGGCTATTGGCAAATATCTTGTCCCATCCAGTAATTGTCTTTTACTTTTGTTGACGGCTTCCTTTGCTATGCATCTTTTTACCTTGATGTAGTCCCAATAGTTTATTTTTACTTTTGTCTCCCTTGCCTCTGGAAACAGACCTAGAAAAATTAGGCTATAGCTGATGTCAGAGAAATTACTGCCTGTGCCCTCTTCTAGGATTTTTGTAGTTTTCGATCTTATATTTAGGTCTTTAATCCACTTTGAGTCTATTTTTTATGTCTGATGTAAGAAAGCGGTCCAGTTCATTCTTTTGCACGTAGCGGTTCTGTTTACCCAACACCATTTGTCAAAGAGACTGTCCTTTTACCATTGTATACCCTTGCCTTCTTTGCTGAAGATGAATTGACTGTATACTGGTGGGTGTATTTCTAGGCTCTCTCTTCTGTTCCACTGATCTTTGTGTCTGTTTTTTTGCCCATACCATACTGTTTTGATGACTACAGCTTTGCAACATATCTTAAAATCTGGGACTGTGATACCTCCAAGTTTTGTTCTTCTTTCTCAAGATTGCTTTGGCTACTTAGGGTCTTTTGTGTTTCCATACAGATTTTAGGATTTCTTGTTTTAGTTCCGTGAAAAATTCTGGTGGTATTTAAATAGGGATTGCATTAGGTCTGTAGATCACTTTGGGTAATATGGAAATTTTAACAATATTTGTTCTTCCAATCCATGAGCATGGAATGTCTTTCCATGTGTTTGTGTCTTCAATTTCTTTCATCAGCGTTGCAAACTTTTCAGTGTACAAGTCTTTGACCTCCTGGTTAAATTTACTCCTGAGTATTTTACATGTTTGGTGCAATTGTAGATGGGATGTTTTCTTAATTTCTCCTTCTGGTTCTTCATTATTGGTGTATAGAAATGCAAAAGATTTCCGTATGTGGATTTTGTATACTGTGAATTAACTGAATTTATGTATCAGTTCTAGCATTTTTTTATGGAGTCTTTCGGGTTTTCTACATAGAGTATCATGTTGTCTGCAAATAGTGACTTCATCCTTGCCAATCTGAATTCCTTTTATTTCTTTGTGTTGTCTGTTTGCTGTGGCTGATGGTTGCTTCAGTTTGAACCCATTCTTTACTCCTCTCCCCACCTTGTTTTTGGTATATGGTGTCATACTTTGCCCCACCTTGTTTTTGGTATATGGTGTCATACTTTGCACCTTTTTATTTTGTGAATTCCTTGACTGATTTTTATCAATATACTTATTAATTTTACTGCTTTTGTGCTAGCTACTTTTTTTTACTCCTACTCATGTTTTTTCCTTTCCACTCAAAGAGTCCCCTTTAAAATTTCTTGTAAGTCTGGTTTAGTGGATGAGCTATTTTAACTTTTGTTTGTCTGAGAAACTCTTTATCTCTCCCTCTATTCTGAATGACAGCCTTGTTGGATAGGGTATTCTTGGTTGCAGGTTTTTTCTTTCAGCACTTTGAATTTATCATGCCACTAACTTCTAGCCTGCAAAGTTTCTGCTGAAAAATCTGCTGATAGCCTTATCAGATTTACTTTGTATGTAAGTGTTTTCTTTTCTTTTGATGCTTTAAAAATATTATCCTTATCACTACTCTTTGCCATTTTAATTACTGTATGTCTTGGTGTGGACCTCCTTGGGTTGATTTTGTTGGGGGCTGTCTGTGCCTCCTGGATCTGGATTTCTGTTTCCTTCCCCAGACTTAGGAAGTTTCCAGATATTGTTTCTTCAAATAATAGTAATTCTGCCACCTTTTCTTGCTCTTCTTCGGTGATGCCTATAATGTCGGTATTATTATGCTTGATGTTGTCACTGAGTTCCCTAAGTCAGTTCTCATTTTTTATAACTCATATTTATTTCTCCTACTCAGCCTGATTGCTTTCCACCACTCTTCTCCTCCAGGTCACTGATCTGTTCTTCTGCTTCCTCTAGTCTCCTATTTATTCCATCTCAGGTATTTCTAATTTTAATTATTGAGACCTTCATCTCTGATTGTTTTCTTTTTAAGTTTTCTCTTTGTTGAATTTCTCACTGAGAGCCTCCACTCTTTTCTCAAGTTCAGTGAGTATTTTACCATAACTTAAATTCTCTATCGGGTATATTGCTCACATCTGTTTATCTCCCTTGCTGTGATTTTGTCCTATTCTTTCACCTGGGACATATTCCTCTGTCTCCTCATTTTGTGTAACTCTCTGTTTCTATGTGTTAGGTAAGTCAGCTACATATTCTTCTCTTGAAAGTAGTGTCCATATGAAGAAGAAGTCCTGTAGGGCTGCGCAGTATAGTGTCCTCTGTTCACCAGGGCCTGGCACTTCTGGGGTGTCTCCTATGCATTTTGAATGCACCCTACTATCATGGCTGAGCCACTTTTCCCTTCAGTGCAGTCGTCTGCAATGGCTCTCTACCCGTTGTGGGCAGTTTGGTCCCTGTGTTATTTGTGGGCCAGTCTGGGCCCACATTTGGCTCAAGTGAGTCAGACCAGGTGTTTGCTAGAGATGCAGTAGCACAGAATGCAAGATACTTTCCCTGTGTTGTTCCCAGAGAAGTTTTTGCTGGTGGGCAGAGACTAGAGTCAGGCCAGAGGTCTGCCCCCAGCCCACTCCTAAGGCCACGTTCAGACTGATGTGTGTGGTTACCTTCCCCTCTCCCTGGGGCAGGAGTCACTCTGACACTGCCAGGTTTTGTTCCTCTATTTTTATATAAAAAATTGTAAAGGGGAAAAAAAAAGTTGGCAGGTGGAGCCACTGAACATTAACAATAACGAGTGGCCAGTGAGCAGATCCAAAATTACTAGACCTCTCTGGTAAGAGAGGAAATCAAATGAAAGCAACATTAGATATTATTTCTTAACCAACATATTCACATTCTGAAAGCATTATCGTAGACAGTGTTGACAAAGAGGTGGGGAAATGGGGTGACACAGAAAATTGTGCTATGACTATCAGCTTCTGAAATAAATTACATATTCTGGACTCTGTTTTAAATGTCTGTTCCAATAATACCTACAGGTGTACCTACAGATATACATACAAGAAGATATATGTACTCATGTTCATATTTAAACATAGGTTTAGGGGCACCTGGGTGGCTCAGTCAGTGAAGCGTCTGACTTCAGCTCAGGTCATGATCTCACAGTTGGTGGGTTCAAGACCCCACGTTGGGCTCTGTGCTGACGCTGTGCAGTCTGGTTCGGATTCTGTGTCTCCCTGTCTCTCTGTCCCTCCCCTGTCATGCTCTGTCTCTCTGTCCAAAATAAATAAAAACTTTAAATATACATTTAAGTAAATTTATAATTTAAAATACATTTATATTTAAATGTAAAGTTAAATAGTAAGACACACACACAAATTACAGGGTGGGGATCTACACATGAACACAGATAGAAGTACAAAGACTTTTATACATGAACAGGAATATAATGACAAATTTGGGAAAAACCAACCCTCAAACTCTATCCATAGGAAAAAGGTTATACAATTTATGGTTTTCCAATCAGTGACATTCTAATTACAAAGAATGTCTAGATTTATGTGCATGGGCATGGAAAGATCAATAAGACGTTAATAGATGAGAAGGCACGTTGGAGAACAATGTGTGTGGTTTGATTGAGTTTTCATAAAAAGGCTTCACTCTGTAGAAGCCTGGAGGGAAGGATACAGTGGGAAGCTGAAAATGTCAGTAATGAGCAGCTCCCAGAAGCTGAGGAGTCAGGGGGTAGAAAATGGGAAATTTTATATTGAGTCTGTCTTCGTCTACTGTGTGGATGTGTTATTCTGAGAACGTGAACTTCAGGCACTAGGGAAGCAGATCAGTGGTTCCCAGACATGTCGACATCTGAATTAAAATTGCCGGTAGAATTGAGGTTGATCCTCCGCTGACTTGAAAATAGGGAAATTAGCCCGGATCATCTGGATGGGCCCAGTGTCAATACTGGACCCACACTGTGGAACAGAGAAGCAGAAGAGAAGGCAGGGGTAATGTGGTGCGAGAAGCACTCAACTGCAGGACAGCTGGGGCGGTGGGAAGAGGGGTCTCACACCAAGCATGCAGGCGGCCCGCAAGAGGAGGACCAGCGTAGAAAACAGGTTCCCAGGATCGGGCTCCCTCCTCAGGTTTTCTGGGCCTGTTGCACCAAGGACACAGGCTATCTTTGTGTACAGTTTACAGCATGCCAAGCACAAAGGTTTTGCTACAGAGGGAGAGAAAGAGAAAGGAATGGGGAGGTGGGAGGGAGAGAGAGAATTAACTCAGGGTATTCTCCAATTCCATTTGTTGTATAGGAAGGTCTGGAAGACCATGGAATCGTGGACGCGAGTTTAAGCAAGGTAATAGGGAACTCATACAAATTTTAAATGGAATGATGAAGTGTGGCCATTAAGGGTGACACACAGAGTTGGGCCTTCTTTTTTTTTTTTTTTTAAGTTTTTTCATTTTGAGAGAGACCGTGTGAGCAGGGGACAGGCAGAGAGAGAGGGGGACAAAGGATGTGAAGCAAGCTCTGTGCTGACAGCAGTGAGCCCGCTGCAGGGCTTGAACCCACGAACTGTGAGATCATGACCTGAGCCAAAGGACTTCAACCAACTGAGCCACTCAGGTGCACCCAGAATTTGACTTTCTTAGAAAACAAAAAACAAACAAACAAACAAATAAAAACCATCACATGGGGAAGAATTCCTGGATTGGTCACCACACTGAATTCTCCGCTTTACCCTGGGTGGCCCTGGGAGCACACCGCCAGGCCATCTGCATGCAGACCATTGTCTGCCTTCCCAACTGGGCTCCAGCTTCAGGATGGAATCCCTGTGTGTTTGACATCAGATAGTCCACTCAGAGCTCCCACCCCCATTCCTAATTAACGGCTCATCACTGAACTGGGCCGTCAGCTCCTGCAGGCATCCCTGGGTTGACAAAGCTTTATTTATGGCTGCAGATAAACTCTTTTCCTTTATGCCAGAAGTGACTGCAAGGCCCCCTCCCAGCTGCAAAGCCCAGCCTTTGTTTCTGTGACTAAAGACTTCTTGCCTTTGGAATCCGGACAGACGTCAAGAAATCTGCGTGCAGCCAAGTCCGAAATGTTCTGGGGGAATAGGAGGCAATAGACAACAGCTACACAACAAAAACCGACCTTCGCCAACGATTTCTTAAGGCAGTAAAACATTCATGCAAAAGGTTCACCTTTTCAAGACTTTCCAGAGACAAGCGCCATGCATCTCCATAAAATATGCTTTTCGGGTTCTCAGAGGCACTCTGCTCCGCTACAGTGAAATGCATGTTGATTTAAGCCGATCTCACGTAACGTGGCGGGGTGCCGTTGGCTTCCTGCAGATGCCAGGCCCCTTGGCAGGACGGAGACTCTGTTCTCCGTCACTCCTCCCCGGTGTTTTCCTTTGCTTTTTACAGGTGCTGGGTTGTCATCAACTGGATAAATGCTGGTGTTTTGGCTCCAGGCCTTCCTTGAGGAAGCTGGCATTTGCCCAGATGACAGTACAGCACCTGTAGACGCTCAGCAGTGAAGGTACAAAGTGGCCTTTGTGCACACAGCGGTGGGGTGCTCCCGCCTGCACGTGGGAGGCAGCATCGGGACCAGCCTGTGCCTCTCCTGGCATGTCAACAGAATCTGGCCGGGGCTTCGGTTTGGTAACACTTCTGGGAGCCTCCGTGAGAGTGCCACAGGACACTCTGATATATGATGCTGGCAGGGAACCACAGCTCGTTGGCATCTTCTCCAGCCTGGAACCAGAGTCACACCCGCCATTTTGGATGAAGGAAGTGTTGTTGTAAGTGACTCTGATAACAAAGGAGACACGGATATGCTTTGCGTCACGGGTCCTGGAAAGGCTAGCTCATCTTTTATCAACCACTCCCTCTGGCGTGACTACCTTTGGGAACAGAGTTCCAGTAAGTACTTCCATTATTAAATCTTAAATCATTGCATACAACAAAGCTGGAAAAGAGTTGTAATCATCTTCATGTGGACAAACGGTCATACTCATCAATCTACTCATCAGTCAATGAATGAACCGTTTTCAAATTAAGGAAGATAATTGCTTAATGATATTTACATTGATCATTTGACATAATTCATTCAGTAACACTTCTTTCTATACAAATAAACTTATTTGTTTACAATAAACACAGTTTACTATAAATTTATTCCTATACAAATGCAGTAAAAAAAAATTGGGAAGCATTCACCCCTGTAAAATGTTCACAAACATGCACCTTCACCTTACAGTCTGACTTAGCAGATACTGAATACTCAGCAAGCTGGTACTGAGCCAAACACACAAACCTCAGCATTTATATTCCAAACCAGAATGTGTAGTCATACCCAGCCTGCAAAAGGAGCTTTTTAGTTCAGAAGACCTCCAGCCGAGACTTCTAAATTTACCATCAGATTGGCCACTTGACAGGAAATGATGACAAGGGGGGACCATGCAAATATTTGCCAACCCCAACATGGTGCATCATTGCTAACAAAAGAGAAGACTGCACAAATACTGTACTTTCATTCAAGTCTTGACTAAGTCCTTAAAAGTATGCCTCCTGAAGGTTCACAAATGCACTCAGAAACAAAAAAGCAAGGATAATTTTCCATGTAAAATAATAAAACAATTAAGATTTCTGTCCTGTCTGGTTAAGGGAGGGAGGAAAGAAAAAAGGGAAAGATTTTGTAGGAGAACTTAAACTTTACCCATATTGTGATTAATATACAGGCCAGTGGGCAAACCCAAGTGGTAGTTCAAGAAAAGCTAGGTTGCAGTCAAGTTGCAGAAGTGATCGGTTCAGCACCGAGAGTTTGGATAACCCTGTAAGGCAGTGGTAGTTGCTCTGGCTGCATATTAGAATCAATTCGGAAGCTCTTAAAACATTCCACCATGAAGATCTGGTGGAATCCGTCAGGTGTAACTCCAAAACCAAAAACAAAACAGAAAACACAAACAAACCCTTCTATGTATCAAGTCACATTGACATTTGACTTGATCTCTATCTATACATAAACGTATTTAGTATCGCATACTTTCAGAATCGTATACATTTCATACATATATGCATAGTATTTCACACACACACATAACATCATGTGCTTACTTACAGGCTACCTAGTACCTTTTTTAAAAATTGCAATTACAGTATAGTTAAGATACAGTGTTATATTAGTTTTAAGTGCACAATATAGTGATTCAACAATTCTATACGTTGCTCAGTGCTCATCACGGTAAGTGTGCTCTTAATCTCCATCACCATGTGAACCCATCCCCCACCCACGTCCCCTCTGGTAACTACCAGTTGTTCTCTAGAGTTAAGAGTCTGTTTGGCTTGCCTTTCTTTGTTGATTCATTCTATTTTCCAAACTCTAGATAGGTGTGAAATCACGTGGTAGTTGCCTTTCTCTGACTGACTTATTTCACTTAGCATTGGACCCATCTGTGTCATTGTAAATGGCAAGATTTCATTATTTTTGATGGTTGAGTAATATTTCATTGTATAAAAATACCCCATCTTCTGTATCCATTCAGTGGACACTTGGGCTGCTTCCATAATTTAGCCACTGTAAATAATGCTGCATTAAACATAGGGGTGCATATACCTTTTCAAATTAGTGTTTTTGTAGGTTTTTTTTTTTTTTTTGGTAGATAACCCATTAGTGCAATTACTGGGTCATAGGGTAGTTCTATTTTTAATTTTTTGAGGGACCTCCGTACTGTTTTCCAAAGTGATTGTACCAGTTTACATTCCCATCCACAGTGCACAAGACTTTTTTCTCCAGATCCTTGCCAACACCTGTTGTTTCCCGTGTTCCTGATTTTAGCTATTCTGACAGGTGTGAGGTGATACCTCTTCATGGTTTTGATTTGCATTTCCTTGATGATGAATGATATTGAGCATCTTTTCACGTGTCTGTTGGCCATCTGTATGTTTTCTTTGAGGAAATGTCTGTTCTTGTCTTCTGCCCGTTTTTTAATTGGATTATTTGGGGCGTTTTGATGTTCACTTATATGTTATTTATATATTTTGGATACTAACCCTTTATTGGATATATCACTTGCAAATATCTCCTCCCATTCAGTAGGTTGTCTTTTAGTTTTGTTGATGGTTTCCTTTCCTGTGGAGAAGCTTTTTATTCTGAGGTAGTCCAAATGGCTTATTTTTCACTTTGTTTCCCTTGCCTCAGGAAACATATCTAGAAAAATGTTGCTACAGCCTATGTCAGAGACATTATTACCTGTGCTGTGATCTAGTATTTTTATGGCTTCAGGCCTCACATTTAAGTCCCTAGTCTATTTTGAGTTAATTCTTGTATACGGTGTAAGAAACTGGTCCAGTTTCATTCTTTTGCATGTAGCTGTCCACTTTTCACAGCACCATTTGTGGAAGAGACTGTTTCCCATTGCATATTGTTGCCTCTTTTGTCAAAGATTAATGACTGTAATTGTTGGTTTATTTCTGGGCTCTTTATTCTGTTCTACTGATCTGCATGCCTGTCTTTGTGTTAGTGCCATACTGTTTTGATTACTACAGCTTTGTAGTGTATCTTGAAATATGGGATTGTCATTCCTCCGGATCTTATTTTTGAAGATTGCTCTGGCTGTTTCTAGGAGGATTTGTTGTAACTCTGTGAAAGATGCTGTTGGTATTTTGATAGAGAGTGCATTAAATCTGTAGATTGCTTTAGGTGGTATGGAAGTTTTAACAATATTTGTCTTCCAATCCATGACCATGGAGTATCTTTCCATTTGTTTGTGCTGTCTTCAGTTTCTTTTATCAAAGTTTTATAGTTTTCAGAGTATAGGTCTTTCACCTCTTTGGTTAAGTTTACTCCTAGATGTTTACATTTTTGGTGCAATTGTAAATGGGACTGTTTTCTTAATTTCTCTTTCTGCTACTTCATTGTTAGTGTACAGAAATGAAATGGATTTTTTTTTAATTTATTGTTGAGTTGACTAAGATACAGTATATACAGTGTGCTCTTGGTTTTGGAGGTAGATTCCCATGGTTCATCGCTAACATCCAACACCCAGTGCTCATCCCAACAAGTGCCCTCCTCAGTGCTCATCACCCATTTTCCCCTTTCCCCCACCCCCATCAACCCTCAGTTTGTTCTCTGTATTTAAGAGTGTCTTATGGTTTGCCTTTCTCCCTCTCTAACTTTTTTATTTCCCCTTCCCCTCCCCCATGGTCTTCTGTTAAATTTCTCAAGATCCACATATGAGAGAAAACCTATGGTATCTTTCTCTGCCTGACGTATTTCACTTAGCATAACACCCTCCAGTTCCATTGCTGCAAATGGCCAGATTTCATTCTTTCTTATTGCCAAGTAGTATTCCATTGTATATATAAACCACATCTTCTTTATCCATTCATCAGTTGATGGACATTAAGGCTCTTTCCATAATTTGGCTATTGTTGAAATTGCTACTATAAACACTGGGGTACAAGCGCCCCTATGCATCAGCACTCCCGTATCCCTTGGGTAAATTCCTAGCAGTGCTATTGCTGGGTCGTAGGGTAGATCTATTTTTAATTTTTTGAGGAACCTCCACACTGTTTTCCAGAGCAGCTGCACCAGTTTGCATTCCCACCAACAGTGCAAGAGGGTTCCTGTATGAAACAGATTTCTGTATATTGATATTGTATCATACAACCTTACTGAATTCCTTTGTTACTCCTACTAGTCTTTAGTGTTTTCTCCATATAATGTCATGTCATCTGCAAATAGGGAAAGTTCTACTTCTTCCTCTAACCTGGATACATTTTATTTCTTTTCCTTTTCTGATTTCTATGGCTAGGACCTCTAGTACTGCGCTGAATAGAAGTGGTGGGAGTGGACATCCTTGTGTTGTTCTGGATCTTAGGGGAAAGCTGAAGTTTTTTCAGCACTGAGCATGATGTTAGCTGTTGATTTTTCACAGATGCCCTTTATTATGTTGAAGTGTAGTCCCTCTAAATCTACTTTGTTGAGGGTTTTTATCATGAATGGATGTTCTACTCTGTCAAATGCTTTTTTTGTACCTATTGAAATGATATGGTTTTTATTCTTTCTCTTGTTGATGTGATGTTATCACATTGATTAATTTGCGAATATTGAACCATCCTTGCATCCCAGGAATAAATCCCACTTGGCCATAGTGAATAAATTTTTTAATGTATTGTTGGATTTTTTTGCTACTGTTTTGTTGAGGATGTTTGCACATATGTTTATCAGAGACATTAGCCTGTGGTTCCCTTTTTTTATGGTGTTTTTATCTGGTTTTGATATCAAGCTAATGCTGGCCTTACAGAATGAATTCGGAAGCTCTCCTTTCTCTTCTATTTTTTGGCATAGCTTGCAAAGAATAGTTATGAGCTCTTCTTTAATGTTTGGTAGAATTTCTCTGTGAAGCTACCTGGTCCTGGACTTTTGGTTATTGGGAGGTTTTTAATTTTTTTTTTTTTTTAATTTCAGTATAGTTAACATACATCGTTATATTAGGGTCATCTTGGGAGCTTTTTTGATTACTGATTCAATTTCATTTCTGGCAGTCAGGCTGTTCGAATGATATATTTCTTTTTAAATATATTTTTATGAGCATTTTTTTACATTTGAATTTTACTTAATATACAATGCAATATTGGTTTCAGGAGTAGAATTCAGTGGTTCCTCACTTACATATCTATATCTTTCTGAGTTAGTTGTGGGAGATATATGTTTCAAAGAATTTATCCATTTGTTCTAGGCTGTCCAATTTGTTGGCATATAATATTTTATAATATTCTCTTATAAATCCTTTGTATTTCTACGCTGTTGGTTGCTTATTTCTCTTTAACCTCTGATTTTACTTGAATCCTCTCTCCCTCTTTATTCATTTACTCATTTATATATATTTTGATGAATGTGGCTAAAGGTTTATCAGTTTTGTTGATCTGTTCAAACAGCCAGTTCCTGGTTTCACTGATCTGTTCTTTTGGGTTTTTTAGTTTCTATTTTGTTTCTTTCTGCTGTAATCTTTATTGTTTCCTTCCTTCTACTGTTTTGGGGTTTTCTTTGTTCTTCTTTGTATAGCTTATTTAGTTGTAAGTTTAGGTTGTTTCTTTATGATTTTTCTTGCTTCTTGAGGTAGACTTGTATCGCTATAAACTTCCCTCCTGGATTAGCTTTTGCTGCACCCCAAAGATTTTTGACCGTTTCATTTTGTCTGCCTGTGGTTTTTTTTTCCCCCCTCTTTGATTTCCTGGTTGATCCATTCATCATTTAGTAACATCTGATTTAACCTCCATGTGTTTGGGTTCTTTCCAGATTTTCTATTGTGGTTGACTTCTAGTTTCATGGCATTATGGTTGGAAACAATATACGACATGACTTTAGCTATTTTTATTTTGTTGACACTTGTTTTGTGGCTTGACGTGTGATCTTTTCTGGATAATATTCCAAGTGCACTTCAAAAGAATGTGTCTTCTGCCGTTTTAAGATGGAATGTTCTGAATTCCATCTAATAGATATCTATTAGATCCTTCTGGTCCAGTGCATCATTCAAAGCTACTGTTTTCTTGTTGATTTTCTGTTTGGATGATCTATCCATAGACATAAGTGGGGTGTTTAAGTCCCCTACTATTTTATATTATTGATTACTTCATTTATGTTTGCTTTTAGGTGTTTTATGTATTTGGATGCTTTTATGATGGGTGCATAAATATTTGCAATTGTTATATCTTGTTGGATTGTCCTGTTTATGATTAGAGAGTGTCTTTCTTTGTTTCTTGTTACAGTCTTTGTTTCAAACTCTATTTTGTCCATTATAAGCATTGGTACTCAGGCTTTCATATCACTTCCGTTTGCATGATAAATGCTTTTCCATCACTTCACTTTCTGTCTTCATGTGTCCTTAGGTCGGAAATGAGTTTTTTGTAGGCAGCATGTAGATGGATTTTTTTTTATCCATTCCGCCATCCTGTATCATTTGATTGGAGCATGTAGTCTCTTTACATTCAAAGTATTTATTGATAGCTATGTATTTATTGTCATTTTGCTACTTGCTGTATGGTTTTTCTGGTTCTTCTCTGTTCCTCTCTTCTCTTGCTCTGTTCTCACAGTTACTTGGCTTTCTTTAGTGACATACTTGGATTCCCTTCTCTATCTTTCACATATCTGTTACTGATTTTTGATTTGTGGTTACATTAGGTTTGCATATAACATCTTATGCATATAGCAGTGTATATTATGTAGGTAGTTGCTTATGTTCGTACCATTTTTTTTAATGTTTATTTTTATTTTTGACAGAGAGAGAGAGACAGAGCATGAGCGGGGGAGGGGCAGAGAGAGAGGGAGACACAGAATCCGAAGCAAGCTCCAGGCTCTGAGCTGTCAGCACAGAGCCCAACATGGGGCTCAAACTCACAGACTGCAAGATCATGGTCTGAGCTGAAGTTAGACACTCAATCGACTGAGCCACCCAGGTGCCCCTGTACCATTTTTTAAATAATTTTTAAAAAATGCTTATTTATATTTGAGAGAGAGAGAGCAAGGGAAGGGCAGAGAGAGAAGGAGACACAGAATCTGAAGCAGGCTTCAGGCTCTGAGCTGTCAGCACGGAGCCCGACGCGGGGCTCAAACCCACGAACTGTGAGATCATGACCTGAGCTGAAGTCAGACGCTTAACAGACTGAGCCACCCAGATGCCCCTATACCCTTTTCTAAAAGTTTAATGTTTATTTACCTTTGAGAGAGAGAGAGAGAGCGCACTGGTGGGGGAGGGACAGAGAGAGGGAGACACAGAATTCGAAGCAGGCTCCAGGCTCTGAGCCATTAGCACAGAGTCCAATGGGGGGCTTGAAACCACGAACCGTGAGATCGTGACCTGAGCCAAAGTCGGATGCCCAACCGACTGAGCCACACAGGCGCCCCCATTTGTACCCATTCTTTACTCCTCTCTCCCGTGACACACTTTTTATGTATATGGTATCACACTTTACATCCTTTTATTTTGTGAATCCCTTGATTGATTTTTATAGATATACTTACTTTAACTGCTTCTGTGCTCCTACTTTCCTTACTCCTGCTTATGGTCTTTCCTTTCCATTCAAAACTATGCCTTTAACATTTCTTGTAGGGCTGGTTTGGTGGTGGGAATGGTGCCCACCAGCTCTTTAGTTCTTGAAGAAGTCTCCTGAGGATTTGTGCCCTTCTAGCCTGTGCTCTGAGATTAGTCAACACATCTCCCTCCCATATACCCCAGTTGTTGTTCAAACTGTTGCTTCTGTGTTGTACCTCAACAGTTCTTTGTTATGCTGCCACTTGATGGGCAAAGACTGAGTTTCCTCTCACCCTCTAGCTCTCCCAGAGCCGAGCCTGGTGATGTTTAAAATTCTAGGTGTTAAGCCCCAGGATTGTTAGAAGTCAAGTGCCTCTGGTTTTCAAAGCCAAACATTATGGGTATTTGTTTTCCCCATGTGGGTCCCCAGAGCTGGGGAGTGCCTGCTCTGGCTTCTCCTCCTCTCCCTTCTCTGTACCCGCAGTGTCCTTCCCTCCCGCAGACAGTCCTGCAGGTGTTTGGTTCCCGAACATGTCTCTGCCCTTCCTATTCTCAATACGGCCTCTTTTCTACATATAGTTGTGGAGAGTCTTGGGTCATTTCCTGGCTTATTTACACTCATGTGGGTGCATTCATATGATTATAGCTGTAGGACGAGGGGAGCCTAGGATCCTCCTTTCTGCCATGTTGTACACAGTACCTTTTGTAACTTGAGCTTATGGAGGACAGGCTGACAGGCAGAAGAGTCTAGTGGCCTGATACTCATGGCCCAGGTTCATTTTCAGACTTTGTAACTCACTAGCTACCTGATCTGGAGCTGACTTAACTTGTATCTCACTTTCCTCAGCTTTAACATGCTGCCATCCCCTTAGGATGATTGAAGAAATGAATGAACTCATGCAAATAGCACACTTAGCCAAGTGCCTCACTGTTACTGCGCCCTCAGTAAATGTTAGCTGTAGGGGTTAATTCTATTAGCTGTTTCCCTTGTAAACTACAGAGAGGGCCTTATGATCGACCCAGCGCAATACCCAGAGGGTGCACTCAACGAAGGCATGAGGAATGGTTTCCATTATTCGTAATGCAGCCAATTGCTTTTGATGGGCTGTCGTTTGAGATGAGGAAGGAGATATCTGGGACAAAGA
The DNA here is from genome assembly GCF_024362965.1 of Panthera pardus. Classification (NCBI taxonomy): domain Eukaryota; kingdom Metazoa; phylum Chordata; class Mammalia; order Carnivora; family Felidae; genus Panthera; species Panthera pardus. The sequence continues at coordinate 123,543,057 of NW_026526843.1, forward strand.
GGTCAATCAGAATCAGTTTTGGATTGCACACAGTCTGGGGCTGGAAGTTCACTGACAGATCGATTCTAATTGGCTGTCTTTGACTACATGTAAATCACTACAAGCTGCCTCTCTGAAAGCTGTTTCACCAGGCCAGAAAAGATTATAATTTCCACTAACGGCACACTAGAATATCCAAGCTGTGTCTGACCACCTATATGTTGTATCAGTATGTGCCACAGTAAATCCCCAGGTACCAAGAGAAGACTGGGCTATCTCTAGGTATACCTGCGTCTGTCTACATGTGGGACTATCTGCATGTGTACTCAGTGTCTGTGTGTCTGTCTTCGCATATGATTCAGTGAAGCATAAAGTGTGGTCAGAAAACTTCACTCCGGTGCAATCCAATTGTATGCTACGGTATGACTCTGTACTCCTTCAGCTCTGTGAGCAGGAATGTCTATACCATGTATCGTTCATATCGTATCTTCCCATCGTCTGGAAGAGTGGTTCTCCACATCAGGCACATACGAGAATTAGCTGGGGAATTAGCTTTCAAACAGCTCTGTTGTCCACACGTCACTCCACGTCTGAAGGTACCAGAAAACACTGGCCTTCTTCAAAGCCTCCCAGGGGATTCAAGTAGGCAGCCAGTTCTGAGAGCCACTGACCCAGGGTCATGCTAATAACCAGGGGTGATCATTCAAAACTCAATCTTTACATGTTACAGTAATCTGAGACTGGAAACTTCCCTACTTTGGGCAGCGTTTACTCTTGTAGATAATGAATTTCAGTTTCCTTTTTTTTTTTTCTTTCTCAAAGCTACTTGTAGACCATGGATATGCACCTGGATTACTGTTAGTTCATGAAATGACTTTTCAAATCTATACGTTTTAATTATACTTAAATTTAGTTTCACTGAACAAGACAGGTTTCTCAGACATGCAGCCTCTTCACCATGACATATACCTGGGCATATAGGTAGATATATTAGGTATACAGGTGTATCTATATTAGGATTGCTAACATTTGTTTTCTATCAAAGTTAAGACTCACGTAAACACAAAGTGTTAAAAGTGTGCAACCCAGTAGCATTTGGTACATTCGCAATGTTGTGCAACCATATCCTGTAGGTACAGAGCATTTCCATTAACTCTAGAGGGAAGCCCTGTGCCCGTGGAGCAGTCACTGGCATGCCCCCACCCCGAGCTCCTGGCGACCACTCATCTGCCTTCTGCATGGGGACTTCCTGAGTCCAGACGTCTGATAAAAATGCAGGCATACAGGGGCACCTGGCTGGCTCGGTCAGTTGAGCATCTGGCCTTGGCTCAGTTCATGATCTCACAGTTCATGAGTTCGAGCCCCACATCAGGCTCTCTGCTGTCAGCACGGAGCCTGCTTCAGATCTTCTGTCCCCTTCTCTCTCGGCCCCTCCCCCACTCATGGTCTCTCTATCTCTCTCTCTCTGTCTCTCAAAAATAAACATTTAAAAAATGCAGTCATACAGTATGTGGCCTTTGGAATCTGGATTCCTACATGTTATTGCTAATTGTTTTTAAAGAATCTGTCACCATTGTGATTTGAAAATTGCTCAGTGATGTTCAGAACATGTTTCTGTCTGGGGCTCACCTGCCAGTATGAGTCTTATCACTGTGGCTTCCAAAACGTGTCCCCAATCTGTTGGCTTCCCTGCACATCTGTGACCGTTGCATTTTAATATGCAATCCCGTCTTTGCCAGGACAAAGGCCACGTCTTCGGCCTGATCTGCCCCCTTATTTTTCTTCACACCAGCTCTTCTGCCCATGGCCGCCAGAGTGATCTTTAAAAATATTCGCGAGACTTTGAACTTCCTATCCTGGCCTCTCTCCCCCTGCATCCCACAGCGTCTCATCTCCCCACCTCTGAGCATTTCCATTTATTATTATTTGCTGTTCATTTATTGTCATGTCTTATCTATCACGCCTCTGCCTACTTTGAGGAAGAAAGCAAACGGGGAGCTTTCCTTTTGTAGGCAATGTCCCACCTCTAGAACAGGACCGGGTACAAAGCAGAAACTGAGGGAATGTTTGTCGAATGAATGTATAAATCAAGTGGGTGATTTTATGGAGGAAGGAGAAGATTGAGGTTCCCCTGGAGAACACCACGTTATTCCTCACTCTTTATGTGGTGGCATTTGGCTCATTCAGAGCAGATAGATATGCTGATGTCCCAGTGGGAAGTGCAGGAAAGGCTCACAATTGTCCTTGGATGCTGGAAACCGGGAGCTCTGAATACAGTGCATGGTGTTGAAAACCACAGAGGCAGGGACAAGGACTAAGAGAAGTTCTTCGTACCTCTAGCCTTGTATGCATGCATGGGGGAGGGGGACACTTTGAATTGTAGACTATTGACAAAAAATGCCACCAAAGCCATCAGCAATAACAGCCGTAAGTAAATACTATGAAAGAAATCTCAAGTGTCATCTCCAGGCCCCAGAATACTTTCATTAGGATGAAGTACGTTTGCCACACCTCAAATTCCATTCATACTGACTTTTTGACTCTCGCTGGGAACATAGGGGGAAAAAAATGGAAAAACGAAAGTGTGGTTTTTGTTTGTTTTTTTTAATAAATGAGTCTAGTCCACCGGGCAGGTGTAAGGATACTTTATTACTGAATCAGTATGTACAAACTCTAACATGAAAATAATGAGTCACAGAATATCAGACTATTTACAATACTTTTTTTTTTTTTACAAAATGCTTTTTTTTACAGGATTACTTCTCTCTAAATAACATGACAGACACACACAAAAATCACTTTTTTTTTTATTACAGACATAAATAAATATTGACGTGAAATGACCAGTCTAAGAGGCGTGATCTCTGTTGGCCATTTGGATGAGAAGGTAGCTCTTCTGTTATCTGCACACTACAGTATAATTAAGTAAAGAAATAGTAACTTTACATACAGACCTCTGTTAATCACTCTGTCAATGGTAGAACTTGCTAAAATACTCAGTAGAGGTAAGAAACGGAGTCTGGCCATGCACAATCATAGGTAAGAGTCACCATCGTTATGCATTTATTATTTTCAGTGAGTTATAAGTACATGCAACAGTTAGCCTTCCTGTTCTGGTTACAACGTGAAGGTTTGTATAAAAAGATTCAGAGATAGTTGGAATCATGGGAATGAGCAAACTTAGTTTACTAAACCCATGGCACAAAGTGTAAGAAAGGGCAGTAAATAAATAAGTCATTATCACAAGTGACGCTGACTAGTAGGAAGGACAGAATTACTGTGTGTAGTTGCACGATACAGACACGAGTCAAAATTCAGCGTCGCCATCACGGGTTTCAGAGCACATAAGACACAACACGGGGGCTTTGAAGTCGAATGTTGTAACTTCCCGGGGCTTACTCCTGTAATTTACTCAGTTCCTTATGCCAGGCAAAGAATCACTGGCTGTCCCCAGTTGGGGACATCTGGCGGGTAAGGAGCCAGGGATGCTGTGCTACACCCCAGAGCATAACCGGCCCCAGCGCCCCATCTGCTGAGCTGCAGAAAGCCTGCTTTGTAGAGTTAGTGACAGGCTCTTTCAGGTTCCCAGGAAGCAGACGTATCTTTAAACTTGGGTTTGTGTCATAATCATTTCAAAAAACTCCCTGCCATCAATGTTAGTGTCTCTACTATGTCATATTAAAACAACAAATGGCTTAAAAGGGCACACGCTCACTTATAAATGTCGCCCCACGGGGCTGTGGTTAGAAAAAGAGGGCAGAACAGGTAACTTCACCGGCCGCTGCCGTGAAGCTACAAGCCGGGACTTGAGGACTTGCTTTTTTTGGTGGGCATTTTGAAGAGTGAATACTGTCACTGAATATATGTGTCCTCATAGAAGAGAGATGCATTTAATTTCAATTAGATGTATTCGACACTTAGCCATGTAGACTGTGTTTAGAGAAAAAAAAAAAAAAAAAAGACAACCCATAGGTTATATCCCTTTATTAGGGCACTCAAATTTTTAAAATTAAAAAAATTGTATATTTTGGCCAATTTGCATATGATTGAAATTCATGTTTCCTTAATTACCCAATCAATAGCATTTTTCTTCCAAAAATGTGAATAATATTTAAGTTACGAATGTTACTGCAGAATTAGATGCTCCTAGGAGCTGCTTTCGATTTCCTAAGGGAGCTGTAAGCTTCAGAACGTTCATCCAAACTAAACATAGATTTGCTCATCGTCTCTTACCCAGATAAAAGAAACATAATTAAACTTCATAAAATTAAACTTATATAATAATTTAATATTTTGTATGTATGTATACACGCCTCCATTTTGAACTATACAACCGTACAAAAATTTGCTGGCGCAAATATTGGATTTGTTCGTGACAAAGTAACAGACAAACTTGTAGCCAATGTTAGACATCTTCATTTGTGGAAATTTGACAATTTGAAATTCAGCTGCTGCTAAGGGCACTGGCATGAGTCAGAGCTTCCTGGAAGATACTGTGGTGTTGGGTCAAGCTCGGGGCTGTTTTGAAAGGAGGGGTGTCTTCTGTGCTGTGCGTTCCAAATGCGAAACTCTGGGAACCAGGTGACCTCACACCACGTTGTGCTAAGAGTGTCGCAGACCCTGTTGGGAGCTGCAGAAAACACTTAGGAAGCAACACGCGCTTCCTGCTGAGATTCCCCAGGAGCGTCACTTGTGCTAAGCTGCAAAATATTGCCTGTGTCATTGACTTTTAAAAGTCGTTACCACACAGGAACCAGTTTTCAGTATCTGTCACCACATATCCATGCGTATGGACCGTGTTTCCTAAAGATGTGCATCGACAGGATAGGAAAAACAGTCTGTCTCTGTTTTGTAGTGCATTTGCTTCCTGACACTGTGGACAAGCCACAAGAAGTGAAGGAGTCCTGAGTTCTCTCCTCCAGGAGCGTTCAGGGCGTCCGCACGCTCTCAGGAAACCAGACCACAGTAAGTACCCAGTCCCACCATCAAAACCCAAGAAGACGGTACTGAAACCTTCCCCAGTTTACGTAGGTACATAGTGGGATGAGGAAGGCTTTCCTTTTAAATGTTTAACTTCTGACACATTGCTCTTTCCTCATAGAAGAGACACTGGTGGGGAAAATATATAATCCTTTTCTCTAGAAGCACTGTGTCTTTATCCACCTTCGGTAGCTGTGAAAACCATTTCTTCGGTGAGTCTCAAGGTCTGTGATGTGTGTGTGTCACACACACAAACAAGTACACAGACACAAAAACATATCTGTGCATTTCAAACCATAAACATGGATATTCCCTCAAGAGCAAACTTTATCCGACTAAACGCTTCTGGGTGTAAGGGTGCCCCAAGGTGCACTGCGACATCACATATGGTTGATATGTCTTGACCCGAGTCCATGCTACGAAGGGGTAGTTTGGAGGCAAACAGTACGATAGAATGGATTTGAAGGACTAAATAGCCGCCCTCTGTCAATCATGGGCTCGTGTTTCCTACATTACCGAGAATAGGGAATATTCTAGCATACAAGTAGCTTACTTTGATTAAGAAAAGGCAAAACTTAGTAAGGACTGAAAGATACCCAGTAGTTGGGATTCTTTCATTTTAAGCAAGAGGTTTTGTAAATTTTTAGGTTCGTGAAGTGGTAAAACAAAGCCTATCAGCAGCTCTTTTCTGCATTAAGAAAACAAGAACAAGGGAAGTAAGAAAACATGTCAGGAAAATGTCTCATTTTGCAGGATGAAATGTTAAAAAGTATCCCCAGGAAAGAAGTTTCATTTCTCCAAGGCAGACTCTGGATAGCAGCGGGATTGGCTGAATCTTTCCTGTCTTGGATGTCTTTTGAAAACCACAGTTCACAGACGCAATGCTCATTCACCTTTGTGTGAACGTAGCTTAGGGACATGCGGAGATTTAAATTAATTGCTGTATTTGAGGTTAACCTTTGTCAGTTAAAAATTACACGTGGTATAAATCATCTTAGGAAAGATCGGAAAAAATAGGGCCTAAAAACTGCATCATCTCAGTTGACTCTGCAAATCAAAGCCATCGTTGAATCTAAAAACGTGTTGTTGGTTTAGCGTTATGCTTCGTGTGCATGTGTGGACTGTGTTGAGAATGTGCTCCTCCAAATGCAGGGAGAATGTGCTCCTCCAAATGCAGGGAGATCTCACTTCTGCAGTCATTCGATGGGGATTCGTATGTGGCTATTTTAGCCTCCAGTGTCACGGGCCTCACCTTCCTTTCCTCCGTCCCCGCAGGAAGCTGGGTCCGTCCCCACTGGCTGTGTGTCGCTAGTTTCCAGAGGTGCCCGAGATCAGCAGAGGTTCCTCGGACGCAGAGTTACAGGGGGAGGGAGTTGTGTGGGGCGCTTGCCTATAGAGCCACACGTGCCGGCCCGGCAGCTCAGCACGCCGGCACATTCCTTCACTTCTTAGAGGTCGTTTGGAGCCGTCTAGTATCTTTCTGGGGAAGCCTTGTAATGATGAGGATGCCGATGTTTGAGGTGGGGTCCTGAAGGGTGACAGGACAGACGTATCAGTCATTGCTGCTTTGCAGGAAGCCGGGTACCGGCTGACAGTGAAAGCATCGGAGCCAGAAAGTCTTCCCTCCCACGTCCTCGTCTTCCCTGCTCCGAATCGGCCTCCCCTCCTGCTCTTGCCCACCCCTCGGTTTCTCCCCCAAATCCATAAACTCACAAGAGGACTAGGACAACCCCCTTTCCTGCATTCTACAGTTATCCAAGCACACCGAAGCCCTTTCTTTTCTTTTCTTTTCTTTTCAGGTTTGTTTTTTGACAGAGAAGGGGAGGAGCAGAGAGAATCCCAAGCAGGCTCTGCACTGTCATCACGGAGCCCGACATGCAGCTCGAACTCACGAACCATGAGATCCAGACCTGACTGAAACCCAGAGCTGGACAGTCAGCCTACTGAGCCACCCAGGTGCGCCCCTCCCCCCCAAAAAAGTCCTTCTATTTCCTTGGAAGTTAGAAACGTAACCAGTCCTCCCGTGAACCCATTTTCAAAGGAGGAGTATCAGGACAGCATTCACCCGACCTTTACAAAGAGAAGGGGCTGCCGAGCTCTCCCAGGCTCATTGGCGTCTGCCTCAATTCTAGCCGCGAACAGTAATCGGGGCAAATGTAGCTAGTACAATTGTAAATGTAAAACCAGGATTCCTGCTCTATTTTCTTAGCAACAGACAAATCTGGAGGCACCCCTTTATAAATTTAAGCTGGAAAGAGATGAAGTCCATACGCTAAAAATCGGCAAGAGTCTCAGTGTTTTTGAAACAGTGGGTGACGATTCTTTTTAAAAACCTGGACTTCACAGTAAATCCAGTAGATTGATTTGGGTCATAGTATGAAGAAAATTTATGTAATATATTACACTCAAATGTGTGTCGTGAGGAAATAATCCTTAGCAACGTGTTTCCTAGATCATCACATGTGAAAATCACAGTTTCTAAAACAATTTCAGATTGCTGTGAGGTTATAGATTTTTCTCCCTCATGTGTATTTACAGTGTAAAAGGGAAGTAGAGAGCCCTGATACGTGTAGAAAACAGAAGGGAGGAAAGGGATGCCAGGCAGGGAGGGAGCACTTAGTCACCAAGCACACGATGATGCTAATGCGGCTAGAATCAAGTCCCGTGCTGGACACACATGGGGCGGAAGGACTTGAGATGATGAGAACCCCCCGCTTCACAGGGATCTGTGATAACTCGGTCATTTATCCGAGTGTTTCCCCACATCTGCTGACTTTCTGTGTCCCACACTCACTGTGCACCGAGGGCAGCGTGAGGTCGGGCGTCCGGAAAGTTTTGATGGTGGCCGGCCCTTCCCCTCCCGCGGTCAGCACCTGCACTTCCAGTCGGTACAGCGTAGATGGCCTCAGATTGGGCACTGTTAGGACGTAATGATCCTGAGGGAGCCACACAAAAGGAAATGCTCATCAGTGACCCTTTGAAAACAGCAGGCACGGTACAGATGCATTCTCCCGCAGGCTGGTCCCAGTCAGAGAACGGGTGTTAGTGCAGAGACTGGGTGTGAGCACGGAGAACAGGTGTGAGCGGCCAGAGAATAGGTGTGATTGTGGAGAAAAAGGGAGTGGCCGAGAACAGGTGTGAGCATGAAGAATAGGTATGAGCCCTTGAACACGTGAGCACAGAGAACAGGTGGGAGCACAGAGGATATGTGACTGTGGAATAGTTGTGAGTGGCCAGAGAATAGACCTGAGTGTGGAGTAGGGGTGAGCATGGAGAATAGGTGGGAGTGGTCAGAGAACAGGTGGGAGCGTGGAGAACAGATGGGAGTGTGGAGAAGAGGTGGCAGTGATCACAGAACAGGTGGCAGTGGTCAGAACAGGTGGGAGCGTGGAGGACAGGTGGCAGTGGTCGGAGAACAGGTGGGAGCGTGGAGAACAGGTGGCAGTGGTCAGAGAACAGGTGGGAGTGGTCAGAGAACAGGTAGGAGTGTGGAGAACAGGTGGGAGTGTGGAGAACAGGTGGGAGCGTGGAGGACAGGTGGCAGTGGTCAGAGAACAGGTGGGAGTGGTCAGAGAACAGGTGGGAGTGTGGAGGACAGGTGGGAGTGTGGAGAACAGGTGGGAGTGGTCAGAACAGTGGGAGTGTGGAGAATAGGTGGGAGTGTGGAGGACAGGTGGCAGTGGTCAGAGAACAGGTGGGAGTGTGGAAGACAGGTGGGAGTGGTCAGAGGACAGGTGGGAGTGTGGAGGACAGGTGGGAGTGGTCAGAGGACAGGTGGGAGTGTGGAGGACAGGTGGGAGTGGTCAGAGAACAGGTGGGAGTGTGCAGGACAGGTGGGAGTGTGGAGGACAGGTGGCAGTGGTCAGAGAACAGGTGGGAGCGTGGAGAACAGGTGGGAGTGTGGAGGACAGGTGGGAGCGTGGAGGACAGGTGGCAGTGGTCAGAGAGCGGGTGGGAGCGTGGAGAACAGGTGGGAATGGTCAGAGAACAGGTGGGAGCGGTCGGAGAACAGGTGGGAGCGTGGAGGACAGGTGGCAGTGGTTGGAGAACATGTGGGAGTGTGGTGAACAGGTGACAGAGAACAGGTGGCAGTGGTCAGAGCAGGTGGGAGCGTGGAGGACAGGAGGCAGTGGTCGAAGAGCAGGTGGGAAGCGCAGCAGCCTCACAGGGGAGACTGGCGGCTCCCACTCGGCCAGAGCCCTGTGCCGAGTCGCCTCTCAGCACCCCGCTTGACCCTGGCAGCCCAGCGCACTTGGCAGGGTTCATGTGTGCCAAAGTGCCAGTTCTCAGGGCTCACCCTTGAGATTTCAGTGTTTGTTCCTTAACATAAGACTTTCCCATGGTTGAAAGTTTTCATCTGCACATCTTGTGATGTGAATTCTTGATCATCCAAAGTTCAGTCAATGAGCCAAGAGTTTTCCACAAAACACAGTATCTGTCAATGCCCAGGACTGAACATGTTTATTTTCATGCCAACACATTCTTTTCAGAATTCAATAAAACCTAACACATTCATAGAATAACTACTTTCTAATTCCAAGGAATTTTTCCTTCCGGACTTGTTTTTTTCTTTCCTTTCTCAGTGGACCAGGAGTTGGATGTCCTAAGGGCATTTTTAGAGAGGGTAAAAGCCCACACATGGGGTTTGTTTTGTTTTTTTCTTCAAGCCAAGGAATTAAGTGGCCTGGAAGACAGGCCAATTCATTATGGGCTCTTGCCAGATTTGAAGGGGGAAAAGGGAGAGAAACAACAAGCTTCTTTGAGCTGTTTTCCCCCGATTTAACACTTCAAACAGGGCAGGTCCACTTGGACCCGAGGGACAACGGTTAAACCACTTGCCCACAGGACAGGCTCGGGGCTGCTGAAGGAATCACAGGTTATGTCCCGCTGACCGTTTTCCCTGCTCACAACAGCACCTATCTTAGGTCATGAATACTTGCACAACAATGGCTCCAGAAGAAGAAAATGTGGGAAGACGCCTCAGCAGTGTGGCACGAGTACCCCCCCCCCCCCACCCCGCCTCCAGTGGCCGCTGACGACCAGCCACAGACATGACGACATGCACACAGGAAGCAAGTCGACACCTACGGAAGGCAGTATCTGCGACTGTGAGATGATGCTGTTGGGCAAGCTGTTCTGTCTGCTCTCCGTCGTGACCTCGGCCCAGGTCACCTGAAAGCCAGTCATGGGCTGATAGAGATTGGCCTTGGCCATCTTCCAAGAAAAGTGGCCAGTGATGTTAACATCTTGGACGACAAACGAGGCAGAAAGGTTCTCGGGCTTGGCGAGCACCTTGGCAGGCACGTGACCTGGAGGGAGAGGACATAAGAGGCAGAGTTAGGCTGCGGGACACAGACTGGACATGGGAGCTGTTTGCACATATCGCGGGCACTTCAAGCAGCCGCTCCCCAGGGGAGGCACACGCGGTCTGAGCTCGGTCCTCATGCAGGGCTTCAGGCCATCACCTCCATGACCTATGGGGACAGTCAGCCAGAGGTGGTCTCAGTGTGGCCACTCTGCTGGGTTGGTTTGGGGACTCTTTTTAGGACCCAGCTCTGGGGACGGGAGGAGAGAGGTCTTCGCCACGTGGCAAGATCTGGCCACTTCCTCAAGAGGAGAAGTGAGTGCCATGACCGGGGTGGGTAGTGACGCTGTGAGAAGTGATCCCGTGTCAGAGCTGCGTTTCGCCAAAAGGTTTTTCAAGTGTGGCTGGCATCACAGATGCACGTTCAGCTCAAGACATACCTGCTTCGCCGGGACAGCTCATGTGCCGGTGGCTTTTCCCCTTCAGGGCAGAGCACGGCGGAGTCGTGAAGAAAACGGTTTCTGCCTTCAAGCGGCCCTTGGGCCGAATCGGCTGCACAGTCACCTTATATTTGCAGGAAAACGACAGATCCTGAAGAATGATATAATTTTCCTAGAGCAAGAGAGAGAGGGAATATGCTAGCCATACGTCTCATTAGGGATCAAGACGTGGCAGATGAGTCCTGTTCTAACAAGGACAGTTTCCTGTGCATGCATGCAGTGTGGCTTTTATAAAAACTACGAAGGAGACACTGTGCATGTTCTGGTTCCTCACGACTGTGGGCCGTCCCATGGCATGGGACACGGCCCCTGGAAGTGAACAGGACCGCGGCGTGGCAGGACCGAAGCAGCTTCATGGGACCTTCCAGGCCGCGTGTGATGGTTGCCAGCCACACAGGTGGGAGTGCCAGACTGTGAACCCAAGTCTCATTTGTTCCTGACATCTAGTGTGTAGCAGAGCCTGAGGCACATGTGTACGAGATGCAGGGGCTCAGCCCGCGGCCTCGGTCACGGGTCAGGATGGAGGCCGTAGTGGTGGGCGGAGTGGGGGACAGGCGCACAGAGGAAGCAGCTGGCCCTCTGCCCAGGGGTGACAGGTGGGCGGGCAGAGACAGGGCACCGGGCATGCCATGGGGAGAGCGGGACCAATGGCAGCCTCTGCCTGAAACACTGGTCTTCGGGAGCAAATCTACACTCCATATGGGAATCTGCTGGAAGCCCACGTCAGGCACTAAGTACAGACTTCGCAGCTACGTAAAGAATGCATGTGAGTGGCGGGGAAGGCAGGCCTGCGTAGCTGCAGATAAAGTAGCCCATGCTCCATCAGAGCTTGAAAATAAATGGGTCTAAACGTCCTTTACAAATGGCAGTGGACGAGGTGTGAGCCTTTAGCAGACTGCTTTCTCGGGATTTTCATTCTTATTTCTACCAGATACAGGATACGTGCTCAGCAAATGCTTATTATGACCTTCAGACTTTCTAGAGAGGGTAAGCCTAGGATTGGGTGGTCCCCTGAAAATAAGCCAGATTTCATACAATTCCAACGCATGCATAACTAAAAAAACTACTAGAAGCCTCGCCTCTGCCCATAAAAAATTTAATAAGCCCCGCTTCCGGTCATTTCTTTCTCTGCTTTTCAAGTAGTTTTCCCTTTTTAAAAATGTTTCTTTTTTCTTTTTAAGTGAACGCCACAAACTTTGGGAACCACTTAAGAAAACATAAAAGGAATGACGTTGGCGAGCATGAGTTGGGACAAGTCAAATCCAGTAAAAAGCTGTATTTCTGCAGACCCACTGACATGTTTTATCTTACTACCTTAAAGTTATGTGATCAAGATAGGATTCTAAAAATACCCCACTTGCTGCTTTAGAAAATAGTCCAAAGAAAAATGTTCTGCTGAAATAGCATATATCAATATGTGAGACATGTGGGGCCATGCCTTTGGAAATCTTAGACTGTCCTGCTAGATCACAGACAAGTTGCTGGCATCGATATTCTGGACACCTCACCGCCCTCTGCACCGTTTTGTTGTTGGTCCCTTGATGGCCCTCTGTAACTCGTGCATCAGCCCCAAATATTTGGAACAACACACTGGCTGGTACCGAAGGGTTCCTGCCTGCAAGGACGTAGTGTTCTATTCAAGTGAAAAGTCAGAAACGGTCCTGGCACACCGTGTGCGACTCAGGGAACGTCTTTCCTTCCCCGGACGAGGAGGAACTAGCCAGTGACGCGGCAGAGCAAGATGGGACATGACAGGGTCGGACGGAAGTTCACAGGCAACGTCCCACCCGCAGATCGTGCTGCCAACCCAGGACTCAGAACAATTCAAAGCTTCTGTCCGACTAAGTTGAGACACACGGGGGGTCTCAGAAGCGTTTCCCCCCTGACCTGGGAGTTCCCCACGAACCGCGTCTGCAGCCTCTGCGTTTCAGGCCCTGCCGTGTGCCCCCACGGGACGGAGCCCTCAGCGGATACTGCAGGACTGAACACGAGGACCGTTGTGTTTTCACTTCCACCTCGCGATCACCCAACAGCTAATCCGTGAGAACGAGCCGTGCGCGTCGTACCCCGGGCACAGCTCGCAGTCCGCTGTTTCCGCACATCGAGGGAAGTGAAATCGCGCTGAGAACCGGGCGGTGTGACCGTCTCTTACCTGGGTGATGCCAGAAGAGGTCTCTGGTCCGGCACTGCGGTTGTGGGCACAGACCTCCGGGAGCCACTGCACGTGGTATCGGTCGACGCTGAGATCTGTAAGGTCAGAGGGCACAGAGAGGACGGTCTGGAGCCACGTGCCGCACAGCCCGCGGCTCTCAGATCGCGACAACGGGCAGGAAGGAAGTGAAGCTGTGGAAGTGAGCCACAAACGCAGACGCAGAGCCGAGGAGGCGAGCGGGCCTGCAGAACTCACTGTCGGGAGGAAAGCCTGGGGGGAAACCTGGCGAAATGCGAGAACCAACCGGAAAGCACAGGAAAGTCACAGCCATGGGGCTGTCAGGAGGTCTGGAGAGAAACGTAGCCGCGGGGTCGGTGCTGAGCGGAACCCCCACAAGAAAGGGCGGCACTCGGCCGTGGGCGTCTTTGCTCCTGGGAGAGGGAATGAGCATCCCGAGTGTGAATCCCACAGGTGGCTGACATAGCCGACAGACCCAGGCAAAATCAAAGCACTTTCCTCACGCTGGGAGCACTGAGCAGTCAGACGAGCTCCCCTGTGTGCCTCACACGTTCCCCAGCACAGACCCAGGTGGGCACCTTTCCCTTCCAGCGTGCACAGGTGCATATCCTCACACGCCCGTGTGTCTGATCTCTGCGGAACCCTGACTTGCTGTCCAAGACAGAACGTGGGTTCCCTGGCACAGTGTGTCCACTGTCCACACGTGGCCTCGCTTGGGGCAAATCTCTCAGATAAAGGACGGACTGATGACGAGCCCCCCGCCGAGCATGGGAAGAGGAGGTCTGGCCGGCATCAGGTTTATTCACCAACCCGCGTGCCCGAAGGTGTGGAAAGGAACTTCTCTGCCACTGATTAACGCCGCGTCCCCGCTGTTCACGCCAAGTGTTTAATGGAGGTTTCCAGAGGGTTAAAGCTTTGACGGGATTGGGTGGTTCTAGTGGGAATTCACTTGCAGCACTTTGGATCGAGAAAAGAGGAGCTTTTCAATCAGAGAGGACGAGCGGATATCAAGCGGGCACCATCAGTTCCAGGAACCACTTACCAGAGGTTTTAAGATTTACACAACAGGCATCGGGGCTTTTTGTTTTTTTTTTTCAGGGGAAGAATCGTACATTACACACAAGAATGAAGTCAATGAATGAATTCATATGCTTTCTTTCAAGTGGTGCCGTTCCAGGCATACAAACCGCTGCTCTCGGGACTTAAAAGCTCACAGAGCTACATAAACAACAAACAAAGCATGTAAATGTACGTTAGGCTAGAAGGTAATTTGGCTACAGATCAATACAGAAGATAAGCAGGCAGGTGTGTTGCCTTATTGATTCACTGGCTTATCTCCTTGAGACAGAACTTTGCAGTGAACGTGGGGAGGAGGCCTGGCGGTTGCTGTGTGCAGAGCACGCGGCCGTGAGCAGGCCGTCTGCCTGCCGCTGCCCAGCTAAAGTGTCTGCGATGACAAAAATACCGCGCATGTGGTGGCCCCTAGTCACTCATGCCTGTAAAGCAACTGAAGTTTGTGGGTCCGAGCCCCGCGTCGGGCTCTGTGCTCACATCTCGGAGCCTGGAGTCTGCTTCGGATTCTGTGACTCCTCTCTCTGCCCCTCTGCCTCTCACGCGCTCTCTCTCTCTCTCTCTCAAAAATAAACATTAAAAAACAACATTTAAAAATATTTAAAGACCTCATCTCCTTTCATGCTATAACATTGTTTATGATTGTAGAAGTTTGAAATAGACTTCTACTTACTTTTTCTGGGTGAGCTTACAATATTACAACATTTACAATATGCACTTTCCCTCTTTAATAACTTCAAAATGGCTTGTTACTGACCTCCTTGGCATAGCAACCTGATACTTGGGATCATTTCCTCATTAACAACACTGGCAAGAAGAAACTGCTCTAGGGGCCTTGCCAACTAAATTTTGTAGCAATAAGGATAACCAAAAATACCTTTCCCAGCAAAACAAGTGACAAGAAAGGTCAAAGAGAAAATTTAAGGGACGTAGATAAGAACCGAAAATTGTGTCTTGGGGTGCCTGGGTGGCTCAGTCGGTTAAGCGTCTGACTTCAGCTCACATCATGATCTCAAGGCTTGTGGGTTCAAGCCCCGCATCGGGCTCTGTGCTGACAGCTTGGAGCCTGGAGCCTGCTTCGGGTTCTGTGTCTCCCTCTCTCTCTGCCCCTTCCCTGCTCATGTTCTGTCTCTCTCTCAAAAAATAAAACATTAGGGGCGCCTGGGTGGCTCAGTCGGTTAAGCATCCGACTTCAGCTCAGGTCACGATCTCACGGTCTGTGAGTTCGAGCCCCGCGTCGGGCTCTGGGCTGATTGCTCAGAGCCTGGAGCCTGCTTCCGATTCTGTGTCTCCTTCTCTCTCTGCCCCTCCCCCATTCATGGTCTGTCTCTCTCTGTCTCAAAAATAAATTAAAAAACGTTAAAAAAAATTAAAAAAAAATAAAACATTAAAAAACATTTTTTTAAAATATTATTTTGTATAGAGACAGCAGGTAAACAGAACGAGATGATAGTATGTAGCCAATAAGTAAAAACTGTATGTTGATACTTGAAAAAATAAAAAATAATTTTTTTGAGTCAATAATTTTAAATTAAATACTTTTAAAAATTAAATTTTAAATTACAAAAAATTAAATTACAATAATTTAAATTAAATCAGCAAACGAAATTTGTACTCATGTCTCATACTTAAACTCATGACAATGACTTAACTGATTTTGGCTCTGCTGTGAAAAAGTCACTCTAAACGCAGGCAGACAGAATAAAACTGGTCACCCGCCATTTCTGCCTCAGCGTCTCTCAGGCTTGTCTTTAGTGCAGTGAGATCACCAAACGGAAAACGCAATTTGATAAAACGCTGATTTGGGCCCTCAGGTCTCTGCACATTGCCTTGTAGTTCACTGCCATCACCCACAGCAGCCCGCTGGCCCCATCAACAGAGTCCCTCCACGTCCCCAGCACGGAGCACACAGGCACTAAAGCGGCACCCACGTGAAGTGAAGTCATCCGCAGCCGGGGACAGTCTGTGGGATGCTTCTCCTGTCAAAGCAGCTCGAGTAGGACAAACGAGAAGCAGAGCCAGTGTCCCGGTATGAATTTCTGGTACCCTGATTATTCTAGCCTGTTAATTTAGCATCCCTGACCCTCATGTTTCCAAAACACTACGTAAATACCACACGGCCACTTGTCTTTACTTTGGGTCTTCTGTGCTCAAGACCTTCAAAACTGTCCTGACCTTGGGGCACCTAGGTGGCTCAGTCGGTTGAGTGCCCAACTTTGACTCACTCAGGTCATGATCTTGTGGCTCATGGGTTCAAGCCCCCCATCAGGCTCTGTGCTGACAACTCAAGAGCCTGGAGCCTGCTTCAGATTCTGTGTCTCCTTCTCTCTCTGCCCCTCCCTCACTTGTGCTCTGTCTCCCTCATTCTCAAAAAAATGAATAAATGTTACAAAAAAAAAAAAAGTCGTGAGATGGGAAGAGACTCTTTTCTGCTCTGGGGCTGACACTCCCTGCTGAGGGGACTGATTCTGGTTTGTGCTAATACTGTGATATGGCATACAGTGATAGCTGAGTACTCTTGGGACTCTACAAATCGTATGCATTGTTTACAACATGGTTCTATTTTCATAAGAGGAGGTGCTAAGAATGACACATTGGGGGCACCTGGGTGGCTCAGTAAGTTAGGCATCCAACTTTGACTCAGGTCTGAACTTGCGGTTTCTGAGTTCAAGGTCCGTGTCTGGCTCTGTGCTGTCAGCTCAGAGCCCCCACTTCAGACCCGCTGTCACCCTCTCTCTGCCCTTCCCCCATTCACAGGCATTCTCTTTCAAAAAATAAAAAAACAAATGACATTGGACACCCGCTTTCAACTCCATCCCCTCCCCCCCATCAGCTCTAGATGAGCTCAGCCTTGCCTGAGTTCATGGTCCCCTTTCTGAATAATTTTGTTCAGTCCCACGGCTTTCAATATCATTTTCTTGGACTTCCAGGGAAGAGGGCACAGGAGGAAGATCCCAAGCTCACATAATGACACAGATACAGCAAGATAACACCCACCTCAGTGTAAACAACCCAGAAAATGACCTGAAGCCTAGCAGAACAGATTCATGACAGCTACATGTAGAGAAGAGGCACTGTGAAGAGGGTAGGAAGAGCAGAGACATGGTTGGCAATTAACCAGAGCCCCAGGACTGTCCCGGGAGAGAAACTCCATGGGCGTGGACCCTCACACCAGGCACCCAAAGCACAGGGGGACTCACACACAGAAGACAAGGCCCATAACGTCTGGCTTTGCAAACTAGAGGGGCAGAATTTCTTGAATTATTACCATCAGTAGAGCTTAAACATTAAACTCAGCAGGGATGACTCTGGAGAGCTGGAGGGTGAGGAGACAGAGTCCCCGCCTTTAAAGAGACAGCATAACAAATAGTCCTTCTGAGATACAGCACAGAAGCAACAGGATGAGAAACACCTGGGGTTCACAGGAGGGAGATCTGTTTAGTAACCTTAGAATATGTGCTGCAGGGAAGGGATCTTTGGGAAGTTTCTCCAAGAACAACAGTGGCAGGCACCATTTCTCTCCCCAACCTCCCTGGCTCAAAACAGGGACACCTGCTGCAGGACAAATACTCTCTACCTGCTTGCTAACAATGCTCCTCTGCAGACACGCCCCCTGAAGCCAGATCTGGGCTGCACGTGGCCCTCAGGAACCTTGCTAACTCTGCACACCCCTGCCCCCGTGTTCTCCTGTGGGACCCACCCCCTCCAATACACTTTTGGCCAGAGCCCATCTAAAGCAGTGCACCCAGCCTGGCACTGTGCAAACAGTCCTGTCAGAGGCCAACATCACCCCAAAGCAACTCCTGCCCCAGGGCAAGGGGAAAGTAACCAACATGCCAGGACAACTGCAGCTGTAGCCCCAGCAGTGGGCCGGAGGCAGACCTCGGGTCTCACTGCAAGCCCCACCCACCAACATGAGCTTCTCAGAGGACAACACAGTAAGAATGCCCTGCAAATGCCTGGTCTGACCCTACCCAAGCCCAAGGTGACCCCAGTCTGGCCCCTAACAACACAGGAACCAAACCCTGCCCACAACAGGCAGATAGAGCCATGGAAGACAACTGGCCTGAAGGGAAACACAACTCAGCTACAAGAGCACAGTGCACACAACACACAGAGCAGACTCCCCTGAGGTGCCAGACTCTGGTGAACAGGGGACACTGCATATGGGGCACTACAGAATTCTTCTTCATAAGGACACTGCTTTCAAGAGCAGGAGACGTCACTGACTTCCCTAACACAGAGAAACACACACGGAGAGTTAGACAAAATGAGGAGGCAGAGGAATATGTTCCAAATGAAACAACAGGACAAAATCACAGAAAGAGAGCTAAACAAGATGCCTGATAGAGAATTTAAAGTAATGGTCATAAAGATACTCACTGGACTTGAGAACAGACTAGAGGATCTCAGTGAGAACATCAACAGAGAGATAGAAAACATAACGCAGAACCAATGAGATGAAAACATCAATAACAGAAAATAAGAATCAACAAGAGAGAATAAACAGGAGACTAGAGGAAGCAGAAGAAGAGAGGCAGTGCTTTCCACGGTAATGGAAAGCAATCAAGCAGAACAGGAGAGAGAAAACTATTAATAACAACAAATGATAATACACTGAGGGAGCTCAGTGACTACATGAAACGTAATAACATTCACATTATAGGGGGATATAAGAAGGAGAAGAGAGAGAAAAAGGGGCAGAAAATGAGTATGAGGAAATAATAGCTGAAACCAAATCTGGGGGAGAAAACAGAAATCTGGATCCAGGAGACACAGCCCCCAAAATATCAACCCAAGGAGGTCCACAGAAGATAAATAGTAATTAAAATAGTAGAACGTAGCGATTAAGAGAGAATTTTACGAGCAGCAAGAGAAAACAGTTGCCCCCTAAGGTTATCCACTGATTTTCAGAAGAAACTCTGCAGGGCAAAAGGGAGTGGCATGATATATTCAAACTGCTGAAAGAAAAAAGGCTCGCAGTCAAGAATATCCAGCCAGGTTATCCTTCAGAATAAAAGGAGAGAGAAAGAGTTTCCCAGACATACAAAAGCTAAAGGAATTCATCACCACCAAACCAGCCTTACAAGAAATGTTAAAGGGGCCACTATGAGTGGAAAAGAAAGACCATAAGCAAGAATAAGAAAAGCAGTAAACACAAGCAGTAAGTTTTTCTACGAATGGATTCACAAAATAAAAGGACGTAAAGTATGATACCATATACCTAACATGTGGAGGGGAGAAGAATAAAGAATGGTTTCAAGCTTAAGTGACCATTGGAGCACCTGGGTGGCTCACTCGGTTGAGCATCTGACTCTTGATTTCGGCTCAGGTCATGATCCCAGGGTCATGGGATCGAGTCCCAATATGGCCTCTGCAATGAGCATGGAACCTGCTTAAGATTATCTCTCTGTCCCTCTGTCCCTCCTCCACTTGCTCACATGCACTCTCTCAAAAATAAGTAGATAAATTAGACAAGATAGACAGATAGACAGTCAGTCTTGTCTTCAGCTTCATCTTGCCAAGTATGAAAATACTGCAAGCTCGTATTTAGGATAGGACTTCAGGACCAAGTGTCTAACTAGAATATGAAAAACAGTGTCATTAAATCAAATGTTTCCTAAGGGGATACATATGAAAATTCTATCCTAAATGCCTTGCTGTTCTGGTTCTTGAGCTTAGGTTCTTCCTTCCACAAATGAATTAAAAAGTCCTTGAGAAGTATTTTTAAATACTGAAATTTATTTTCAGCATGCTTCAACTATGCTTCAAAAAGTAGATGTCTCTAATTTGTTCCTGAAATATACCTAACTCAAAATAAAAAGTAAAATGTATCCAACAGTGTCTGGCAAAAACTAAAGGCTGCACAATTTTTAATTCAATGTTAATCTCTAAATTCCAAACATCTAATGATCAAGAATGCTGGCCTGACTGAACTCAGAGCTGTGAGAAAGAGACCATCTCTGAGCACCGTGGAATAGCTGCGGTGAGGGGAACTCTCCACACTGATGGCAGGGGACATACACGTGGAGAGGCATCAGAAAATGCCCATTTCTTAGATGGGAGTTTGTTCTCTAAGCATCTCTAACACCAGAAATAGCACCTGGTAGGTAGTACATGCTCAATAAATGTTAGTTGGATGATATCCTTTCACGAAATAATGCCTCGTTCTCTTCATATTTGTAAAAATGCTTTGGTGAGACAGACTTGCTGATTTTGTACAATTCTGTAAAAGAATTTTGAACACCTCCTAGGCAGAAGGCATTTCTACTCAAAGTAGAAGTATGTTTTCTCTCTCTGAGCTAATTTTTCATATTTTTGGAGTGCAAACACTAAGTCTAAACCAAAAAGCCTAAAATAATCAATTGTAGATTCTATTTGGAACTGATGTCTGTAGAATAACAAAAGGACAACTATTCCTTTTATAAATAATGATTGTTTCAGAAATTCACTGTTGAGGATATTTCTTTCCTTCCAGAGCATTCACTATTATAAGCCAACTACCATATGCACTAAGGTGGGCTAATATTTGATGTTTGAGTCACTTCCCTACAAAATTATATGCTGTGTCATCATAAATAATACAAAAGAACTGAAGCTCTCTCTCTGTGAGAATATTCAGTGTGAGGGAACAGATTTGTGCTTCTGAGTTCCTAACTCCCAAGTCTAAAACCAACGTTCTGGCCACCCTCACTTTTAGGAAACGTAACAGATAGGTAGAAACCAATTTCTACTTACAATTTTGTCTCAATTAGTGAACAAGATTCTCTTCTCTGATTTGTCACCAACATTTAATTTCTTTTAGGTTTTCAACTCCGTGTATCCAACAGTGGAAATTAGTTACGATTAAAGAATACTCAGGTACTTGTGCCTAAGGCTTTCAAACCATTTGAGATGGGTCTATTGAGTTGTATTCAGTGCACACAATTATAATTTTACAGAGTGAAAACGTCCAGAAAGCCAGCCAAAGTGTCCTTTTCATAACAGAAAGAGAGCTCATTTTCACATTCTGAACAGAATTCGTAAAATAGCAGCACTGTGTTTTGATTTAAAAGGCGTTTCCTTTCCTACATTTGTGATAATTATGAATGTACACATGCTTCATAAGCGTCTGGGGAACTTTGGTTTGGGATTCTGTAGGTCACAGGGTGCCTAACAGGCTTCTAGAAGGAGAACAAATGTGGAATAAGTTCGGCACACATGCTTTCCACTTCAGAGAGGGCTGGACTCTCCAAAGCTTTCCACAGTCTCCTTCTACAGAGGGTTGTGGTACAGTGAGGCTCCCCTATGTTTTATATGTTAATTTGGCTTTCAAATTTAAAATCAAAAGGGAAATGGGATGGATATAATTTAAGAAAAAGCGCATTCTGGAGGAAGACAAAACTCTAGTTAGAGCATGACTTATTCTTAGTTCCTAAGTGGCCATGTGATCTGGTGAAATCAACCTACATCTGCCAGCAAAGTAACTCTACTGCACGGTGGTTTCAGTTTAATCCTCACTTGAAGACAGATTGGTCGTTGTGGGTTCCAGTCATTATTGTATGGGAATATTGACCATACACGTCTGCAATGATCACTTGTATTCCACCCTGTACTGAACGTCAAGGCAAGGGAAAGGAGTAAAATGTCAAAGGTCTGGAAAGGAAACTATAAAATTCTCATTATTTACATGCTACATGATTGCCTTTACAGAAGAATGGAAAAGAATCAGAGGAAATGTTGTAATGAGCAAAGTAATATAATAATATAGTTGGATTCACCATCAAGACATAAATAGAAGATGGATTTTTTTAAGTTTATTGATTTTGAGAGAGCGAGAGTGCAAGCTAGGGAGGGTCAGAGACAGGGAGAGAGAGAAACTCAAGCAGGCTCCGTGCTATCAGCACAGAGCCCAGCGTGGGGTTCAAACTCACGAACCATGACATCATGACCTGAACCGAAACCAAGAGTCGGACACTTAACTGACTGAGCCACCCAGTTGCCTTGAAGATGCATTTTTATATATGGCAGCAAAAGTTAGAGAATGAAATGGAGGGAAATGTATGCATGTATATATCATAGGATCCAAATAAACACAAACACCTCAGAATAATCATATTAAAAAGTATTACAGCTTCCACATGATATGTCACAAATGACTGTTGAGAGGAAATGTTAAAACCTGAATAAATAAAGTGATATGTCAAGTGTGCAGATCTTTAAAGAGTGACTTCTCCAGTCACTACCATATATTTATTACTTTTTGAGAGACAGAGCGTGATCAGGAGCAGCGCAGGAGCAGGGCAGGGTCAGAGGGAGACACAGAATCCGAAGAGGTTCCAGGCTCTGAGCTGTCAGCACAGAGCCTGACGCAGGGCTCGAACTCAAGAACCGTGAGATCATGACCTGAGCCAAATTCGGATGCTTAACCAACTGAGCCATGCAGGCGCCCCTCCAGTCATTACCATATAGGTTGATTGTAATTTCAGTAAAGATCTCGGAAGACTTTTGTGGAAATCGAGAAACTAGTGCAAATTTTTAGACAAGAATACACAATTTGAAAAAAAAGTAAAAAAAACTGAAGGGCTATTATTAAAAATATGTATAAACCTACAGTAGTTAAGACAATGTGGTAATGCCAGAAAGTTGGAAAAATATGCCAAATGACTCTACAGAAAGTTAAAGAAATTAACTTTCCCATAATATTTGATTTAGGGCCAAGGTAGCAGCCCAGAGCTTTGGGGAAACAGTCATTTTTTTTTTTTTTTAATGTGTCATTTATTCTTGAGAGAGCGTGCAAGCAGAGGAGGGACAGAGATCAAGGGGGACAGAGGATCCAAAGCTGGCTCTGCACTGACAGCAGCGAGCCTTACACGGTGCTCGAACCCATGAGCCATGAGATCCGAAGTTGGACGCTTAACCGACTGGGACCCCCAGGTGCCCCAGATGTCAACAGTTGTGAAGAAACTGCTGGAACAAGAAGAACTCCGACACCAGTCTCCTGTATGGCACATGAGTGAATACCGAAGCAACACTGCCCTTCCAGAAGAAATGGAAGAATTGTAAAAACTGAGCTCTTGAAACAATCTATTTTTTGTATGTTTTCAAAACGCATCAGAGAGGATAAAAGTACACCAGGAGTTCCAAAAGGACCATTTCAATAACACAAGATAAATATGCTACGAATAAAGAAAACAAGATGAATTTATCCCAAAGACAGCCACTCCAGCAAAGACTCAGAACGAAGAGAATGTATTCTGAGGGCAAATCTTTACTGAAGAATGAATCATAGCATGGAACTTCTGAAGGCACCTGACTGGTGTGTTTTAGTGGAGCATTGGGATAGTGTGGCGTGTCTGTGCACAGTAGCGATTCAAAAATGTCACCGGAAATGCGCGACAAGGTAGAATGCTCATATGTTATATGAAAATATGTGTGTTTTTTACATATAAATAGTATATGTGGGGGGACATACACATAAAACAAATCAGGGAAGAACAGAAACACAGATAACTTCCGAAAGGACATCCACCTAAATGCTGTTCCTATGAAATACTACTGAGATAACTGACTTTTTTTCTCCATTTCCATCTCCAAATCCAATTATTTGGGTTGCCTTTTTTTTTTTTTAAACAAAAAGCTCATTTAGAACAAAAATTTACAGCACAAAATAATGAGTATTTTGGAGACAAGATTGGCCTTCTGAGAACCCAGTGAAGACAGGCTAACATCCCTGAAATGTTAACGTGCAAGCAGCTGACTGATACTGATTTCCAAATGTGATACACATTCCTGGGAAAGACGGGGCTGCCCATCCAGACTTCACAACAGCAAGGCATTAAAAACAAAAAAAAGGACTAAAGTGTTTTGTTCAGCTGCCATGTTCCTTAATATCAACACCGTGTCTCGACTTGACTTTCTCACCAGCACCCTGAGATCACTGGGCTAGTTGATGCAAATAACAAATCATCAAAGAGCGTTGACGCACCTTCAGTCTTTTTCCAGTAGACCTTCACTTGCAGCTGGTTGTCTTGATAGAAGGGAGCTCCGATTTCCAGGAGGCGAGCAGGCCGTCGTCTTTGGAAAGATGGCTGTATGTGCACCACACTCTTCCTGGGTTTCCCAACTTGCTCTTCTGAAAAAAGTACAACACTGTGATTCCCTTGTTAAACGTAATCGGTGATCAGTATACGTTCACCCCGGCGAGAAAGGCGCTCTGGTGCAAAGAGGTATAGACGGCATTTCTCATTATAGATTTTTTTTTTGTAGTTATAAAGAAAGTAAGTAAAATGACATTGAAATACCATGTATCATGAAAACAATACAGATAGCTTTTCACAGAAGTACCAGCATCATCCATCCAACACCTGGGGCGAGGCCCTAAATGGAAACCTTACTCAATCAACTTGTACGGGAAATATTGAGTCAGCAAATGCAATGCAATGCAGTGATACGTTAGATGGGGGAATAGAATTTAAGGGTTCTTTTTTCTTCCTTCCTTTCCTCCCTCCTTTCCCTCCCTTCCACGTGCTTGGGAAGACAGGAGCAAGAGGGAACAAAGCAGGGGCAGGGAGGACACTCCTGACCTGGGTGAGGCAAGTAGAGGAAAACTGAGGACCCCAGCACCCCAATGCAGAACAACCACATGGACCGTCCACTGATGCTCACACTGCCGTGCCCCGATACCTCCATTCCCTCTGACACCGCTGTGCCCACTGTCACTGTGGGGCCCACTTATACTACCATGCCCACTGTCACCAGTGTGCCCACTACATCCTCTGCTCCAGGATTCAAAGGAAATGGGTGCATTACGCAGGTTCTAACTTAGACTGTCTTATCTTAAATAGTTCAAATAAATGGATCCCTGAGAAACATTAGGTTTCAGGCTTCTGCACCCAAAGCCAATGTGTGTGTCGGGGGTTTCATCACATCACCAGCAGTCCTCAGACACCAGGTGAGGGTCCTACCGTTCAGCTAATTCTGATGCCATCCACCTGCAGATGGCCTCGGATCCCCCTCTGACACCATCCACCTGCAGATGGCCTCAGATCCCCCCCGGGGACACCATCCATTTTGGGAGGGTCCCCCTCCAACACCATCCACCTGCAGATAGCCTTGGATCCCCCAGGGTAAGGGCTCCATCCTACGAGACGGCCCCCACTGCAGACAGCACTCACACGTCCTGGTTGGCACCTGTGATATTCTCACTATCCACGATAGGTCGGAGGTTCCAACCACCCCCAACTTGGATTCAACTAATTTTCTAGAGTGGCTCACAGAACTCAGAAACATTTTACTCACTAGAGTACCTATCGGTTTATTATAAAGGCCCTAACTCAAGAGCAGCCAGAGGAAGAGCTACACAGGGTCAGCTATGGGAGAAGGGGCACACAGCCTCCGTGCCCTCCCTAGGGGTGCCACTGTGCCCACACTGCCACATGTTCACCAACCCAGAAGTTCTCCGAACCCTGTCCTTGTGCATGTTTATGGAGTCCCAGTGCCAGGAATGGGGTCGAAGACCGAATACATGTTTCTTATTTTAAATCACAGTATCGCAGGCTACTTTGAGAGGCCCTGTGTCATCCTCCAGAGAGAGCCAGTGTGCCCAGCAGCACAGAGAGCTCGGAGCCCAGAGAAGACTGAGCCAGGACAGAGAACACACAGGGTTCTTGGCCAAAACTCATTCCATTCCTGGTCACCATGGAGGTAAAGAATCCTGCTGCCCACACGCAATGTATCTGTTGACTAGCTAACTAAGGACTGAAGATTTTCGCAAGCCATGTAGGTTTCTAATCCCTGTACTATTAGGGAGTGACTTTGAGAATTTACCAAGGACCACCAAAATAGAGGTTTAGACGCTATGTTTAATCTCTGTGAATTCTATCTTCCTGCATTCTTATTATATCCTATGCAAACTTTTATTTCTCATTACGTATATGTAAGGACATAGTTTTCTGTATCTCAAGAGTGAACTGGCATTGGTCTCTTGAACTGCCATTGGTCCCTTGAAATGTTTCAAGTAGAGAAATGCATCACCATGTAGTGCTGCTGAGGCCACATGTAATGGACAGACAGGCATGTGCGTCAGTCCTAGGAGCCTGGACCTGACTCGAAAGGGGCGTCCTGCACTTACACGACTAAATAAGAATGGAATAAAATCATTCCTGCATACTGTAGAAAGATACGAGATCTGATTTATGCTCTTATTTAATAGTCCCAAAGTTAAGAGAAGTGAATGACCAGGCTGTTTTTTCAAATGTCACAATTCTGATTAATTTCACAGATCAGGAGATCCAGGATATTTTCTCTCTGCTCCATTTTTAATTTGAAGAGCTGGAAGAATACCCCAGCAGCATGAGGCAACTCTAAAACATCAGTAATCTGTCAACCGTGGAAAGATTCTTCCAGCCTCCAAAAGAGCAAGCAACATTTCCTTTCAAGATGCTGTTACATTTTTCTTCCTTCAAGGGGCCCTTTTACAAAATGGCAGGAACATTCAGCCTTTGTTGGCATAGAACTTTTTGTCATTAAAGCACCTAGCAGCCTGCAGACCTGGAAAATATAATTCAAAAAGTAATTTACATGCTGGCATTTACTACTCTCTTTCCTATAAAATATAATTTCCCTTGCTTAGTCTATAAAGTTGTAATTATTCTTTACTTCTCATTGGTCTGTGATGAAATATATGGTGTTCTTGTAAAAGTCATGTACTAGCATTTATGAGATTATATATCACCATCAGTGTATGAAATCCTGACAAATATTCAGCTATATCCTGCATAATCTTTGGTAAAGCCCATCTCTTCCAAGGGATACCCTGAGACAAAACAATATGTGCTATGACAGGTACTCTGAACTATTCTCTCGTTTACTTTTCCTTTATCACCTTTCTGAATCCACATGAGCAAGTTAATCCTTAGAATAAAATGGCCTTTGATAGGTTAACTCTTGTATCTCTTTATTGATCAGTTAAAACATTATCTAATTTTAAAGATGATTAGAAAGTGACATTAGTGGGGCACCTGGGTGGCTCAATTGGTTAAGCATCTGACTGTTGATTTCAGTCCAGGTCATGATCTCATCATGGTTCATGATGAAGCCCCTCATCAGACTCTGTGCTGACAGCGTGGAGCCTGGTTGGGATTCTCTCCCTCTTTCTCCCTCTCTCTGTCCCTTCCCAGCTTGTGCACGTGCTCTCTCTCTCAAAAAAAAAAAAAAAAAAAAAAAACTTTAAAAATTTTTTAAAAAGTGACATTAACATTCACAATAAACCTGTCTGATGGAAAGTTGACTGACATTGTAGATAAGATAGGGATTACTGATTGTGTTTCACAGATATTTATGGAGCCGTACTTAACGCACTACACATATAGGTGCAGAGCACAATGGACAGATAACCCATGTTCCATGATCTAGATGAGATTTTTGGGTTGGTGGATGTTCTTTCCAAGTTGGGAAGGGGTGGGTCTCAACCCCACATGGTGGGGTCTGCCATATGCAAAAGGAAGGATGTTTCCACCTCATATTACAGAGGACAGGGGAAGATAAACATGATGTGTTCATATGTATGGGGAACTGTGTGCCATTCTGAGAGGGAGGAATGTGCACTATATTATGCATTATGGCTTAAGATATGAGAGAAGGACAGGTTTACAATCACCTGTGAGAGGGTGGGAGAAGAAACTAGTTAAAGAGGATCTCAGCAAGCCAATGGGCTTGTATGGTGATGCCCCAGGAAGAGTGAGAAAGCCCTAGATGTGCTGTGGAGGTCCAGAGCCCAACCAGAGCTCTGTGTCCACGGGGACTTGCTGAGGCACTCCATGTACCCCCACAATAGCAAGCTGAGGTCAGATTCTTCACTCCTTGTTCTTGGTTGTGGGAAGAAACACAAATTATGCGAGTCTGCAATCCCACACCAGCTTCTAACGGGGAAGGAATGTTGTTTACCAGAAAAACCAGGACACATAAAGGCAAACTTATTTTACACAACATGAAATCCCTCCCACCAGTAGAAGAAAAAGGTCTTTGGTGAAGCAGAAGTCTATAGGACTCAGGTCTGAGAAGGAGGCTGGGGAGGAAGAAGGGGACAGGAGTGAAGGATGAACTTTGGGAGAAGATGACTAGGGGACACTCTTGAGGGTGGAATTCAGAAGAAGGAGAAGTATGTTACACAGTTGCTATTTTCTAAAGCACATGTGTGCTGCCATCTACAGAATGGATAGTTAAGAAAGAGTGAAAACAGATACTAATTAGGAGACTTGTTTAATTGTAAGAAAGCGATGGGAATGGCCCAAACATGGCAAAGAACTTGATAGATCCCAAGAACATTTGACATTAGAGACAAAAAGGACTTTCTGCAGTACTGCATTTCTGGGGAGAAAGAAAATAGAAACATGAAGACTGGCCTCTCAATCTCTGGCATGAACAGATGGGTGAAGGGGGGAGCCGTCTGCCATGGGAGATCCCGGGAGAGGAGCAGGTGTGCTGTCTGAGCACCTGCTAGCCACCCCCATACAGGTGCTGAGCTGGCAGCCAGACACACAGAGAGGGCATCAGAAGCACAAAGATGATCGCTGAGTCCACACACTCACTGAGCTCTCCCAGGGACAGCGCTACCTCCCCCCTCTTCCTTCCTTCTCCCCAACGCTGAGTGCTCTGCACACACATCACACTTTCCAATCTCTGCGCATGCACACCCACCCGTGTGTGGGCGGATGTCCATGCCTTGTGGGCCCACGGGGCACTCATGACTCTTGAGGGATCTCATTCCCCACCAAAACTTCAGCTTCTTTCGCGTCCATTATGACTACGTGTGCAGTGGACTGATGTCTGTGCCATCATGTGTACATGTTTATCTTCCAAACTCAATGTTGGGCAGAGCTCAAAATGCATCTAGTGCTGCAATAATGTGTATGTGTGCGTACGTCTACGTGCCTGAACAGTACATGCATGTGTATGTTTATGTGTGCCTGTATCCATGTGTGTCTGTGTGCACGGACATGCACACATAAACAAATACATGGTACATATGTACTATATCATGTATACTTGGTCTATAAGTATATATTCTATATATACTGGACCTATGTTTATGGTACAATACAGTATAATATAGCAATTACCTCCATCATTAGGGACAGTAATGTCATATTTTGTGGCCATACATTTCAGGTTGAGGAGTGGATGGATGACAGGATTAAAACAATCCATGAAGTTACTACACCTATAGAAAAGTTTCCAAGAGGAATTTTAGGTAAAAGTTGTATTATATTCAGAGAGATGCTTAAAAATAGTAGACTGTTTCAAAGACACTTAGTTTCCAAAGAGATGGTTTCTCTTGGAGCTAGGAAGCTGTTTCTAGAACTTTTTTGAAAGCATCATTTCAAACAGACCTGCTCATTCCGATCCTATTTTTCCCAGGTGGTAGAAAATAATTATAAGCAATGACTGCGTCTAACTCTGCAGAGCATGGCTTGCCTTTCCTATATTCAGACAGGCTTCTAGCACTTTCTACCCTTCTGCAGCAGGCCCATGATGAAAGGCAGATACCATGGGGCTCTACTCCTAGGGAATCAATATCACATGGTCCTTTAATCTCTCCCATTCCCGGAAACCTTGCCACGCGCTTCTCCTGAGCAGTTCTAACTAGCCCCGTCTCGTGAACAAAGCCAAAAACAAGAAAGGAACTTATTTTCTGGCTCAGATATGACTGCCATCTAAGACTCTCCTCTTGTTTTGCTCAGTTTGTGGCAAACATACTAGTTTAGAAAAACTGGAAGCAAGAAAAACCAATATGGGAAAAATTTACTCAATGGAATATTAAGTAGCCTTTCAAGAAGCAACGTGACCACTGTGGAATACCTGTTACCACAGGTATGTCACCCATCCCCGGGTTTAGGAGACGTAAGTTTTCTTGCTAAATTTCCACTATGACACCAAAATATTGCATATTCAATAGATACAAATTAAAGTCAAAGGTAAAACTGAAACATGGCTCAGTGACCAATCTCAAACACACAAATGTTTGCCTACTTTTGGCAACACGCAAACAAACAAAACCCCAAATTTGGATTTTGCTCTGTACGACCTACAAAACTTGAAGACTTTCTTCTTTCTCTCGCTACCCGTGTTGACACACAGAAGTCATCTCGATGGGCAGGGATGCTACTTCCCAAATTCAGCAAACGTTTGGCCCGGGCAGCAGGACT
This sequence comes from Panthera pardus, assembly GCF_024362965.1. NCBI lineage: Eukaryota > Metazoa > Chordata > Mammalia > Carnivora > Felidae > Panthera > Panthera pardus. Next base: position 123,573,249 of record NW_026526843.1, read on the forward strand.
CAACAATATACATTTCCCATACAGAGCGTGCGATTGACCCATTTTTTGCCCCTTCAATAAGGATCAATATGATCAAGTGAAGGTTAAACACCAATTTGCTGAAAAAGATGAGCAAGTATGGCATGCAACCCAAAAAGTAGGTTTTCTGTAGCTACAGCTGTCCCTCCCGATGGCTCACTGCCACGTCTGGGGCCTCTGAGGGTTGGACATGAGTGGCTCTGGTACAGACACACCGTGGAGCCTGCCAGATGCTGGGAGAGGGTGCCATCAGGGGAGAAGCACACAGCGAGGCCAGAAAGGCATGCCTCCACAAGGACAGGGCATGCCTCCACAAGGACTGTGGCCGGTGAGGAGCACGGGCGTGAAGTTCAGGGACAGGATAGGACACTTACTGTGGCTGGCAGAGCGTGCGGGCGTGAAGTGCAGGGACGCCTTCGCTCCTTTCAGGCGCGTCTGCCCCCAGTACGCGATGGCCTGCAGCTCCACGGTGTAGCCACTGTCTGGCTGCAGTCTGTCCAGGATCACCGAATTCTGGGACTGCAGGAAAAGAGAAGATTCGCCAAGCCCGTTACAAACCGCTCTGCCTCTGCCACTCCTCTTCCTCACAGAGCCAGACGGTCCTCAGGAAGCATCTCGTCAGCCCCTGCCGTACATGTGCCCTTAAAAAATCCAGTTTTACTATCAATATAAGTAGAACGCCCAAACATATTATTTGGGAATTGTGTTCCTTATCCAATTACTGGATCCTCTTTCATGAGTATAGAAGTGAATAATTCTACAATGCATCAGGTTGAGCATCAGACTCTGGATGTCAGCTCAGGTCATAGCTTCCCGCCTGTGGGATCGAGACCCAATCAGGCTCTGTGCCGACACCGCGGAGCCTGCTTGGGATTCTGTCTCTCTGTCCCTCCCCTGCTCACTGTCTCTGTCTCTCAAAATAAATAAATAAACTTTTAAAAGTTTGAAAAAAAATGAGTAATTCTGCTCTTGACTATTCTAGACACCACCTCATGGAGAAAAGAGACATGTTTGCCATAAACTGATGGAGGCTCGTGTTAGCAGATACCTGGAAAAATTATGAATTGTCCTTAACTGTATTTCTTTGATATTTATTCTAAATCTTCCATGAGTAAATTTCAATCAAAAGTGGTAGCAAAAAACATTGCGAGAAAATGCTTTAAGATTTTTTTTAGTCATTGTCATCATTAATGTCAAGCACTCATCAGAGTTTCTGTGTGTGATGCACAGCCTTAAATGAAGCAAGTCAAAAACCTGTTTATTTGCCTGATGGCTGGAGGCCAGAGAGTAATTCTACTAAAGACTGGGAGATCCAGTGACATCGGAGCGAACCAGCTGTGGGATGGTGGCTCCAAGACAGGAGCACAGCTTCGATAAGTCTGAGTCTGCTGCTCTTCCTAGGGTTACAGGAAAAGTAGGATACCAAAGTCCCTTGCAAGAACTTGCAGGGAAGAAAAATAAGGTTACTGTCTTAGAATTCAAGACGTCTGTCAAACTATTATGCATGTGTTGACGTGAAAGAGCTCCTTGGCTGCAAGACTTGCCTACAACTGGTCCAAGCGGTGGTATTACCAGTTATGAAAGTCAGACAGTGTCCATCAGTAATGTAACACCCAATCGCAGGCCAATGGTGGCACGCACTTTCCAGTGCGAACGATTCCAGTGTTATGTGTGCAGTGTGCCTGCTGCACGAAGGGCATCGTCTGAGATCACCAAAGACGGAATCACAGACTTGTGTAAATTCCGCAATCACCTATTGGCATTCTGGTCTTCATTTTGGGTCTTGTGAGATCTCTTTTCAGCAAGAGAACATGCTTCTCATGGGCATTCCAGAACTGTGAGTGTGATCCTCGCTGTAAATTATGCACAGCATCGCTGTATGATTCGGGCTTTTGAGGGATGAATTATCAGCACTTGGCCATCCTCATCAGCTTGGCTCTGCAATGCTGATGGGGCTGCACTTCCAGAATGGGAAGACTGAGCGTCAGACTCCAGACTGTGGCTGCTTCTCCCGGTGAGGTGGGGACTGTGCTCTGCGGCCCGCTACCTGGTACCGTTAGAGAAAAACCCTCCCAGGGCCTCGTGGTGGACATTCTACCTCTCTTAACCTTTAGCGTGTCTGCCTAAACTACCGATTCTCAATTTCTCCTAGTCATGGTTTCCTGTCAGATTGCCTAGCATTCTCCCTAAACTACTATCTCTCAGGTAAAAGAAAATTCACTTTTGAAAAAGCATCCCCTTTGAAAACCCCTTCTCTCCTTATTTACCAAGGATATTAGAATGGTATCTTAGGAAATGGGAACCTACTGATTCCCAAGAAGAAAATTTCGCACTCTCTCACATTCTTACGCATGTTCCCAGTTTCTAATCTTAATGTCAGTTGGTCAGATTTTAACATGGAGAATTCAGTGATCCACATGACCTACAGCTTGCCCGCAGTGGATTCAAAAACAGAAGTCACCCGTAAGACAGTGACCTACCATTTTGGCCACTCTGGCCCATTAACACTTTCAATTAAATTTGCAGTTCATGTTTTATTTATTTAATTGATAAAGAGTAGAAGTAAATTGCAAAGTTTCCTGGTAACCCGTGATGCTGTTTGGTGACTGATGGTGGGTGTGTTTGTGTGTGTATGGGTACCATACGCGTTTCACACATCATATTCTGCTTCCGACCCCTATGATCCCTTCAGATCTCCCTATGAGATAATCATGCATTGCCAATGATCGCCTGCTGTGAAGTCCTTCAAAATAAAAGATGGAACAGTCAGGAAGTTTCTTAAAAATAAAAACAAACTAGGCATCAGAGCTAAATACCAAGGATACGGAGTTTTGGAGACGTGTTTTAGAATTCTAAATGGCACAGAAATTGGAATCTTCACCGCAAAAAAAAAAAAAAAAAAAAAAAAAAAAAAAAGTCCTGCTATCCTTGTTTAAAACATTTTCAAACATTTGTTTTTTTATGGAATTCAACTTTACAAATTAGGAGGAAGTTGTTTATGTAAGTTTTGTAACAACAAAGGAATGTGTACCAAAAGGAAACCTGGTAACTCCTTTTTATGCACTAAGAATTTCATACAATGCAAAATGTTCACTATCATAGAATCTCATTTCAGAACATGGTTCAGTGAAGATTTTCTTTCTTTCCATCTGGAAAATAAACCACTCTGAGTTCTTTTAATCAATGAGAGAAATATATTGTCAAACATGCATTTTCTAAGCTGTTTACTGTTCCACTGATTAGGTTACAGATGGAAATACCTTGCAACAGAAAAGCCAGGAACATTTGCTCTTTGATTTACAAGGATCTCAAACACACCCCCAAAAAAAGATCTAAACGTAAAAGACATTTTGAATTATATCATTTTCTATGACTGGACAGTTAAGACAAAAATGATTTTTGTTCCTTCTCTTTCAGGGGTTTGGCCTGCTGTTTGGATGTGAGTCAGTCAACGGACTAAATGCAGCTGTTTTGTACCTAAAACGTCAAAGGCAAAAGCATCTGGCACAGCCCTCCATTCCTCGAACTTCCTCGGCGCAAACGAGAGGGATGGGAACCTTTCCTTCACCCATTCCTTCTCTCAGCTCAGCAGAGGCCACCTTTCCGGTCAGCTGCCTTGACCTCCGGTACAACACCCTTCTTCTTGTTCCCACTTACCCCATCCGTAGTCTTTCTCCGCTTCTTTTTTGTTGGGACAAGTGACTTGGTGCTGACTGTCCAGCTCCAAAATACCTTGTAGTGATGCACGGGGATGTCTGGTTCCTCAGGGAGATCCCAGACGATGGCCACGGTCACGGTGCCGTCGCTGTTTACGGTGGAGTTGGCAAGCCGGAGGTTGGCAGGCGCTGGGGGTGCAGAGGGATCTGAAATCAGGGAGAAAGACAAACCATAGGACTTGAGTACCCAGGTGACAACGAAACCCATGTCCTTATAGGTCTAATGACTACATGGTCAACGCATGAGCACTGCACGGGCCATATTTGTAATCTAGAAGGCTCCTTGGAGGCATTTACGTATCACTATAACCCAGCTTCATCTTCACTGTGTTTGAAATTGATAAATATTTATAAAACATGGCAAAATTTGATTTAGGTGGGTTGACATTAAGTAGGTCCGCAATGCAGAACTGCCTTGGAAAACTCAGGAAAGAGAAAGAGAGAAATGCAGCTCGTATGACTGTTTTCATCTCAGTGGTTCTGTAACGTTTGATCCTCACTTCAAACAAGAGCAACAAAGGGATGTCAGCAAAAGTAAAGCAATTTTTGTCTTTTTTAAAAAATATATTTATTTATTTTGAGAGAGAGAAAAACAGAGGCAGAGAGAGAGGGAGGGAGAGAGAGAGAGCAGGGGAGGGGCAAGGAGAGAGACAGAATCCCAAGCAGGCTCTGAATTGTCAACACAGAAGCCGATGCAAAGCTTGTTCTCACCAACTGTGAGATCAAGACCTGAGCCCACATCAAGAATCAAAAGACTTAACTGACTGAGCCACCCAGGCGGCCCAAAAGCATTTTTTTCTTAATCTACATTACAAATTGGATGACATACGGATAACAACCGTTTCTGTAATTTCGCCATTTCTGGCTTGTCGCATAAAGCAAAAGCTTCTTCGCCTCTCACAAGACAGATGAGGTTACTCTACAGATCTCCACTTTCAATATATATACAAAGATAAGCACGTACACACAAAGCTAGACGGCCTTTCCTTCATTCTCCGCCACAAACTGAACAAGTGTAGATGCCACTCACCACAAATGATTTACAGATGGATTTGTTTGAAGATGCTTTCCCAGAAAAATGCTGTCAATAATTGGAAGGGTAATGCCATGTGCATCACAAATGCCAAGAAGTTACACCTAACTTGATATAAATGAAGATGACTGAGGGGATTTAGCCATGTTTTTACTGTCAAGATTGTTTGTGGTTTTGGAACGATGGAAACATTGATTATTTTTTTAAGTCTCTTGCTTTTCTAGAGGTATATAAGGACTGGAGGTTTGGTTGATTGCTTAATTTTTAAAAATTTTTTATGTTTATTTATTTTTGAGAGAGAGAGACAGAGTGCACATGGGGGTGGGGCAGAGTGACAGAGAGAGAGAGAGAGAGAGAGAGAGAGAGAGAGAGAATCCAAAGCAGGCTCCAGGCTCTGAGCTGTCAGCATAGAGCCCAATGTGGGGCTCAAACTCACAGACCTTGAGATCATGAACTGAGCCAAAGTCGGACACTTAACTGGCTGAACCACCCAGGTGCCACAGATTGCTTAATTTTTTTAAATGAGAACAGGAGAGCCTGGGTGGCTCAGTTGGTTGAGAGACCAACTCATGATTTTGGCTCAAGTCATGACCCCAGGGTCATGGGATTGAGTCCCTCGTCAGGCTCCGCACTGAGTGTAGAGCCTGCTTGGGGTTCTGTTTCTCATTCTCTCTCTTCTGCGGTGATAGATAGATAGATAGATAAAAAGATGAGAATATTTCATTGTTGTTTTTCAGGTAAGGTGAATCCAAAGCATGTTACGTGACAGTGTTGACGAGGTGATTCTAATATTGTCAACTTTAGGAACCTTCTGGGAGCACCCAAGACATATACTGGGATACGCTAATTCGGTGAGTCTGAGTGGGGCACCTCTATGGATAGTTTATACGTTTACATAAACATGTATTTATGTTTTATGTAAAAGATCTTTCTCTGTGTAAAACACACATGAAAGTCTGATGACCTACCTGCAAGCTGGAACTTGGAAAGCCTCGCACCCGCCTGCGACAAGCCAAGAGGTGTGAACATGACTCAGCTCACTGTAAGCTGGAACACACTGGTCACAGTTACCCTGGGAAGCCCTGGACTCCTTGCTCTGCTGGCTGAGCAGAGCCCCAGGAACCGAACCTGGGTCATCGATGTGGCTATGACACCACCGAGCACTGCCTGGTGTTACAGGCACTTTCTCTACCTGACACACGGCTCTGCTGAATTTCCCCTCGGTCCTGCGGGACCCGGATTCTCTTCTCTGCCTGATCCCCCCCCACCCCAACTTCATCCCCATGCCGCCGTGACTCAACAAGACGGCATCCGGCCCCCGAATTCAGGGACCTCTTCTCTCTCATGTGCTCGCACTTTCTAGGGATCTCGTCCAGTCACGGCTTTACCCAAAGTCTGTGTGTTGCTGACTCTCAAATGTATGTCTTCCACACAGACTCTGTCCCAAACTCAGAGTCAAATATTTGGTGGTCTTCAAGTCAGCTGCCTTTGGAGGTGCCAGAGCCAACTCAGAACTAATGTGTCCAGCACTCACGTCATAACTGTCCCCACGCCATGGGAGCCAACCCTTCAATAAACAGAAACTCCTCCTTCCACTTAACCAGACTGAAAACCTAGAAGTCAGACACTTCTGGGGCTCTCATATCCCCTCAGCAAACTGTTAGCACGGACTTCAAAATATATGCACAATATCTGCACCACAACCAGCACCCACACCACGCCAACGCCCTCCTTCCCCCATCACTGCCAAGACCTCCTCTCAATGCTCCCTGACGTTGCGGCTGCCTCCCTGGAGCCCGTCCTCAATATACAGCCAGGCGTCCCTTATTCTGCACAGCCCTTAGTACCAACTGACTTACAACATCCTTTATGTCCTGTCCGCCTCCACTCACAAGAATGAAAGCTGTATGAGGGGAAGATTTGTTTTTTTATCTGTTTTGTTCACAGATCCGCTTTATCTGTTTGTCTTCCCAGCATGGAGGCCAGTGCCTGGCACACATCAGGCTCTCAGCAAACAGTTGCTGGATGAATAGATGAATGACTTTGATTTGTGAGGCGGTATTTCTGTTTCCATTTTAAACCCTGTCAGTTGGAATGAGTGAGTCCTAACAAGACAGTGAAGTGAACCGAGGGGCTGTCTCTGGCTTGAAACAAGAGACCGGAAGCAATCCCCCTTCCTGTAGGATTCGATCTGTATCCCAGGAAAAGGACCTACCGACTTTTCTGAGAGGGAACCTAGTTTGCAAGCTAATCATCTCTTCAAGGCAAGAAAAAAATTTTAATGCATAAGGATAATTACAGGTGTACATGAATGTCTCTATGCTGAAAACAGGTGAATTCTCCAGTTATTGTAGGTTCATAGGAAGAGCTCAAACTCATCTCCTCTCCTAATAGAGAAATTCAAGTTTAACAAGGTCTGCTAGTATTAGGTATTGTGTTGTCTTAATCTGCTCCGTTTGGTACATAATTACTTAGTTCCCTGGAAAACTGTCCCGCACCTTGGATGTGACCATAATAATCCAGAAAAATACTCTCTAGTTTATGGAACGTTATGAAACGTGCAACATAACTCATGAGAACCACCTATGCAGAAATAATGCTTTCAAATATTTGAATTGGTAACATGTGCTTTATCTTACCTTAAAAGTGAAGCCCTTTCTGACAACTCACAATATCAAGACGGTGTACTTCCGTTACCGAGATGAGACACCCCCAAAATAGTCACTGTCCGATTACGAAGCCAACAGGAATTGGAGAGAGCATCTGGTTATTGCCCTGATTCTCCTCTGTAAGCCAGATACTCACATGGCCATTCGTTCACTGTAGATGTCAGGGGAGAGGCAGCCTGTCCTATCTGTCTAATCTGAAGGATTTCACTCGCAGTCCTAAAATTCCCATAGTCAAGCCATCCCCTGCCTTGTGACATGCTTCCCTTCATTACGAAGGAAAATATATTCCCTTTGCTGCATTACACAAAGTCTCTTCTTTCCATTTGCCCGATGTCTTAATTGCATTAGAACTTAGAAATGTGAAAAAGAAATACACAATCTATTATAATAAAGCCCTAAGGTACTGTACAGCTTATTCGTTGGTGCTTTTTAAAAGAACAGTAAAGGCCTTAGGGTTAGAGAGACGAAGTGACTTGTCCAAGGTCATTCAGGTAATGGTGGCAGGGGGGTGGGGAGAATGAAAACGAGGGAAGAGGAAGGTGAGGCTCTAAAAACACACCCACACATGCCACATCCCTACACGTATTATATGTCCTCACCACAACTATGGGCCAGTGTCCCTGGACACAAAACTTGGAAAGCCCTTTCATGGGGAAGGTGTCCGTGCTAGTAGCCTAGTGCAGGGCCTGACAAATGTCCTCAGGGAAGGGGCAGAGAGTAAACACTTCAGGATCTGCACACCAGACAGTCTCTGTGGTGACTACCTCACTCTGCTGCTATAGCTCAAAAGCAGACATGGAAAATACGTCAACACATGAGCTGTGTACCAATAAAACTTTATCTGTAAAAGAGAGCAGCGAGCCAAATTTGGACCCCAGGCCATAGATGGCCAACTCCTGAGTGAGAGTCTTTTCAAAAGCAGTGATACCATTAGCTTTTTGAAACTTGAGACGAGCACCATTTCTAATGTTACAAGTGTATGGTTGTGCTTTGTTGAGTAAACGTTGGAGTTTTGTTCCCATTCTACAGATGAGGAAATGGAGGGCTGGAGAGTTTACATTCTAGAGTATGTGTGTGTGCAGGGGGAGGCTCAGAGTCATATCACGAGACCAGTGCTCTTGGACCCCTCCCTCTGGGCTGAAATCAGGGCACTTCTCCCCCACCTTTCTGCTGCTTTCCACTCCCTCTGTGAGATCTCTCCAATTACCTGCAGAAACAGTTCAGAAAGCAGAAAGGAATCACGCTTCCAAAGATAACTGAAATAGCAAGGCTGTGCTAGCTTCTGCTTACATACAGTTTCCAGCACAGGCTGTGTTGACCATTTGCCACGAATGGCCAATGTTAGCTCTGGACAGAAACAGTTCCTTTCATTAACAATCTTATGTGGTGCTTCAAGCCAAGGAGGTGTGGGTTTCAGAAGGAGAGGTTTAAGGTTTCACTCTGTCTTTAACTTTAGGTGGGTAACGAATGCCACAAGTGAATGGGTAGCATACAAACAGCAAGGAGAACAACCCTTATAAATAAATAATATACACATACACATGTATATTCATGCGCGAATAGAGGAACAACATACGTTCTAAGAAAATGGATGTAAATTGTATCACCTACTTGATTTCCTCAAATAATATCGAAACCTCCCACTGAAACACATCACAGGAATATGTCTTAAGGGAAGTGACAGTGACCAAGTGGATATTTAAAATTTTTTTAATGTTTATGTTTGAGAGAGAAAGAGAGACAGAACGTTGAGTGGGGGAGGGGCAGAGAGAGAAAGAGGGAGACACAGAATCTGAAACAGGCTCCAGGCTCCGAGCTGTCAGCACAGAGCCCGATGTGGGGCTCAAACTCACAAACGGTGAGATCATGACCTGAGCCAAAGTCGGACGCTTAACTGACTGAGCCACCCAGATGCCCCCCAAGTGGATATTTTTAAAGCAGTGGTATTACTACCCACAAGTTCTCCACCTGAATTAGAAGGTTGGTTCTAATAGGTCAGTTTTCTTTTTCTTTCCAGACTCAGCAGTTGGGATAGTTTTCCTTCCCTCATTAAGGAAGGAAGGAAGGAAGGAAGGAAGGAAGGAAGGAAGGAAGGAAGGAAGGAATCACCGTGCAGTATCTAGAGACACAACTCCTAAGTCTTTGAAAAGCTGCAGAAGGTACCCTAACTAGTAAATAGTTCTAGGACACATGTAACGTGGAGTCTTGCCCAGTGGAAATGGCACACACACATCAGCTGTGGGACAGCATAAAAAGTCACTGGTCCCGAGGAGCAGGGGGGACTTTACTACTATCAGTGATGTCTGTTCTCATTTTACTAACACTCCATAATGTACGCACAGAATAACATCCAGCGTGAGACCTGTGTGCTCTAAAAACAACACTGTCTTCGTCCTTTCCTTTTTAACGTATCCTGGGCTCACGGGAAAACAGACAAGAAACGTGTAGGAAAAGCCTCGAATTTGGAGGGACATGAATATAATAACTAGGAAATGACATTAGCTTAGCAACAGAAGGTGGAGTTTTACAGTGTTCCCTCTACGTCCCTTTAACGTTTGCTGTTTCAGAATGGTCAACTGATACTGACCAGTCTTAAACATCCAAATGTTTGCCTGCTTTCGGCAACATGCAAAAAAAACCCCAAAAACAAAAAAACAACCAAAAACCCAAAATTCAGATTTTGCTCTGTACAACCTACAAAACTTGAAGACTTCCTTCTTTCTCTTGCTACATACGTTGACACACAGAAGTCATCTGGATGGGCAGGGACATTACTTCCCAAATTCAGCAAACGTTTGGCCCAGGTAGTAGGACTCACCAATATACATTTCCAATATGGGGCATGCAACACACATGCATTTTGTGTCCAACAATATACAATATACATTACCCATACAGAGCGTGCAATTGACCCATTTTTTGCCCCTTCAATAAGGATCAATATGATCAAGCGAAGGTTAAACACCAATTTGCTGAAAAAAGATGAGCAACTATGGCGTGGAACCCAAAAAGTAGGTTTTCTGTAGCTACAGCTGTCCCTCCCCATGGCTCACTGCCACATCTGGGGCCTCTGAGGGTTGGACATGAGTGGCTCTGGTACGGACACACCGTGGAGCCTGCCAGAGGCTGGGAGAGGGTGCCATCAGGGGAGAGGCGCACAGCGAGGCCAGAAAGGCACACCTTTCTCGGGTTATTGCCGCCGTCTGACACAGGAAGGGGACCGGGGATCTTTAGGAACGCGGGCATTCCTTTTGTGAAACTGTGAATGTATTTATTTTGAACCACAGCAGAACATGTCCGTGATCTGCTGTAGCAGGAATCCCGTGGCCGTGGAGCCCGAGCCCTGCAGACCCCCGCATCCCAGTGTCAGTCCCTGCACCTCACGGCTTCAGGACGCATGGCTAACTTGGGAACCCAGCTCCTCAGCTGGCCCCGCCAGCGGCCAGAGCTCTGCCCATGTGTGGACGGATGTCCCCGCGGAATAGCGTGCATCTGAGGACTCAGTCCCCACAGCAAGGAGTTCGGTTGCCCACAGTGACAGCCAGTATGGGAACTGGCCTCTTACCCTCTTCCTTCTCTTCCTCCCTGCGTCACCTCCCATCCCCCTTGTTCCCTGGACGGCCTCCCAAGTAAGCCACTTGCGCTCAAAGCTCTCAGGCGCAGTGGCACCCTCTGTTCCTATGCGCCGTGCTTCCTGTGGTTTGTTCCAATGCAACAGGACACAAAAATTCTGGTAGACCCTAGAATGTGGCAGCGGGGTGAAAGAAAGGCACTTCATCCTAGCAGTGACCGAGGAAGGTAAGTCTCCACGTGGAAGCATTACCCTTCCTAGTTTCCCAATAAGGAGACAAAAACCAGAAAGAGACATTATGCATTAGGATACTGAATTATTTGTCATCTTCATTTTTGACGTCAAAGCCGATTTTCCTTCTTAAGTACCGGGGGAAAGGTGGGAGAGGATTTAAATAAGTGAATACAGAAATTATCCCAACCTCTCTTTTGGGCTTTCTGTTGCCAGCAAAAATTACTGATTTTCTCTATTTTATAATCACGCATTTCTTCTGGGGGACATACGGGCTAACAGCAATCTACCAACGTAGCAACAACTCAGAACTTTCTGTACAAATCATCACTCTGAGGGGCTGAGATTAAGTTATTGGAAAATACATGAGTTAAAAGGAAATTAACTTAGTTAACAGCCAATCCATTCTGGCAAACCACAGACTAATTTTGTATTTAAACATAACCATAAAGAAGAGAATGACAAGAATTTTGGCTTCTCCACGAAAATCAGGATTAAGGCCAATGAATAGCAGGCAGAAAGCATAAGCTAAATGAAACCCATTTTATCAAGTTTTTTTTTTCTCTCTGTATTTAATTTGCCTTTTATTTTCAGATGTGTTTATTGTAGATGGAAAAAATCCCTTCCCCCTTCGCCTTTCCCTTGACCCAGACCTAAGTGATCAAGGCTGGCCCTCTACCCAACTCAAATACACTAGAAATTACTTACCCTTTGCACAGACTATTATTTTAGAAGCAATAATTCTTTCTCAAAGCAATTTTAAACCACTCGAGGACTTACAACTGGTATAGTTTCAGTTCTGGAGCACAGCGGGAATAAATGGGCTTTTATTAAATGAAAACGTACCATTTTTTGAAACATGGCAGTGTTAAAATGTTTTATTTCCTGCTTTTGCAAATATGCTCCATAGCTATAGATCTCCCTGGGAGGAACATTCTAGATTGTGTGGTTCTTGCACTCTCACAAACCTAAAGTGTTTGTGCAGATTTCGTAATCACCTCTAATATGGTTTCAGTGAAGTCGCATCACAAAATGATGGGAGTATTCTAATTGCGCTCAACGGATGAAGATTTCCTCCAGGACTTGTCCAAAGGATGCCTGACCATTTACAAGACAGTGACACATCTTTCCTCAGTTACCCGATCTCGTCAAATGTAGAATGGGGATCTTACTGGGGAAAAATTGTGTTAACAACCTTATTGGAATTTAACTTACATATGATAAAACTCACTCACATTAAATGAGCCAGCCAGTGACTTTTAGAATTTACTGAGGTGGCCCACCAGCATCACTCACTGGCAACTTCTCACATCTGTCAGCTTCACTCTTCACTCTTCCCAGGCAGCTCACTTCTGGCTTCGTCCAAAGTACCATCACCTTCGCCCAGGATCATTCAAGTGGCCTCCCCCGGCATCCCTGCTTTCCCCTCCTCTACCCTCTCATCTCCTTTCACACACATCTCTTTCTCAGCAAAACCCTTGTCTGCCTTCGCTAAGACTATAAAAAAAAAACAAATACCCTTCCTTAGTATTGTCCTGAGTTCTATTCTATCATCAGTAATCACTATCCTACTTTACAACAGTATTTTTCTTACTAATCTTATTTACTGTTTCCTCACACCCCCAACTGGAATAAATGTGTGTGTGGGAGTTCCACAAGAGCAGATAGTTTTTTTTCCTTTTGTTCATTTATTATCCCCTGTGCCCAGAGCAGTGCCTGATACATATAGGTGCTCAACAAATATTTGTTGAATACAAAAAGGAATGAAACATGAGTGATCCAAGGAGAAGGTAAAGATGCAAAACTAACTTTGTTCTACAGCATGGAGGCTCCCGGGGGGTTCTCACAGGGGAAGACAGTGCCCCACAAATCACTGTGAATACCACAAGTCACTCCATTGTACACTTAAGAGGAATGATTGTAATGATGCAATAGTTATATTTCAAGGGGTTTAAAAACTGTTTTCCCAATGAGGCCCATTTCTACATTTGATGAAACTGGAGTAAGGTGGGGAAAGACGTGGTGTCACCCTGTAAATGGTTAAGGATCCTTTAGACCAGTCCTGGAAGGAAATGTCTTTGACCATTTAGCCAGTGTATTACATTTCCACAGTAGTGTGATGCATTTTTGCTGGAAAAAGACTAGGATCTACTATGAACTCTGCACAGACGTTTTTGGTTTGCAATAACTGGAGTCTGGGATGCTGAGGGTTGGATGTGTTTGGAAAATGAGTAACTAGAAGAGAGTAATGGTGACTGTGATGTTTCCCCAACATGGTGCATTCTCATTCAACAAGAGCCCCTTTAAACTTGAGGGATGCAGCCGTGATTCTAGACGACTAAGGTGCTCAGACACACGGCAGGGATACTGGGACAGCATGGCCTGGCTGCTTCCTCGGAACGGATGCCTCTTAGGCAGTTGGAAGCTACATGACCGGCCTGGAAACTCAACAGAGCCCTGCCCAGATCCCGCCCCATCCCTAAAGGTATTCCACATGTGTCTCCAAAGGCTGCAAAGTGCTTCTGCCCACGTATTTGCAGCCCTGACCTGAGCCACCAGACAACCTGTAGCAGCAGAACAGATGGGAACACAGTTTAGCCACGATGTGCCTGGCTCACCTTTGAATCATGACACCCAAGTTGATCCTCACCTCCGAACCCACTGTCAATTAATTATTTCACTTCCCTCTCTAAATCATCAGGCCAACTGGAGACAGCCTCGAGACAAGGTCTGATGTCCGTGATTCCACTTTTAAACTTGCTTAGTGTATTTGCCTCCATGGAGGGGAAAAAATGCACTTTTCCTTTCTTAAAAGTTCTTTTTCAAAAAAAAAGAGAGAGTTAAAAGTCTACAACACACAGTGTAATAGGATCCAAATATGAAATTATTTCGGTTGCAAGCTTTCCACTGAAGACCAATCCTGCAGCAGAAGTCGCAAGTCAGAGCAGCCCGTTCAAACCCTCCCGTAACATACGTAGGACTGATGTCATAAGCCTTCTGTTATGCATTAATATCACAAAGCGTTTTGTTTAAAATAAATCTGAATTCGCTTCCACGTAGGACGAGCATACGTAGGACTGATGTCATAAGCCTTCTGTTATGCATTAATATCACAAAGCGTTTTGTTTAAAATAAATCTGAATTCGCTTCCACATAAGACGACAGCGACTGGTTAGTAGGTGAACAAGCCGACCAGCCCGGCTCTGAGATGAGGTTTTATAACACACGTATCATGAACGCTGGAGGTGCACAGCCATCTAAACACGACTGGGGGAATACAGATGGAGGGAACACTCGTATCTAACCCGGGTATGTCCTTCAACTACAATACGGTGACTGTGAGTAGATGACTCGGGGTGACTCGGGGTTTAGATTCTGGGTGTGATGAAATAAAAGAGATTAACTCACATTCAATATGACAACCGTTTCAAGAAAAGCCGCACAGTCTAAAGTAGCTCAAACTAAACCCTCCCCTCCAAAAATTAATTCACTGGTGACTGACACAGAAAATCTCGAGGCTAAGACTCAACACAAGTTGATAATGGAAAACCACCAGTTCGAAGTTGAGAAAACCCCACTAGATTATCTTGTGCGATGTTTGGAAGGTATAAAGCCCAATGACGGTCTTAATCGTATATTCACACGCTGCCTTCAAACACATCTGGTCCTTTTCACCAACAACAGCAAAGCCACCTGCTGAGCAGCTGTGAATAGGAACGTGGGGACACGAGGGATGTGCATCCCAGGTATGCCGGGAGGGGGAGGGGAGCGAGGGGTCAGGAAAGTGAGACTGACCTTTGGAAGAGCGGAAGTGTTTGCTGGGGGCGGTGAAGCCTCGGGTCCCATGCACGTTGACACCTGCCACTCGGAACTGGTACCACCTGCTGGGTCGTATGTCAGTCAGCTGGACCCGCTCATCTGTGGTCTGGGGGGAGATGTTACAGAGCACAGAGAACCCTTTTACCCAGACATGTCAACTGGGTCTGTCATAAAAGTGCACCACCTCATCAGCCAATGCCACGCTGCCTTGACATCCCTGTGCCCTTGTGCCTAAGTGTGGGGACCGTGCTCAGTTATGAGAAGAGCTATCAGGGGTCAAGGAATTTCTAGGGCGTTTCAGGTGTTTAATTCCATTCATAGGTATTTCACTCCAAAGAGTTAAAGATCTCTGGAGTCAAAACCATATGAACATGGCTGAGCTCCTTAAGTCTGGTGACTAAATACAGCGTTAAACCCATGAGGGTTTTAATCGCTAAGTTATACATATGAGCGAATATATACATGAGCTAATCATTACATTATAGGCAAGAAAATGAAATCATCTTTCAATTATAGAAGAAAAATGCCTCTTTAACTTGCTTGCCAAATAGAATCTTGGGAGTCGGATGGAGACTCACGCACTTTAAAGAGCGCTAACAATTTCCGGAAGTATGTTGCAACCCGAGCCTTTTTTTCCTTATTTGAGTAAATCATGTATGATCTACAAGGACCCGGTCGTGCTTCTCAAGGATGAGGTGTGTTGATATCTCTCTGTCCAATAAAATGTCCAAAGGAAAAAAAGTGGGCAGTGGTAAAGGTGCCTGGGTTTGGCTGCGTCTCCTGCTGGAGTCACAAGACTTCAATTAACCTCCCACCTCATCAGGCTGAGGGGAACTACACCCGCTTTCCCGACAATCTGTGGGGGGGACCTGCGGACCCCTGCACTGACTTCAAGAGCCAAGTCCCCACATGCGGGGCCTCACTGACCCAGTGAGTTGCCCAGTGCCAAACCCAGTGTGCGCTCAGTGCGTGAAAGTGGGCAAGTGGGATTGAACTGAAACCTCCTTAGCCCGGGTCCACAATAACTTCTTGCAAAGGTGTGTCACATTTACTTTAATATCTAAGGGAAGAGAAACATTTCCGAGACCAAGGGAAAGCTACGAACTCTCACGTGTGGCTTTCTACCTCATTTAGCAAACTGTGAGGTGACCCTTCCACAGATATCACCATTTACGTTTAACTTTTAGTTTAAAAACCTGAAGCCAGCACGTTCCCCATAGCATTTAGCAGACAAAGAAGGCAGGGTGGAAGGAAGAGAAAGGAAGATGTGAACTAGTTAATAATAATAATAGTAATAATTACATTACTATTAATGTATTATATATTAATATAAATAGAATTGTAATATAAAATATTATATACATTTATAAAATTTATTATTATTATTCAAGATCTTCCCTCTCTTCAAAAAAGGAATAAGAGACATGATCTTCTTGTCCATTACTTTCATAAATCTTTAAATAATTCGTAAAATTTACAAGTGAGATTGTCCCATTAAGGAACATATCATGTATGTTGGCTGTATGCCAAACACCTTTATGTTTTAGTAAAGCAAAAAAAAAATTTTAAGAAAATAGGAATGAAACAATTCCTAAATTTATTTGAGCAGGCATTTTCCCCATTCATTTGTTCATTTATTTAGGAGTGTCTAAATTATTTTAGTGTTTATCCTCTTTGAGATACTATTAGAAAAGAACCAAATTCCTCCTCCAAACACTTGCACCCTCAAACTGATTCTGCAACTACTGGAAACAATAACGGGAATCGGGTCCTTGGAGAAAAATGACCCGATCCACTTAAGGTCAGAATCTGTGCCTCCAGACACATGTGGAGAAGGCGTTTCAGCTGCTGAGGACATGAGGCAGGTTCACACTGAGAATCTGTTCATTTTCTAGAACCGTGTAGTTTTCTTGCAGCTGGCAGTCCATTTAGCAGCTCTTAAAAAGAAAGAAAATATTTTGCTTTTCTCATCAGCGAGACAGAAAAGGAAGCAGCACGGGTCAAGATAAACCCCAAGCGTACTCCATGCAGGTGGGGTATCAGTGTGTAAGCTGAGCGGGACGGAGGAAGCACTTAGCAAAGATTTAGGAGCTGACGGCTACTTCCCACTAAGGACTTTTGCGATAGGAATCTTCCTCCATGCTACTCAAGTCCTTGTGTAGAAGGAAGGCTTGAAATGCAGGGGAAACAGGAGTCGTGTAGATGGTCCAATGTCCCGTGAACTAGTCCTAGTAGTGTCATGTTTCTTTGACTCTGGCCGGTGTTAAGTTTATCTCAAGGAAATGCAGTTCTTGGAGGAAGTAAATGTGAACACTCAGATTAGAGAGTTATCTCCACTGCACATGTATTTTGAGCAAAGTAGGCCAATAGTCAAGTCGCTAGTTGTACCGGGTTATATCTGTGGACTCGTCCTGTCTTCTGTACACACACATGCTATTATGTCCGCGTCTGAGTGAGTTATTTTGGCAGTCAGGCTACTCTGGCTGGGGCACAGCAAGTTAATTTTCTTTTTTTAATGTTGGTTCATTTTTGAGAGAGAGGAAGAGAGAGACAGAGTGTGAGCAGGGGAGGGGCAGAGAGAGAGGGAGACACAGAATCTGAAGCAGGCTCCAGGCTCCCTGCTGTCAGCCTATAGCTCAACACTGGGCTCGAACATGCAAACCATGAGATCATGACCTGAGCTGAAGTCGGACGCATAACCGACAGAGCCACCCAGGGGCCCCAGCAAGTTAATTTTCTGCCTGCAGGTATGTGGTCGACATTGCCTCAAGGCGGGGAGGGGTAGGGCGCAGGAAGCACTGACCTGGGCTACCGTCTGCCAGTGTGTGGCATCGTCTTCACTAGGATGGATTCCATAATTCCATCTTCTTTGCACCACGTAGATCACAGGCTCAATGGAAATATTGAATTTCGAGGACCACTTAATCTCCAGCTGTCCAGACTGCAGTTCTGTGAATCTTAACTCTTTTCTGGGCTTCAGGGGGACACCTAAAACAGGACCATGGCAATTAAAATGATCAGAGGTAAAGCTGAGGAAGAAAACCTTTAGAAAAGACAAATCTCGTGTAATGACAACAGATCCTCACTTCCTTCCAGGAAAGTGGCTTCTTCCTATCACGGTTTCACATTTGAGAGCTTCTCACACTGAGGTCAGCCCACCACATTTCAGGAGAATTACCTCCTTTTCTTTTAGCTTTCCCTTTTTTAAAAAGAGACTCTAAACTGGTTCCTGATTCTGAACAAGCATTTTTCACCCAGGCATCTTGAGAGCAATTCTTTTATGTGCGTTCTTCTGAATAAGCCATGTTACCGAGTGGCATCACACGCAGTTAACAAGAATTCATGTGACGCCATGGTCGTGAAGAGTTTGAAGACACTGTTCCCATCCAACATGCTCTGTTTCTGCTGATACAGTCTAAAGTCATTACAACGTGGTTCCCCGGTCTACTTGCCTTTCCATCTCAGAATGTCTGCCTTCTAAGGAAAAAAATTATAAGCCTAAAATGCTCTCATGTGGTCAAACATTACAAGAATGATTTCCAAAGCATGGGTCCTTAGCATTCCCCAATTGATTGCTGGGCTCCCTCCTATAGACTTATGGCTTAAAATTGAAAAATGATGAATTTATAATGTTTGGTTTTGGCACGAGTGACCGCCTTGCTTCAAAAGTCCCTCACAGGTGGCTCATTTTAAAGTAGTTCATCATTCTGATTTCTTTTTTCTCCCCATGGTGCGTTCAAGTGGTCTGGCGACGGACAGATTTAAGAACCATAGTTCCAAATGGTAGCCATTATGGAAAGGGAAGTTTAAAATAAGATTATGTACTCATAGGATGTGTAAGACTAATTGGATTAGGTAGAGTCCATGGCACCACGATGTTCAACGCCATGACAACCTAGAACTTCACATGCCATTAAGATCATTTTCTCTTGAGAATGAGCATTTGCCTAACACGTTGACAACTCGTTTGAAAACGTTATTTGATAATGCTCTATTTCTTTTTCCACTTCTTCATTTTAAACAGAGAGGAAACTGAAAAATGTGCAACTACGAAACATAGATAATACCTAATGCCTGTTAGTGACGTTACTGAATATCAACTCTGATTTCACGTTGACCTTAATTTATGCTGCGTCTTGTTTGGGGACACTTTAAAGTCCTTAAACATTGAGGTGGGTGGAGTTGGGTAATTTTTAAACAGCACCAAATATATCCAGTCAAAGGTCAATGAGTTGTACAAAATACTTTCTAGAAAACATTCCCCATGCCCACTGCAGTCTCCGTTTTGCTTTGCTGATGGGTTATGTGCATCCCTTGTCCCTTTACTACAATGCTGGTGTCTCAAGTGATCTTCACTGTGGGTCTGTGCTGTGGGGGAAGGGTTAATTACCTCCATTTTGAACATCAAGTAGTCAAGTCTGAGGAAGATGAAGTTGCCTACAGCGATGACCTGATCTTGGTTTCTCTCTGAGTTTTCTGCTTCTTGCCACATTTTGAATGAGGAAGAGCTACTGAGAAAAGTAGAGAAAGGGGGCACTTTTCATAGCTCTGCATATCCCTTAAAGATTCTGATTTGAATGTCCCTGATGTTGCTGGCTGGGGTGGAATTTGTCTCCTGTTCTGCCATTGTGTGAGGGTTTATTCAGGTTCAGGTCATAAACTTTTGTTTTCGGTGCACAACCTTGCATTGAGAGTCACATTCACTTTCAGGCCTAGAGTATTTCTGCTAAGTATGTGACTCTCGATTCTGTACCCTGATTTAGGGCTGCAGGTCCCACTGTCCACCTGCTGGCCAGATGAATTTCTTTGCACGAGTCCCAACTCAAATGCCCCTCCTGAGGATGTCCCCACTCCTGATGGTATGTGCATGGCAACTCTATTCTTTTGGATCGCTAAGGGACCTCTCGACTTGCTCTTGGACCTACCAACACCTCGTGGTTTGACTGCAGAGTATAATTTCAGGAATTCCCCAATCATCCTGTTTCCACGGTGACCACCCTTTCTTAGGCCCTCTATCTCCTGTCTGGACCTTCCTAACAACGTCCCGTCCCATGTCCCACAAGCCCATCTTTTTAGTTCCCCCTTCACAGTGTTTTGTGGCTATGATTTTCCTAGAGTACGGGACAGATTGTCCCCTCCACCTTCTCAGACTACTCAATCACATCTTATTTTCTGCGGAACGAAGGGAAACTTCTCAACATCACGTCACGGCATACGTCTTTATCATCTACCACCAGTGATCTCTCGTTTGTCTCTTGGTACATTTTACATATTGGTCACACAACCTACCTTTACACCCAGCTTCTCTAGAAACACACTGTCAGCTGCTTCCTACCACCACGACACGTTTATACGGATTTTTTCAGTCTGGATTGTCTTTCCTATTTTCTGACCATGGACACGTGAATACTCCTGGGCTCAGTCTGAATGCTGCCCCTCAGAGCGACCTACCCTAAACCTCCCCATTGGAAATAAAGGTCCCATTCTCTGCTCTCTCTCCGAAGCTTAGCCTGCAACAGTCAACATGTGCACTTAACTGCCTCTTACTGCAGCCAGGTCATTTGACGATGTTCACTTTCTCCTTCATTCCCACACCTCATCATGGCTCAGGAGAGCACATTCTGTCACAGCAAATGCTCAGGAAATGTGTGCTGAAGGAACAGCCTAACCCCCTGTCAGCAGAAATTAAGAGGATACAGGAATGCCATCTTGACACCAATGGGCAACCCCCTCGCTGCCGGAGGGCACTCAGCAGAAGGAAGAAAATTTAGCACAGGTATTTGCTTACTCTTATGAAAAGTAAATGCTAAACAGTAACAAAACTATGTTGGTAAGTTTACAAAATGGAATCGTTTTATTGCATTGACATAACTTTCCCAGTTAAAAAGAAAAGACCGATTGCTAACCATTGCTGATATGCTGGAAAATCTGAAAGTTCGTTGTGGATGAGTTTTAATCCCAAAGTAGCTTCTCTAAAGATTGAGATCAAATCTCGACAAAATGATTGCATCGTGTTTGCGCTGCAGGCAGGGTACTAGGCACCCTTTCTGCCAGGGGGGGTACGCACATGGGCAAGGAGGGGGTGGCCTCTGAGGACATTTCAGGATTCATGCGGTTTCTTTGTGCTGAGTAAAGAGAAGAGGACTGGGGAGTTCTTTACACTCATAAAGCACATTCTCTGAGACTCCCCATCCAAGTTTCTCCTTGGCCCTCCTATGTGTAATGCTCCAGCATAAATGCACCTCCGGTAAATACTCCGGCCGCTGAAGTAACCTGAACTCATCAGCAGCAAACGCAAGCATAACAATCCCCTTGCTAGATGGTTTTAATCTTGAATATCATTCAACGACCAAGAGCCTTAATCGAACATAATGAGCATCAGAGTGATGTCAGTTCCCATTTCTTCATTTAACAATCTCTTTAATTATTACGTACAACAATCTTGCGATTTGCATGTGGAGAAACAGCCCATCTGCTTTGCATTAGGGTCAGCTGGCTCCCTTGATTGGAAGGAGCTCCAGGACTCGGCTGTAATTGTGTGCAGATGGGGCTCGGCCCCTCGGCCCCCCCAGCCCCGAGACACCCGGCCCCCACAGCCCGGCCTTCTGAAGAGTCCTAGGTAGCTTAGCCAGCATCCATGCTGCACAACCAGATGTGCACCAGGCATGCCTTCTCCGTATGTCCTTTATTACGTAAATGACGAGGATTTTTCTTCTTTAGTTTTGAACAACCTAGTCCCCTGAAATCTATGCTGTTCTGTCAAACATGTTATCCTATAACATCCCACCGTATGGGACATTACAGGTGCATTTTCTTTAAAGCGTGACAAGTATTTCAGTGAAACCCAATGATGTAAAAAACTTTGCAAATAGAATGACAGAAAACTCAATGATCACAGTCGGCAGTTGTAAATCACGAGATCTGATTACTCCTGTAAAAATGTTTCTATCATGAGTCTAAATGTTATGAAAATGTAGCAAGATACAGTGTTCCAACGATTCAATAATTAGCCACTACCCATTATCTCTCACAGAGCTAATCAGTACTCAGGCAATTTGTGTTCATATCACATCCAGGAATCGGGTCACTGTATTCAAAATGCTAAAAAATGGATTTGTGAAAAGTGTTATTAGACCATCTCTAAAGAGCTGAGCTTTAAATATTTCAAATATGAAGACATTCATGGAGATATTAAGTCAACACCATCATCAGATCTTTCTGGAAACAAAGCGATACATGATTAATGTTGGTTTGCGCATGGTAAAGAGAAAACAGAGATCACGGAGAGCCACAAATTGATCTCAGTCTTTACATTTGGACAACAATTTCAGGTTCTCACCTTCCCTATCCAAATGAGTGCCAGAGATGCGAGTCAGAAGCACCAGTTTGGGCAGTAAAATAAAAAATTATATCACCTTCTGGAGGGAGGAGAGTGTAGGTCAGCTATAAATCAGACTTAAAACAGACAAGGATGGGGGGAAGTCACAAGTGCCCGATGTGCAAGCGTTGATGTTTTACCTGTGGAGAATCAGCCTTTTCAACTGAGACCATGCTCTGGTTTGCACTGCAGGGTACTGGCTGCTCAGGGGGCATTTACCTGCGTTAATGTTTGCAAGCATCCCGGGGTGTGGCTAACAATGTTATTTGAAGGGAGAAGGAAAAGCTGTCTGTTGTCCTGCTTTATTTTAAACTCTAACACAAGTCTATAAGGTCAACTTAGTCAGAGACAACGGCTTAGGACAATTCCTACAGCATAAGCCAAATTAAACGCTCAAATAGAATGCAGTTTGTTGACCATCTTTTCAAAACATGCATTGATTTTAAGAGCATCATCAGGTTTGGAAGCTATAGAATCTAGGAAGTCCCCCTCTTCCCTACCCCAAACACGGGAGGCTGAACAGAACATTTGTATGTATTTCTGTACTTTAAGAAAATTTTACTAACCCAATAAGCTTTCATGAAAGGAAAAATACAGTAGAGGCCAGTACGTATCAATTTACTGCAAAAGTTGAGATGATTATTTGTCCACAAGTGAGCATTATGTGCATGAGTACTCTGATAAGAAACTACAGGACCTGATGTTATACCCCAACAACTGACAGATCAGTGCTTTTATTAAAATATTTGATATTGGGGGGCACCTGGGTGGCTTAGTTAAGCGTCTGACTTTGGCTCAGGTCATGATCTCGCGGTTTTTGAGTGCGAGCCCCACGTTGGGCTCTGGGCTGACAGCTCGGAGCCTGGAACCTGCTTCGGATTCTGTGTCTCCCTCTCTCTCTACCCCTTCCCCACTTGCACTCTATCTCTGTCTCTCTAAGATAAATAAACGTTAAAAAATGTTAAAAAATATATCTGATATTGATACATCATTTAACTGACCTACACTGTATAATACAGTGGAATTGCCAGTACAGTGTATGAATACTGTGTTTCAGGCCCTGCTGTGGTAGTTGGACAGACTCCAAGTGAAAATAGCAGGAGAGCTGGCCCAGCTGGGAACCAGGGGGCAGATGTATTCCCGCCACCGAATACCAAGTCGTCTGAGAACCAGCTTGCAAGCTCAGTGTCAGCACCTGCGGACTGGGGTCAGGACCAGCCCGTCTCACCCAATGATGGGTGCCCTCTTCCTAAGGAAAGAGACGGCACAGACCTAGCCTGAGCAGTGAGCAGAGGGCAAGCTTCTGACCCGTGGCTGGTTTAGGACAATAAGAAGGCAACATGCAAGCCAGAAGGATGGTGGGGGCTGGTCCCCCACAGACGAGCCCAGGGGGATTGGGTGCGGGATGTCTGGCTGGGTAGTAGATCTTTCTTTCCTTGCACAGCCAAGCGCTGGGTCCCTCTACCTGGGAGATAGGGGGTCATCAGCCCCACCACGCTCCTCGGTGTGACTCCAGTCGGGAACACGATTACACGCTTCGGGTGGCTAATCAGCCAAGGCTGTGGCGGGACGCATTCTGGCCGGCTATGTGGGGCCCCTCCGACTTGCACAGGTTGCACCCTCACTGCCATGGTCAGACGCCCCCGACATGGAAACCAGCCCGCCTTCAGGGACTGCCCAACAGAGCGTAGGGGAAAATAGTTACCTGCAGCTATGTGTGTGCTCAAAAAAACAGTAATATAATCCCAGTCTCATTGGGCAAAAGTCATCATCAGGTCAAGAGACTGTTCATCCTATTTCTAATGAGTTCTGCATGAACTGCCCGTCTCCATAAAAAGCCAAGAGCTACTTCATAGAAGGGGAGAGACTTCAACACTTCTTTTAAAAGTCCATCATATTTAGTTAAGCATAGGTTTAAATTTTTTTTAAATTTTTTAATGTTTATTTATTTTTTAGAGAGAGAAAGAGACAGAGTGCAAGCAGGGGAGGGGCAGAGAGAGAAGGGGAGACACAGAATCCAAAGCAGGCTCCAGGCTCTGAGCTGTCAGCACAGAGCCTGACATGGGACTTGAACTCACAAACTGCGACATCATGACCTGACCCACCCAGGCGCCCCTTTAAAAAGTTTTTTTCTTAATGTTTATGTTTTTGTGAGAGAGACAGAGAGAGAGAGAGAGACAGAGAGAGAGAGAAAGACAGAGTTAAGCATAGGTTTAAATTACAAAAGTCTCTTTTAATAATTAATCATTTTATGCTGGCCCTTCACAGACTATTTCCTTTATTCTTAGTGAACCAGGCATATTTGAAATTCACACTGGCTCTTCAATGCTTTTTAAATAAAAAGCATATTTTAACATATAATGCCTCTTTAAAACACCCTACTTTAAAAACACTAAGGGTTTTACAAATGGGTTTTCAACAATCATTATAAAAGCATGCTATTTTTGTGGTGAATGCTAATACTTAAATAGCAAATGATCTATAATAACAGAGAAGGTTTCATAATAACAGACTTTAGAAAAATTAAATGGTGTTCGGTTTTGCAAAAGCGATTTTATGTAGTTTACAATGAGAGGCATGAAAACAATAAAACTTTAAATCTATTAAAGAAACGTCACCCAGTAAGAAGGGGAAAGCGGCAATTATTTTGAATTTGAGACAGGTATTTATGCCAGTTTTCCAAAGATCCTATGGAAAAAAGAAAGGGGGGGGGGGGGGTTGTGCAGTAAGAAAAGAAAAGCCGGATAGATTACACAGGTTTCAGACTGGAGTAATTCTCAGTGTGGGCCAGAGGAGACCGGGGCAGGGACATAAGTCCTGGGAGATGAGAGTGATGTAAGAGCGGACTTCTGAAAATAGTTCGCCAGCCAGCACATAATTCAAAACGGGCATATTGCTGGCGATAGTGTTTCATGCGGTTTAAAAATAACTGACCTATATTTGGAAATAATAAATAGTTGGTGTGAAAGAGAGGAGAATCAAAGATTATTCTCTCTACTTATAATAATAATATTAATAATATTTATATATATAAATGGTTTGATGAACTGACTCCCCATCTCTGGAAGATAGCTCTTCCTCCCCCTGGTTCTCAAGACACGACTCAAAATAGTGACCGTCCACACAATGACATTTGTGTTCTTGGATTATGCCAACAGGAAATCCACAATACTGGTGCGTTGGTTATGCATTTCTCGAGGGTGCCCCACCCCCAGCCCATTTTCCAAGGATTGAAATCCATTTACTCCAATGTACCCAGGGCAGCCGAATTGATTTATTCTTACTGGAGAAGAGTACGAGAAAGTTCCTGAAGTGATGTTGTCCTCCTGAAATGTTAAATGTGATAAGGATGATTTGCTCTGCCCCAGAATGTGTGCGCTGTGGCTGATCTATACGATCCAGTGGTATTTTCAGATGTTTGTGGCACAAAGTACACTTTCTTACCATTTTTCTTCTCTTACAATGGTGCCATCTTTGTTTTTGGTTTTCGTTTTTGAGAGAAAGAGTGAGTGAGTGGGGGAGGGCAGAGAGAGCCTGACGTGGGGCTTGAACTCACCAACTGTGAGATCATGACCAGAGTCGAAACCAAGAGTCAGGCGCTCAACCGACTGTGCCCCCTGGGCACCCCCCGTGGGGCCATCTTTGACTGACACCCTTCCCCATGCACACACAACCCCACTGTGAGGGTCCCTTCACAGTGGGTGCTCTGCTCATTACCTTTGTACAGCGTCTTGGGCACCTGGCAGGTGTGTCCGCACCCATTGGAACAACATTTCTTAACCCCAGAGCACTCGTTGTCAGCTTCACAACTTTCCACACAGGCAGCGGCAAATCCGCTTGCTTTCTCGGGGGCCGGGCAGTCCCCCTGCTTCACCGCTAGGATGTACTTGAGGAACTCACAGCTCGTCAGGCATTCGTAGTTCTTCTTGGGGAACAGAGGCTAAAGAGACAAGAAGAACCATTCTCTTATTTTTAAGATGTAAAATTCTTAAGTCATCTTTGCACTCGACGTGGGTCTCGAACTTACAACCCCAAGGTCAAGAGTCACACGCTCTTACCGACAGAGGCAACCTGGTGCCCTTAAAAGAGAACTTCTCTTATGACAGACTCAGGACGCTTGATTTCCAAAACATCAGAAAGGAAGGTAAAAAAATTCTTACTTGGTCAAAATTTCCCTGGAATATTTTACAAAATAAATAGATTTGTTTTCTTTTCCCCCCAAACCCATAATACTGTATGTTAATTTCTAAAAGGAACCCAACCCTTGAATTCTACCTTTCCAGATACACATGAATTATACAAACACACATTCACAAAGTATTACATTGTGAGTTAAATGTGGTTGTCAAATAATTGATTACAAATATTCATAAAGGATGTTAGTACCATTTGAGGGGCTCTTTGGACCACTGTACACATATTTTCATTCTCTAATGAGTCATTTAGTTTTTGCACGGTCAATACTAATCAAGATGTGTTCGCTGTAGCCCTACGGAACATTTACAACCCTCACATCAGTGAACACATTTAGTGATAGCTTATCAAATAGTAGTGTAAGCCTCAGTTAATTGAACATATTTTAATAATATCCAGCTTCTAGAGTTAATGTGCACAGGGGACCTCTTATCAATATGGAATTGTCAATAAATTCTGCAGAAAACGAATGTGAATCGTTGTTACCTGTGACACAGTCAGGTTCTGGATAGCATATGGCTGATGATATTTCAGTTGAGCCCACAATCAATGAAACACTAGAGAGAACAGGTATTCCTTGGCTTGTTTAGAGAGTCAGTCGCATTATGGAAACAGTGTGAGTAGTGGAAATGGTCACTTATCAAATGTGTCTTTTTCCTTAGGAAAAATGGTTCAGGACAGCATTTGGTGATGCTCCTTTTGCTTTGATGGCTGGTTGCCAAGACAGCTACCCTAACCCCAACCAGTCCCCTAAACCCATTGTCAGCTGCAATGCACCTGTCCAGCCAGGTAAAGTCCCAGCCCTCCATCCATCCCCTTTGTAAGGGTGCCATGTTGTTGCTAAAGAAGGTTTTGTGAGCCAGGCTCCCAGGCAGTGGGGATGGCACTCCCACACCCACCCTCTGCCAAGAACTGGGGCACTGAGTGACACGTGGCGAACCGCAGGCACCCCGCCAGGAGGGGAACTGTCTGGAACTGTCCCCTCCGTGTGCACAAAGTGTTCACCTGCACGGGCTTGAACTCTGGTGAGGCTGTGCTCAGTCAGCCCTAAGCAATGCCAACAGCAGTGTCAGAGAGGGGCTCCACTCAGAGCCTTCCTCCTGGAGGTAGGAGACCACCAAGGAAGGTTCTCTGTTTACTGTTTGATGTCAAATAGGAGTCAGCGACAGCAGAATTACATGTGGTGGCACTGGTGACCACGAACCGGGGTGCGATGTGAACAGCATGTGGTAGGTGCTGTTCCACACTGCTGACTAGCCATGACTCATGACTGGTAGCACCTGGGGACCCCTGAATGGCACCCGGCAACACTTCTGGTGGCGGAGTCAACACTGGCCTCACCGATGACTGCATAGGGCTCACCGCTACCTGGCAACATCTGGGCATCTCCTGATAACGCTGCCCACCACCTGGTAAGACCTACCATGTGTTACCAGTTGTTTCTCAGTGACTGAACACGAGTCTCTACCACATGCTGGGAAACACCTGCCAGCATGCTGACCACTGCTTCTTACTGATGACCGAGTTTGACCCTCTACGCAGCTAGCGACACCCACGTCTTTACCTTGCTTCCAAAAAGGGAGTTAATTATAGCCAGTTTACTCCTCATGTTGATGGTGACTGAAATGTCATTGGAAACCACAAACATGGTAACTCCAGCACCAGGACGCGTCCCAGTCACCCAGGAAAACTCCAACCCCAGGGCAGTCCTCCATGCTGCTTCTCCTCTCCTTCTCCCGATGGTGCCTGAACCTGCCTGGGGCGCCTGGGTGGCTCCCTTGGTTAAGCGTCCGACTCTTGACTTTGGCTCAGGTCACCATCTCACAGTTCATGGAATTGAGCCCTACGTCGGGCTCTGCACTTGGCATGGGGTCTGCTTGGGATTCTTCCTCTCCCTCTCTCTCTGCCCCTCCCCTGCTCCTTCTCTCTCTCTCCGTTTCTCTCTCTCAAAATAAAATTAAAAAAAAAATCTGCGTATGAGTTATGACGGCAAGCGCTACATTATGTGTATTTTACCACAATCAAAAAAAATTTACCTAAGAGCGAGAAATGTGTGCATACTGTGAGGACATGTGTGGTATCAGATACGAGCGCTCTCTCACAGACACGTGGTCTTTCTGATAGCGTAAAACTAATGTACTTTCAGGTGTCAATGCTGTATGACCATTAAATATGATGGAAGAGTTCAGACTCTGACAAAAGTGGGAAAACTGGAAGCATTGGCTAGAAAAGGTATAACCCCAAAGTGTAAGTTACAATCGTGGATGTCAAATAAATGATTATTAGTCAAAACAGTGTCTCAACTGAAGAACTTCCCGGGTAAAACCTACAAGAAAGGCCATGGTTTCAATACAGAAGTACCATAAATTTGTAGCTAATTTTTTGTTAACTGTGAAACACTGAAAGCCTTGTCAGTTCTTAAGGCTTTTCTGTCTTAATTTCACAGTTCATTTTTCTGTTAGCTGCTAGGTGTGTTTCCCTTCACTGGCTTTTGAATTCCTAAATTTAAGTCCAACCCTAACTGTGGAATCAAGGATGTAAAGGGATCCATAACAATGATGGAGTGCTGGCCAGTTTCTCTCTCAACAAAACGTATACATTACATGCACTGAAAGAAAATATTTAGTTACCCAAGTCAATTGGCCTGCATGGGCTGAAATAGCCGTGTACAAATAACTTTATTAAATCTGGCAAATGTTTACGGCTTGCTAACTGGGATATCACCATGACTCAGTTTGCGCTACGGCACGATCACATCGGCCTCTTTCGTCGTCACATATGAAAACAGGGTATGATTCGAGATTCAGATAACAAAGTGTGGGCTCTCTGCTCACGTGACTCTCACCATCCCTGCGCCAACCGCCATACCCTTGAACTGTGAGAGACTTCCCGGTCAGAGACAGTATCTCCTCATCTTAACAATTTACTGATGGAGCAAATGGGGCAGAATTAAAAACAAATAAACAAAAACAGTGGCCTTCCCAGGTCCGAAACATTTGTTCCCAGTGAATGCCATGTAACAGGAACAATGATAATTAGCAGACTCATTTAGATCTTCCGGTTGATGTGAGAGGCGTTCTGTACATTCATTCAATATTTCTCCTTCTTGGTATGGATTCAAAACTGTGATTTTTTTTGTGTGCGTGTGAGTGTTTGGAGAACCGTGGAAACAAATGTGTGAACAAAAAAAGTTCATCCTTGCCCTGGAGCTTTCTCGACGGGTACATGAGCCTGAAGTAATACAAATAACGTTATGAATATTACATGAGACAGTGCATACAAAGGACGAAGCCCTATTATGCACCCCAATGGGTACTCAATAGCAGTGGAGTAATTGGTGTCTCTTTTCTTTTCCCATGCTACAAGTTTACTGTTTAACATTTCCAAATTCTTCTGTTATTCCGACAAAAATGTTTTAAGAGCCACAGACAGAAAGTTGGCTCTGCTTCTCCACAGTGTGACCATCACAAGTTTCCAACATGCTACTGCCAGATTAAGTTCTGAAATCTGTGTGGGGGGACGTTGCCCTGTTGGCACTTATAAGAAAGAAAAAAGTCTAAGTTTGGGGGTTCGTCTTACAAATACATGGATTTGGTACAACTGTCTTACAGATGACTCGGATTCAATGGTTCCATTGTTTATTAAAGGCAGATTTTAATGTTCTCTATCAATTATCTTGGATAATTATCTTGGATTAGGTTGAAAAACTATTAGTGGTCTGAATGTAAATTGGAGAATATATGGTCTCTGTATGCAGGTCTGTCACTAGGCCTTTAAACATAGCTTATTGAGAATGCACTAGTTGAA
The DNA here is from genome assembly GCF_024362965.1 of Panthera pardus. Lineage (NCBI taxonomy): Eukaryota > Metazoa > Chordata > Mammalia > Carnivora > Felidae > Panthera > Panthera pardus. Next base: position 123,603,685 of record NW_026526843.1, read on the forward strand.
TGGAATAAAGACAAAAATGAGTGCAAGTCAGTGAAAATGATGTGTGAATATTAGTATTCTAGACATAAAGAAAATGTGTAAATTGGGCCACTAATGGCCAGTTGTAAATCCTGCGAACATAGGTCACTCAGTGTCAGTAAAGATACTCCTGACCAATAAGCACCTACTATTTCTTGTGATATTACGAGTTAATTACTGGGAGACTCGTCAAGAGAGATGTGAAAAATTTAGGGAAGGTGTAAGTTACCCCCATCATGATGAGTACAATGGCCATCAGCTTCATGGGAAACGAAAACATGTGTGGAAACACGGATGGATGTGCTAAATGTTATACTTGTTTATAAAATTGTACCAGCTACTAACACAAACTGTTCACTGTAAGATTAATGTAATTCCAACTCCTTAAAAAACTATTAATATGAGGGGTGCCTGGGTGGCACAGTTGCGTCCGACTTGATCTCGGCTCAGGTCATGATCTCATGATTTGTGAGTTCGAGCTCTGCATTGGGCTGTATGCTGATGGCACCATGGCACGAAGCCTGTTTGGGATTGTCTTCCTGTCTCTCTGCCCTTCCCCTGCTGTGTGCTCACTCACTCCCTTTCTCTCCTTCAAAATAAGTAAACCAAAAAAATTTAAAACTACAAACGTGAATAATTTTGCAAATCATACAAATCATACATCTTTTGCCAAGTCATTGGCTCTAATTTAAAATTGGGGAAAATCATGGTTACTATGCTCATTAACTTTTGTTCATTCTTTTTTCTGCCCTTACCCGACGCAAAACTAAGAACAGAATACTCTTCAAAGATCATGTATTTTTCTAGAGTAGTTAGTATCTACTGGTGTCATCATGCAGTCAAATAAGACAAAGTATTATAGTCAATGAAAATACCCTTGGTGCAATGGATTAGGTGAAAATCCTTAATATTTTATGGAATATTATATATTGTTGATTCTTATAAATTTCTTATAAATCTCTCCTACATCCCATCTCTCTGCTTAAAAACTAAAATATGTATTTTAGTGCCTTATCTGGGCAATATTCTAATAAGCTCAACTTACCTGGCAAATGATAAAAATACAATGAAATACTAACAATAAATATTAGGTTACCAGTTCTTGGATGCTTTTGTGGAAGATACTATTATCTTTGTTTTGTTTGGTATAACATGCAAGGTACTGTACAATCAAATAATCTGTGTAGTAATCATGGAATGATGAACATAAAAACATCAAATTCAGTAAATTATCTTAATATGTTAGAAATCACGTAAATATGAGGCCTCAGATATGGAGAGAACATCGGACTTGGTATTTAATTCAACTCAACAGAACTGTGTCATGTATCAAATATAGCAGTCTTTGAGAAAAGCCAGGGCTTGGGTGGGTTTGTTTTTTCCTGCTTCAGCCAATACACACATGCAACGTTGATGGCAGAATCCGTCCCCCAGGGGCTTTGCTTGCTCGTCTCACTTATTCTTCCCCAGTCCCCATAACCATTATGATCTCCATTTTACACATGAGGAGACAGAAACTCAGCGAGATTATAATTTATCTGAAATCACAAAACAAGTAAGAGTGTGGGCCACTCTTGCAACAGTGTTTTCCTACAGACCATCCCATATCTCAGGGGAAACTAAGAAGGCAGCAAAGACAGTGGCTCTCAACTTGATTTCCTAGGAGGATCACCTGGGAGCTTCTAACACTCTTAAAATGGCAAGGCACAGAGGGAACACATTCTAAATAGGTTCTGATAAACAAGTATATGTGGAAATCATAGATATACACGTATATATGTAAATTATATATATGCAAATCAAAAGACAAGGAATTTTATCCAGGAATATTGATAAAAATCAGCAACACTTAGACACAGTTTGTGCTATTGAACTTCAAGGAGAAAAATATAATTTTGTGGCATTATCAACAATAGCCAAACCATGGAAAGAGCCCAAGTGTCCATTGACTGATGAATGAATAAAAAAGATGTCATATTGATACACACACACACACACACACACACACACACACACACACACTGGAATATTACTTAGCCATCAAAAAGAATAAAATCTTGCCACTTGCAATGATGTGGATGGAGCTACAGTGTGTTATGCAAAGAGAAATAAGTCTGTCAGACAAAGACAAACACCATGTGATTTTATTCACATGTGGAATTTAGGAAACAAATTCTGAATTCTACTCCTGAAACCAATACTGCACTGTATGCTACTTAGCTAGAATTTAAATGAAAATGTGGAAGAAAAAAATTATAAAAATGTAATTTTTCAGGCATCCAGGTAAAAAGGGCAAATTGATCATGATGGAGAAAATATGGTTTTCCCCCATGTCAATTTCTCCCTACAAAATTTAATGTGTGAAGCTAATATGGCAATGTTCACATAATAGTAAGAAAATAAACTATACATATACATATATATACACACACACACATAAAATCAGCTAAGCTGTTATTCAAACGTACATGTGACAGAAACATTCTCAAAGAAAAAACTCAGAGAACATAGCACCCGTGAGGCTTTGTTACAAATCGATGCAATGCCAAATTCAGCCATTCTACAGATAAGCAGGAAACAAGAATAAATGAGCTAGTACAATACTCAGTACTCAAAGAAAATAATGCAGATACTTATATATTATGTGAGAGAAGCGTGTGCAATCCAAGTTGGACTTCATGTACAGTGGAAGGCAAAGTTTGTTGTGAACAATTTCAAAGAAAATGGCTATCTATGGACTCCTTTTTAGAAATAAAAGATATCACATTTTTAAAAGACTTTATTTTTTAATGTTTTTATTTATTTTTGAGAGAGAGAGAGAGAGAGAGAACGAAGAACTAGCGGGAGAGGGGCAGAGAGAGAGAGGGACACACAGAATCCGAATCAGGCTCCAGGCTCTGAGCTGTCAGCACAGAACCCGACACTGGGCTTGACTCATGAACCGTGAGATTATGACCTGAGCCAAAGTCAGATGCTTAACCCCCTGAGCCATCCAAGCATCCCATAAAAGATTTTATTTTTAAGTAATCTCTACAGCCAGTGTGGGGCTCGAACTCACAGCCCCTGAGATCAAGAGTCACATTCTCTACCGACTGAGCCAGCCGGGCACCCCAAGATATGATCAAATTTAGAAGCCAAGTGTAAAGAAATAGGTGTAAAAGTCTTGATCACTTTATCATCCACATAAATATATAACTAAAATTAAATAAACCAGGAATTATGGTGAAGGAAGAATATTCAATGTAATAAAACTAACAATTAGGAAATAATAACGTTAGAAAAATTGGGAGGCACAAAGACTGGTGTGAAGAACATATAAGTAACTTGCGTGGAACTTAATTTTAGGGCATCAGTATATAATAAAGCAAATATAAAATTTTTTATTTTTTAAATTTTTTTTTTAACGTTTATTTATTTTCGAGACAGAGAGAGACAGAGCATGAACGGGGGAGGGTCAGAGAGAGAGGGAGACACAGAATCGGAAACAGGCTCCAGGCTCTGAGCAGTCAGCACAGAGCCTGACGCGGGGCTCGAACTCACATACCGTGAGATCGTGACCTGAGCCGAAGTCGGACGCTTAACCGACTGAGCCACCCAGGCGCCCCAATATAAAATTTTTTAAATAATGCTTTTGATCTCATAATACTTTTCATAATCATTTTCTCTCCCAAATTTGAAGATTCCTTTTTCTTCTGTTAAGCTCAAACAGTATTAAACTTCAAGCATTATTATTAAAAAAACTATCAAGCATTGAGATACCAGATAAGATGTTCGCTTGATGGTAATGTATTGGGGTCCCCCAGACAACCCCAGGTTTGCTAATTCACTAGGGAGACTCATAGGGCTCAGCATATAGTCCTACTCTGGGCTATGATTTATTATAGTAAAAGCAAGAACAGGGAAAACATGTGTAGCATGAAGTCCACAGGAAACCAGGTAACACATGTGAAATGCCGTCACCAGAGACATTAAGGAGACACTCAGTGCCCAGATTTTTGACAAGGCTGGTCACCAGGCTGCGGCCCAAATACCCAGACAGCCCTTGGGAAACTGGTGGCCATCACAACCATACTGTTGTACTAATAGTTTAGGGACAGTGAGCCCCTCTTACAGTTAGGGAATGGGGGGAACCCAGCCCAAACCTGAGTTCCCACATGCCAGCCAAGAGCCAATCTTTTAATTAGGAATTTCTTTTTTTTTCTTTTATGTTTATTTATTTTTGAGAGAGAGAGACAGAGGTGAGTGGGAGAGGGGCAGAGAGAGAGAGGGAGACACAGAATCTGAAGCAGGCCCCAGGCTCTGAGCTGTCAGCACAGAGCCTGATGCAGGGCTCAAACCCACAGACCCTGAGATCGTAACCTGAGCTGAAGTCAGGCGCTTAACCGACTGAGCCACCCAGGTGCCCCTAATTAGGAATTCCTAAGAGAGTGGTCTTAGGTTTGCTGTGGTAACTCTTTTGCACAGATAACCATGGATATTCTGGATGGTAGAATTTGGAGTAATGCTTTGGTTTTACCCTCCTGTGTAGTTGTTACATTAAGTTTTTAATGTGCATATATAATTTCCACAAAACCATAAAAACATTACACTGTTAAAAAAATCTCTAGTTGCATCTTTCAGAGAAGGAACATAAATACTAAGTATGCATAAAATAGGAAAAAGTAGTCTCAATTCAAATGTTTCTAATTTATGTTTGGAAATGCAATTATAATTTGCCTGGAAACTCAATCATGCATCCTAATTTATTAGATGGGATTACAATTAATTTGGTTCCCAGGCAAGTTAAAGACCCTGACCATGAATAATATAAATTAGGAGAACATCAGAAACATGCATTAGGGAAGTCATTCCAATGAGTACGTGTCCCATTTGTCAAATTATGGTCATCTTAGGTTTACCTCAACTTCCTCTTGGGGAGAAAATGAAGAGATTTAAAAAAAAATTTTTTTTACTGTTTATTTATTTTTGAGAGAGACAGAGGCAGACTGTAAGCAGAGGGAGGGGCATAGAGAGAGGGAGACATAGAATCTGAAGCAGGCTCCAGGCTCTGAGCCATCAGCACAGAGCCCAGGGCAGGCCTCAAACTCACTAACCGTGAGATCATGACCTGAGCCGAAGTCGGTCGCTTAACTGACTGAGCCACCCAGGCACCCCAAGAGATATTTTTAAACTACTAATTTAAAAAAGTGTTAACCTGGAATTCTATACCTATACCTTTCATGTGAGGATGGAAACAAAGAAGCAACTAAAATTCCGCATTTTGAGAGATAAAAAAGTAGGGGTTTCCCCTGTTAAAAACCATTTTTTGTTGGTTTCTTTTCAGTCCTTATCAGCAATTCGCATCTGCTCTGTCTACAGAATATCACAGAAGAAAACACAAAAGACTTCAGACAATCAGCGCACAACTCCGAGCGAGCCCTTGACAGGGCATCCCAGTATCCAAGCGGGACACGCGCATTCTCCTGCGTAGGAAAAGCCCCTGCTTCCATGGGCTCAGCTCAGTGCCGCCTAATGGAAATGCAGACTCTGGGTGCCCACAGCATGCACCTCCCGAATCAGAACTAGCACGTCTAAAAGATGCCCAGGTGATCTGTGTGCACAAGGGAGTGTGAAAGGCGCCATTCTGGACCATTCTAGAAGCTGCAGGAGGCATCTGCGGATGTGAGTGTCTCTCCACGTCCTTCCTGGTTTCTCATTCCAGAACCCTGGGCTTTTTACCCAGAGCACCTGCAACCTCACACCCCTGAGAAGACTCGTTTCCCCCAGCATACGAATGTATTCAAATCTTCCCAAAGGAAAGGTACACAAAAATCACATCCTTAAACTGAAGGTTCCTGGCCACAGCCCCTCCCCTCCCCTCCTCCCACACAGACACTCTTAACAAATGGACACAGACAGTTGTGTGGATTTGGTCGACATTTCCTCCTGTACTTTTTATTCTACAACCCAGAGTTCTATGGATGGACAACCACCACTCCACAGAAACCCTCTGACAGGGTTCTAGTCACCTCATGATGACAAAATCCCTTTTAAGTCTGTACCTTACTGACCTATCGCAGAATTCACAAGTATTAACCGTGCCCACCCCTTCGGAGTAAAAATGGCTAATCTTTATTCAGTGTTTCTCATGTTCAGACCCTGGTTAAATGTTTTACATGCATCTTTTATTTTTTACTCAAATTTGATGCTCTTGCAGTTTCCATGCTATATGCCCTTAACGCTTCCCACCTGCCTTGTCCCTCTTTCCAGGTAAGCTAGGTCTTTAAATCACTCAGAATAATTGCCAGTCTCCCACTTCTTGTAAAATTTCAAAACTCATCAATTCTCCTCCAAGCGAACCGCATATAATTCTGTATTCCCCAGCGTCATACAAAAATTCAGTGAAAACTGGGTGCCTGCGTGGCTTAGTTGGTTGAATGTCCATCCAACAGCTCTTGATTTCGGCTCTGGCCATGATCACGTGGTTTGTGAATTTGAACCCCGTGTTGGGCTCTGTGCTGACAGCACAGAGCCTGCCTCACATTCTCTCTCTCCCTCTCTCTGCCCCTTCCCCAGATGCACTCTGTCTCAATATAAATAATGTTAAAAAAAAATTCAATGAAAACTGAGCGCCTGAGTGGCTCAGGGCTGTGTGCTGAGTGTGGAATCTGCTTAAGGTTCTCTCTCCGCCCCCCACCCCCGCTTCTGCTCCTCCTGCTCTCTCCTTCTCTCTCTCAAATAAATAAACAAATAAAAATAAAAATTCAATGAAAATTTTTTTCATTTCAATTTTTTTTTAATGGGGGTGAAACAGCCTACATTCCATGGAGAATATGTCCCATCATGCCAATAAACTACTGAAAAACCCTAAAAAGTCACTCAATATTATTGATTTTCTCATTTTGCAGGACTATAAAATGTGACATAATGAGGATAGCTTCTGTTATAAGAGGACCGGTAGGGACTCCTGGGTGGCTCAGTCAGGTGAACATCCAACTTCTGCTCAGGTCACGATCTCACGGTTCATGGGTTTGAGGCTCATGTCAGGCCCTGTGCCGACAGCTCAGAACCTGCTTGGGATCTTCTCTCTCCCTCTCTGTCTGCCCCTCCCCTGCTGGTTGCTATCTCTCAAAAATAAATAACCATTAAAAATAAAAGAGGTCCGGGACACCTGGGTGGCTCAGTTGCTTGAGTGTCTGACTTTGGTTCAGGTCGTGATTTCACAGTTTGTGAGTTCCAGCCCTGTATCGGGCTCTGTGCTGACAGCTCAGAGCCTGGAGTCTGCTTTGGATTCTGTGTCTCCCTCTCTCTCTGCCGCTCCCCTGCTCATGCTATCTCTCAAAAATTAATAAATGTTAATAATTTTTTTGAAGAATTAAAAAAAAAGAGAGAGGACTGGTAGAGGCAGCCTCACAAGAACTGTAAAACGCCATAAGCATGCCTGGCCATGTTTCGGTCCCAGGACACCTGCGATTCCTAAGGTGAAAAGAAATTGGGACAGAGTCTGCACTTTCCCCACTGCCCAGAGATCACAGTCCAGAAATACAAGTATCACCTTGAAAGGTAAATGTTTATCATTTGTAAAAATAAGAGGTAAACGTTTATCATTCCTAAAAATAAAATTTTACTATTTATAAGGTAAGAAAAATTAGCACTTTGTGAACATGTGCTATTCACTGGTTACCCCAGCCTCCACTGCCTCTCTCACCTACCACTCCCGGCCACGCAGCAGATTTCACTAAGGACAGTGAAGCTTTCAGAAGAAAACTTCCACAAATCCCACACTGACACCCACCAACGTAGCTGAGCTCATTATCGTATCCTGAGAACACACACACCTTGGCATACGATACCATGTTCTTGTCCACCATTCATCAGCATCCTTCAGTAGCCCTAACTCTTGCACAGATGTTCCAGAACAGGAGAAGGCACTGCTTCCATTCCCGAATGCATGCATTTACCCTGCACCCGAGATTTTAAGACGCACAGCTGGGTTTTGGAGCATTGGAAGGGTAACATGTTTGAGTGCAAGAGACCCTCTGTGGGAACGTGATGAATCTTCACAGCTTTAGTTTCTGACATGTGTTTTCAGTAGTATTGGAACATTCCATGGCTCAGTGCACCCAAAGTAGTAAGGGGCCTTGTTCTTCCCCCTGTTCCTTGACGTACTCTTACTTCACTAGGATTTTGCATCATCAAAACTCCCTTCTGGTTTAAGCGTGTTCAAGCGACAGATGGTGGGGCCAACAACTTTCCATGAGAAACAGGCTCTACTTTATTTCCTGGTGGGGGAAGGACAACTTTATCCTCTACTGTGTTCGCTGGAATACAGCAGAGTCAGGAGCAGGTGCTGGGGGCAGAGCACAATGGACCAGAGAGGGACCACCACCTGGATTCCAGATCTTGTTCCTCTACCGACCAAACATGGAATCAATCTTGGGCAAACGAAACCATTTTCCTCCTTGTGCATCAGTTCTGTTGACCATCAAGTTCACCTGGTAAAATTCAGACACGACTTCCAAGAATGGTTATGAAAATCAAATATAATAAGCTTGGAAAACATTCTGAAAGGCAAAACACACAAAGAAATGAACCAACAATCCTATCTCTGGTTGAGGGCAAACCTCCTTCCTATTCCTATTTTCACACTGACGAGAACTGGATCTATCAGAATCCAGGTTGGTCCGAGAAACAGCTTTACTACAAACCCTGGATCCCTCTCTCACTGGCATATCACTGATGCAGATTAGGCCTCAATTCTCTGTGACCCTAATGCACACTTCAAACTGCCAGTGTTGAGGTCCCAGTGAGTTCATACCAGGATGTGAAATCACAAACGTCAGATTTAAAGATGAGAAGCGTGTCCTCCAGCAAGGAGGTCACTCAAACTACCATGTGTCACGCTTCACCAAAGCTCAGACAACATCAATTGTAATGGACATAATTATTTTGTGCCATTATGAAAGAAAAAGAATCCTTAATAATTTAGACTCCTACAATTGTAAGAAAGAAACATTTAAATGTGAAGAAATGTGCATTTTATGATCAGGAAGAAAAATGGTTTAAAATTATTTTTTAAAGTTTGAAAAATAATAAGATAGAGGTAATAATTAATAAACTAAAACAATGCAGCAGGACCTTTCTATGTATCTGTCATGACCCAACATGCTCCAAAAAATGACACAGGGAAAATTATCCCATGTGATCCATAGAAGGAATCCTAAAAGATGCTTGCTCTAACACATTTAACCTCTTCATTTAAAGGAAAGCATTTTTAACTCTGACAGAAGCCCAAAAAGTAGAATTGTATAGAAAATCAAATGAGAAGTTCAAGAGATCAGGATGTGAAGAAGCCACAAACCAATTCTAGGTGTATTAACATGCCTTCAAAAGTCTCTTCCAGGTAGGAAAATTTATTTTAGGACTAAAACACCAAAAACAATCATGCTTTGTTTAGAAAAGGGTGCTGGTGACACAGATTAGGAAGTAACAACATTCTGAATAGTTGGGCAGGTTTTGTGATATAGTTAGGACCGCTGCTCTTTTTTCTTGAGGCAGGAGTTTGAAACCTTTTTCTGTCAAGGGCCACACAGGAAATAGCCCCGACTTCATGGACCACTCAGCTCTCCTGCTGTAACACGGGAGCTGCCCCAGACAGTCTATACACAACCCGGTGTGGCCATGCTCCTATAATACTTTCCTTATAAAAACGGGAGGCAGCCCAGTTTTGCTCCGGGGACCATGGTTTGCAAACCTGTGCCTTAGAAGACAAATAAAGCTGAGATTGTCTTACAAATAAACACAGTGGGTCAAACATATCTAACAGTTTAGCTGTTCCACCTGTAGAAGAATCTAGAGTCCTTTTGGGTCTCAACGTTTAGGAAAGTTTAGGTCATGAAAACAGGCAGCCTGTATGCACTCTTAGTAAGTCGCTGATAACCGAGAGGAAGGCAGCATTGTGTCAGGTGTGCCTCAGTGAGTGAGTGAGTAGCGAGGTCTGCCTCAGTGAGTGAGTAGCCTCCAAAATGCCACAACAGGGGTCAGTCCGTCAAGATTCAGTCTACCTCAACATAACAGTCAGCCATACTGCAAAAGAGAAAGGAAACATATACAGAGCTGTACAAGTGACCAACGGAACTGAAATCGAACAGCGAGGCTCGAGTTATTTGACTGTGGGATGAGGCGCGCCCACAGAGGGCTCACATTAACCGGTCCCTATCTTTCCCGCCTCTTGAGTTTCAATTAACCTCTCCTGCCAGACTAGGAATCACCATTTGTACAGGAGTCCCATTTTAACAAACTGCATTTGGTTCAGAAGGCCTCATGATTGCTTCAGAGGGAACGGTTATTACAGAAGCGTGCTGTCACATTAGGAGTTTCCAGGGACAGAGGTTTCAGATGACCTTCAGTTCTATCTTCCTTCTCGGATGTCGGAAGTAACAGTGTCAACCCAGAGTCACGGATAGTAGGGGGTAATGTGTTTATGAAGCAAATAGCGTGCTACATCTTGTTCCCCAAGATCCTACAACAGCATATTTTAACTCCTGTGGATGTATGGTTTATGCAAAGCACAAAATACAAAATATAAGTAGGTGTGTGTGTTAGGGAACATACAAGACACTGCCTCAGCTCATGACCTTTGTTTTATTCCTGATGACTCTGCTCTGTTCTATGCTTCGAGGGGCCTGAACCATTTCAGTTTATTTGCTTCTTGGAGTAGATACACCTTAGAGTGAGCCCCACAGAGTCACAACCTCTCCTGATGTCTGCATGTGTGTGTGTGTGTGTGTGTGTGTGTGTGTGTGTGTGTGTTTGGGGGTGAAGGGCTGCTGACTCGCTTCTAACCAGTAGAATACAGAAAAGTGGAATGGATGTCACTCCTGAGAATATGCTGTGTTATATGAGACTTGGTTTCAGCAGACTGGAGATCAGGCTTCTCCTGCTGGAGAACAGCCATGTTGTGACCTGCCTGGGGCGGGGGGGCACACGTGAGGGACCTGTAGGCTACTTGCAAGTGCTAAGAGTGGACCCCGGCCAACAGCCATTGAGAAAACGGGACCTCAGTCCTCTAACCATAAGGAAATGGATTCTGCCAACAAGTGCAATGAGCCTGTTAGCAGAGTGTTAGCAGAAGCGGTCGAGCCCCCACACAAGAATGGAATGCGGCGAACACCGTGGTTACAGCCTTTGTGGGGCCCGGAGGCAAAGAATGCATTTGAGTCGTGTCCAAACTCCTGACCCACAGAAACTGTGAGATAATAAATGGGTGTTGTTTTAAGCCACTAAGCGTGGGGGTAATTTGTTAGGTACCAGTAGATAACTAATAAGAGATACATTAAATTGAATGCCAGGTCAGCATATGTTTTCCGGAGAAGTCTGGCCTGAATCCCTGAAGAAGCCAAAATGTTTTGGGAAAACGGATGGGTAATATGTCAGCTCCCTTGATGGAGGACAGAAACCATGATTTACGCTACTCTGGAGCATCCCCACCATCCAGAAAAGGGCTGGTGACAAAGACATATGAAGCTTCTTCTTCCATCCGATGTAACACTACATCATTAGCTTCGCTGTGAGTGTCCTTACAGAGCAACTGGCTAAAAAAACTTTGCGTATCTGCCAATTGTATGTATTATTCAGGCATTTTCATGTTTGCGATTACAAAATGCTTCCAAAGACTTCGTTGACAGCAATCCTCGGGTCTGAAGTGCTTCTGGCAACACAGACGTCAGTCCGTAAGAGTTTGCAAACCGCCAATATTCCAAGCAGTCACAAAATGCGGAGTACGACTTTTGGAGCAAAACCAAAGCGAGATTAGGAAGACCTCATATTGATCATGTTCGTAATTGAGAAACTTCCATTCCGCTTTTCCCAAACAATGCCGAACACTCTCCTGGGAGAACCCAATTACACCACCACCCTTCATAGTTGTCCGAGGCATGCCCAGCCCCAGCTGCACCTGGACACAGGGAAAAGTGTCAGACTTGGTCTTTCTACCTACAGTTGGGGAGCCATCCGACTTGATGAGCCCCAGCCTCCCAGTGCTTCCACACATGACTCTCATGGACTTGCTATGGGCCTTCTCTTATCTCCACGTTTACTGGGAAGGCCAAGGATATCAGGGGACTGTGGAGAAACTTTATCCCCCATAAAATTGATGGAGCTCTTATTAGCCCAACTCCACATTCATATTCTCAGAATAGAATCTGCACGCCATCCAAGGGGACACACAGGCAACGGGACCACACGAACACCTCACGCGGGGGAAGGCTGGAACGCTAGGTCTCTCTGGAGGAGCTCAGAAGAGCTCCCTATCAGCCTCCAGTTCTGTTCAGAGAAGCCCGGTAACATCATGTCACTCTGATGCCGTGGGGCGTGTCTTCTGGTTGGCTCCCCACAGCTCCCTACAGAGCTTCTTGGATTGCCACAGTAGACTCCCCAACCACTGCTCTGCACAGGCCTTGTGGACTTCCCCCATTCTCCTTTCTTCAAGAGGCCACCATGCACTCAGCCCGACTCCCCTTCCTCCTGGCTGTGTCTGAGCACATCCTAGGCTGGGTCAGACCCCTGGTTTGCTCTGAAGGAGACAGCCCAGTAGAGCAGCTGTCCCCTCTGGAGCATGACTGATGAGTTTAGACAGGAAATTTCCAGGACAATAACACCCTTCATGACCTACCTGAGAGCACAGGGCAAGTAAGATACCTCCCATACAGTTAAAAGTAGCTAAGCCTTCCGCCCAGGATAGGGGGTGAACAATGATGTGGAAATGTTGAGCACCACACTACATATAAAATGGGTGTCTTCTCCCACCAGCAGGTAAACTTCAACATCATGCTGACAGTTACTTGCAGAATAGCCCATGAGGGCAGCCGTAGTTTATACCTTTAAGAAGGTTCTAGTCTCCTGGGGCGCCTGGGGGGCTCAGTCAGTTAAGCGTCTGACTTCAGCTCAGGTCATGATCTTACAGTTCATGGGTTAGAGCCCCACATTGGGCTCCGTGTTGACAATTCAAAGCCTGGAGCCTGCTTCAGATGTTGTGTCTCCCTCTCTCTCTGCCCCTCCCCTGCTTCCATTCTGTCTCTGTCTCTCTCAAAATAAACATTTGAAAAAAAATTCTTTTAAAAAGGTTCTAGTCTCGAAGCATATGTAGTAAAAGCTATTCTTGTGTGTCTGATTAACCAATAATGGAAGCAGGGGGTTGCTAGGTTTTAAGAAAGCTCAATAATGTTTTTCTTTTTTACGTGAACATACACACACACACACACACACACACACAGACACACGCACACGGAAACACACACAGAAACACACACACACATTGCCGAAGTAAACTGATCTCCCCAACCTGCAGAAGAAGGCGGGTGCCCTTCCATACCAGTGATCCCTGTGGAGATTTACACCGCGTGCTACGGTTCCCCTGATGGACACGGGCGCGGTCTTACCTCGCAGAGGCTGTGGCACTGCTCCTTCTGTAGGTCCCAGGTGTCCTTGCACGGCTCCAGACACTGGGAGAGAGCAACAAGAAGAGTCAATAAACAAATGGACAGGAACAAGGCCAAAGGAAGAAACCCCATGTGCCTCACTTTTCCGTGTCTGCTCATCTGCTTTGTTTAGCAAAGCCAGCTCCCCGGTGGATCGCATCAACGTTGTATGAGCAGGGCCATCCCTACAGAACAGGAACCAACACAACCGGAGAAAAGTTGCCCCGTCTGCAGGTGCCATGTAGGGAAGGTAGTGGTGCCCACCACCAGGCAGAACACTATTTAGATGACAAGTATTTGCATTCAGTAAGAAAGGTTCTCTAGGGGCTCCTGTCTGGCTTGGTCAGTGGGGCGCACAGCTCTTGATCTCGGGGCTGTGAGTCTGAGTCCCACGTTGGATGGAGACATCCCTTAAAAACGAAGTCTTTAAAAAAAGGACAGAAGAAATGTTTTCTACAGGTTGTTGTCACAGATGAATTTTGTTTTTTCATAAACTCTACCATGGACTTGTTTTCAACCGGCAACATGGGCCTGTTTTCTCTATTTCTTTAAAAAAAATTTTTTTTTAATGTTTATTTATTTTTGAGACAGAGAGAGACAGAGCATGAACAGGGGAGGGGCAGAGAGAGAGGGAGACACAGAATCCGAAATAGGCTCCAGGCTCCGAGCTGTCAGCACAGAGCCCGACGTGGGGCTCAAACTCACGGACTGGGAGATCATGACCTGAGCCGAAGTCGGACACTTAACCGACCGAGCCACCCAGGCGCCCCTTTTTTCTCTATTTCTATATATTCTTCCGCAGGTGACTGGGTGAAGTTTCAGTGTGTTAAATATATGTAATAGGTACTTGTTAACTAATGCCTTCAGCTCAATGGGTCCACCAGTATGAACACGTATCCAGTTTAATTACTCTGCCAAAATGCATTTAATACACTGTAACATAAAGACTTATGAAATAAATATAAAGAATATATAAATTCAACCTAAAAATATTAAAAAACTATTCAGAATACAGAATAAAGCCTGAATATATGTATAAAATCTGTCACCATATATATATTTAAACACATCAGAGGTGATGGCTAGGCTCCATTGTTCAATAACAGCCATCATAATAAATATTAATAATAATAATGTACAGCACGTATAATAGTATATATTATATATGAAATGTATACATATTTATATAAGTAACAATAAAGATTATGGGATAAAGTATATATACATGTATAATATAGTTTACTACTATATATAACACTAGTATAATATATAAGTTATAGTACTATATATATTACATGTATACTATATACCTTATATATACTATACCATGGGTCTATCTATCTATACTCACATACACACACACACACACACATTTATGAATACTGCAGCACTATATATACACTACATATACCACATAAAATACAGTACTATAAATAATATATAGTACTATATACACTCTATATAACATATAGTAATACATAAGAGATAACACCCAGTCCTCATGGTTGAAATTAAAATGTTACATTAATACAGTGGAGATTTGATTCTCAACTTTATGTTTTAAAGCAAGTTTTAATTAGTAAAAATTAACAGCCTAGGTGGCTTAGTTAGTCGAGTGTCTGACTCTTGATTTCGGCTCAGGTCACGATCTCAGGGGCTAGAGATTAAGCCCCGCAGTGGGCTCTGTGCTGGGCATTGTGCCTGCTTGGGATACTCTGTCTCTCCCTGTCCCTCTGCCCTTCCACTGGCTCACACGTTCACACGTGTTCTCTAACTCTCAAAAAAATTAACAGTCATGTAGCTAAATGTCAGTCATCTAGGGGTGCCTGGTTGGCTCAGTCGGTTGAGCGTCCAACTTTGGCTCAGGTCATGATCTCACGGTCTGTGAGTTCGAGCCCCACGTCAGCCTCTGTGCTGACAGCTCAGAGCCTGGAACCTGCTTCCGATTCTGTCTCTCTCTCTCTCTGCTCCTCCCCCGCTCACACTCTCTCTCTCTCCTTCAAAAATAAACATTAAGGGGAGCCTGGGTGGCTCAGTTGGTTAAACGTCCAACTTCGACTCAGGTCTCGATCTCGCGGTCTGTGAGTTCGAGCCCCACGTTGGGCTCTGGGCTGATGGCTTGGAGCCTGGAGCCTGCTTCCGATTCTGTGTCTCCCTCTCTCTCTGCCCCTCCCCCGTTCATGCTCTGTCTCTCTCTGTCTCAAAAATAAATAAACGTTAAAAAAATAAATAAAATTATTAAAATAAATAAATAAATAAGCATTAAAAAATTAAAAATAAAATAAAATAAATGTCAGTCATCTAAATACCCTGGCACCCATAAGGTCCTTATTATTTTATCTATGATCATTATTTCATTATTGACAAAGTTTTCAATTAAGGTCAAAATTCTCAGTTAAATTCCAGATATGCATACTCTAGAACTCAGGATACATACTGAAAGTGTTTTTTCACTGTCCTTGGTAGTCACCTCCCCCTCTGTTTTTAAAATAAAGATCTAGTTTGGCAGCACCTGGGTGGTTCAGTCCGATAAGTGTCCGCCTCTTGATTTAGGCACAGGTCATGATCTCGGGGTTCATGAGTTTGAGCCCCACATCGAGCTCGGTGCTGACCACACACAGCCTCCACAGATCCTCTGTCCCCGTCTCTCCCTGCCCCTCACCCACTTGCTCTCTGTCACTCTCTATCAAAAATAAACATACATACATACATACATACATACATAAATAAATACCGTTAGACCGAAGACTCTATGGTGACACTTAATCTTCAGGTATCCATTGTCTTTTTCTTTTCATCAAAAAATATATATACATATGAAAACAAAGTGCTGTCCATGTGTCAACTATCAATCTGTCATGATAAAAGTGCTCAAAATGTCATCACTGGCGGATAACATGAACTTCATCTTGTAGTTTATCAGAAATGCAAATTCACAGCCTCTGCCCCTAGGCTTAGAGTCAGAATCTCTGGGATGGGGACCCAGAAATCCCTTGTAACAAATTCTCCCGGGAAATTCTGAAGTTTACTAAACTTTAAAAAGAACTGCCTTATTGTGGTACACCTTTCTCAAGAGATACCTGTATCAAATCAGCACATCGTGGGGCGCCTGGGTGGCTCAGTTGGTTGAGTGTCCGACTTCGGCCCAGGTCATGATCTCGCAGTTTGTGAGTTCGAGCCCCGCATTGGGCTCTGTGCTGACAGCTCAGAGCCTGGAGCCTACTTCAAATTCTATGTATCCCCCTCTCTACCCCTCCCCTGCTCACGCTCTGTGTCTCTCTGTCACTCAATAATAAATAAACATTAAAAAAAGTTAAAAAAAATCAGCACATTGTACAACTTAAACTTCTACAACGCTGTGAATCAAATCTCAATAAAGCTAGGGGAGCAAAAAGAACGGCTACAGGATTCGATGGAAAAAAAGAGTTCACAATGTCTCTTGTTTTATTTTTTAAGAAAAACCTATTTCTTGTAAGAATATTTTATATTTTATATTCTTTAGTGTTGCATAGGAACAATTCATTTTTCAGTTATCTCAATCTTAATTTTTTTTACTTTATTTTTTTAATGTTTATTTATTATTAAGAGACAGAGAGACACAGAGTGTGAGCAGGGGAGGGGTAGAGAGAGGGGGAGACACAGAATCTGAAGTAGGCTCCAGGCTCTGAGCTGTCAGCACAGAGCCCAATATGGGGCTCGAACTCACAAACTGCAAGATCATGACCTGGGCCGAAGTTGGTCGCTTAAGCAACTGAGCCACCCAGGCGCCCCTAATTTTTTATTTACTTTAGAGAGACAGACCCTGCAAGCATGGGGGGGTGGGGCAGAGAGAGAGGGAGACAGAAACAGTCCCAAGCAGGCTCCACACACAGAGTCTGACATGAGGCTCCATCCCACGGCCCTGGGATCATGACCTGAACCGAAATCAAAAGTCAGACACTCAACGGACTGAGCCCCACAAACGCCCGTATTTTATTTTTTAAAACTTGAGCTCTTTCATGATACTTCTCTAAGGCCTGCACGGATTTGTCCCCAGTTCACTGGTGTTCACCCCTCCCAAGCATATTAGAGCAAATCACAGGTTTTGCCAATATAACAGTTCTAAAAGAACACCGGTTTCTAACAGCAATGAAATTGTTTAAAAACTTGTCTACCCGACATATTTTACGAGTTCCTTAAAGAGTCAGTCTTGTTTCCTGAAGGTAAGTCCACTTCCTTATCCTCAGAGCTCTCTGTACGTTTTTGGGCATTGATTCCTAGCCACAAAGTTTAGTAGTCATTTACTAAGTATATCTAGACCTATTTCCTTCTCAAGACCATTTGGGGATAATAAATGGCACTCTTGAGGATACCTTGAGATGTTGTTCAGTTGAAGACATGCCCCATCATGTTTGAGGACCACTCCATAAGGTCTAGGTATTTTTCAGAGAGACAAGTTCAGCTATACTTACAAATGAAGTCTTTGTCACTTCATTCAGGAAACATAGGACATTCGTTCCACGTAAAACTGCTCAATGCAATGTGGCTAACGATGTCTCAAAATTATGTCATTCTAGCTTTGGATCATTACCAAACATGTAAATTGTGAAAACACGATACTACATACGTGCTTAGCTGCATTGTCACAACTACAGACATCAGTGCATTAAAAAGTTTCAATCCTCGGGGTGCCTGGGTGGCTCAGGCGGTTGAGTGTCCGACTTCGGCTCAGGTCATGATCTCACAGTTCATGGGTTCAAGCCCCGCGTCGGGCTCTGTGCTGACAACTGGGAGCCTGGGGTCTGTTTCAGATTCTGTGTCTCCCTCCCTCTCTCTGCCCCCTCCCCCCACTCATACTCTGTCTCTCTCACTCTCAAAAATAAACAAACATTAAAAAAAAGTGTTTTTAAGTTTCAATCCTTTGAAACCTCCACAATTCCACATAACCCAATTCCTGACAGACTGTGGAACAAATACCTTATACGAAAGAAATATCATTTCCAAACACAGGCCTACTTGTGAAATGCTAATGGAAGCAATACATAACGCACTTGTCTTCTTGTTAATCTGAAATCTATCTGCCAAGTGCAGCATCAGTATGTGCAATTCATTTAAAGTTCTATTTTAATTGCAGGCTTTGCCTTATTTCCAATAACCAGTAGTCATCAGTGTCTAAAGATATATCACGAAATGTTATTCATGCCAACCAACATTTTCTTTTAATAATCCTCTGTGAAAGCTATCTGACAAGAAAAGCCTGGATATAGAAATCAGAGTAAATCTTTGCAGGATAGGTCTGCCAAAGCTCTATTTCTTTAGAGTGCTCTTAGCCAGGTAGAATGATTGCAATAAAAGCCAGAGAGGGGGAGAACAAAAAGCCCAACCATTTCTCGCACACTTCAAACAAGAAAAAGCATCCTGTTCCTCCAGATTAAAAACAAAACAAAACAAAAAAAAGGTTTGTCAAAGAAGGCAGACTGAAATCTCATTTCCATGAGAAAAAGGTTACTACAAGCAGCCGATTGCTTTGGAATTTACTACATATGACAACTGTGAGTGCCCTGATCAAATGACAAAGAAACAACAACAACAACAAGTTACTATTTTAGCAAGTGTTTTAAGCTTTCACACCTTAGGATGATCAACTCTATGAAATTATTCCTTCCCACGTTACTGCTTCACGCAAGGAAAGAAAAACTTCAAAATTCAGAGAAAATTTTTAAACAATCAGCTGACAGAGCTAATCACATAGATCATCATCTGGAATTTAGGCATCAATTATTTTTCACTTCATGTAGAAAGACACAGTTACAATATCACTTCCTTAGGTGATAATTCTGTATTACATTTATATTTTGACATAGAGTAATACAAAACCTGTACATACGATATTCTACTAAAATGTAAGCACTGAGCACTGAAACCTTGTGACATTTACTACAAGATTCTTCACGTATAGTACCAGCTCAATAAACATCTGTTAAGCAAACTTATTGATGAGTTAAAATGTTTTCATAAGCAGTTCCTGGAGCTGGGACACTCAAAGATGCCCAGGGACCAAGCAGATAATGAGTGAGAGTGAAGGAGGAATAAGTTACGATTAAAAAGAATCGTAAAGTGGAGATCTCGCCCAATGACTAGGACACAGTGCTATTCACTGCCTTCTAGTTCTCGGCCAGAGCTGCCCAGCATGCGAAACTTCAGAGATGCCAGGATACTTACTCTATGTAAACCTTTACGACTTCTAAATGTATTGCACAGCGCTGTGTAGGTAATTTTATTGCTATTTACTTACAGCATAAAATATTAGATACATTATTTTAATTGCTCTAAGTGGTTTTGAAATGGGAGTAATTTTGCCCTTCCAGGGAATGTTTAGTGATATACGTAGATGGTTTTGTTTGTAACAAGTGAGAACAAGTAACAATTCCTTCCAGCAAGCAGAGGCCAGGGATGCTGCTTAAATATCATACAACACACAGGATAGTACCCACCTCACCACCTCCCAAAAAGTGACAAAAAAAAAATTAGCTCCAAATTCAATAGTGCTGAGGTTGAGAAATTAAAAAAAAAAAAAAAAAAGCAACTGAAATGCAGTGGATTAGTCATAATAACAGTTGATCCTGAGAAACAAGTGGCCCAGGATAGAGGAGGAAAGGTTAACTCAGAACTGTCACCTCTAATTATGCCACAATTCTACATGTTTTGGTCACATCCATCCTTCTAAGACATGGTTTTGATAATGTGAGTTCTCTGACAAAATTAGACAGTAATTATCCAATTAAGCCTCAAATATACAGTTTTACATACAGAACATCTGGTCAACCAGCAAATCCTGCCTAACCAACTTCTTCAGCCTCCTATGACTTGCTTTGCCATGAAGCTGGTCTCTTTTCTGTTCCCCAAAAGCAAGACCCCTCAACTTCCACTGAGTTACTATATTTCTTCCTTAAAGAGAGTCTGTTCTGTCCTTGTCCACTCTGACCAACAGCTCTTTCAAACCACCTGCTTTTGACCACTGCTACATACACAGCACACATGGATTCCCCGTCTGCAACTCAAGCATTCCCCAAGACCTCTCACATTTTAAGTTTTTCATGTTGACTATGAGTTGTACTAAAGTCACACTGTCTCCAATTGACTATAAACTCTTCAGGAGGGCTGTGTCTGCTGGCCGTGTACAAGCCTCGTTCGCAA
Organism: Panthera pardus; assembly: GCF_024362965.1. Classification (NCBI taxonomy): domain Eukaryota; kingdom Metazoa; phylum Chordata; class Mammalia; order Carnivora; family Felidae; genus Panthera; species Panthera pardus. The sequence continues at coordinate 123,624,336 of NW_026526843.1, forward strand.
GGCATGTGGGACCAAGCACACAAACACCAGAACAGATTCTCAGGAACATCCCGTGCACCACAGAAATGCAGCCAGCGCAGAACAGGGGCCCAGAAAGCCTGGGTGTGAGCCCCATCTCTGCCATGTGTCTAACCTGCAGCTGTGGGAAAATCACATATTCGGTCTCCACGCGCTAACTCCACCAGGAGAGTACAGTTGTTCCTGTTGTCCGAAATTTTACTGAACGTCAAAGAGCGCCAGAACCCTTTACCGATTTATAAAGCACTTCTGAACTTGTTTAGTGGCACCTCATCACAACAGATCTGTGGAGGTACATACAATGCGGTACTATTATTCGTAGATTTTACAGAGAGGAAACTGCAGTTTAGAGAGGTTGAGTAAAGAAAGGAAGTGACTGTGGTGGAAACTTCCGGAACTGGAAGCCGGACCCCTGCTCTGGCACACTCAAAGGAATGTTACTTCCATTACAGAACACTGTGCTGTTCACGCCACCTGCTACAAGTGCTTCACAGGATAATATATGTGAAAGGGATTTGGAAACTGAAAAGTACTTCACAAATCTCTAAGATTACTGAATTACTATGATCTCGGAAAGGATTCAGCTCCAAAATGCCCTAGGTGTTACAAATTCCAAGGTACTTATGAAATCATAACCAATAAGACTCAGTATTTCATACCACAGACGAAGGGACCCAACTCCCACGAGCCAAAGTAGTAACAGAGAGGGAAATTATTGCTACTGCTTTGGTGAACCTCCATCTGGACAGGTTAGCACAAATTTCCATACCTTACATTTAACCAAACACTTTCGTAAAAAGAAATTATATTAACTTATATACATTACCAGCAAAGGAAGTTATATTACCTAACTAGCAATTACAATAAATTCTGAAGCACAAAAGGTTGGTATAAAATTCAAATTTTCACACATGTCCAATAATCAAGGAACAGAACCCATAATTACATTACATTAAATAAATAGAACCCATGGTTAAAACAAAGCAGTCAGCATTCTGTACAATCCAACCCGGTCAAATTAACATCTGCTAAATCAACAAACAAGGATTAGTGTTTCCTATATGCAATGTATTCATCTAGTCTCTAAGATGAAGGAAAATGTGTCAGCCATTCACCCCTAAAGCAGTATATAATTTGCATGGAAGAAAAGCATGTAAATAAGTCTAAAGCAATGAAGCATAAAATAACCAAGAGAAGAATGTGCCAGAAGACACTAAAGAAGTGATATGTGTTTCCATATGGGAAAATTGGAGAGAATTTCATAGAATTGAGGACTCATGAATTAACTTAGAAGGAAGAGCAGGACTTGAGCGATTTTAGCAGATCTGGGGCATGGATGATAGATGTGGGGGGAATATGGTGCAGGAGAGCTAACAGAGGAGAAGGCGTGGCAAAACACAAGGCTAGCAGCATGGCCCTTGGGATTCAGTGAGAAGCCACTAACTCTCCTAGAACAGACAGGTGCGTGCCTCACTTTGTGTTTAAGACAACTTGAGTATTGATGCAATACAACGACTTATAAAATATATATATTTGGTCCTTCAGATGACCAAAATATATTTGCCAGATATATTTAATCTTCGTCCACAGTTCCTGCAAATGCTTCAAAGCCATAAAGGTGAACGGGTGTCTTGTTATTAATGAAGGTGACTTCAGGAACCCCCACCCCGACCACCACACCAAAGGGCAGGGACTGATTGACAGGAGGACCAATCATTTGATCAGAAGATTGGAAGTTTCAGTCCCACCTTCTGACTTCTGGGGAGGGGAGAGGGGCTGGAGACTGAATCAGCTAATACTTAGTTGATCATGGCTGTGTAATGGAGCCTTCATAAAAACAAAATAGGACTGGGGCACCTGGCTGGCTCAGTTGTAAGAATACACAAATCTGGATGTTAGAGTCCTAAGTCCAAGCCATGTTTGGTGTCGAGATTACTTAAAATGAATATATAAGTAAATAAACCTAAAAAAAAAAAAACAACCACACACACACACAAGAGGTCTGGTTTTTTTTTTTAATCCTTTCCAGGTACCTTTCACATTTGGGCAAGCCGAACACTTCCATGTGCCATAGAGCTCGGCCCCAAGCTCCATAAAAACAGAAGCTGCTTTGTTGGGGACCCTGCCCTATGTAACTCTTCACCTGCCTGTTGATTCATATCCCATATCTTTTTGTTTGCTTGTTTTATTTATTTACTTTGAGAGAGAGAGAGCATGTGCATGGGAGGGGCAGAATGAGAGAGAGAGAGAGAGAGAGAGAGAGAGAGAGAGAGAGAGAGAGAGAGAAGATCCTAAATTGGCTTCATGCTGTCAGCACAGAGCCAGGGCTCTATCTCCCAACCCACGAGATCATGACCTGAGCTGAGATCAAGGGTCTGACACTTAACCGAATGAGCCACCCAGGTGCCCCCCTCCCCGTATCATATATTTAATAAACTGGTTAATGTAAGTGCTTCCCTGAGTTCTGTGAGCTGCTCTAGGAAATCAGTCAGACCCTAAGAGGGAGTCATGAGCATCTCCAATCTATCGCCAGTCTGGATTTGGCATTGGCCAATGAAGCTGGAGGCAAGCTGGGCAGTCTCATAGGATCTGTGGGATCTGATGCCTCCCTGTCATGTCCGAATTGAGTTGAATCAATTCTCAGACATGTTGCTGGTGTCTGGGAATTGCTTGGTGCTGGGGGAGGGGGACAACCCCTCACATTGGAATTGGGTCCAGGAGCCCTGAAAGAGCTGAAATAGGTGTTAGATTACAGAAGTGAGGTCTTGCAGCAAATGAAAGCAGAGCAGTTTTTGCAATGTCTTCCAAAGCTTCTGTCCACTGTTTATAGCATTGATATGGCATCTGGATGGCAGAGAACACTGCATACAAGGAAAAGGAGAGTGAACCCATGAAAGGCGATGTAGGGCTGCTCCGGACAGGGTTACAGGTTTGCCTTGAGATAGGCATGAGGGAGATATGAGAACAGGAAAACACCCCAACACTTCTAACCTCCATCTGAAAGGAAGCCATGGTGTCCATCAGATGGAGGGTGTGGGAGAAACAAACGTAGGGCAGGTGTTTAACAATTGAGGGGTTCACGTGAGGAGTTCAAGGTGTCCAGTGGATGTACACAAAGGAATGCCCAACAAGCTACTGGAATTGTGGACATGGAGTTTTGCAGAAAGGCTGAAGAAACGATGGGCATTTATAAGTTTCTCTGCTTTTCCTCTTACACCATTCATTCATTCGTTCATTCCTTTCATAAATATTTCCAGAATTCATCTACCACAGTGTCACACTAGGTGATAGGTCTGCTAAATCTATGAACTACACGCACAGGAAAAACTTCCTCCAAGTTCTCTAAGTCTACGAAAGGGAAGGGAAAGGGAAAGGGAAAGGGAAAGGGAAAGGGAAAGGGAAAGAGAAGGAGAAGGAGAAAGAGAAAGAGAAAGAGAAAGAGAAAGAAAGAGAAAGAGAGAGAGAGAGAAAGAGAAAGAGAAAGAGAAAGAGAAAGAGAAAGAAAGAAAGAAAGAGAAAGAGAAAGAGAAAGAGAAAGAGAAAGAGAAAGAGAAAGAGAAAGAGAAAGAGAAAGTAAAAGGAAGGAAGGAAGGAAGGAAAGAAGGAAGGAAGGAAGGAAGGGGGAAGAGGAAGGAAGGAAGAAAAGAAGGAAGGTGTGTTTATTTATAAGCAAACGTCCATGCTACATGTGAAAATGGAAATACAGAAAATATGAAGATTAGAGTGTCAAGACTTTGGGGAGTTGGGATATTCAAGAGCTACAATGGCAACACTGAATACTTCAGCAAAAATGTTTTTCTCTCCCCTTTTTCTGTTTGTGAACAGGAGACTGGAACTCAGGGAGATATAAATGTTGGACCATGTTGGTGAAGAGAAGGAAGGGATGGCTGAAGATGGAAGACAAACAGGAAATAATCAATTGACCAAGGTCCCAGCGAATGTTTCAGGGGCTACAATATGGAAACATAGAATTCTAGAGAGGCAAGGAAGCTCTGCTGGTCATCTATCCCAACCCTACATCCTCCAGATTCAGAAACTAAAATATCTTTGTAGACACCATGGCTGGTCAGCAGGATTTCGGTCCACGGCTCTATGATTGGACACGGGTCCTTCAATTCCAACGTTCGGCTTAGAGAATGTAAGAATTTGGATGTAGGGGTATAAGACAGTGTTCAAGAATAGCCGTTCCAGTGAGAGTTTTCTAATACAGTGAGAAAGTGATCAGATGAAGGTGTCCTCCATAAGTGCAATTCTTCTGGTTGAGCTTCAGAGGTCTCAGAGACAAGAGCACAGAAGTGGATCATTCCTGCCAGGTCTGCGGACAAGAGACTGACCATGGATCCTCAGAGTCAGATTAATCTGGAGGAGAATTCCTCATCTACCACATGCTACATGTTTTCTCCCCATTAGAGTTTTATTTTAACCTCTCTGAACCATACGTTTGCGACACAGAAAAGAGTACAAATGTTTTTGCCAAAGAAGATCATGTTGAAATAAATTTTCTAAAGACAATCTTTTAAAAGACCTACACAAAATAGGTGCTCGGTGAATCTGGTTCTGTTCCATATCTAAAGGACCAATGAAAAGAATTTTAGTTCTTTCCTGTTTCCCTGATACCTACCTTTTTTCTTTTAACTGAAGAAGAAAATACAATTTCTTTTCATTCCTGTCTCTCAAGCATGTTCCAATAATTGTTTTAAAAGTGCCACATTTTTCTTTTTTTTTTGCCAAAATTCCAACAGCTATGTTTGGGTGGGGTGGTATTATTCTTGTGTGTGGCCAGAAGGTGGGATCAAAAGGAAAAATCTGAGACTAGGGCACTGTGCATTTTGTAGCACATACGGTATGCTTTCACACACACACACACACACACACACACACACACACACACAATTCCCGTTGGATAATAGGGAAGCAAGTAATAGTTTATATTTAATTTTTGTCTGCATTGTTGCCTGGAGAGAAGGAGTACGTTTTGCGTTCCACATACAAATACACACAAAAATCCAACTTTTCATTTCAGACAGGTATAGATTCATAGCATATAATAATGCTATCAAGAGAGGTTTCCAAAGACCATTTCTGTTTTCTAAATTAATGGCAGCAGTTTCTCTGGGAAACTGTAGATCTGGTTTTTAGATGAAGTGGGGTTTTTTTTTTCAATATACTTCCTAAAATATGTGCACCCGACTGCCTTTAGAAGTATTCATGGACTCCCTCCAGCTCTAAATTGGTATAGAAATTGTTACAATCCTGTGTGTCGAAAAGCGCACTGGGTCTTGCCCAAATAATGAAATCTTTTGGCAGACATCCTATGGAAGTACAGTTGAACCATCATCAGAGCCTAAACCACAGAGGATTAGCATGCCAACCCAGCACAACAACGTTACGCCTTAGACATCTCATGTCGCAAATCAACTTTCTTTGAAACGATCAAAGGATAATTCCTCTCCCACCATGTCTATCTACAAATCTGGGCTCCCTTTTATCACAACTATCTCTCACAATAAAGGGAACTCTGACATCAGAAGCTTTTTAGATTTCAGTGAAGGTGTTGAGAAACAAACAAACAGAAAACAATGGAAGTGGGAAAATGACATTAATCAAGGTAGAACCGTTGTCTGCTCGTAGCTCTTTCTCACCTAAACTATGTCATTATGCATATCATTAACTCTCTGGAGGCAGACAGGTCACCGAATCCTGTTTCACTGAAGACCACACATGCTTGCTTAGCGTCCAGATATTCTGCCTGTTCTTCTGCTACAGAATTTTACCACAGCACTGGAGTTTCAAATACTATTCGCATGGCTATTTCTCACATCAAAAAGATACTCATTACAAAGAGAAAGTCACAACTGTACAGTGGAAAACACAGGCAGAGACTGCCTTCATGAAGTAGCAAAGGTAACATCTCCAGGAATGGGAGAGGCACAGCATCACCACAGGAAATATCAATCAAATCCACCATGAGGCTCCTTCTATGAAGCAACAAACCTCTAGTCTTAAAAAACAAAAAAAACAAACAAACAAAACAAAACAAAACAAACAAAAAACCACTAACATCATGAAAGACCAAGAAAGAGGAATGCTTCCGAACTAAAGGGGACTAAAGATCTGTAACAAGCAAATGCAAAACACAATGGGGGGCCAGATCCTGAATCAGACAAAACAATGCTATGAAGGACATTACTGGCACCACAGGAACATCTAAATGCAGACTATACATGGAATAGCATTACATCCAGGTTAATTTCCCTGAATTTGATAATTCCATAGTAAGACATGCAAGCTGAAGCACTGAGGAGTAAAAGAGTCATGATGTCTGCAACGCGTTCTTAAATGGTTGAAAAAAAAGTAACAATTATGAGGGCATACATACATATAATTTTTTTATGTATACATAGAGACTAAGTGATGAGGCAAATATACCACACACACAAAAAGTTAACAATTGGCAAAGCTAGATTGGCATCAGCAACTAAAACCAGGGCCCAAGGGTATCTGGGTGGCTCAGTAGGTTAAGCGTCTAGCTCTTGATTTCAGCTTAGGTCATGCTCTCACGGTTTGTAAGTTCAAGCCCTGCATCGGGCTCTGCACTGACAGCACGAATCCTGCTTGGAATTCTCTCTCTCTCTTTCTCTCTCTCTCTCTCTCTGCCCCTGCCCCTGGTCACACTCTCTCTCTCAAATATAAATAAACATTAAAAAGAAAAAAAAAAAGACAGGGATGGTATCTGGCACACCATCTGTTTTGGTAAAGAAAATTTACTGGAACACAGCCACACCCATTCACGCACATGCTATCTGTGGCTGCTTCTGTGCTACAATAGTTGACTAGCTGCGACAGAGACCGTATGTCCAAAAAGCCAAAAAAATTTACTCGTCTGTCATAGAAAGTTTGCTGTACCCTGATTTAGATAAAAGGTATGTGGAAATCCTTTGTACTATTCTCATAATTTGTCTGAGTTTTTAATAATCAAGCTAAACACTAGAAGTACATAAAGTATCTTAAAATGACTTGAAATCTCAACATCACAAATTTTCTTCATCTGGCATCATTAAAAAGCTATTATGGACATACATCTACTGCCAAAAGAGGGTTGAAGATCATAAAGTGGGCATCGATGGGCTTATTGAAATAAGGAAGAGTGGAGATTTGCAGACAGACGCCTCAGGTCTGGAAGCCAAAACAACCACTCATCTTTCTCCAATATTGACCCCCAGGCAATCAAAATAACTCAAAACCCTGTCCCAGCCATTAGTCGGGTCTTAGAGGCCGAATTAAGGAGAGCCATACTGAGCACCCAGAATCTCAAGGTTTCACGCAGTCAGATTTTGCATAGCCTGGAATCACCAGTCACAGCATCCGGCAGGCTTAAACAGCCAGACCCCATCTCCTGAGTGAAAGCCAGAATTTAATCTGCACAGCATGCTTTTGACACCACAGAGCCCCCAGGTTAAAGAACTTCTCCTTGACATGCTTCAAGTTGAATGGAGATTAGGATTTCCATCACTTCATGCTACATTTAAAAGCTTATGCAAGTCTAGCGTTGATCCTTATCTCCGTATGTATTTTTTCTACACATTTTCTTAACAACACACAATTCCTAAGAAATCATGTAATTGGTAGTGTTGGAGAACCGTGTCAATCGTATTCCCAAGCTGGGTGGCCTCGAGTCCTTTCTCCCTGTGCTACTGACCTTATAAACCATTGCACACATCACAGGAGAAATTAGATTATTTGTCCCCACGTTAAATCTCACAGAGACAATTTTCAATACCTATATGTGCTCTGAGTTAATAAGATTGTTCCTATCAGTATTATATATGGATGGCATAGGTAGATACGCACTGTCAGCTTATTATTATTTCTGAGAAATTAAATCTGTGTCTGAGAGATGAGTGGGTTGTAGGAGGTTCTAAAAGACAACCTGAAAGCAAGTCCTTATTTGGACAAATCAGCAAGACTGTCAACACTAATCCGTTCCAGAGAGAAGCAGTCTGTAACATTGACAGCTTAATATCTTATCTGTGTGGCTTGGTTGTCTGACCTGTCAAGCTCAAGGAAGGCATGGCGTGCTCTTGAAAGGACCAGGGAACCGAAACTCACAAGGACTTCCATGCTTCCTGTCTGCCTTGCCAGATCAAATCACCCCAGCTTTGTCCACATGAAAGCGTCTCGAAGACATTAGTGCATCCCTCAACAAACCCATTCAACTTGGCCTTATGTGGTAGGTCTGCTCAAAATTAACAAGTGAGTCACAATATTCATAACGTTCCAGAAGCTGGAAGGAAAACACTGCCATAGAGGGTATATATTAGTTATGGGCGGGAAGCCCTATTTATATAGAACATATTTGACCTTTAGTCCAAACTCAGAACTCACGCGATCTCATTTAGATATGTGATTTTGTTCTTCCTTTGCTCCCAAAAGACTGATATTGAGTTTCTGGTGTCCAATAGAACGCCATTATAATAAGATAACAATTGAAGCTACTTGTGAACCCTTTCACAACTAGCAGCAAGTGCAAACTCAGTAAGTGTGGATCGCAGCGAAGGTTTTGTTTAAGGCTCCTCCTCTTTCAGGGGAGCTTGGGTGGCTCAGTCGGTGAAGCGTCCGACTTCGGCTCAGGTCATGATCTCGCAGTCCGTGAGTTTGAGCCCCAGGTCGGGCTCTGTGCTGACAAGTCAGAGCCTGGAGCTCGTTTCGGATTCTGTGTCTCAGTCTCTCTCTCTGCTCCTCCCGGGCTGACACACTGTCTGTCCATCTGTCGGTCTCTCTCTCTCTCTCTCTCTCAGAAATAAACATTAAATTTTTTTTTTTAAAAAGGCTCCTCAAAGCATAAGAGACTGTTAAAAACTGAGAACTAAGGGTTGATGGGGGGTGGGAGGGAGGGGAGGGTGGGTGATGGGTATTGAGGAGGGCACATTTTGGGATGAACACTGGGTGTTGTATGGAAACCAATTTGACAATAAATTTCATATATTGAAAAAAAATAAATAAACAATAGATTTTAAATAAAAATAAATAAATAAATAAATAAATAAATAAATAAATAAATAAAAAGGCTCCTAGTCTTTCAGGAGATTTTGCAGAGCCTAGAATGGCTTTCTTTATACTGTGGGCAATGTACACATGGGTTCCCAATGGTACTTTCCTTCATAACTCCCTTGACCTGAAACACATAATCAAGAACCCAACCACAGGGGTGCCTGGGTGGCTCAGTCGGTTCAGTGTCCAGCTCTTGATTCTGGCTCACGTCATAATCTCACAGTTTGTGAGATCAAGCCCTGAGTCGGGCTCAGTGCTGGCAGCATGGAGCCTGCTTTGGAGTCTCTCTCTCTTCCTCTCTCTCAGCCATTCCCCCTGCTCTCTTTCAAAATGAATGAATAAACTTAAAAAAAATGTAAGAACTCAAACACAGCAGTCTCATTTTGTTGTTTTGTGTTTAAGTCAGCTAATTCAACACCGTTTAATGAACTCAATGTTTACTCTGGACTCCTTTACCCACTCATTCATCTGCTGAACAAAAAATCAGCCATAGAAGGCTACCGAGTGCTTGAAATGTGGCCCATGTGACTAATAACCAAATATTTAATTTCACTTCATTTTAATTCATTTAAATCCAGAGAGCCATATGTGGCCAGTGGCCACCATATTGGAGATGACAAACTGAGTATTAGAAAAGTACAAACCTGTGCATTCAACATCCAGTACACTCTCTTTTTAGTGGGAGAGGAAATAAAATCTGTGTTTCCCAGATGACCTTGATATTAAGATTCTGGATCAATTAGGCTGTGCTAATTAACACACTTACGCAGCACTTGGGGACAGAAATGAAGCAGAAGGTAGTTTCTTGCCTGTCCCCTGTTCACTATTTCTACTGTCACCCTCATCTTCCTTCCTCAGCATCCTGCATGTGTGGACAGGCTTCATCGGGGGAGATTCTTAACTCTGATGTCATTGTTCCAGAGAAGCCCCCAAGCAAGAGAGAGGGCCAGCTCTACACTGGTCTGGAGTCATTTCTGGAGGTTGGGCAGATAGCCCCATCATTCCTTCAACACTTCCAATTTGAGAAGCACCTCTTCCCGTGTTTAAATTCCTTCCAGTTTATGTACCTAGAGTGGTTTCTTTTCTTCATTCTCACTGCCTGATACAACCGATCAAGATGCTAGATGTGTATTCAGGCTTAACCCCTACACCATCAAAAATGCAGAGAACGTAGATTCAGCTTCTCTGATTGTCGACCGTGTCACCAATGTTCACCTCTAATCCCATGACCCCTTCACTGTGCAGTAAACAAGAGTAAGTAAACAAAGTAATATTCTCCACCTGCTTTACTCCCCTCCCTCCCTCTCCTGCATATACATTTACTGAGCTACATCTACGTGTCCAGCAGTCCGAGGCACAAGGGCAGTACACGTCCACACAGACGTTGAAGCCTCCCAGCTTCAACCTCAAGTGCAACAGATGACAAAATTCATGGCACCATTACAACGCAGTGGGTCAACGCTACGAAAGAAAAGTGGAGAGATGCACTGATGGAGCAGGCTAACCCTGACAAGGAGCTGGGCAAAAGCCCTCAGGATGAAGTGAAGTGTAGGCAGAAAACAGAGTAATGAGTAAGAAAAGAATGAGTAGAAAAAGAAGGGGGAATGGAAGATTATGTTCCTGTAAGATGTGATCTTCCGAAGCATGAAAATAAAGCTGTAAATTTCAGCAATGCAGACCCACCCGAGAGGTTTCTGCTGTGTTGTGAGATGAAAGACATAACGTGATTTATAACACACAGAGTAAACTCTCAGCTTGTGGGCAAATGGAAGCTGGGATCTTTGCAATCCTTAGAGTAATTGCTGAATCTGTTTCCAGAAGCATAGCAGGCAGGACGTCGAAATGCAAAACAGAAGAAAGAAAATGACTCTGTTACTGAAGAAATTTATGTTCCCTTTATCAGAGACAAGTGATCTAGCTTCCTATTTCTCCAAATACCCAGTGCCGTTTTATAAGAACAATCCTTTAATTACCTCAGAAAGACAGCACAGAGAGGTCTGCTTTACGAAATGCTAACATTCCCTAAGTAAGATATATGCCCTTGAGAACAACATATACGTGGACACAGCGATATTGTATGGCACTTATGACATAGTTGACTGTAGTTAATGACTGCTTATCCCATTCAGGGAAGCTTAAAAACAGTCTCACTCACACATAAATTTATTCAAGAAATTTAGGTAAGATGTGCAAACCCCATAAATCTGAACAGGCAGTTTCGTATAATTTAGGACCATTACATTTAACAGTCTAACTGGCCAATGACGCACAGAACAAGCAGTAAAGGGTATTTCTTTCACACATTTTGTTACTTGCTTCCCAATTCAGTTTGTTCAGTTCACGTGTCAGTTCACGAGAGTGACCCTACACACCTTGAATCTGCAGAATAACATGGTAGCCAAACTCAACCAAGTCACCGCTGACTGATCATAATACAGCCACGTCACTGAGAGCCAACCAGATCTGCTTTGTTCCTGATGGACTTAGTGCACTTTTCTACGTTGTGGAATGCGCTTCTTCTATTTCTTTAATATGCAAGAAACGTCTTTATGTTTTTATTCAAAACATTAGAAACTCGCGCCCAATGCATTAACTTTAAATAGCAAATGTGACGGACTGGTGCACACACTTCACTGCAAAGAGGAGACTCAGCAAAGTAAAGCATCAGAATGCCATCCTCCAAATAATTTTAGAGACTCAAGACTTGTCCAACAAGGTGATTCAGCCCTTCCTATGCACTAATGCGCTCCTCTGTCTTTTACTTATTTGGGACATAGAGTTGCTGTTGGTTAGTGAGCAAAGCCAGTGACACCCACATGACTCCCTCTTTCTCCAACCCACCCAGCCCATCCCCACCCAGAAGCCCAGTAAACCAGTGACAACAAAATGCTCTTGTGCCCCGGGTCGACTGCTCCTCAGGAGTTTTATAGACCACCTAACAATCAAAGAAGGGGGTAAAGGCCGCCTCTGTGCCCACAGTTACTTTGTCTTTCCTCACCGGCTCCCCACGTTCCCCGCCCCCCCCCCCGCCCCCAGCACTGCCACCACCATATCCTCACACGGCTAAGCAGCCAGAGGCATGGGGCTTTTCAGCCTGAATTTCACGGCGTGATAAAATGCAGGGGCTGTTTCCCTGGGGACCTCAAAGCCCTCCTTTGTGAGCCCAGTTGAGGGTCAGGTTAAGTCCTGCATTTTGGCAGCAGGAATCTGTTTGCCTTCACGCTGAGGTCCGCTAACAGGGGCAAGAGGAAGGGAATTCCATAGAGAAGCCAGTCTCAGAAAGCGTTTTCTCGGAGGCACAGCCCCCTCTGCCACTAGACAGAAATCGGGCAAATGTGAATCCACTGCCCACCGCGCTGATAGCCCTACCAAATCAATTTGATTAAGCCGCGAGGGACAGGGCCTTCTCTTTCTTGCAAGGCTGAGTTCTCACTTGTTGCTTTAAAGAGAAAGAAAAGCAAAGCACAGCCTTTAGCTCAGACATTTTAATCACCAAGAAGAACTTGCAAAAAATAGTACTGGAAAGAATGAAGATATATTTCTTGGGTCTTTTTTTCCCCCACTTGCAATTAGATCGGAGAACTTTGAATTTAATTCTTCTCAATACAAGAAAGCTGTTGTTCTATCTAAAGACAGTGTCCCCAGTGAAAAGGTTTACAGCACATGATTAATGTCGATCATTTCTGTAAACTATCATGACAATTTCTGCTCCAGAAGGAAACCGACCAGTAGAGATTGCCCTTAAAAACGTAAATCATTGAATATGACACGCATCAGTAGTTTGAACACAGAGAGAGTTTCCTAATGTAATTATAACTGACACAACAAAGCTTTCTCATTGTAACAGGATTATATTTCCTTCTAGAAAGCTGTCCCAAGATTAGAAATTTACTTCAGAAGTTCAACCTATATGTGGAAAGATACGCATTTTTAAATTATGAAAATAAGCAGGGTAGTCAGACAGATAGAATGCCCAAGGAGTAAGGAATTTTTCAGGGGATGCAAGCAATAAGGAACAAAATATTTTATGAATCTGACGAGTCATTGCAAACGTAATTGGATATAGACAGACATACACACGCACACATGCACATGCACACACACACACAAAAGCAATACATTACCAACTAAACAATTCATCTTTGGTAAGTGGGGGAATAATCCGATGTCTGGAATAAGAAGAAGGAAGCTCTCAACAAAATGTTCAATGAAATAAAATAGCAATCCTTACATTCATCTTCTCATTAAACTTAGTTCTTGTGATCATTTTGTTTTTACTTTAAGTGACGTGGATGCAATTATTCCATCAGTTTTTAAGTTTATTTCTTTTGAGAGAACAAGAGAGACAGCATACATGCACTAGTGGGGAAGGGGCAGAGAGAGGGACAGAGAGAATCCCAAGCAGGTCCCACACTGTCAGCACAGAGCCCCATGCGGAGCTCAAACTCACAAACCACGAGATCGTGACCTGAGCCAAGATCAAAAGTCAGATGCTTAATTAACCAAACCATCCAGGCGACCCTCCATCAATCTTTGAAAATAAATTCTAGACATACCAATGCAAGAATTGGTACTCCGTTTTATGGATTCCTAACAGTGCTTATGTTACCCACAAGAGGTCTTTATGTTGGGGTGGGGGGGAAGGTGTGTTTGCAACTTGTACCCATGGATCTTTGTCTAATCAGTCAAAATAACTATCAACCCAAGATACCAGTGACTATAACTTTAAGCTTAAAATCAGATGTTGCACTAATGAATTGGGCCCTCCTATTCTAAGTTACGTTATTATTCTGTCCTGCTTCTGTTTAAGATTTAGGTTGATGAGAATATCACTATGTATAGTACCTTTTGGCCTTACCATTATATGAGATGCGTTTCCCACGTGTCATTTGGAAATGAAATGCTTTTACCATAAAAGGATCTCAATTTCAAATGAGAGCTCCTTCGTGTGCAACTCAAGGTTCCTCTGGGAAAAGTGCAACGAGACAGAGGGAGCTGTGTGCAACCTCACATTGATGGGGGAACGTCAACATGTCCAGCTGTCCAGCAGCAGAAATGTCCACACCCTCCTCAATCAGAAGGGTGGACCAAAAAAACTTTCTGCAAATGTTGGCAGGGCATCAGTTGACTAAAATTTCAACTACTGGCCTTCCTGAAGAAAGACTTCTTGTCTTAACCCTCAGATTCTATATGCAAGACACCTGAACTTTTTAAATGTTAATAAATGGCCTTGTGTAACTAACATAGTGGGAGATTTATGGGATTGTACTTTGTTTTTACTATTGCTTCCTCTTTTTATATTTCTTTACTCACCTTTTGAATCTGTGGTCCTTAAGCTCTTTTGTTTCTTCCATTTATTTTGCAATCTATCTTATCTTTCAAACTCTGTCTGAATCTAGAAAGTTGGGTCCATCCATTATATATAAGTTTGTATGAGATTTCTTCTCCTTCTTCTTCCTCCCCCTCCCTCCCCTTCTTCTTCTTCTTGAGACAGAGTGAGCAGGAGAGGGGCAGAGGAGGAGAGAGAATTTGAAGCAGGCTCCGTGTTCAGGAGCCTCATGCAGAGCTTGATCCCATGACCTTGGGATCATGAGGTGAGCGGAAATCAAGTCAGATGCTCAACCAACTAAGCCACCCAGGCACCCCTAGTGTTTTTTTTTTCTTCTTACACGAAGATTGGGAGTAGGGAGGCTGTATAGAGACATACAGATGACCTTGGATTCTGGAAAATAGGTAGTTTTAAAACTTTCCATAATTTACTTTTTCAAAAGAAGCAAGGCTACCTCTAGCTCTAGTAGGCATCCAACCTTAGGAGAATCTTTTGCTGGGAAAGAAAAGCAAGATGATCATGTCTGTCACACTCTGTTTTTTTAAGTTAATCATAAGGAAATGCTGGTGAGTTCAGGAACAAGAGTAATCAGCATGGCACAATCGAGGAAGACATCTTCAGGCATGTGAATGTGAATTTTGTAGCCCTAGTGATTTTGGAAGCACTGTCAGAGTTCTGAAATACTTTGCTACACTACAAGGATGTCATATTCCTCAGCATGATTGTAAATGTAAAGCACTAACACCCATTTTCCATCTATACTTGGTTACAATAGAAAGGTTTATATCTTTTGTAGATAGCAATTATTAATAAAGCCTATTCCTGCATGCTAAAAAAAAAGGGGGGGGGAGTGGAAGCCTTGAAAATAGAATACTTTTTTTTAATTTTAATTTTTTAAAATTTACATCCAAATTAGTTAGCATATAGTGCAACACTGATTTCAGGAGTAGATTCCTTAGTGCCCCGTCCCCATTTAGCCCATCCCCCCTTCCACAACCCTTCCAGTAACCCTCAGTTTGTTCTCCGTATTTGTGAGTCTCTTCTGTTTTGTCCCCCTCCCTATTTTTATATTATTTTCATTTCCCTTCCCTTCGGTTCATCTGTTTAGTCTCTTAAAGTCCTCATATGAGTGAAGTCATATGATTTTTGTCTTTCTCTGACTCATTTCACTTAGCATAATACCCTTCAGTTCCATCCACGTAGTTGGCAAATGGCAAGATTTCATTCTTTTTCATTGCCAAGTCATACTCCATTTTATATATATATATATATATATATATATATATATATATATATATATATATATATATATATACACACACCACATCGTCTTTATCCATTCATCCATCGATGGACATTTGGGCTCTTTCCATTCTTTGGCTATTGTTGATAGTGCCTGGGTGCCTGTGTCCCTTCAAAACAGCACACCTGTATCCTGTGGATAAATGCCTAGTAGAGCAATTGCTGGATCGTAAGGTAGTTCTATTTTTAGTTTTTTCAGGAACCTCCATATTCTGTTCCAGAGTGGCTGCACCAGCTTGCATTCCCACCAACAATGCAGAAGAGATCCTCTTTCTCCACATCCTCGCCAACATCTGTTGTTGCCTGAGTTGGTAATGTTAGCCATTGAATCATACTTTAAGAGAATATTTCATACAGCATTTGTAGGCTCTAATGATATCAAGGTCGAGGGCTCAATCCCCATGTGGCACGATTTGCTGTACGCAAAGCAACCTGTTCCACCTCGAAAGGCTCTCTGAGCAGACCACTGGTAAAAAATGCACTATCCCTCTTGTGGAAACAGGCAGGGTTTTTCACCCTCAGCGCTAGTAACATCTGGGGTTGACTAAATCTCTGTTCAGGAAGACTGTCCTGTGTGTTGTGCAATGTTAGCAACATCCATAGCCTCTACCCACTAAATGTCAGTAGCATCTCGATCCCCACCTGTGAATGGGAAGGTCTCAGAACATTGACAAATGTCCCCGGGAGAGGGAGGGAGGGCAAAAGTGCCCCCAGTGCAGAACCAGTGGGACAGGGTGAAGAGGCTATGACTAAGCTCAAAACTGTCACCACCAGGGGAAAAGCATCCAGAACAGTCCTACTGGTTCTGAATCAGAACCCTTGTTGCCATGATATGGATGTTTCAATAACAGAATCCAGATGGGAATTCTGCCATGAGGCTAAAACAAGTAGGTCAGAACAAAAGCAACTCACTGCAACCGTTCAAAGGATGAAAGAAAAGAAGAAGTAAAACAAATAACAATTCTAACTAACTCTTGAAAATAACTTTAGGTGCTTGCAAAGTATTTCCAAGCCAACATTGCTTTGAATAATATTTCTGTGGGACTTCTGGAATATTCATGCGAAAAAAAGTCAAATCTGTTAGCTTTTGAGTGAACAGAATGTTTCCAGCTAGAAGCTATTTTAGAAATACTTTCCCTCTTAGCTTTCCCTCTCAACCTTCCTGAGAAAACCCAAGACTTCCATGAAGATGAAAGAATGAATCATTATATTATTGAAATCCTTGCGCTATACTTCTTGGAGCCAAACAAGCATCTTAACCACATACATTTTGATTTGACCTCATTTCAACACCATGACCTGTTTGATTCAGCTCAGCCATCTAAATGGGAGCAACAAACATCAAAACTCCCCACAAAGCACCTGAAATGCAGTGAAATTCATTACATTGTAATCATGTCACAAACTGACAGACAAGCCAATTAAAAGTTTAGACGCTTCTCAGATTAATCTTCAGAGTAGAAAATAATTTATATGCCTCTAAAGTTGACCAAATAGTATATTAAAATAGAATAATTACATAAAGACCATTTTATAACAAAGAAAACACATTTAATTGGATCACCTGCTAAAAAGAAGCTTCCAATAAGTAAACATTCAAAATAAATAACTTGGCCATAATTCTGGAGTCTAAAATAAGCAAAATCATTCAAAATAGGCAATTTTTAACAATTTTGCTATACCTAAGCCAAATTGAAGAGTGAAAGTTCTTTATATATATTTTATAAATGTTTGTTTTTGAGAGAGCAAGAGAGACAGAGCATGAGCGGGGGAGGGGCAGAGAGAGAGGGAGACACAGAATCCTAAGCAGGTTCCAGGCTCCGAGCTGTCAGCACAGAGCCTGGCACGGGGCTCAAACTCACGGACTGTGAGATCATGACCTGAGCCAAAGTCAGACGCTCAACCGACTGAGACACCCAGGTATCCCACTATATTCTTTATATTTTAACCAAATACTATCACTTCATAAAAACTAAGGAATCATAGAAATGTGTTACTCTACTTATAGAGTAGCAACATTATTTTTAAAATACTCCAATGCATCTCTGCAAAATCCAGATATGTTAGTAAACAGCCAATTTTAACATATATAAGCTCAGTTCCATTTTAATTTCTTGTACATCTCTTCTTTCTCTAATAGGGGCAGCTGGCTGGCTCAGTCAGTAGAGCAGAGGACTCCCGATCTTGAGGTTGTGAGTTTCAGCCCCACCGGGTTGGGTGTAGAGATAACTTAAAATCTTTAAAAGTGATGTTATAGATATGTGGATATATGGTAAGTGGAAGGACACCATACAGAAGGAGACATACAGTCTAGATGTGCAGTAAATAAAATTGGAATCCATGACTGAAAATAACCTTGGTATTTTTTCTTTAGCATAAAAAAGCAAGCAAGGGGAGCTGCTGGCTGGCTCAGTACGTGGATCGTACGACTGTTGGTCTTAGGGTTGTAGGTTTGAGCCTCACGTTGGGTGTAGAGATTACTTAAAAATAGAATCTTAGGGGAAAAGAAAAAGGAAGCGAGGAGTGACACTCTCCCGAGTCAGCGTCCCCTGTATCACCAGACCCTCTGTTACAACGGCTGCAATAGAGAAAGATTCAAGGACATGAAGATGCACCAGACAAATGCTCTCCTGCCCTAGTCTACTTCTCTTCCAGGAATGATGCCTGAATTCCTTCAGCACAAAACCAGGGCTGGAAGACACAGCTCACCAAGGCACCGCCAGCCTTCCATTGCGCCCCACGCCGTTACCCGCCAGCCACGGTATCTTCCTGGCCCACAGAGAAGGCACCTGCTGCAAATTCCTATCTCCCCCTTCACCTCATTTTTTTTTTTGCCATAATCCTATCGTTATCTTCTCTTATACTCACAAGGCCAAGACTTTTGTCTTTGCTCCTAGTGATAGCCTCCGAGAAACTCTGCACGAGAAGGGGGTACTCAATGAATGAACATCCACTAAGATCCCATCACCCTGAAGCTTCACAAGACCAAGTCCTACAATTTAAAATTTCCCTCCAGCAGCAACAGCCCCCTCGAGTTTTGCCAGCACGAGACGGTGCTCCGACAAGCACCAGCACTTCCCGGACGTCTTCTCAGCACAGCACGCTGCCTCTCTCCACAGGGGTTGAAGTAGATTTCCCAGGGAGCTGAGCAAGCTCCACGTCTGGGCTCCTCACTCCACACGAGCCCCTCCAAGGCCCCAGAAGATGGCCTCGCAACGTGTTCACACACAAAATTGGCAAACGTAATGTCGTTACTCATGTTTCTTCATTACCTAAGTGTGCGTTCCACACACCTGAGTCACATTTCGGCAAGCGGCATCATCTTCGGCAGAGGGCTGGCCAGTGTGTGTTGTATCTGCTGCCCAGGACAGCTGTCCGGGGAGCCCGCCACTGCTCTAGAGGTGGTGCGATCCCCTCGTGCAGACTCACAACATCTCCCATGGGCTCCAGGGATGCAGGGACTCTCCCAGGAGTTCTCCAGGCTGCTGCAGAAGACCACAGCATCTCCGCACTCGATGAATTGCTGCCTCGCAATGTGCGCATACACCTGTCTGTTGATGTACGTCCCGTGTGCCCTTTATGAGAACCGCCCTAGAGGCTTCTTGGATAATCAGGAAAAGGCAAGTGAGAATCAGACAGTGCTGAAGCATATTCTATTTGC
Organism: Panthera pardus; assembly: GCF_024362965.1. Taxonomy (NCBI): domain Eukaryota; kingdom Metazoa; phylum Chordata; class Mammalia; order Carnivora; family Felidae; genus Panthera; species Panthera pardus. Next base: position 123,643,697 of record NW_026526843.1, read on the forward strand.
AAGTGAGGGTAGAGCATTGTCCGAATTTAGAGCTACAACATGGGACAAGTAGAACAATTGTAGGAATGACAAAAAAAAAAAAAAAAAAAGAAAAGCAAAACACAGAGGATCGATGATGATACAGTCCCATACAACAGAGTCTGAAAAAGAGGCGCAGGCTGATAATGACGGATATCACCCGCAGGAGGCTGTCCTTTTAACCACGCTGCGGAATCAAACCAACAGGAGAGGTGTAGACGGAGAAATCCAATTTGTAGTCACAGAGGGAGGACTGGGGGGAAACCATTTGAAAAGGAGTCAAGGCTTAACAGAACTAGTTTATCAATGAAAGACATTTCAAAGCCTTAAAAGAAAAATTACTAATGCCCATTGCTAATTAATCATTCTACGGATTCTCATGCAAATGCTCTTTGGGTGGCTTTGATCCGCACTGACACCTGAAAGAAAGCACACAGTGTCTGCAGACTGGGGAGATACTGGGAAGGCATGGGGCGCCGGAGGACACAGAGGTCTGTGCCTAATACCCTGGGAATTCTGGAACCGCTCGCTCGGGGCGGCCAAGCAGCGGAAGGCGCCATCCCGGCCGGCCCCAGGGACTCAGAGATGGCCCGTCCCTCTCGGGCCGCAAGACACGTCCCCTCATCAAAAGCAGATGGCCTTCCCATGCCCTCTTTCTTAAAACCGATGCAAATCGCCTTTCAGGACTCTCCAGTACGACCGCGTGCGTGAAAAGGAGAACAGAATATGTTAAGGCCTTGAGGAACTGGGTAGAAAATGTTCGATAAAATTAGCCAGAGAGCGGCAAAGTAATAGAACTGTCACCTCGTCGAGGAGGAAGAGGAAAGATTATCTGGGGAACATTAAAGAGGAGTCCTAAAATTTCAGAGCAATATTCTGATCTAACGGGCAGTCAAGTGTCATGAAGTTCACCGTTTTTACCTGACTTACAACAGAAGTGTGTCAGAGGGACGGGCCTCTGCTTTGTGGGATTCTCAAGCGGGTGCACTGAAAACCATTTAAAATGATATTAACTCAAGAAACAATTTCCCAAGTTGAGATTTCTCCACTGGCTTCTACAAGGCCACGCAATCACTTCTGAGTGGGAAATCGTGCATAAAAACGGGCAGACTGCTGGCTTTCGTATCTATGTGAACCAGGCTCCTGTCTAAGGGTAGCTGGAAGGCCACTTACACTCCTCGAGTTTCCATCACAGTTAGTGATCACAGGGATCAGAGGTCCTGTCTCAGGGTGACATCTCCCCATTGGACACGCCGTTTGGACAGCAGCTCAAGAGAGAGGAATGCCATTAGCAGCACCCTGGTGTAGTCAGTCTTTGGCTTATGTTTTTAGGTATGATTTCAAACGACACACACATTTATAAACAATAGAAAACTAGCCAAAATTGGAAGTGAATGAGAAGAAACAAGACAAAATGAGCACAGGAAATGGAACCAATAAAGTGTCTGATACCCAATTATACTCTCCAGAGGCCTTACCGCCCTTGGGTGGGGACCACAGACACGGGTCTGAGCTTCCTCCCACCAGCACGAGAAGAACTGATCAGTCTACACAATTCAAGTGTGCCTCCGTTCAGAGCCAGGAAGGAGTCTGGGAAAACAGGCCTTCCTGACACAAATACTAAAAAGGATTTTCTCCTCACGTTCAGAAATACCACATTCTACTAAGAGAATGGACTCAAGAGTGCCTTCATAGTAGCCATGTTGAGGGGCTCACAGAGTTCCTTCTCACGGCATGTTTCACGAGAGGGTAGCATCTCACCAAAGCCAAGTCAATACCCGCACTTCTAAAGGGTTCCACAAACTGTGAGTGCATCAACAGTCCTTCGTCCCATTTAGAACACTGGATATAATTCACAACCCTCACACTCATTCATTTCTTTCATGCTCATTTTTGTCATGTGCTCATCTCTTCACTGCCTCTGTTGTCATTTTGGTGATTCTGAGGTGGAACACAGAAGGCACAGAGCTCAACTGAGACCGATCCATGAACAGGTGTATGTGAACCCACTGTCCTGTCACATGGCTTGGAAGCTGTCCTGCAGTGAAAGGAAGTGCCCACAGAAAGTCTTACTGTCTACACAGGAAGTGAAGCAGATCTCGTTGGCACCGCCTTCCAAATACCACACTGTCTCCCTCACCCCCTCCAGATGACTGATACACGTGCAACTATGCAAGACCTTCAGCGATTCCCTTTTGCATCAATCAATCAATCACTCTTTTTCTCAACTCCTTCTCTCCCTCACCTGGCTTAATTTTTCTCCTTTGCTCTCCTTGCCAACCACCACATTTAAATTTGCTTCTTGTGTTTCTTGTACATTGCCCGCATTGGAAGTAGCTCCATGAGGATCTGGAACGCTCTACCTTTTCTTTTTTTTTTTTTTTTTTTTAATGTTTATTTATTTTTGAGAGAGAGAGACAGAGCATGAACAGGGGAGGGTCAGAGAGAGAGAGAGACACAGAATCTGAAGCAGGCTCCAGGCTCTGATCTGTCAGCAGAGAGCCCGACGCGGGGCTCAAACCCACGAACTGTGAGATCATGACTTGAGCCGAAGTCGGATGCTTAACCGACTAAGCCACCCAGGTGCCCCTCTACCTTTTCATTTTAGTATCACTCGAGTCCACAACAGGATTTGGCACCCAGTAGGCATTCAGTAAACATTCAATGAACTGGTAAAGAATGAGCTGGCGGGATGCCTAGGTGGCTCAGTTGGTTAAGTGTCCAACTTTGGCTCGGGTCATGATCACGGTTTGTGGGTTCGAGTCCCACATCAGGCTCTCTGCTGTCAGCGCAGAACCCACTTCAGATCCTCTGTCTCCCTCTCTCTCTGCCCCTCCCCCACTCACACACACTCTCTCTCTCTCTCTCTCTCTCTCTCTCTCAAAAATAAAGATTGTAAAAAAAAATTTAAAGAATGAGCTGCATAACACAGGACTGAAGATACAAAACCAAGGTCTTCATTTTCCAGTTGACTTTATTGAGTAACAAGCATGGTGCCAGGTGCTAAGGATTCAGCGGTGACCGAAATAGACACGGCTGGAGCCCTCGGGGAATTTTCCAGTGAAATCATTTGGCACTGATCCTGAACAGGATGAAATGCATGGTTTTGCACCTCAGCTTCAGCCTCAGACCGTGTCTCTGACCTAACTTCCAACTCCAAACCTTGCAGCCTCACCCAGCACGATACCTCTGTTGTCCAGGCCATGACCCTAGTCCTCGGAGCTAGACCCGTGTCTTGTCTTCCTTTGGTCTGCATCCCTGATTGAGGCCACCAGTACAGGACTTTAGGATTCATGAACCATATTTCTGTCGATGGGCCTGCCATGAAATTAAACACAACCCCGTTCCCTCCTGAAAATAAATCTGTGCCCTACGACTAGGAAATATAATACCATAAAAAACAAATAAACTATGGTCTTGTTGAAGGTCTATTTTTATTCCACTGATCCAATGAGATATTTATCTCAGCAAAAAAAAAAAAATACTTCTGATCTTCTCCTAAGAACTCGCCATGATGAAGATTAAAAAAAAAAAAAAGGTGCTTTCTCAGCACACAAACAAGATTTGGCCTTCCTTGATTCTGGCTTTTATCTCCATTTAATTCACCAAATGTAGGAACTAGATCAGACTTTTAAGAATTAAACCTTGCACAATGTCCAGTAGCAAACTTAACCCAGGGCCCACTCTGTGATCTCTATCCCATGACTACAGCTCTCACTTCACAGGTGGTGACATGATTTACCCATCTGTTTATCCTTCTAGAATAGTCTATAAGCTTCTTAAAATCAGGGGCTGTGTGTGTCATTCAGAGTTTGGTAAGCCAAGGTCATCTGGGGGCCAAACCAGCCTGACACCTGTTATTGTCCCACTCGCAATGAAAGCATAGTTTTTAATTTAAAGGTGGTTGAAAAAAAAAATCAAAACAAGAATATGATTTGGGGAGTATGCGACAATTATATGACAATCAAGCATCAGTGTCTGAAAACAAGGCTTTCCTGGTACACACGGCCATTCATTTACTAAACATCCTATCTGTGGAGGTTTTCAGGCCATCAGCAAACAGCTGAGTAACCAGAACAGGGTCACTACATCCCACAAAGCCCCAAATCCTCGTGATCTGGCCCATGAGAGGAAGAATTTGCCAAGCGCCTATCTAAATCATCATCTCCGCCCCACAACACGGAGGGAACCCGGAACAGAGAGGGCAGGGGGCATTCACCAAATGTTTATTAAAATGAACCAAAGTTGTTAGAATTCTAATGTTTGGAAAGAGTCTCAGACCTCAAAATTGCTCTTTTATCTCGTAAAGCACTTTTTTAATATTTAGCATTTTTTTAAGTTCATTTATTTACTTTGAGAGAGAGAGCAAGGGCAAGTGGGGCAGGGACAGAGAGAGAGGCAGAGAGAGACAGAGAGTCCCAAGCGGGCTCCGTGTTGTCAACATGGAGCCCGACGTGGGGCTCAAACTCACAATGGTGAGACCATGACCTGAGCCGAAATCAAGAGTCAGATGCCATCCGGGCGCCCCTCATAAAGCACTTACGATACCATCAGCCAAACAGGGCTCTGGCAGGTACAAAGCAAGTTCATCTGCTGTAGGAAGCTCACTCACCCACTGTGATAAAGTAGAAAAGACACTCTATCCGGGGGGACGTCAGTCCACCAGCAGGAGCATCAGTGGACTAAGCGGAACTGGGCAGTAGACCCTCTGAGTCCCAGAACCCTACAATCAACACACAGCTCCATCATCAGATGCCAGCACGGGCCTGGCCAGGTGTGGCATCTGATGGGTACCGGTGGAAGAGAAGGGAAGAGCAGGAAGGCATCAGAAAACTGAAGGAGGCCTCCCGGGTTTCCACCTGCCATGTCTGCCCCAGCCCCCTGCTTGTGTATTTCCAACACCTGCACAGGACATCTTGCTGCACGCCCGCAAATGCCTCCGACTGGGGAAAGAGCCCTCCTCGTACCACAGCAAAGTTAATCCTGCCTCCTCAGTACGTGGGACACGGTGGCCCTGGTGACCAACACTGACTGAGCACAGAATGCCTCATTGTAGCCTTTCTGCCTCCATTTTCCCATCAATACAAGAGGGACAAAAATATACCTCCCAGTCCTATGCAGCAATATTGAAGGCTCCCCTTTCTTGGCTACCCTTTAGAATATTTGGTCATACCCTATTTACCCAGCTGCTGAGAACCTTTCCTGCCCTACACCTTTGGACCAGGCTCCGAATCTACCCATTTGTCCCTGTCCACTAGGACACTTCCTCATCCAGGCTGCTAAGTGTTTCCACCCGGGTTACTGGCAGCGTCTTTTACCTCAACGTCCTCCTTCCTAACTCACTGTTTAAAATCTATTCTTCCCACGGAAGCCAGAACCTTTATGCCTGGGATGGACCCCGCCTGCCCACGAAGTTCAGACTCAACAGCTCCCACAGCCCTGCGTGACTTAACCCTGCTCACCTCTTAGCTGTGCCTCTAGGCATTCACCAACCTCAGGCAACTGTAATGCTCTAGCCACACCCACAATAGTATCTTAGAATTTGTAGTTGGTGTAGACACCTTGAAAGTACGTGGCAGTCATGAGGACTGTGATTTTAACCTCACAGTTTGGACAACTGAAGGTCAACATGTTCCCAAGACAGAGAAGTATGGAAGTAGGGAAGTAAGGCAGGGGGTGGAAGAGTCCAGGATACATTCGCACAAAGGCTTATGACACACATAATGGGCTCAATGGCACTGGGGACTGTGGGAGACTGTTCTCCCACTCAAGTGACAGGGAAGCCAAGGTATGGATCTGCCCTCTCCTGACCATCAGGGTATAACTCCCAGCACCTGCAGCCTCACCCCCACTTGGTAGAGGGCACAGGTTCTCAGGCAGAGTATGACAGGTGCTCCAGAAAAAGCCACGGGTGTTGAAGGGATCAGCCAACACCACAGAGGGGATACAGGAAACTCCTGTCTGTACCTGGCTCTTCCAGTGCTAATTCTTCACACGTGCCCTTGTCCATTTTGCTTTCTTACAACATGCTGCCACCTGCCAGGAACACTAACAAAGCCCTCCACCTCCCGCTGCTGCAATGAGCTAACTCACCTTCAGGCATTAACGTCAATGTCGTCCGACGGTCTGGTGTCCTTCTGTTATTTGCCCTATCTGTTCACCCACAGCAATTTTCAAGTTCTGTTATAATTTCCTCCTGTTGTCTTCTTCCCCCCATAAGACTGGGCACTGCCTCAAGGTTGTCGGGTTCATCCCCAGAGCCTAAGATATTTGGTAAGTGTTTGGGGAATATCTGCTGGATGGATGAAGGGACTTATTCTAGGAATAAATGTATGAATTGATTTAATACTTGCTCTTAGGAACACTGTCATTTGAGAAGGGGCCCCAAGAAACTCTAATGCGATGACTATGGACGTGACCCAGGCTCCTTGAGTGAGTCAGTTTGGGGATGTCTACCTCTTCCAGTTTTGTTCTGTGTTGAAAAGGCATGCACCAGAATGCTCTGGAAAACAGCGACCCATATATGCCTTAACCCACAAGTACATTCCAATCTTGTAGACTACACAAATTATATTTCGACGCCCTATGTACACATACCCCAGAAGAGGTGGGGAGGGTCTCTTAGACTGTAGGCCCTCACTATATATTTATCACAACAGCAGAACTGCATGGTGCAGACAGTGAGATGTGCTAGGTAGAGAGAGACAGCCGGAAAGCTAAAGAGCAGACACAGGGGACCAGAGAAATGCTACAGCACAAATTGAAAGCATTTTTTCATGTTTATTATTTATTTTTGAGAGAGACAGAGACACAGAGACAGAGTGCAAGTAGGGGAGGGGCAGAGAGGAGGAGACACAGAATCCCAAGCAGGCTCCAGGCTCTGAGCTGTCAGCGCAGAGCCTGACGTGGGGCTTGAACTCGTGAACCATGAGATCGTGTCCTGAGCCGAAGACAGACCAGTCCAATGAACAACTATCAGGAACTTGGTAGATGTATTCATTTGCATGGGCTACCATGACAAAGACCTTCCCGCTGGGCGCCTTACACAACAGAAATTTACTTTGTCTCAGTTCTGGAGACTGGAAGTCCAAGATCAGGGACTGGGCAGGGCTGGTTCCTCCTGAGGTCCAAGAGGGAAGGATCTATATCAGGCCTCCCTCCTTGGTGAGCACACTGTCTCCTCCTGCGTCCTTGCATGGTCCTCCCACTCTGTGCCTGTCTCTATCTCCTTTTTCTCTAAGGACAACAGTGCAATGGGATCAGGGCCCACCCTAGTGACCCGATTTTACCTAAACTACCCCTTGAATGACCCTAAATCCAAAAAGTCACATTCTCGGGGGGGGGGGGGGGGGGGAGGGGGTCGGGCTTCAACACAGAAACCAGAGGGAGGGCTTATTTCATCCCCAACAGGAGACTTTTTAGGATCTCCATTACTCATGTGATTTTAACAAAGGATTGAGTCTGACTGAAACCACTTTTAAAAAGCATAAAATTGAACAAAAAATCAAAATGGCTGCACTAATACTTCAGCAAAGCTTGATTTTAGGGGTGCCTGGCTGGCTCAATTGGCAGGGTGACTGAATGTTGATCTTGGGGTTGTGAATTTGAGCTCCATGTTGGGTGTGGAGATTACTTAAAAAATAAAATCTTACAGTCACCTTTTTCTCTCTTCTGGAAACTTCCCCTCCTGCCTTCTTAGCCCTTCTGTTTCAGGAACCTGGTATCACCCTGAACACGACTAGGGAGGCACAGACACAATTCCTGTCACAACTGGCTAGATCCCGTATTTTCTTGCAAAACGCCCCAGCAGCTTCCTCCACAAAGACTTGCAGCTTTCTGAAGGCCGTCGCCTGCTGCACTATCGTTTGCCCAGCAAAGCAATAAAGCCATTGTTCCTCTTCATCCCAGACTCTGTCTTTGCATTGACTCTGAAGCATAGAGGTCAGTTTCCGATGTGACCATAAGCTGAAAAGCTGGCACTAACCAGGAGCGAATGCTGCCATGGTGAAAATAATAAACAGCCACCAACCCCACGCCGCCCATGTGGCCAGCGTTCTCCATGGCATAGGACTGCTCAGTCTTGGACACAACCAGCCATGATCACGGTCAGCAGTGTCACTTGGGAGAGCACGACAGACAGCACCATCCACCCTCCAACCTGCCCTCCGCAACTGGGAGGCAAGGACAATCACATTCTGTGGGGCCAAACATCAAAAAAGGGAAAGATGGTCTCAGAAGAGCTACGAGACTACAAGAGTTGAAAGCAGTAATTGGAAATGGAGTCGACTAAAGGGAACAGAAACAGCACACTGAGCAAAGAAAAATCAATGAAGGCAAAACAAGAAAGGAGAGTTCACCAACCCTGGTTCTTGGTAAATCACACAAAGCTCGTTTGCCCACAGCTTTTGATTATGTTCAAGGCAGATGTGTCTGTGTTTCTGTGGTGTGCACAGGCCCCCAAAGTCCAAGACCCCCCTCCCAGCTCTGCAATTAAAGCAGCGATCACAGGATCTTGTTCTGTAAATGGCCAGTCAACATCTTAGGCAGGGCTGGCTTCATGAGTGTATGGCCCATGGTGTCAACTCAGGGCCCCACGTTTGGAAAGGACCACCCATGAGTTAATGCTTCGCTGGTGCCATCTTGGAGTTCTTCATTTGCAAAAGCATCTTCGGTCCTTAACTGAAGCATTCTCCTTTTTATCTTAAAAAATAAATCCAGGGGGCACCTGGGTGGCTCAGTCAGTTAAGCGTCTGTCTTCAGCTCAGGTCATAATCCTGTGGTGTGTGGGTTCGAGCCCCACATCGGGCTCCATGCTGACAGTGCAGAGCCTGCTTGGGATTCTCTCTCTCTCCCTCTCTCTCTGCTCCTGTCACACAAATAAACTTTAATAAAATAAAATAAAATAAATAAATCCAGCACCCTAATTCCTGATAGAAAGCATGGTGGGAATTTTTTTTAAATACTTGTTCAAACATATCTGTAACCACATTACTGATTCTGTATGGCGGATTATTTCACTTGGACTTTCCTCCACACAATTGGCAATTTGTATGTATGTGTATAAACGATTTAAATCTATCAATATGTGTACGAGTTTATGGCCATAAACTAGCACAATGACTCGGAATTCCAACTTCACGTGAGGAACATGGGGATGTGAGACTACCAAATGCAGAAAGATGTCACATGTAGAATGGAGCTCTGGTCTGGGGAAGGAGGACACCCACATCATTACCAGGTATTTCTGTACCCACAATGGGTTTGTCAGGCAGTTTCCCAGAAAACATTCTGCTGTGATTTTTTAAAGTAGTTATCAGTAATCTCCAAGACAATACAGACATTGTGCCACTGAAAAATAAACTTCTGTGCATGCATGCATACACACACCCCTTTACCTTTTCAATTGGCCTCATTCATAAACAGATTCACCCTACTCAAATTGCCTTAAATTACAACCTCAGAACCAATTAAGGTGTAAGCTTAAAACCTGCTGCCGCCAGAGATCTCATGGTGTCTGTAGAGAAGCTCTCCCGAACAGTAAATTCTCTTCAGGTGCAGAGGACCACAAGGAAAGGAGGTGCTGGGCTCCGTCTCTCTGGCTCTCATGGGTTTGTTCACATCCTGTTCTACAGCACCATGTGTCTTTATGCAGAACCAACTTCTATCACTTTGGGGACACATTTCACAGGTCTACATAGGCAAATATTTTTGGATCTGTGGTCTCACTCACACTGCACTTTCTTGTAAACACCACACCAGAAACGGTGTGAACTCAGGGAGGACATGTTCCCATGGCTCCTTGGAGAAATGCCCACTGATTGGTAGGTATGGGGCGAAGCAGTGACAAGATGAGCCCACAACATCCTGCTGTGTCAGGAATTTCATAAGGGCTCAAAAATCAATCGACAAGCACAAAGACACAAGAGTGTGGCTGAAGATGCTGTTGGTGGCCCCAGCAGTGACAAACGGAGATCGATTAAAAAAAAAAAAGTGCTGGGAGGGATGACAGTCCAGTGAGGCGAACAAAGACTCTCCTGGACCGAACTCTGCACAGGCTCCTCTGAGCTTGCGTTTTACTCCATCCTTCAGCCAGTTCTCAAGAGCCCTGTTTTAACAAGAATCCTGCTAAGTCAGTACAGCAGAACCCGCACTCTGGACATCTGGTCACCTTCGATATCTGATCAATTTCCTCATCCCCAGCATCCTCCACGTGATGTCCACCTTCAACAAGAACCCTGTCAGGTAGGTGTACCCAGGATCCCCCTTCAGTGCTGGTGTTTGCTTTTAGTCACTTTCCTTCCACTCCCCCCACCCTGCTCCTTGGCATAAACCCCACTCACCCGTGCCAGGTTCAGAGTTGAGCTCATTCTACGCTGAGGTCTCTTTGCTGCTATTGCCACAATTACCGACCGAAATCTGTTTTTTGGTTTGTTTGTTTTTTGGTTTTTTTTTTTTTACCACTCTGCTGTCAGGCTCCGGTGTTCTTTGCAAAGTAAATAAGAATGATGAGTGGTACTGATACTACAAACATGATCATGACAATAAAGCTCTTCCTTAGACCAGAGTGCAGATTAACACAAGCAGAGGGACAGAGGAACGTGGTGGCTCCCAGAGCTGGCCACACACCGAGCTGTGCCCGAGAGGTGAACCATTCCCAGTCTCACAAGTGCCTCAACCACCACTGAGAGGTGACACAATAACGAAGTTTTCTATTCCTAGGAAAAAACATGGGAAGGAAATGGTGCCACGTGTCAACATTGGAATTGTGGAGCTATGGGTGACATGTTTTCTATTTCTGTTCTCTACGTTTTTTTTGGTAAAGATTTTACTTTTAAGTAATCTCTACATCCAACATGGGGCTCACACTTACAGCCCTGAGATCAAGAGTTGCATGTTCTAATGACTAAGCCAGCCAAGCGCCCCTCTGCTTATTTTTGAATGGGTGTGTATTGCCTTTATCATGGAAGCAGCATTTTTTTAATATTTTTTTTATGTTTAGTTATTTTTGAGAGAGAGAGAGAGCATGAGCAGGGGAGGGGCAGAGAGAGAGGGAAACAGAGGATCCCAAGCAGGCTCTGCATTATCAGCACAGAGCCTGATGTGGGGCTTGGACCCACAAACCATGACCTGAGCCAAGGACTCAAACCCATGAACTGTGAGATCAAGACCTGAGCCAAAGTTGGACATTTAACCAACTGAGCCACCCAGGAGTGCCAGCAACATTTTTTATACTATGCACTTACTAGAACTATTAAAGTTTAAAACATGAAATTATTTCCTTCTTGAACCTACTCAAGAACGATGTGGATATTTCAGGTACTGAAATGTTGGGGACCCAATTCATGGAAATGTTTAAAAACTGTTATTCTGTTACGTAAGTTACTAGTATTAGAAAATAAAGTGGCCACTTAATTTGACCCTCAAGACATGAAAGCAGGTAAATGTGGCAATATTCATAGCACTCATTCTGGCAGAGCTATTGACTTTGGAGGATACTACTTAAAATTGAAAACACTGATATTCCCTCCATCCAAATCATACGCACTCCACAAAAAGTGACAGAGACAGAGAAACACAGAGAGATAAAGAGAGAGGAAGGAGGGAAGAAGGCACAAAGGAAAAAGATCCTAAAATTCAAACTCATTGCATACTCTGACAGATTTTCAGCAGTATGAAATCTCCTTGTTCATATTTTCACATTTAACACATTTTTAAAAAGATTTTAAGTAATCTCTACCCCCAATGTGGGGCTCGAACTCACGACACTGAGATCGAGAGCCGCATGCTACTGAGCCAGCTGTATTTAACATACTTTAAAGATTAAAATGTAGGGGGAACCTAGGTGGCTCCACCAGTTAAGCATCCAACTCTTGATTGTGGCTCAGGTCATGATCTCATGGTCATGAGATCGAGCCCCACACTGGGCTCCACACTGAGCATGGAACCTGCTTAAGATTCTCTGTCCCTCTCTCTCTGTCCCCCTCCCCTGCTCGCTCGCTCACTCTCTCTCTCTCTCTCTCTCTCTCAAAATAAATAAATAAACTTTAAAAAAAGGAAATCTCAAAAAATAATAAAATTTAGCTATGAAGAAGCAAAGGAAAAAGAGGTTGAGAATATCCATTTTTCACTAGTAGCAGTTCAGTGATTCTCAACTTACTATTAGATGATTTTTGCCTAGTATCATAGATGTTTTGATAAAACATTAAATAATGCTGCTACTGTGACCCAAGGGGACATTCATTCTCTCTCTCTCTCTCTCTCTCTCTCTCTCTCACACACACACACACACACACACACACACACACAATGGAGTAAAAAATTCTCAACTTTTAACTTTTAGTTAAGAAGACACACTCGATATTTTCCAATGTCCAAGAAGCAAAAATAGAAAAACTGGTTTTGTACTAAATGAAATGATGGTATGTGCCCAGAACACGGAGATTTATACCATCTATGGTAAGTGCCCTCAAGTTTGTATTTCCTCCCAGTCTTTAGACTTCTTGACTCTGGAAGATCTCTCTCACCCCCACTCCATTCACCTTACGTGCCCTGGGATGAGGTCCAGGGATGCCCAACAGCTGACCGCATCACCTCATGCCAATAAACCACCCTCGCGCTTCCCACCCCAAACAAACATGCCAAGTGCCAACAGCAGGAGCCATCTGGGACAAAATACATCCCACTCTAGGCCAACTGGACTCATGAAAAGAACAGAAATCCCAGCCATCAGCGATGGCCTTGGGCTGAATAGTGCAGAACTCTGTGTACAATAGAAATTATAAACCGTGTCCACAGTCTTTCACCCAGCCCTACCCTGTCCTGTGCTCAGTGTTGCTGAAACTTAGCCTTAAAATTCTAGCACACAGCTAACAAAATACGAGTCTAAAATGAGGAGAAAACTGAGTTTGCATGTATTCTACAAGAGATTCGAGCCTTCCCAGTACTGCGCCAATGCAATCTTCCCTAATGTCAGGCAGGTTTTAGAATGTCATCCTTCACATCAGAGAAAAAGCCAGGACAGCTTCTCATCCCATCATTTTACTTTTCAAATAGAAAATCAGAGTTCTGGAGAACGAACAACACAGGGCTTCCACAGCTGGCAGAGACCAAGAGTTGATGGGAACGTAGGTCACCATCCTCGTCCAGGTCACTGCACTGTGAGGTCACGCTGACACAGAATGGCATCAGGGACACACTGGGTTCCTTTGAGGGGAAGGACAGAGCCAGTTAAGGGATCTCGTTGCCAAAGACCAGAGAGGACCAGCCACTTTCTTGAGGGCAACCCCCCGCCCCAAGTCTGTGCTGGGCTGGAAGGGCAAGACTGGAAGGGGAAGGGCAAGGGCAAGACTTGCTTGGAAGGGCAAGACTGAGGCATGAAGGGGCAGGAGAGGGTGAAAGGTCAGAGCATGGACTGTAGGGCCAAGTATCCCGGGTTCAAACTCAGTCTCTCGTAGATTCTCTGTATCTAGAACAAGGGAAAGAAAGGTGACTACTTGAGAGGATTGAATGGGGTCCAAGTGAGTCAATACCTGCAGAGTGCTTACAACTGCCACGAGTACTTTAGGTCTATTCAATTAAAACAACAACGAAAACTTCTATGCCCATAGCAGCAGAACTGCTATCATCAAGAGAAGGGCAGGTATCAGCTTCCAGCACAACACCGACCCAGGAAAGGCGAGTCAACAACGTGGGAACTTCCTGGGGTCCTATCTAAAACCCAATTGTTTGATTCAACAAATTTTTTTTTTTTTTTGGGGGACAGAGAGAGACAGAGCATGAACGGGGGAGGGGCAGAGGGAGAGGGAGACACAGAATCGGAAATAGGCTCCAGGCTCCGAGCCATCAGCCCAGAGCCTGACGCGGGGCTCGAACTCATGGACCGCGAGATCGTGACCTGGCTGAAGTCGGACGCTTAACCGACTGCGCCACCCAGGCGCCCCTTGATTCAACAAATTTGATCCAAGAGCTTTAGGTTGAGGCAGGCACCCCCAGCTCGAGCTGGGGCGAGGGGTCCAGAGGGACATGGGGAAAGGTGGTCCGAGGGTACATACCTCCAGTTAGAAGTCCAGTAAGTTCTGTAGACTCAGCACGAGTCTTGAAAGCTGCATACTTGAAAGCTGCTAAGATAACAGATCTTAAGTGTTCTCACCACACACACAAAAATGGTAACTATGTGAAGTGATGAATGTATTAACTCACTGTGGTCATCATTTCACAATATATATTCTGTATACCCAATTATCACATGGTACACTGAAACTTACACAATGTTGTTGTGCCAATTACATCTCAGTGAAAGTGGGGGGGAAATCAAGCATTTGGACCCATGAGAAGTTACATGTCACTGTCTTTTTCATTCTTCTCCTTGCTTATCTGAGCCTCTTGTCTGTCTCCTGACAGCCTTTTACCCTGGAGGTCAGGGGAGGCAAAGCCGCCCTCAGTAACTGGAGATATCTGAATCTGCGTGTGGGAGGTTAAGAAGGGGCGCTCAGCAGTGCCTTCGTCCTTCAAAGGTATAACAGCAAGTTCTTTCATTGTGGCTACACAGACAACTAGCCAAAAAATGAAAACGCGGGTAACAATCCATAGCCTTTGTTGGAGACAGTGAGATCAGTGGGTGTCAGGAGTGTGCAGGGAGGGAGAGAGAAGTAGGTGGAGAGCAGGGGGTGTGAGGGCAGTGAACTGCAGTGTATGATACAATAATGATGGAAACATGATGTTATACATCTGTTCAAACTCCTACAACATACAGCACCAAGAGTCAAGTCTAATGGACCACACTTAAAGCAGGAGGTTAAAGACCGGGCCAGTGCCTTTTCTGTAAACCTAAAACTACTGGGGAAAAAAACATCAGAAAGTCTATTTAAAAATTTCAAGATCTCTTAATATTCCCTTACATATGGCACACACACGAACACTGAATTAGAAATGATAGCTCCAGAAAGAAACTTATCATAAGTACAAAAACTATGTTGAAATTAACGTCCACTCAAAGTAGGTAGACAGAGTTGATATAGTAGATGATAAAGAAAATACAACCCAGAATTCTTTCTTAAAATTTCTTTAAATGTTTATTTTTGAGAGAGAGAGAGTGTGAGTGAGGGACGGACAGAGAGAGAGGGAGACACAGAATCTGAAGTGGGCTCCAGGCTCTGAGGTGTCAGCACAGAGCCCGGTGCAGGGCTCGAACTCACGAACCGTGAGATCATGACCTGAGCCAAAGTCAGACACTGAACCGACAGAGCCATCCAGGTGCCCCACAGCCCAAAATTCTATACAGAATTGTTTTAAAGTACACACGAGGAACTATCATCTTAATGATTTTACCAGTAAAAGCAGTAAAAATGCCAGTTTGCATGGGATGTAAAGGTGGCTTATCAAATAGATAATCAATGAAAGAAATGAAGAGATTACAAAACAAACAAACAAAAAAGAAACATTCATCTTTTTTGAAATCGGAAATACCTCCCTGAAATAGGTGTTGCAACTATGTTATCAATACCTGGTTAGAAGTAGGATATTCAGGGCGCCTGCCTGGGTGGTTCAGTCAATTGAACATCCAACTCTTTATTTCAGCTCAGGTCATGATCTCACAGTTCATGAGATCAAGCCCCCCGTCTGGCTTTGTGCTGACAGCGCGGAACCTGCTTGGGACTTTCTATCTCTCCCTCTCTCTCTCTGCCCCTCCCCCAGTCCTGTGCACATGAGCATGTACTCTCTTTCTCTCTCAAAGTAAATAAACATTAAAAATAAATAAATAAATAAATAAAAGTGGCATGTTGGTCCTACTTTTGGAGAATGAAACTGCTTGTGGAATGAGACAACATCAGCAATGGTCTGCCAGTTGAAACTGCTTGTGGAATGAGACAACATCAGCAATGGTCTGCCAGTTGCCAGCATTTGGGCTCATGGCATCCTTCTTCCCGAGCTTACAAAGCATCTATCAGCATGGCACCTGTGACCTACATAAATCATGAGTTCCCTTATGTGGTTGTCATTTTGTGAACCTGAAAGCAAAACTGGATTTTTACAGTCTTCATGTGGGGGAAGAAAAGGGCGGGAGATGAAGGCAATGGCTGTGGCCATACAGTGGAGGGAGCCTCGTAACCGCATTCCGCGTTGACACAGCCTCTGCTTCCAGCAGTTGGCTGCATCACTGTGTCCGCCATTTTGCCTTCTTACCAAATCCAAGGTTCCAGTAAGTGCCATCCTCATCAACATAACAATGCTTGTTAAACTACCAGGGAGGGAAGCAATCACAAATACTCTTCAACAAACACTGGATTTAACCAACGGTTTTCCGAGGTGGCCATAAACACTGTGTAACCACGGACTCCTCAAATTGATTGATTGATTGATTGATTTATCTATTTATATTTATTTATTTGCTTTTTTTTATTATGAAATTTATTGTCACATTGGTTTCCATACAACACCCAGTGCTCATCCCAACAGGTGCCCTCCTCAATACCCATCACCCACCCACCCCTCCCTCCCACATAAACCCTCCATAAACCCTCAGTTTGTTCTCAGTTTTTAGGAGTCTCTTATGAGGACTCCTCAAATTTATTTATTGATTGATTTCTTTATCTATTTATATTTATTTATTTGCTTTTTTTTATTATGAAATTTATTGTCACATTGGTTTCCATAAAACACCCAGTGCTCATCCCAACAGGTACCCCTCCTCAATACCCATCACCCACCCACCCCTTCCTCCCACATAAACCCTCCATAAACCCTCAGTTTGTTCTCAGTTTTTAGGAGTCTCTTATGAGGACTCCTCAAATTTATATCCCAAGTCCTGACTGTGTTTCTGAACTAGAGACCCCAGTTACCCAACGGTCCATTTACGAGCTCCCCTGGATTATCTCCCAGGCTGAAGTTGATCGTGTCCAAGAGGAATTTTGGCGTGGCTCTCCTCCACACCAGGAAAATCCCAGCTCCTCAACTGCCCTTTCATCTCAGTAACCGACCCATGCTTCTCCCAAGGTTCCCAGAAACGCAGGCATCTGAATGGAGGCTTCCTTCTCCTCATACCCTGCGTCCAAGCCTGGCCAATTCTGCCTGGGTTTAACCCACATCCATCCACTTCATGCTGCCTTTACCATAGTTTCACATTTCTGCCTGAATTTGTCACATGCTTCTTCTGAATGGGCCCCCAGTTTCCATTCTCGGCCCTGTTAATCTTCCCTCAATGTAACTTTGCTGTAACACACCCCCACACTTATGACTCTTTTGTGACTTCTACCGATAACACTTCATACAGACTATAGAATCCTTGTTCCTCGGAGACCCTGCAGAGGTCAGGCCCCTGCCTGCTTTCTCGGGTCTTGGCCACCAAGTAACAGCTTCTTAAAGTTCTCTGAAGATAGCGAGTTCTTTCATGCCCCAGTGCCTTTGCACATGCTGTTCCTTTTGCCTAGAAAGTTCTTAAGCCTATTCTTCAAAATTTCAGAGCAATTTTGTCCTCATAATCTTCTTACATTTCTTATTATAGTACCCTATTCAACAACCATATCTCTTATCTTACTTATTATACCCTATCATTTTTCAAACATTTGACACAATGTCTATTCATTTTTGAAATGGCTGCCTTCCTTTCTTCCTTCTGTGTTTGTAATACCAATTGTGCTCCATAAACACAAGGTCTATGCCTATTTGCTGAGCACGTGGCATAGAAAGGGTAGGTATGGCATGGAACTGATGGAAAATGAGTATTTTAAATGAAAGAATAAATGAATTCTTTGAAAGTAAACATGAGAAATATGTTAGATATCAGAATTCATTCTTTTACTAAGTATTTACCATCTCCCCCTTCATTTTGTCACAAGAAGGGGAAAAGTCCTTCTCATAATATTTACCATTCATTACGTGATATGAAGGTACCTGTTACATTATGAGAACACTTTGCTTGAAGAGAGAGGTTAAATACTAGATTCTCACCAACACTGCTAAGAGGTATCTATAAAAGGTCAAATGATTTACTTTTAGGAAAGATGTTTTCATCTCCACGAGGGAAAACTGCTTTATTTAAATATTTAACATTCAAATATATTTTTTTCCAGAAAAGTGGGTCAAGGCATGTAACAATCAGATATGAGGATATTTGTAGATAGGTGCAAATTACATGTCCTTTCTGGTTGTTGCTGAGGGACGCAGTGTTAAATTAATCTTCTGAGTAGTAATTTCCTGCTGATTTCAAAAGAGAAAAAAAAAAAACATCTTTCTGAACCTTCAGTGCTGAGTAGCAATGTAAACTCGTCCAAATGTCCAGACCCGTCATTGAGTCATGTGTGTTTTATGTCTTAGGAAATACCTCTGCACACATAAACAACCTTTTGTCAAATAAAGCAACATTGACTTATATTTTGTATTATGATGCTGCATATTTTGTGTATGAATACTTTATGTGTACAGAATACCATTCACAAACACACACACAAAAAAAACTTGAATGACAGTGTGAGAGCCCAGATAGGTCAGAGCATCAGACTTTTAATCTGAAGTCCAGGGTTCAAGCCCCTATTCTGGCACTTTGTTTTAAAAATTTGAATGACAGGGGCACCTGGGTGGCTCAGTGGGTTAAGCATCTGACTCTTGATTTCGGTTCAGGTCATGATCTCACGGTTTGTGAATTTGAGCCCCACATCGGGCTCTGTGCTGACACCGTGGAGCCTGCTTGGGATTCTCTCTCTTTTCTCTCTCAAAAAAAAAAAATACATGAACTTGAACAAAATTATTAAATTAATAAATAAAATAAAATAAAATAAAATAAAATAAAATAAAATAAAATAAAATTTGAATGACAGAGGGGAACCTGGGTGGCTCACTCACTTAACTCATTCGATTAAATATCCGACTCTTGATTTCAGCTTAGCTCATGATCTCACGGTTTGTGTGTGGGAGCCCCGCGTCGGGCTCTGCACTGACAGTGCGAAGCCTGCTTGGGAATCCTTGTGTCCCTCTCTCTCTCAAAATAAGTGAAAATTAAAAAAAAAAAAACACCTAAAAACTGAATGACAGAAATCAATTTTCTTAAATTGCATGCAAAAATCAGTTTACCAGAGAAATCACAGACATAGACACACACACACACACACGCGCGCGCGCGCACACACACCAGCCTGTTTACTTCCCATGGCTCCCTTGACATTAGAAAGAATTAAAACTTCAACCCACCCCGTCATGCCAATGACAGTTTACAAACCTACTTTTATACGAGCAAAATGTCAGCCCTCAATGGTCACTGCATGTAACATGCCTGGAGAGCCTTCCATGGAGGAAATCCTGCTGTTCGGGCCCCTATCTGTGCATATAAATTCCTAATCTGTCAGCTCAGGCCCCCGTGAACAGTCTATTTAGGCCTGGCTGGAAGCAGTGGGAAGTCGAGCCATGGCGGAGAGTCCCCTTGTCAAGTGACCGGAGGTCAGTGTTATAATCTCTGCTGGGGCCAGGGGCGCGTCTGCTCCCAGCGTGAGCCATTCATTGCTAACAAGTTCCGCTACATCTGGGAGAGCCAGGAGCGGTGGGCAGAGGGGCTTATGTCCTGTCCCCTGGACGAAGGGTGGACAATGGGACACCCTCCCCACCTCATTGGCCAAGCGAGGGATCTGGAAATCTGTTAATTCATCCGCTGGGGCGTGCATCCTGAATACCACTCATCTCCCGAGTGTAACAGAAAAACTAATCAGTTCGAGGGCAGATGATGTCACAGAGGAAACAAGAGGGAAAAGGCATTTTCTTCATTGCTCTAGGGCAAATAAGATCTACTAAAATGAGAGAACCAACCAAGACAGTAGAACTCTATCTAGCAGTGCATACTAAGTCACTACTACTGGGCGTATCGGTCCACTATCCAACTTTCTGCAGACACACGATGGTATAAACCAGAGTGCACAACTATTTTTCACATTAGAATCCTTTGTTATTTTACATGTCTCTCAACATAAAAGTAGGAAGGTGTGGTAACGTGATTTTAAGATACAACCCATGTTTCATTTTTATTTTCTTAAAATTTTTTAAGCTTATTTATTTTGAGAGAGAGAGAGAGAGAGAGAGAACACAGGTGGGGGAGGAACAGAGAGAAAGGGAGAGAGAGAGAGAGGATCCCCAGTAGGCTCTACACTGTCAGCACAGAGCCCCACACACAGGGCTCGAGCTCATGAACCATGAGATCATGACCTGGGCCGAAATCAAGAGTGGAACACTTAACTGGCTGAGCCACCCGGGTGCCCCAACGCAGCCCACGATTTAAAACTGTTAAATCATGACCCCATCAATTCGGTAAACACTAGTCAGAGCTTTGTGCACGGCTGACTCCCACAAATCTAATGAATCTCTGAAACTGTTGTGCAACATCAAATTTGGTTCTTTTCTCTATTCATTGAGGTCACCACGAGCGACGTTTTGCCGTTCTTTTCTTTTCCCACAGATTGACAGGCGCATTCATACGACACGGCGATGCTTCAAAACCAATCAGAACGAGGAGACTTGGCAGTTTTACCCGTTTCTGTTCACCATCGTTACAAACTTCATGGAAAAGGAGAGTCTCTGTCAGACAGAACTGGAGACTTTTTCCAAATGAAGTCAAATAAACAGTAGCCTGGTTCTTGCGACAGCTCAGGACAGTCTGCCCCCGGGGCCCAGGATGACACTTGTAACAGTGTCGCCCTGAAGGACCCCCCCCTTCACAGCACACACGACCCCTCCTCCCAAAGTGTTCTCCATGCCGGTACCATGAGGTTATAAGACATGGGCAGGGACTTCCGTTCTGCCTTAACATGGAAAAGAAAGCCGACTTCTGGTTTTAAATGATCGAGTTAGGTCAGTTTCCCCAAACTGCTACAGAATGAATGCTTAGTTCATTTTGCAGGATGAGTGCGCTCAAGGGCCAGATGTGCACGGGTATGGAGAAGCTAATACCGGGAGGAAAGAGACAGTCGAGAGGGTTATAATGAGTTTGACACCTTAAAGGCGGGCCAGCCTTGACAAGGACCAGCTTCCCACCCACACTCACTTCTTCATTCCAGGTGTCAGCCAGCTGCGTGGGGACACTCAGTTTGTCCTCATGTTGCAAATGCCAGCAGGAAAGGAAACTTCACAAGCTTCCCAGAAGGGCCCCCATACACCAAATGTAAGGACCTTTTGGCTTATCTCTTTCCTTTTTAACGAGGAACTCATGGTCTGGATTTATTTGTTTAACATGGGACAGAGAAGCGAGACACAGGATCAGGGTGCAAATCTGTTGTGAGGGTTCAGAAAGCACATCCTCCAAGTCTCAACTAATTTATGTTTCCAAAACAGTTATTCTTGTTATTTTTTTGTTTAGAAATAAGAAAAAAACACGCCACTTTCTTTCGTCGCTTCTGTTATCATTTCTGTGATAAATCAGACCATAAAATAAACAAGTTTCACAAATAAAGGATAAATCATGCCTTACAGTGACCAACGTTACTCACTGGGTGATGGCGAGGCTTCGTGTATTTTTTAAGGTGTTAAAGACATACACAGGTCCTATGAAGAGCATGAAGCTATAAGCCGGAGGAGTTCACAATGGGATGCACACGCCCCCTTCCCATGGAATCCATAACTCACACATGGAAATCCCTGAGCCATCCTTGAAACGGGAGCTCAGGAGCAGTAGAGAAAGTCCAAATAGATTTTCTCGGGCAAAATGCAATATCTGTACATTCTCCGTCCCTGCCAGGCCACCTCCGCCCTGTCAGCTCTGTGTAATATGATAGCAAATCCTCATACCCTCAGCCCCTTTTCCATTGTGGAGTCGCTCGTCCCAAAATGGATATGCAATACACATGCGGATCCCAGAAGGAAGTCCAGAAATGCAGTCTAGCATGCCGGGACCACCATACATCTGACTCAAGAAAGAGACTTTTCAAAACCCCAAAGCTGTGACTTTGGCACCCCTTGCGTAGCACATATTTCCTTTCCAAAGTTGAGAGAGAAAGAGAAGCTCCCAAGTATTTTATAACATAATGTATTCCACATTTTCAGAGGCAGCATTTTTAGGCCAAAACATGTGGTAATACATAAATACATAAGTCGATCGTATGTTGCCTGCAACTCTCAAAACAGAGGACCAGGCTCTCCACAAAAGGCATGGTCACCATTTCAGCAGAAATCATTCCCTCTGGGGTGCTGCTCTGGGACACTCCACCCATATGCCTAACAGTCTCAAGAAATTAATGGCAACAGCAGTCTCCATCTGAAGGCGGAGCTGAAAATAACCAAGGCTCGTAGCCTTTGGCAGGATGCAATCATGAAAATGCTTGAATAGAACACGCCCATCCCTTGGTCTCTAAATTCAAACATTTCAACCCCCACAATCCCGTTCAGAAATAATTTAGAGGTGAGGCGCTTGGGTGGCTCAGGCGGTTGAATGTCCAACTTTTTTGGCTCAGGTCTTATCTCACAGTTCATGAATTTGAGCCCATGTTGGGCTCTGTGCTGACAGCTCGGAGCCTGCAGCCTGCTTCAGATTCTGTGTGTGTGTGTGTGTGTGTGTGTGTGTGTGTGTGTGTGTGTCTGCCCCTCCCCCCTTCATGCTCTGTCTCTCTCAAAAATAAAATAAACATTATAAATAAAAAAGAAATAATTAAGAGGAGTCTCTCCTTGGGTGTCCTAACTGATATCCCTTGCTGTTGTAACCAAAATGCTGTTTTGACTGATTGGGGGGTGTGTGTATGTGTGTGTGTGTGTGTGTGTGTGTGTGTGTGTGTTGATTTAACTCAAATGGCAGAGAAACTCAACTTGGGTATTGAGTTCCATATATCTGGTTTAATATGATACACTATGATTTCCTCTCCAAAAGGCCAAGATGGCTTAGTATAAGTGTTTAAAGACATCCACAACTTTTCTCTCCAAAGTGCAAGTACAGAAAATGAAGGTCCATGCGTTATGTTATCTTTATTTGCATGAATCAGTTTGGAGAAATGGTCTTCCCCAAAACGAAAAAATGAGCTGATCCTCTTTGTAAAAATGCTGCACTATTTGTCCATAAAATCTGCTGAAGCGGGGCATGGGAGGGGAAGGACGTCTTTTCTTCTTTAATGAGATCTTCCAGGAAAAGATATTTAGGGAAACATGATCTGTCAACTTGGGAAGAACCCGTAGCTGTCTCAGACTTGCTCCACGAGAAACAAAGAGTCGCATTTAATTCACATCTTGCTTTCCCATCGAGAGCGGCTTGGGAAGCTGAGATGTAAAAACCATGTTGGGTTTGCAGAGTTGGCCAATTTCTACGTTGTACACTGACTGCTTCAATCCTTAAAAACTGGAGACAGAGTGGAAAGGGCACGCGTCCCCAAGCCAGGAGACCCGGGCTCCCCTCCTCTGACATAAGGATCATCACGTCAGTTTCGTTGGGAGTCCATTTGTTCCTTCACATGTCGGGGAGGCCAAGGAAATCGCCTACCTTCTCATTCTTAGAAATCTGTAAAATGGAGAGCTTATCTGTTCTAGAGTTCTGCAGAAATTCATCGAGATAATTGATGCCAATCACGGAGTTCTGCACCAACGAGTACAGGTACGAACATCACTAGTCGCATGGTTTCGGGGATACCGGGATCTCTGACGCTCAAGACAGACAGTCGATGGAAAAGAAATCTAGAATCTGCAGTAGCTAGTCCTAAGCACCTGCTTGGCAAGAAAATGCCTTCCGCACCCTCGCTCCTCCTCCCTGGACGGTACCTCCTGTCTCAACTTAGGCAGTGCCCACCGCTCTACCTGTCCGCAGTGAGGCACAGCATGGTTGTATCTGTGCTTTGCCTGCAGCCACGAGTGCTCACTGGGCCCCTGACATGCTGCGAGTGTGGGGTTTCTGAACCTCGGTGCTATTGACACGTTGGGTCAAATACTGCTCTGTGGGGGCGTCCTGTGCAACACAGGAGGTATAGCAGCATCTCTGGTCTCTGCCTACCAGCTGCCAGCAGCATCTCCTCCCCTCAGCCGTGATAACCAAAAACGTCCCCAGACATTGCTGAACGTCCCCTCGGGGCAGCACAATTATTTCTGGATGAAAACCACTGGACTAGTGTGTCTGAGGAATGAATTTTTTATTTTATCTGATACAAATCAATTTATATCTAAATAGCAAATGTGGTGAGTGAATAGGATATTGGGCAGAGCTGCCTTACAACTTCTGAGATTATTATAAAAATCTAGGGGCGCCTGGGTGGCTCAGTCGGTTGAGCATCCGACTTCGGCTCAGGTGATGATCTCACGGTAAGTTCAAGCCCCGCATTGGGCTCTGTGCTGACAGATCGGAGCCTGGAGCCTGCTTCAGATTCTGTGTCTCCCTCTCTCTCTGCCCCTCCCCCGCTCATTCCGGCTCTCTGTCTCTCTCTCTGTCTCTCTCTCTCTCTCTCTCTCTCTCTCTCTCAAAAATAAATAAACATTGGGGCGCCTGGGTGGCTCAGTCAGTTAAGCGTCTAACTTCGGCTCAGGTCATGATCTCGCGGTCTGTGGGTTCCAGCCCTGCGTTGGGCTCTGTGCTGACAGCTCAGAGCCTGGAGCCCGTTTCAGATTCTGTGTCTCCCTCTCTCTCTGCCCCTCCCCTGTTCATGCTCTCTCTCTGTCTCAAAAATAAATAAACATTAAAAAAAAATTAAATAAATAAATTAAATAAATAAACAAACAAATAAACAAACAAACAAACAAACAAACATTAAAAGGACAATTATGTTGGGAAGTTTCGAATATTGTTTTCCGAAAGGGCTAACCTTAGGTTGAACGATTAAGCTTTCAATTTATTTACATATAATTATTTATTTTCTGTCTTCACCGTCTTCAACTCAGAGCAGTGAGGGCAACCCTAACCTAGCAATGTGTACAAAGATATAAAATTAACAGTAAAAGCCAAAAAAAAAAAAAAAAGCAAACAACAACAACAAAAAAACACTGCAGGGGTTTTCTATCCATACCTGCCACCCGGGGAGGGAATAATGAGACAGACAGATATCTACCAGCAGCAGGCCCAGAAGCAAAGGAAAAAGTAACAGCCGTAGCCACCCCAAGCTGTTCGTGCTGGCCGCAGGCCTCTGCCCACGAAACGCACACCAAGCAGGAGCAGGTCAGGATCGTTCTTGGGTGGCAGCAGGGTCCTGACCCCACCAGCTCTCTGCTGACCTGCTGTCGTCGTCCCTCATTTCTATCACTGGACTCTGAGCCAATGCCAAGCCCTTGAAGGTGTGGTTCCAAGGGTTTATGGGACACTTTGAAAAGTTCAGTAACTATCCCCTCATCTGAAGAGTGAAAACAACTCCCTATCAAAGTGAGATAACTGCGGTAGGTTAGAGAATCTTGTAATAGACTGAGAGTCCCAAAATGAGTCCATGTTCAAAGGGAATATTAAACCAAACAGTCTCCATGCAACTGCAAAAACTCACCTGAGCCCCAAGTGCAGAGACAGAGATGTCTTTCTAGTTCTATGTCTCAAGAGATGTACAGATACTGCTGAAAAGAAACAATATTCAGGACGGTAAAATTTTATATTTCCCCTTCAGATTCTCAGAGGGTGTATCTAGTAACAGATTGTGATGCCAGGAACAACCATTTAAAGTACAAAGAGAAAACATGGGCTCTAGAGGCACAGTCCCGCCATCTTGCCCACAACCAGCCAATTTCAGGAACGTCGGACAAGCCTTATTCCACCTGAACTCAGCTTTCTAAGCTATAGTATGAGTAAAATAGCAGCCACTTCCTTGGGTTATTGCAAAAACTGAAAGGACATCTTTAGAGTACCCCAACCCATCTATTTTTCCCACAGCACATTCTCTAAACTTCATCCCGCTTTACAGAGTGCCCAATCTCGGTGCTCAAAGGTACAGAAGAGTAAGATTGCCTCACCCACCCTTCAAGGAGCTCAGGGGAGCCCTAGAGGTTGTAACCACAATCTGTCTCCTCAAGGAGACGCCCATCTATCTAAGGAGACAAACACATAAACACCAAGGTAGATGAAAGTCCACGTTGGAAACAGACCACTTACTGTGGGAGCCCCTGGGACTCCACGGGTCATATAATCTGGAAAGAAAATGCCCAAACGAGCGAACGGCGACCAAAAGAACATAATAAACAACTCTCTTTAATTGTGAAACAAAACCTGTCAGGCATTTGTTATGTTCAAGGGCTTTTCCAAAGGACGAGTTCAAAAAGCTCTGATTCACTGAGCACTTACTCAGCTCAAGAGTCCTAGAGAATACAGAGTCCTAACACTGTCCGCCAGCCTTTATTTCAACAATTTAGACTACAAATAATAATAATTAACTGACTAAGACCTGGCTTTGAAACATGCGTGCTATGCTAAGTGAAATAACCCAGACACAAAAGGGCAAATCCTGTCTGACTCTACTTACAGGATGGACCTAGAGCAGATAAGTTTGTAGAGACAGAAGATAGGAGGGTGGGTGCCAGGAGCGGGGGGAGAGGGGACAGAGTTTCTGTCTGGGATGACGAGAACGTTCTAGAGATGGAAGGGGATGATGATTACCAACAGTGTGAATGTACTTACTGCCACTGAAATGTGCACTGAAAAGTGATTATAATGATTTTTTTTTTTTAAGTAAGCCTAAACTGCTTACTTAAAACAGTCAGTGCTAAGGAAAGAACACGGGAGAAGAGCAGACACTTCCCTCCCTGGGAGTAGCTGCAGACAGAATGCATGAGCTCACTCCTGTGCCTGCCGTGTGCTCACATCTTATGGGGTAAAGTGTTCCATGTGCCCTGTCATCATGGCAAAGCGGCCCTTCTGGCCCATGAGCACGCTGCTAACAATGAAAGACTCCTTCCCTCAACAGAAACAAAACTCACATCTTAGACACGGTATCTCCTTTTTAAAATAATGGTGATAAAAATTCCTGGAACATAGCTTGTCTGAATGAACTTTAGTTTGTGGTGAAATAAAACTAACTAATGGCTTGGGGCACAGAATAATTTCCATGAGGAGCAAAAAACAAACAAAAAAAAAACAAAAAAACACCGCATATTAACACTTACTAAAAGGGAAAGTTCACTCAACCACGTAGAGTGACCGTTGCCACT
Source organism: Panthera pardus (assembly GCF_024362965.1). Lineage (NCBI taxonomy): Eukaryota > Metazoa > Chordata > Mammalia > Carnivora > Felidae > Panthera > Panthera pardus. The sequence goes on from NW_026526843.1 coordinate 123,670,772, forward strand.
AATCAAAATTATTCTAGATGTGATGCTGCCCCCACGGGGTCCAGTATTCCCAATTTAGTGGGTTAGACACTTGCTATGCAAAATGTAGTCTGTGGACAGACAACATCACCATCACCCAGGAACGTAAAATGCAAAACCTTGTGCTGTATCCAGACCTGCTGTATATTAATGTGCATTGGAACATCTCCAGGTGATGGGCTTTAAAGTTTGAACAGTATCTGTTCTAAATGAGTGGCCTCCAAAATGGGGGTCTTGACACAAATGTGCACTGTATTATGATCTATGAAATGGCACCAATAATTTGTAGTCTCTAATGGCAAAAACAGCCAGTAAGTGTCAAATAAATCAATGTGGGCAGATCCTAGACAATTCATCTAAAATACAAATCTCACACATTTGCATCTTCACATGATTCCTGGACTGGAAAAGGAAGTGGGTAAAGGAGGGAAGATACAGCCCAAGCCTGAGAGTGAGCAGCTGTCCCCCTGGGGTAATGCCAAGACAAGAATCAGAATAACATGTAAAATAATTAAAAATTTTAACCAATAGGAAAATGATTTCCCGCAAAGCATTATGCATATAGTATATATTAAATAAACCCTGCCTCAAATTTCACACATTAAAAAAGTTACACTAGGGGCGCCTGGGTGGCTCAGTTGGTTGAGCGTCTGACTTCGGCTCAGGTCATGATCTCACGGCTCGTGAGTTCAAGCCCCACGTCAGGCTCTGTGCTGACAGCTCAGAGCCTGGAGCCTGCTTCCGATTCTGTGTCTCCCTCTCTCTCTGTCCCTAACCCACTTGCATTCTGTCTCTGTCTCTCTCAAAAATAAATAAACATTAAAAAAAAAAAGTTACACTATGTCATCTACTTCCGTATCACTCAAGACTCCTTTCTCAGAGTAGTCTCATGGCCACGTTAGTGTGAGAAGGCACCGTTTTCCATCATAGCTAAATAAATATGTGAGGGCTCGGGGGCAACGCTATGATCACTTTTCCTACCTGTTCATTTTCATTTCAGATTTCGAAGACATAAATGAGTTCAAGTATTTCCTACTACTGCCATTATTTGCAGATCTGAAAAATGCCCAATGATTAAAACCAATCTTCCATCCGTCTAGGGGCGCCTGGGTGGCTTAGTCAGTTAAGTGTTCGGCTATTGATTTCTGCTCAGGCCATGATCTCACGGTTCGTGAGTTCGAGCCCCACGTCGGGTTCTGTGCTGACAGCGCGGAGCCTGCTTGGGATTCTCTCTCTCTGCCCCTCCCCCATCACATGTGCTCTCACTCACTCTCTCTCTCTCAAAATAAAGAAACTTTAAAAAAAAACTTCCATCATTCTACGTGATTTTCCAAGTGAGGTAGACTGCATGCTGATTCCAAATGCCCTTTCTAGAACAGGATGGTCCGTGACAACTGTATACACCTCCCAGTCCCACTGACGTCACTCTGAGCTCTGTGACTTTGCTTGGCTGCTGGGCTGTGCAGTGACTTGTGGAAAGTGCCACCTTGGAGCAAACGTTTTCAGATCCTCCCAAGGGTCTTCCTTTTTTTTTTTTCCCCCACCCCTGCCTCAAATCAGCATCAACGCCAAGTTCTAACCAGCAGGCCAAGCTAAAGACCCTAACAGGGGAGAGGAAAAAGTTTCCTCCCTACACAAGTCTCCCCACCTAGCCATTCTATATGGGGTAACGAAAAACAGTATCATTGCAAACTAGTGCCGTGTGAAGAGGGATATTTTCTAGCAAGCATTCAAGAGAACACGGCAAAAATCTATTGGTGGAGACATTCTCCAGCCTCTCAAATTCCTGACTTCCCTCTTTATTCTCTTCTCTTTACAGCCTAAGTACCAAAAGAAGGGGTCAGCATAACCTGAATCAAATTTTTCCCTTTCCACGTTTTCCTCAGCTAACATGAAGTCAGGCTCCTGTCGTCCAGGCTCCTCCAGATCCCTCTTTCAAAGTTGCCAAGGACACTGTGGTCTGTTTTACTGTCCTCACATCTTCTCAGCCACGGGACCTGCAGGAGCCTACTGTCTACATCGTATCTTGCACAACAGCCAAAGAAAGTTAATGCTTTCCCTTCCCTTCTCGGGAAGATGCTCTGAAAGCCAAATGGTATTCATTTATGTGACAATGTCTGCAAACTATAAATCTTAACCAAATGATAGATATTAACTTCATAAGTGAAGATCAAGGGAAAGTTGCTATCAACACATTTCAGGAGGAATCTAGAAGTCATAAAAATGTCACATTGCTCCTCGTGTACGTTAAGGACACAAGAGAATCCTACTGATCACAGGGGCCTTCTGAGAGCACAAAACTTAAGAATTCTGAATCAGACTACTAAATCTATATCCTATCTACATCCCATCCCCTCGTCCTACTTAACCCTCCAGGAGCTTTGGGTCGGGCACACAGATGGCCTATAATTAAAGCCTAACCAATGTAAAGTGAGCTGTGAAGGAGAAACAAAGTGTAATAAAGAGGGGGGTGAGGGTAGTGAGGTTCCACCTGCAAACACACAGAAACAAACTACAAGACAGATGATGAAGGGAATGGAGATATCTCCTTCGCACACGGGAGATACTGACTAGTTGGTCCCAGGACTAAAGAAATATAAAGGTCGGGGCAGGCTGCGCATAAGACAGACGTTACATCGGCCATTAGCGGAAAAGAAGACTTTGACAACAGAAAGCCACCGAATGGACGCAGCCGGCTCTCAGCTCCACACGTAAAGAATGTGCAAGTCACCACTCCACCTCGGTGGCGGCAAACCTGGTCTGTAACCGGCAGATGGCTGGAGGCTCAGTGAGTTAAAAAGTCCGGTAATAAAGGGCCCCACGATATTGTGAGATTTACCTCCAAGAGCTCAACAAGATCACCACAGCAAATAGTGGAGGAAAATCCCCTGCAAGATTCTGGCAGGTGGGGCGGAAAACGAGCCACTTTGAAATCTGCCGGGGCGGTCTCTTCCGGGAGGGCCTGCCTTCAGGGACACCAGTCAGGCAGACCCTCGCCTGCTAGAGTATTATCGGGACCTAACGGATGTGAGGAAGAGAGATACCCAGTGCCAATTGGCTTTAGCCATTCTCTCATACCTGAAAGGGGTGAGGGTCTGGTGAGGTTCACAACCCAGAGGCACGGCTCTAAAACACTGAGAACCAATCATAAGCTACAGGACACTTGCCCTCTGCACGTACCTCTCCACCATGTTACTCAAGGCCGGTTGACAGCAGTCCCTTTTACCTGCTACGTCACCTCCGGCTCTCCAGAGGAAATTACAGGGCATACGGAAAGGCAAAAAAACACAATCTGAACAGGAAACACAAGCGTCAGAACCAGACATGGCAGGGATGCGGGAATTATCACACCAAGAATTTAAAACAACTATGATTCATATGCTAAGGGCTCTAGCAGAAACAGTAGAGAACATGCAAGGACAGACAGAAAGGCAGTGTCGGGACAGAGATGAAAATCCCACGAAGGAATCAAAAAGGGATCCTGCTAGCGATACAGCATAAAATAAAACAAACCAAACGAAACCTGGGGACAGAGAGGAAGAAGGCCTTTGTGGGGGGCTTACTCATGGGTAAGAACACAGCTGAGTCAAGAATCCCACCAGACTCTAAACTACAGACCCAAGAAGCTCGGGGGACAACAGGCAGGACAAAACACCATTCCTTGGCACATCACTTTCAAATTACCGAAAACCAAAGATTAAAAGTAAGTCCTGAGGGGCGCGTCAGTCAGTTAAGCATCCAACTCTTGGGTTCAGCTCAGGTCATGATCTCGCGGTTCGTGGGTTAAAGCCCGGCATTGGGCTCTGCGCTGACAGTGTGGAGCCTGCTTGGGATTCTCTCTGGCTCTTTCTCTCTGCCCCTCCCCTCATTCAGAATCGTTCTCTCTCTCTCTCTCAAAATAAATAAATAAACTTATAAAAAAATCCCCAAAATATCTGGAGGGGGAAGAAAAATACCTATAGAGGAATGCAGATAAGAATACACCCAGCTTCTCCTCAGAAACAGTGCCACCAGGAAGAGTGGGAAGAAACATTTAAGTAGTACGGGGGTAGGAAACACCAACTAGAAATCTGTACCTGTGAAATTATCTTTCAAAAGTGAAGGAGAAATAAAGACTTGCTCAGACAAACGAAAAGTGAAGGAATCTGTTGCCAATAGACCCGCCTTGCAAGCAATGTTAAAAAGCTCTCCTGGGAGAAGAAAAATAACACAGGTCAGAAACTCCAGTCTACATAAAGGAAGGAAGGACAAGAAGGAAGGGATATGTAAAGATAAATAAGAAATTTTCTTTTTCTTGCTCTTAATTGATACGTTTGTTCAAAATAGTATATTTCAGGGACCAAGCCGTGCTTGAGCTCCAGCAGAGGGGATGGCCACATAGTCTAAGCGACGCGTGTGAAAAAACTGTTCAAGAGGATGGACATAAGGGGAAGGAGAAGAAGGCACTAAGAAGGATTTGGAGGGTTTTTTTTTAATGTTTGTTTACTTATTTTGAGAAAGAGAGGAAGAGCATGAGCTGGGGTGGGGCAGAGAGAGAGGGAAGAGAGAGTCCCAAGCAGGCTCTGCACTGTGGGCACAAGAGCCCAAGGCGTGGCTCAAACTCACGTCACAAACCGTGAGATCATGACCTGAGCCGAATTCAAGAGTCAGAGGCTTGGGGCGCCTGGGTGGCTCAGTCGGTTAAGTGTCCGACTCCGGCTCAGGTCATGATCTCTCGGTCCGTGAGTTGGAGCCCCACAGGGGGCTCTGTGCTGACAGCTCGGAGCCTGGAGACTGTATCGGATTCTGTGTCTCCCTCTCTCTGACCCTCCGCCGTTCATACTCTGTCTCTCCCTGTCTCAAAAATAAATAAACGTTAAAAAAAAAATTTTTTTTTTTTTAAAAAGAGTCGGAGGGTTAACCGACTGAGCCACTCAGGTGCCCCAGGATTTTGAAACGTTTAACTCATGAGTGAATATTCACGTTTTTACTTAATACTGAAAACCCAGGGAGAGAGATAAGTGTAGCGATGGCAAACAAGCAACTCAGCCCAGGTCACGGAGCTTGTGAGTTATACCGTCAGCCCAGAAACCCAAAGCCCAGACCCTCCACGATGCCACTCACCACCCCTCACACAAACAGTGGAAGAAATGGGTTTAAAGTAGGACACGGTAACTGCAGGAGTTTCTATAGGACCGTCAAGCAGGAGCGACCAGTATGGAGCTGTACCCACCACTCGGGAGAGAACTATCACAGCCGTTTGTGTGTGTACACATGAAGGTATACCAAGAACAAAGCAGGTAAGGAAGGGACACGTCCTTGGCTAAAAACGGACTTCTCACTCTGCCTTCCAAATATCAGAGAGCAAATGCCAAGGTCCCATCTGTTAGATTTCCATGATTCAGAAAGACAAGCTTCAAAATTCTAGTCTTTACTTAACATTGGATTTGTGCTATTATAAATGCATTACTGACATTATCCTGCAAGCCAAGGAGAATGCAGTCCTGTCTCAGTCCTCTCTTAGTCCAGATCGAGACACAGCCTTTCAGCAGAACAACATCAAACATTAGAACATCAGGCGTTTCAGCACGGGAGCACACGCGCGTGGAGATGCGTCTCTCCCAGCCTGGATGGGTTTTTTCTTGTCCAATACTATACCAGGATTGGGCAGAAAATGCCTTTAGAAGCAACCCAGGAAAACTTCCCAGTGTATGTAATCTAACATTGCATCGGAGTTCAATTCTCCTTATATATTCTCCATTACCACTTGGAAAACAAAAGTTGTAAGGAGTTTCATTGTCTTTTTGTCTCAAAACGACAAACAAAACAGGGAAACAGACACAGCATGCGCAGGACAAAAGGGAAGAAGGGGTCAGGAGGGAGCAGTACTCCTCAGCTTTAAAATACAGCAAATGAACGTATTCGCCTCGAGTCCGTCCTGGGTGTTGGAAGCACCGTCTGTCTTTAAAGAGACTGAGCAACAGGCCTTTTTGGCGATCGGAACACTCTTCGATGCTACCTCATGCAATACTTTGGAGTTGGCCACGATTTACAGTTGATTAGCCTGCATAGTTGAGTTGCTTTCTCAAAGGATCCTAGGAAGGGATTATTTCTGTGCCCAAAGAGCCCTAGAGAATAGGGAGGGCCGCTCGCGGCCGTAATGTGAATTCCCCGGACTCCGTACATTGTGCTCATTGAAGCAGATAAAGCAAAGTTAAAGAAGCATTTAGTTCTTCAGAATGCCAGCCTTAATAAGTATCTTTTTGTGGAAGGATTTAGGAGGAGGGGAGGGTTATCCTTAGTGCAGGCATTATTTCCCCGTACAAAAAGGGAAAATGTGCATACAGTTGGATGTAAAAAGCCACGGCTCACATGCCCCCCTCCCCTGCCCTCCCCTCCCCAAGGAAAAGTTGCTGAACACACACTCCCAAACACGAAGGCATGAATCTTCACAGCTTAATGGTCCCGGGGCCATTGTGCAGTTTCTCTTGGGAAACGCAGCTCATTGATCTGCAACCACCCAAGTTCAACCTTTCAGCTGTGAGAACTGGGAGCTGCACGGCCCTCAAAGCCCCACCTTCATCAGCAAGCAGAGCCCAGGACGAGCTGGGTTCCGAGCTGTGTCCCCGAGGAGGCGCTGGACGGCTTCCCTTGCACTCAACAATGCCGCCCGCCAGGAAAGTCTGCAAAAGGCTGAATCGGCCGCATCTGCGGGCGGCCCGACTTCTCAAAATGATCTTTGCTTGCACGGCGCACGCTGATCTTGGCCCCAGCGGCTTTCGCAGCCCTTCCTGGGAACAGTGTTCCTTCTGCAGAACTGGTGCAGCATCACGCATTTGTAATCACTTGAAATGCACGTCGTTCAATAAGGCGATGCCATGTAATCCCATTTTTCTAACCACCAGCAAATCTCTCCTGTTCTTCCCTGCCTCATCCACAGGTTGTCTCGCAGCGTGAAGAGATACGAGGACAGGGACGGAGCTATTGGTGGAATGAAAATCACATCGTGATTCCCACAGTCACTTGACTGCACTTTCCACTGTAGTTGAAGAAGTTGAAAACCCAGTTTATCTACATGTGTTTCTGTATGCTTAAAAATTTCAATATGGGCTCCCAAAGCCGACGGCAGACTGAGAAAGTGCTTCATAGAGACCAACACAAACCATTACCACTACTATTAACAGAAATGGGAGAGAGACAGAGAGAATGAGAAAGAAAGACATCTTTACAAAGTGCACACTTTAAGTCATTTTTTTCCTCCACACAAATGGAAAATGAACTCACCCACATTGGTAGCTACGCGCTGAAAAGACCCAGTGGAGAGAGGTCCTTTCTTTATTGTGTAGCTTTAAAGACTATTCTTTGACCTCTGCTATTTATGACTTAAGATCTGTGAAGACGGGCCAAAGCCCTTTGGTTCCAAAGGGTGCACACAAACAAAAGCTTTCCACCTTTGCTCCACTTACCTCATTTCCCATCAGAACACGTTTATACTGCACTCCCCCTGGGCTCATCATTGAAACTGCACTTTTTTGTTTCTTTTGCCCAGTTACAGCCATTACCTAACTGACCAGAGGCAGCCACTGCTCCCTTCCAAGTATGATGCCATAATCATCACTACCCAGCGAGAAGACCGTTGCCTTGAATACAAATGTCTTGTCAAATCATCTGGGCTAACCACCAAATCGTGGATGGAATAGTCCAGGAAACCAGAGGACTCATCAGGCACGGTTTCAGCCACAATATGGCAACTTTTTGTTATTTGTTATTTCATGAGTTTATAAACTTATCACTGACCTTTCTCACTCTTTTTAAAAAAAATTTTTTAATGTTTATTTATTTTTGAGACAGAGCATGAGCAGAGGAGGGATAGAGAGACACAGGGAGACACAGAATCCGAAGTAGGCTCCAGGCTCTGAGCTGTCAGCACAGAGCCTGACGTGGGGCTCGAACTCACGAGCCGTGAGATCATGACCTGAGCCGAAGTCGGACACTTAACTGACTGAGACACCCAGGTGCCCCTGGCCTTTCTCACTCTTTTTTTTAATTTTTTTTTTTAGTGTTTTATTTTACTTTTGAGACAGAGAGAGACAGAGCATGAACGGGGGAGGGTCAGAGAGAGGGAGACACAGAATCCGAAACAGGCTCCAGGCTCTGAGCTGTCAGCACAGAGCCCGACGCGGGGCTCGAACTCACGGACTGCGAGATCATGACCTGAGCCGAAGTCGGCCGCTTAACCGACTGAGCCATCCAGGTGCTCCTGGCCTTTCTCACTCTTAAAGGCATTCTGAAACAACTGACCGAGATCCATAAACCAATCTTAGGCATGTGAGAGAAAAGAGATGAAGGGCAATAAAAACAGATGATAAACAAGCAGGTGGAGTCAGGGATAATGCTAGTTTCCAAATCGCATGAGATTAATTTCAGTACCCTTGTCAAAGATAGCTCCTTTTACTTATGTTTTAGCTTCCAAACAGCCAATTCAAGGGGAAAACACTGTTGGTTAAGGTACACAGTACCCATAGGAGGCAAAAACAACAACAACATCTACCTGTTTCTGGGGGAAACATCATTAGTACGAATAATGCCAGCACAAGGAAGGCTGCCTCAAGCTTCCTTCTAAGGATGGCAGGGAATAACAGCCCAAAGCCCCCAAGTTCCTCAGGGTAGTCCCAAAGGCTGGGTTTGTGGGACAGCTTCTAACCATACTATACATGTTGCTAGCAGCAACGTGCATTCCATGAAAACCACGGGCTAAAGGACAATTTTGAGGTGGCAAAGGTACAAAGTATAGTTTTGGAATCAAGACAAAGGTTGCACAGCATCTGGAAACTATATACGCCCCGGGCACATATAAATCATGCTTCTCCCTGGTGACCCCTGGTACCATGAGGCTACAGAGAGTTTGATGCCCTGCCCCTGGGCAAGTATCAGGGGTATGGCGGCTTTGTTAACATGTCACTGCCACGTCATGGCCAGCAGACCTGCTGTTAGCTCCAGTATCCACTGCAAAAACAAAAGATCCTAACAAAGATGTTTGCCTGAGGAAAAAGGTAATATGGGCCTCTGTGTAGACACACATGGAAGGTAAAGGGAGTACTTCACAAAGATCCTCCTTAGAAAAAAATTATTTTCTCCTTCAACCCAGAAAATAGAAGGCATAACCTCAGTAGTGTATCCCCGATAGCATGGCCACAAGAATTAAATGGAAAAAACAAATCTCCAGCTTAGCCGTTACACACATACGCCCTTCAAATCACCCAAAGAACATCATGTTTTGAGCAATGAATCTGACAAGGGGGTTCTCTGACCCAACCTAGCTGCAGCAGGAATATACCAAGGTATATTTATTTATTTATAGGTCGATGGAAGTTCTTCTGAATCAAAGAGGTATAAGAACTTTTGAGAAAGGAAAATTAGTTTGCAGTCGGTAGCCTATACTTTTCCAGGCAAGTTAGATAGTGTCCTTGTTCACTCAGCTAGTAAAAACAGATTTCAAGAGAGTTAAAGTCAAAACCAAGACTTTGGGGGCCTGGCTGGCTCAGTCAGCAGAGCACATGACTCTCGATATTGGGGTCGTGAGTTTGAGCCCCACGTTGGGTGTAGAGATTATTACTTAAGAAAATAAATATACTTTAAAAAATACATAAAAGTAGGGGCGCCTGGGTGGCTCAGTCAGCTAAGTGTCCGACTCCAGCTCAGGTCACGATCTCGCGGCCAGTGAGTTACAGCCCTGCACCGGGCTCTGTGCTGACAGCTCAGAGCCTGGAGCCTGTTTCGGATTCTGTGTCTCCCTCTCTCTCTGACCCACCCCGTTCATGCTCTATCTCTCTCTGTCTCAAAAATAAATTTAAAAAGTCAAAAAATTAAAAAAAAATACATAAAAATAAAACCTACATTTATTTTCTTATAATGATTGTTCTCTTAAAAACATAAAGAAATCATGTGCCCAAGGTAGATTATGCACCAGCATAAATCAGATGTCTGAGAGGAAATCCTGTGTGTGAATAGGTAAATACAACTAGACTTGATCTTCATGTCAAGGATCACCGACAGATAGAGCCCAAATTTGCACACCCAGCCACTGAAAGTCAATGTGGTCTCCTTTCTAAAACCTAACAATCCCCAACCTTCAGTCCACGCGGGTGCTCTCTGCCAGCTGCCAAATCAAACCCCAACATCTTCAAGCAATCGGCACTCATCCGTGCTCCGTGCGCCTTCTGATGAATACATTACAACTTGAACACATCTGTCAGACCATAATCACCATGTAATGCATCCTGACTGAGATGTTTTTCATATGTTCAAACAGATTCCCTTGCTAACGCCAGCTTTCGGGAACCCTTCTTCAATCGCAAACCAAGTAAGAGCTTTCGCTGGCATCTTCTTTCATCGGACGGGAGGAGAAATTAATAGCCCGAAAGAGTAGGCAAGGGTGACAATGAAGACTTACATGGAGGTGATTTTTCCTTCCACGGGTCTTGGCTTTGAAGTTTACAGCAGGTGGAAGAGTGTTTCACACCCATAAAAAATGATACGGAAAATCAGAAACACGTTGGGCGATTAACATGTCACCTGTTGGATTTAAATCTAAATAAGAACCTGTTTTTTTCCTTACATATTGATTGTGCTCTGAGCCTAGCAGGGAGCTCTGTGTGTTCTTTCAGGCCAGTTTCTAGGATAAGAAAAAAAAACCCTGGAATGTTCCAGCTACTGCAGGCTAATGATCACCCAAAAGCACACTAATATGTTTGATAAAAGTTCCCAGCACGAGGGGAGAACACACTTACCATAAGAATGACATGCGAGGAGAAGCAAATCAGCGACACCAGTTCAGGCTGCCTTCAAAGCTGGAGGCTGCAATTCGAACTGGGGGCGTGCATTCCAGGAGGCTGGGGCAGACGGAAGGGGGCACAAACCTCTAATTGTTTCAACCATTAACTCCTGGACCCACCTGCATTCTCCCGGCTGGAAGCCTTCAGCCCTTCTCACACATCTCAGCAGGCCTTCCTCACCATCTAAGAAATGAAGTTTTTGCACTAGATGCTTAGCTACTCCATTTATAAGTTATTTTTGCTTTTGTTTGCTTCAGATTCTCTCACCTTTCTCTCTTGTTTTCCCAACTCTGACTTTGCATCACAGATGATATCCCTTTGCGTGTTCCTGCAGAGGGACCCTGGACAGTGTACTGGAGAATGATGTTTCACAAATAGTCCTGACCCCAGCCCGCTGCTCATTTGATTGCCATTTGCATTTACACCGTAAAGTTCAAGGACTCAGGTCTCCCTTGAAAGAGGCTTCATCTCTTGGTAAGCGCTCAGGACCAGGGTTCATCTTTGGGGACCTAAAATCATGCCATTCTCTGGCATGATGTGATATGACTGTCAGACAATTCAACAATCTTCATTACCCATGCTAATACGATGTAGGTACAGACGGCTTTGTCAAAACCACACCAGTCCAACCTTCACACACCCAACAATTTCTTCTCATATGCATTCCATGCAAATTTTAATTCCACCACTGCTTTAAGGAATTTCTGTCTTCTCTTCTCAGATCATGATATCCTATTTACTTTCTCCTGAGAAACAGTGTCATGATCTTTACTGATGGAGAGACCACGGGTACAATAAAGGGAATTCATCATACCACTTGGGAAGTTTTCTACAAGAAGCTATTTCTTCCATGGTTATAAACGTACACTTCTTTGGCAATCAGTGTCACTGGTGGCTTTGCCTATGAAATATTTGGCAATTCCCAAGAGACATCAGTATGTAGATAACTGATACTCACTGCACATCAACTTTGTCCTTGAAGTTGAATGTATAAAGTTGGGGAAAACTATATGAATATCAGTATTACCATAGACTTTAAATGTTTTCATCCACTATTTATTAGAGTTGCAAAGAAGTAAACAATGTTCAACTTTGGTCTTAGATTTTTGGACACAGAGACCTTCCATGTGTGTCTGAGTTTTCACTTTTCTCCTTAAGATATGTTTTCCTTCAGCTCTATGGATTCACAATCATTATCATGTAAATGATAGAAAGCATCTAACACAAAACTAAAACCTTCAACAGTCACATTCCATTCTATTTCAGAGGTTTGACCCTTATCCAGTAAATTTCGCAGATGTCAAATGAAGCTGTCCAGATGTTCATACAAGCAAAACCAATACTCCTCACCTCAAAATCTGGCTCTGAATAAACCTGGAAGAGGACTCAGAATTTGGAGTTGTAGCCCTTGTAAGAACCAAACTCCCACGGTGATCAAAGCAGCCTGCCAAGGCACCAAGGCTGGGCCCTAAATTACTGCTTTTCAACACATCTCCTCAAAACCAAATGGGAAACAAGTGGAGTGCGTGAGTTACAGCACCCAAAAGGAGAAGGATGAGGCCCCAGGCTCCTCACAGATAGGTGGGTTGTCATCAACAGTGCTATGCCTCCCTACAAGGTAGCAGAGCATCATGGCAAAGGATAAATCTTTTATAAAGTGGATGTATGACACTCATGCAAACATAAAATGAACACATGTCAAAGATCAGATTGAACCCATGAAATCGTGCAAGGACCAGTAATAGGTTACATTTGGTTCAAAGGAGGAATCCAAGAAATATATAAATATATTCACATGCAACCAGACTTACTGGAACGGATTAACAAATAGATGCAAAATGGTCTATTCATGGGGGAGCATCAATTGCATTCCACTGGCCACAACCATTTGCATTTCCATGGACAAGAATCATCTGCATTATTATCAGCTTTCTACCATTTGCAGACTAAGAAAATAGCTCAGAGATAATGAACACTGGAGATAACTTGGAAGGGTCTAACCCAACACACTCATTCTGAGTCGTTTTTGTTTTGCTCATTTTGAAGTCCTTCACAATTTTTCCTGGCTCGAGTAATCCCATTCCAACAGTGGATTTTCCAAAATTGTGATTTCTTTGACGTTTTCTTACTATTGTCTATAACGCATTCATTCAAAAATCCTCACACACCAACCAATAATGTTCCACAAATGATGTTAGAAACTGTCCACTCTTGTTTGAGTTTGAATACATCAAGATACGTCTTTGTATTGAGGGAAGAATGCATTTTATTGTTTTGTTGAAGTTTGGTTTTGCACAAGTTAATGCAATGCCATAGACCAGACTGGCAAACTCTCACCAATGGCCTGGCACCTGTTTTTGTACAGCTGGTGAGCTAAGAATTGTTTTTACATTTTTAAATGGTTAGGAAAAAATCAAGTTGCATGACATGTGAAAATTACATGAGATTCAAATTTCAGCGTCCATAAATAAAGTTTTATTGGAACACAGCCACACTCATTTGTTTATGTATTCTCTATCGCTGATTTCATGCTACAACGGCAGGCTGATCGTTGCCACAGAGACCTTACGAGCTACAGAACTACAGAGATGAAAATAGTTACTGTGATTTGCGGACCCCTGGCATAAAGTACTAGACGCTAATTACAGTGGGGGGGGGGGGGGCAGGGCGGGGAGAATAAGCTTCCCCACACCAACGAACAAGTCTGCACCATCCTCACACTATCTACCTGGAGATGACATCAGTTCCCACAGTCAAAGGCTCAGTCCTAGAGGGATGCTTTCCTCTCACCACCTCAGCTTGTCATCTGTGCTTCTGACCAGTAGCTGGAAATCAGACATTTCCACACCTCCCATTCCTTGAATTCAAGCGATTTCCTAGAATGGCTCACAGCACTCAGAGAAACGTGTTACTGACAACATTATCAGGTTATCATCTGGCACATAACTCAGGAACAGCCAGATGGAAGAGAAGCATGGGGCTTCCATACCCTCACCAAGGGCACTGCTTTCTCAGCACCTGGCTGTGTTCACCAACCTGGAGCCCTCCAAAGCCCTCCTGTGTTTTTATGAAGGGTTCACTACATAGGTGGGATCGATTAAATCACTGGCCACTGAAGACTGAACTCCTGCCCTTGTCTCCTCCCTGCAGGTCTGGGGGTGGAACTAGAATCCTCCACTTATGGAGGTCGCCTTGGGCAGGATAAGTCTCACTTTAGGATCAGAGTTCTCAACTGCACTGTGAAAGAGTTACATTGGAATATTCCTTAAAGGCTTCTAGCTTCAGAATTCTTCTCTCCATCCTTCCTACAAAGAGCCATCCCAACGGTCCACATCACTCACATTCCCTCACCTCCACCCACCCATCTAACTCTTACCATAAACATCCAGAAGCTGGGGTCTCCTTCAAACCCTTCTGTCTTTCGCAAATATTGCCATCCAGGTGAGTCGTGAATGACTTACAGGTTGTGAACAACCTCGGGGGTGGGGGGGTGAGCAGAATCTGAGAGGGCCACGCTCACTTATACAATAACCAATTAACGGATGAGTTCAGGGGAACCCCAGAGTGGTTGAAAGGGAGGAGAGCTAGAATTGGAAAAGAATTACGGGATCAGCAAAGAGCAAAGGAAGGACGGATCCTCAAAGTGCCCAAATGCTCCAGCGGGTAAGGACAAAGTGGGAAAGGTGGGTCATTGCAATACTGGGGACTCTTAAGGGATCCTGGGCCAATTTTTTCAAAGGAATGAAGTAAGATTTTTAAAAAGGGGATTTGCTCAGGAAGCCAAAACAGTAAAAAGGGCAAAGACCAAACGTGCTGTTGTATTACTTAATCATGAGGGCCTGGGACACAGAACAATTCAATGAGTATTTGTTGAGACTGAAATCATCAAACTCTATTAGAACAAGTAAATGAAATGTAAAGAGAATGTTAAGATAAAAACAGGGCTGCCTGGGTGGCTAAGTCGGTTAAGCGTCCGACTTCGGGTCAGGTCATGACCTCACGGTTCGCGAGTTTGAGCCTGCACTCGGCTCTGGGCTGACACCTTAGAGCCTGGACCCTGCATCGGATTCTGTGTCTCCTTCTCCTTGCCCTTTCCCTCTGCTCACGCTCTGTCTCTCTCTCTCTCAAAAATAAGATAAAATAAAAAATAAATAATAAAAAAATTTTTAAATAAAATAAAATAAAATAAAATAAAATAAAATAAAATAAAAACATAAGTGAAAAACCTGAACAAGCCATCCCATTGTGTTATATGGGAAAAATTAGGAAATTTACATTACATTTGGTATAGAATAATGTGTTAAGAGACAGATTTAATTAAAAGAAGTTCTTAAAATAATGTACATTGTCAAAACTAAACATTTTATTAGGACATTTTATTACGTTTTTATACCACCCCACTAATGTTTCATTCCAAAATGTATTTAGGACTGCAGATTAAAACATTTAGATAAAAATGGGTTACAAAGATTTAGATAGAATAGAAAAATGCCTTTTGGTTTTATGCCAAAGGCATATGTTTACTGTCTTAATTAGAAGATCTTGGGGTGCCCGTGTGGCTCAGTGAGGTGAGCATCTGACTCTATTTTGGCTCAAAGCATGATCTCATGGTTCATGAAATCGGGCCCCACATCAGGCTCTGAGCTGAGAGTGCAGAGTTTGCTTGGGATTCTCTGTCTCTCTCTCTCTCTGCCCCTTGTGGTCACACACATGCATGTACACTCTCTCTCTCTCTCTAAATTAGTTAATTAATTAATTAATTAATTAATTAACATTTTTAAAAAGTACAGCCTTGGGGTGCCTATGTGGCTTAGTTGGTTGAGCATCTGACTCTTGATTTTGGCTCAGAACACGATTTCATGGTTCGTGAGATCGAGCCCCAGATCTGCACAGAGCCCCCTTGCGATTCTCTCTCCCTCTCTGCCCCTCCCATGGTCACGAGTGCACTTTCTCTCTCTCAAGATAAAAAAAAACATTAAAAAAAAGAAACAGATGATCTTAATATTTAGTTATTACTAAAAGTGAAGTCCTGAAAGTAAGTTATTCTAAAAGGTATCATTTTTTGGTAGATTTGGTATATTTTAAAAGTTTGCCCCTTATCCTAAACTGACACTTAGTTCAGGTGTCAATTTTGCAAACAGTTTATTTTGGAGTACCTGTGTTCCTCTGAGCTACGTGTTTTCTCAGTGTGAGGAATCACCTTAATGGAAGAATTTCTAAGAAATCCATTTCTCCAGGCATTTGCGGAATGAAGCTGAACCAGTAGAACGGGCCATCTTTAAACAGCCTCTTCTTGATTTCCCATTGGACAACGGAGATTGAAGAGAGAGAAGGAGAAAACATTATTCTTTCCCTAGAGTTGGGCCACAATTGTTTCCCTAGAGTTGGGCCAGGAAGTGATCCATTTCATAATAGCTATAGAAGTGGTCTGGGGGAAACCAAACGCCCCAGGGGCATCAACTTCTACAATGGGCAAAAGATCTTTTGTAATTTTTGTAAGGTTCTATGATACTTAAAATGTGTGGAGAACACGATGGGAAAACTACTGGCTTCTGACTCCATCAGAACCCAGTTCAAATCCCATCTCTGGTACTTGCCAGTACTTAGTAGCTGAGTGACATTATACAAAGATCATCCAAACTTCCTAAGCATCCGTGAAACAGAGATGGTCATGCCAATTACAGAGTCAAGATCAGGTTCACTGATTCAGGTGCATCTTCACAGAACAACACCAAAAAAGTAAAAACAGTGACTTAAGTAACATAGACAATTTTCTTTCATGTGTAAATAATTTAAGAAGTCTAAGACTTATAATGGGGAGTCCATGGCATCAAAGACCCAGATGCCCTCTGTCTTTCTTATTGGTTATTCTCACACTGGCCTCCATCGTCAAGGGTAACTCATGGACCAAGACGGCTGCCGGAGCCCCTACCATCGGTCTGCATCCTAAGCAGTAGAGGACAGAGAAGGGGAACAGCCAGGAGTGCATTTTCTAGCTAAATCAGTTTCCTATAGAGAGGCATTTCAAAAGTCCTTCACGATCATTCCAATTGCATTGAATAGGCTTTTAATAAGTTAGCAGCAAAAAAGCTTTGGGAAATGTAGATGATTAATTCTAGGTGATAATGTCCTCGGTTGAAGAACTAGTTTTGGGTTAGTAGAGGAGAAAGTGGATTAGGAGGTAAAGAGCAATCCACCTGCCTACATTAGAGAGTATTTCATGAGAATTACAATTCCTGTACGTAACAAGCCCCTGACGGGGCTCCACACGTACCACATGCCTAGTAAATTCCACTCTTGTTTTCCGCCATATAAGAATATGCTGAGAAGAGAGCTGTGTTCTTAGTGTCTTTTATAATGGCCAAAATGCACAGAGCAGGGTTCTCAGTCTCGGTGTTTCTGACACTTAGACCAGATGACTCTGGCTGTACAGGGCTGTGCTGTGTGCTGTATGCTGTTTTTCAGTGTCCCTGACCTCCACCCACCAGATGCCTGTGGCTTTCCACCATCAGTTGTGACAACAAAAACTATCTCCAGCCATTGCCAAATGTCCCCTTGGGAGCAAGATCGCCCCAGGCTGAAAACGACTACCTAAGCCTACAATGTCCTACAATGGACAATGAATGAGTCACTACTCTATATTATCTAGGAGTCGAATGGTGCGAAAGGCCCTTGAGTTCATAGTGCTGATGTCATTGTGGAGAACAGAGTACAGGACAAAGCTGTAGATTTTCCAAATGGACAATAATCAATCTTGCAAACTCGCACATATGCAAAATGGATTACATATTACTTTTCTCCTAAATGTAATGCAGTAAAGATGTACTTTGAGGGGCACCTGGGTGGCTCAGTCGGTTAAGCGGCCGACTTCGGCTCAGGTCATGATCTCACAGTCTGTGAGTTCGAGCCCCGCGTCGGGCTCTGTGCTGACCGCTCAGAGCCTGGAACCTGTTTCAGATTCTGTGTCTCCCTGTCTCTCTGCCCCTCCCCTGTTCATGCTCTGTCTCTCTCTGTCTCAAAAATAAATAAATGTTAAAAAAAAAAAAAAATTAAAAAAAAAAAGATGTACTTTGAGGGAGGACAAAATGTAATGTACAGGTTTCATTCATTCATACATAGTGGCTGCTTACTTTCTGGCGAAGTAGACAGACTCTGAGAGATAAAGGAATAACTCCATGGGGCCACGTTAGGGTGTAAATGAAGCATGCAAATGGCGGGGGTGATCTGGGGAGGCGAGGCTGAGATGGGAATGAGGGGTGGGGGTGAACTGGGTGTCTCTCTGAGGAAGGAGAGCTCTGTGGGGAGAGGAGAGCAACCTCGAAGGGCTGTAAAGTAGGAGGAGATGAAGTTGGGGACAGTTGGAGACACAGGGCCAACGTTTTGGTCTGAGCAAGATGGAGAGAGATCAGAAGGTGTGAGGTACACAGCAGCATGACTCAGCGTATACGTGTAGAGGGTCTTCCCAGCAGCCCTGTGGGGACTACACGGAGGCAAAAGAGGAGGCTGGGAGACACAACAGGAAGTTCATGGACTGGTCCAGGCAAGAGATGATGGCACACGGACCAGGAGCAGGGGTGGGGGCACTGAGATCGGAGGAAGAGCCCATATTTGCAGACAGTAAGCAGAAATGATGAGCATGTGTGGTTTCTATAAAACATTATGTAAACCTTGTCTATCATCATTACTTCTGGGTGTTATTTCTTACTCTTCAGTCCCAATATTTGTTCAAAATTGGTTTTGAAGTTGTTCCTTTCTGTTAGCACGATGCAGAAGGCAGCGTTCTAAACTTTGGAACACGTCTACCCCTTTGGTGAGTGATTCCAGGACTGTCATCAAATATGTATGTGCCTGAATTTTCCCATTTGTAAAATGGAGTTACTATCACTCACCATTTACCTCATTAACCTAAAGATTAAGAGGAAAAGACTACATAGGCTCCACAAATCTCAAAAGAAATGCAAACTGTAATTATCTGCAAACGTGCCCAGTGGTGAAAATTTCCAAAGGAGATAGACTGTGATTAATATGTAAGATTCATTCCCAAAGATTCAGACTAAAGACAACCCTTAAACTTATGTCAGCTTTGTACTATATTCCAAAGTTGCTGGTGGGGTTAGCTGTGACTTATTAATGCATTTTTGCTTTCAGGCAAAAAGAAATTGATTTCTCTGCTTGTGAAATTCAGTCTCTCGTGTCAGCCTTGATCATTCGATAACAAGATATGGTTTAACAACCTGCTGTCCTGGCAGGGCGAAGGGTCTTTAATTAGGATACTTAAAAGAAAAAAGAGTTGAAATGAACTTTTCCATTCAAATTTCTTTGAAGTGTGTAAAAAAGAACTACTTTTTTTTAACGTAATAGGGAAAAAAGGGGTAGCTTAAATAAGAGAATGCTGGCAATTCGTGTAATACTCAACTAATATAAAACTGGACAAAAGCAGTACTTAGGAGACTTTATCAGCATCACGGCATCATCTCTCTCTCTCTCTTCCTCTCTATGTTTATATACACACATACTTCCCTGCAATCGTGACATAAACAAGTTACCCAACATTCCAACTAAAGAACAATTAATATAATAGACACCAGAAAATGTCTTCTCAGAACAAATGTTTATGTTATTACATAAAAAGAGGAACAGTGCCCAAACCAGACATTTCATTTCTGCCCAAGATTTAGCAAGTCAGAGCTAAGCAAAGCTTATTTTCACCAGATTATTTCACATTACCTAAGAATTCTGTTCTATCTTGAGTAATAGTCACATGTATTCCATGATATAATGTGTGCATGGATGTTGGAACGTTATCATTATAGTAAAGTTCTTGGCTTAGGAATATTATTGTACAATCATTTACTGTGAGATATGTGTTTGAAAGACTTCTCAAAATAATCGTGTTCCTCATAAATATGCTATTTCAGTATTATGTATGGCTCAGATAAAATTTTAGTTATACAATAAAGGACTGTTTCAATTTTCAGTCTAATAGTAATGTTTATGACATAAATTTCGTCAAACACTATTATGATCCCAAAGTTGCCAATATTTTTAGCCAGTAGTAAACTTTACTCATTTATATACTACATATTACAAATACATATATATTCTTTTTTTTTCTTAATTTGCGATGTTTTGGGATTGAGGTAAAATGTATGCTATGAAATGTATGAATGACAACTTCAGAGTGGTGTGTGCAGGAAGGAATACTCAAAAATGGAGAAGACACTTTTGAATTTAAAGGATCAAACTAACCAGCAATTCTAAATGTTCGGCAACCAATTCCAACCTGCGTGTGGATGGTCGGGGGACAGTTTACCCCAGCCGTTCACCAACGTTCCCGCATCAGCTGAGTGTCCTACAATTTAACTCAATTCTGAAACCATGTACCTGGCAACGGTATCAGATTGTACCAGTTAAGGGCTCAGTCCCAGGAGGCTGCTCCCCAACCCCTCCTCCATGCCCCCACACCCATTTCGATGCCAACCTGGCAAGTCCCCTTGTCACCTGTGCTTCTGACTGACCTGGTGTAGATGGGAGGGTCCAATTGACCCTCTCATTGGTTTCCATTCATTTGCTCGGGCGGCTCACCAGGACACGTGAGAATGACTTTACTTACTAGTAATTAATCAGTTTAGACGGGTTTATTATAAACAGATGTTAACTCAGGAACAGCCAGATGGAACCGAAGCCCAAAGCAACGCACAGGGAAATGACGATGATGTTCCGGGTACATCACCTGTCCCCAAATCTACATCTGTACGTGTTTACCAGCCTGCAAGCTCTCCGAACACCCTCTTTTCTTGTTTTTGCTTTTAAATGGAGGCTTCCTAACCTAAGCAAAATTGATTAAATCATTGGCAGTTGATGGTTGATTCAGCCTCCAGCCCTCTCCCCTCCCTGGCAATCAGGGGCAGGGATGCTGGAAGTTCCAACCCTCTATTCAGAGTGGGTTCCCCTAGCAATGAGCCCCCATCCTCAGACGTGTTCCAAAAGTCACGTCATTCACATAAACCCCACTGTGATGGCCAGGGGTCGTTATGATGGTAAGGGGTGGACACCCATTCACCTGTAGGGCTCTGAAAGGATTCTAGAAACTGAGGACAAGAGACCAAATATAACAAAAGACGTTCCCATTGCTCTTACTGCTCAGAAAATTCCAAGGTTTTGAGAACTGTGAGCCAAGAACCGTAGAGAAAGATCAAATATATGGAAAGTATATTTTGGTCATCTGAATGACCAACTGTGCATTCCTTATGAATGACAGTATTGCAAATTCCTGCAAATCAAACTACGTACAAAATCACGTAAGGGTAGGTAGGATGCAGTAAACCTTCTGGTTCCAACCAGAAGATGTTTTCTCCTTAAAATTTATTTGGATTGAAAAAGGTACAAGCAGAGAAATAAGGCGACATACAGAAGAACCGCCACAGGTATCTTGATTGAACTGAATTTGCACGTGATGAAACGTCACGGACGGATATACATACATTGCACCCGTGTCGGTTTCCTGCTTCTAATGGTGTTCTACAAACATGGAAAGCGTAAGCATTTGGTGGGGAATGGATGAACAGTACACGTACCTTCTCTGCTGTCTTTGCCACTTCCTGTGACTCCACAATCATTCCAAAATTAAACGCTTTTAACAACACGGATACAGTTGTAGACAACACGGATACAGTTGTAGGGAACATACCTTAGAACACTGCTTGTGATTCTGACACCAAACCAGGGAACCGTTGTTCTGCAAAAAGAAAAAGAAATATTGGCTCATTCAATAATTTTCTAACTCATGGCTACATAGTGTGAATTTCATTTTTCAATATTATCATTAACAAAAGACCCGTTTTTGCCCTCCTATCATTCTCTCTTCCCAAAATAGAAAGTGCGCTTCTAATGTAAGTCCAATTTTGGCCCTGACCCCATGATAGAAACAAAGACATATAAATTAATGAGGATTTCAAGCTGCCTAAAAGGAAAAGTGTCTGAGCCATGTCTCCTGCTGGCTGCCTGGGAGTCAGACCTCACTGAAAAGCCTTCTCTTTCCCTGTCACTGGATGTGTGACGGGGGGACAAGGGATTTACTATCCGTGTACCTCAATTGATCCATCTATAAAACATAACCATATGCCATGCGTGAGGTCACTGGCATAAGGAAATGAAATAATACCCACACGCCAGTTAGCACGGCCTGATATTCACTCGGTACAGAACAAAGATTAGGACTACAGTTTACTGTCTCTAACGTTAGCATTTCTTCTGGGAAATCTCTTACTCCACATGACTGGCATCTTGGTCACGACTCCTCCTTTGGCTGGGATAGGTTATGTGCGTGTGTGTTAGACTGGGGTAGCTGGTAGAGATAGTAAACGCCACCACCCCATAATTTAGATGCCGTGGCCTCCAGCTCTTGGAAGTTCACGGTTGGGTATGACATCAAGTAAGTCCATTTCCTCTGTCTGAATCTCTAAACTTTGAATTTTGACAACATCATATTCTATTCATAGATTAGTATTACATTGGCGCTCAGTTCAGAGAAAAGAAAATCAATATATCTTCTTAAAAATCCTTTTATAACAAGCTCATGGAGATATAACGTAGACACAGAAAGCACACTGTTTTAAAGTATAGAAACCAGCGGTTTGTAGTAAAAAGTATGTTCTAAATACTAAAAGGTATATTCAGAAGGCTGTGCAACCATCACCACTATCTATTTTTGGAACATTTTCACCAGCCCAGAAAGAAACATGTATCCCTTAGCACTCACTCCGCCATCTCCCTCCCTCCAGCCCCTGGCAACCACTCATCTACTTTCCTTTCCTACAGACTGATTCTGGAAACCTCATGGAAAAGGGATTATACAACATGTGGCCTTCTGTGTCTGGATTCTTTCACTGGGCATCATGTTTTACATTTTGCTAAACGGTATGGTATTTTTGCTCTGTCTATATTGCCACAAAAACCATACGTCATTCCTTTTTATTGTCCAATCCCATTGTACGGATATACCACATTTTTCTCTTCTGCTCCTAATAATCTGTCTCAATATATCTTATGTCCAATAGTATATGTTCATAATCTAGGATTCCTACTGAGTCAATCTCATCTCTATGGGATCAGAAAGTTTCTTCCACTAGGCTCAGATCATCGTGCTAAACGGCCTCAGCCCCACGTTAAAGCTTTAGCTATTACATCTATCATATGGCCCTAACTCTCCTCGGCAGCCTTACATCCCCAGATCCCAGAATGTACCTCCAGTTTCAGCTAAACTAAGATCAACCTACCCGTCCCCCTACTGACCTGGCCCAGCTTCCACCCCGGTCCCTTCTAAGTCTTTCTTTTCCTGGATAGATGGGGAGGACCTCTGGAGAACCTAAGGGTGTCTTCACTGCTTCTGCATTTGCTGGGCTGCTCTGGAGAGAAGTATGTACCCCATCCTCTCTTGTCTTAGGATATAGGTCTTTTATTTAAGTCAGCTCCCAAACTAGACTGTGGTCCCAGAGACAGGGCTTCCTTTTTCCTCTTTGCTTCAATGCTTCACACCAGCAAATGGACCAGCTCCTGATTCTCACAGAGACGGCTTCCATCAAAAGTCACGTGAGAGACACTGGGGCTGCAAAGTCAGCATGGCAACTGCTGCCTGGCTGATACGGTAACACCAATCGGGTAATATGCCTTTGACAAGATTATTATCAATAAATAATACTATCGTACTAATGACCACATCTACACAGCAGGCACTTGCTTTGGTGTTTGCCATATTCAGCCTCCCCAGGCATCCCACGTAATGACATAAACTTCATTTACCCATTTTTAAAGTCAAGAAACTGGTCGAAGAAGCCAAGTAAAATATCCACATTCATGAAGCAAATGGTTAAACACAGTTGTCACACCACAATGGGTAAAGGTTTAGCTAAACAAAGGGTGACTTTTATGGAGCGTTTTGAAGGAAATCTCCAGACTCAGAACCTTGGAAGGACAGGAATGAATTGGTTGGGATGGTCCTGAGTATCGTACATTCCAGAAGCAGCAGATCAGATTGAGGGGTTGAAGCAGAGAATAGGAGGGGTGGTTGGGTAAACAGATAGAATGCAGATTACAGTGGATTTGGACTTATTGCTGGAAATAAAATTTGTTATGTACTACATGTCAGACGGTTAAAAAAAAAAAAAGGAGAGGATTGGACAAGTCGTGTACCTACAACACCTTGACTAGTTTCCTTTTGTTTCCTTTGACTATAGATAAAATGGCCAGACCTCAACAACAAAACACCAAAACTCCAGCAAAGACTGCATTTGGCTGCCCAGCAAATGCATCCTCTAGTGCCTGGCACCATGCGGAAACCCAGTGCTCCCTATGGTATTGGCCCATACACCTGTCAAAATTACAGAAAAACTAATAGTCACAGAGCCTATCTGCTAAGCTGTTTACATTCGGGGGGAATTAACATCAATGCATTTCCTCAACCAAGGCATTTTCATTTTAAGCAAAATTTCCCACTAATCACAAATTGAAAAACTATCATTATACAGAAATATTTGGGGCAATAGCAAGCAAGCATGAAAGATCATTTTGGTCATAATAGGTTTTTTTGTCACTGAAGACAGTATGTCCTAGAATGCTTAAGAAGATTAAAATCATAATCCACATAAAGTATTGAGCAAAATGTCTGGCACGGAGTTAGAGGTCAGAAAAAAAGTCCATTATGATTGACGTTACTTTGTTTGCCACGATTATTGTTTTCAGGAGGGAGTAATCCTGTACTTAAAATCTCCCAGTTCCTCTGTATAACCCAATGCAATCTTATTAGTGAGGCTCAGAAGAGGCAGCCCGTCATGTTTTTCTCCTTGGATGGTAACAATCCTGCCATGTTTGCCAATATGATGCCTGGGCAATGGTATTCTTTTTGGTTTAATTTCCTTCAGCCATTTGTATTTCCTTTAGAGTGAACAGTCTGTGCATTTTACCATTTCTTTTCTGAATGCTTAACCATAGCCATTGTAGCAGCTACGAGGGCCAATTAGATTGAATAATCATTTGTCTATAATAGGTGTTGTAGAAATTTTCCAGTGATCGTTGGCCTTTTGACTTTATGCATGATGTTTGCTCCATGAAAAAATTTTCTATACACACACACAAACATGCACACACATAGATATGTGTCTCTACATTTCCTTTTGGGGTTTTAAGTTTCCTGTTTTTCTTAAAACACCCCCCCCCCCCCCCGCCCATGTAAAGGTTTTGCAGCTGTTCTGTGCTTTTGCCTTTATCAATCAGCCTTTGGCATTCTATTTATCTCTACAAAGAACATCTAAAAACCCTGCCTAATGGCATCAAGGATGTGGGTAAACCCCTGATTTAACTCCAGCTACTGTGTTTCAGCCAGGTGCACACACACTACCATCCACCTACATTGCTTACCTGTGATGCTCTTTGAGCAGGAGAGCAATGGAAAAATACAAGAATCCAGTAGTTTTCAACAACCCGCCCCAGGGGAAGTTCTTAGTCAGATTACAATAGCCTTCCCCAGTTAAGCCACTTGACAACAAAAATAAAATACAGTATTGGCAATCAAGTCTTGTTCTGGGTTAAAGCCAGCAAAGATAAAGAGTCAAAGTACATCAGACAAGAAAGGCGTTTGCCTGTTGAATCATTATTGTAACCTCCAGGTAGGATCAGACAGCGGGACTTTGGTAATTATATAAAGATTACATCCTGTATTTTATTGGTTTAACTAGATCAAACATGAATGCTAGTCAATCCAACTTTCAAAGAGTTTATATAAGTTCACTCAACTGCACCCAGACATTATTTCAATGACATTTTCAAAGTCTCTTCTAGCCTTTTGATTTTTTTTCTCCTTAAAGAAAAATAATTCTTCAAAAGCTTCAGGTAAAGAAAACACTTCGTTCCCTCAAAGACAACCCACAAGGATAAAGATAAATGAAAACTAGCTATCGAGATACAACCATTTGAAAAAAGAATAGAGAATGAGAACAGATCCCACACATTTTCCTTAACACAAACAGGTGTAGGTGTGGAACAAGGACTAATCAATTTTCCATTTCAGAAACACAGCACTAAGCCATTGTCCAACGGCAGTATGGAACATTTGAAATTGAAACTATCCCAGAAAACCCACTATGGACCAAACATTTGCCATTCAACCCTACAAACTGTGACTTTCAGTTAACAATTTTGTTCTTATATTAAACACAAGTTTTTGGGGGAGCTTGGGTGGCTCCGTCAGTTAAGGATCTTCTGCTCAGGCCAGGATCTCAGGGTTCGTGGGTTCAAGCCCTACGTCGGGCTCTGTGCTGACAGTAGCCAGCCTGATGTGGAGCTTGAACCCACAAACCCTGAGATCCTGACCTGAGCCAAAGTCTGTCACTTAACTGAATGAGCCCAAGAGAGAGAGAGAGAGAATCTGAAGCAAGCTCCATTGTCAGCTCCATGCAGGGCCTGACGGGGCTCAATCTCACAACTGTGAGATTATGATCTGAGCCAAAGTCAAAAGTCAGATGCTTAATTGACTGAGCCACCCAGGCACCCCTCATTGTTAAGTTTTTTAAAATAAAACATTGAGGGGAGCCTGACTGACTTAGTCGGAAGAGCCTGTGACTCTTAATCTCAGGGTTGTGAGTTCAAGCCCCACACTGGGTGTAGAGATTACTTAAATAAATAGAATTTTTTTAAAAAGTAAAAAATAAAATGAAGGCATGGATTAAAATTTAGGAATTCACTTTAATCCAGAATAATTTCCTATTAATTTGAACCATGGAATAATATACTTAATTTCATTTGTTATCATAAGGATGTGCTTTTCTACTGTTAATATACTTGGAACTTTCTCACACATTTCACAGCAGCTAAAAGATAATGTAACAGAAGGACATTGGATGATGCATTTATGTGGCTTGAACTATTTTTTTATTTTTATTATTATTTTGAGAGAGAGCACAAGCACAGGAGGGGCAGGGAGAAGGAGAGACAGAACCCCAAGCAGGCTCCACACCATCAGGGCAGAGCCTGATGTGGGGCTCAAACTCACGAACTGTGAGGTCATGACCTGAGCCAAGATTGAGAGTCCGACCCTTAACCAAATGAGCCACTCAGGTGAGGGATGTTCATCATAGGACAGGCTATCCATATGTGGGAGCACGAAGTCTACAGACCTCTGTACTTCCTACTCAGTTTTGCTGTGAACCTAAAACTACTCTAAAAAATAAAATCTACTGGGTGCCAGTTAAGCATGTGACTTCAGCTTGGGTCATTATCTCATGGTTCATGAGTTCAAGCCCCGCATAGGGCTCCATGCTCAGAGTGTGGAGCTTGGTTGGGATTCTTTCTCTCTCTCCTCTCCCTCCCTCTGTCTCCCCTTCCCCCCTGCTTGTGCTCTTGTCGCTCTCAAAATAAATAAATAAACTTTAAAAAAGTCTACTTCAAAGGATAGGAAAAAAAAGAGAGCTTTGTGTTTATACTTGTTCGTAAGTAGGATCTCTTTCTAATGTTATGGATTACTCTCAGTAAATCGATGGCCTTTCATCCCCTACTCCCTCTCAAAAAATTCTCTCTGGATTCTACAAATATCTCACATTGAGCTGAATTCTGTAGAACAACGTTTGGCCATACACAATGTACCTCTCTCCAAATGCCCAGCACTGGAATGCATGCCTGGCCACACTGTCTGGGTGTCACTTCTTCACACCCTGCAGCTTGTTTGGGAATGAGAACCTTCCATCAGGAACCTGTGCCTCCGCCAAGCCAGACCCCGTGTGTCCTTCGGGTCACTGCAAATGCCACTTCTTTGAGGAAGCCTTCCCTGACCACCTACACCCTGACTATCACAGACCCCCTGTTACACACACTCATGCAATGAGAACACATTAGAGACACAGTCTGTCTATATCTCTTCCTTACAGTTGGCTCCCTCACAAACTTAACAATTATTACTGATGAAATAAGTAAACGAATGGATAAGGAGTCGTACAAAAAATTTACACTTTAATCATTAGGTCATGAGGAGGTAAAAAGGATGAAATGAGTAGACTGAACTGAACAAATTTTTCACCTTCTTGGACAGGTGCTTTTAGGAAGTGGGTTCATTATTCTGTTTCTACTCGTCATGGCAATATTAAAAATGGAACCAAAGCTTGCATGCAGTATAAAATATAAATTATTTAAGACATAACCGTGCTAATTATCTTGCTACAGACGCATGTAATTAAAGTTATCTAAAGAAAATTTATAGAACAGCCAAGTGCCAGACTATGCCATATGGGAAAACATTACGTTTTATTAACATTTTACTATGAATTTTGACAAGGAATATTCCAAAGGATTCTACATGTAGGAGACTATCAGATCAAGACAGAATTTTTACTCCTTAGTGTCCCTATGAGAATGGTAGGACCCACCAGGGGATCAGAGGACTGGTTTTTCTTAGGACGTTTCAAACATCAGTCTACCAAGTTTAATCTCCGGAAGGATATGCTAGTTACTGATGCATTCTTGCCACAGTTAAGATTTCAGAGATGTATTGTCTAAAGCCATATTTCTATTTTCCAGAGACACCTCCACTAAGATGAGCCATCTCCATGGAATCACATAAAACCTTGGAAGATTTCAAGGCAGAATAAATGACTTAGGCTGAAATAAATCCAGCCGTAAGGAGGTTTAGAGGGAGCATTAAAGGTAATAACTAAAATTTAGTAAATGACTCGTTTTACAAAGCAAGGGAAGCGTGAGAAGAGAGTACCTGCTATAAATTGAACACCGAAAGCATTGTTGATGGGAGACCTGAGCAATAAAGAACAGTCCCTATAAATGTCAGTCTCCTTCCCTCCTTCTCATTCATCACTCTGAAATGTTTACTTCACGTGCCAATTGTGCATGAGTTCCTCCAATTCCAGGAACCTCTCGCCAATCGCCATTTCGGCTCTTCTAGAAGGTAAACACATGCCTGTGGACTAAAGTGGTGAGTCCCGCCAGGCAGACCTGTCATGTTTACTGTGTAGGGACAACCGCCCACCTTCCCCAAGGTGGGCACCGTGGTCAGCCACACCTGCATCTTCTTCCTTCTTCTTCTTCTTCTTCCTCCTCCTCCTCCTCCTCCTCCTCCCTCCTCCCTCCTCCTCCTCCTCCTCCTTCTTCTTCTTCGAAGCTTTCCTGACTTTAATCATTTGTGTGTGAGTGATGTTGAGAAAGACAAGACTGGGAAGAGGAGAAGAGAAGGAGCAGTAAGGGAGAAGGAAGGGGACAGAGCAGGGAAGGAGGACAGAAAGAATCCAAAGAGGCCAGAGCAAATGGCATATTGAGTCTCTGGGCATAAACCTGAGATATAAAGACTTCTTTCTATATAAAATAATATAAATATACAAGCAGAAATTATTTTTGGCATCAAAAGGCACAGGGAAATCTGCACTAAGATCACTGCACGAAAAGCCACTGGCGTGGGGACCTCCACCGGCTCAGTGGGCTGCATATCAGTGGTCCCTTCAGCAGTTGTCTGAGTGGGGACATGGCAGCGTCTGAACTTTTGATGCTAGGTTCAGTTCTATAGCTTCAGTTCAGTCTCCATGGCAACTACCAGTACTGTCCAGTCTGGGACACGGGGTCCCCACTAACATGGGGCCCCAGGTACACTTGCTGTATTCCACGGGAATTCGAGACAAAGCACAGAAAGAAAGATTGGCAGAAATGAAAAGGGCAATGAGTTCTAGAAGCAGATTAACGCCCAGGATCCAGCTTGTTGGATGTAGAATATGTCCCTTCAACAGCCTGAGGCAAAGCTGTGAGACACTGTGCTTCTTTGAGATGCACCGCCAGACTGTCCCCAAAGTCAGGGTGCGCTTTCCCCAACTGTAGTTTGGTGTGACGCCGTGAATGTTGGCCTGGTAGCAGCCGTGACATGGTGGTCAACATTCCATGAACGTGACCTTGGTCCCAGCTGCGCTTACTGTCACCAATGACACTGAGTTCTGTACGTTGTTGGTTCTACACATGTTGGGTTTAACTGCCGTTTAAAATGAGATGAATGTAATTAGACAATGATTGGGCATTGAAAGGCAAAACTGTGGTGTACACAGAACGAAGGAGTGCAGGTAAGACTCACTGCCACAAGACTGCACTGTCCTATTTTCTTGCCACTAGTAACGAATACGTTACAGGACTGAAGCAATGGGACACAGAAGGAGGTGTGCCACATGATTACCGATAGATGAACAAAAAAGTGCAAATGGACACAGAAGAAACTACCAAACCTCCCGGACCAGACAGAACGTATGACAAAGCAACAAGATATTAGTGTGACCCAGTGATGCTTCTTTTAACAAAGACCATCTCCGAGCCTGTGTCATGATTTTAGTACAATGTTTGTTTGTTGGGGTTGCATAAAAATAGATGTTCCATCCATGGCTTCTTAGATTCACTGAAATCTCATACAAATTTATGTTGGCCCTCTACCAATTCTTTGTCTTTGCCACACTGACACGTCTTTGAGAGTTACTCTCGGGCGGGCTACCCCTGCCTTCCCCAGTCTGCTTTCAGGAAACGATTAGTGAAGGACTTCTGAAACCGATCCGTATGTTACAGACAGTAGCCTGCGATTCTAAGCAGCGAGGTGTTATCAGTGGCCGGATGGAGGTCCACTGAGGACACTCAGTGTGAGTTTCGATGGCCTCCCGTATGGAAAGTACATATAGACAGGACTACCCAGGAAATTAAAAGGGGAAGGACCAGTAATAACAATGCTTCCAAAATTGCTGGTACAAAGAATCACCCACGGAATCTGTTAGACATTGCGGTTCTCCGGGACTGACTCAGTAGATCTCGATCTGACCCTGGAATCTGTAGACTGACAGATGCCCTAAATGTTTCTTACAATGGGACACACGTGGTCAACGCTAGGCCAACAGATTGTCCGACTTTGAGGGATTATGGAACGAAGGCCTAGTGATGAAAGACACAGAGCAGTTGTAGAAACCAAAGAAAAGCATGAAAATGGTTAAGTGTTTATGCTCAGGGAGGAAAAGTGTAGTTTAAAAAGTATAAGGTAGAAAAGAGTTCTAGAGGATGATAGGTCCAATGGGTGCCAATGTTTGGAGCTGTTTCTACCCCAGAGGGAGAATTTTGTCACACAAAACAGTAATTGTCTGTAGTGAATCTTCTCCTGCACCATCCAGATGTCCCTACAACCCCAGAACCAAGATCAATGTGCCTACTGGGAGTGTCGAGTACTGATGGGTATTACCTAAACCCCTCCTTTCCCCTCCCATAAACTCTACTTGCTGGGAGAGGTTACCTAACCCAAGGCCACACTGCTTCCAGGAGAGTCCCACATGGAGTACTGGCTGATGCTGGGCCACAAAGGACCAACCCCCTTGTCCCATTCACAGTAACATCCGAGGCATTTCCAGCTCCAGATGATGCTATGGTATCCACTTGAGGCTGTGGCCACAGATGGCATGACAGCCCAACTCCTGCCCCATGCTGTGTCCTTCACTCCCCTGAGGAGGTGATCCTGGGAACGTCACCCAGTACGGTAACGTGAGCTCACATCTCGAGAGCTTAGCATATGCTTCATGACTAACACAACCTGTGAAAACCAATCACCTTCCCATATATGTGCAGGGGGAGAGAATGAGTTTTCTCCACTTGAGAGGCTTTTGGAAAAAGCCAAGTAGATATGAGGCATAATTTTTGAAAAAGGTGAGGGTGTTGAAGAAGTTAACCACGTAGTGGCAGGACTCAAGAGCCACAGGAAAGCGAGCCCTTCCCGTGCAGAAGAGGAAGGTGGATCGACAGGAAACAGCAGGTGAGCTGCAGAGCATTCTAGCCCAAGAACAGATCTCATTAAGTCCCCACAAACTCCTTCTCAGGGGGCCAGCCTCTCTGAGGATGCATGACAACATGACTTCATATTGATACATGCTTTCCTGAAAGGAACAGAATTGTGTCCTCTTGAAAGTATTCAGAAGAAGAGAGCCAAAGCATAAGAGACTCTTAAAAACTGAGAACAAACTGAGGGTTGATGGGGGGTGGGAGGGAGGAGAGAGTGGGTGATGCGTATTGAGGAGGGCACCTTTTGGGATGAGCACTGGGTGTTGTATGGAAACCAGTTTGACAATAAACTTCATATATTGAAAAAAAAGTTCAACATTGGGAATTTAAAAAAAAAAGAAAGGGTTGAAGTTATAATAATAAAAAGATGAGATAAATTTAAAAAAAGTATTCAGAAGAAGAACATGGTATTGTTTCAATATGTTTCAAGTCGCCATTGGTAGCTATTTTTTATTTGTGCATTTAAAAGCAACTTTGTCCTGAGGCTGTGGATGAAACAATTGAAAGGCAGGACAGAAATCTTTTTTTAAAAAAACATGTCAGCACCATTCCAAAGTTCCTGCGAGGAATTAAAATCATTATCAAAGCAGGAAAAAATGCAAGAGCAATGTGGAAAAACATAACTTTACACAACTCTTAATTACATCTTTTACTAGAATTCTCTGGAAAGACTATAATGGTACGCAAATTTACAGCACGCTGAAGTAGACGTTAACATTTACTCACTAGCGATGCGTAAAAGATTTCTTTGGCATTTTCTGTTCCTTAATTGTTATTGTTGCTGCTGCTGCTGCGTTTTTATCGTAGGATGTTTAAAAAACTTTTTTTAATGTTGATTTTTGAGACAGTGAGAGAAACGCAGAGTACGTGAGCAGGGGAGGGGCAGAGGGAGAGGGAGACACAGGATCCGAAGCAGGTTCCAGGCTCCGAGCTGTCAGCACAGAGCCCAACGCGGGGCTCGAACCCATGAACTATGAGACCATGACCTGAGCCCAAGTCAGACGCTCAACAGACTGAGCCACCCAGGCGCCCCTACTGTAGGATGTTTTAAACATGGACGAAACAGAAAATTGATCAAGAGAAATTTTAGCAAAAAGCGAAGGCATGTAGGCGGCCACTAAAACAATGACGTCATAAGCTCTCTTACTTACATGAGGATTCAACCGTGTCCTACCCGGAAAGACTGCTGTACGACTGCTCCTCTCACTGATACCAACTGAAAAAAGCACTTTACGGTGATCTCAAAATGTTTTGAGAGCTGTTAGAATTCTGACTTCTCTGCAGGTAATCAGCTGAGACCTTCTCTTAGATCTTCATAAAGTCACCTTCTGTGCAGAGCATTTGCATCAGTGGGCATTTCTGCCACTTCCTGTCTGTGAAAGTATAAGATCTATACAGGGGCACCTGCGTGGCTCAGTCAGTTCAGCGTCTGACTTCGGCTCAGGCCATGATCTCACAGTTCATGGGTTTGAGCCCCGTGTCGGGCTCTGTGCTGACAGCTCAGAGCCTGGAGCCGGCTTCAGATCCTGTGTCTCCTTCTCTCTCTGCCCCTCCTCCGCTCGCACTCTGTCTCTCCCTCTCTCTCAAAAAGAAACAAATGTTAAAAAGAAAAAAAAAAAAAAAAGAATAAAATCTATCCAAATATGGCCAAGCCTGTTCTGTAAACACAACCAACACCAGAAAAGGGACTCGAAATGTGTTTCTAAATACGCTCTCAAAATGTTTGTAAACTGTAGAATTCTGACTCAGATGATACCATATAATTACAAATCAGTGAAGACCTCTGAGGGTCATTTAATCCATGTTCCTGCTGGAAACAAAACAAATCCAACTCGTGAATGACGTGTAATTGTCTTGTAATACAAGGAACTTTCCAGGGGAAAGAGTTTCCGCATCTCGGTAACACATCACCCTGTTCTGAGTTTTCCATCCCTGAATCCCCACTGAAACCTTGCGAACCAAAAGAGCAAAGGGGTGAGGAATTATTAAGGTTCAGACCTTCTGCCTGCTGATTCTCTAGTTAACGAAATACTCTGATCACTGTCTCCAAAACATAAGCCTAAGAAAAAGGTCAAAGCTGGAGGAGAAGACACAGCCCAGAGTCCATCCTGTGAGAGTATGAAGATCACATAGAGATTATTCCATTCCAGAATACTCAGGGTGGGACCAGAATGATGATGCAAACCACTCACATCTTGGAAGTGAACATGACATGGGGAACTTTCTGAAAAATGGTCACCAAGGTCTGAGGAGAAAGGGAAAAGTGCAGAATGGGCTGGGAGGGAGGATCTAAGCATCCCATGATAGCGCTAAACCTCCAACGCACCCCCCCCACCAAGGACTCTTCTGGACACGCCAGGTTACTCATTATTGTGGATCTGAGTAACATGCAAAAGCCATCAGGAATACTGGCAACACAAGATTCTGAGGAACATTCTACATCACCGCAAGAATCGCCAGGGTTGAGAGATTCAAGCCCAATGTTCTCCCCTTGTAAATGAAGATACTGGAACCCAGGAAGTCTAAAAAATATGCAACACATTGCTCCTTTGAACAAAAAAAAAAATATTCTAATAATTGAAAGCATGCCCAACTTGGGAGTCAAAAGACCCTATTTCACATTCCAGGTCACTTACCCATCATAAATTGCAAGCTTTCAAAAAAAAATTAATGTCTTCTTTTCCAAAATGACAAGAAAGGTGGTTTTAAAAGATGGTCACAGACATGTTTATGAAGGACCATCTGTGATCGTCTAAAGTCAAAGTGATGTCTAGTTGTGACTAGTGACGTCTAGTCTCGCTGGCAAGATGCAGTCAATCAATATGAATGATTTGCACATAAGAGGTGACTGCTAATAATTTACAAGGTCCTGGGTAGCTCATGTAATTAACCATGGAGAAGTCGAATTCTAAGAGCCCTTAATACGTTTTGATATAACAATAAAGAAAATGGTTTTCAATTGTTTATGAGTAAGATCAATCTTATGAATTTCTACGTGTTGTTTCAAGTCTTTCCAAAGGCACAATATCCACAGAAAGCATAAAATGCGCTCTTCAACGCAGTTCTGCACTAAATTATATTCGTAACCCATAACCCCCTTTTGGAGAACATGAAAATCCAACAACGTAAATACTGTTTCTTTTGGGGGTGCCTGGGTGGCTCAGTCGGTTAAGCGTCCAACTTCGGCTCAGGTCATGATCTCAAGGTTCGTGGGTTCAAGTTCCACATCAGGCTCTGTGCTGACAGCTCAGAGCCTGAAGCCTGCTTCAGATTCTATGTCTCCCTCTCTCTTTCAAAGATAAACATTTTTAAAAAGTTAGAAAAAAACATATTTAAAAAATACTGCTTCTTTTGGGTTCCAGGACCCAATTCCAATGTGTGTTTTTGCCGGGGGACGGGGGGATTCCCTGCATACCACTGAGCAATTCTCAGACACCAGTAGGGTGTCAGAGAATTTTTTTTCAGTTTATTTATTTTTGAGAGAGAACGAAAGAGAGACAGACAGAGTGCAGGCAGGGGAGGGGCAGAAAGCAAGAGGGACAGAGGATCCAAAGCAGGGTCTGTGCTGACAGCAGAGAGCCTGATGGGGGGGGGGGGGGGGCTCGAACTCACGAACCACGAGATCATGACCTGAGCCAAAGCGGGACACCAAACCGACTGAGCCGCCCAGGCGCCCCGGGTGTCAGAGAATTTAACTCACTTCTGAGCCTGTAAAGAGAGCTAACAGCAGATCCCACAGGTAAAGGGCTCACGCCTACAGGACTGCCCCCTCCCTTTCAGATGCCAACCAAAAGTGTAGGCTGTTACCTGCTTTTGACCACCATGCTGAAGACTGAAGCTTCCAACAACCCCCTTCTTGGGTTTGGTTAATTTTCTAGAGCAGCTCACAAGAACACACAGAAACATTCTACCACATGATCATTTTTTAATAACAGGTTATACCTCAGGAACAGGCAGACAGAAGAGATACTTAGGGCAAGGTTTGGGGAAAGAGAATGGAGCCTTCACAACCTCTCTAGCCTCCTCACCCCTGTGTCTTCACCAACCCAGAAGCTCTCTAACCTCTTTTGGGTTTTTCTGGAGGCTTCATTACAGAGGCACAACTGATTAAATCCTGGCCATTGGCAACCAGTTCGTCCCCCAGCCCCTCTCCCCTTCCCAGATGTAGGGGTGAGGTTGAAAGTTCATAGGCTGGGGGTCACTCAGAAGTAGCCCCCAGCCTTAGGCTTTCCAAAAGTCTGTGCATTAGCACAGCAAAGGACACCTCCATCACTCTTGTCACAGGGCATCTCGACAGGTTTGAGCCAGGAACCAGTGGATGAAGACCAAAACAAGAGATATGTATTTTGGTCACCTCAATTACCAAATATATGTTTCTTATGAATCACAATCTCACACTGTTCTTGATATCCTTTAAAATTCAAAATGAAATACAGGGACTGCACATTTCTTAGGCTGCTATAAGAAAGCACCACAAAGTAAGTTGTTCAGACAGCAGGAATTCATTGTCACCATTCCACAGGCTAGAAGTCTTAGATCAAGGTGTCTGTGGGGCCATGCTCTCACTGAGGGCTCTAGGGAAGGATCCGTTCCATGCCTTTCTCTTAACTTCCCTGATTTCCTTGGCTTATGGTAGCCAGTCTAGTCTTCACATGGCCTTCTACCCTCACATCTGAGTGCGTCTGTGTCCAAATTCCCCCTTTGTAAAAGGTCCCGGTCCTACTGCACTGAGGGTTCACCCCGCTCACACACAATTAAACCCGTAACAATGAGTAAAATAAATTCAAGCCATGGGGCAAATGCCATGTTGTTTGAACCACTCCCCAACCTGCACCCCAGGTGACAAGCCCTGCCTTAATATTTTCACTCACGTGTCCCATTGGCTTCAAACATCACTGTTACTGTTTATTCCTGAACTTTGGGCTCCTTGTCACCTCCTGGCATATGTCAGAGCACAGTGTCTCACTCGGGCCCATCTGCCCCTCCATCTCGCTGACGATAAGTTGTCCCGTCTTTACATAAAGCACTTAATTCTTAGGGCATATGTTTGCATCATAAGGAAGCATTTGCTAACCATCATGTAGACTGTTTATGATCAAGGAGTCCTGCTTTTGGTGAAAACGGACCCCTTAAGTAAGTGTGGAACCATAACCTATGCTTTACTATACTCATTCGTCAAGGGAGAGGGTTGGAATAGTTCTTTTGAACCATCGGTTACGGTTCCAATAGGTGAGGCAGCCCATGAATGCCTCCTCTGACCGTCTGTGTTCAGGGATGCAGGTCTCGATGAGGAATCCTTAAGAGGAACCTGAGAGAAGGCAGTTCATAAGTAGCCGAGGTCCATTTATGAAACAAAAATGAAGAACATAGAGTTGAGGGTATGGACACAGGGTGGAAAGAACGGTCTAGCTTATGAATGGTTCTCGTCTAAGAGCAGAAACAAATGCCACGTTGTTTGAACCACTCCCCAACCTGCACCCCAGCTAGACCTTAATCAAGTTTGCATAACCTTGAATGAAGGAAGGCTGGTTAGGAGAAAAATGCTGGGGCCAAGCGGCAGAGGAGGACTGAGTGCTACAACCCAGCACATCTTACCAAGCAGAGAAAGGCATTAGAGAGAAACCCTAGCACATAGACAAGTCCATAGCAGTGGTTCTCAAAGTAGGGCCCTGAAACCAGAATCAGTGGCCAGAAGCGTGTTAGACATGCAAATTCTAGGCTCTCACCCCAGACCTGCAGAATCAGAAATTCTAGGGACAGGTATAGTAAGCTGTGTTTTTAACAGGTCTGTTGGGCGATAATGAGCCTCGCTAAAGCTGCAGAACCTCACTGGGAAGACAGGAGGAGGACAATTCATCTCACTTTGCCCTCCGTGACTTGAACCATCACTCCGACTGCTTCTTTCTTCTCTCTCATCAAATTTACCAAGTAAATGGAGTCCTCCATCCAGCTTTTGAGTAGCTCGTAGCATGCCAGTCATTAAAAAAGACAACATCAAGCAATAAATTGATGTGTGCACAGGCACGTGTGTAATACGCAACCAAGTCAAGTCTGTGTCTGCGCAGGTCGCTCAAGGCGATAGCATCCCTCACAGGTGAGGCCAAGTGGCCTCCACTGTGGCTTGGCCTCACCTCAGTCTCTGGGCATCTTCTTTTTTTTTTTTTTTTTTTTTTTTCTTAACGTTTTATTTATTTTTGAGATAGGGAGAGACAGAGCATGAACGGGGGAGGGTCAGAGAGAGAGGGAGACACAGAATCTGAAACAGGCTCCAGGCTCTGAGCAGTCAGCACAGAGCCCGACACGGGGCTCGAACTCCCGGACCGCGAGATCGTGACCTGAGCCGAAGTCGGACGCTTAACCGACTGAGCCACCCAGGCGCCCCTATGGGCATCTTCTTAAGAAATGACCCTAGGAAGATGCTATTTAGGGTAACAGGACAAGAATAAAGAGGATTTCAAAGGCATTCTCAAATCTCCCTATTATTTTTCAAAATAGATGCTTGACAGCTGTGAAGCTTGACAGGTGTGATCTGTTGTTGCTAATAAGGAGTTCCCACAAGGCACATTACTGCCTGGTTTCTGGCATGTTGACCAGCGGAGGATTAATTTTAAGTTATCAAGCTAATTACTCATCAGCATTAACAGTAGCCATAGAGAGCACGTTTCCAGATAGCAGGAGCTGAATTCTATTGCTATTATCACTGTAACCGTTTGGAAATTTCTACTTTGCACGAACATACAATGCCTCATAAATGAGAACAATTATTTCCATTTGCATTCCTATAGGATATTTTAGCAGCACGTTTGAGAATGCATGAAGTCCTAGAAGTCCTTATTTTAATACTAAAACAAAATCTACCACCTTGACATACACTTATATGCTGGAAGACTCAGGCTTTAGTTTAACTGACTTAAACTTGTAGTGGGGAAAATCTAAGCAAGAAAGAAAAAATTACTAGCACCACGTTTTTCCCATTCTAACTGACTTTAAGTCAGATTTTTATCACATTGTTTACTTGTGATATATGCTTTTTTCATTCTAACTTCTGTGTTATTCATTAGAGAATGCAGAATAATTCATCAGACTAAAATAAAGCACCTCGTGGTCAATTATACCCTGACTTATATGATATTCTAGCCCATTCATCACAATTCTGAGTTATTTTGATATGAACTTCAAAAGACAGTATGCTTTAATGAGAGACCACTTGAGAAAACATGATGAATTAAATGTGAGACGAGAAGAGCAGCAGTAACCCCAAGAAAAGACTGCACTTTGAAAAAAAAATCAATTCTAAGAAAAATGTGTTATCTGCAGAATTATAAGCACCCAGCAGGAGGGAAGTCAGGTGTGGTTTCATAATAGAGTAGGTGACCTAGAATTCAATGCCCTTTTCTCCTTACACAATAGTTACCCAGGAATTCAAATTTCAATTAAAAATTCTACTGAACCTATTGCTATGCATCATATGGGAATAGAAAATCTTTAAGTGACAAATGCATAGAAGACATCTGAATGTCATTCTCTATCCATAGAACTAAGCACTTCCAAAGAAATTTCAAAGGGTAACTTTTTAAAATTAAAAAACTTAGGGGTGCCTGGATGGCTTGGTTGGTTAAGTCTGACTCTTGATTTTGGCTCAGGTCATGATCTCACATTTCGTGGGTTCGAGCCCCACATCGGGTTTTGTGCTCACAGCTCAGAGCCTGGAACCTGCTTTGGATTCTGTGTCTCCCTCTCTCTCTGCTGCTCCCCTGCTCATGCTCTGTCTTTCTCTCTCAAAAATAAACATTAATACATTTTAATTAAAAAATTAAAAAAAAAATTAAATTACTTTTCTTAAAGAAATTTTAATGTTTTAGAGCAGTTTTAGATTCATATCAAAATTACAAGAAAGGTGCAGAGATTTACCATACAACCTCTGCCCCCACACATGCACAGCCGCCCCTTATCAATACCCACCCCCAGAGGGTACACATGTTACTACCTATGTGCCTACGCCCACACATCTTATTTACCCCGAGCCCACAGCTTACATGAGCACTCTTGGTGTTGCACGTTCTGTGGCTTTGAACAAATGTACAATGACATGTATCTACCATTATAGCATCATATAAGTAGTTTGACTACCCTAAAAATCCTCTGTGGTCACCCTGTTCATTCCCTCCCCTCAACCCCAACCCAAATACTTATCTGTTTACTGTCTCCTGAGTTTTGCTTTTTTCAGAATGTCATATAGTTGGAATCATAATATTGAGCCTTTTTCAGATTGGCTCCTTTCACTTAGTAAGCATTTAACTTTCCTCCATGTCTTTTTGTGGCTTGCTAATTAAATTTTAGTGCTGAATAACATCCCATTGTCTAGACGGACCACGGTTTATTTATCTATTCACCTACTGAAGGACATCTTGGTTGCTTCCAAATTTTGGTAATTATAAAGGTGTATACACATTCATGCACAAGTTTTTTTATAAACATGAGTCTTCAGCTCATCTGGGTCAATACCAAGGAACACAACTATTGGAGCAAGTGATAAGTGTATGTTTAGGGGCTCCTGGCTGGTTTAGTTGCTTGAGCATCTGACTCTTGATTTTGGCTTAGGTCATGATCCCGGAGTCGTGGGATTGAGCCCTGATCAGGCTCTGCACTAAGCATGGAGCCTGCTTAAGACTCACTCACTCACTCACTCTCTCTCTCTCTCTCTCTCCCTCTCTCTTGGTTTCTAAAATTGAAAAAAAAAAAGAGTATGCTTAGCTTTTTGTTAAAAAACAAAATTTCACAAAGTAAATTTGAAGATGTAGTTGGCTCTATTAAGCAATTCATGAGCCCAAGCAACATCCCATCTGATACGAGATGCTCTGAGGTGTTGCACAAAATGGAATGTTTCCCCGGAGGAAAAGAGTAGAGGAGGAAGTTGTTCAAGGAGAAGAAA
The DNA here is from genome assembly GCF_024362965.1 of Panthera pardus. Taxonomy (NCBI): domain Eukaryota; kingdom Metazoa; phylum Chordata; class Mammalia; order Carnivora; family Felidae; genus Panthera; species Panthera pardus. The sequence continues at coordinate 123,711,371 of NW_026526843.1, forward strand.
GGATTATTCCATCTTCTCTTTGTAGGGAAGGGAATAGGAGGGTTGTTATCATGCAGATTAGCTCACTAGAGCTGATCAGCAAATTTCAGGTCTACTGTTAAAAGGTCACATTCCTCAGATAGGTTGAAACTGTAATTAAGTCTTGCTTTGCTGTCCTGGATGGCAAATGACTTCCATTTTGGGTTGTTTCTTTTTCTTTCTTTTTTTTTTTTTTTTTTAAACAAAAATGGCCAACCTGCCTTCCAAAATGGCTGCGCCATTTTCCATTCCCTCCAGCAGTGAACGCGAGTTCCTGAGGCTCCACATCACCACCAGCATTTGGATCTCCAAGTTCCAGATCTGGGCCTTTTGGACGGGCATGTAGCAGTATCTTGTTTTTTAATGTGACTTTTCCCAATGACATGTGACATAGAGCCTCTTTTAACAAGCTTGTTTGCCACCTGCATATTTTGTCTGGTGAAGTCTTTGGCCCATCTATAAATCGGGTGTTTAAATTACTTTTTTCTGGCTCTCAGACCACACAGTGAAGTGCCCAGGATCAAGGGGGTACGTGTTCTTTATTTCTGAGTCCCAAGATATTCAGCGCAAGACACTTATTTGGTCTAACACATCTTAACAACAGCCACCATTTCTGGACAGCTAACTATATGAGAGGTTCCGCTCTAACTAAACTCCATCAGAGCAGAACCCAGTGAAATAGTACTCACCGCCAACCTCGTTATGGGTGAGGAGACTGAGCAAATGGAGGTTAAAGGGTCTCAAAGAAGGTTCGGAGACAACAGTTCTTGAAAAGGAGAAGTGGTTTACTTGCAGAGAAGTTCCCAGGGAATCAGACTTTAGGACCAGCTGGCAAAATTAAAACTTATTTTTTTTAATTTTTTTTTATTTTTTTGAGAGAGAGAGACAGAGAGCACAAGCAGGGGAAGGGCAGAGAGAGAGGAAAACACAGAATCTGAAGCAGGCTCCAGGGTCTGAGCCTTTAGCACAGAGCCCAACGCTGGGCTCAAACCCACAAATCATGAGATCATGCCCTGAGCCAAAGTCGGATGCTTAACCGACTGAGCCACCCAGGCTCCCCAAGATCTCATTAAGTAATCTCTACACCCAACATGGGGCTCAAACTTACAACCCCAAAATCAAGAGTCACATGCTCTACCAACTGAGCCAGCCAGGCACCCCGAGATCGCATTCTTTTAAGTAATCTCTACACCCAACATGGGGCTCAAACTCACAACCCCAAAATCAAGAGTCACATGCTCTACCAACTGAGCCTGCCAGGCATCCTGTATGCAAACAAAACTTTAGCCCTAATTTCATGTGATTATTCAAAAAAGGAGTTTCCTGGTTTTTTTTCTTCTGAAATTGTGCAGTAAATAATGGAACTAGACTGTACAAATCTTGCCGTATTAAAAATAGGTTAAAAATATGATACAAGTCCATGGCTCCTGAATAACACAAAGATCAAAATACAAATGTATGTCTGTTATAATGTGGTCTCACCTCCAAATACGTTTTCCAACAGTCAGTGTAACACTTCACAAGTGAATACATTCTGTCCAAAATTGTTTTAATTTCTCTGCAGCTGTGAGGACATTATCTCATAATTCCGGATACAAAAATGTGGACACAACAACAGAGGAAAGATGTTCCTACTTTTTTTTTTAGATCCCGGCCCAATGGGAATATAACTTCCCAGATGCAGGCCATTTCTGGAACGATCAGCAGATGAGTTTGGCTGTGCTGCTTTCAAAATGGTACAGCCAAGTGTCAACATAAAAAGAGAGAAGAAAGTGGGACGGACTGAAAGGGAGAATTCATCTCTATTCAGAGATGTCCTGGACAGTTCCACCAAACCTCTGCTGAGGGCTTACTATGTCCAAGGAAATAAGAAAGGAAGTGCCACATAGATGAGATTGTTTTGAGGGGCTACGAATACCTCGAAACATGGAAGAGACAATGGAAAACAAAATGTGTTTACCTTCAAACCACGAGTGCTTTAACGGTATGCAACATCTTATTTCTTGCACTTCCTGCACGCTGAACACATTTAAAAGAATCACAGTTGGGGTGCCTGGGTGGCTCAGTTGGTTGAGCATCTGACCTCGGCTCAGGTCATGATCTCACAGTCCGTGAGTTCAGACCCCGTGTCGGGCTCTGTGCTGACAGCTCAGAGCCTGGAGCCTGCTTCCGATTCTGTGTCTCCCTCTCTGACCCTTCCCCATTCATGCTCTGTCTCTCTCTGTCTCAAAAATAAATTAACATTAAAATAATAATAATAATAATAATAATAATAATAATAAAATAAATAAAAGAATCAGTTACCAAAACACAGCACGGCAACTTTTTTCTCCAACTCTTTTCTCCTTCTTTCAGGAACTAATCAGTGGCAATCTTATAATTAACTTAGCATTCTTATAATGAACAGACTTCAACTCTGGAAAGCAAGCCCCGACTTTACGTGGTGATGCAATCTGTAACTTTGCCTTTTCTTGAATCATCCGTATAGCAGGGCTGTTGGGCAAGACTGGTTTTCAACCCAGGGGCCTGGATGCCACTGGATCTCCATACGGCTGGGGTGGTGTTCTGCTCAGTTCACCGCACACCTCTATGATGTGCCGATCACTGTTCACTGGTGGAAATAGCCATCAAGCGAGAGATGAAACATCAGGAAGCAGGTCAAAAATGAGCAGCTTGCCGTGAAGAACAGACAATGGAAATGTGAGTTATCTCACAAGAAACTGTTTGCATGGAGGTTTGCCAGGAAACATTTCCACATTTCCAAATGCAGGGGATATTATTATTATTATCATCTCCCATGACTGTAAAGGGTCTTGGTATTTGCATCCTACAGGGTCCACTCATCAGCTGGAAAGCAAGCTAAAGGCCCTGAAATGCCAGGCCCCCTGGCATATTTCGTTTCTCAGAACAGGACATGGAAACTCGTCCCGGACCCAGGACGACACATTAATATGAGGTGTGTAACCTCATTTGAACCTGTCCTGGCATCTTACGTTTCCATGACTCTTCGTCAATTTTCTTTCCAGCCCACAAACTCTAACAGGATACATCTCACAAGAGTGCCATTATTCCCAGTTGTATAGGCGTTTAAAGACAGGAGCAGAGACATTATTTCAGTCTAAAAAGGGCTGTCTCTCTCAATCATGTGTTACTAGAAAATTAAACAAGAGTCGATTCACTTACGTTGCATGAACCACTTTATACTAAAACCCAAACAGGAACACAGTGAATAGGTAAAAATTGCCTTTAACCCGAAAGCTTTGTGTTTGCATTTAGACCTTCTCAACTGTTTCAGCCTTTCTTTTAGAGGAACTTGCCAGTAAGCAACCTCCCAACCAAGAATGGAACCTATCTGGTTTGTCTTTAGATAATAAGAACGTCACTTATATTAGAGGGAGTGAGGAACGCCAAAAATAATTTCATGTGTTGCAAACTACGACTTACTGATGCATTGTAATATAGTGGGTTGAAGAAGGGTATAAACTGGAAATAAAATAAGGAGAAAACATCTCTGAAGTTCAAAAGGAAATGAATTCCCAATTTTCCTCTGGTCCCAAGCACTGGTACGATTAATGACATTTTTGGAAGGTGATGAATTACTTTGCAAAATTAATGTTTCTTATTTCATTAGAGGGAGTCCTATTTTCATTTCTGGACTCATAAAATTGTCACTTCTTTGGACATAATCAGACATTAGCGGTGAAATGATTAGACAGTAAATTAAGGGACATATGCATATGTGTTGGCTGAAGGTAACTTGAGATCCTGTGCAAACCAATGAGGAAAACACACTTCCTCAAGACAGAGATACTCATCACCATACATTATATAATTTAAGCAGTGACCACTTAACCACCTTACCTTTCAAACTAGGAAGGCAATAGATATGCAAAACAAAATTATAGATCTTTGAGGTCACTGTAACAGAATATTTTCTCACCTGGGCAGGATATTAACAACCGGGAGAGTAAATAGCTTATGAAGTGACAAATGTTACTACAATTTAAAACAAAAAGGTAAACACAGTGTGAATTAAAAGTTTTTTTAGCTTTCTTCCCCCCTCTTAATAGGCTATTTTTTCTCAGATTCCCCTCAGGATAGAGTTGAGCACTTTGGGTATAAAAGAACCCCAATTTGTCACCATTTTCAAGTGCAGCCCTCCTCATTGTCCAATATTTATATCTTACAGAGATGCTGGAAAGAATCATAAAGAATAGGGGTGCCTTGGTGGCTCAGCCAAAGTGTCCGACTTTGGCTCAGGTCATGATCTCATGGTTCGTGGGTTTGAGCCCCACGTCAGGCTCTGTGCTGACAGCTCAGAGCCTGGAGCCTGCTTTGGATTCTGTGTCTCCCTCTCTCTCTGCTCCTCTCCCCTCACATGCTGTCTCTCAAAAAAATGAATACACGTTAAAATTTTTTTTTAGAATCATAAAACACACACACACACACACACACACACACACACACACACACACACAGAGAGTCTCCCAAAACAAAAACAAAAAGAAAGACAGCAAACACAGAAGGGACACTTAGTTCTTGGAAGGAGCTGTCACATACGTGCACAATTACCACTTGCAAACAGTGTGAACATGTCCCCGCACCACAGAGAAGTACAATGGCAGCTGGGAACCAAGAGCAAGGTCATGTCCTGAGACCTCTGTTATTCTCAGACAGCAAACTCTAGGGCATCCAGGAGCCCAGCTGTGGTCAAGATGTTTCTGCAAGGATCACAATTCTACTTTGTTGGACAAGTGTTAGTGGTGGTGGACAGAAACAAAATCCATTTATAGGAAAGAAAAAAAAACCTCTTCATCTAAGAAGTTATGATTATGCATTAAACCAACATGTATGAAGATTTTAAATGATGCATGATTATAATAGTTTCTTCACTTCATAACTCTTTGCAACTACTTGCTTCAGTGTTTCTCTCCCCCCTCCACCCCCCCCCCCCCCGCCGCCTTTCTCTAGCAGAAAATAATGCTTGTGAGAGCAGGAAGTACGTCTCACTTATGCTGGGTCCCGCAAAACCTAAGATACTTGAAAGATGATGGTGTTTGACAGATTCTCACTGGTTGGAAGAAGGATCTGGATGGTTAAATGCACAGGGGATGGGTGTTGATGGACTGGTATTTTTTCAGGCTTTTCCTGTCATACCATTCATCTTTCAACTATCCACAACTGCACCCTTCTGTGATGCACTGGTCTCTCCAGGAGCCAATGAGAGAACGAGAAGTGTAGGAATATTTTCCCCCAAAACTCAGGTTCTCACTTATGTTATAGTTGATATTTCCACTGTCTTCTCTCCCTGTTAACATCCCGAGAAGCGGGGTCATTCAGTATAAATATTTGGGAATATGACAATTAGTGCTTGAGTTTCTGCTATGAAGCCTCGGTTCCCTCTCTTCCAGACCTTCAACTTTCTTATCTGTAAAAGAAAAATAACACTCCTGACCTCACAGAGTTGCTGTGGAGGTCAAACAGATATTTTATGTGAAACTACTTCGTCACCACCAAGACATTGTCAAATGCAATGCTAACTCTCTTCTAACCCATGGCTCAGTAATTCAGAAGAGTTTCTTACTAGGGGTCCGCCCCCATGAATTGAGACTGGGGTCCTATCTCAAGCTGCAGCATTATGGCGAGGAGACGGAATGGACAGCCTCCTTCTCTCGCCTTCTCATGCTTCTCCGGGGCTCTCTCTGAATGCTGCTGGCAAGATCTCACAAAGATCAAGTAAAGAAAAATCATTGTGTTTAGCGGTGTGGCCCATGGTTCAACCACAGCAACAAGAACCACGAAGAGTTGTACATACACGTGTGATGGCCTGGCCATGCTTTTAGCCTGTTCTGTAGAGCAAAGGACCTGAGCTTCAGTACAGCAACTAAGGACCAGTTCCCAAAGCCTGGCTGCTAGCTGAGAGCCTGATACTGTATCACGTCCATCAGGAGCACTGGGCGTCCGCAACAGACAGAGAAAATTGTCGGAAGACTCTGCCTTTCCTCATGTTGACTGCTCTGGGCTAGAAGAACACAGCATTTGAGGTTTTGCCCAAGGGTCCTCTCCCCTAGGACACTTTCTCTAAAGGGAGACGCTCCTTCCTCAGAGATCTCATACAAATAACTATCTTCGCAGGCACTTGTGGACCAAAGTCTTAGCCACCACTAGACTAGAAGTTCCTCATAAGCAGGGATCTTACAGTCTCATCTTTGAAACTGCAGCAGCCTGTCCACAGTAGCCGAAATAAACCCAACTGATGAAAGCAGTGCTTTTTGTTTTTTAAAGGGAGAGACAGAACGAGCATCTACAGTCTGTGATTTACATTAAAATGAGCCATAACCTGGGTGGCTCAGTCGGTTAAGCATCCAACTTCAGCTCAGGTCGTGATCTCATGGTTTGTGAGTTCTAGCCCCACATCAGGCTCTGTGCTGACAGCTCGGAGCCTGGAGCCTGCTTCCAATTCCGTGTGTGTGTGTGTCTCTCTCCTGGCCCCTCCTCTGCTCACATTCTGCCCCCCCCCCAAAAAAAAATAAACATAAAAATTTTAAAATAAACATATTTGAGGGGCTCCTGGGTGGCTCGGTCGGTTGGGCGTCCGACTTCGGCTCAGGTCATGATCTCACGGTCTGTGAGTTCGAGCCCCGTGTCGGGCTCTGTGCTGACAGCTCAGAGCCTGGAGCCTGTTTCAGATCCTGTGTCTCCCTCTCTCTCTGCCCCTCCCCTGTTCACGTGCTGTCTCTCTCTGTCTCAAAAATAAATAAACGTTAAAAAAAATTTAAAATAAAATAAAATAAAATAAACATATTTGAACCATAAACACTGCTCCCATATTCCTTTCTTTACTTATTGGCTATCAATGATAACTACTTTCCTCCAAGCTTCTCCACCATCATCAGGAGACATAAGCTAAATCCAAATAACAGAAAATGTTCTAAGTGCTTCTTCATTTATTTTTTATAATTTTTTATTTTTTATTTTGAGAAAGAGAGAGAAACAGAGACATGCAATCTGAAGCAGGCTCCAGGCTCTGTCCAATCTGAAAAACAACCGTGTTGAATGAGATCAGGTATCTCCGAAGGTAGGTGTCTGAGATTGGGTTTCCTACAAGCAGTGGCTGGAAGGGGGCTTCCTGAATATATGATATATTGGGGGAAGCCCTCAGTGGAAAGGGAGGGAAGAGATCTCAGCTGGAGACCTGCAGAAGCCTGGTCCCATGCAATGCTTTGGAGCATAAACTGTACCGAAAAGAGTTATTCCAGTGGGCGGGGGCTGGGCTCCTATGGCCTCCGGCAGTGAGCCAATGGCAAGATTCGCCCTCATTGAGGGAAGAGGATACATTGCCTTGCTGGCAATACGGTGTCCATGGGCAGAAAGTTAGTCTCTAAGGGGAGCAGCTGTAAGCCATTAGCAGCTAGCTGATACAGGAGCTGGGGGTTAGGGAGGTGAGGGACAGAAGGTCACCAACAGCATCTACCGAGAAGGAATAGGTGTCTATGACCTACTTTCAATATTTCAGAGAATCCAAAAGAAATTACACATTTTCCTAAGATGATGGTACGCAGATTAGTAAAAGGTCAGGAAGACGGCTTCATCAGCCAACTCTGTAGTGTGGCCGACTTCCTGCTGATCTGAAGCTTGAAAGAGTTAGGGGTATCTTTGATTCATGTAAAGAGGAAAAACTAGGTCATACCTAATAAATGCCATATGTACACAGACTGCACACTTTCACAACGTGGAGCCCAAATACGTGAAGTAGAAATGTGCAAGACAGCGCTGGGACAGTGAAGGTCTGTGCGCTCAGGCAAGTCTTTCCAAAGATAAGTTCTGCAGTAATTCTCACAAGGGCATTGCAGTGGGGCATCTGCAGTGTTCCTTGTCCTGTTTTTCATAGATAAGATGTATTCTGATGATATCACATGCATCCCCAGCCCCCACCCTCAAAATTGTGTGAGAGGAGAATTCTCTAGAGCATTGCCAAGTTATGCGAAGAAACCTGTCCGTTTCTGAATTAATATAAGCAGAGCCCGCTGACTTTCATAAGTTTCTCTCCCTAACCGGAAAGTTTTGTTTTGTTTTTTAAAATATTTTTTTAAGTAATCTCTACACCCAGTGTGGGGCTTGAACTCACAACCCCAGGATCAAGAGTCCCACACTCCATGTACTGAGTCAGCCGGGCACCCCAACTACCTAACCCTATGGGGTGTTTTTTAGTGTTTATTGTACTTTTGAGAGCAAGACAGAGACAGAACACGAGCAGGGGAGGGGCAGAGAGAGAGGAAGACACAGAATCTGAAACAGGTTCCAGGCTCTGAGCTGTCACCACAGAGCCTGACGTGGGGCTTGAACCCACAAACTGTGAGATCATGACCTCAGCCAAAGATGGACACTTAACCAACTGAGCCACCCAGGTGCTCCTAACCATGGGTATATGGTTTTATACCCATTCACCGAAACGCACTAGAACAGGTTACACAATGGAATCTGGTGAATCCATTTCAAAGAAATCATAACCTCCTAACTTATGATTAAGTTTTTTACGTGGAAACACAGCGACAACGTTAACTTTTAACTCTTTAAGTTAGGCCTTCAAACACACATACATGCATACAGTATATCATCTGTTTATACGCACAAATATATATGAATATATACAATATAAACATATGAAAGTATGTATTTCTTCTTTAATGATACAGCGAACAAAGAAATGAGCAAGTCAATAAGTGTTCTTTAATATGTGTTTAAAATGCTCTATAACAGTCACAAGAAGAGAGACTTTTAAATCACATTCAAGGAGAAACACCGAATTAAAAACACAAACGTCCGCCATGATTAGCCCAATGTTTAGTTTGGTTAAATTCAGAAATTCTTAGAAACACAGCCAGAGATCCAAGGGACCCAGACCAGGAAATACAAAGGCCAAAGCTGAGGATGCCCTTTCTTCCCGGGGCCTCTCCAAATGCCTGGCCATTCTGCCTTAGAACTTAAAAATCACCTCAGGGCCAAGTAACACGCCAGGGCTGGGTATATTCACCACAGAAATAGCGCTGCAAAGTCTGTGAGCCTCAGGCTGATTTGTGGCTCCTAAGGGTTTTTGATGTGATAATTGTTTGTTTACTTTTTCTTGGAGGAGAGGCTGGTCCTCTAAGTAGAATGAGCTAATCACTAGCTTAGTTCTTTCTTTTGCCAAAACAAACAGCTTCCAATTACTGCTAAGAGAAGCCTCTGATCTCTCTAATCAGCTACCTAAGCAAGCCTATCTGTGGTACTTTATAGGGTGAATAATGTCCCATTAAACAAGAATCTCTTACCACTAATAAAACTCTAGACCCATTGGGCCATGCCTGCCAGCAACCTGCTACTTATCTTCCAACAAGAAGATGCGCTCCTTCCCTGAGCAGTGGCGAATTCTGGCAAAGGAAATAAATAAACACATCTTTCCTTCCTCCGTTGCACATGGCCTACTATTTGTTCTCAAGTCCTGTTCTCTTGAGCCTCCTCAGAGAAAATACAGGCACAGAAAAGAGCAGATTCCGGGTCTCCTCGTACTTAGTGAAATGACTGCTTTTTTTTTTTTTTTAATATGAAATTTATCGTCAAATTGGTTTCCATACAACACCCAGTGTTCATCCCAACAGGTGACCACCTCAATGCCCATCACCCACCCTCCCCTCCCTCCCACTCCCCATCAACCCTCAGTTTATTCTCAGTTTTTTTAAGTCTCTTATGGTTTGGCTGTCTCCTGCTCTTTTTTTTTTCCTTCCCCTCCCCCATGGTCTTCTGTTAAGTTTCTCAGGATCCACATAAGAGTGGCAACGTGGTTGGAACTGGAGAGTGTTAAGCTAAGTGAAATAAGTCATACAGAGAAAGAAATGACTCTATCTTTAAGGCCCTGAGGCTGAGTTCCATGGTTGCCACAACGAAGCAAAATCAGGGGAGGCAGGAGCAGTGTCTGCTCGGAATGTCCCAACTGCATAAGGGAGGGAGTCACTCTTAAGTTAAAAGAGACTCACCAGAAAAGAAAGCTTATTTCAGACACAATCTTCCCTCCTTTCTTCTTTAATATTTTAGTGAAGTTGAGGAAACAAGGGTAGAGGTTATTCCCAAGTGAATATAGATCAGCATCATACGCTGGAACGTTATGGAAAACCCTGTGAAGAATCCTCATGGCAAGTGGGCTTAAGCCCCGCCAAGGGTTCTGCACCCTTGAAATACAAAAGCCCAAACCAGGGCCGGCTTCACAGATCTATGAACAATGCACGTGGCTCATGCTCAGGGGACCAGTGTCTGGGGTTTGATGCTCTGTGCTCACCATATTGAAAATTTCAATGATTTTATCCTTGAGTTTGTGTTTCATATGGGCTGGCACAACAGTGAAGCTCATCCTGGAGGCGTGGAGCCTCAAATCACGCATGATCCTGCCTCCCAGTGCCCCTTCACCTTGTCAGAAAAGGTTCTCGGCTACCCACTCCCGTGTCCCCTGCACCCAGTCTTCTGCCCCCACCAACTCCTTGCCCCCAAATGACTGTCACACTCTGTCCCCTGCCGTGACCTGGACAAGAGTCAAGGAGGGTTGATGTTGGGCATGCGTGCACTGAAGTGTCCCAGAATCCAGTGTGGCTGCCCTCATGTCACGCGGGAAGTACCACACTGGTGGGTGGGGTGGCCAGCCAGAGTCTAAGACACCCAAGGAGCAAGCCCATCCCAGGTGCAGGTATCTACTGCATCCAGCAAGGGGGTTGCAGTATACTTGGGGGTTGCCCATTTGCCATGGTTGGAGCACTAGGAGAAAGAGACCCTTGGCCCAACTCCCAGAGGACAGCATCTAGAACAAAGTGCAATGCATTGGTCTAGAAGCTTGCAGAACAGGGTACCAAGAGTACCTGAGTAAGCATGTCCGCATCTGGCAGACCCCAGGTACCTGGGAAGGTCTACACACATCCTGCAGATCCTCCTGTGAAATGCCCACTGGGCACACCCCATGTTGCACACTTGGCGGGGGAGGGGTTCTCTCTTCTCCCTTCCCTCCTTCCTGAGTCTGGCTTCTCCTTGTCCCTCTAGCCCATCTCAAGGCACCCTCCAGGCATGAGTCAGGAACAACAAATTGTGAAATGCTGCTGATTTGGCAGACAAGTGACATGCTCCGATATTTGCACGTAACACTGGCAGTGAATATAAAGATGAAGATTAAAATCCAAAGGACTAACTTTTCAATTTTTCTTTACTGCAAATGACATTGAATAGCCAGTTTGAAACGCCATGACAAACTGAAAGAGCCACGGAAGGAAAAGTGTTTTATATTTTAGTTCCTTGAACAACACTCTTTTTTCTTGATATTTGAAATAATGGCCCATACGTTTTCATTTTGCACCGGGTCCCAAAAATTCGGTAGTCAGTCTTGAAGTAAATTAACCAACTAATCAAGGTGCCTGGGTGGCTCAGTCGGTTAAGCGTCCAACTCTTGGTTTCAGCTCAGGTCACGATCTCAGTTTCATGAGTTTGAGCTCCACATGCACGGAGAGTGTGGAGCCTGCTTGGGATTCTCTCTCTCTCTTGCTCTCTCTGCCTCCCTGCCCCACTCACTCTGCCTCTCTCAAATAAATAAATTTTAAAAATCTAAAAAACTTTAACCAACTAGTCAATAAAATCCTAAAAATAAGAATAAAACTGGGGTGCCTGGGTGGCTCATTCAGTTGAGCATCCAACTTCAGCTCAGGTCACGGTCTCGTAGTTGTGGGTTTGAGCCCTGCATCAGGTTCTGTGTGCTGACAGCCCGGAACCTGGAGCCTGCTTCGGATTCTATCTCTCTCTCTCTCTCTCTCTCTCTCAAAAGTAAACATTAAAGAAAATTAAAAACAAAAAAGAATAAAACCAAGGACTTGTAGCCACCCAGAACCCGGCTCCACTATTAGCTGTGTAAGTAACCTACCTTCTCAGCACCTCTGTTTCTTTATCAGTTAGGAAACAAACACTACCTTCTTCGGATGGTTCTGGCACTTACTCATCTTCCCGTTGGTGTCAGCTCCGTTGCTGCCATCACTTTCATTATCCCCACCATGTTCCATGCTCTCTGCCTTGCCAGCAGGTACTTGTCCCCCATGGGACCCACGTGAGGCTGGAAGTTCAAGGAGGTGGTCTGCCCACACCACCCACGTGCCCAGTGGCCAAGCCTACGGGAGAGCAGGTCTGCCTGGCTCCAGAGCCCACATGTCTGCTCCACACCCCACAGCCCAGATCTCACGTTCACAAGGAGGCCCTTCCCAACCACCCCTGTTGGGGGCATTGTAACGCCATCGTGTACGTGATATGTGCAAACGTGCAGTGTGCCCAGTGCCCCGCACAGGGAGCCAAGGGCTGTGCCAGATAACTCCAGAAGTCCCCAGTCACCATTCCCGCCTGCATGGATCAGCACCGAGTCCCGCGGGCTTCCGGGCCCGGGTGATAGCTACGTGGCCGGCAGGTGATGCCCACCAGCACCGCAGAAGCGAAGGGACCAGGTGCACCCCATCTACCCAAGACCCTACAGCCTCATCACTTTCACAGGAGGCTGGAAAGTGTGTGGAATTGGGGCAGAGACCACTCAATTGCAGCCTCCTGTGCGGGCCTGCTGCTCCAGGGCAGTGCCCCCAGACGCTCCAAGTCTTTGTCTACACCATGAGTGCGGACGCCGGGTCCTTCCTAGCCCAGCCCTGGCAGCTCATGTCGTGGTTTCACGGTTCGTGAGTTTGAGCCCCGCGTCGGGCTCCATGCTGACAGTGCAGAGCCTGCTTGGGATTCTCTCTCCCTCTCTCTCTGCCCCTCTCCAGCTTGTGTGAACTCTCTCTCAAAAATAAATAAATAAACTTGAAAATACATAAATAAATAAGAGAAATGGATATTTGTGACTATGTTCTGTAGACCAGTCCTCTGCAGGCTCCTTCGCCTACTGCCTGTGGATCTCAGTAGCCTCACCTTTCCTTCCCTTGAATGGACCGTGCCCCTTCTCACTGTGTTGTTCCCCTTGAGGGGGTCTTCAACTCTGTAGGGCTCTTGAGACCAGCCAGGGGGAAGCATTCACGGACTGCCTGCCCGTTTGCCATCAGAACGCATCTGTCTTACCTCTTCCTGGTGCTGACCAGGGAAAGGAAACTTGAGGGGTAGGAAGTCAGCCTGTGCATTCTGTTGTGATGCAGTTTGATTGTCAGGAAGATTTGCGAGTCTTCAACTTAGAAACTTGGGCTTTGAGCCCCGACTCTGCCCACTGTCCAGCATCCTTGTAAGAACTGAATAGTGCTTTAAAAAGCACTGAACATGTTTACTGCAGCCGGCCCTGCAGAGTTGCTTCTCTGAACCTTTTTCTGGTTTCTCAAATTGAAAAATTAAAAAGCAATTGATAGGACTGCATTCAAAACATGCAGACACATTTATGCCACAGTCAGATCTCCTCCATCTCTAAAATCAGCAGTGGAGGGGCACCTGGAAGGAGCTGTTCCACAAGCCTCCTCTCGCCCTGGCCTTTCCTGTTAACAAACAACACGTGCCCTGGAAGGAGCTGGAAGCAGCCTGACCTGCATCGTCGCCCAATTATTTAACAAGGGGGCAGGGACAGGGAGGCTCCAGGGCTTATGAGGAGAGTGAGGTGCTGCCTTTTCAAATCTGAAGGAAGCTTAATCCGGGCAATTTAGGTAAATCAGATAGGCATTACCAGGTTAGGGTTAAACCTCCAAGAATGGCTTGGCAATTGATTGCAGAAACAGCAGCTATTAAGTCCTGAGTAATTTGCAGCTTACCCCACCCCAGCTAATTAAAATGTAATCAGGATTGTCTGGCAATGTGTGTTCCGTCAGCAGTTTTTCTTGTGAAGAGAAATCATGCCAGGAGACCACAAGAAAAGCCTTTCACGGGAATTGGCTTGATCTAAACTGCTTCTTTAGCCGCTTAAACTGTAAAACAAATAAATTATAGCAACTGACAATTCAATTAGAAAGAAAGAAGGAAGGAACGAAAAGATACTCTTTCTCTCCAAGAATGGGTTGCTCTGTTTTGTTTTCTGGGGCGGATTAAACCGTAGTGTACATCGCATCTTGTCAGGAGAGGGGCTCTGGCAGGGCAGGGCGGTTTGGAAACCAGGTGGCCGGGGAGGAGCCCTCTCCAGGATGTCCGCGTCGTGTCAGCGCGGAACAGGAGAACGCGGTTTTCCCTTTCTCCACAGAGACGGGAGGACCGCAGCGGCGGCCAGTTCCTCGGAAACCCACTACGTGTTGCACGAATGCGCACTCACGCACATGCACGCTTCGCGAGCGGGTGCGATCTCTGAGGATCCCAACTTTGAGTTCTGTGCGACCCGGCGCTAGGTTCCATTAGCTCTCGGGCCACGAGGGACATCCCCAAGGCTATGGAGATTCGTCCCAAACTCTACCGTCATTACAATCGCCTCCTCTCGCAGCTTAGTAGCCGGGGCCCCTTGGAAAGCCCCCTGTGGGAGGTGGGAGGGGCGCCCAGTTTATTTCCCAAGATCAGAGGGCTGATCTTGCAAAGATCCCGGGTCTCCTTCTGGCCTCCACAGCTTTCCTGAGGCAAGAAGGAAGGTAAAGCTTGGAACAGGTGAGCCGCTAAGGAGAGAGGCGGGAAGGCCGTGGAGAGAACGACGGCACACGAGAGAAATAAGGCGTCTGCGAGAATGATTTCACACCGTGCGCACTCGTGTGTGTGCTGGGAACAGGAACAGGACGCGCCTCCGCAGAGCCGGCCGGCCGCGCAGATGCGCCCCCCGCACCCCGGGTTCCCACGCCGAGACCTGCGGGGACCCTTGCTACTGTGGCTCCCCGCAATCCACAGGCGCAAAGGCGCGCTTCTCTGAACCTCCGACGTTCACGCTCATCCAAACGCACGCTCTCCCATCCTCAAGCAGAAGGTCGTACGGGGCCCGGGGGAGTCACCGACCCCGGGGCTCTGCTCTGAGCACCCAAACCCGGCCCTCCAAGTCCCGTGTCCCGTGCATCGCTTCCCTTACTCTGCACACTATCCGCTGGCAAGACGGAGAAGCTCCGGAGCTCCAAACTGGGGCGCGCACAGCGACCCTCCCCCCCGCCCCAAACCCACACATTCTGGAACAGACTACTCGGCCCCAGCGCCCCGTCTGCGTCTCCAAGGCGGGTGGGGGGAGGGGGGGGCGCGAGCTCCCGGCCCGCGGATGATGAAAGCGGCGCTCAGAAGAGACAAAAGTGTCGGCCCGCGGGCACCTGCGGGGCTGGGCTGCCCGCGCGGGTCCCCAGGCGCGGCTGGGCGCGCCTCCCGGCCTCCCTCCCAGCGCCGGCGGCACCGAGGGCCCCGCCGCGCCCGGGACTTTGCGGGACTGGCCCGGAGCCCCGCGCGCGGAGTCGGGGGAAACTCACAAGCGCGCACACGCAGCCTCGGAATCTGCACGGCGGCTCGCCCCCTCCCCAGACAGCGCCGCTCGTTTTCCGCCGGGAAAGGAGAGCTGGCAAGGATGCTGCAGTCTCGGGTTCCTTCGGAGGAGGCGGCTGGGGACGGGGGCTCGGCAGCCCCGCTTGGAAAGCCACGCCGAATCGGGACGGCGGGATCCGCGCGCCGAGCGCGGCCACAAGTTGGGGCGCCCAGGCCGGGAGGCAGGCGGCGCGCGCGCCCCCCGCCACGGCCCGCGGCGCCAGCGCGGCGGTTCCCGTACCTGGAAGTGCTGGAAGAAGGCGGACATGCGCGTGATCTGCAAGCTGAGGCACCTGGACGAGCAGCGCGCGCGCTGGACGCTCACGGCCGACAGGGACTCGTCCAGCCGCCGAGCGGCCGCGGCGCCGGGGCCGCCCGCCAGGCAGCCCCCGCAGGCCGCCAGCCAGAGGCAGAGGGTCAGGGCCGCGCCGGGCGCCCCGGGCACCATGGCTGCAGGTCGGGGGCGCGGGCGCCGGGCGCTGGCCGAGGCTCCCAGCTCCGCGCCGGGGCCGCACTGCCGGGGACACCTCGCGGCCGCCGCAACTCCGCTGGAAAGTTCAATCATTCAACTCCAGCCCCGCGCCTTCCCCGCCAACCTCCTCCCCGCTCGGCCTCGGGGGGCGGGGTGAGGGTGACAGGCGGCCGCGCCATTGGCTGCGAGGAAAGTGAGTGACAGGGGGGCCGGGCCGAGGGCCGTGGGCCGGTCTAAGGGGCAGCGAGCCCCCGCGCTCAGAGGCTGGGCGGCGCGGACCCGGTCTCCCCCGTGCGCCCCGCTCTGGGTGGTCGGGCTCCCACGCAGGCTCTCCGGCAGTCCGCACTCCCCCCGCCCCCCACCGTCCAGGTGATAAACCGCAGGTGGGAGCAAGCCCGGGCCTGCGATGTAGCTGCCTTCTTGGAAAGGAGGGCCCGGGGACCCCCAAGGGCGTCCAACCCGCCCAAGGAAGGACGCAGCGCCTGGAACTTGGAGGCTTCCTCTCCAGTTTGTACCCCGGGTCCAGACTCCGCTCATACTTTCGCATATTCGAATTTCCTTTTTTTTTTTTTGGTCCCAAATAGTGGAAAAGAACTAAGTAACAGAACTGAAATGGGCATTTCAGTGACATTTTCCTTCCTCTCCCTCCCTCCCCCATTCCTTCTTTCTTCCTCCCTTCTTCCTTCATTATAATGACCTGGAAACCCATGTGAGTACCTAGCAAGTGACATTTGTTAAACAACAGCCCCACACTCGCTGTTTCCTTGGGTGTCTGTTTTCCTGGTAAGCGCTACTCTCCCAGTGTGGTGATTCCAAACAGAAATCTTTCCCAAACCCTTCCCCATGTATCTGTCCCAAGCCTCTTGGTTCAGCCTTTGTAGCAGGAAACTGCAGCCCCACTATTTCTTTCCATCTTTTCCCGTGCTCTCTCAGCACACATGTTCTCTGTCCCCAGAGAGGGCCGTGCCACAGAAAGAGCTGGGGGCGCAACCCTAAGACGGTACCTGGAACAGAGTTTATGCTTCCCTGAGCTCCATGGGGAAGGGACAGCGCTCAGTCTCCTGGCTTGTAGAAGCCCCGAGAGAGGGCCGAGATGGGATCCTGCAGGCTGTGCTTGAGGCATGGGGATATTTATTTAACAGGACTGAGTCAAAAAGAGCCATGCACACCCCTTTTCAGGTGCAGACCACCTGACTGACGTCCCTGTGCCCTGACGGCTCCACATGCTGTACAGAATGGCACACGTTCTAAACCCCAGGACCTCCATCGGCTCCCAACTAAGCACAGAGAGGGTCTATCTAGAGGCACTCCGCCTGCCCAAAGATACATCACAAAGTCTGGTTACTCTTCACCTAAAGCTTAGACTCTTTCCAGTATCCAACCTTCCCTCCCCACCCCCACCCCATTCTTCTGCACATTCTCCACTCTGTGATTCTGAGCTCTTCCTGTTAAATTATAATGACAACCATCTACAGTTATCCTATTATACCTATGGTTCTTTTTCAAGTACATCACTTTTTTTTTTTTAATGTTTTTTCACTTTTGAGAGAGAAAGAGCAGGGGAGGAGCGGAGAGGGAGGGACAGAAGATCCAAAGTGGGCTGTGCACTGACAGCAGTGAGCCCAATGCAAGGCTCCAACTCAGAACCATGAGATCATGACCTGAGCCAAAATCAAAAGTCAGATGCCTAATGGACTGAGCCACCCAGGCACCCCTCAAGTACAGCATCTTCTGTGTATATTTCTTCACATAGTTAAGTCAGCAAGACCAATACAATTCATTGCTTAGTGTGTTTCTCAATGATTTTTTTAAATGTTGTTTGTTTATTTATTTATTTGACAGAGCAGGGGAGGGGACAGAAACAGAAAGAGACAGAGAATCTCAAGCAGGCTCCATGCTGTCAAGCCCGATGCAGGGCTTGAACTCACAAACCACGAGATCGTAACCTGAGCCTAAATCAAGAGCCAGACACTTAGTCGACTGAGCCACCCCGGTGCCCCTCTCAATGCATGTTTAAAAATCAGGGAATTCAAAAGTTTCTGTAGGAAGAAGTGACTTCGTGGGTGTGCACCCTGCACAACCGTACAGAGCCCCACTATAGAAGGAGCCACACTTGGTTTAATGTTCTGTCACCATCTTGGTTTTAATTTCAAACAAGGTTTGAGTTGTGCAGCCAGCCCTATGTGTACGTTTCAGCATGACAATACTACCCTTGAGCAGGAAACGTTAAAAAATGTAGGCATGAGCTCAATGGTTTGTTTAAAAGATGCTCAGAAATGTGAATGGAAATCTTTCTCGAGTATGTTAAACACGTACTATTGACCAAGAGTGAAGAAGCTAACCTTGGCGACCCCAAACTGGAAGGTGTATACAGCCTCACAGCAGTGAATGGAGGTGTCCTCAAAATCGCTTTCTCTGGGAATTGCTAAAAAAATGTCCAAAAGCTGTGGCGGAGCATTTAACTTTTAAAGTTCAACAAATACCTGGTCTCCGTGGAGGCAAGGATATTATGCATGCCTACATTTTCTTATATCTTTGATTTATAACTTTGCATGTCATATCATGAAATTTATATTCTAGAAAGTGAAATACGGACAAGCATGCTGAGCTTTTAAAAACAGCATTTAAATGTTCAAAGGGATCACTGTTTTTTTTTTAAGTGTGCTACTTATATGGTTTCCATAGCATATGCATGTCCATGAATAAATGCATTTTATAATAAACCACAACAGAGAACATCTAGTTGGTTGAACAGAAAGCTTGGGATTAAACATATAAGGCCACCTTATGCATATGTTAAAATTATACTTGTGGTTATATTGCTTTCTTGTTTTAGACTTATCACAGACATCTTCTGTGGCTATGCTGGCCTTTTTTAATGTTATTTATTTTAATTTTAGTTTAAAGTAACTTTTAAAAGGAAAACATTTTGGTAAAGACAGAATAACAGTTGTAATCTAACGTTTTTTTATTCTGCATACATGTGCTCAATTTACTATGCATTTCACCCTGCAACTTGGCTGGGTAGGAGCTCTCTAACGTTTTTTTGGAAGTTTATTTATTTTGAGAGAGAGAGAGAGAGAGAGAGACGGCTCGCAAACAAGGGAGGTGCAGAGAGAAAGGGAAAGAGAGAATCCCAACCAGCCTCTGTGCTATCAGAGCCCAATGTCAGGCTTGAACTTGTGAACTGGGAGATCATGGCTTGAGCCAAGCTCAAAAGTTGCATGCTTAACCGAGTGAAGCCACCCAGATGCCCCAGCAAGCTGTCTAACTTTTGATAGGACTGGTTAAGCTCTGTACGTTCATGAAGATCCACTACATGAGAGGAGAGCCATTACTGTATAGAAGGAATGACGGACAAATGGATGGGTCAAAATCGTCCAGCTACATTGGTAAGAAAGAACTTAGCATGCCTTTCCTCAAATTCAACTTGAGCCCTCCAGTCTGAATTTGGAGAATAAATGAAACTTATATTGACTTCGGTTTGACTTTATATTCACAAAATATCCGTCCAGCAAGGACAGTGGAAAAGGGTCTTAACTAACTCTTTATTTCTATCTATGTGAACAGCGACCAACTGTGTGACCCGTCTTGGTCAGGTTCTAGAAGAAACACACAAACAAGTCCCTCATTCACAGTTTCCAAAAAGTTAGCTATGCTCTTCCTTGCAATTTATTTAGGTTATTAGTTTCTTCTTCTTTACCCCTTCCTTCCTTCCTTTCTTCTTCTTCTTCTCCTTCTCCTTCTTTTTTTTTTCCTTTTTTTTTTTTTTAACGGAGAATCAGAACCGTATACTAACCGTATACTCCAACACTGGGGTAGGGCACTGGAATCTCAACTGTTTTTTTTTTTTTCTTAATGTCTATTCATTTTTGAGAGAGAGAGAGAGAGAGACAAAGAGCATGAGTCAGGGAGGGGCAGAGAAAGAGGGGACACAGAATCCAAAGCAGGTTCCAGGCTCCAAGCTGTCAGCACAGAGCCTGATGTGGGGCTCAAACACACGAATCATGAGATCATAACCTGAGCTGAAGTTGTATGCTTAACCGACTGAGCCACCCACCTGCCCATGAAGCTTTGATTTCAATAACATCTATGGCTTTGTTATTTTTTAAGGTAACTTTTTTAGGTATACATGTTGATATGGATTGGACATATAAATCTCTTTCTTAATAATCACATGGCTCTACTTTTTCCAGTACATTCCAGAGGAACAACATACTGTTAGACTCATTTTTTTCAGACTAGCAGCTTGTCTTTTCAAAAGCTTTCCAGCTGCACTTGATAGGTGTAAGCTATAAAGGAAACAAGCATAATCTTTCTCTGATATGCCCCTCCTGGAAAAGCAAATAGATAACTCACTCTAAAATTGGGGAAGACCAATACTTCAATTTGATGCCATTTATGAGGCCCCCCATCATTGGTTATAAGTTCTAAGGGACAATGAAGTTAGGGAAGGGAACTCACATATGAGTTTAATTGCCTTCATTGATGATGTAATAACATGCACCTTGTCTCAGAAACTGCAATTGACTTCTGGAAAGGAAAATGTGAGAAAACCGAGAAATAGGCCTTGTTAGACTCATTCTCACGTCTACATTTGCAGGCTAAGTCCTCACAATTTTGGTAACAGGACTCTTCTAGATTCTTCCTTAACTGTGTTTTCCTTCTTCTCCAGACTTTACCCCTTCTGCTTAGCTCGGAACTGCATGATCCAGGGGATACCCAGAGCTCTGAAGAGGAAAAGATAGCGACATGGGCAGCGTGGGATGCCGTTAACAACTGAATGGATAAATATCAGATTTCCATCTTTTGTAATACGATTTCAGGCAAGAATGGGTTGAACCTCTGTGGTACTGTTTGCTGCCCTGGTCCCTGATGGCCAATTCCATCCTTTTGCAAATGAAAATAACTTTTTGCGTAGGGCCATTGGATATACTATGCTTTGCAGAAAAAGACACATTCAGTTGCAATCATCTGTGGGTGATGTTGTTTTTGTTTTTGTTTTTTTGGAATTATCGTGCAATGTAGATATCCCATTGGGGATAAATTAGCATATGACACATTTCTTCTTAGGCAAGATTATAAAAATTCAGTTACTGCATATACAGGTTTCAAGGTACCAATTCTATTCATTACCTAAACTGCTTTTGGTTTTGTGCAGTTGAAGAGTAGTTTAATGAGACTTCTAAAATTTGGGGACAAAATATACAAAAGGATTATCACATAACATGATTTCAAGCTACTACGTCTTTACCAGAGTTTGTCTGCCTTCCCTCAGCCCTCCTTTCCCCCAAAGTCACCATCAATCTATCAAGTAATATTAAGTTTGGTACCCGTTATGTAAGCATGTGAAGAGCCTATTCAGTCATTACTAAAATTAAAACAACCACTAAAAAATAAAATGTGTGCATTTTCATGCATCAAGGATCAATTGTATGGTGACTGTGATATTCAACTGTGAATGCTTTTTCCCTCCCAGCACCTACCACCAGAAGTTTTTAGCTTTAGCACATTTAATGGCCTCCGCTGGTTTTATTGTCTTACTGAGCATAGTGCCTGCTGAACCATGTGGTTTGGAAACCATGGGGTTTGGAAAACGAGTGTTTTCAAAGGATGTTCAAAGCCAGTAAAGCTGAAATCTTGTCCCAGTGACCAGGCAATGGACTGATTTTAGCATAATTCTAACATCATCTCATATATAAGCAGTGGATATTGAAAAACATACAGATAGCCATGAAGTTTGTGCTACTTAACAGTCAAATGCAGGAGACCATTGAAAGTATAAAGAGTAACTTGTGTATCTCTGGCTCTAGACATGAACAAAACATGACTGGTTTGCCACCAAACTCCTATTTTCAGAAGCATAAGCTATTACAAGAAATTAAATGTATATCATTTTTACTAAATCTTTAATGATATAACTTTAAAAACCTCATTTTTCCTCTTCTGACTGGCCTAGTTATCATGTGAAATAATGAATTTTCCAGTAAAATTCATACTTAAAATTGTGTAAAATCACACTTTTTTAAGCTTTCATAAAAGGAAGTTCAAATAAACAATCATACTTTATTCTGTTCTGTTCATGAAAAGAAACCTATGTATTCTGTTTAAAGACGTTAGTGGGTTTTTCTTCTTTGATCTTTCAAGCCCATTGAAATTTACATTGAGCCATTGTAAAGACCATAGATTTGGAGAGCTCTGAAAATTGAAAAAGGCAGCTTTTAACAGGAAACAGCGCCACATGCTGGCCACATTCATAAAATGCGGCCACAGTCCTTCATCTGTGATAACCTACTGTTATTAGGACTAAATGGTCAACTCTAGAGCATGAACCTCACTGGGAAAATCATGCAGTGTTCTCCGTTAATACCAACTAGATTAATTGTAGTGTGGATTTAAACACAGGAAGACCTTCCTGTATAAATGCAGTCACGCTGAACTAAATGACAGGAATGAGTACTGTAGTCTTCAAATGAATTTTTTCTTAGCTTCTGAACACTTTTCAACCTCTTCACTACAACACTGAACGACAATGGCCGACTGTGTGTGTGAGTTGCATTCAAAGAAGCTTCTGTTGAGAACACCTTTGCAACTTACACACTGCTTGCTTCTTAAGATTCACAAAATACCATGGGACGCCTGAGAAGCTCAGTCAGATCTGACACTTGACCTCAGCTGAGGTCATGATCTCACAGTCTGTGGGTTGGAGCCCTGCATCAGGCTCTGCACTGATGGCACAGAGCCTGCTTAGGCTTCTATCTCCTTAAGTCTGCCCCTCCCCTGCTTGTGCTCTGTGTCTCTCTCAAGATAAAGAAATAAACTCTTAAAAAAGAGATTCACAAAATATGAGAATATATGAATAAAATTCACCCCCAGTGGAAACTAATACAAAGAAAATTGACAAGCTTTATCTACAGTGTCAGCAAAAACAAAGAAGACCAAAGAAATGCCTTTCAATGCTCACGGACCACTTTAGACAAGATGAACCAAGAGTCAAGAGATTAAGATAAACACATTTAAGCACAAGAGAGAAGTACTGTGTCACCCTGGCAATATGTGAGTTGATGAATGAAGCAGCTAAGGCATGAATTGGTACACCTCTGCATCCTCAGGGGTTTGGGAGAAAAAAGCATCCCTTAGGACTGAAACAGAACAAAAACAAAAACAAAGTTTTGGTTCACCTCTGGCATTTTTCTACAGTGGCTATCTGGCTCCAGCTGGAGAATATTCTGCTCTGTAATTGAATTTTGGGCACTTCAAGGAATTAGAAATCAAAGGTCATTCCCTTCCCTCCTCTTCTCCATGCTGGTGCTTCTGTAGTTGCTAAGGCCCACCCCTTCCTCACACACTCACACACCCTTCCACACAAAATGTTGCCTTCGAGTTCCAGAGAGGAACTCCCTTTGCTCTCTTTCCTCAGCAGTCCTTTGCCAGGGCTCCCTTTGCTCTCTTTCCTCAGCAATCTGTGTTTCCTGGAGCACAGATGGACAACAGGGATCAAAAATGGTAACTGGAATTGTCCTGTTGCTTCCGTGGGATTCCTAGTGGGAATGTTTTTCCCATGGTCCTTCTGGACACTGCACCATGTAGAGAAAGTACTCAGTGACACTGTCACAACTTCTCTGTTCAATAAGAACTTAGGTTAAGGAGCCAGCCTGTGTTCAACCCCATTCTTTTTCTTCTGCCACAAACAATTCTTGGCTACTATTCTGGATGATGATAGTTGGGTAGCATTCATCTGTGAGAAATTTATCTTCAACATCTTGATATTCATAATATTTCTCATCTGTGTGAGGACCGTGTTAGCAGAGATGTTCAGTTGAAGGCATCATACAGGCTGACATGTTCCTGCATCATGGATATGTAATAAGCCAGAGAATGTACAAGACCAGAGCTGGCTCACTCACATTACCAGTTGTCATTACAGAAATTACTGCTTCCTGGCCTTATGCATAATGGATGAAATGAAGAGAAATAAGACTTTTCCTGTTTTCGAAGAATAAGGTGCACATTTTTTATTATTTATTTAATACCAAAGACTGCCCAGATGGAGGTTTTGTCCCCCCCCTGCCACCACCACCAATCAAGTGACATTATAACTAGATCTGCAAACATGTTTAAATTATGACTTTACCATAATTGCCTACTCAGATCCTAAGGGATTATATAATAAATGATACCATTTGAAGACCAGAAGAGTGAAGAACACCATTTTGGAATCACCCCAGTGTTGAATTTGGAATCCCCCCAGCTGTAGCAACGAGGGATGTGTCTCCTATGCAAATTCCCTCACTTCTGTACATCTAATCTTCCCCATGTAAAATAGAGATCTTAGGAGAAACCAACCCCCTGGATTATTTTGAGATAATCTTTCAAAAGGACTAGGTACAGACCTTCAATAAATAATGAGTGCTCAAATGAGGCAGGGTAGATATAGCATTTACAGCATTAACCAATGGATTTATAAGTTTGGTTTTCATTTTTAACTACCCTTCTGTTTAGTATAAACTTTGTATCAGGGCTTCTTAACTGTGGCACTATTGACATTTGGGGCCAGGTGATTTGTGGTGGGGAGCTATGCTGTGCCATGAGGAGCCTAGCTGACTGTCACCCAGTAGAAGCCAGCAGCATCCCACCCATCCCCAACAATCATAACGAACAAAAACGTCTCCAGATAGAACCATGTGTATCCTGAGAGTCAAAACTGCTCCCAGTTGAGAACCACTGATTAGGGCAAGCATCCTGTAGTTTACAAGAGTCTATTCCCTTTAAAGGAAAGAGAAAAATGATGTTTGGATGACTTCTGTAGTGGGCATTACTTTCTGAACATGAAAGCCAAGTCCACTTTACAAAATGATTCACCGAAACAGCTTATTTGACAAAAATGGTGTTGGTGAGATATGAATGAGGACAGACTAAAGAGGAAAGCAAATACCCGGGGAAACCACTATCTGCTTCTCCAGAGTATTCAAGGCAAGTGCTTCAACTTAGAATATTCTCCGAAAAGAACTCACAGTAGATGTGAACACAAGAGCTACTATTGACACCTGGGCAAACACTCTACCTGATTTTAAACATTTTCTTTAAGACTAGTCAGTGTTTGCTATATAAAATTAAATGGTGGGAGTTAAATTCTACATTTTTTCCCACTTAACTCTTTAAAAAATTTTTTTAACATTTATTTATTTTTGAGAGAGAGAGGCAGAGTGCAAGCAGAGGACAGGCAGAGGGAGAGGGAGACACAGAATCCAAAGCAGGCTCCAGGCTCTGAGCTGTCAGCACAGAGCCTGACGTGGGGCTTGAACTCATGAACCACAAGCATGACCTGAGCTGAAGTCAGTCACTTAAGTGACTGAGCCACCCAGGTGTCCCTTACTTAACTCTTTTTTAGTCATCGTTAAGGTAAATATATATAAAATAGAGTTAATTTACAGAAAATAAAATACACAGATTTTTAAAGAGACAATTGAGGGGGTGCCTCGGTGGCTCAGTCAGTTGGGTATCCAACTCTTGATTTCAGCTCAGGTCATGATCCCAAGGTCATGGGATCAAGCCCCATGTCAGGCTCCATGCTGAGTGTGGGGTCTACTTAAGATTCTCTCTCTCCTTCTGCCCCCTACCCTGCTCGCACTTTGTCTCTGTGTCAATAAAACAAAATAAAATGAAAAATAAGGGGACAATTGATGGCTCTTAACAAATTCTGCAGTTGTGTAACTGGCAATACAGTTGTGCTACAGAACGCTTCTGTCATCACAAACAGTTTTCTCATGTCTGCATTAATCTCCTTTGCTCACCCCAGCCTCTGGCAACCCAAGATGTGACTTTTGTCTCTTCCAGGATGTCCTGTAAATGCGATCATATGGGATGAAGCTTGGGGTCTGGCTTTTTTGTACTTAGCGTAATGCTCCTGAGTTCTACGTATCTCATGCCAAAAGAGTTCGTTCCTTTATTCGTACTAGTTTTTTTTCAAAGTATGGTATGGAAGTTCACTCATAGCATCAGAGTTATCTGAAATTACAGAAACCTGAAACAAATGGGAATTCTTCACAGTACGTTCTCCTCTCTGCTTCCCAGCAAGCATTTCGGCCCACTGAAAGCAGCAAGCCTTGTTACAGCTGCATCCAGGGAAGGGCAGCCAAGGGCAGCCAAGGGCAGGGAGGCACCAACATTTGACGCCAGGGCAGACGGCTGGAACGGGGTCTGAAGCTCTGTCCCAGGTGAAGCAGCTTCAAGCCCAAAGCTTCAGAAGGCAATACTGA
Organism: Panthera pardus; assembly: GCF_024362965.1. NCBI lineage: Eukaryota > Metazoa > Chordata > Mammalia > Carnivora > Felidae > Panthera > Panthera pardus. The sequence continues at coordinate 123,737,546 of NW_026526843.1, forward strand.
TTTACCCCACAGAAAAAAACCTGAATTAGGCCCAGGGAAGTGGGGATGAAGAGCTCAAACCATGATCTAACATGAGAGAACAGATCAGGAGTCAGATCAAAGATGAATCCAGGGGGCACCTGGGTGGTTCAGTCAGTTAAGCGTCCGGCTGGAGATTTCAGCTCAACTTATGATCTCACAGTTCGTGGGAATGAGTCCTGCACTGGGCTCTGTGCTAATGTCACATAGCCTACTTAGCATTCTCTCTCTGTCTCCCTCTCTCTCCCTCTCTGCCCCTTCCACACTCATGCTCTTTCCCTCTCTTCCTCTCTCTCAAAAATAAAGAAACATTAAAAAAAAGATGAATTCAGGACTAGAGAAATATTTCCTAAATAAAACCCAGAACACATTAACTAAAAACAAAAATAAAACATTGATCTATTCAGCTATATTAAAATTAAGACAACTTGTTCATCTGAAACATCTCAAAGAAAGAAAAGAGACTCATTACAGAGTAGAAGAAAATATTTTCACAGTATGCACATCTGACAAAATATTAGAATGATGATTAGAGCATGAATTCCTACAAATCATTAGGAAAACAGCACAAATAGATCAACAGAAAAATAAGCAAAAGCTTTGAACAGACATGGACCGATGAGGAAACACATATTTCTAAAAGACATATAAAGAAGTGTTAGGCATCATTGGTGGTCAGGAAAAGAATACCTAAAGTAAGACCAGAGTTCTTTCACTTCCTTTCTCTTGGCTAAAGTGTGTGACCAAGTGTAATTCGGAGAGTAGGAGGCTCCATCGCAACTTTAAAAAAAATTTTTTTTTAACATTTATTTATTTTTGATAGAGAGAAGCAGAGCATGAACAGAGGAGGGGCAGACAGAGAGGGAGACACAGAATCTGAAGCAGGCTCCAGGCTCCGAGCCATCAGCACAGAGCCTGATGCATGGCTCGAACTCACGAACCACAAGATCATGACCTGACCTGAAGTCAGACACTTAACTGACTGAGCCACCCAGGTGCCCCCACACCTTTTATACATTGGCGGTGGGGGTGTAAGTAATGCCATCACCCTGCAAAAGGGTCAGGCATCATTTCTAAACAACTGACCAATCCCATGGCCAATGACTCCTCAATTCTACGTCCATGCAACCCAAGGGAAGCTACTGCATGTATATCGTACAAATCATGGAGAAGCATGTTCGCAACAGGACAGCTCATGTTATCAAGACCTCGCGACCAACAAAATGTGTATCAGTGGGAGAGAAGATGCATAAACTGTGAGGTATTCCCATAATGAAATAGTGAACAGCTGTCAAAATAAATTAATTACCAAGATGTATATGTTAAAGATCAACCTTGGAACAGGACCAAGAATAAAACAAGAAGGGAAACATGCCAACAGAGTACATATGGTACAATATCCCTGTTAGGGAGTTAAAGATACCTAGAATAAAAAATATATTTATTAGTGAGCATATACAGGCAATAAATAAATTTTAAAAATAAAAGGAAATAGGTGACATAGATGGCAGGATCATGGCAGACAAAGCAGGAGGGATTTGCTGGTGTCTCTTACACTATTAACAATAATGAATTAAACAGCTAGTTGACTATGTAAAATGGGCTATTGCCAGAACAATGGTCAAAATGTGATGAGCCAGGAATTATAATTTATCCAACTCTATGTTCCTGAAATTTAATAAAAAAATAGAATGAAGTGAAAATAAAAAAAAAAACACAGTGCCAGACACTATGTGTTCATTTGAGCAACATTTCAAGGTCCAGGGCTTCTACACAACGTTTACTGAATTCTTTGTTGAAAGAATGAACCAAAGAGCAATTTTTCTGGATGCAAAATCAGAGAAGAATAGGGTTTAGCAATTGAATGTTATTCTTGTGAATAATAAGCAAGAAAAGATAGTGTTCAAAAGTTGACCTTGAGAGTGAAATCGCTCCAGAATCTGTAGAACTGGTTTGAATCCCTAGTAAACAACAGGTCACTGTCAGAAAAGACTAGAAGGTAAAAAATAGAAGAGAGGGGATGGGCTTAGCAGGAAACTAAAAGAACAACATGGTTTAGACACCCAGCATCTGGAGTTCACTGTCAACAATATGGTCTTCTATGGGCCCGTGGCTACCTACCGACGGGGGACATTTTGCTTGTCAGGTCTTCACTCTTCACTCTCCCAGCAGATAAAGATTTGAGGATCGCCCTATACAGATGATATTCAAAACCATGGGCTGAATGAGATCATATGGGGAGCAAGCATGAGTCATAAATGAGAGGGGCTACAAGAAGACAGAGGGATTAAAAGAACGTCACAAGCCTGAACATTAGTTACTACAGGAATGTAGCCTTCCTCAGATGCATGAGTTTGGTGCAAGTTTTGATTAATGTAATATTAGGAAAAGTTATATGCTCCTAACATGTGTCTATACTAGATATAAACTAACCTAATCTACCTAATCTTTAACCTAAACTAACCTAATCTTTAGCTCCATCCATCATTGGAGGTCTTTGTGCTACTCTCACAGTTTTGAATTGTTTTCTCTATGTGTACCCATGCAGACAAGATACATCAGTTGCAGGTGGTTTTGGTTTCCTGCTTTATGTCATTTGGATCAGTGCTGCTCAATGCTGGTGACAGTCAGTAATTTAAAAAAAGGCAAATGCCCAGACCCTGACACCTGACGTCTTCATTTACTTGGTCTTGGGTGGCTTAGGAATCAGTATTTTTAATTTATTTTTATTTTTAAAAAATGTTTATTTATTTTTGAGAAAGCATGAGTGGGGGAGGGGCAGAAGGAGGGGGGATAGACGATCCAAAGGGGGCTCTGCGCTGTCAGCACAGAGCCCAATGCAGGGCTTGAATTCACAAACCGGTGAGATCATGACCTGAGCCAAATTTGGGCGCTTAACTGACTGAGCCAGCCAGGTGCTCCAGGAATCAGTATTTTGTAAAGCATGTAGGTGATTCAGATGCCACCCTAGTTGAGAATCAAGAATATTTGTCCCTAAGTTCAAACTATGTTTTTGGGAGAAACAATATGAATTTGATGAAAATTTACCAACCCACATCAGCACTCCTGATATTCTGGACAGATCATTCTTTGCTGTGGAAGCCATCTTGTGCGGGTAAATGTTCAACAGAATGCCACTAACCCCTCCCACCAGTGGGACAAACAACAGTGTCTCCAGACATTGCCCTGTGTTCCTTGTAGGACAAAAATGCTCGCCTCACAAACTACTTGTGTAACCAGTTCTCATGTTACAATATCCAAGTAGTACTTTAGTTCTAAGAAGAACCAAAAAAATAAACATGTTCTTCAGTTAAAGCAGCGATATGTATGTAATCATGTGAAAGAGAGAGACAGGCAGACAGTATTGTTAAATGATGTTCTGGATGACATTTTTAATTCAAAATTAACCAACAAGAAAGTTTTCCATTTCTTTAAGTTTGCATTTCTAGATCTCCACCTCTACCCAGCCTTCAGCCCACTCCCTTTTCAAACAGCTTCAAGAAGCCTTACTTCTTGTAAAGATGACTCCCCACCTCCTCTCCCAGGAAGGCTGTAAACAGCCCCACATGCCCCCACCTCACTACCAGCTAAAGCTTCCTTGGCCCCCTCCCAACAAACTGCCATGTACTGGCTTTTTCACCTCCGTCAGCTACCAGAAGGAGCCCACCGGGAGGGAGGAATGAATATAGCATTGCTTCTCCATCCGCTAGCCTTCTCTTCTGCCAGGTAGAAGGGAAACACAATTCAACAGGTTTCTTTGTTTCTCATGTGCTCCCCTGCCCCTCCCACAGGCCCATGATTTTGTGCTTTACCTCTCTAGCAACAAGTTAAATAATATCCTTCCATTCAGTGACCCTCTGAGCCTCTTACTATGTTTCAAGCAAAGATCTAGTGACTCTTGAGTCTCTTACTATGTTTCCACCAACGTCCTAGACATTAGGACACAATAATGGACAAAATCCAGTCTCCGCTCTCGTGGAGGTTACTTATTAATAGGCAGAGGCGTCCACGTTGTCTAGATAACAGTTGCCCTACGGTTTGCATTTTCCTATTGTGTGAGCGCCTCTTTTAAGCAAATACTCAACTCATGAGTTCTGTAGTTCCAAAGAATGCTAAGGATGAGCTTTTGAAATGTGGAACTTGCCTACACAGGTACCTGAATGCAAGTGGGTGCTGTCACTGGTCTGCTGGCAGCATTTTGATTCTGCACTTCATCTTGAGAGGTCGACAAGCATTATTGACGTCACGTTGAATAAGCTCAGAAGCGATGAATTTTTTAACACCAACTGCAGGCCACTCAACAGCCCCGACAGTGAGCTGCAGGTCCCGTGTCATTGGTGCCTACGTGGCACTGGGCCAGTCTGGGCATCGTTGCTGAATTGAATGCAGTCTCACAGAAGAAGGGGCCTTGTGGGGCCGTGTGCATTGGTGAGCCATGTGACTCAATCACAGCTCAATGCTGGAAGCCATCTAAATGGCAAGCTTCCAACATGAGTGAGATAAAACAGCATTCACCATGTCAGAGCTGTGAGAATGGCCTTGGGTTCTGCCCACGTTGGGATCTGCCTGGCTGGTGCACAGACTGAACACACACAGTAGACACTGCTAGGTTTCAGCTTAGCCAAGCCATTTGTGAACAAGGCCCTTGGCATTTAGGGGTACGTCTGGGAACAAAGGGCACCACTGAGCCAGATGCTTTGCTTCATGGGGGACAATGACACATCAAGTCACTGCGGCAGGCAGAGAGATGCTCTGGGGCCAGGGCAGCAGCCTTCCTGAACAGCCCATTTCAGTCAGACAACAAGACATGCTGGGTCCTTCCCACCCTGTTAGTCACTGAGTTAGAACCGATGCACCCTGAAATGGGAGTATTGGGCAGAAAAGTCACAAGGGCTCTGCAGATCAGGTGTTCATCCTTGACAAGCAGCCATGACAGCCGCTTCTGGGTGGAAGTTACCGTCTTTGGCCAAAGGCTCCAACTGGCAAATCATCAGACATAAAGAACATAATTGAAATGGGGTGTGAGTGTCAGGAGACCCCCAAATACCAGTAATTCTCTGCATATGGCTCTTCGTGGTGGGGAGATTTGCCCCCGGCACTGATGGAACAGGGGAGCAGAGGCAATATGTATGTCAGCTCCTGCTACGGGTTCACAGGTACATGCAACAAAAGCAGCACCCTACACTGGCCCCCAAAGGCCCCACTGACAGAAGGTCACTCAACATGCCACTGGAAACCTCATCCCCAAAAAAGTCAGTTGAATTGGGCTGCTCCCTCACCGCAAGGACAAGGCAGCATGGTAACCTGGGAGCCAGCATTCAACACAGCCATACCAGTTGGACTCTCTTCCCCACCCAGAGTTCCCCAGCTCAGCCGGACAGTGGCACATAGCCTTTAATTCTGCCTGGGGACAGGGAGACCTTGTCTCCAATCCTAATGATCTTCCTGTTCCAGCCACAAGGCTGAGGGATGGAATTATGGAGAGAGAGAAAGAGCAGATTCAAGGCAGGAGGTAAAGCACATTTATTTCTGCTTTCAAATGCCTGGGAGATGCTCATGTATTCGGTTAAGCACAGAGTTTATTTTTCCTCATCATTGAATTATATACTGTTGGAAGTCAGGAAACTTTTGTTACAAATCAGCCGGAAGCTTCTTGCAAACTCAAGTCGAAAGCCTGAACAGTAGTCCAATGAGATGTGCAGAGTCGTTACTTTCAAACATGACCTTCAAATACTCCTCAGCTATACTTTGTGGAAACATATGATTACTCTTGCCACCTGGTTACAACTTGGATGGGTTTTCTGTCTCTAGGCTGAATGTGTTGCAATTATTTATTTCCAATCTCACAAGATTTCCAGAAGATATTTTAAAAGTGATTCTAGAACTGTCATTTCAGATGTTACAATTACATCCACTGACTGTACTGACTTTTATTTTTTGTGCTAAATGACTAGCCTAGCAAATGTGAAATTTAAGTGAAAAACAAATTGTAGATTCAAAATAAAGTAATGAAGCTGAAGACATAAAGATGTTGGGAGATCATCATTAGCTGGGTTTGTGGGACTTGTGCACATGATAACATGACCGACGAGGAAAGCATAACATAAAATGCATGGTATATGGTTATAGCTGCAAAATGTGAGACCTGTCTTTATATCTATTTACAAAGTTCTACTAGATGGCTTAAACATTTTGAGTTTGGTGACTGTTACCTATCTCACTGTATTAAAAACCTCTGTCCTTACAGAGCTATTCACTATTTCTGTCCCCATTAAATTGGTATGATATTTTAAGAAAAATTTACAAGATGTGGTTTTCCTGCTCTGTATGTTGTGTTCTCTATGAATGATCAAGTACTTGCTCATATCTTCTAAAAATATACTAGGGGTGCCTTGGTGGCTCAGTTGGTCAAGCGTCTGACTTAGACTCAGGTCATGACCTCGTGGTTCATGAGTTTGAGCCCCACTTTGGGCTCTGTCAGCACAGAGCCTGACACGGGGCTCAATCCCACAAACCATGGGATCATGACCTGAGCTGAGACCAAGAGTCAGACACTTAACTAAGCCCCCCAGGCACCCTAGAATGACAGTGAAGTATTAATTGGAAGTTTCACAAATGTTAGCATTTTCCTAGAGGGTTCAGCACCCTCTCATTTGACTTGATTTTTGTTAAGAAGTCCTAAATTGTTATATTACCTGGTTTTTGGTACTTTAGGATTTAATATTAACTAGACTGCAAAAGAAGTATTGTTCTGTGAGTCTTACAGATGAAGAAATGAAGGCTCAGAAATTAAGCAACTTGCCCAGTGCACACAGTAAGTGTGGAACTCTTTCCAAACCCAGGTCCAGCTACATGCATTTTGCATTAGACATCCTTGCAGACACCAAAAATGAATAAAAGGATCTAGTGGAAAGATGAGACAAATGGAAAGGCAGAATAAATTCACCCATGGCTTCCTCTGTAATGACATGAAGTTAAAGGCTACTACTAAAACCTTACACAGAAGTAAAAGATTTGTAAGTAAAAAGTAACACTAAGAAGAACGATATTATCCCAGTGAACAAAGGATATGCAAAGGATCACACTAGTCAGAAGATTAAGTGACTACAGGTCAGAAGTCAAGAGGAGACATTGCTGACCAGCTTAAAATGTCTAGAAACACTGATTCCCAGATAGACAGATGGCCAGCACATATGGCCACATTCTCATCTATGGAGCAGAGGTCAGGAAATTTTACAGGTGATCCAGGAGTCTAAATTAGGGGTCAGTAGATTATACCCCAAGGGCCAAATATCCTGCCTATTTCCTGTTTCTGTAAATAAAGTTTTATTGGAACACAGCCACTCCCATACATTTGTGTAACATCTACAGCTGCTTTCACACTACAGGACAGATTTAAGTACTTGTAACAGAAACCTTTTGATCAACCAAACTTAATATATTCACTACTTGGGCCTTTTGCCAACACTGGTATAAAACACAGACCAATTGTTGGGCAAATATCATTCTTCTTCTTCTTCTTTTTTTGGTTCTGCCTATTTGTTTGTTTTACATTTTTTAAAAGGTTTTAACTTTAATTCCAGGATGGTTGACATTATATTAGTATTTCATCCTTCCCCTCCCCTTATCCACCTTCCCTCTGGTAACCATTAGTTTTTTCTCTATAGTTAAGAGTCTGTTTCTTGGTTTGCCTCTCTCTCTCCTTTTTCCTTTGCTCATTTGTTTTTTTTCTTCAATTCCACCTATGAGTGAAATCATATGGTATTTGTCTTTCACTGACTTATTTCACTTAGCATAATACTCTCTAGCTCCATCCACATTGTTGCAAATGGCAAGGTTCTATACTTTTTATGGCCAAATAATATTTCATTGTGTGTGCGCGCGCGCACACACACACACACACACACACCACATCTTCTTTATCCATTCATCTATTGAGGGTCACTTGGGCTGCTTCCATATCTTGGCTACTGTAAATAATGCTGCAATTAACATTGGGGTGCATGTATCCTTTGAATAAAGTCTTTTGAATTATTTGGGTAAATACCTAGTAGTGTGATTGCTTGATGATATGGTAAGTCTGTTTTTAACTTTTTAGGAACCTCATACTATTTTCCAGAGTGGCTGCACCAGTTTGCATTCCCACCAACAGTGCAGGAGGGTGCCTTTTTCTCCACATCCTCAATAACAATTGTTGTTTCTTGTGGGGTTTTTTTTTTTTTTTTTTTTTTTTTTGCCATTCTGACAGATGTGAGGTAATATCTCACTATAGTTTTGATTTGCATTGCCCTGATGATGAGTGATGTTGAGCATCTTTTCATGTGTTTGCTGACCATCTATGGGTCTTCTTTGGAGAAATTTCTGTTCATATTTTCCGTCGATTTTTAATTGGATTATGTGTGAGAGGTTTTTTTTTTGGTGTTGAGTGTTAAGTTCTTTATATTTTTTTGATTCTAGCCTTTTATTGGATATGCCATTTGTAAATATCTTCTCTCATTCAATAGGTTGCCTTTTACATACTGTCTATAGAAACTCTAAAGGCCCCACCAAGAAACTGCCAGAACTGATAAATGAATCAGTAAAGTCACAGGATACAAAATCAATGCACAGAAATCTGTGGCATTCCTATACACTAATATTGAAGCAACAGAAAGTGAAATTAAGAAAATGATCCTATTTAGGGGTGCCTGGGTGGCTCAGTCGGTTAAGCATCCAACTTTGGCTCAGGTCATGATCTCGCGGTTTGTGAGTTTGAGCCCCATGTTGGGCTCTGTGCTGACAGCTCAGAGCCTGGAGCCTGCTTCAGATTCTGTGTCTTACTCTTGCTGTCCCTCCCATGCTCATGCTCTGTCTCTGTCTGTCTCTCAATAATAAATAAATGTTAAAAAAATTTTTTTAAAAGAAAATTATCCTATTTACAACTTCACCAAAAACAATAAAATAGGAATAAACTAAATCAAAGAGATGAAAAACCTGTAGTCTGAAAACCATAAAACATTGATGAAATCATAAATTCAAGACTATGCAAAGAAATGGAAAGATATTCCATGTTCATGGAATTGGAAGAACAAATACTGTTAAAATGTCTACACTACCCAAAGCACTCTATAGATTTAATGCAATCCCTATCAAAATACCAACAGCATTTGTTTACAGAATTAGAACAAGCAATCTTAAAATCTGTATAGAACCATAAAAGACCCCAAATAGCCAAAGCAACCTTGAAAGAGAAATGCAAAGCTGGAGGCATCACAATTCTAGACTTCAAGTTATATGACAAAGCTGTAGTCATCAAAACAGTATGATACTGGCACAAAAACAGATGCATAGATCAATGGAATGGAAGCAGAAAACCCAGAAGTAAACCCATAACTATATGGTCAGTTAATCTTCAACAAAAGAGGAATGAATATACAATGAGAAAAAGACAGTCTCTTCAACAAATGGTATTGGGAAAACTGGACAGCTACATGCAAAAAAAAATGAAACTGGACCACTTTTGTACACCATACACAAAAATAAACTGAAAATGGATTAAAGATCTAAATATGAGACTTGAAACCATAAAATTCCTAGAAGAGTACACAGGCAGTAATTATTCTGACATCAGCCCTAGCAACATTTTTCTAGATATATCTCCCAAGGCAAGGAAAACAAAAGCAAACATAAACTATTGGGAATATATAAAATAAAAAGCTTTTGCACAGCAAAGGAAACAATCAACAAAACTAAAAGAATGAATAGCATTCTTAATGTCACCAAACCACTTGGTCCACCTCTTGTCTGTGTACTGTTGCCCTAGTTTTTGCAACCATATACTTTTGCATGGATCCCTGACACTCTCCTTTCTGTTTACTACTTCACTAGCTCTCTAGAGGGTGTTTCTCCTTCACACTTGACCTTCTCACTGTTGGCCAATGTCAGCAGAGTGAGCCCTTCAAGTGCATAGTAGATGATGCTGCTCCCCTCCTGTCCACCCCCTGACCCATGGCTTCCCATCACCGTAGATTAAATCCAGTCTTTCTCCCATGGCCTGCACAGCCCTTCCTCATCTGCCTCCTCCCTCTGATCTTGCCTTCTCCTCATTCTGTTCAATCTGGCCCCAATGCACATCTTGCTGAATTCAAGCTTGCTCTTCCCTCAGTGGATTAGCAAACGCTCTTGCCCTTGCCAGAGACATTTTTACACCACTTCCTCCCTTTCTCTTCCATTTCTCTGCTTACATGTCACCATCTCACTCTTCGCCCCAAGGAAAACACTTCCACAAACTGCAACAGAGACACTCTTAGTTGTCATGAGTATTGCATTTTGAATGTCATGAAACAAGAAATGGCAAGTTTCCTCAAAATTCTCAATACATGAGTAGATTTTCATTTCCCTATCAACAGCATAACCAAAAGAAAGTTATAAAATGGATTGTCTAAGCTGAGAACAACGTTTTTATCAAGTTCTTGTGACTTTTCCATCTCTAGTACTAAATATTAACTCTCAGCCCTCATCACCCACTAGACCCTGGTTCATTTTTCTGACATTTATCTCTGTCTGAAGTTGTATTATTCATTTGTACATTTGTTTTACTTACTCAGTTGTTCTGTATCTCTCCAATTAGAATGTATGCTCCACGAAAGCAGGGTTTTGTCTATCAAATTTGCCACTGATGACACAGAACAAGAATTCAGTAAGTATTCACAGAATATTGGATGAAACTTCTATGTTTACAGATGAAATGTGATTGTGTAATTCATATATCCTGCTGTTCTGTTGATGGGATTTACATCCTTTGGAACAAATCGAGGTTAAGATTCTACTTTATACTCTGTACTCTCTCCATGATGTGTTACCTGGTGCCCCTCCTCTTTCTGACTTGATCTGATACCACTTTTCCCCTTTCAGATTAAAAAAAAAATGAATCTGTGGGGCACTTGGGTGGCTCAGTCAATTAAGTATCCAACTCTTGATCTCAGCTCTGATCTTGATCTCAGGGTCATGAGTTCGAGCCCTGAATATGGGTTCCATGCTGTTGTAGAGACTACTTAAAGAAAAAAAAAAGAATCTGGAACATTGCTGTCCTGCTTACCCTTAGAATCTTTGTTCTTGTAGTTTCCTCCACATGAAACACACTGGTAGGAGCATTTTGTGTAACCAGTCTAGTCTGGCTCAGGTGCACCCTTCTCAGCTAAGCCCACCTTACCCTCCATGTCTGAAGCTGGGAACTGCCTCCACCCTGATAGTTTTCATCCCTTTCCTCTGCTGTACTTTCTTTCTCCCATGGGACTCACCACCCTAATAAAGAAGAAAAAATTGCAGCATAAAATTGTTACTACGTAGAGTACAATAAGAATGTAAAATATAAGTAATACACAACGCTTGTTTATTTATGTCTCCCTAAAAGGTAAGGTCCACAGGGAAATGGAAATCTTTGTCCATTTTCTCCATTGCTTGTACCTATCTTAGTGCATTTGCTCCATTGCCTACTCAGACAGAGCTGCTATGACATGCATTCCTTTGGCAGCTGGGTGGCTTAAACAACAAACATTTATTTCTCACAGTTCTGGAAGCTGGAAGTCCAAGATCAAGTTACCAGAAGATCTGGTGTGTGGTGAGGGCCACTTCCGGGTTAAAAGACGACTGTCTTCTTGCTGGGCCCTCACATGGCAAAAGGGGTGAGGGAGCTCTCTGGGGTCTCTTTTACAAGGCACTAACCCCATTCCTGAGGGCTCCACCCTCGTGACCTGTGACCAACTCCCAAAGGCCCCACCTCCAAATACCCTCACACTGGGAGTCAAGTTTCGATGTATGGATTCCAGGAGGACACAAACATTCCATCTATGGCATCACCTTCCCTCACTACTCCTGGGGCTGATCCCTGCAAGCTGGTCCCAGGTTCTCCTATAAGCAGACTTTCAGCTGGGTTTGGTCAATGGGAGGTTCTTGTAGGTGCCTCCAGGTCATTGAGCCTTTTATAGGATTCCAATACCTCTGGATATGCTGGCTGTGGTTCCAGCTTCCACCAGGTATCCAAGACCTGCATCTGGAGGTCACAGCCTCCTTCTTGGTTCCTTCCATTCAGAGCCATAGGGCTTCTACAGGTCATTCTCTGCTTTGCTTAATCATCCTATATTAGCTGTTTAGTATCTCCATCACCTTCTACCACCTTCCTGACTTAAATTCCCACTGGTTTGAACACTCAGAGTAGTTTCTGTTTTCCTAATAGATCTGGAAATACACAATTCCATTTTTTCTGCTTTTTAGCAGATAACTTGCAAGTCAGGTCAGAGAAAGTGAAGCAAGACAGTGGACAATGACACACACATGACTCACCACATAATAAAACCAAATAACTTAGCAACTCAATAGGTTTAGCCGATAAGCTCTAGTTTTATAGGTTTTCTTCATTAGCATATGAGAGATGCACTATAAATCACCCATTGCAGACAAGAGCTATAATCGGATGTACCGTAGAATCACAGTCACATGTGGCAAAGTAATTTATCATGAGATTTTAATTATATAAAGAGACACATTAAATTTGTCTCTGTGTCCTCATCATCCAGTTCAATGCCTGGAATGTAATAGTTACCTGATAAATTCTCATTTAATGATGAAATGAATGAACTAAAAATATTAAAAATTATGCACACTGAGCTCTGTACATTACCATACAAGATAGCCCAAGAATTCTGGCAACCCATGACTTTATGGCTGAAGAAAAATCCCCCTGGTTGGTAACACAGAAAAGCTGAAGACAAATGTGTTACACTGCCATGTGTGAATCCTAGGAGGAGGGAGCTTCTGGTGGGATCTAAGGGCACCTGGCTTGACCACACCTCCAGGAATCACATTTCTCATTATTGTCTTCTCCTCAGTCTCGGACATCTGAGAACAAGCAGCAGTGATTGATAGATGTTCATAAGGGAGAGAGAAATCCTCAGGATTCAGGTCTCTGTGGGGAAGGTCATTCCCCTGAGGTTCCAGGCATGCTTAAGAGCACTGGTGTTTAGTGGACAAACAGTGAAATAGATACAGGATGACAGAATGGAAGAGCGGGAGGCATAGAAGACAAATGAACTGTTCTATCCTACTGGGAATAGTCAAGAGAGAGAACCATGAGTTCTGGCCCCAGCTTTCATGAGGGAAGATCTCCATGCAATCTTACCACCCTCTTAGCCAATGCTGGCTTCACAAGTTCCTTGTAGAATTTCCACCAGGAATGCTTCTGATAGATCAAAGGGGACACACGCTGTGCAGCACAGAAAGTGAAGGCACAGATCCCTTCCTCTGACACTGATCAATTATCTGTAGGGAAAAGCCTCCACTATGGTGTCCTGGCACGTTGCATGTCTCCCCATGGGCCACACAGGCAAAGCCTGGCCACTCTTTGACCCACGGCTTGGTGGAGTATCTTATGACTCCTTCTGGAGCCAGGGGAGATAAGCCTTGTGCGGAGCCGCTGTCAGGCAGATCCCAGCCCTGCTTTATGGTCACTTCTCCTGCATCTCCCTGCGAGCAACCACCCACAGCTTGTGGCAGCTCTCATCTGGCCCTTTTGGTTCTGTGTTGTCCTGTGTGACTGGAGTTGTGGACAGCTGATGCCATGCTGACCCTCCTTTTGCTGCCTGTCCTGTCTGAATCCACTGGGACCCTTGTCTTCTTACTGGGAATCCATGGAAGAGTGGCAAGCCAAACTAGTGGAGGCCACCATGCTGCTGCTTAGTGAGTGTGTGGCCTTACGGCTTGGCTGAATCTTCCCATCAGCTCTGTTAACGGACTCCAGGGCCTCCTCCTGGGGGATCTATGTTCTGTAGCTCAGGCCAGAGTGATCTGTCACAACTATATAGCACTTCCTCGCCGTGATGTGGCCAGTAGTACTTTTTGCTGTCTCACAGTGGTTCATATACTCGCTGCCTCCCACGTCTACAGGTCGGGATCCTCCTGTGTGCAGCCCCAGGACCATCACACAGCAGCTGTGAGGAAGCTATCTGGTAAAACAGTTGTTATTACATTCTCACACTGCTCCAACCTTATGAGGTTCCTCTAATTGTCCTCAAATATAGAAAGTTCACAAATACTTCCTCGAGGAAAAAAGGGAGCTCTTAAAGTTATTTGCAGGCCACTAATATGCTGTGTTTCATCATAGAGTGCATATATTTTTAAAGATTTTATTTTATTTTTTTTAAAGTAATCTCTACATCCAACGTGGGGCTTGAACCCACAACCTTAAGATCAAGAGTCACATGTTGTACTGACTGAGCCGGCTGGGCTCTCCCGTAGAGGGCATATCTTACTTACTCTTATTCTACAGAATAGGAACCTCTCCTCTACTCATAAAGCCCTCTGAACAGACCCAGGGCAGGAACAGCATTAAGGAAAAGTATTTAATTCTAACTGCAGAGGATTTGACTGTGGCCACATAAGCCGTTTTCTTATGATAGCTTTAAAATAAATAAAAGTGCTAGCTTTTTCAATGAACTGTCACTCTCATGTGTTTTTAATCATGGTTCTTGTTAGTTTTGAATTGTGTAAGAATTCAAATTCATGCTTAATTATAACATTACTAGACTTTGGCAAAGGATAACCCAGATGTGATACATTAAGAATAAAAAGCACACTTCTTCATCACTGCCTAAATATGCTCCTATCATAAAACTTATCTGATCCTAAATGTCTTGGGCTGCACAGTGATTGATTGCAGCCAACCTTTTCATGGCCTGCCAAAAAAGGAATAGGCAGACAGGTGTGGGTGCTGCTGGGCCCTCCTGACAGAGCAAGGGGGGACCCACCCTAGGCTGTACCAGGGTTGTGCCCACAGACATTTTCTCGAATCACGCTATATCAGGGAGTTTTCATGCAAACTCTTTTAAATTCCTAGTTCCTCTTTTCAGAATTATAATTTCTGATAGAGATAAAGGGAGAAAGGAGGGAAGAAAGAAGGAAGGAAGGGAGGGAGGAAGGCGGGAAGGAAGGAAGGAAGGAAGGAAGGAAGGAAGGAAGGAAGGAAGGAAGGGATAGAGGAAGGAAGGAAGGAAGGGACAGAGGGAGGGAGGGAGGGAGGGAGGGAGGGAGGAAGGAAGGAAGGAAGGAAGGAAGGAAGGAAAGGAGAGAAGGGAGGGAAGGAAGGAAGGAAGGGAAGGAGGGAGGGAGGAAGAAAGGAAGGAAGAAAGGAAGAAAGGAAGGAAGGGAGTGAGTGAGGGAGGAAGGGTGAGCACTTTCTTCCAATCTGTAATGGCACAATATTCAGAAAAGAATACAAACTACAATTTACTATAGACACCAACGCAGCCAGAAGTAACCTGTCATTGTCAGTATTGTGATGCAAGGCTTTCCTTGAAGCCCCAGACTAGGTGGTGTGCATTCTACATAGTGAAAATTTGCAGATTATCTGAATAGACGGTGCCATGATATCAGTATGAGATTTAAAGACAGGGCCTTTGAAGTTATTTCAATTCCAAATACAAGTTCCACAGAAAGGCCAGGACACTGAGGCTCCCTTTGCCCTTGGGAATGGCCTGCTTGTGTTTGGGTGGGGAGGACTTGGAAACAGAGACTCCCCAAGTTCCAGAAGGCCTTCGATAGCAACCAGTCCCAAATCCACTGAGGCAGAGAACAGCCCCTGGCAGGGAGTAATGAGGAAGGGCTGCTCATTGGTGGGGGGTTTTCTTCTGGGAGCCAAAAAGACCCTGGAATTTAAGAAAGTGATGTTGGCACACCTCTGTGACTACAGTACCACTCAGTAAGCTGTATACCATGGTGAATTTCACAGTATATAAGTTTTCTCTCAAATTTTTTTAAAGTTTCTAATTTTTAAATTAATTTATTTTTCTAATGTTTATTTATTTTTGAGAGAGAGAGAGAGACAGAGCATGAGCAGGGGAGGGGCAGAGAGGGAGGGAGACACAGAATCCAAAGCAGGCTCCAGGCTCCGAGCTGTCAACACAGAGCCTGATGCGGGGCTTGAACTCACGGACCATGAAATCATGACCTGAGCTGAAGTTGGATGCCCAACCTACTGAGCCACCCAGGCACCCCTAAAGATTTTTTAAGTAACCTCTACAGCCATCGTGAGGCTCAAACTCATGACCCTAAGATCATGAATCACACGTTATTTGGACTGAGCCAGCTAGGTGGCCCAATTTCTCTCTCAATTAAAACAAATAAATAAAAGTTAGCAGTAGCTAAGTTTCTTTTGTACACACACACACACACACACACACACACACACACACACACTGTATGGGACATGCTAACACTAAGAAGGTACGTTTATCTGAAATTCACATTTAATTGGGTTCCCTGCATTTTTGTTTCCGTCGACTTTATTTTTTAGAATTGTTTTAGGTTGGGGGAACCTGGGTGGCTCAGTTTGTTAAGCATCTGACTTCAGCTCAGGTCATGATCTCACTGCTCATGAGTTCGAGCCCTGCGTTGAGCTCTGTGCTGACAGCTTGAAGCCTGGAGCCTGCTTCAGATTCTGTCTCTGTCTCTCTGCCCCTCCCCTGCTCACATTCTGTCTCCTTCAGTTTCGAATATAAAATAAAAACAACATAAAAAATTTAAAAAAAAAGAATTGTTTTAGGTTAGCAGGAAAACGGAGTGGAAAATACATATAGTCCCCATACATCTACCCCCTTCCCCATCGCACACACGGCCTTTCTATCAACATCCACCACCAGAGTGGTACATGTGTGTGTTCTATGGGTTTGGGCAAATTTATAATGAAGTACCCACCATTACAGTATTGTCTGCAGTAGCTTTACTACCCTAAATAGCCTATGTGCTGTGCTGATTCATCCCTCCCTTCCCTATATCCCAACCCTTGGCAACCACTGAACTTTTTAAAAAAAATTTTTTAAGTTTATTTATTTATTTTGGGAGAGACAGAGACAGCATGAGTGGGGGTGAGACAGAGGGATACAGAGAATCCCAAGCAGGCTCCACACGGCCAGTGCAGAACCTGACATGGGGCTTGATCCCACAAACTGTGAGATCATGACCTGAGCCAAAACCAAGAGTAGGATGCTTAACCAACTGGGCCACTCAGGCGCCCCACCACTGATCTTTTTATTGTCTCCATAGTCCTGCCTTCTCTGGAATGTCATCTACTTGGAATCACATGGTATGTAGCCATTTCAGATTGGTTTCATTCTCTTAGCAACAGACATTTTAGCTTTCTCCACATCTTCTTATGGTGCTAGAGCCCATTTGACATCATTGCTGAATAACATTCCAGTGTCCGGATGGATCACAGCTTAGTTATCCATTCACCCTTTGAAGGACAGCTTGATTGCCTCCAAGCTCTATGAATAGAGCTGCTTACACATTTGCATACAGGTTTCTGTGTGAACATGACGTATCAGTTCATTTAGGTAAGCACCAAGGAGCATGATTGCTGGATGGTATGGTAAGAGTTTGCTTAGTTTTGTTAAATCTGGCAACCGCATTCTCAGTGAATGTGCACCTCTTTGAAAGAGGCACAGAACAAGGATGTACTTAAGTGAGAAAAGGCAATAAAGGATATCTTATCTTTATTCGCTTACTCATTCACCCACTCATTCAAGTGCTATTTATTGAACAAAACTGTGTGCGAGATCCTGGGAATGCAAACACATACAAGAAATGGAAGAAGTACGTGTGTTATAAAGGTTCCCGAATGCAAGAGAGAGCGCGAAAAAAAGGTGGAGAGATTTTCCCCATGGAGGCTGCAAGGGGGGCTCAGAGAGTGTCCCCCCCCAAAGAAAGAAGGCCTTCCAAGATCTTGAAGGATGTACATAATCCCAGAAGGGGTATTGAGAGATATGTGCAGAAAAGAATGATCCAGATAGAGGCACAAAAGGTACGAACTAGCAATGAAATACATTTATTCAACGAATATTTAATATCCTGCCATTATGCTGGGCCTGAGGACACAGCTTTCACCAAACAGGGAGCCTTGACAAGTATTCTACAGGAAAATACTCAACTCAGAGTGGCAAGCCTTCCTCATGCTTGGGAAAATAGGTGCCTGAAAAAGCCCTCCTTTTTTTCCTGGGTAGGTCTCCCCTTCTATTACTGGAGAATTCCCCCTTCTACCCTAAAAACGAAACATTACCATCAGCTTCTCCAATATGAAGAGTAACGTAAATGTGTGTATAAATAGTGTTTACCATCTATCAGAATTTCAAAATTTGGCTTGGGGATTTTTTCCCCCCTAAGCTACTGAAATTTCCTAAGTTGAGTTAACATTCCAAACTTTAGTTACTATTGTCCTATGTGAGATCTTTGTATCTTGTGTCCAATGTGCTGGTTAGACGTTTCTTTATAGGCATTTTAAGATTTACAGGTGCACTTGATAAAATAGCTAGAAATTGTTGAGATGTTTTTCATTGGGTAATTTACTCCATATGTACCCAACAGCCAAGCATTTGGCAGGTGACCAACAGATATGATTTAGAAAGCCTGAACAGCTCATGCAGGAAATAAGTAGGTGACAGATAAAGAAAAATGGCAACTTCATGCTTTAATGGCAACGTAAACTATCTAGAAGGGACATTTATCAGTTCAACAAGAATCGATTTTCTTCACTCTCAACCCATATAACAAATCTCTTTCTAAAAGGTCAGAGCATTTGCTCTCGTAATTTATTTGTTTGTGAATAACTAGCCATCTCAAGAATCTCTACAAGACAACTTTCTCCAGCACATGTTTTACCTTGATCCTAGGTGGAAGATAATCACCAAGTGACTTGTTGAATCAGGCATATGTGGAGGCAAGGGAAGGAGATTTGATTTAATGTGCATTTACCAACGTCGGTGCAATGCTGCGTAGGGACTTGGAAAGGCAGCTGGGTGAGTTTCACCCCTCACCCGGACGTCAACTATCTGCACTGTCTGATTTTGTTCTACTTCATATTTTAAAATGACATAACTCCAAAGCGATGTCACTTGTTAATTAGTGAAAATCTAAAAAACAAAGGAGTTTTTGATTAATTCATAGAAAACAGGGAGTTTGAATAAATGTCAAGGCAATGTTTTAACTAGGTAAACTTAATTCTAGTATTCACATAAAAACAGAGGAAGGAGAATTAATGTTTATTTAACACTTACTCCTTCAATTGATCACCATTTGTTTAGTAAATGTTTACTGAGAACCTCCTGTATGCCTGAGAGTATCCAGATTCCAGTAATAAAACCATGAATATGAACAGAACGTCTCCTCTAAGGGCAACCAGTAAGTAAACAGCCCTGATATGTGGTGTGAGATGAACCACGACAGAGAGAACAACCACTAGTCTGTTTGAAAACCAAAAGATGATGCATTCTAGAAAAGGTGATGTATAGATCTTTGACCCAAGTCTTAAATGAATCAGTAGGTGTTTGGTATGCACAGATAGAAAGTGTAGTACAGACAGAAAATAGACAAGTGATGATGATCAAATATGAACTGTGTCCATCTTTACCAATTATTCACTATTCATTCCCAAGCAAAATACTTATTTAGCTCTCTATCTGCCTGTTTTCACATCTGTAAAATAGAGATACTAATGATATTTAATTTGCAGGCTATCAGAAGGGTCAACCGAGATAACAGAACTTAAAATTCTTAGTCTATGGCCATTACGTTACATGTTAATCTTATGGAACATTCCAATTAGGTTACCATACCTTCCTCTACCATGAATGGTGGGCAAATGGTGTCCTGCTCTCTCCATCCCCTCCCTGAAATGATGCAGGTAACTCCACAAGCAGCACAGAGCAGAAAATGAAACTTCCGTTCCTGATATTTGTGTGAAGCAATCCAAAGCTGTGTGCAGTGGCTTTCCACGTTACACAAGTATCTCATCTCTGACGTTTCTCTTCTAGAATGTCTTACCATTATTTTTTAATTTTTTGAAATTCTTTTATTTATTTTTGAGAGAGAGAGAGAGAGACAGAGCATGAGCAGTGGAGGAGCACAGAGAGAGGGAGACGCAGAATCTGAAGCACACTCCAGGCTGTGCTGTCAGCACAGAGCCTGATGCAGGGCTCGAACTCACAAACCGTGAGACCATAACCGTAAGTCAGACACTTAACCTACTGAGCCACCAGGCGGCCCAGAATGTCTTACCATTTTAGAATCATCTTTCCCATTGTCTTATACTGTAAAGGGTCTTGTGGGAGGCAAAAGTATGATCAAATCCCATCCCTAAAATGTTGATTTATACTTTGATTCAGATTTCTTTTGAAGTATTCCCAAATTCCCAAGTAATTTGTGTTTCCTGTTATTTTTGGCCATTGATTTATAACTTCATGGGATTATAGTTAATAAAGGTGGACCATACAATTGCTAGGTTTTTACTATTTTTACTCCTGGCACCCATGCATAGCTTCACTCTTGGGGGCAAGTCAAACTGTGGGGTCTTTGAGCTGTAGAAAGAAAGTAAGGGGAGGTCTCTGATCATCTGCTTCAGGGAACCAGCATGCACCCACTGACCAGATGGAGCACCCCTCTGGCGCACTAAGAGACACCGCCATCACAAAGAGTTCCTTTGTACGCCTTACTTCACCTTCCATTCCCTGAGTCTGACAGATGGTAGATATTTAGCAATATTCCTTAAGTAGATGAATAAATATTTTTTCTTACCTTCGTGTAATGAGCATGCCTCATTTTATAACATGTTCATAAAAATAGAAATGCAAAATAGAAGGATCTTTTAAAAACTGTCATCATTTATGGACACTTAATTTATTCTACCAGGACACTGTTTATACAATCAAGGTATCGCAACTGCTCCCCTGTTCTTGGGAAAGCAGTTTGTTGCAATTTTACTTTATCAAATAGCATGGCATTAAAGATAAAATATCTTAAGTATGAAGTGTGAATAAAGTAAAAAAATAAAAAGGGCACAAACATTGAAATATATAAACTTATGATTATATTTGTCCAAGTAGCATAAACACTGAGGAAGAAGCCTCATGGTCTAACAAGGTCATCAGACTCGGAAAACCAGTAATTTGGAAATGCCATTTTAACTGTGGCATTGCTTGAACTAATTCCTCTTTCTGAGCAATTGTTTTTGGCTCGATCACAAGCTACCAAAGCTAAAAAGAGTGAGAAATGTAACAGCATTTCAGTTGAGTGTAAGAGAGAGAAAGACATGAGCTTTCTGCGCACGTCATCATTCACATTTTTTACTTTTGCTGGTGGAGCTATAGGAAAATGTGAGAATTTCCAAATGACCTCAATATGTCCTTGCCTCCTGCTACTCGTGCATCTGTGAGAAAAATCTGCGCTATTTCAAAGCATTGTAAGCAGACTGAAGACTTACATGAAGAAAGCAATTTACTTCATCAGGATCACTAAGTGTACATTACCACGCGTTATTAGCTGTGACTGGGCCTCTGACAATTGAAACTCTAATTGCTGAATGAAACGATTCTGCAAACAGTCCCATGACTGTCAAATCAAGTGGGGCTGACATTGGTTTCCAGTTCTCATCTTTCTTTAAAATTGCCATTATATCTTCTGTTGTAAATTTCTTTAAAGTGCTTCACAGAGAAACTTAAAACATTTTTTCGGGGCGCCTGAGTGGCTCAGTCAGTTGAGCGTCTGACTATGACTCAGCTCATGATCTCGTGGTTTGTGAGTTCGAGCCCCGCATCGGGCTCTGTGCTGACAGCGCGGAGCCTGGAGCCTGATTTGTATTCTGTGTCTCCTCCTCTTTCTGCCCCTCCCATGCTCATGCTCTCTCTCTGTCTCTCAATAATGAATAAACATTAAAAAAATTTTTTAAAAATTTGAAGATGAAATTTCATCTTCAAATGGAAATTCATGATTTGATTTTTTTCATTATTTGAGATACAAATGACACAGCATAAAATCCCCCATTAAAAAAAATTTAACATTTATTTATTTTTGAGAGACAGAGAGAGAGACAGAGCACTGAGCAAGAGAGAGAGGGAGACACAGAATCCGAAGCAGGTTCCAGACTCTGAGCTGTCAGCACAGAGCCCAATGCGGGGCTTGAACTCACCAACTGTGAGATCATGATCTGAGCTGAAGTTGGACGCTTAACCGACTAAGCCACCCAGGCACCCCAAAACCCCCCATTTTAAAGTGTGCAGTTCAATGATTTTACTATGTTCACAAGAGTGTACAGCCTCTGCTAGTATCTAATTCCAGAATACCATCATCACTCCACAGAAACCCCACACCAGTTCTCAGCATTCTCCATCCCCTTCTCCTGGGCCCTGGCAACCACGAATCTACATTCTGTCTCTACAGATTTGCCAGTTCCGAATATTTCATGTAAGTAGACTCCTATGATACGCAACCTTTGTGTCTGGCTTTTTTAACTGAGCATAATGTTCTGAAAGTTCATTCCTACTGAAGCACAAAACACTATTTCATTCCTTTTTGGGGGTGAATAATAGTTCCTTGTAGAAACAGACTGTATTTCATTCCTCTGTTCATCTGTTGATAGACATTTGGGTTGTTTCCACTTTTTGGCTAGTAGGAATATGTTGTTTCAGATATTCGTATTCAAGTCTCTTTGTGAACACATTTACAGTTCCCTTGGGTATGCATCTATGAGTAGAACTGCTGAGTCATGCATCTAGGAGTAGAACTGCTAAGTCACATGGTAACTGACAAAGCGATTTCCAAACCAGTTGCTCCATCCCGCATCCCTACTGGCTGTGTTGGGAGGGTTCTAAACGCTTCACATCATGACCAACACCTGTCAGTGTGTTATGCTCTGAAATTTATCACTGAGAAGAAATGATGAATATTCCATGAAGAGGTGAGTTACTGTACCAAAAACAACTTAATGTTTGAATTTCACATTATAAGGGGGAAAAAACCTAAAGGTGGTAGCAGTTCAGTAAGTGTAAATTTCCTTCATTAATCAGGAAATCTACAAAACTAATATTTGTTAGCAATCATTGCTTATTATAGAACCACATTTCAATTCATCCTTTTAAAAGAATGATCGCACAAAAACGCAAACAAGCTCCAGAAGGAAATTCTAATGGCTTGCTCTGTGAAATGGAGTGAAGGTAAAACCTGTAATAAACACATACCTGCTTCAAAAACATAGTGCAGAAAACATTCATGTCCAGAAATATCAGGGTGCCAAATACCAATGTTCAGAAACACTGGTCTTTTCTTGACTCACTCATGTCTGTGTGTCTCACAGTGGCTGCATAGTATTTTGCATTGGCTTACCAAGGTATAAGCCATCTCCACAACATCACGGGCAGAAGAAGGAGTAAGAGGCATTGAACAGGTGGGAGAGAACATGCTACTCTCAGGGAATGGAAGTGGTTCCTATGAACGAACCATAAGATTCCATGATGCGGACGGATCTTGAGGTATGTACAAGCAGGGGCCAGACATGAGGGACTGATGGTCATGCAGAGAAGCATCAACATACATGACCTGAGACTGCTGTCCTAGACATCCCCTGCTTGCAAAGTTGGCCCTCAGTTGGCATTTGGGGACTTGGGAGTTCAGGAAGATCATCGCCATTCTCCGACAAGAATGGCTCACTGTGCTAAACTGTACGCAGTGTGGTTTATGGTGAACAACTGCTCTCCTTCTGAGTCTGGAACTTTAGTACATGCTGGTAGGCAGGGGGGTGCCTATGTAATCAACTCCCCAGTTAAAACCTGGGTGCCGATTCTTTAATGAGCTTCCCTGGTAGACAATATTTCACACATGTCACCAGAAATAATGTGCGTTCTGTCTCTGTCTCTGTCTCTCTCTCACACACACACCCCCCAAAACAAGGAAACAAGAGAAAACCCAATCCCTTTCATCTCCGAGGGAGTGAATAAGTTGCGTGTTTAGAAGCGATGAATAATCACTACCTAATTCTGAATTAATCAGAGGCTTAAAATATAGCTTACGTAAATGGGGGAAAAAAACATCTAGCCAAGTTGATGATGAGAAAGGACTTTTTAAACTATTGTATGGCCCAAACCCTTGAACAATCAAAATACTAATTCCATATAGCATAGAGGATTTTTTTTATATGAACTCCATTTCACATATAAAGAAGGTTTCCAAAAACACTGATGATAATAAGGAAAGTTTGCAACTCCAGCTGCAAGCACATTATAATTAAGACATGTTTTTTTTACCTTATCTATTGACCTTAGCATAAGCTGCTTACCTTGAGGCTGGGAACCCAGCACTCAGTGTGTTACTGGGTAATGACGTCTTATGGGAACAAAAAATCGCAATCTTATTATTTCACTGACATTAACAAATAATGTTCTCTTGTTTACTCCATTATTCTTCCAAACTGGGTAATAATTTTTAGGCAACAGTCCTGGATCACTTGTTCCTCTGGAGTTGATTTAATTAAATGGGGAAATTAATGTTATGCTGTCTTCTGGCCTAAGGGACAAGATGACCTTCTGCAAATCTGTTAAGTGTCAACTTCTAGCAAGAACAAAGGTGTCCCTGGATAACTGTGAATTATTCAGGGCATTAGCTTTTAGATCAGCAGTGACAATCCCTCTCATTTTAGGAAGAATAGAAAACAACTCCAGAAACAAATCCACTCCTCATCCTACTCCCATCTTTCCATATTCCCATTCTAGTCATAAGATAGAATTTTTTTAAGTTTTAAATATTTTCCCATTTCTACAGAGGTAATAGCCCTGCAAATGCTTTCTCTATGCAGACAGAATATATTTTCATGCAAAACATGCATGATAAATAGGACCTAAAACATCTGAAGACTTATGTCTTTAGGGACATTCTTCCTTTTTGAGCCTGATGAAGTCTCACAATTCTTGATAAAAACTGAACATCTAGGCCAACTCAACATGTGCTTATGCACGAGAGGCTTCAAAAACCATTCACAGACCTAGAGTATATAAACTCAGGAGACAATGATATGATGTGAAAAATCCACTTGGGCTCAACACAGGAAACCAACATTTATAATGAAAATCGAAAACGCAAATGAGCCCAAGATGGTCTTTTTGAAAGTCAAAGCAGGCAAGCATAGAAGTGAAAAGTCAGTATAGAAACCCGGCCCGAGGACTGTGTACTTGTCAATTTTCCTCCACTGGACATGGCATGATAAGTAGCTCTCACAGTGGTGCTGACATCTTGTACTCCTTATTGAGAACAAGAAATGTAGATCGCAACCCAAGTAAACCCTACTGATCTGTTTCAGATACTTCCAAAGTGTGGAGGAGGAAAGGACTACAGAGCGCTCGGGTGACAGATTAGATTGTCATGTGGCAGACAAGAGGCTGTTTCCACCCGCATCTAGTTTTGGTTAGGTCAGATTGAGAATAACATGCAGGGAGGAGACTGTGGACGCTGTTAGTTGTTTACAATCTTTGCAGGGAATATGGCTCTGGATTTATGGAACATATCTAGAATCAGAAACTCCACAGAGAGAGAAAGTCAATTCATGATTGGCTGGGAGAGAGAGTCACTACTAATGGTTACAGGGATTCCTTTTTGAGTGTTGACAATGTTCTGGAACTTGACAGCGCTGAGCATTGCCAGATATTATGTGTGAACTAAATGCCACCAACACGTACACTTCAAAATGGTGAAATGCCATTTTCAAATGGTTCCAATGGTGAATTCTGTGTTATGTGTGTTTTCCAATATGACAAAAATTTGGCAGTTCAAGGAAAGGACAGGGAGAGACAGACAGACAGATACAAGGTGATGGGAAGACTTTTGTCTTCCTGGGAAGGAGGTAAGTGTACAATTTTTGTAGGTTTTGAAGAGTTGAAGCAAAGGAACCCATAGAGAAGGCAGCTAAAGCTGGAGGACAAGGGGAGAGAAACTGGTCAGGAGGGTGCTGAGGACAGGGCTCTGGGCTTGGGCAAAGGGAGGATACTGACAAGTGAGAAAGATGCTCAGTGAGCAGGTACTTTGAGTTAGTTCTGACTTGACTGTTCTTTTCCCTACAGGATAAAAAGGAAATGTATTACCTGAGGATCAACAAGAATGGGAAAGGAGGCCTACGTGAGAAGTAAAAATGTAGAATAACCGCCTTGGGTAATGTCAGAGGAGGCTGCAGGGGGAAATGAAAACATCTCTAGGTGGTACCCGGGCCCACATAAAACTGGAATTCATGGCATCTCCAGGTGGCACAGTCCTGGGGCTCTGGGGCTGGATGGTTGATTTGGTTGCTTGTTTTTTGTTGTTTTTTTTTTTTGTTTTTTCCCAGCAGGGCACTGTTGTCAGATGCTGGATCAGAAAGAGCAGGCAGTTGTTGTGTTGATCCAGGGTTAGGCTTGGCAAAGTGGGCAAAACGGGAACACAATGCAAGATCTTAAAGTTTTGACAGGACAGGGGCCCCTGAATGGCTCACTTAAGCATCCGACTGTTGGTTTCAGCTCAGTTCAGGATATCACTGATTTTTCATGAATTCCAGCCTTGCTTGTGCTGTCAGCACAGAGCCTGATTGGGATTCTCTCTCTCTCTCTCTCTCTCTCTCTCTCTCTCTCTCTCTGCCCCTCCCCCATTCACACTGTGTGTCTCTCAAAACAAATAAGTAAAACTTTTTTTAAAAAGTTTTGACAAGAGAACTACTAAGAAGACCCTTGACACCTCTTGCATGTCCTTTGGTTTATTTTTTATCTTTTCCATTTTTATCATGGCTTTTGGGGAAGAGGATTTGCTAAGCTCCTCATGCAAACATTCTGGAAGTTTCCTCCTTCAGCCCCAAGGTGTTGGCCAATTATGTCATTGCACCCATTAGGAAATGTCACTCAAAATAGGGTTTGGTGCACCTATTACTTCAGTGCTGAGTGAAACAAAATAAGAAGACTTTTTTCCCTGCTCAATTTCAGATAAACCTTCATATAATAATGTGAAGTATATATCTGTGACAGGGGATCATGGCATTTAACACCAGCCACGTTCACTTGACCTAAGAACTCAGGGATATGGAGGGCCCTGGAGGAGCAACCTGTGTGGAGGAGACCACAGCAAGAGTACAGGGCTGGGCTGGCGAGCAGGTGGGTGTTATGAGGGATGTATGGATTGGCAGTGACGGGGCAGGAACACCCTGATGACGTGTGCTAAGTTGTGTGTGCACTGGATATTTCCTGTGGCAAAGGGCCATAGCTTTCACTGGATTGTGTGAGGGTACCATGATTCTCAAACAGTACTGACTACTGACTCCCGCACAGGGACCGGATGGATGATGGACTGAGAAATGGGCACAGAGGATCATATGAGGTTGGACGGCAAGTGGCCCAGCTATGGTTTACATGGTTTCATCTATGGCAAACTTCCCTCAGTTACCAAAAGGATGTTTTCCAAACATTTATTACACATCCCATTGGAATGTCGAGGGCTGATGCCTCAAAGGAATATGAGGTCCCAGTTAATAGAGTTTTCCCATCTTTGAGAAAGAAGCAAGATCTACACTAATGAAACAACTGGACCCAAAGTAATCACAGTGATTGATAACGTCATACCTCCAGCTCACAACAGGTTCAGTGTGACATCCCTCACTCACACTGGCTTCTGGAAAGCCTGGAGGTGAGAGAGGAACATGCAAAGAAGGAGTACTGTTTACCCTTCGTGTTTTCTTTTCAACAAAACCCCTCCTCAGTCTTGCTACCATAGGGTAATTGGTGTGTCATTTTTATGAATACATGCCTACAGGTGTGAACATCTTACTAAAAAAATATACAATGGTTCCATTTATGGTAGTTGCTAAAGTAGTTCTAGTATTTTCCTCTCCCCTTAAGAGTGGTCTGTCTTGCAGCACCTGGCTGGCTCAGTCGGTTAAACATCTGACTTTGGCTCAGGTCATGATCTCACGGTCTGTGAGTTCGAGCCCCGCGTTGGGCTCTGTGCTGACAGCTCAGAGCTTGGAGCCTGCTTTGGATTCTGTGTCTCCCTCTCTCTCTGCCCCTCCCTTGCTCATCTCTCTCTCTCTCTCTCTCTCTCTCTCTCTCTCTCTCTCTCTCTCAAAAATAAATAAACATTTAAAAATATTTTTAAAAAAGAGTGGTCTGTCTTGCCTTTCCCAGCAGATGCTCTTTTCAAAGAAGATATTCTTCACTCTATCTAGGCTCTTGAGCTTTGTATAAGGCTAGAATTGCTGATCCTGGAAACCTATTAATGATCCTCCCTATTATCTGTCTGGTCTATGCCAGTGGGTCTTGCCTGATGACACTTCTATCCAGAGCCAAATGGTTTGCTCTGTTAACTAGCAGAGGCTGAAGCCATTAGCTTTTAGGACATCAAAAGAATGCTCAAAAGGAGTATTTGTCACCTTTTTATGGTTTAAGAGACATCAAGTACCATGTTCCTGGTCTTAATGGACTTCAGTAAACAGGGACAAGACTTTCATCTCAGTATGTCCTCACTGCCTGCCACAGCCCTCAGGAAAAATGAATGGAAACAAAATCAACAATTACATGTAATTGTTCTACCTGAAGGCTTGGTAGAAATCAATCCTGATCATAAAGATGAAGCTAATAAGGGTTTGTATAATGCTTGACAAGACAATTACAAAGAGCAGCAATGCATCAGGACTCCTTAATTCTTGCCTTAGGTATATTCTCTGGCTCAAATGCCCAAGAGTTTTAGTGTGTGCATTTTGCACCATCACCAGAAACACCTCTACAATTTAGCCTTTATATGAAAATGCAAGGAAAATCTTCTCTTAATTTATATATATATGTTTGTATATATGTATATATATATATTTGTATATATGTATATATACATATATATGTATATATAGGCTATATATATATATATATATATATATTGGCTCAATATATATATATTGGCTCAAGGTATGCACATAATTTTGTGGCTGGATTTAATTATACCTTTGCGCATAGAAACCTACTGACATTTGTGATGCAGGGATAATTTATTAGCATAACCCAACCATTGACATTTTGTCTAGGGGAAGCATGAAGTTTGCCTACTCTTGGTCCATTTTCTCACAGCTGAGGTATGTATACATGATGGTCAACTAGACGTGGTCAAGGGGACATTTGCCTGGGGACTGATGTTGTGTGAAACACACAGGAGACTGAGATCTACTTTTACAAACTCCAATGTCAGTTTGATCTCTCTTACTATACTATACTATTACTATTGCAAAGTGCCTCACCACCAGTTGCCTCAGGAAATCTCTGAAAGCAATGTTCTATTCTTATGGATTGCATCAGGAGCCACAGCTGTAGGGGCAAATGAGAAAGAACTCTTTTTTTTTGCGTATATCCTCCAGAGTTCCTGTAACTTCTCCTCTGTCAGGAACACGCAAGATTACCCAGTCTTACTTAGCATTCCCAGAGTACCTGGGTCTATTCAGTGTGAGGGGTCAATTAGATACAGAAAATGCATCTACAGGGAAAACCAAACAACAAAAGGCAACGTGAGATATCTTTGGGAATCCAGGTGTAACATCTGCAGGTAGATCAATAAAAATCTTGGGGAATTTTCAGATTACAATGTATACATTCTGATATTTCAGTGAAATCAATCAGGTATAGAACAACAGAAAGCCTACTTTTCAGTCTGCTGCTAAGTAGCCCTGCAACTTTGAGCAAGATAATGAGGTCCTTGGAGTTTCTGTTACGTGGAGGGGCCCAGACTGACTAACCTTAAAAGTCCCATGAATTTATAATGTCATGGACTATATCCTTCTGGTCTTTATTAGAAAACTATATATTATTTTGCAGAATACCTTTGCTGGATTGGAGGACTTCTCCTTCCTCCACCACATACACTTTTTTGAACTGTTCTAATGACTTCTCTCTATTTCCATGTTATATTTGAATGAATGATGCTTAATTCACCCAGATTTTTAAGAGAGCTTTGCTCAGCTCTCAGGAGATTAAGCTAGTATGTATCATTTATAAAATATTTACAGCATCAGTAGAAAGTTCTGAATAACAAATGGCTTCTATTTAAATGACAAGAGACTGTTTAACACTTTGAAACTTGGCTTTTCAGTAGCTGTATTCTCCATCTGACTTGATTTATGATCTAAATTTAAAAGACCTCTAATCAAATATGTAATTGAAATAATCTTATTGATGGAATTTTTATCTATATTTTCTGGGTTTGCTTTTTGTTTCATAACAAATAATTGGGAAGGACTCACAATGAAAACAATTTTCTAGATTAAAGTTGGAAGCCTCTGGGTTTTTTGTTTTTTTGGTATTTTTTTTCCCCAAAAAGCCCTGGCTAATCTAAAATTAAGTTGTCTATAATGATATTTAAAAGCTGAAAGCGGTTAATTCCCCAATAACTCTTTCATTTTTGTATTCGACACATCTTCAGTTCATGCAACTTGCCTGAGATTGCACAGCTGTTTTTATTTATAGTCTAATGGTGGAATTTCACTTGTCAAAGATGCTGTGACAAGTAAATGTCCCTGTGTACATTGCATTCGATGACGTGGTCCACTTACAAGCCAACAAAATGTCAAGAAATACCATTAAAATCCTTTTAGCTGTGAAGATACTGAATTATCATTCTTTCTCAGATCTTATTCCTTGAGGGGCTATTATAAGAAAAGTTTACATGCAAAAAAGTCCATTAGTTTATATAACATGCTTACTATATTTAATTAGGGAATGAAAGAAAGTCAGGCTCGTCTTCAGATCTTAATACTAACAATATTCATCAGTAATCATAAGCAGACAGATATGCTGCAGTGATATCAAGATCTGCTAAACCAGCAGGCAGTGGGTAGGTGTGTTTTAGAGATCTCACTAAGGAGTGATGGATTTGCATAGAAGAGAAACATCCAGTCCACTATGTGCCTCAGTCTCAGGTGAAATACTCACAAAGCTTCTATCAAACTGCTGCCCAGTACAAAAACTAGACAAATTCTAGGAGTTGGCATTGCTACTTTTTAAATCGCCCAGACCTTGGCCATTTCTTCTTCAAAAAAGTCAAGTGTCAAGTGATTTCCTACTGGTCCTTCCCACTTAAGTAGGCCATAGGAACCCCAGGGGTGCTGACCTGGGTCACCTTGTTGCCTTAAAGTTGACTTGCTGATGGGAATGGGATACATCCAACTCATGGTTATTTCAGAATTAAGTGGGTCCATTCACCACAGAATGATGGTCTTTTCAAATAAGGCTATTTTAAGAGATAATAAAATATCCATGTATTTTTATTTATTTCTCCTCTGGGCTTGCTTGTTTCAAAATTTGATTCTGCTTATAAATAAATATATATATTATATATCTATTATATATATAATATATATCTTTCTAAACCCACATATATTTGTGTATATATGTGTATATACACATATATGCATATATATACATATATACATATGGGTTTAGAAAGATTTATTGGAAAATATAAGGAATGTTAACTCACCATATGTCTTTCACATTCATATCTGTTGAAGCTGTATTTCAGTGTTTTCGGGCATAAAGACCCATCTATGGTTGAGAACAGTAAAAGCCCATGCAATATCCTATCAGTATTGGGAAGATTTCTTAAAAGTCAGTTGCCTTTGACAACATGAACAATGGGTCTGTTATTCACACTATAAAACAAAAATTTATTACGAAGACAAGTAAAAAATGTGAGCAGAAAATTCTATTCGGTTACTCCTTTTCATAAGATTGGCAAAACATTTTTCTGTGTGATATATTCAGGTATTTTCAATTCAGCAGTGCAGTCAGATGATTTAGTATAAAAAATAACGTGTTGGTATATGGAGGCTCTCTGATTTATTTCCTACTTGTTCTTTTAACTTTATTTCACACTGTGATTTTTTTAAATTGTTTATGCAAATTGTGTTTGCATAATAAACACTACATATCTGGTCTCCTTATGAAATTATTCAAAAATTTTTTTTTAATTCTACAAAATCTAGACCATTAATATGCTTACTTTAAATGGAAGCCAACTTATGAATTTCTTCCTAACAGAGCAACAGATTTTCCACGATTTGGGAACTGAGACAAATGAAGGCCATGCAGGCAACAGTGTGTACCTGTCAGACCCCATGGGGCAGGCTGAGTAACAGGCATCACCTGAGAGCCCTTTGTGCCCATTCATTCCAGGGGAAAGCAGAAAACTCACTCCCCCTGACCCCACATGCATGTCTCTGACTTGTTAACAGTGAAATACTTGAGTCAGATATCAAATATTGCCATTAGAAACTTCTACCTCCAATGTCTACAGTTCTTCTAATGAAACCAACATTGACACATTCTCCTCTCCCTTCAACATCCTAGACAATCTCAAATTAAAAAATGGCATTTTATTCTGCAGTTTTAAAATAGAAAATTTCAATCTCTGTTAGCAGATGGACTTGCCAGTGGTTATTTGAAAATACATTTAGGTCTATTTTTGAAACTTGCTTCATCAGATGAGTGCAGAAATCATCTCGAAATGAGTATTAATTTTAGTAATTACCAAAAACTACCTAATGCAGGCTTGTTGTATCAAAGCACACCAAGATGCTTTTGGAAAGATATTCTGAGTATTGAAAAGGAAAGTTCCAGCATAATCTTTGAGAGTTGCAAGGAAGGTAGTGGAGAAAGGATTGGTATCAGCCTAAGCAAGTATTGGTATAATAATAAAATAAGGATTATCATTATTATGAAGCTTCTCATAAGGACTCAGTAGCATGGTTTAAAGGTCATCACTCAAAAAAGCGATACAGATAGATATCAGGAAAATTTGGAAGTTGACTCCTGAAAAGAAGTTTGCAAGCACCCAATTTTACAAAAGTGAAGTCACAAAGCATAGAGAACACACTGAAAATCTTGGAAACTCCCGGTATAATAACTCAACATGGAGATACATTCTGTGAGGTGCCAACCACAGCTCATTCTCTGGACTGTCCTTGGCCTCAGCAGGATGAACCCACATTTTCCAATCCTCGACATTCTGATACCACGATATTTCTTGCCCATGTTTCTTGGAGAGTAAATGAAGTGCAGACTTCCTTCAACAGTCGGCCACAACACACAATTCTAAATGTTTTTGTAATTTATTGATAGCTCTGGGGAATCTGTTCCAGACAGTCAAGCTTCATCTAAACCACACGCTTCCTGATGTGGGACGACAGAAGAAGGAGGGCTGTAGGTGGTAGATGGTCAGCTCCCTATCCCTTTGTCCGGTTAATGGGGAGTCAGGTGGCAAGGACAGGGGAAAACTGTAGGAATACTTTAAAGCTGTGGTTTAGAAAATGAAAATGTATCATGCAGCCTAATTATTTCCTTACCTTGTGTATATTACTCTATATAACCCAAACTTCAGAGCTGTCAAAGCAAACCTCAAAGATGGGGAAGGTTGACAGGGAAAAAGCCAAACAAAAGAAAAACAGCCCATTTTTCAAGGATAAGCACTTAAGGTTCCATTCGAGTTCCTTGCTATCTAAATAGTGAGGCGCAATGACCCACAGAGTCAGTGTAGAAAACATGTCAACGTAATCTAACAATGTCAAAAGGACTCAGTCATTGGGCTATTCAATTTGTCTCAGTCATTCTGTTTGGATTTCTATTAATTGGAATTTTTGATAAATATATTGGATGTCATGTGGTAAAACTAACAACCTCTTTAGAGCGTACCAAGTTTCATGGGTAACAGATAACAAATCACTTTTTACAAAATTAATACCAGCCAGTCCACTGAGGTCACAGACACTTGCTATCAACCATCCTTGGTTTAAAACTCTTAAAGTTTTCAAGACTAGTATACTTTGGGTCTCTCCAGAATGACATCTGAGGGATAAAATTAGACTCATCAATAGGATAGGTCCAGGCAATGTAGCATTTCATTGCCTGAAAGAAGGACTTCATTAACTCTCCTGAGTATAGGAAACGAAGATATTTTTCAGAACTGTTTAAATAAATGTCATTCTGTTTATCAAAACAGAGAAATCTGGCAGGCATTTCAAACCATATGGGGCCTTTGAAAATATATGGGAAACATCTGATTATGTGTTTAGCTGAATATTATTAAAACTGCATGTAAACCCTTGGGAGAGCTTTTGGCCTACGTTCCCTAAAATCACCCTCTAGAGCATCCTATTTGATATATTATTATGTCACAAAATTATTCCAATATAAATAAAACAGAGCCCCCAGTGAAACTAACACAGCCCTCCATTATTGAGCTGATTCCATGAATAACTGTAATTATAAATATCCATAATCATTTATTTTGACTCTAAGGATAATACATAAAACCAAACCCTGTGATTTATGGAAGCCATAGATTCAGTATAAAAATGAAGGTGTTGCATGCTGCTTAGGAAAGATAAATAAATCTCCCATGCTAGAAGAGCAGGTAGCGGGAGAGGCTGAGAAAGTGGAAGAAGGGAGAATCATCAGGGATGAGCTTGTGTCCTCCAAATCATCTCAATATCGTCCGGGACCTTCAACTTCACTTCACCACTTAAACATCAAAGTTTGTTTTCAAGGGATGTAATTTAAATACCGGTGACCAGCTAAGGCTAATTGCCTTTGTCCTTACAAGTTTAATTAGCTTTTGCCAAATGAATAGTCTTAGATGTATACGTCAAGGAGGATTGCTAAGTAGAACCCCATGCAAAATATTTCTAAGAAAGATTTATGGAATATATTACTTTTACAAGTGGGGCGTTATAGATGCTACCATTAATGAATGAAAAATAAAAGATATATATTTAAAACCTTTCACTAACCTCAAGCTGAAACCCAAAGTCTTGGAGAGTGTGACCTGGTAAGAAACTGTTGAACAGCTTTAGGAGGGGGATAAAAAAACTCA
Organism: Panthera pardus; assembly: GCF_024362965.1. NCBI lineage: Eukaryota > Metazoa > Chordata > Mammalia > Carnivora > Felidae > Panthera > Panthera pardus. The sequence continues at coordinate 123,772,265 of NW_026526843.1, forward strand.
GGGGGAAGGAAACCGAGCTGTGTTGGCAAAAATGTACATGCAATAATTGTGGATGAGACCCAGCAATTCTTTTTACTTTATGCCAATTTCAGTACACTCTTACGTGTCTTGATTTTGCTTCCATCGGTATTTGCCACTCGGACGCCATTATGGCACACATACTCCACGCTGGACTCTGTTAATTTCCTGTCTCTTGGGCATGGGTTCCTTCCTCGTTTTGCCTAAGTGTGGGCAATATTTAATCAATCTGGGTTATAGCCTAATTCCTGTCCAGTAAGGACTCTACTGCCTGCATAAACCTGTCTCTTCCACAGGTGGCAGCCATCAACACAACGGCAAGCATTTGTGCAACTGGGAGCTTTTGGTTTTTTAGTTCAAATCAACTCCTCATCTTTGAGGTACGGGCCCAGAGCTCTAGCACCCTAGAAAATGCACATGATATACACTTATTTATTCTTACTTTGGGGGGGCATTAGAGAGGTATATTAAAAAATATATTACTAGTGAAGTATAGTTGACATTATACTATAAATTTAAATCACAAGTGGGCTTGTCAGATAAAGCACAACACACTGCGTTAAATTTGAATTATATTTTCATGGAACACGCTTTTGCCAAAAAATTATCTGGTGTTTATCTGAAATTCAACCTCAGGTGGGCATCCTGTATTTTTATCTGCTGAATCTGGCAAGGCTGACCATAAATACAAATTGTACATGTCCCTAAAAGAGTAAGCATTCAAGTAGAATGAATCAATATTGGTTTCCATTCATGAATCATATAAACAACAAAACACAAATAGGATACGTCAATAGTGCTATTGGTTGTTAACTCAAGGGAGACTTGGGTGGAAAATCCCCTTGATCAAAGCAAATCTTTCATTAGCTGCAAAATGAAAGACTGGGTTGCATATGCCCAACACATGTTAATATGTATGGCTCAAATCAACCGTGGTAAATATATTAGAGTCACAAAGATCCTCCAAAGCCGAAATTATATCATCTGAAATCTCCTACATAGAATGAATCCAGGCTGGCACAAACCAAACCAGCCAGCAAGCACCACCATGTAGAAATATAAAGCAGTGACCAGCAAATACTTCTGTGAAGAGGCTGATAGTAAATCTTTTCAGCCTTGTGGTCATGTGGTCTCTGTGATACATACCTAATGCTGCTTTTCTAGCTGACAATCAGCCATAGACAGTACAGAAAGGAATGGGTGTGACTGTGTCCCAATAAATCCATAAAAACAGGAGGCTAGCTGGATTTGACCCTTCGGCTCAAGTTTGCCAACACTGACCTAAGGCAAAAGAAGAGTCTGTTGGTAGCCGCTCATACAGTTGATAAGATTTTTACTTAGAGGAACTAAAAGCAACTGCAAGGATTCCTCCACGCTGTGAATCTACTCTAACAGGATACATGGGAAACTTCAAAAGCTTGGTTTGTGATACTGTAAAAACTCAAACTCTCCATGGTAAGTGCCGTTAAGAGGAGTTAGTTATTAATGAAATCAACCAGCTTGTTAAATAAGACCTAAATTTTGAGGGCTGGAAAGATGAAGAGGTCTGCTTATCCGTGATGGATTACCCACAGACATTCTCGTCTCATTTTGAAAGCTCCCAAGGAGGGCAGTGAAATCAATGGATTTTAACCCCTATTGATGAACAGAATGGAGAAGACACAGTAACAGAGGATATTTCAACAAATTTTGGAAACTGGAAGTGAATGTGAAATGCTAATTGAAGAGGAAGGCGAAAATTACACTCTAGGCTCTGACCACACTGTGCCACCATTTGAGGAGGGAGGCACAGCTGGAAATGAGGAATTTTGGTGCTGCCTGGTGTTCCAAATGACATAGAACGTACAGTGTGAGCAGTGTGACACCGATGCCCATTTTCCTTAAACAACCTCAATCTCCTCTTTTCCAGAACCTCATTTGTCTTTCCAGAAAGTATGGTAAAAAAGCGAAAGGAGAATTATTAAAACAATTTTTTAAAATGTTTATTTATTTTTAAGAGCAAGAGAGAGACAGAGTGTGAATGGAGGAGGGGCAGAGAGAGAGGGGGAGACCCAGAATCCGAAGCAGGCTCCAGGCTCTGAGCTGTCGGCACAGAGCCCGATGCGGGGCTCCAACTCACGAGCAGTGAGATCGTGTCCTGAGCTGAAGCCGGATGCTTAACTGACTGAGCCACCCAGGCACCCCAAAAGGAGAATTATTTTCAAATGTTGAATGAGAAAAATTATTTTTCCCCTGAATCTCAACGCAAACAATTCTTTTCAGAGAGCCTCAAACACACAGTCCGATGGTGTCAGGGTCTGGGAAGAAGAACATCTTCAAGCAGCTGAATCAATACAGATTTTATTAGACGTAATTGATAGGTGTCTGTGTCTACCAAATTTTCACATTACTTTGAATTAACACCAGCAGAATAAAAAAGATTCCATGGGGGGCGCCTGGGTGGCGCAGTCGGTTAAGCGTCCGACTTCAGCCAGGTCACGATCTCGCGGTCCGTGGGTTCGAGCCCCGCGTCAGGCTCTGGGCTGATGGCTCGGAGCCTGGAGCCTGTTTCTGATTCTGTGTCTCCCTCTCTCTCTGCCCCTCCCCCGTTCATGCTCTGTCTCTCTCTGTCCCAAAAATAAATAAAAAACGTTGAAAAAAAAAAAATTAAAAAAAAAAGATTCCATGGGATTTCTTTGGGATTTGATGTGTTATCCAATAACAATGGAAACCTGTTTTACCAAAACAAGTGCTACTGTATTTACTTAAGTTACAGTTAATCCCACCATATTTCATCTTATAAAATGTTTAATATTCTACTTTTCACTAATAAGACATAAAACATACAGGTTGCTGGAATGATTAAATTTAGTTTTGTATCCTTTCTCATTAAATAAAGAGGAAAATAAGATCATGATGTCTAACAGAATTAATGCAGTTATGTCTGAGTTTTTATAGATGGTTCTTAATTAATTATTCCCAAAAGCCTAACACCAGTACATATATTTACCAAAAGAATATTATGTCATTTATCATATCCCTTGCTTCCTAAGAACTTGCAATTTTAAACAACACATCGCATTGTATTACAGCAAATTAATGTGTAACAGGATATAGATTTATTCTTGTTTATATAACCTATAATAAAAATGGATAAATTCATTACATTACCTCTTTACTGCTTTTGGTAATCAGTCTTAAAATGTCTATGGTAATTTATTCCTCAGTATGTCTTATGATGTTCTCTGAAAAACATATTAATTCATTTATTTGAATTGAACTATTTCGTTTGACTGTTTTGACAGAAAGGAAGTCAGATATGGTTGATTACTTTGAAAAGAGGGGGCTGATTTGCTAATTACATTACATGGTGGAAATTTCCATTTACTCAGAAAGCCTTATACACAGATCCAATGTTTTGACAAGCACATATGTAAGGCACATTTTTTATATATAAAAAAATGTAGTATTGAGAAAGATTTATTATAATGCCAACAATATTCAGATTGTTCTGAATTCTGTATTTCCTAAGGTTAACAGAGCACCTCTAGGGGTGCCTGGGTGGCTCAGTCGGTTAAGCTTCCAACTCTGGATTTTGGCTCAGGTCATGATCTCACAGTTTCCTGAGTTTGAGCCCCACATCAGGCTCTGCGCTGACAGCACAGAGCCTGCTTGGGACTCTCTCTCTCTCTCTCTCTCTCTCTCTCTCTCTCTCTCTCTCTCCCTCTCCCCCTCTGTCTCTGTCATAAATAAATAAATAAATAAATAAATAAATAAATAAATAAATAAATATATTTTTTAAAAAAAGAGTACCTTTAAGGGGCGGGGGGAAACAGGTAAAATTAATGACCATTTTATAAGTCTTGTTATAACTACTTTTGGTTTAATGATGAGCATTTGAGAAAATGAACAATCATAGTCACATGTTTTCAATCCTTTGTAGTCACGTATTTTCAATCCTTTGGAGAATCAGTGTTTGCAAGTGCTTGTTTTCACAAAATTGAAGGAGGACATGACTGAATAGTCAGCAGTGGGTCTCAGTAGGGGGCATGCTCCCCAGGGGAGATCTGGCAATCTCTAGTGATGACTTGGGATGTTGTAACTGGGGATGTACTACTGACATCTAGTGGAAGAGACCAGAGATACTGCTAAAAATCCCCAACGTATAGAACAGCTCTCTCTCCCCTGCAATGAAATCATCTGGTCCCAAGTGCGATACTAACAAAGTTGAGAAGGCTTTATATATGGATATGTAAAAAAATTTAAATCAAGGGAAAAAACTCCCCTTATCTCATTAAGAGATTCATTTAAATAAATTTTATGTAACAATTATTGATATTTAATTAATATTGATGTTTAATTATGTTAATTTAATTAAGCAATGTCTGTTTATGTTGTTTCAATTAATTTTGTAACAATAATAAATGTAATAATAGCACAAGCTAGAGGAAATTTTAAAAACTCCTTGAATCTTATCTTTACATTTTTAAAAGTAATATTTAAAATAATTTACAGTTTTGTTTCAGTTAAGTGTCGTAGGCTGTGCAGGTGGCTATAACAAAATAGTATAGGCTGGGTAGCTTATAAACAATGGAAATTTATTTCTCACAGTTCTGGAGGCTGCAAGTCCCAGATCAGGATGCCAGCCTGGTCAGGTGAGGGACCTCTTCCTGGTTCATAGCTGTGTCCTGATATGGGGGAGGGACCAGGTAGCTCTCTGGGCCTCTTTTACAAGGGCGCTAATCCCATTTATGAGGGCTTTGTCCTCATGACCAATCACTTCCCAAAGACCCCACCTCCTAATACCACCACGTTGGGGGTTAGCATCACCACGTATGAATTCTGGGGGGACGCATTCAGACTACAGCAGAAAGTAAAATAAGTTATCAATCAGAGATTTTCAAGCAACAAGTAATATTACTTTAAGGTAAAATTCTCTGAGGAAAGTGAATAAAAACTAAAATTCAAGGAGGAAAACAAATAATGTGAAACTTCCCCGTTGAAGAAGAACTTTTTCAGGGGTTTTAATTAATTGTAATAGGTATCCACTTGCTGTGGTAATTAGATGAAATCAGACATGTGTAAGAGAGTGATGTTACAATTTTGTGTTCAGATGCTTATGTTTACAATCGTGTAAATTTCATCCTTTCCATCTAGTTAAAATGATGAGGTAAAATTTTACATGTAATTAAAGTGTCCTAGAAGCTCTAGAGGCTGGCAAGATTCTTTTGAGATTATTCCAGCAAAAATGTTTGAAGACCACCAATGTACAGGGCCGATCCAAGTCCCCAAAACCATATGGGGGCTCCAGACAGATGGGCAGAGATAAATCCCTTCCTGTTCCAGGTCCTCATGCCTTTTCTACTCTCTCAGCCCCAAAGCATTTTGAACAGCAACTTCTCAAATCCAAATATACTAGTCATTCATAACGCTGAAAGCTTTTAAATAAGAATTCTCAAGTTATTGGGGTAACTAAACAATATTCTGATGCAATGAGACCAAGGAAACAAAACAAAACAAAACAAAAAAACAAAAACCAAAAACCAAACAAACAAAATCCATGCGTTGCCAGATTTAAAGAGTAATTCTTCTGTATGAAGAGAAATGATCATGCAGATGTTTTTTGGATTTTTAATTTAAATATTCATTAAATGAATTTAAAATATATTTATAATCATCTTCCTTTGAAGAACAGAGGAAGGCATTTATCTGAGACTAAGTGCTTTCCCTACTCACTGAAACCCAAGGGCTGGAAATTTGAAGATTTATTTCAATCTTTCTCTACGGCAAGTTGAATAACATTTAAGAAACGCAACACAAGATGGCAGTGTCTCCATCCTTTCCTTCCCAGAGAGCCTCGGGCAGAAGGAAAAGGGGTGTTTCTACAGTGACCAGATGGGGTGGGGCACTTTAAAATCAGCTGACAATAAGTGCACATGTTTAACTGAGGAAATTCTGTCTACACTTTGGATACGGAACTCATTTTTCCCATGTAGTTCACTTTAAAAGTAGTGTACAATCCTTAATTGTTTCTTATTTATTAAAGCAGCCCCATATATAGGTAGATTGCTATGTTAATACTGACAGAGAGTAAAAAGGAAAAATGAAGAAAACAATTAAATAGTAAAATTGCCAAACTAGTATATAATATCATTACATTATGGCTTCATGCAAAGGTTTGTTTTTTCCTTACATGACAAAACATGTAATTGTACCTGAGTCCTATCAACTTACATAGATGACTAATAGGTAGATGACTATTCACTGTCATTTATATTTTACATGAAAACTACACACACATTTAAGAAAGAACTACATATTCCATAACTGATTGCAAACATATATATAGTATACACTCTGTGGGGGTCAGAATTTATCTGAGAAAGTTTGTATCTGTGAACCCAGCCAGACCTCACTCTCAGTGCCTCATTCAGTTCGTTCCTCTCTAAAAACAGGTATAATTTCACCGAGCCAGTTCTCAAGAATGAAAGACCTGGTGAAATTGTCTCATGCAGCACATATCACATAGAGGGGGCTCTTTAAAACAACAATCATTGGGCACCTGGGTGACTCAGCCAGTTGAGCGCCCAACTTTTGATTTCAGCTCAGGTCATGATCTCACGGTTCATGGGTTCGTGGTTCAAACCACTGACAGTATGGAGCCTGCTTGGGATTCTCTCTCTCTCCCTCTCTCTCTGCCCCTCCCATGCTTGCTCTGTCTCTCTCCCTCCCCCAGTTCCATACTTGCTCACGCAAATAAATAAATAAATAAATAAATAAATAAATAAACAGTTTTAAATTTTTCAAAAAAAACAATGAACACTGAATATTCTAGCTATTAATGCTTGTTAATTAAGACCCTCTTTAAAATGGTTATGTAGGGGCGCCTGGGTGGCTCAGTCGGTTGAGCGTCTGACTTCAGCTCAGGTCACGATCTCGCGGTCTGTGAGTTCGAGCCCCGCGTTGGGCTCTGGGCTGATGGCTCGGAGCCTGGAGCCTACTTCCGATTCTGTGTCTCCCTCTCTCTCTGCCTCTCCCCCGTTCATGCTCTGTCTCTCTCTGTCTCAAAAATAAATAAACGTAAAAAAAAAATTTTAAAAAATAAAATAAAATAAAATGGTTGTGTAATGTATGAATCCTGCTACAAAAAGGCTGACCCTAAGGAAATTAGGAATTTTCTGGCTTCAGAGCCTCTTTTTTCTATAATTGCTGCCCCATCAAAGGGAATATCAAGCAAATCACATCTTCTTGGGGGGGACAATTTTATATCCATTTCTCTTTCTTCAAGACTGGAGTTTATATATTATTGTTAACTATTTAATAAAAGAATTTTATTAAATTTTAGCACATAGATGTCTGCCCTTTACTGTCTCATTTAGTCTACATAAGGAACTTGTGAATTTGTTTTCTATTGTGCTCATTTTATAGTGCAAAGACTGATGGGTTGAGGAGGAAGTTTTATGACTTAGGTCACAGAGCAAGGAAAGGGTAAATCCCTGGGATTCCAGCAAAGCTCTGCCTTTTCGAAATTCCCACATGCATTAGCTAATCCTCGATGCTGCTTCTGGCTATTTTTTCTTGTTCTTAGAGGAAATACAAAGTCCGGCTGAGCAGAGACGTTTTGGAGGAGGCTGCTGAGGGTGGAAGGCCCCTCATCTGCAATTCATGCTTGCTCTGGAACTCAGGAGTCCAGCCAGGCCCAGCCAGGCAGTCAGCTGGCCTGAGAGGAAGAGGGTGCCATAGCCCCCTGCCATCCACTCTCTTCTTCCTGGCTCTCCATCCTACTTAGGCTCCAAGCCCACATCCTCTCACTGGCTCAGAGCACGCAGGTATTTGCTTGGACAGCCCCTTCGATTCTGAGTTCCCTGTTTATTTGTAGTTCTTGCATGGAGCCTCCACACATTGATTTAATGATAGGTTGGTGTTTCCTCCCCGCAAGCTTCTTCCAGTTGCTGGCACTCCTCTGGGAATTGTGCATGTCCAACTGAACTGGCCTTCAGAAGGCAGAACCTGCTTCTGGAGCTTTTTGAACAAATGATACTTTCTATTAAATGCTGAGTTCCCAGAAGTGAAAACCCAGCTGCTCTCACCTCAATGTATGCATAAAGGGTCATATTTTACCCCATTCACTGGATTTTCTAGGAGCCCCTGGACAGCAAAATACAGCAGAGGTGGTTGCTCCCTGCCAGTGATCTGGAATCCCAGCAAGCCCTCGCCTGGGACACCACTGGCAGCGTCAAATAAAAAGCTCGTCAGCACTCTCCACTGCCCCCTTGTTCTGGTGTGATGTTTTGTGGTTTCCTGCAACTGAAATGGACGTGGTGTCCGGGTCTGTGTGTAGGTTTGGGGATGGATACGCAGATGTCTATCACATGCAGTTGAACATGCACAGCCAGCCATCAAACAAGCTGGAATGACCGAATCCCAAGAAGACTGGTCGACAGCGATCGGTGGCCTGGGGCGTCCCATCTGCCTCTGTGACTGAACACTTTCACATACCTGCTGGGTGCAGGAGGTCTTTGGAAGACGTAGGTCTGCAAACACAGGACATGGACAGGTCTCTTGTGTGGGCCCCTGCAGGGAGCAGGTCATGGGTTCTCCTCCAGACTTCTTTCCCCTTACTTCTGTCATATTCAGGCATCATTGCTTTCTTTCCTTTTGCTTTTCTCACATTCTTTTTATTTAAGTAAATAAGCTTAAAGGATGTTTTGAAACCAATGCAGTGTCAACTTATATCTAATGAGGAAGCGAAAATACTTGGGGCTGACCAGAATCCCCTGCCACCGTTTTATTTTACCTCTTTAACATTATATGGGTAAGTTGGCATTGGCTTGCCTCTTTCAGGATGTACAGTCTAAACATCTGTCAAATATTAGGCTATGTGACAGTGGTCTCGGTTTCCTTTCCAAATTCACTCTGTGCCATTCAACTGCCATTTTAATTCAAAAGATCCAAGTCAGTTTCTCAGAAATATCCGTTTGCTGCCTACTTCAGATTTAGCTCCACAGAATTAATTTGCCAGTGATAGTGCTCCTTCAAGAAAAGATGCTGTATAAGCATATTGGCCCCGTATTTCCAATACATGCTCACACAAGTCTCAGAAATAAATAATGTTCTCTGAAAATAAATTCCTTCTTGAGCTTGCCATTGTCTAACTGGTAAATAAGCCCTTTGTGTGGCAGGTTCAGTGGGTGTGAAGACATTATCATTCACCTGTAACCTGTTCACTATATACTTCTAACAAATAAGGGCTTTATAAAACTTAACCATAATACAAATACCCCATCAAATGAAATTAATGGCTATTCCACAGTATCATTTAATACCAGTCATATTCATTTTTCTTGACTTTGTGAAAAAAGATGACATTTTCCCAGCTAATTTGTTTGTATCGGGATTCCTAACGTTAATTTACCCCTTGCATTTCTTTCCACCTAGACAAACTCCCCCAGCCTGTTTTTTTTTTTTTCTGTGTCATTTATTTCTTTAATATCAGAGTCCTTTTTCCTACAAAATGTCCCACATTCTACCTACATGTTGAAGTAGGTATTGTGGTAATTCTTGTGGTATTCTTGTGGTATTCTTGTGGTAATGTTTCACCTGGTCCTTTATTGCAAATGTTTGTATGTAAAACGCTGATTAGCTCTAGAAACTTGATTAGATTCAGGGTTAATTGTTTTGGCAAGAATACTTCCTTAGTGGTGCTAGGGGCTCCTTGTTGCATCCCAGCAGGAGGCACGTGGAATATTGATAACACTGACCTGGTGTTCCAGAGGGGTCACTGATGAAGCCATGTGGAAATGCCCTGTCAATCTTTCACCTAAAGGTTTTAGCAGCCACTAATGATCATTGTCTTGATGTATGATATCATTAAGAGGTAGCAAAACAAGACATTCTAATCCTACTATCCGTCCTTCATTTATTCATGTGATTCTCTGCAAAGAATAATTTTCCATCATTGACTACCTGGGTATTATGAAGTGCAGTCCGCACAGGAAAGACAGGATAAATGTGTGGCATTTTTCTCTCCTTTATTCATTTTCCAAATAAGTAGTTGGTGCCATCAAGGTGACCAAGAAAGCTTTTTGGGAGGAAAAGGGGAGGGGGATACATTTTCATAATTTTCTTAGTCTCTGTACACATGAAAATGTATGTGATACTCTACCATAATGTCCTTAAGAGGTGCACACATGCAAATTTGCAAAGACCTATAAATATATGGCATAGGAGCTTCTGTTCTCCTCACCGGGAACCTTTACACATTTCAGGGCAATCATGATGATGACCAAGGTAAGCACAGGGTAAAATTATTTAATCAGTAAAAGATACTGTATACTTTTGTCTTTGGACTATTATTATCGTTCTTCCTGACGCTTGAACATCAACTTCTCAGATGGTTCATTTCGTGTCCATTGTATCTAGCCTTGCAACCACTTAGCCACACTATGCTTCAAAAGCTTCCTTCCCTCTGCATCCCATCTCTCTTTTTCCTTAAATTCTCTTTCTGACCTGACATCTGGCCCATAAACTAATCTGCACAAAACCAAAATTAGTGCTCCTACCCTGTTAATTCCAATGTGTTCCTTCTCTTCCTACCCCAGTCTTTAACTCTCAGAATCTAGATCTTAAAAGAAGTCAATCCTTGGACCCAAGGGAACAAAGGTCTAATTGCACTTTTCCAAAAGGTCTTGGTTTATTCAACCTTAGAAAAGAATGCAATCCTGCCTTCTGTGACAACATGGATGGACCTTGAGGGAATTATGCTAAGTGAGAGAAGCCAGACACAGACAGTACCGCATGATCTCACTTATAGGTAGAAGACCAAGAATAGAAAAGTAGTTACCAGGAGCTGCAGGATGAGGGAAATAGGAAGAGGTTAGGAAAAGGGTACAAACTTTCAGGGGTGAAATGAATAAGGTCTGAGGAGGTAATATACAACATGGCAACTACAGAGGACAACACCGTATTGTATAATTGAAGTTTGCTAAGAGGAAGGAAGGAAAATAAGTGAGGTGGTTGATGTGTTAATTGACTTGGGAGGGAGTAACCCTTTCACAGTGTGTGGATACATAGCAAATCATCACATTGTACACTTTAAATATCTTACACTTTTATTTGTCCATTATACCTAAATAAGGCTGAAAAAGATGTCGTAAGTTGTTCTCCTTTGGAATTTTGTCCACACTTTTTTTTTTAAACTCTTACAATACTTCCTCCATTTTGTTGTAACAATCCAATCCTTCCTTTCCTTCAGGTCTGACCAAATTTGTCCTCCTTTGTCATGACAGTCATCCGCCTTGGGAAATCCATGGGATTATTATCATAGAATACCTCATGAAAATGCTAGTATTGTGGTCCTGAACTCTTATTTATTTTCTCTAACACTGTTTAACCCTTTTACGGGTTTAAAGTAAGATGTCCTTAACCAAATTGTACACTCTTTGAAGGTAGGGATGGTGTATTTTATTTTATTTTATTTTTTAAATCTTATTTATTTGTTTGTTTGTTTTCGAGGGGGTGGGGAGAGAGCCAGGAAGCGGGGGGAGAGAGAGAGAGAGAGCAGGCTCCACACTATCAATGCAGAGCCCAATTCAGGGCTTGAATTCATAAACTGAACTGTGAGATCATGACCAGAGCTGAAATCAAGAGTCAGACACTTAATCAACTGAGCCACCCAGGCGCCCCTTATATTATAATGAGCTATAGGAATAGCATGAATATTTGCATCTACAGTAAAATGCTTGTAAATTTTTAGATGAGAATGGGGGTATAGGAGACCATTCTAAAACATGCCATCCACCACTAGGCTGACAAACATGTATACTGCCTATACTTCAGCATGATATTTCTTCTGAACCATTCTAATATTGAAAAAACAAATTGGGGGAGGCACCTGGGTGGCTCAATTGGTCGAGCATCTGGCTTCAGCTCAGGTCATGATCTCACAGTCCAAGACTTTGAGTCCCACTTCTGGCTCTGTGCTGATGGCTCAGAGCCTGGAGCCTGCTTAGGTTCCTGTAGCCTCTGAAGCAGGCTCCACACTGCCAGCACAGAGCTCAATACGGGCCTCGATTCCATGAACCATGAGATCATGACCTGAGCTGAAAACAAGATTCAGACATTTAACTGAGTTAGTCACCCAGGCACCCCTGACCTGTCCTAATGTTTTTTAAACTTCTTATTTTCATCTCTACTACTGGAAAGTGATGCATTTCTGTGCAAACAATCTGGGTGGTGTATTTTAGGACACACCTAATTCCCAGTATGACCTATGCTAGCTGAATTGCCAAAGAATTTTTATTAGCCCACCAGTACAGTCCAGGTGTGGAAAACGGTAATTCACAGGGTCCATACACTGGTATATCTATCTAGAGGGCAATGTGGAAATAAATACCAAATACCTTAAACTGGCAGTACTCTTAGTCCCAGCGATGCCACCTCTATGAAATAATTCTAAGAAAACAATTAGAGATATATACCCAAAAGATAGATGCACATTGATTCACATCACTGATATTTCAAACAAAGTTAACATGACCTGGAAATCCAAAAATAACAAACCACATGAGATATATATAATGGTATAACTGCTCAACCATGAAAAATATTTTCTGAAGGAATAGCTATAAAATGAATTTCACTATTAAGTAAAATGAAATGGTTTAAAAGAAGTTAAGTGAAATGTGCACATAAAAAACTAGGACACCCCAAAACATTAATAGTGACTCTTTCTGGATAGGAGCATTACAGATGATTTTTAGTCTTTTTTTTTTTTATTTTTTTTAAACGTTTTTATTTATTTTTGAGACAGAGAGAGACAGAGCATGAACGGGGGAGGGTCACAGAGAGAGGGAGACACAGAATCCGAAACAGGCTCCAGGCTCTGAGCTGTCAGCACAGAGCCCGACGCGGGGCTCGAACTCACGGACTATGAGATCATGACCCGAGCCGAAGTCGGACACTCAACCGACCGAGCCACCCAGGCGCCCCTGAATTCTAGTATATTCTGAACTCAGTGTTAAGTGACAGACAGACAGAACCAGAATGAAAGCATGTACTGAATAAATACTTTAACATCCATCTGGGCTTAGACCATTTATTAACACAAGAACACAAAATTTACACGTAATTTACAGGGGTCAAAAGTCCCCTGTAGACCCTTTTCCACCCTAGAGTAAGAGCCCAGCTTTAGACAAAGCTTCATAAGAGTAATGTGAAATCTGCCTCATATTTTTATTAAGTAATATCTTTGCTTTTGCTTTTATAAAAATTAAACTTGTACCCTATAAAGTAGTATTTTTAAGTCAATTTATTTGTCTATGGGGTTGTGTGATTTTCCCCCTTAATTTGTAGAACATTTTCAAAAACTTTTTGAAATTAAACATTTCTTCTGAAAAGATGTCCTATGAAGTATCTCAGATCTCTTTAAACATTAAATGGCTATAAAAATCACATTTTACTGTACTTGATTAACACAGTAACCTTAATTGCTCAAGATAAAACTGATACCTATAATTTAACTTCTCCAAAATATTTTGGCAGTATGTAAGTTTTTCATTAGAGTAAGTAACTAATAATAATGCTTTCCATAGCTAAATTATATAGGATATGAGAATTTAAAAATCAATTTCTAAATTCTTTAAAAATTTTTTGTTAATATTTATTTTTTGAGAGAAAGGCAGACAGAATGTGAGCGGTGGAGTGGCAGAGAGAGAGGGAGACACGGAACCTGAGGCAGGCTCCAGGCTCTGAGCTGTCAGCACAGAGCCCAACATGGGGTTTGAGCTCATGAACTGCGAGATCATGACCTGAGCCAAAGTTAGATGCTCAACCGACTGAGCCACCCAGGTGTCCCTCAATTTCTAAATTCTTACAACTACATGGCCAAATATTTCACGACATGGGAAACAGTACCTGGTGTTTGCATCCTTGTAACCCATGAAGACTAGCAGAGCAAAACTGGCCATTAACGTGACAAGAAAACCAAGACCATAATACTTATATGTAGTGCTAATTAAACCAGAGAGATGTATACCCATTTCCTCGAGCATTTAAAGGAAAAAGAAATATGATGAAACATGTCTCATGTGAATAGATGAAAAGATGACGTACTCTTCTTTAACGATATTTAAAATTCCCCCCAAATTATAATTCTAGAATATGTATTTACAAATTATCTATACATATATGTTTACACACACAAGCAGGTGCGTGTGTGTGTGTGTGTGTGTGTGTGCATGCACACACGTGTGTGTCTCCCCTTTTCAAGAAATCTGATGTGCTTCCTCAGGACCTCCATCCTCCCACCCTATGAGAAACATCTCTATGATCCAATCATAAGTCAAATGTTTTCTAGATTTCACCAAGCTAAATGTTTGATTTTTCATTTCATACAGTGTTCTTGTGTCTTATAAGCATGGTCTCTGTGTTACTAATGGCTTTGGAACTTTTTATTTGCTCTCTTTGTTTTGTTGCATGTATTCCACAAATTGCGTCCTAGTGGGCAGCCTTCAGCCTTCCTAGAAAGAACCACATCTAATCCTACACTCTTTTCTGAGTTCTCCTTTCTTTCTAGAGTTAGATAAATTATATGTCATGTGCTGTTGCAATAAAATATTGATCAATCTTCTAGGTGAGAAGATGCCCTGGCTGTCAGCAATTATCCAGGGCTTCTGTCATTAATTCTCTAAACAAAACATGAACTATTTTTTTGCCCTGTTTTATGTAAGATCTTTCTCCACCCCATTAAAAATCTCCCCCTCATTCATGGGACATTATTGCATTGGGCTAAAATTTTGGCATAACTGTAAGCAGTACTTTTTCAACAAACTGTGAGTGGAAACATAAACCACTGGCTGTTGGTTACCCTAGTCCCCTGGTCTTCTCATCATAATTAACCTGGGTTTCTGGGGGCAGGTGTGGCATAGATATATAGGTAAATGAAGGGCAAAATATTCTAGAGTAAAAAAGAAGCTCCTGACAACTTAGATCCCTCCATGTACCTCACACCATCAATCATACATGATCTGGTCAATTCCATACTCTACTAGGGACACTGGTCATGTCTTGTCTGAATAATATCCATAGTCCCTAGTTGGCTTCCTAAATCTGGGCTTTCCCTACATATGATAAAATAGAATCTTACTGAATAAAAAGAATGAAGCCCTATGAAAGTTAAAATTCTGATTGTATCTTGCAATTTTATTCAACATGGAGCTACTGCCCTTTGCAAATCTTAGACTCAAGTTATGGCAGACATATCATGGTTCCCTGAGCAAGCTGTTCACACCCAGGTTTCTAAGTGTCTGGAAAGCTGCCTCCTTCTTCCCTTCTCTCACTAATGAACTTCTATTCAACCTTCAAACTCATTCCTAATTTGGCATCGTGTACTGTCTTGACTCCCCAACACAGAATGAATGCCTTCTTCCTTTCTATTCCTGTAGTTTGCCATTTATAAACCATAATCTTTCATATTACAGACACGATATTACACTAATATGAGGCTGGTTACCCACCCTCCCACACACACACTGGGAGTTCCTTGAGAATAGCATTCATTTAGTTGTTTTTATATCAGATACATAAAAAAAGCATGTTATTCACTCAACCAACAACCCCATAATGAACCTATTATGGTGCTCTGATGGCAAGTACTAGGGATACAATGGTGGACAAGAGGGGTGCCTTGCTTTTAAAGCCACCCATGCCTGGGTGGCTCAGTCGGTTAAGTGTCCAACTTTGGCTCAGGTCATGATCTCACGGTCCATGAGTTCAAGCCCCGCATCGGGGTCTGTGCTGACAGCTCAGAGCCTGGAGTCTGCTTTGGATTCTGTCTCCCTCTCTCTCCCTGCCCTTCCCCCACACATGCTCTGTCTCTGTTTCTCAAAAATAAATAAACATTAAAAACAACTTAAAAATACACAAATAAAAATAAAGAACTTCCAGTCCAGTGACTGAGTGGTCAGTAAACATGTACTGAATCGTTTAACAAACACTCATTTATATCTTGTTTGCACGGTGGCTTCTAGACTAGTTTGAATGATTACAGATAGCCTATTTCAACTCAGTCTTCATCTGAATCACAAGCATGGTTAAAATTGCTTGGGCACATTTTATACCGGGCATTAAAACATGGAGGAGCGGTTACTTATGCCGGTACGCTGAGTAAAAAAGGAAAAGTGATAAGCAGCACCCATTCCCATTCTTCATTTTCTCTACCCCTGGTCAGAGCTGAGGAAATTCCCACCATCTACCCATCTTTCCTTGGGTGGATATGGGTGACAATGGACATACTGAGAGGACTCATCTTAGATGGTGATGGGGCTGCAGATGGGTTCTGGTCTTGAGAGATGTTACTCATTTCGTCCTTCTATGGAGTACAATCCAAATGAGCCTCTGATGGTGCTTGACAAGCACATCACTGGCACGTGCAGCTGAGACGAGGTTCTGCCCTCCTCTAGTCTCTTGGAAGCTGGCATGCTCCCCCTGAGTTCTATTTCCTAATTCCCATCATGCCTTACCACTGAGACTCTTCCATAGGAAGAGCATAATGGAGGCATCCATCCACACCAGCTTCCATGCTGTCACTAAACTGAATTCTGATGTTGTCAAAATAAGGGACCTTTGAAAACTCTTTCCTTCATTGAAGGGCCATATTTTCTTTGCTCTGCAAACCCTATTTGACAATACTCTAGTGGTTCATTTTTAGTCTTCCTTTCGGAATGAACAAGTATGACTTTCATTACAGGTGATGTTATGCTTCCCAAACTAGGTGGATTCCTGCTGCTAGTGTTAATAAGAGACACCCTCACCTCACTTATTACTTGGCCCACCAAACAATGTTTCATTATGGGAGAACAGTACCAGAGAGCGTCAGCTGCCCATGGGAACCAATTCTCTCCTCTCTCCCAGAACACCTCCCTTTGTAGTACAGCTGCCTTCATGAAAATTTCAGGGCATACAGCAATTCTAGAAACCAATCCATATTCTGAAAGCATAAGGAATACAGACTAGATATTTTGAAGGCCTGCGATATATACATATTGTCCATCATAACTTAGTCTGGAATCCAACGTTTCCATTTGGGGATTACATATGTCCTTATTCTCACATGTTACTCATTTCCACAGAGAGTAACCCTGGACACACTATAAGAAGGCCAAGAAATATTTAGTATCCTTTTTTTGTCCTTAAAAGGAAAAGCTATTGTTTGGCAAAAGGTGAATAAACTCTGGTCTCTGGAGACCTGAATTCAATGCACATTCAACCGCTTTGTTAAATACTAAACCCAGCAAATTAAGTTCCGCATTTAGGTGACCCCCCTGAGGCATGACTAGGAAGAAGGGCAGAGGCTGGGGAAGAAGAAGAATGACTCTTCCATTTAAAATCATTATTGAGATTTGATGTAATAACTAGTCACATTCAATTGCAATAATACAGAGTTTTAAATTAGCCAAGCGTACAAGAGTGTGAAACCATCATGGAATATTAGAAAGACCTTTTCCTTTTCAGAGTAACAGATGAGGAAATGTTGACACAAAAGAAAGGTTCTGATAAGGGTGTGTTGACAAAAAGATGAAAACGATGGTGATAACAAGGAGGCAAAGAAACCACACCGAGAGCATTTCTGACAACATGCAGAAATCAACCCTATGTTAGTCTCTTTTTATAGATTAATCTCCTTGCTCCCTGGGGCAAGTCAGCACAGCCAAATCGTACCATTGTCAATCTGCAATAAAAATATGTAGTCAGATATGAGAGCAAAACAGGAAATCCTAAATGGCATCATTAATATGCAACACAAACTGTCTGAAGAATGAAATCTTGAAGCAGAGAGATTTGCTTTAATGAGGCAAATTAAAGCATGAGATCTCTCCTTTGTCATGAGATCATTGCCTAGCTTTGACTCTGACATCAGGACATCTTTTCTACCTGAGAAAGACTTAAAGTGTTGCATCTTTAAATCCTGGAAATGGTTTATGGGCATCCAAGAAGTGAGGATTAAAAAAAAAAATCTTATCTCTGCTTCTCCCCAAGATGCTAGACAGTTTGTTAAGACAGGAGTAGCTGAAGATAACAGGGTGATGCCCGCCCTTGTCTCTGTGCAGAATGAGGATAAGGAGGACTTCTGGCTGCATGCTTGCTATAGAATGAAGAAGAGTGCTTATTTTGTTGGAGAAATGAATAAAATACTGCACCAAAGATGGCCAACGGGACTAAAACAAACTCCAGTCTCTGGTCTCTGGCTTAGAGACCCCTCCTCCAGGTTCTTCTTCCTTTGTTCGCTGCGGACATGAAAACCCCCACAGATATGGAAGCTAACAACTACAAATTACCCTCCCCACTTGTATTCGGTGCTCAGATCTTAGGAGAAATGGTCTCCTCTGAGCCCGCCGGTGTTAAATAAATCTCCAATCCACCAAGATCTCTGAGTGCCACTTGGGTTTTCCGCCAGTGTTCCAGCCTGGTTCTGTAACATACTTGGTTCCCTGACCAGGAAACCCAACCAAATGCGCTGGCCCATTGTTGCCACCGGGTTTGGGAGAATGGCGAGGTGGTGACGGAGTGAGGGATTGCAAGGGAGAAGGTGTGCCCTGCCTGAATTTCAGCAGTCTCTTCAGTTGCCTCAGGCCAGCCCCACTCCGTCATTCCTGCCAGACTCAAAGAGACCTGGTAAGTGAGGACCTGGACCCGACATCGACATCGGAACTGGTAAGGCCAGGGACCCAAAGTAGTCAGGCCCACCCAAAAGGGTGGAAGGGGGACCTGATCAATCCCCGGAGGCCTCAATAGGTCTCACAGGTAGAAAATTTTGCAGGAGGGAATGTAATAGACTCTGCTGTGTGTGTGTGTGTGTGTGTGTGTGTGTGTGTGTGTGTGTGTGTGTGAATGTGTGGCTAGACCAGGTTTGCCAGTCGAGTTTGAGTTTGTGGCTCCATGGACAGGTATCCTTAAGGTCCCCCAAAGTCTACAGGGTCTGAATGGGCTCTCCTGTGTCATGGTGAGAATATAAGGTCTAGGGTGACATCAGATCAGATTCTGATCACAGGTCACAAAGTTGAGTCCACTACGGCCAAACCTCACCTAAACTTTGCCTCGGGAACACGACCAGAGGAGTATCTGAATAGTCCTCTCATCTGACGGTATACCCTCCCTTTGTCTGTCTTTGTGACACCAAACATGAGAAAGAAATTAATAATGGGATCAAAACAGAGTAAGCCTACGATTTTAGAGGTCATGCTCAAAAATTTTAAAAAGGGATTTTCAGGTGATTATGGGGTGAAAATGACACCCAGGAAGTTAAGGACATTTTGTGAACTAGAATGGCCCATATTCAATGTAGGATGGCCCTCAGAAGGGACATTAGATGCTCAAATAGTGCAGTGGGTTTGGCTAATAGTCACTGGGAACCCAGGCCACCCTGATCAATTTCCATACATCGACTCCTGGCTTGAAATTGCCCAAAATCCTCTGCCCTGGGTGCAATTCATCCATAGCAAGCAGAGCCAGGCAAAGGTTTTAGCCGCCTTATCCGGAGACTCACCCAAGGAACCAAAGAAATGACCCACCGCTACTCTAATATTTAAAGGAGATACGGAGGATGATATTGTCTTTCTACCTCCTTATGACTCCTCAAGCTCCCTTCCCCTCCCCCTGAACTTGAGACTCCTCCCCCATCTGTCTCTGCCACAGCCAGGGTCAGTGCAGCTGCCACTGCAGTCAGTGCCGCCCATCTCCCCACCCCTCTCAGACCCAGATAACCCTCCCCCACAAGGGCCAGCAGCCAGACTGTGCCCCAGACCCAGACCTAACACTCTCCAAATGCATGTAACAGAGACGAGAGAGCCTGAAAGACAGAAAGAGGATGGAACAGTCCAGCCCAGCCATTCCATGATGTGTTATCTACCTTTCTCTACAACTGACCTCCTCAATTGGAAACACAACACTCCACCATACTCCGAAAAGCCACAAGCAATGGTCGACTTGATGGAGTCCCTCTTCCAGACCCACCGGCCAACTTGGGAAGATTGTCAACAGTTACTCCATACTTTGTTTAATTCACAAGAAAGAAGAAGAATGACAGAAACATGACAGTATCTAGAAGATCACACACCTCCAGGGATCAATGACCCTACTGTCTGGGCTCAAGCTGCCACTCCTGAAGAATACCCAACATGGGATTTCGCCACAGAAGAAGGAAAAGCCCACACCTGATGATACCAGGAAGCCCTCCTTCGGGGAATCTGAGGTGGAGCCAAAAAGCCCATGAACATGACTAAAATATCGTCAGCCACACAGCACCCTGAGGAGACTCCCAGAGACTACTATGAAATATTATGTGAAGCATACTGTGTATACGCCCCGTTTGACCCCGAGGCACCAGAAAGTCAACACATGGTAAATACCTCTTTTGTGGCACAGGCTGCCCCAGATATCAGAAGAAAACTCCAGAAGTTGGAGGGCTTTGCCAGATGAATATCACTCAGCTGTTAGAGGACACCAATAAAGTTTTCATAACAGAGGAGTCGCAGCCGAAAGAGAAGCAGAGAGAAGACTAAAAAAGAAGCCCACCCTTCTCACAGCAGCACTAAAAAAAACAGATGCTGCAAAGACGGGAAGACCCCAACCACCAAAAGGGGGGAAGCCCAGAGACCCTTAGCAAAGGACCAATGTGCATACTGCAAAGAGAAGGAACACTGGAAGAATGAATGTCTGAATCAGAAGGGGTCCTCCAAACCCAGCCGATGTCTGGAGGAACCTCAAGGAGAGAACCTCGGTTGGTTTGGCCAGGGTAGAATCAGACTGAGGGGGACTGGGCTCTTTCTCTCATGGCTCCCATGAGCCCACAGTCGAAATGAACGTAGGGAGCCAAACGATAACTTTCATGTTTGACACTGGGGCTGAATACTCTGTCGTTACTTCCCCGGTGGCGCCCTTAAGCCAAAAGATGGCAACCATACTTGGGGCTACTGGGACACAGGTGATGCAACAGCCCTTCTGTCAAGCTCGACAACGTGAACCTGGGGGTCACAAGGTCCGGCATGAGTTCCTCTACTTACCTGACTGCCTGATTTCTGGGCCGGGATCTACTCTCCAAACTTGGGGCCCAGATAACTTTTGAACTTACTGGACACACTAGCCTCCAATTAAACCCAAGGCAGAAGGAAACCCTGGTCTTGACGATTACCCTGCCAAGGGAAGAAAAGTGGAAACTATTCTGTGCCCAGGCCCTATCCTGTAGCCCCTCAGAATTCAGGCTTACATTCCCCTCTGTATGGGCTGAAGATAACTCACCGGGACTAGCTTGGAGTTGGGCCCCCATCATTGTTGACCTAGCTTGGAGTTAGGCCCCCATCATTGTTGACCTAGCTTGGAGTCGGGCCCCCATCCTTGTTGACCTGATCCCTGGAGCCCAACCTCAGAGACAAAGGCAGTACCCCCTTCCACTAGAGGCTAGAATGGGCATACAAGAGCACCTGACCAAGCTCAGAGAAAGAGGTATTCTAATTGAGTGCCAATCGGCTTGGAATACCCCACTCTTGCCAGTCAAGAAGCCAGGAGGAGGATACCAACCAGTACAGGATTTGAGGGGCATTAACAAAGAGACTGTTTCCTTACACCCAGTCATTCTGAACCCTCAGTATACTCTCCTCAGCCAATTTCCGGGGTCAGCCAGATGGGTTACATGCTTCGACATAAAGGATGCTTTCTTCTGCCTCTGCCTGGCTCCGCAAAGTCAATCATTGTTTGCCTTTGAATGGACTGAGTCTGTTACAGATTGCCAGATGCAGCTGACCTGGACACTACTTTCCCAAGGTTTCAAGAACTCGCCCACTCTTTTGGGGAAGCACTAGGTTCAGACCTCGCTGACTTTCCGAGGGAAACCACAGGGTGTGTCCTCCTCCAATATGTAGAAGACCACCTCCTTTCCAGTGACACCCAAGAAGACTGTATGAAAGGTACAAAGGCCCTCCTATAGCTCTTATCCTACTTGGGGTATCAGGCCTCTTGGAGAAAGGCACAGGTTTGTCAGCAGCAGGTCCAATACTTAGGCCCCCTCCTCACAAAAGGAAAAAGAGAACGAGGACCAGAAAGGAAGAAAGTGTGGCACCACACTGCCACAGCCCCAAACAAAACGAGGCTTGTGTGAATTTTTAGGGGCCAGAGGGTTCTGTCGCATTGGGAATTCTCAGATTCTCAGCCATAGTGAGGTCCCTCTATGACCTGTTTGTTGGGAGGGCCAAACCTGGAGCCCCTCGCATGGACTGAGGAGGCAAGGGCCACTTTCATAGACATAAGATTGGCTCTGGGATGAGCCCCAGCCCTTGGTTTGTCTGACATAGAAAGGCCCTTTAACCTCTTCATACATGAAAAGGACAAAATAGCCCTTGGAGTGCTCACTCAGAGCATGGGGCCTTGGCAATAGCCAGTGGCCTAACTGTCAAAAAAACTTGATCCTGTGGCTGCAGGATGGCCCCCATGCCTCAGAGCTCAGAGCCACAGTCCTGCTCATCAAGGAGGCAGACAAACTCACACTGGGACAAACACTTAATGTTAAGGTCCCACACGTGGTCATGTCCCTCATGAGCACCCAAGGATATTGTTTCCTCTCCAATTCTCGGCTGACATAATCCCAAGGCCTTCTCTATCACAACCTAAGGCTCACTCTCGAAACAGTATAAGAACACTAAACCTGGCCACCTTCCTTCCCACGGAGGAGGGAGAACCCGACCGTGACTGTTCTGGAGTAGTGGATGAAGTCTATGCCAGCTGCCTGGACCTCCAAGACCAGGGTATAACAAGCCCAGAGATCACCCTGTTCAGTGATGGGAGCAGCTATTTACAGGAGTGCAGCCAAAGAGGGTATGTGGTAACCACACCACGGAAGTTCTGGAAGCCAAGGCCTTGTCAGAAGGATGGTCGGCACAACGGGCTGAACTGTACGCCTTAACCTGAGCCCTCATCCTTAGCAAAGGTAAACGAGTTAACATCTACACTGATTCCTGGTATGCCTTTGCTACTGTGCATGTACACGGGGCCATCTATAAAGAAAGAGGCCTCCTTACTGCTGCAGGGAAAACTATCAAAAACGAGGAAGAAATACTAAAGCTTCTTAAGGCCGTATGGCTACCAGACAAGGTAGCTATCCTACACGGTAAGGGACCTCAGAAATGAGATGACCCCATAACTCAAGGAAATCGCTTGGCTGACAAAACAGCCAGAGAAGCCGCCTGTGGTGACCCAGGTGAAGCTCCTACCTACACTCTGACTCTTGCACCCCAGAAGGAAGCCTCCCCACCCCTGCACAAAAATGAAGAAAAAAGTTGGGCCTCGACAGAAGAGGGCACATTCTAAGCAAAGAGGGATGGTGGGTTTTGTCCCACTGTCTATGGGAAAACACCCAGTGAAGGAAAACACGACCTCACGCACCTAGGGAACACGGCACTAGAGGCCCTCTTCAAAAAGAACTACTATATCAGCCAGCTGCCGGCATTACGCCAAGCTGTCAACAAACAATGTGTAACGTGTGCCAAGAACAATGCTTGGTCTGTCCCACGGCCGCTGCCTGGCTCACAAAGGATGGGGGCCACCCCTTTCAAAGACTTAGGGGTGGACTTTACCAACATACAACCAAATAAAGGGTTTAGGTACCTTCTTGTAATAATCTGCACATACTCGGGATGGGTCGAAGCATTCCCGACCAGAATGGAATGAAGTCATGAGGTGTCCAAAGTTCTTCTACAGGAGATTGTTCCTCTGTTGGGTTTACCCTTAACCATACACAGTGATAACGGACCTGCATTTGTGGCAGACGTTATACAAACCCTGACAGAATCCCCCAACATTACCTGGAAACTGCACACTGCTTACCGACCCCAGAGCTCAGGGAAAGTACAGAGGGTGAATTGCACCCTCAAGGAAACCCTGGCTAAGTTCCACCAAGAGACTAATCTCCCATGGCCATATTGACTACTGCTGGCCCTCCTGCGTGCCAGATGCACACCTAGGGCATTGGGAGTCTCCCCTTTTGAGTTATTATATGGGCAACCCCCCCCCCCACACACACACACATGTTTAGGAAAACTCCCAGGAGACCTACACCAGATTGGAGACAAGGGAATAAGAGAACAGCTCCAGACCTTGGGGGCAGTCCTAAACAAGTTACAAAGATACACCATAGAGAGGGCCCCTATTTCCTGAGGGATCCCCATTCACCCCTTTCAGCCAGGAGACTCTGTGTGGGTCAAAGATTGGAAGAGGGAACCTCTTAAACCACGGTGGACTGGGCCTCATACTGTTATTCTAACAACTCCTACAGCCTTTAAAGTTTCAGGTATCACCCCACGGGTCCATCACTCCAGAGTTAAGAAGGCCAACTCACAAGAACCCACAACCTGGCAAAGTGATCCAGATCCAGTCAACCCGCTTAAACTGACCCTCAAAAGGGAAACTGGCCCCTGAGACTTCCAGCCCTGCTCCAGCCACACCCCAGAATTGGCTGGCCTGTGCACAGCAGAAGCTTAAAGAACAAACACGTGAACCTAGCTCAGGGGTTTGGATGCAACTGTGCCAGCTCTTGCCCCTTACTGGTGTCATCACCCTGGTCTTACTTCTTACTGGTGGGCTGATAGAGACTGCACCAACAAGCTGGACATGGGACAAAAGATGCATGCTGGGTCTCACATACCTCCTCTGGATGGGAGGGTTATCAAGTATTGCCTGGTTATGATGATAACCCATCTCACCCTCACAACTGCCACTTACCCACTTTGCCCCCAGGATTGTTATATGACAATAAGGGGGGGTCAAGGGCATTCAGTGCCTTCACCTCCCTCCACAAAGAGTCCTACGAGGGAAAAACACCCACTCTCTGTCAGCTGCAGGGTTCCCCAAGGACTAAGTATTGGACTGAGGAGATAATCCAAAATGCCAGTAACCCATGTCACAACAAGGGCCTCCAGAGAGGGAAGCGAGCTTGCTACACTTACCTTCCTCAATGGGGGATCTCAAACAGGGGAGGGTTGCACTACAGGGCCCTTCAAAAAGTTATAAAGGATACCCAGGATAGGGTAATACAAGCCATAAAGGTGACCACTCTTCCAGCAGCCTACTAGGGTTTGAACCTTTCAGCCCTCCATCAGGTGCTTACCAATTCCCCACTCCAGCGTTGGGCCAACACTACTCTACAAATCCTCCATAAAATAGATATTCACACGCAAACCTGGTGGATGTGCTTGCCCTTCAGCTGGAGGGATTACTTAGCCACTCCCATCCCTTTGACCTGGAAGCTCCTGAAAATCTCAAAACCAACACCTCTGTCTTAATTGGACCCCTGGCCACTGGGGTCCATCTCACAAATGCCGACAATCTAACCTGTACAGTTCCTGAAGGTTTGAACGGTACCTCTCTATGTGGAAGAAATATAACCTTAAAGAGGAATACAACCCATGTTCCACCCCTGGGGTGTTCTATCTGTGTTCTAATTCGTCCTGCTGATGCTTAGAGGCCAACTGGATTCAGATATGATATTCCGTCTTCCTAACCCCAGAGATATCCGTATACACTGAAGATCAGTTCCTAACAGCATTTAGCCCCAAGTCCCAGGCTAAACGGGTAATCCTGCTACCCGTTCTGATAGGAGCAGGAATTGCAACAGGAATAGGAACCAGAAAAGGGGGCGTAGGTTCATCTGTAGGACTATATCATAGACTATCTCAAGAGCTAAATGAAGACATGGAACGGGTGGCAGATTCTCTAGTAACCTTACAAAGCCAAATAAACTCTGGCAGCAGTGACCCTCCAAAATAGGCGAGTCCTCGACCTCCTCACTTCAGAAAAAGGAGAGACTCACATCTTTTGGGGGGAGGAATGTTGCTATTTTGTAAACCAGTCAGGAATAGTTACAACTAAGGTCAAGGAACTCAAGGAAAGAATTCAACATAGACAACAGGAAAGTATCAATCAATGGAAAGGATGGGAATTCACGGATTGGGCATCCTGGCTTCCTGCCCTGGCAGGGCCCCTCTTCTCCATAATTTTACTTGCATCCATTGGCCCCTGTATACTGAATGCCGTGGTACGCTTTATTGAAAACAATGTTGCTCGCCAAACTCCTGCACGTATCTTAGCCTTCCAAGAGTACCAACCTGTGAAACTGAAAGGTGATGCCTACCAGAAGTTTTTTTTAAAGGCATCAAAGGGAGGAATGTTAGAGAAATGAATAAAATACTGCACCAAAGATGACCGACAGGACTAAAACAAACTCTAGTCTCTAGCTTAGAGACCCCTCCTCTGGGTTCTTCTTCCTTTGTTTGCTGTGTGCGAGAAACCCCCCACAGATATGGAAGCTGACAACTATAAATTACCCTCCCCACTTGCATTCGGTGCTCAGATCTTAGGAGAAACCTTCTCCTCTGAGCCTGCCGGTGTTAAATAAATCTCCGATCCACCGAGATCTCCAAGTGCTGCTTGGTTTTTCCGCCAGCATTCCAGACTGGTTACCTAACAATTTATAGCTTAGTACCAACGATTGGTAGGTATCTCATTGTCCATAATTATTTGTAACGTTAGAATTTGGCAAAGAAATTTTTTCCCCACTAAATTTTCTGGTGAGGTTTTTGTGGTGATAGTGGGGTTCACAAGGTCTGGAGCTGACGGCCAAGAAAGAATTCTCGAGACGTCTTTGGTGCAAAAAGGTGATTTTGTTAAAGCACGGGGACAGGACCCATGGGCAGGAAGAGCTGCCCCAGGACCATGAGGAGAGACTCATTATATACTATGGGGCTGGAGGAGGTAAAGTCCAGGGGAAGTTTCCAGTGAGATTTGCATATGCTAAAGAAGATTCCCAGGATACTGGAGGCCTAGCTATTGACAAGCCAGGGTTGTTTTCCCCTCTAGCAAAGCATTAGCATTAAGACAGTACAGAGTTTCTGGAGAAATGTTTTACTCTGCCTGTTTCAAGTATTTGTCAATGGGCTGCAGGTTCTAAGGAAATTTAATTTTATCTGCCATTTCCTTCTGCTTTTGTTT
This sequence comes from Panthera pardus, assembly GCF_024362965.1. Lineage (NCBI taxonomy): Eukaryota > Metazoa > Chordata > Mammalia > Carnivora > Felidae > Panthera > Panthera pardus. The sequence goes on from NW_026526843.1 coordinate 123,799,292, forward strand.
CCCACATCATTTTCTACTAATTAATTTTACCATAATATCCCGGAGATCTAAACCAAAGATAACTCCTTCTGCCATGTATACCTATAACAGAGGCACACACACTCACACAACTCACTCAATCACTTACATACACCCATGATAGAGCAGTGTTTCTCTACTGGCGAAATAACAACCTTTTAAGAGAAGAAAAAAATGTTATTTTCTCTCCTGGAAATGTTAGTGTTTTACGAAATAGTCATTCAGGTATTTGTCAAAATGTCTATGGTGACAGAGAGGGGGCCAGTAAGACCCTAATTTTAGCATCTTGAACCAAAGGCATTAAAGTAAACCTTTCCTACTGAGAAATTAGTAACTCCCATAAATCCCTTTAAAAATAGCTGTTGGTTTTCACAGAGACAGGAAGTAGATTAGAGGTTATTAGGAGCTGGGCAAGGGGAAATTATTACTTAATGGTACAGTTTCTGTGCGAGGTGATGCAAAAGTTTTAGAAACAGCAGTGAAAGCTGAATAACAAGGTGAATAGAATTAACAACCCTCTGTGCAGCCAAAACTCTTGAGTATAACTTGACTCCCTCCAAACTCAACTACCAATAGCCTACTGTTGACCAGAAGCTTTAATGATAACATGAAGTTGATTAATACATATTTTTTAAAAAAAATTTTAACGTTTATTTATTTTTGACACAGAGAGAGACAGAGCATGAACAGGGGAGGAGCATAGAAAGAGGGAGACACAGAATCGGAAACAGGCTCCAGGCTCTGAGCGGTCAGCAGAGAGCCCGATGCGGGGCTCAAACTCACGGACCGTGAGATCATGACCTGAGCCGAAGTCGGACGCTTAACCGACCAAGCCACCCAGGCGCCCCAATACATATTTTTTATGTTATATGTATTATATAGTGTACTCTTATAATACAGTAAGCTAAAGGAGATGTTATTAAGAAAATCGTAAGGAAGAGAAAATACAGTTACAGAACTGTACCATATTTATTGAAAAATTCTTTGAGTGGATTCATGAAGTTCAAATTCGTGTTGTTCAAGAATCAATTAATTGCATTTTATTTGATATATATTTTACCACAATCATAATAATTAAAAAAGAATGACTGTTACTATAACCTGTCATAATGAGGGAGGACGCTTATCCACACGGGAGTAACAAGTGTTGAACAGTTGAGGCATCCGCTGAGATGTCTCCTTCCATTTGACCAGTTCATACATAAATATTTGATAACCAAAACTGGACAAAGGAAAATCCAGAGTCTAGAGCATGTCTCCCCTAGACAAGAGTGTAAAGTCAATTCCCTTTCTCCTGGTGCCCCCCATGCCTCAGAGTTCCCACAGCATGCCATAGGTGTATCATTCCCACAAATCATTCTATGGAGTAGGCATGTCTTGTTTTGTGGACTCTGCATTAAAATGGATGTGCTCTCTCTGGAACTGGTGGTAAAGCCTCATGCATTGGAATATGGCATTCTTTCCTTTTAGCTGGATCATTTAAGGCAAGTATTTCCTTAAAAACTGCACATATAGAAAATGGAACGAATCACTTCAACAGTCAGGGATGTTCCGAGAATTGGAGCTTATGTGTTTAAATCACTTGGCACCTGATATCTAAATATTCACTACTTTGCAGAGAAGATTTTGAGGCTTTAGAACGAATGGTGTCTCAACAAGGCTAAGAATGCCCTGTGAGTTGATTCTAATAGCACAGTCTTAAGTTTTGCCCATGATGGAGAAGAGGGAGGCTTCACAGAGAAGCCACCATGGCTAAGGTTTTTCTCTAATCAGCTCAGTTAAAGAGTCTAGTCTAGAGCTGATTTCTGCCTCTGGGGACATAGGATACATGTGACAGATCTTCATTTCTCCCTCACTGTGCTTTACATATTGAGGAACAATTTCTATGCAGTAAAATGCCAATCTTAATTTTCTGGAGTTTCATGGCTCTTTACATTTATAAATAACCATTTAACCACCACCCAAATCAATTTGAACATTTTGATCTTTTAGAAAGTTTCTTCCTGCCCTTCCATTACTGCCCTACCCTGCCCTCCACCCCCAGGAGTTCACCTTCTCTGACCTTTATCTGCCCACTCCTGAAATCCACGTAAATGGAATCATACAGTATGTCATCTTTGTGTCTGGGTTTTTGAGTTCCATATAATGACTTAGAGATTCACCTGTGTTGTTAAGCTTCTCTATAGTTTGTTCTTTTAAAAAAAAAATAATTTCTTTAATGTTTTTATTTATTTTTGAAAGAGAGAGAGAGAGCAAGCAGGGGAGGGACACAGAGAGAGGGAGAAACAGAAGCCGAAGCAGGCTCCAGGCTCTGAGCTGTCAGCACAGAGCCTGACGCGGGGCTCACCCATAAACTGTGAGATCATGACCTGAGCTGAAGTCAGATGCTTAACCGACTGAGCCACCCAGGTGCCCCATTCTGTAGTTTGTTCTTATGGCTGAGTGGTATTCCATTAAATGAATATCCCAGAAAGTGTTTATAAATTCTCTTATTGATGGACATTTGGGACTTTTCCAATTTGAGGCTATTATTAATGAAGCTATTAAGAACATCTTTCATAAATCTTTTTGCAGACATGAGCACTCCTTTCTTTGGACTATACACTCACAAGTGGAATTTCTGGGTCCCGTGGAAATGTATTAATTTTATTAGAAACTGGCAGTTGTCCAAATTGATTGTATCATTGTACATTCCCAGCAGCAATGAATGAGGGTAGACTTAACCTATGATATCGTAAAGTAAATCCTACTTTTAATATTATAATAATAAAGTATGGAAACATCACGGAACTGGCTCAAGAATTCCTTCTTTCCTTCCTTAAAAATATCCTGAGTTCTTGTAAATAATGACACACGGTTTTAGGTTTCAAGGTTAAGTGGAGAAAGAAAGAAAATAGAACAAGATCCCTGATGTCATAGGGCTTCCATTCCAGAGGGAGAAAAAAGGTGAATAAAGAAGGAGAAAACCAATAGTACAATTTCAGATATTGCTAAGGGTTATAAAAATGAGGCAGGCTTTACAGGACAAAAATAGGTGCTATGGGTGTAGAATAGAGAGTATTTCGAGTGTAGCATGGTTGTTCTCTCTAGGACATATTGAACTGTTCTGTCCTCATTCCTCCTAGCTTACTCAGATTTCTCTTGAGCAGTTGGGAGAGATCTTAACAAATATTTCCAGCACTCAACCCAAAGACACCTGCAATTTTCTTACTCTTTCGATGGAAAGAAGAGACTTCTGATGGGCTTGGTCAGGATTATACTGCCAGCCATGAACTATTGGCTATGACCAGTGTGAGAAGCTCCATTAATGCCAGGTCTGGGCCACATGCCTCCTGCAGTGATATGGGTCAGACCCTGTGTATTTCAATGCTTTCCATGTGGCGTTGGGGAGAAATTCCAAAAAGAAGGTAGGATCCTGTCCTTAAAAGAAAGTGGACAGGGCAGATAAAGTTAATACACCAACAGTAAAATCTGTAATTTGCAGGGGAAATAAAAGTATGAAGTGGTTAAAAAAATAAAGGTATAAAGTCAAGTGTTTGCAACAAAAATAGATGAATACTGAGGGAGATCAATTTAGAATGAGTCAGATGGGGCTGAGAATACCAGCAGCCAGACAAGAAATTACTGGTGGCCATGATATAACAGGGCCCAGAGAGCTCTAGGTATCACCCCCTAACCCCCAAAGCACTCTCCCCCATATATGCTCCATTCAGCCCCAAGACACACACTATAATATGAAAAAGGAACTTTGTCTCTCTGTCGCCTATACCTACAACGGAACCAAGCATGCAGCTGGTGCCTGATAATACTTGTTGCATACTAAATAAACAAGGAAATTTGGTTCTAAAATTTTTGTTAAAGAAGTGTATTGAGAATGCAAAGGCTTTTATTTGTAATGTTTATTTATATTTGAGAGAGAGAGAGAGACAGAGTATGAGCAGGGGTGGGGAAGAGAGAGAGCGAGACACAGAATCCAAAGGAGGCTCCAGAGTCTGAGCCATCAGCACAGAGCCCGATGCAGGGCTTGAACTCATGAACCATGAGATCATGACCTGAGCCAAAGTCTGATGCCTAATGGACTGAGCCACCCAGACATCCCAGGAATGCAAAGGTTTTGCAGTCACATACCATTTATTAAGATTGTAGATTAAGGAAGTTTTCTTCACTCTTCTTCTGTCTACTTAAACTTCAGACAGAAGTATTCATTTCTCTCTCTTTTTAAAATTTTATGTATTTTTGAGAGAAAGAGAGAGAGAGAGATCGATCAAGGGAGGGGCAGAGAGAGTGGGAGAGAGAGAATCCCAGGCTGACTCTGCACCTTTAGCACAAAGCCTAATCCAGGGCTCTGACCCACAAACTGTGAGATCATGACCTGAGCAGAAACCAAAATCTGGACACAATCAACTGAGCCACCCAGGTGCTCTATAAGTGTTCATTTCTGAACTAAGGTTATTCTTCATCGCTTCTCACCTTTATGGTCAAGGAGAGTCTGTAATTTTTCTGTCTGGCATAAGTGGTTGTGGAATATTCTACGAATGGATGGGAATTCGCTTAGTTTAAAAATTCCTGGTCTGCAATGACATTCAATTCTAAAAAGAAATAAAATCTCAAAATGGGGCTAAGATATGTATGAGATTTGTAGGCATATGACTTTGGACACTTCTTTTAAACTTGGAATGGGCATAAACGGCTGCTGTTGTGCATTTTCGATATTTGTTTAGGACAGACTTTGGAGCAATTTGCCAAATAGATGGTTCTAATTCTCTTTGCATTTACTGAACATCCCAAGAAGCAATGTTTTATAGTCTTCTTTGGAAAATGAACATAGAATTAGTACAATTAATCCCACTGACAATGATTATAGCTAACTCTGTGCAAGCCATTACTGGTAACTTTACAGGTAATAATTCAATTAATTTGATCCATTATGTATAATGGTTTTACCCTGTGAGCCAGGAATAGAAAACGATCTTTTGATTTAAGATACAGCTCCATTATTCATGAAACAGTACTGGAAAGGGGTAATCAATTCACTTAATTGATTTGACATTCTGTTTTGAGTAGAAGTGTTGAATATTTTTTGATGGGAGGATATGAGAATTAAGTGATTATTTTCAGGATAGATTTAGCCTCTAGTTTTCCTGATGCTTGTTCCAGTTTTTGTCATCATAATAGATTCAGGATCATTTATTTTTGATAAGAAAATGTCACACAGGAATAATGATGTGTAAGCAGTCGGCTTAGATGATTTTCTTTGTTGGTTTTTGCTTGCCTTGGAATCCAGTGCTCCTGGGCATTCCTTGCCCCATCTCCCTTGTGATAAAGAATGCTTTATTGAAAAGCAATACACCAGGTGCTTAATGGGAAGAAACACATGTGAGGGTTTGGGTTAGGTTTCTCAAGATGGATACAATTTTTAATACCTGAAGATGAAGAGAGCAGGAAGATTTGGAGAATGGAAGCAAGGCTCCCAGCTGGGTGTGGACCGTGTGCATGCAAAGTGTGAAAGAGTGTCCCAACCTCCCCTGTGTGTATATGCCTCTCTGGGTGGGGCTCTGGTTTCTCTCTTCCTACAAGGGATCACAATGCACTGCTTTTTTTTAATGTCCCCCTAGAGCAAGGATGGTGTTTGACTGATCTTGTATCCTTGGCGCATAGCCCAGCACACAACAGTTGCACCACAGATATTTTTAGACTGACTGAACAAAAGTGAAAAACACCCAGGAGAGAATAATAGAAGGCTCATCTGAGGATGTGGACTTGAGTCTGGATGCAGAGCCCTGCCTGCAAACCCTTCCACTTTCCTATCTGCTTCTTTTTTTTATCCACCTGCTTCTTTCTCCCAACTTCTACAAGGAACTTCATTCTCCTCAAGTCTACCAGCCATGGGACTTCTCTGCTCTCCCTGAGCAGATGACTTAACACATTACTTATGAAAACAATAGAAGCTGTAGTTGGAATCACTGTATCGTCTTGCCTCAAAATCTACCTACAGCTGGACACTTTGCTTTCATTCTCTTTTTATAAATATGCTTATTGCTATGAACTCTCATCCTCAACAGTTGCCTCTTCAGTATCCTAGCTTTGATCATTAATCCATCTTTATCTCTCCTGAGTTACCCATGTCTGCTCTCTACTAATGTTTTTTCATCAGCATTTAGATGTGTTGGTATCTCCCTTGGTAGGAGCTCATCCAAAGCAGCACCACCACAAGCCTGGCATTGTGCCATCAGCCCTGACAGGCACGAGCACCACTCCAAAGCAACTCCTGCCCCAGGGAGAGGGTACGATAACCACAAATGACAGTCTGACTGAGGCCCCAGCAATGGGCTAGGGCAAACAGATTATCTAATTGCTGGTCCTGCCCACCAACAAAAGCTTCTCAAGAGACAACACAGGGAAAGTGCCTTGCAGTTCAGTGCTATGGCATCTCTGGTAAATAGCTGGTCTGACTCAACTCAACCCCAAGGTGTCCCCAGACTGGCCCACTAATAACACAGGGACCAAACCCCACACAAAACAGGCAAAGACAGCCATAGAACCATTGCAGATGACTGGACTGAAGGCAAACACAGCTCAACCACAACAGTAAGGAGCACACAACACATATAAGAGGTACTCCTGAAGCACCAGGTTCTGGTGAACAGGGAACACAGAACTGCAGGGCACTATAGAACCTCTTCTTCATAAGGCCACTACTTTCAAGAGCAGAAAACATAGGTGACTTTCCTAACATAGAGAAACACACGCACAGAGTTAGACAAAATGAGACACAGAGTAATATGTCCCAAATGAAAGAACAGGATGAAATTATAGCAAGAGACTTAAGGAAAAATGGAAATAAGCAATATGCCTGACAGAGAATTTAAAGTAACAGTCATAAAGATACTCACTGGAGTGGACAAACTCAGTGAGACCCTCAGCAAAGAGATAGAAAACATAGAAAAGAACTGATCAGAGATGAAGAACTCAATAAGTGAAAGTAAAATACATGCGAGGGAATCAATAGTAGACCAAACGAAGCAGAAAAATGGCTCAGTGACCTGTAGGACAGAGTAATGGAAAACAACCCAGCTGAACAGGCGTAAGAAAAATGAATAATATAAAAAGAAAATAGATGAAGGGAACTCAACAACACCATCAAGCATAATAACATTTGCATTATAGGGATCCCAAAAGAGGAGAGAGAAGCAGAAAATTTATTTGAAGAAATAATAGCAGAAAACCTCCTGAATCTGAAGAAGGAAACAGAAATCCAGATCCAGGACACAGAGAGTTCCCACCAAAATCAGCCCAAGGAGGTCCACACCAGAACACAGAGTAATTAAAATGGTAAAAAGTAGTGACAGAGATTTTTAAAACAACAAGAGAAAAGTTACATACAAGGAAAACCACAGAAGACTATCAGCTGATTTTTTTTTAGCAGAATTTTGCAGGCCAGAGCAGCCTGCTACGTTCAAAATGCTGAAAGATACCAATAAAAATGAAATCATTCCATTTACAACAATGTGGATGGAGCTAGAGTGTATTACGCTAAGTGAAATAAGTCAGAGAAAGACAAATACCATATGATTTCAGTCATATGTGGAATTTAACAAACAAAACATATGGAGGAGTGGGGAAATGAAAGGGAAACAAACCATAAAAGATTCTTAGTGTTAAGACAACAAACTGAGTGTTGATGGAGGGAGGCTGATAGAGGATGGGCTAGATGGGTGATGGGGATTAAGGAGGGTGCTTGGGGTGATGGGGATTAAGGACAGCACTTGTTACGATGAGCATCTGGAAAGAACACAAATATATGTAAGTGATGAACCAGTGAATTCTACTTCTGAAGTCAATATTGCACTGTATGGTATCTAACTAGAATTTAAATAAAATTTTGAAGGACAAAAAGAACAAAACAGAACAAAGTGCTGAAAGAAAAAATCTGCAAACAAGAGTACTCTATCTAGCAAGGCTATCATTCAGAAGAGAAGGAGAAATAGTTTCATAGACAAACACAAGTCACAGGTATTCATCACACTAAACCAGTCTGACAAGAAACGGTAAAGGGGATTCTTTGAGTAGAAAGGAAAGACCATAAGCAGGAGTAAGAAAAGTTGGAAGCACAAAAATACAAACATTAACTTTACCTCTAAAAATAAGTTTGGAGATTCACAAAATAAAGAATGTAGTATATGACACCATATACTTACAACATGGGTGGGGAAAGAAAAGTAAAAATTTCGTGTTTTTAGAATGGGTTAAAAGTTAAGCAACCATCAGTTGAAAAGAAAGCTGAGCTAGAGTACTTATATTGGACAAAATATACTTTAAAACAAAGCCCATACCAAGAGACAAAGATGGACACTACCTGATCAAAATGGGGACAATTCAACAAGAAGATATAACAATTATAAATACTTATGCACCCAACATTGAAGCACCCAAATACATAAAGCAGCTGTTAGCTAATAAACATAAAGGAAGTACTAGAGAGTAATACAATAATAGTAGGAGACTTTAACACCCTACTTACACCAATGACTAGATCATCCAAACAGAAAATCAACAAAGAAACAGTGGTTTTGAATGACGCATTGGACCAGATGGATCTAACAGATACGTTCAGAATATTCCATCCTAAAATAGCAGAATACACATTCTTTTCAAGTGCACATGGAACATTCTTCAGAATAAATTGCACATTAGTCTACAAAACAGTCTAAACAAATTCAAGAAGATCAAAGTCATCCCATGCATCTTTTCTCACCACAACCCTATGAAACTAGAAATCAACCACAAGAAAAAATCTGGAAAGAACACAAATACATGGAAGTTACATGCTACTAAACATGCTACCAAATAATGAGTGGATCAACCAAGAAATCAAAGAGCAAATCAAAAAAACATGGAGACAACTGAAAATGAAAATGCATTGGTCCTAAATCTTTGGGGTGCAGTAAAGTTGCTCTAAGAGGGAAGTTTATATAGTATTACAGTCCTATCTCAAGAAGCAAGCTAAATCTCCAATAAACAACCTAACTTTACACCTAAATAAACTAGAAAAAAAAGAACAAACAAGACCCCAAAAGAATAGAAGGAAGGAAATAATAAAGATTAGAGCAGAAATGAATGAAAAAGAAACAAACAAACAAACAAGCAAACAAACAAAAACAATAGAAGAGATCAACAAAACCAGAAGCTGATTCATTGAAAAGATCTGGAAAATTGGCAAACCTTTACCCAGGCTCAACAAAAGAGAGAGAGAGAAAGGGAGAGAGAGAGAGAGAGAGAGAGAGAGAGAGAACTCAAATAAATAAAATCAGAAATGAAAGAGGGAAATAACAACCCAAACCACAGAAATACAAAGGATTATAATTGAATATTATGAAAAAAATATATGCCAACAAATTAAACAACCTAGAAGAAATGGATAAATTCCTAGAAGCATATAACTTCCTTAAACTGAATCAGAAATAAATAGTAAATGTGAACAGACTGATTACTAGCAAGGAAATTCCAGTGGGAATCAGAAAACTCCCAACAAACAAAAATCCAGAATTAGATGACTTCATAGGTGAAATCTACCAAACATTTTTTAAAAAGTTAGTACCTATTCTTCTCAAACTATTCCAAAAAATAGGAGAGAAAGGAAAGCTTCCAAACTCATTCTATGAAACCATCATTATCCTGACACCACAATCAGATATAGACACCACAAAAAAAGAGAATTATGGGCCAATATCTATGATGAACATAGATGCAAAAAATCCTCAACAAAATATCAGCAAATTCAAACCCAACAATACCTTAACAAAATCATCCTCCACAACCAAGTAGGATTTATTCCTTGCATGCAAGGGTGGCTCAATATTCACAAATCAATCAATGAGATATATCACACCAATAAGAGAAAATATAAAAACCATAAGATCATTTCAGTAGATGCAGAAAAAAACATTTGACAAATTGTAATATCCATTCATGATAAAAACCTTCAACAAAGTAGATTTACAGGGAACATATTTCAATATAATAAAGGCCAATTATGAAAAACCCACTTTCCCCTAAGGTCAGGAACAAGACAAGGATGTCCAGTCCCACCACTTTTATTGAACATATTACTAGAATTCCTAGCCACAGCAATCAGACAACAAAAAGAAAAAAAACGCATCCAAACTGGTAAGGAAGAAGTAAAACTTTCACTAATTACAGATGGCATGATACTATGTATAGGAAACACTAAAGACTCCACCAAAAAACTACTAGAAATGATGAAAGAATTCAATAAAGTTGCAAGATACAAAATCAATATACAGAAATCCGTTGTAATTCCATACACTAACAATGAAGTAACAGAAAGTGAAATTAATAAAACAATCCCACTGATGATTGCATCAAAAATAATAAATACCTGAGAATAAACTTAACCAAGGATGTAAAAGACCTGTACTCTGAAAACTAAAACCTGGATGAAAGAAACTGAAGATGACAAAGAAATGGAAGATAGTCTATGCTCTTGGATTGAGAAAGCAAATATTGTTAAAATGTCCATACTACCCAAACAATTTACACACTAATGCAATTCTTATCAGAATACCAAGAGCATTTTTCACAGAACTAGAACAAATAATCCTAAAATTTGTATGGAAACACAAAAGACCCCAAGTAGCCAAAGCAATCTTGAAAAAGAAAAACAAAGCAAACAAACAAACAAAACCTGGAGATATCACAACTCCAGGTTTCAAGTTATATTACAAAGCTGTAGTAATCAAAATAGTATGTACTGACACAAAACAGACACAAAGATTAATGGAGCAGAATAGAGAGAAATAAAGCAATGATTATATGGTCAATTAATCTATGACAAAAGGGCCAGAACATGCAATGGGAAAAAGAGAGTCTCTTTGATAAATGGTGCTGGGAAAACTGGACAGCTACATGCAAAAGAATGAAACTGGGCCACTTTCTTTCACCATACACAAAAATAAACTCAAAATGGGATTAAAGACCTAACTAAATGCCAGACCTGAAACAATAAAAATCTTAGAAGAAAGCACAGGCAGCAATTTCTGTGACATTGGCTGTAGCAAGTTTTCTAGGCAAGGGAAACAAAAGCAAGAATAAACTATTGGGACTACATAAAAATGAAAAGCTTCTGCACAGCAAAGGAAACAATCAACAAAACTGAAAGACAACCTACTGAATGGGATATTTGCAAATGACATATCTGATAAAATAGAATATATATAAATATAATAATATATAAAATAATACAAATATAAATATATAATATAAATATAAATAATATAATAATAAATAATACATGAAAATAATAATATATAAGAGCTTATACAACTCAACACACACAAAAAAATCCAGTTTAAAAATGGGCAGAAGAGAGCACCTGGATGGCTCAGTCCGTTAAGCATCTGACTTTGGCTTAGGTCATGATCTCGTGGTTCATGAGTTCAAGCCCTGCATCAGGCTCTCTGCTGTCAGCACAGAGCCCGCTTTGGATCCTCTGTCCCCTTGTCTCTCTGCCCCTTCCAACTTGCTCTCTGTCTGTCTCTCTCAAAAGTAAATAAACATTTTTAAAAAATTTTTTTAACGTTTATTTATTTTTGAGACAGAGAGAGACAGAGCATGAACGGGGGAGGGGCAGAGAGAGAGGGAGACACAGAATCGGAAGCAGGCTCCAGGCTCTGAGCCATCAGCCCAGAGCCTGACGCGGGGCTGGAACTCACGGACCGCGAGATAGTGACCTGAGCTGATGTCCGACGCTTAACCGACTGAGCCACCCAGGCGCCCCAAAAGTAAATAGACATTAAAAAAAAAATTTTTTAAAGCATGCCAAACCCTGGTTTACAGTCTCCCCAGCTCCCCTCCCCGATACCAGTAACCCTCTTCATGTGGATTTCTGTGCTGTGCTTCAGCCTCATAGAGCCAACAAACTTATTGGAAAGCTGCATGTGGAGATGCACAGGCCCTTCAAGCCCAATATATCCTGTTGCATTTAGCATCTTCTTCCCAACTTGCTCCTCCTCCAAGATGATATAGTCCAGGAAAAAGCACCACCATCCACCCAGTTGACAAACTGCTAAGTAGCTTTCTCTCAATCTTCCCCCTCTGTTAAGCTTCCGCCCTATGCTAGGTTAGTTCCACCATCCACGGTCCCAACTTTCTTTTCTTTTTGTGCCAGCTCATTACTGATGTTACCTTGGTCCAAATGATGGACGTTGGCTGATTTGCCAAGGTTTTGCACTAAACTAGTGATTTCCTTGTGGTCCACAGTCTGGGTGGGAGCACCTATGGCTGAAGGCTCTTTCCTTGGGGATAGTACAGGATGGGCACTACACAAGTCCATACTGTAGCCCATTCACAACACTGTACCTGAGAGGTCTCATCATGCACATCTGTAGGACATCATTCGTCACCAACTGCAAAACCAAATTCCATTGACATTCAGACAAAGAAGACTAAAGACCAGCAGGACCCAGAACGTGAAGCCCGGTCTGCTGTCACTAAAGGATAGTCCTGCCAGAGGGAGAAGTAAGTGGAAATATCTATCCTGACAAGTCAGCACTAAAAGTCTTGAAAGTGCATCTCCAACCATTGGCAGAGAGAAAGCATGCACAAAACTGAGAGATTTAAATTCAGAGAGACACGCATCACATATTCAAATGCAATACAAGGAGTGCCAGGATGGATTCATTACCTTTTCATCTGGAAAATTTGGGAGTCATATTTCCCAAAAGCAGATGCTGAGTATTTTTATCACCGTACCCCATCGGGTATGCAATTTTGTTACTGGACTAAAAATCCTGTTATCTATGGAAATACAATGATCTGTTAAAGTTTCTAAAAATGGGAAAAAGAAAGTGTACAGCAGCAGTTTTTAAGGTACATGATGTATATGTCATTTCTGTTCCTGTAAGACTCTTTCGCTGACTCTCTGAAGACTGGGCAGTTGTTGAAAGGTAGGGTTTTCTTACTTTCAGCCTCTTACTAAAACTCAATCTTGCTTCGCCTGAAAATCACAGCCTGTCTTATGAAATGACCATTTGTGGAACTATAGACTTGGCATGCAACTCTATTGAGCTTAAATGGTGAAAAAGTGAATTTAAACAAGGTTAAATATGTAAGTGCTTACATACAGATATGTAAATATCTATAAGTGTTGTAACCATTTATATGAAATGTTTTCCTTAAGGAGGTAATATCTGACTCATACTTACTAATATGTCCTGTATAAAATAGTGTATGCTGTTTGCAGATTTGGGTTATAAAAATGCTTTCCTCTTTCTAGTGTTCAGCCATGTAGCTAAGTATATGGAAATTTACAATCCAATTTTCCCCGTTCAGGTCAATTCCTGCCCTTGTTGAACAGGTACATCATCTTCCATTTTCTGTGGTTTTTACAGGATGACTTTTAAATTCATTACACTGCCACATGCGAGGCCATCCACAACAACAATATTAAAGGAAAAAATGGCATAGCCCACTAAAAGAGTACTATTTTCTGTAAAATGGAAATACTGGTAGTCTCTTGAAAAGTAGCACAGAGTACTTGATTTGAGAACTTACTATACTCCACTGACACCAAGAGGAGCTACATTTTTAGGCCAATTCTTTTTTTTTATTATTATTATTTTTAACATTTATTCATTTTTGAGAGAGACAGAGAGTGATCTGGGGAGGGGCAGAGAGAGGGGGAGATACAGAATCCAAAGCAGGCTCCAGGCTCTGAGCCAGCACAGAGCCCTCGTGGGGCTCGAACTCACAAACCATGAGATCATGACCTAAGGTGAAGTCTGACATTTAACCAACTGAGCCACCCAGGCGCCCGTAGGCCAATCTTTAATGAAAGGGTAATAAAAGAATGTGCAATTGTCTGGAAATATGGCCCAATCTTCTCAAGAAAATTATTATTTTGTTGTTGTTCAGTGAAGTGGATGTCAGGAAATAACCTGCTCAGGAGCTTTGCTAGAGAGCCTGTAAAGGATATTCTCTATATGAACAAGAGCGAAACCCATCAATTATTAACAGGCATCCCATAAAACGCCACACATAAGGTGACCCGGTTTTGTTTCTTTGTGTCGTTACCACGCAGCCTTTCAATGTACAGAAATGCTCTATACGGACATACATACAAGGTGTGCTTACCTGTGTGCTTAAAACAGTGTCAACATTTCTCTCCATTGCAAGATGAGAAATGTCTTTTCAAAGTCTACTTTTGTTCACACTCGCGATTGCACTGTTCTATGTGGGGCCCTCCACAGTCTGCTGTTCTGGCTCTGCTTCGGTGCTTTACAAAGAGTTTATTCATACAAGACACATTACTGGCAGATTAATGGCCTCCAAAGAGGCCCACATCCCAATCCCCGGAACCTGAGAATATGTTACTTTACATATCAAAAGGGATCTTATGGATGTGTTCAATAAAGGATGCTGAGATGGGGAGATTATTTTATATGACCTGGGCAGGCCCCAACTAATGATCTGAGCCCTTCAGAGAACCTTTCCCAGCTGGGATCAAGGAGGTGCAGAGGGAAAAAGAAAGCTGGATATATGAGGTATGAGAAGGCAGCAACCTGTCACTGCTGGCTTTGAAGATGGGAGGGACGGTGGGCCACGCAATGAGAAGGGATACTCACCCCCAGCTGATAGCCAACAAAGGAATGGGGACCTCAGAGCCCAGGGTGGGACCTAGTGCTGCCAACAACTTTCATGAGTTGGAAGTGAATTCTTCAGTTAAGAACTTGGCCCAGCCAACACCATGATTTTGTGAGCCCCATGTCAATGTCCCACCTACAAAACTGGGACATAATGAATGTCTGCTGTTTTAAACTGCTGAGTCTGTGGTAATGTTTTATGGCAGCAGCAGGCCCCTAAGGCAGTGTTCTCAACATTGCTTACAATATTCCTTCCATTCCCTGAATTCCCAGACACCATCAGCTATAAATCAGCAAAAATCTAACATGGAAGATTTTCAGGGAGAAGAAAAATGCCACGACATCTCCGAAGGTAAGATGCAGACTGGTTTCAGAAACAAACAAAACAAAAATGTAAGACCGGAAACAAAGAGAAATTAAAAATACAGTAAAACCTTGGATCTTTAGGAACTTGTTCTGCAAGCGTTCTGTAAGACGAGCAAACATTTCTAACAAATTTTAAGTTGATATGCGAGCAATGTCTTGCAATGCAAGTAGTACATGATGCCAAATGTCACATGATCACAACTGAGCCAATGTTTTTGAAATTCGTTTTGATTTATGAGTGCTTTGGATTACAAGCATGTTTCTGGAATGCATTATGCTCACAAACCAAGGTTGTACTGTACTTAATTATCTATGGGTCACCTAGGTGGCTCAGTCGGTTCAGCATCTGACTCTTGATTTCAACTCCGATCACGATCTCACAGTTTGTGGGATCGAGCCCTGCATCAGGCTCTGTGCTGACAGTGTGGAGCCTGCTTGGGATTCTCTCTCTCCCTCTCTCTGCCCCTCCCCTGCTTGTGCTCTTTCTCTCTCTCCTGCAAAATAAACAAAAGTAAATAAGTAAAAATACTTATCTTTGAATTAAGGAAATACAATATTTATTGGTGGTTATATTTAGGGCTATATTTAGGGTTATATTAAGTTTATATAAAAACATCAGGTCTCCTAATCCCCTTAAAGCCATGTTACAACATCTATTCACATGTTGTACCCCACAAATTTCCCACTCTGAAATGCAGACATAATTAAGAAGGCAGTTAATACTGGCTCCCTTCCCTCTGTGCTCACGGTTGTTAAACGCTCAGAGCCCAAAATGGTTTATTGCTGTTCAGCTCATTCCATAATAAACTCCTTAAACACAGGAAGAATGTTTGTGACTTAAAGCAGAGTTAACACATTCTAAAGAATTTAAACTTTCTTGAAAGGAATGACCCTTTTATGATCAGAAGATATTCCTCAAGTTATGACATGAAATCATTTAAGACTGGCATAATACCTTTTTTGTTGTACAAATATATCGGTTATGTTTCTGGCATGAAATGTAATATATAACTCATTTACTCATTCTAGCAAGAGATGCCAGGAATGAATTCTTCTTCAAAGTCACACCCTCCCAACTAGAGTTGGAAATATCAACTATTACCAGAAGCTGGCGAAGATTTATTTCAGTGTGATTTTTTTAAGGAATATATAAACTCAACTGAATTCTATGCAGTCCACTCACATTTGCCAAACATATAGGTTAAAATTTGCAAAAAGTAAACAACTACTACAATATATACTGCCAAAAAAAAGCCTTCTGAAAATGAATAAACAATTGTGTGTGTGTGTGTGTGTGTGTGTGTGTGTGTGTGTGTGTGTTATGGGGTGATTAGGCAATGGTGGCTGAATTACTTATTTTTTCTAAGATTTTTATTTTTAAGTAATCTCTATATCCAATGTGGGGCTTGAACTCATGACCTTTTTTTTTATTTTAAAATATTTATTTATTTCTCAAGGAGAGAGAGACAGAGCATGAAGGGGGGAGGAGCAGAGAGAGGGGGAGACACAGAATCAGAAGGGGCTCCAGGCTCCAAGCTGTCAGCACAGAGCCTGACGTGGGGCCCGATATGAATCGGGAGATCATGACCTGAGCCGAAGTCACTCAACTGACTGAGCCACCTAGGTGCCCCAGCTCTTTTTTTAAAAGAAATGAGAAAAAAAGAGGGATATTCTTTTTTGTTCGTTTCAGAAGGCAGCCCGATCTGAAGTCACTTCATTTATATTGAATAACTGAATCTGGGTTCCTTAATAGAGCATGGAGCAGTGTAGATGGTAGAATTCCAGAAAATGTGTGTCCTCACCAATAATGGATCCGGTCACTCAGGCCTTCCTAGAACATCAGGTCGTTTATTTTCCAAATAGTCCAAAGTGTCTTTAAATTTAGAGTCTGTTCTTCTTCTCACTCTTCATTGTCCTTCCTCTGAAGGACCAGCTTCTTTCCAATATGTATTCTTACCCCTCCCGTATATCTGTCAGATTAAGGCACTTGAAGAAATAAGCCTCTAAAAGTGTTAGTTTGGTGCTGCTTGTGATACTCTGTCACTCAGGTTCCAGCCCAAGAGCCAGATGGCATCCCCTCCCAGCTCCCCGCAGCTGTAGCTGGAAACCACTGGCTGATGGTCACCTCTGAGGGGGGAAGGAGCTAAATTCCTAGGCTCTTCACAGCCTCTGAGGAAGAGCCACGCACGCTGGGTTTTAGCAGCAAAATTGGCAATAGGGAGCTGGAGGGGACCTGTCCTCTACAGGCTGCATTTGACGGCCATTCCTTGTAAATCTTTAGGACACACTCCCTACCCATGACCCCAGGGACTGGACAGAGACCCAGGGGCACAACCCAGGCTCCAACTCCAGACTCACTCCCTATCAGCTCCAAAAGGAACCCCATCCCTTTGGAGTTGCATTGTGTCTTCTCTGGGCTCACAGGGTGGCTCTGTGGATTGTTAAACAGGTGATTTTATCTCTTTGGAATGCAAATTACTTTTCCTCTGCAAGATTAAATTAGATGCTTGAGTGAAGTCTTTAGCATATATGAAACACTCCGTGAGCATTTAAAGTCCTTCTGTCTTATTGAGGATCTTAAGGGCATTAAAGATTGCACACCTTCCTTTACAAGTTCCTTTTAGGAACTTCACTATTACTGAAAGTGATGCTGTTTCTTAGTTTAGTCAGGGATCCCTCACCACGAGTTAATGTTCTTCTTCCTACTGCTTCAAATATTTTTTTAATGTTTACTTATTTTTGAGAGCAAGAGAGAGTGGCACAGAGTACAAGTGGGGGAGGGGCAGAGAGAGGGAGACACAGAATCTAAAGGAGGCTCCAGGCTCTGAGCCATCAGCACAGAGCCCGATGCAGGGCTGGAACCCATGAACCACGAGATCATGACCTGAGCCAAGGTCAGACGCTTAACCGACTGAGCCACCCACGCCCTCCCCCCACCCCGCTACTGCTTCAAATATTAATCCTACTCCTAATTTTTCTTCTAATTCTCCTTCTTCTCCCTTCCTCAATTTCTCCCTCTCCATCCCCTTCTTTCCGCCCTCCTCCTCCTGCTTCTTACATATATACACACATCCTCCAACAACTGTAAGACAAAGCAAGCTATGTCCCAGCCTTCCTGTGCTAAAAAATATCCCCTGCATGTAGCAAGCTGTGCTTCCCTCATCCCTGCATTATCACACACAGCTGGCAACTGGGCAGTGTCGAGTCTGGAGCAGGAGAAAGACTGATGGATTCAAATCCTTGTTTTGCCAAGTGCCAGCTTGTTTGACCCTCACCAGCATTTTTCGAACAAACCCTCCCTGCCTGTAACACTTTAATGACAATGCCACCTTTGCAGAGCTGTTGCGAAATAAAGGGGGATTTCAGATGAACAACTGGCAGGCCTACTCTATGATGTTAATAAATAATGAATCATGGAAGAAATTACAATCGTGCCACTGATATATACGGAACACCTATTACATTCCAGGAAATTTGGTGAGTACTGGCCATTCCAAGAAGGTTATCTTCCCTTGATGAGCCTCTGTGGTTTTATTAAGGAAATGTTTGTCAGCTTAGCCACAAAATTCTCTGGCAGATTCCCTTTCTACCAAAGAATGGATGAGGTAACCTGACAGCCTTTGGATCTTACCTTAGAGACACCAAAGACTATCTCTCTATTTTCTCCTTCCTTTTTGGGAGACTGAAATAGATTTGTGCCACCAAGTTATTCTCATTATTGCCATATTGTGCATAAGATCAGCCTTTTTATATACTCAGTTTTTTCTTACGTTTGTAGAACACATATAGATATCTCTGATCCACAGATATTACACGTCTGTCATTTTTTTCTTGCTTATGTTTCCAGAACAACTATTGCAGACAACATTTTAAATATTTTCTTCTGTCATATTTTTGAGCATTCCAAACTGATATTCTCATGTTTCTTGTACTGCTCCTGGTTGATCAAGTCCTGCCCTCAAGTAGAAAGCTGTTTTGAGATGCCTTGTGTTTCTGTTTTAAAATATGTATCTTGTTTACTGAATTAAATTTGTCATAGAAAGTGTATCAGCACAAACATTTCAAATCTGTGCTCCTTCTATAGAATTAAGACAATTTCTTGTTTCATTCATCTGCTGATGACTCAAACTCATCTATTGATAAATAATGTTTTAATGAATTCCTTCTCAGTCTCATTTAAAGTATATTAACAATAATGATATGCAAAAGTCAATATTCTTTATTACTCTAGCAAACCGGATTTCTCAACCCACTTGACAGTTTAAAATTGCCACTGGGAAGAACTTGACTTTCAAGGAGAATTAAATGGGGTTTATTGTGGTGACTGATTATCAGCATAAGAACCATGCATTTTTCTACTACAGTAGAGGAAATAATTTAATTATTCTGTTATTGTAAATGTTCTGATTTTAATACATTAACTTGTGGCCCATGGCTGATGGAAAAGAAATTAACACTGACTCTTTTTGACTGTGGAATGAATTGGACTTTCCAGGGCAAGAAAATTAATTATAAATGCTCTCTATTTAAGAATGCCAGATTTTTTTAATGATAAATGATGTAATTATTAGATGTCAAGTATACAAATAGTCACACATTGACATTTCAGCTTATTAATTCCAACATTCACCATTGTGTGTAACATATTCATCACATTTAATTGCTCAGTAAAGGGGAAAAAAATCATTGTTCTCACGGTTCTCCTTGTGATTTTTAGGCAGGAAATTTATGAAGACACTGAATGCTAATGTACTAAATTTCTGGTGACAGTCCTGTGCTTCATTTTGAGCCAAGACCAAAATAAACAAAAAGAATGAGTGCAAAGTAGGCTGGAGTTACAGCAGTGGTGACTAAGTTTTACAGAATTATGAGTTAGGCAAAATCTGTCTTCAGCATCCTCTCATCTGCGTTTCCCTTTCTGCTACCCACTTTCAGGTGGGTGTGGGGAGTATCCAGGGCCATCACGCTCACCGCTGGGATCCCAGGAGCTTCTTCCTTCCCAAGAGATGCCCACCTTTGGGGCGCCTGGGTGGCTCAGTCGGTTAAGCGTCCAACTTCAGCTCAGGTCGCGATCTCGCGATCTCGTGATCTCGCGATCTCGCGATCTCGCGGTCCGTGAGTTCGAGCCCCGCGTCGGGCTCTGGGCTGATGGCTCAGAGCCTGGAGCCTGCTTCCTATTCTGTGTCTCCCTCTCTCTCTGCTCCTCCCCCGTTCATGCTCTGTCTCTCTCTCTGTCTCAAAAATAAATAAACGTTAAAAAAAACATAAAAAAAAAAAAGATGCCCACCCTCATCAACCAGTGCTCCTGTTCTTGGTAGGGATGAAGACAGTTGTCTAGCTTCAAAAGATTTCAGGGGTCCCCTCACCCATGACAAAGAGATACAAGAGTCAAGAGTGATAAAGTACAATTTTTTGCCCTTTAATCCAGCAGTGCTTTCAAATTTGCATTTTATTCATCCTATCCGTGATGAGCAATTTTACATGTCAGTCTAGCTAGGGTACAATTCCCAGTTACTTGACAAAATGCTAAGCTGGGTGTTGCGGCAAAGGTATGCTGTAGATGCGATTGAAGTTCATAATCAGTTGAAGGCAAGTGAGGGAGATGTTGAGGGAGTGGACCCAGTGCAACCACGAAGGCTTTCATCTGAGGGAAGCAGGAGGACCAGAGTCAAAAAGAGAGAAGGTGATAGGGGTGCAGATGTTCGAGTGATGCACTCTGATGATGGAAGAAGGGCCAAGAGCTCAGCAGTACAGCTCTGAAAGATGCAAAAGGCTCTCTCTTGGAACCAGAGGGAGCCAGGCCTGCTGACTGACACCTTGCTTTTAGTTCAGTGAGACACATTTTGGACTTCTGACCTCCAGGATTCTAAGGTAATATATTTCTGTCCTTTTAAGCCAGTAAGTTTGCAAATTTGTTGCAGCAGCTATAAAAGACTCATACACTATCTAATACATTCTGAAAACTTTAGTCTGAAATCTATTATTTACTCAAGCTGCACTCTGTCAATGCACACATGGCTTTGTATCTTCCTTGCAATAACTCTGTCGCACCTCTGGAGCCACAGTGCATGGATTGATAACTGCTGTCATCAAGCACAAAAGGCAAGGGAAGGCCTAAAAACACTTCCCTTCTGTCCTCCTACTTGCACTATTTCCTGCAAAGCCTTGGCATGTTCTCATGGTCCTCCAGGCAGCCACTTCTATGCATGCAAGGTCAAACCTATCAGCCTTCCTCATTAGAGATCTATATCCTGCTTTTCTACCTTAGTTCCCACCTGTGGTGGGCAGAAATACAGGATGGATGTTGGGATTCCCACCCCTCGTGTAGACACAGTATATAATCCACCCCCCTTTGAGTATGGGCACAGTCCATGAATATGAAGGATGCCACTTCAGTGATTAGGCCTCTAATCTGTGAACTTGGAGTTATAGTAAAGGGTGATTATCTGTGCTGGCCTATCCTACTCAGTTGAGCCCTTACAAGCGGCAAGATGCAGGGCACCTTGTTGGCTTAGTCAGTAAAGCATGCAACTCTTGATCTTGGGGTTGTACATTCAAGCCCCATGCTGGGTGTGGAGATCACTTAAAAATAAAATCTTCTAAAAATTGATTAGAAAAAAGTGACAAGATACAGCAGCAGAGACTGCCCTACTCAAATAAGGAAGCAAAAGCCATGCTGTGAACTGTCAACGTGGGCCATGTGGCAAGGAACTGTGGGTGGCTTCTTTGACCTGAAGGGGGCCTGGAATATTGCCAGCAGAAAAATAGAGACCTCAAACACACAGTTGTAAGGACATCTATTTTGCCAACAACCTTCAGGGTTTAGAAGAGGACCGTGAGCATGAGAAAGAAGGGCAGCCGGGGGCAACCCTGTGATTTCCACCTGGGGAAGACTTGAGCAAAGGACCCAAGCAACCCATGCCTGGTTTCTGCCTCACAGAAACTGACATGGTAACTTGTGTTATAGGCCACTCAGCTTGCAGTCACTGCTTACACGACTTTGGAAATAAATACACCACCCTGCAAAAAGCATTCTTCAATTCGTTATCACTAGGCATGCAAAATTAATTTAAGCTATGTTTTTAACAGTTTATAATCTTACATATGCTATAGAACAGAGAAAAGCTTTTGTAAATGAAAAGAAGTTGTGGTCTGAGCAGTATGAGTGATTGGAAGCCTTATTGTTCATCCAAAGAAACTGCCTTTCAATTTCCCCGTGTACATGGACTCTTCTGTGCGTACCTGGAATGCTGGTAGCAAACCCAGGTAGCAAGGACATATATCAAAGATTTTGTAACTACTGCTGCTCACAGCCTTGGTGGTCTTTGTCACTCACTGGCCCTTATGCACGATAATAGATTCATGAATCTCTTGTCCTTTGGGAAAGGTAGGTTCTATGGTTCTATATTCACAGACAGATTTGAAAATTTCTAAATGCATGGTGCCACGTCCAGTAGGCAGGGCTTGGAATAGGAAGAGCTGGTTTACATCCTGGTATTTAATGTCTGCATCTTGCATAGAATTATTTTACTGTCTCTGCACCAAATACAATAGTAGTCATAACGCATGAAGATATTTGTAAAGCTCATATGATTCAGTTTATCTAAAAGTACCTTGCACATGGATTTTCAACTACTAAGTGTTCAATAAATATTTATTCATTTGCTCCTAGACACATGGCACCAAATATGATAGTTAAGGATATGATACAATTTATGTACCCTTATCTCCAGCATTCGGGTTATTATCAGCCTAGAAGGGCATGAACAAGTCATAGCTCTGTGCACTGTCCAGGGTATAATAGATTAGACAGCCCAAATCCTGCATAGGGTAGTGAACCCAAAAGAGTGCTACCTTTACAGTTTCCCTCAAGAGTAAAGCACAGATCTCCTATGTAGCAAAGGCACTTTTCTTCACCTCATTAGCAAACCCCACCAAGAATGACTTTTTGAGAGTGTGAGCCAAAGAATGAGAGGAATTCGGAGGCAATAAGGAAGATTGCTCACTCCAAAATGCAAACGCAGAGTGGAATTTCCACTTCAGCTGCAAAGTTCCCTCACTCCACATGCATGAGAAGAGGCATGTCTATGAAATGCTAATGAAGTCAAGCCCATTCACATGTAAATTTCTAGATTTTTTCCCCTCAAAATTAAGTTCTTACAAGTGATTTAAAGAGTAATTGGCTTCTAGATACGTTTTCCAGCAAGTTACGCCAGTCAAAGCTTGTTTGAAGGGTAATGCTGCCTGTTCAAGTTGCCTTTGGGAGAACTCTAATAGAGAAGGGTCTTTCTTTCCTTTCACTGCTTCCATGACTAATGCAGTGCTTCCCTCCAGAAGATAAAGCTATAAAGGGGATGATATGTCACTAGGAATGGTTAAGACACAAAGGGCATTTTTGCCTTATCTCCCTGAATCATAATCATATTGCACATTCGCATTATGTCCGTTCTTTCGTTTTTTCTTTCTTTCTTTCTTTCTTTCTTTCTTTCTTTCTTTCTTTCTTTCTTTCTTTCTTTCTTTCTTTCTTTCTTTCTTTCTTTCTCTCTCTCTCTCTCTCTCTCTCTCTCTCTCTCTCTTTCTTTCTTTCTTTCTTTCTTTCTTTCTTTCTTTCTTTCTTTCTTTCTTGTTTCTCACTCTAAGTCCTATACCAGATGGTAAATCCTCAGAATTATTTAATAGGTTTGGCAAAAATTCTAAGAGCAAAATGATTTTCAGAGCTGTATTTGAAGCAAAACATGGAGCAAAGGAGGTACAGATCCAGCACTTGGGACAGAAAAAAAATAGTGTTAAATGAAACAGAGGGAAAGCTTTATAGTTCTATATTATTGTGTCTTGAATGCGTAGATGAAGAGAGAGTCTTCAAAGTGGATATACAGGAAAACATAATTCACAGGAAATTAAAGTCCACTGTGAAAGAGCATAAGAGAGGACTTGGTTGTTTAAAATAAGTTATATCAATGCCAAGACAAACTATATCCCAGCTAATTCAGAAGACTTAAAGACATGACCATAGAAACAGCATCAGCAACCTTTGAAGATGATAGAGTAGGTGAAATCCCAGACTTCAGGTAAAGACCCTAGTTTTTCAAAAAGGAGATGAGGGTATATTCGAGAAACTAGGTTTTTTAGTACCACACTAATTATTGGTTAGATTTTTCAAAAATAATTCAAATGTGCTATCCTGTCCTGGATTCCTATGTTACTACAGAGAAAGATCTTAGTGGAACTATCCAACCTCCCATCACTCATTCTATTCATTCACTGAGTGTGTACTTGTGTAGCTACTAGAAAGCTAGTTACCATGGTAGGCACATGGGAAATAAAAGGGGCTCCTGCGAAGTCCACTTTTCCAAAGAAGCATTCTAGTACCGCGGTTGTAATAAGTGCTATACAGCGATTATAATACGTGTTGGTATAGAAGAACACGCAAGGTGTTTATGAGGCTCCAGATGAAGGACAAATCATCCTGAGAACATTATAGAAAGCTTCCATGAATGTTAGGAGATCTTCTTTCCCTTTAAGATTCTTTAAAAGAACTGATTTCCAAATGGGACTCAAAAATATTTTTTTGTTGGTGGCCAAGCCTATGCTCAATACTCCCTAGAGACCATGGGTCTCCAGCAAAAGCAAAACTGGAGATGTAGCCCAGGACTTGTGCCTATATGTGACATCCCCAGCCCTCCCTCCTGAGTTGAAAATGAGTCAGACCACCGGACACAGCCAACCAGACCAGCCCAATCAAGCATGGCAAAGAAGACCCTGAAAGACATGACTTGTGTGACACACTGGCTGTCCAGGCTGTTCCTCCAAGTCTCTGGGAGTCCATTCTGGTTGGGAACAGCAAATAGAGGAAAGTCTGGCCCTTCTTATGGAACTATGAAGAAGGGGAAAGGAGATGGGAGGACATGATGAAGCACAGGAGCCCTGCCACTGGCACAACGTGGCCCAGTGCTGAAGTCGGGCTCCTCTGCTCTCCCTTGCACATCCATTACACACTGATGTATGTCTATGTTCACTGGAGACTGCAGCTTGGGGAAGGCCATGGACAAAGAATCATGACAACTCATACATGGCTGGTGTATAGACCTTGCTGATTGAGGCAGGAGGTCCTGGGTAAGAATAGGCCTTTAGTAGTGTATCCTGGGAACTATATTTTCTCACACACACCTTAAATATATGTATTAGCCAAGGTTCTCCAGAGAAACAGAACCAATAGGTTATATCTATATATCTATATCTACATAGATATGTATATATATATATATATATATATATATATATATATATACACACACATATACACACACACATATATATACATCTATATCTATATCTATCTATATATACAAACACACACACACATATATATATATACATCTATATCTATAGAGATCTATGTATCTATCTATCTATATTTGCGGAGGCTGGTAAATTGGAAATCTGTAGGGCAAACTGGCAGACTAGAGGTTCAGGTAAGTATCAATGTTGCAGTTTTGTGTCCTGAGTCCAAAGGCTAAAATCTCAGGCAGAATTCCTATATGACAGTCTGGAGGGGGAATTACTTCTTCTTTGAAAAACCTCAGTCTCGGCCAGTAAGGCCTCCAAGTGATTAGGTGAGACCTATTATGGAGGTCAAGTGATTGCTAATGTTAATCACATCTGAAAATACCTTCACAGCCACACCTAGACTGGTGTTTGACTAAACATTTGGTAACCAAAGTCTAGTCAAGTGATATGTAAAATTAACCAGCATGGTCCACTAGAGTAAACCATGAGGAGAAAGGTGTCATTTCAGCAGATCCACACTTGGTGAAGGTGTGTTAGGTGATGGAGACTGGGTTAGGGGAAATGTATATTTTCTTTTCAACTGTTCATAAAAAAAATCAGCACCAGGTCAATAAATATTTAGTGAGCCAAGTACTAAATGCTGGCTGCTATGGACACAGAAGTGAATAAAACAGAAGAGGCCCTTATGCTCACGGAGTAGAGAGTCTAGACCAACATACTACAAGTGCAGAGACCAGGTCTGGCCTGCCACCTGTTTTTGTAAACAAAGTTTTATTAGAATACACCACGTCCATTTATTTACATATTGTCTATGGCTGCTTTTCAACTACAGTGGTAGAGTTGACCATATGTCCTATAAAGTCTAATATTTATTCTCTGGCCCTTTACAGTAGGAGTGCTGATTCGTGGTGCAGACTTTTGCATAACATGGCAGGGAAGCCTAAGGAATGACATTCTTTGGTACTGTTCACAAACACCAAAGCTGGAGGGATTGCTTCTCCAAGAATAAGAAATGAGAAAATTAACACGGAGTCTTTCAAATGTCAAGAATGGGAACTTCTAATAGCTAAGGTATTTATTATAGAACCGGGGGACTAAGTGAAGGTGCTTACTTACTGCTGTTGCAATAAGTAAGACATGGCTTCTTGCCATGTGTGAAAAAGAGGCAGAAAGCCCACAAGGAGAGAACAAGTGAAAACTGAAAACAGCACAGAGGGGTGCCTGGGTGGCTCAGTCAGTTGACCAACTGACTCTTGATTTCGGCTCAGGTCATGGTCTCATTGTTTGTGGGATCAAGCCCCACATCGGGCTCCACAGTGAGCATGGAGCCTGCTTGGGATTCTCTCTCTCCCTCTCTCTCTGCCTCTCCCCAACTTGCACATGTGCACACATGCTCTCTCTCTCTCTCTCTCTCTCAAAAATAAACAGTTAAAAAAAAAAGAAAACAGCAAAGTGTAAATACTGAGATGAGAAAGAAGTGATATAGGCCACATTGTTTACAAGTAAGCCACAATCACAAAAGCAGAATTAAAACCTATATTGGATAGCCAACATAGAGAAAAATCTAAATCAATGAAGTAAAAACCAAAAAAAGAGATACTCTAAGAATGAAGAGAAAAAGAACAAAGCAAAAAAAAGCATGTGGAAAACAGAGAAGATAGGAATAAAGATTTGATGTAATGAAATTGATTTTTTCGAGGAAGCCACCAGAATAATTGAAGAGAAGCAATTAGAACAACCTTTATTAAATATTATTTCCTATGTGCTGTGGTAAGCACTTTACATTATCATTTTTAACCCTTACAAGAACCTTGCAAAACAAAACTAATTTATCCCTGTTTTTCAAGTGAAAAATTAAATAGCATGGGAAGCAATTAACTTACCCATAGTTAGCTAATAAATGGAAAAATCAGCAATCGAATCCCGGGATAACTAAATTTAACACCTTGTATTCTATGTCACTAATCAAAGGAAGAAACAAGAAATATTTTACTGAAAGAAAAAAAGACCCAACTTGGCGATCAAAATGATTTGCCTTCATTGTGTTCCAAAGTATTGAAGAGTGATTTACATGTCCAAACACTTTGTCGTGTTTATGCAAAACAAAAAATGAATATATACATTTGGAGGATGACTTTAATCACCCTAGGAACCAACAATGTGGTGTGCAAGGACAATGGGTGCAATTTCAGGCTGCACCAAGGGGAATGTATTGTCTGCCTGAAAGAAAGGAAATGATATTCTGTGCCTGACAAGCCACATCTAGAATATGGTCCAGTTCTGGAAGCCATTTTTAAGGACTCTGACGAAATGAGCTGTAAAATGGAAGACAATCAGCTGACCACAACTGTATGAAGTGTTCAAAGAAGTGTGCAGGTAAATACTGACTCAATTGAAAGGACAGAATGAAAAACCCAATGGTGGCAGCAATGAATGCTAAGTGATGCCTTCCAAAACACATTCTCTGAACTAACTCAAAGTGAAGTCTGATTTGCATGACACATTAATAAAGCAAAATATAACCCTCCTACCTTGTTGTACAAACAGCATTCAAATGACTTCTTGTGCAGTGAAGGTAAGTTTTGCTTAAAATATTAGAGGGAATACCATTTCATTGTTTGCTTTTTTCAGTCACAATTCTGTGGCTTATAGAACAATGCAGCCTATTTCAATTGTTATTGTCATTTGGGAACTATTATTTTACATACTTGGCAAAAAAAAAAAATGATCATAGTCTAAAGACAGCTCTCTAAAGCCACATTGCATTGCCCCTGGAAAGGTTTTGGATGCTGACAGCAGCTGAGTAAAAGCCCACTACAATAAAAATGAGCTCTTCAGAGGACAAGGGTAGCCAAAAGAAACAAATAAATATGTGGGACACAGTTTCATACTTTTTGCCACTCTTGAATTAGTAATATAGAGTAATCGAGGGGAATACATTATAAGTTTTGTTCAGAATATGCTGAAACAATCATTATTTTATGAATACCCCATTAATGTCAATTATTATTCATTATTAATAGCCTACCATCAAATTAAAAAGAAGTTATATGTGTATGTCCTATTCTACTCTGTTTTTCTCTCTCAACTTATTAAAATAATCAGCTGCTTCATAACTAATTAATGATAATACAACTTGAAAATAGAAACTGCAACCCAAACACCAGATATTAAAGTTGATATGGGGTGACATTCTGTTATGTTCTTAAGTTGTTTATAAAATTTTGATTACTGGTAAATATTTGATACTTTTCCTAAGATCTACTTTCAAGTTCCAAGTAGTTTTATGTGATCATCTAATTCTTGCTATTCTAATTTTTAAAGAGACTCAACTCTGCATAGGCTTTAATTTCAAACATTCTTACTTCAACATATGAATCTTATGGAAAAAACTCTAAAGAGTTGCAGATATTCGAGTCAGTGCAATCAACTGCATCATATCTAAGAACTCTGATTCTTAGGGAAAAGAGTGTGAATTATTTCATCAAGTGAATGTTTCTTTTTGAAACACAGGGGGCAAAATTCCATGTATTTGTCCATCACATTGTTGACAAAGAGCTTTTTCTTCCTCCCCCTTAACTTTCATGAAAGTGCTAGGAAGTTGCTGTTTTAAATTCCCTTACTATATGGGCATCTGGGTGATTCAGTCAGTTGAGCATCCGACTCTTGATTTTTGACTCAGGTCATCATCCCAGGGTTGTGGGATAGAGCCCCGTGTCAGGTTCCTTGCTGAGCATGCAGTCTGCTTGGGATTCTCTCTCTCTCTGCCCCTCTCCCTGAGTCATGAATGAATGAATGAATGAATGAGAGGGAGAAAGGAAGGAAGAAAGAAAGGAAGGCAGGAAGGAGAAAAGAAAAGAAGAAAGGAAGAAGGAAAAAAGGGAAGAAAGAAATTCCCTTACTATATATATGAGAAATTTGAGGTTTGGGCATTTAGTGACTTTTACAAAGGGGCATTTAGTGACTTTTAGAAAGTCCAACAACTTTCAAGTTGCAGATCCAGGCCTTGCAAATAATGGTCAGGTTCACTCCACTTCTACCTGTTGACCACTGTTATGGAAGAAAAGAATCAGAAGATGTGACACAACCCAAATGATTCACTAAATGATTCACTCCCTTATTCTCAAAAGTCAACATGGACATGACACCAAAGTTGATAATGGAGTTTAAACCGTTTTTTTATGTGATTTTCATTGGAAGTGTAATGTTTCCTCACTGATGTGAGACAAGTGTTGGACAGATTAGTCACTGGACATGGCGCCTGTGTCTTAAGTGCTTTGTTCCGTCCTCAGAAGCTGGCATGTACTTGATGTGAAACAGACATTTGATAACATGCCTGTGGACTGAATTTTCAGCAAAACCTCTACATGTAGGATATGTTAGTGATTGCTGACTGCCCTCCTTGGGACTCCAGCTGCACAATGCTTAACAAACAAAACATCTATTTAGTGCATTTAGCTTAACAAGCAATCATAGAGTCAGAAAGAAAACTGATTATTTTTACCAAGTTACCAAACACACTCTCATTCAGTGAATCAGCCTGCCAGTTCAATCCAACCATTCCCCCCCCACCCCAGGAATGACACAGACATGAGTCCCTGGTCTGAAGACAGGGACTGACCCCACAGCCAGCACAGTTTCTGTGCTTGGGGCCAGGAGAGAAGAATCTGTTCCCCCTTTAGATGTTTTGAAATGGTAATAAAAATGAAAATGGCATATTCATCCCCAAACTTTAAAATCATCCCTGGAAGCTGACTAGAATCTACCAACATAAAATTCAAGCCAACATTCACCAAATTCAAGGCACAAAACCTCACAGAATTATGGAGAAAGTCCATCCAATCAATGGAATTCAGAGCTAAGAATTCAGCCACTAAGTGGCATAATTACTGTAATTAGTCAAATGCTGTAATTACAGTAAACACATGATCAGTTGCCACTGAAGCATCTAATTGCATAGCATAATGGTGTTATTATGATTTCTGATGATATAATATGATTTAGATATATAATAAATGCCCATAACAATATTAAGACATTTTTCATTTGTGAATTTCCTTAGTATCTGATTTGGCTTTCTTACATTTTCTAGGTTTAAATCTCAGTCATACAGGAAATCAAAGTATTTTTTCAGAGAAAGGAAAAGTGAAAATTATCCACCATGATACCTCGGTGTGAAGGTGGATAGAAAGAGAGAAAGGATTTGAAGTGGAGTGTAAGGTCACTCTCATTAGGGTAACTGCAAATGGAAATTAATAGCTACAATGCAAGAAAACACCTGCACAAATTTGATTATTTCACATATATTCCTGTTTTCAGGAATATAAATATGTACCTTAAGTTTAGCGCTAAGCTATCCATGAAAATGAAAACATAATGCTGTCAGCACTGACTCCGTTTTAAGGTTCCTTGAAGAAAACTTGAACGTTGGTTATGTATATGTCCAAACTTTGTACGATATAACAGTAGACCTATAGCTGACTTGTCTTTAATATAGGTTTTGTATAATTGAAAATATTTTTATCTCTTAGAATTTGAGAATTGGATAAATTCCTTGAGGGTTAAGAGATGCATAGTTCAGAGGTTCTTGAACTCATTTCATAGAAGGTACTGTGCCTATCAGTGGAAGTGTAATTTTCTTAAAGAGGCTTTCATCAGGATCTTTAGTGGATTTGGGAAGCAAAAAGGTCTACCTGGGAAACTTTGCTATCCATCTCTACTTGCGCTGGAATCTTCTCTACAAATGTCCATCAGATCTTTGCTTCACTTCAGCATCAAACTTTGTTTTCAAAAAATTTTTTTTATTTTTTTAAATGTTTATTTTTAGACGGTAGTAAGATATTGAGAAGGACATTATATCATAATTAAGGGGGTCTATCCACCAAGAAGGCCTAACAATTGTAAACATTTATGCTCCAAATGTGGTAGCACCCAAATATGTAAATCAATTAATCACAGACATAAAGAAACTCATTGATAATAATACCATAATAGTAGGAGACTTCAACACCCCACTTACAACAATGGACAGATCATGTAAACAGAAACTCAACAAGGAAACAATGGCTTTGATTGACACACTGAACCGGATGGATTTAACAGATATATTTAGAACATTTCATCCGAAAGCAGCAGAATATACGTTCTTCTCCAGTGCACATGGAATGTTCTCCTGAATAGATCACACACTGGCACACAAATCAGCCCTCAACAAGTACAAAAAAGATTGAGATCATACTGTACATATTTTCAGACCACAATGCTATGAAACTCAAAATCAGCCACAAGAAAAAATTTGGAAAGATAATAAATACTTGGAGACTAAAGAACATCCTACTAAAGAATGAATGGGCTAACCAAGAAGTTTAAGAGGAAATTAAAAAGTGTATGAAAGTCAATGAAAATGATAACACCACAACACAAAACCTCTGGGACACAGCAAAGGTGGTCATAGGAGGAAAGTATATAGCAATCCAGGCCCTCCTAAAGAAGGAAGAAAAGTCTCAGATACACAACCTAACCTTATACCTTAAAGAGCTGGAAAAAGAAAGTAAATAAAACCCCAAAACAGCAGAAGACAGGAAATAATAAAGATTAGAGCAGAAATCAATGCTATCGAAACTGAAAAAACAGTAGAACAGATCAATGAAACCAGAAGCTGGCTCTTTGAAAGAATTAACAAAATTGATAAACCACTAGTCAGTTTGATCAAAAAGAAAAAGGAAAGGACCCAAATAAATAAAATGAAGAATGAAAGAGGAGAGATCACAACCAATACAGCAGAAATACAAACAATAATAAGAGAATACTATGAACAATTATATGCCAATAAAATGGGTAATCTGGAAAAAAATGGACAAATTCCTAGAAACATATATACTACCAAAACTGAAACAGGAAGAAATAGAAAATTTGAACAGACCCATAACCAGTAAGGAAATTGAATTAGTAATGAAAAATCTGCCAAAAAACAAGAGTCCAGGGCCAGATGGCTTTCCAGGGGAATTTTACCAAACATTTAAGGAAGAGTTAACACCTATTTTCTTGAAAGTGTTCCAAAAAACAGAAATGGAAGGAAAACTTTCAAATTCTTTCTATGAAGCCAGCATTACCTTGATTCTAAAACTAGACAAAGACCCCACTAAAAAGGAGAATTATAGACCAATTTCCCTGATGAACATGGATGCAAAAATCCTCAACAAGATATTAGCTAACTGGCTCCAACAACACATTAAAAAAAGTATTCAGCATGTCCAAGTGGGATTTATACCTGGGATGTAGGGCTGGTTCAGTATCCGCAAAACAATCAATGTGATACATCATATCAATAAAAGAAAGGACGAGAACCACATGATCCTCTCAATAGACGCAGATAAAGCATTTGAAAAAATACAGCATCCTTTCTTGATAAAAACCCTCAAGAAAGTAGGGATAGAAGGCTCATACCTTAAGAGCATAAAAGCCATATATGAAAGACCCAATGCTAATATCATCTTCAAAGGGGAAGAACTGAGAGCTTTCCCCCTATGGTCAGGAACATGACAGGGATGTCCACTCTCACCACTGTTATTCAATATAGGATTGGAAGTCCTAGCCTCAGCAATCAGACAACACAAAGAAATAAAAGGCATCCAAACTGGCCAGGAGGAGGTCAAACTTTCACTCTTCGCAGATGACATGATACTCTATATGGAAAACCCAAAAGATTCCACAAAAAAATGCTAGAACTGATCCATGAATTCAGCAAAGTTGCAGGATATAAAATCAATGCACAGAAATCAGTTACATTCCTACACACCAATAATGAAGCAACAGAAAGAGTAATCAAGGAATCGATCCCATTTACAATTGCACCAAAAATGATAAAATACCTAGGAATAAATCTAACCAAGAGGTGAAAAATCTATATACTGAGAACCATAGAAAAATTATGAAAGAAATTGAAGACACAAAAAAATGTGAAAATATTCCATGCCCCTGGATTGGAAGAACACATATTGTTAAAATGTCAATAGTACCCAAAGCAATCTACATATTCAATGCAATCTTTATCAAAATAACACCAGCATTCTTCACAGAGCTAGAACAAGCAATCCTAAAATGTGTATGGAACCAGAAAAGACCCCAAATAGCCAAAGCAATCTTGAAAAAGAAAACCAAAGCAGGAGGCATCACAATCCTGGACTTCAAGCTGTACTACAAAGCTGTAATCATCAAGACAGTATGGTACTGGCACAAGTGCAGACACTCAGATCAATGGAACAGAATAGAGAAGCCAGAAAAGGATGCACAAACATATGGGCAACTAATCTTTGACAAAGCAGGAAAGAATATCCAATGGAATAAAGACAGTCTCTTCAGCAAGTGGTGCTGGGAAACATGCAGCAACATGCAGAAAAATGAACCTGGACCACTTTCCTACACCATACACAAAAATAAACTCAAAATGGATGAAAGACCTCAATGTAAGACAGGAAGCCATCAAAATCCTCGAGGAGAAAGCAGGCATAAACCTCTTTGATCCTGGCCGCAGCAACTTCTTACTCAACAAATCTCCAGATAATATTTTTTAAGTCAAAAAAAAAAAAAAAAAAAGAAATGTTTATTTTTGAGACAGAGAGAGATACAGAATGTAAGTGGGGGTCGGTCAGGGGGCAGAGAGAGAGGGAGACACAGAATCCAAAGCAGGCTCCAGGCTCTGAGCTGTCAGCACAGAGCCCAATGTGGGGCTCAGACCCACAAACCACAAGATTATGACCCGAGCTGAATTTGGACGCTTAACTGACTGAGCCACCCAGGCAACACTCAGCACCAAACTTTGTAGTAAGGAGGTTCTAACTAATCTTTGAAAGCAATTGTCCCATTTTCCTTAAAATGGTCCAACTATTAAAAATTTATTCTCACATACTGACTGTAATTCTTCCTCATCATAAATTCTACCCTGTTGTTTTCATTCTTTTCAATGAAAGCCCACTGAAGTATTTGAATTTGACCTCAACCACACAAACCATTCCATCTCTAGAATAAGTGCCTCTGCTCCTGTGATCCCTCCTCATTCCTTTCTGGTGCACGGCCAACCCATCAAGACCCTGTTTAGGGTGGGACACAATGACCTAGACCAGGGGTTGGCAAACATTTTCTGAAAAGGGATAGACAGCAAGCCTTTTCTGCTTTGCAAGCCATGTGGTCCCTATCACAATACCTCTACTCTGCTGCTGCTGCTGCTGCACAAAAGCAGACATAGACAACATTTAAATGAACGATGATGTCTGTGCCCCAATAAAACCTTCTCTTAGAAAACAGGGGACGGGCTGGATTTGATGTGCGCAGTTTGCTGATCACATCTAGAAGAATCTGAAGCAGAAAAGAATGCTAGGCAAGTGTGACTATTCTCTGCCAACTAAATTTCTGCTAATCCGTTTAACTATTCAAATAAAACCATGAAGCATACCACTGACTTGTATTAAGAATACAGTTAAGAAAGCTCCCTAGACAAGCATTGTCTGATAGAACTTTCTGGCATAATGGAAAATTCTCTGTGCTGTCCAGTATGGTAGCCACTAGCCACATGTGGCTATTAAGCAGTTCAAATATGCCTGATGCATACTAAGGACTGAATTTTAATTTTAATTTCATTCTAATTAATTTATATTTAAATTTAAATAGTCCTTGAGTGGCTATCACACTGGACAGCATGGCCCTAGACATTGTTTTCTTGTGCAGACTTCTCTTCAACACTACTCATTTATGTCCCTGTACATTACATTTTATTAAATTTACACATGAAGTACTTTTTATCATTGAAGCAAATATACAGCTTTAAGCATCGTACAGGTTCAATAAATACTAATGATGATCAGCAAATTGAGTCATTACAGATAATGAAATAGCAGGACAAAACTAGAATCAGTTTTGGTTTTATTGACAAAGATTTTCCATTGAACTGGGAGCCATGATCACATAATGGTATAGGCTTTCATAATTTAAAATTATTTTAATGGATTTCATACTTTT
The DNA here is from genome assembly GCF_024362965.1 of Panthera pardus. Taxonomy (NCBI): domain Eukaryota; kingdom Metazoa; phylum Chordata; class Mammalia; order Carnivora; family Felidae; genus Panthera; species Panthera pardus. Next base: position 123,834,637 of record NW_026526843.1, read on the forward strand.
GATATTTATCTGAAGCTAATTCAAGCTTTTCCTATTTGACATTATCCTGCCATGAATATTGATGGGTTTTACCACAGAGTGAATTTCCAAGTGTCTTTGTTTGTCTCGTACCCTGAAGGTTCATCACATTTTAGCAGGCATTGTTTATAGTTTAATTTCATTCAAACTCTGGAGAAAGGGGAAAAGATCATTTTATCCTAATGCTCACTGTGCTCATGAAGCAGAATACTAAACAACAAAAGAATTAAGAACACCATCCCGCTATAAAGTAAACAAGTCCCCGAATTGAGAACCCAATTATTATTCAAAACACATTGTCTTTATTGCTTCCCTTCACTTATTTATTCAACAAAAACTGCTCTTAACATTGCAGATACAAGAGTGAACCCAAACAAATGTGGGTTCTGCCATCAGGGAGCTGACGTCCCATTCAGATGACAGACGTTAATCAAAGAACCTCAGAAACAAAGGGCCTTTTACAAGTTGTGCTCGGAAAAATTCCACAACGTGCTCAGGGCACAAGACCAAGGGGCCTGGTGCTGCCCGGGAACGAGTGACATTTGGGGTGACATGTTGAGAGCAAGAACAAAGGCTCCCAGGCAGAAAAGCAGCAGACACATAGTAAGGAGAGGGAGCGCATTAGGTCAAAAGTGATGGGGAGAGTGAGGTGAGGTGAGGTGAGGTGAGGTGAGGTGAGGTGAGGTGAGGTGAGGTGAGGTGAGGCTGCGGAAGTCCAGGATGAGACCTCAGCATTATTGCTAGGTTCTGGTCCCTACACCATGAGCAATGGGGTTGGAGGGATGGGGGGCGTAGTGGTAAGACTGTTAAGGATGAAAGGGGGAAATGAGGGTTGCTCTGGGGACACAGGCTGGAGGGCCAAACACAAATGGTGAATCCAGCTTCTGTCTCTTGTCCAGGCAAAAAACAATGGCATCTCGTGATGGAGCGACCAGAGGGGAGATGGCAAGGGCTAAGTGTACTTGAGACTTACTGAGAAGACAAAGTTGACAGGAAGGAATGCCAGGGAGTGATGGGGGAGACGGGCAGAGCAAGGAAGCCCCCAGGTCCCTCGCAAAAAGAACTGTGGAGCCTCTAGTGGCTGTGAGAAAAGCCCTTGTGTTCTCAAGAGGACCCGCAGGAGTTCTCCAGAGAAACCGGCAGCACAGAATTGAGCTAGTGCTGGAGAGCTAAGTGTTCACTGTTACGGAGCAAGCTTTCCAGAACAATACAGACCTTCAAATGGAGGAGGACATTGTCTTTGTTTAGGGGTGCGTGTGGTGTGGTGTGGTGTGGTGTGTGTGTGTGTGTGTGTGTGTGTGTGTGTTTTAAACATAAATGAGGATGCACAGCATTCCCAGTAACTCCCATTCTCTACCCTTTCACACTGTGCTCAGTGTGCTGACTGTATATGTCATCACCTGTGCCTCTCTCTGAGGAGCCACTCCATCTTTGGTTCCCCAAGTTAGATAAGGGCTGCGTGAACACTGTTTCCAACTGGGCCTTAGGGCACGCAGCCAGCATTCACCAAATGCTGCCAGCTGAGCAAAGCACCCACGGACCTTAGAACCTCTATTGCCTTGGAATAAAAAAAAGGGCAGACAACTGCATTATTCTGCAGGTTCGACGTTTTTTGCTTATTCATACAGGATATTCCCAATCACTCCCTCACCCTGGGCCAAGTCCATGCGACGTTACTCTTGTATTCATTTCCTATCGCTGCCGTGACAAAGTACCACAAGCCAGACAGCTGAAAACAACAGAAATGTATCATGGCTGTCCCTGAAGGCTACAAGTCCAAGACGTAGGAGTCACTAGGGCTTTGTTGCATCTGAAGGGTCTAAGGAAGGATCCTGCCTTGCTTCTTCCTAGTTTCTACAGGTAGCTCAGTCCCTGGTATCCCTTCCCTCACAGCTGCTTTGGTCTGATTGCTGCCTCCACTGTTACCTGGCATCCTCACCATGTGTCTCTGTGTCCAAATTTCCCTCTTCCATTAAGGGTGCCAGTCATCGGGTTAGGCCACAGCCTAATGAGCTCATCTTCACATGTTTGTATTTGCAAAAGCCCTGTTTCTAAACAAGGTCACAGGCATGGATACTGGAGGCAGGGACTTGAGCATATCTCTTTTGAGAGACACGATTCAACCATAACGCCATGCATTACATTTTCCTAACTGAAGTATTTATGGCTATTGCTTCTCTACTATATTCCCTTATTAGTCCTGGTATAAGAGAAAGAAAAACAGAGACACAGTCAGCCCAATTCTGGCTGTCTCTAGCACTTGGCACATGATTATATTAGCATTTATCTGATTGTAACAATTATTTGATTCTGTGCCAGTTCCAATCCCTGACTTGAAATTGAGATCCTTTAAGACATAGGTTAATAAATGTGTGCCATTTATTAAATAAGACATGAAAGACATAGGTGTTATTTTAACTTAGTGCTTTAATGCCTATCACACGGAGGGATCTCAATAAATGTTTGTCAAGTGAAAGACAGAGAAGAGGATAGAAGAAGGGAGGGGAGTTGGAGGGATTTTCTGGTTTCACCATCAGTCTTTGCTCTTAACCAGATTAACTTGCCTCCCCCTTAACCTTTTCTAATTGCCTCCATTAATTTCCCTCTCTAGCCTTGCAAGGATTCAAACTCATTATCAGACATTACTGATAAGCCATGAAGGGAGTGATAAAGAAGAATGGTTTAGATATTAATCTGTCTCAAATCTGCAGATAAGACAGGTTAACTCTGGGGGACTCCTTAAAACCTGTGATTCTGTGGACTGCTAATAAACACTGCTGTGGTGGGGATTTTCTGTGCCGTCGCCATGGTCAGGAACTCTGCTTCATTTAGAGCTGCATATGGGGTCGTTTAGTATCAACTGCTCAAATATCTAATCTCAAAACTGTCTTCACCCACATAAAGGGCTCTGTTGAACATCCTCCATCACCAGTTCACTGGCTGTACTAGTTATCTACTGCTGCGTAACAACAGGACCATGAACTTAGCGGCTTAACACAACACATAGCTTTAATCATAGCTTTAATCAACCCATAGCTTCCATGGGTCAGAAGTGCAGACACAGTCACACTGGCTCTTCTCTCCGGCGTCTCTGATGAAGCTACAATCAAGGAGTACACCAGGGCAGGGGACTCATCTGAGGCTCAAATGGGGAAGGTTCTGCTTCTAAGCTCACACAGTTGTTGGCAGAGTTCAGTTCCCAAGAGGGAGGTCCAAGTCCTATGTAATACAATCCCAGAAGTCACTTCCCATCAACCTGGCCATGTTCTGTTAGTTAAATAAATGCAAGTCACAGGTCTCACCCACACTCATGGGCAGGAAATTCCATAAGAACGTGCACACCAGGAACAGGGATCACCAGGGCTCTCTTGAGCATGCATTTACTATCCTTGCCAATGAAGGTCAGATTTCTCATGAAAACTTGAAGGCCACAGGCTCTTGTGGATATAGTATGGCAGATGTCTTGTAAACACTAGCCATCATCATGGATCAATGACTACCTTAACTCAGATTGAAGTTATGCTTTCTCCATTTGTTTGTTCAACAAATATCTATTAAGCACGTATTAGTTAAATATTTTTCCCGTCATTAAGTAGAGAAAGCAAATGTGTACAACTTAAACTCAAAACAGATACTTTCACCTCCAAAATGTATTCTTGGTACAAAGCATCTATATATTCTAAAATTCTAAAATTAAAACAAAATGTATTTATTTTTGAGAGACAGAGTGCGAGTGGTGGAGGGGCAGAGAGACAGGGAGACACAGAATCCAAAGCAGGATCCAGGCTCTGAGCTGTCAGCACAGAGCCCGATCACAGAGGCTGATATGGGGCTCAGACTCACAAACTGTGAGATCATGACCCGAGCTGAAGTCGGATGCCCAACCGACTGAGCCACCCAGCTTCCCCTAGAGCATCTATATATTTTAGATAAACATGCTTACCAGTGTCTTTGGTATAACTGTTGCAGTGATGATAAAGTTAGGGGAAGAGTTGGAGGCCAGAAATAATAGAAACACAGGATCTGAAAGATGTGAGCAAAGCTGTGGTCAGAGTTCACTGGGGGCCACTGCTTTCTGCTAGCCTGGAGCCCATGCCCTCAGCACCCTGATGTGGGGCCACACTGGAGGGAAAGTGGGTTCTGAGACTCCTGCACAAACCAGGAACCTCAGGGGGAAAACAATGGGAGGACGTATCCTCTGGGAAGGGGCATAGCTACATTTGTCTGACTCGGCTTTAGAGGGTTTGAGGAAAAGCAGATAACTGTCTCTGAAAATTCCTAAAACATAACCTTTCATTCACATGCTTTCAGACTTGAAGATGCAGTATGGGTGAAGCCTAAAAAAGCCCAAGCCAAAATTTTAATCAAGGGTCTTGTGTTTCTCATTCTCTACCTGCACTTCAGAAGTCCACGTGGAAAATCCCTGCATACCATTTTTGGAAAAGTCTTGTGTGTTGTGTGCATGTCTGTTAAATGACAGTCTTTGTTGCTAATGCATAAAGATGGGATTTCTAAATAGTGATCTTATTTTTGGCAACCTGATGAAGTATCTTTTTCATTCTGATGTTTTCACAGCTTCTTCAGTGTTTTCAATTAAACAATCATATCATTTCCAAATAATGGCAGTTGTTTTTTCTAATTCTCAGATTCTATTTATTTTCCTTTTACTTTTGTGCTGGCTAGGACATTTAGTATAATATGGTATAGAAATGACTTCAGGCTTTTTTTTTCCTTCAAGATATGAAAGGCAGTTTCCTTGAGCATAGCTTCTGCTATGGTATTTTTCAAGCTATGTACCAGCTTAAGAATATTTTATTATACTGCTAGGTTTCTAGAGATTTTATTTCAAGATCATAGATTAATACTAATTATTTCCTGCATTTATTGACAAAAATATATAGGTTTCCTCCATAAACCTGTTAATGAAGTAGATTCGATGAATACTCTTACCTTGAATATAAGAATGATCCCATAAGCATTAATTGTTACAAATATGTCCACAAAAAAATAGCAGGCACAATTACATACATGGCTTTGTCTAGCTATTCAAAGAACATTTTAATCTTGTACAATACCTTTTAGTCTAAGTAAAACACTCTAACATAACTTAGGTACCTAAAGCAAACAAAAATAATGAAAGAATCATAATTAAAAAAGAAAAAAAAGGCTGTGTGATTCCATTTACTGAAATATCCAAAATAGGCAAATCCCATGAGACATAAAGCAAAGTGGTGGTGGCCAGGAGATAGGAAAATGCAGAGTGACTGCTCATGTGCACCAAGTTTCTTTTAGAGGTGATGAAAATGCTCTAAAGTTGATGATGGCAATGCATGAGCAGCTCTACAGATATACTAAAAACCATGGAATTATCTACCTTAGATGAACAAATGATGCAATAAGCAGATTATAAATCAATAAAACTTTAAAAAAAATTTTTTAACATCTATTTATTTTTGAGAGACAGAGAGAGACAGTGTGTGAATGGGAGAGGGGCAGAGAGACGGGGAGACACAGAATCCAAAGCAGGCTTCAGGCTCTAAGCTGTCAACACAGAGCCTGACATGGGACTCAAATCCATAAAGTGCAAGATCATGACCTGAGTCCAAGTCAGATGAATAAAGCTTTTTAAAAAAGAGTGTTAGCCAATCCCATTCATGAACATAGATATAAAAATCCTAAAGCATGGGGCACCTAGGTGGCTCAGTCGGTTGGGCATCCAACTCTTGGTTTCAGCTCAGGTCATGATCTCATGGTTCGTGAGTTTGAACGCCACATCAGGCTCCGTGCTGACAGCGCAGAGCCTGCTTGACATTCTCTCTCTTCCTCTCTCTCTGCCCTTCCCCACTCTCTCTTTCTCTCAAAAATAAATAAATAAACTTAAAAAAAATTCTAAAGTTTTAAAACTCATAGGCGATATATAAGGAAAGGTAATACACCAAGACCAAGGTTGCTTCAATGTTAGAATATCCACTAATCTAATCTATTTCATAACGATTTACAGAGTAAACCATGGGGAATAAGCTTAAGAATCCCCCGGTCTTATACCGATGGGTTAACAAGGCATAAAGAAGTAAAAAGCCATAGGATGCTCACACCCAAGTTTGGGTAAACAAGATTAGCAAGCACCCCAAGAGAAGGGGCGAAAAGGCACCCAGACTAGAGAAGGGGTGCAGAGCCCCCAGAATAGAGAGGGAGGGGCAAAGTCCCCAGAATGGGGGGGGGGGCAAAGGCACCCAATACAAAGGTATATGAAATAAGCAAGATTAGGCATTCAGGGTGGAAGCACCCCCAATTTAGTACTATAGCCAAAAGCTGCTTTCACAAGAGGAAAGGACCAAGTTAGGTAAACAGGAAATTTGGGCTGTAGACCTCTGCTCTGCAGGTGAAGCAGCCCAGAGCAGAGATGGTTAACAAAGGAAAAGGTGCCTTGTTAACCCTGAGATTATTCCCCCTACCTGTCTCATTCCCTAGGCTAGCTAAAATCAACAGACATGGCGCCTCCTGTCTGCTAACAACCATTTGCCCATCTGCCCAGAGCCAGGATTTTGTTTTATACTGACCCAAACCCCAAAGGCCATATATCTTCAAAACCCCCTTTTCCCTCGCATCCCCAGGTTAATGTTCACTGATTCATTGTCTCTTTGTGCACACCCATCACGTTTGTAAGCCTTCTGATCTTAATAAATATGGGAAAGGATTTTATTCTTTTGCCAGACTCTTGTCTTTTCCCGGACATTGGCCATCTCTTGCTTTTAATCCTGCGTCCCACTCTCTTGCTGGTCAAGAGAGAACTTTAGATTTCGAGTCTATGACAGTAACCTATATATACTCTTCATGTAGAAAATTACAGATAGACAGTAAATAACATTATGGAGCTGAATTTAGGGATTGAAACATGTCCTTCACTAGCAAACTCAATAGCACAGAGATGTCAATTCTCACTAAAATTGGTCTATAGATTCAATGTCATTCCAATCAAAATTCTGGCAGATCACGACTTAATGACTAAAAATCACATTGACATTTTTTTTTCTCTTCTCTTCCTCTTCTTTTGCCTTTTTCTTCTCTTTATTTTCCTTGCAGAGGCAGCATGGCCAGGGGCCACAGTATTAATGGGGCCAATCAATATGTATAAATGTATGCCTACACACATACATAGAAATAAATTAACAAAGGCCTAAATCAGTAACACATACAACCAGGTATTTAACAAGATAGGAAACACAGGGGCATCTGGGTGGCTCAGCTGGCTAAGTGTCCAACTCTTGGTTTCGGCTCAGGTCATGATCTCGCAGATCGTGAGACTGAGCCCTGCATTGGGCTCTGTGTGGACAGTACAGCCTGCTTGAGATTCTCACTCTCCCTCTCTCTTTGTGCCCTCCCTCACTCACGTGCATGTGCTCTCTCTCTCTCAAAATAAATAAACACTTTTTAAAGGTAGAAAACATAGATGACCAATACATATTAGAAAAAGTGCCAAGTTTCAGTAGCAATCAGAAGAAAAAATGCAGTTTTAGCACACAATGAGCTGGTTGAAGATGAAGGTGCAGGGTACTAACTCCCCTCCTCCCACGGTCATACTAAACCTATAGCTATATATGGAACAATTTCCTCCAAATTTACAATGAAGTTTCATTTCATATACCACAGATCACGAAGAGTTAAAAAAAATTATTATCTATGGGAAAGGACATGGAACTATGGAAAGTCTCATACATTGCTGGCAGCAGTAAAAATGATTTGGAAAATGATTTGGTATTACCTAGTAAATTTGAATTTGTATATATTCTACAGCCTAGCCATTCCATGCTTGGGTAACATTCCCTAGAGAATAAACTTCTGTGTATGTGCTCCAAGAGACATAGTTACAAATGTTTATGTCAGCAACATTGTTAATAGCAAAGTTCTTAAGATTCTTAGAAGCTCTTTGGTCTAGCTGAGAGGATCTAATTATTCTTCACCATGTTAAATCTTTCAGTGATTTCAACAAAGCTTCACAAAAATACAGTCTTGATTTGATCTTTATCCCCAGGCTATCTTTTGCGAATCTAACTTTGGGGAAAACTGGAGATGAGAAAGTTTTAATTTCCAATCCAATTGTGCCCCTATATCCTCTCTCTGAAGTCAGCTTGGAAATTGTCCAGATCTTTTTTTTTTAATTTTTTAATGTTTATTTATTTTTCAGAGAGAGAGAGACGGAGTGCAAATGGGGATGGGGCAGAGAGAAGGAGACAGAATCCAAAGCAGGCTCCAAGGTCTGATCTGTCAGCAGACAGCCCAACGTGGGGCCCAAAGCCATGAACCGTGAGATCATGACCTGAGCCAAGGCCGGATGCTGAACTGACTGACCACCCTGGCACCCCCAGATCTTTTTCTAGCTTATCTCTTTCATCATATTCAGTTAAAATGAACCAACAGACACTCAACTTTTCACTTTGCAGGAAAGGAGGAGTTTCAACCACCAGGAGCTACAACATTGTTATTTTTATTAGTTGTTGGTTTTTTTTTTTTGTTTGTTTGTTGTTTTTTTTTTTTGTGAGCAGACACATAAATAAAGTATTACAACAGGATTGTTTTTTTTAAAGATTTTATTTTTAAGTAAACTCCACACCCAACCTAGGGCTTGAACCTACAACTCTGGGACCAATAGTTACATGCTCCATGGACTGACCCAGGTAGGCACCCTAAAGATAAGTATTTTTTTTTAATTGCATGCTAATATGAATGGGAATGTCCACTTTACCTAGATGGCTGACGACAAAGCGTTTTCTAAAGTGCTAAGACTAGAATAGTGATTTAATTCCAGGCGTGTGAAATCCAAGGGACCAAAAGTCCATGCAACAGGGCAGCCAGTGCAAGGGCCCTGAGGTGGGAACATGTCTGGTGTGTCTGAGCAGAAGAAAGGCCAGTGAGTTGGAGAACAGAGATCAGACAGAAAAACGTCAAAAAAAAAATCAACTTAGTAGAAACTCAATAAAGTTGTGAAAAGACAGAAAACTATGTTGCCTTTGCAATGCTAAGTAGGTAGTTGTTCAATGGTTTCCATTTGTTATGTTGATCAAAATACTGCTATATGAGGGGGAGGGGTTGGGGATTGAGGGGGTAAAGTGGGGGTAAAGGTGGTGGAGGAGGGTTACTGATACTAGATGATCCTGGCTTATTTAGGCTCTGGATCAGAATTATGAGATTAGCAAAGTTTGTCTTGATGTCTACTCTTTTCTACTTTCTGCTCCATATTTCTCAATGTATCTATTGTACAAGCTTCTCATTCTTTGCATGCTGTGCCTCTGACTTGGGCCAGCCCTACCTAAACAAGAGCACCCTCCAAAGATTAAGCTACTCCTTTGTAAAAAGAGCTCAGGAATGCGGTGCCTAGGTGGCTCAGTCGGTTAAGCATCTGACTTTGGCTCAGGTCATGATCTCACAGTTCATAAGTTCAAGCCCCATGTTGGGCTCTGTGCTGACAGCTCAGAGACTGGAGTCTGTTTTGGATTCTGTGTCTTCCTCTCTCTGTGCCCCTCCCCTTTAAAGGGGAACTCTTAAAGTTAGATAGAAGGATAGAAAGGATAGAAAATGTCTCAGCTACACACAGATGGTCTCCAACTTATGATGGTTCGACTTAGGATTTTTCAACTTTCCGATGGTGTGAAAGCCATACACATTCAGTAGAAATGGCACTTGGGAATTTGAATTTGGATCTTTTCCTGGGCTAGCAATATGCGGTCTGATCTCCCTCGTGACACTGGGTAGTGGCAGCAAGCTGTAGTTGCCCATAGGCACGTGATCATGAGGGTCAATGAAGGATACAGTGAGAAGCATTCTGTCCCCACACAGCCATTGTGTTTGTCATTTTCAGTACGGTATTCAATACATTCCATGAGATATTCACCATTTTATTATAAAGTAGGCTTTGTGTGAGACACTGTTGCCCAACTATAGGTTAATAAAAGTGTTCTGAACACGTTTAAGGTAGGCTGGGCTAAGTTATGGTGCTCGGGAGGTTGAGTGTATTAAATGTATTTTCTTCTTAGGATATTTTCAACTTATGAGGAGTGTATCAGAAGTAACTGCATCATAAGCTGAAAAAGATGTGAAATAAGTTTAGTCTTGACAACATCAACGGGGACAGGTTTTTCTTTCCCCTGCTGTGACTCAGATATCCTAACTAAGCATATATCTATTACGTTGTTCACTGGGGCTAATTTAAAAAAAAAAAAAAAAAAGGAAGAGCATTATAGTTAAGGAAGGAAGGAGTTATTTCTGAGTAACATTCATTACATTTCTTTTGGACATGGTGTTAAATGGTGATCAACCTTTGTGTTTCCTCTGTAATTTTTCTCTGCTTCCCACACTAGATGTCACTGTGTAGCTCATTATTAAATCGCCTAAGGAAACTCTTCCTAGAGAAAGGGAAACTAAAAAAGATCACGAAGGATGCCTAATACGGGAGCACCCAAAATGTGTGCAACCACTCTGCTCAACTGGCTGACATTCGGCCAGGAGACAGCTCATTTCCTATACATGACTTACCATTAGTCTAGCTCAGGGTAATGCTCAGAAAACTTATCAACAACTTGACTTTGTTCTGTCTTTTCCGCATTTGCATACCTGTCAACCTGATAAAAACTGAGAATTTGGGAAATGCAAATCGCCTACTCATGAAATTTAATGATGTGCACATGTGCTCTATTTTAAAATGGTGCAAAAATATGCCATCTCCTGGATGCTTAAAAAAAGCGCCCCCCCCCCAATCCAAGGTAATGGAACTGTAGAGTGAAGACCCAACCCCACATCCTTTGTCTTTTTTCACCTCCTGTTTCTGCTGCATCATAGAGCTTAAAATCAGAAATGAGCTTTCAATACACAGGGTGATCAACTGTCCCAGTTTGCCTCAGTTGAGGGGTGTTTAAAACCAAGGCAAGTTGGTCAATCTACTGGCTATGGACACCATGAAGATTCATTTGCTTTCATTATTACAAACCCACTGCCCCGTATGAGAACTCCTCTGAACACACACCCACACAACCCTGAGTTCTTTTTACTTAAGAACGAACCACAAGAGAAGCAATGTTACTCAGTCTACAAGGCTTTTTAAATTCCACCAGAACAATGGGTTTGAGTTGCTGGCTGGCACTCAAAAGGCAAAAATATCTTCCAGGATGCTTTCCAGAAGTAGAAGTGTTTGGCCATGTCCAGCTTGAACAAGAGTGACTACGGAAATGGAAAGATTTGAACCATCTTTAAAGAGTGCACCGTAAGAGATTTCCAGGCACTCTTCTAAGGTAAATATGACTCCATCCTGGCAAAAAGGATGTGCCTACACCAGGTGAGAGGGTTAGCCATTTCCAACAAATGTAAAGAACTAATGACCCGTATGGAGCAAAGGTAGTAACTCTATAGCGTATGACACAATCAGTGACTTTGATTCAAAGGCGTGGTTTTTTAAAAAAAATTTTTGACGTTCATTTATTTTTGAGACAGAGAGAGACAGAGCATGAATGGGGGGAGGGTCAGAGAGAGAGGGAGACACAGAATCCGAAGCAGGCTCCAGGCTCTGAGCTGTCAGCACAGAGCCCGACGCGGGGCTCGAACTCACGGACCGCGAGATCATGACCTGAGCTGAAGTCGGACGCTTAACCGACTGAGCCACCCAGGTTCCCCAAAGGCGTGGTTTTGATGTGGGTCTAAAATAATATCTAAAATAAGATGAGATCATCTTTCTCCAAGAAGTACCAGTGGACAAATTACTCAATTAGTGTTTTAGGAGATGATGATGATGATGATGATGCCTCTGTTCCCCTCTTTAATTTTCACACCTACACCATGAGGAATCTACCCACATTTCCATTCTGCTGACAAGGAATTCTGGGTGCATACCTGCTAGACTTTGCAGAGACAAGGGAGCGGAACGAGGTCTCTCTGATGCAGGAAATGCAGCATCTCACCACCCGTCCTTACTGTGTGTGGGGTACCAGCCAGGGTATTCCCAGTAAGGAACCAGATGCTGCTCAGGAATCCTTCTTGGGAGCCATCTGCCTGACTATGGCCTATAAGCATCTGGAGGAACACCCTGGCTTAGGGAATACTGTTTCATGTCTCATCTGAAGAGTTTGTTTTAAAAAAAAAGAGAGAGAGAGAGATAAGTTGGAATGAATAGAATCTACAGTGTGTTCTCCAGATTTTGTAAAACAGATAACATAAGACTCTTAAAAATAATTACGGAAATGTTGGCAGAAAAAAAAGATACTGAGGACAGTTTGATAAACTGCTTACTTGCGCAAAAGAAGGGAGGAATGTGGAGGCACCTGGGGCCAGGACCTGTGGTGAACAGCTACCACTCACAGACTGTCAGTGGCAATGGAGAGACATGGTTCCCAGAACGTGGTAGTACCTGCATCCCAAGGCTGACCTCGTGCCTCGTCCCCATGTCCTCCTAGAACCCAACATGAAAGCAGCAGGCATATGTCCACGCAGGTACTCCATCAGCTGCAGACAGAATGCTTACAGATAGTTCCTCCCAGGTAACAGAGGGAGTGGAGAAGGACTGAGGTGCATCCCGTGGGGTATGAGAAATATACCCACTGTAACTGTTCACTGCTTTACACACGTTCTGACTGGCTTCTCTGCCTTGTGTGTCCTCCATCAGGCTCTAAATGACTCCTGTCACTGCTGAGCTTCTTGAAAGACCCAGTTGCCTGTTCTGCTTACAAATGCTCCTAGTTCTACCTCACATCTACAAGTTTCATCAACACAGCATCAACCAGCAAATAATGTCTGCCACAAACACCTCCAACATCATGAAAGCAGATTTGGGAACATTAGAAATTTCATTAATCTTCTGAAAAGTATGTTTTCGAAGATTCTTCTTTGCCTTATGAACCTAGCTACACAAAGTTTCCTGAAAATGCTTTGTTGGCATCATGGTGGAAGGGTGTTTACAGAATCCAGTGGCTGCAGGCTGGAAAAGATGCCTTTGATGTTAGTATTTTCTGAAAGATGGACAACAATCTCTTCCAGAATTATTTCCAGTCTCCCATTCTCCAACTTTCATACTGTGAGAGAGGATGAGCTCAAAGTCATCTGCCCACCACCCAGGTGGCTCAGTTGGTTAGACTTCTGCCCGGGTCATGACCTCATGGCTCGTGAGTATGAGCCCCACGTCGGGCTCTGTGCTGACAACTTGGAGCCTGGAGCCTGCTTCGGATTCTGTGTCTCCCTCTCTTTTTCTCTGCCCGTCCCCACTTGCACTCTGTGTCTCTCTCTCAAAAATAAAAACACATTAAAAAAAAGTCATCTGCCCACTTCTCTGTAGCATCACAGTTTAACCCTTCCATTTCCACTCACTGTTGGGTTTCCCCAGAGCCACTTTGGAGGCTGAGATGTCAAACAACATCCGGCAGGTATGCTGGGAACAATGAGATTCATTAACCAGGGGTCACACCTCTATAACCCAAATCTGTTATCTTGCGAGTCTGCTCTCTCTTGTCCCTTAGAAACAAATTTCTTTTTTCTATAGCCGGTGCTTCGACTGAGAATTGCTGGAAAAGAACTAACTTGATTTTGTATTCTTATCACAGTTTTGAATGGTGCTATATACCCTGTGTGTGTTTTCTGGTTTCTCAAATTGAAAAATTAAAAAGCAATTGATAGGACTGCATTCAAAACATGCAGACATATTTATGCCACAGTCAGATCTCCTCCATCTCTAAAATCAGCAGTGGAGGGGCAGCTGGGGGGCTCAGTCGGTTGGGCATCTGACCTCGGCTCAGGTCATGATCTCACGGTGCATGTGTTTGAGCCCCACGTCAGGCTCTGTGCTGACAGCTCAGGGCCTGGAGCCTGCTTCAGATTCTGTGTCCCCCTCCCTCTCTGCCCCTACCCTGCTTGCACTCTGTCTCTCTCAAAAATAAATAAATGTTAAAAATTTTTTTTTTTTTATATCAGCAGCATATATGAGGATACGCAAGTCAGACTTGAAGCTCAGGGGGTGTAGATGACTTAGTGCCTTAGCTCCCGCGTGAACGTGCATGCTCTATGACCACATCTGCACCACACCTCCCCGAGCTGAATGCAGCAAGGGTGCAAGGCTAAATGGAAGAACGCCTCCTCCACAAAGATGTCCCTGAAACCTGCAACAATCCTGAGACAGGAAGATTATCTGGATGGTCTGGGGGTACAATGTCATCACAAGGGTCATCACGACAGGGAGGCAGGAGCTGCAGAAGACAGAAGGTGATGTGAGGAGGAAAGCAGAGGTCAGAGACAGAAGGAGAAAATTGGAGTGGCCACCCTGATAATCTACAGATGTGAGAAGAGGGCCAAGTGCTACGGGACACAGGGAAGCTCTAGGGGCTGGAAAAGGCAAGGAAACAGATTCTTTCTTAGAACCTGTGGTAGGAACACAGCCATCGATTTTAGCCCAACAAGACCCTTTTAAGACTTCTGAATCCAGAATTGTAAGATCATAGAGTTGTGTTATGTTAAGCCACAAAATGTGGTAATTGGTTATAGTGGTAACAGGAAACTAATATGTCTGGCTTTCTCTCTCTCTCTTTTAAGTTTCTTTATTTGGTTTGAAAGAGAGAGTGGGAGAGGGGCAGAGAGAGAAGAAGAGACAGAATCCCAAGCAAGCTCTGCACTGCCAGCATGGACCCCTATTCGGGGCTCGAACTCATGAACCCTGAGATCATAACCTGAGCTGAAATCTAGACTTGGACGCTTAACTGACCAACTCACTCAGGTGCCCACATCTGGTTTCCTCAGTCTCATTCTTTCTGTAACACCATGATTGCCTGCCCTCTTTTCTTCTCCTCCTTGGATCTTTCTCCCTCACATAAAGCTCTATGGTCTGGCCCCTCAAGCATAGCTCTTGAAATACGAGAAGTACAAATAGAGAATTTTGCACTTCTTACTCAACACTATAGTCTGGTTCACAAGGCCACTTGCTTGTTGCTAAATCCTAATTGGGTCAAAATCCATTTGATATTGGGAACAAGACATGACCTTGAGGCTTCTCTTTTCACTTCCTCTACAAGAGAACCTTCACTCACACTGTCATCCCTGCCTAGGCCGAAGAACATCCTGACAGAGCTATGGGAAAGGCTGTACTCAAAAATGGAAAAAAAAAAAGGAGTAATTTAATAATATTAGCTCATGTTACAAAAGTACCACCTGCAATGCCTTATTGCTGTGTCAGGGGAAAAATAAAGTCTTTGTCCTTAGATAGCTTATTGTCTAGGTCAGCATTTTGAAAAATTGAGTGTGCACCAGAATCCTAGGCAAGGCTTGTTAAAATAGCTTGCAGGCCCCAGCCCCAGAGTTCAGGACTTAGTAGGAGAATTCGTGTTTCCAAGAGATGCTGCTGCCTGTGCAACGGGAGAGGCAGAGTGCAAAGCGGAAAAATGAACAACACAAGGTAGTGAATGGAAGCAGTGTGTGAGAGGTGCCAGCAGGCAGGGAGAACGGTGGAAATCAGTGTTGACTGGGGAGGGGAAACCCAGTTCATGGTGTCTGTGGCACAGAACTGGCCCAACCAGACTCTGAGTACGGGCATAATTCCAGGTCTAAGGAACAATAAGCATGGAAGGCAAGGGAGACTGTGGGCAGTATGTGGCCAGGAGATGGCCAGCAGATCCTAGCAGCTGGGGGTAGGGTGTGTGGAGGGGATTAGGGAAGTTAGATGGGTCCAGACTAGTTGACTTGAGTACCAGCAAGACCTGTGCAATTTACTGCACCCATTCCTTACAACAGACTATTCACCTGGTAGCAAGAGGGCAATGAACAAGAACTAACCGCATTGTGACTTTGGAACCTAAGTTTTAGGAGAGAGGATGGTGTTGGAGGATTTTGTGCAGGGGAAACACAAGATGAAGACATTTTGAGCATCTATCGGAACTGGGGTCAGAGCTTGAGCTGGGGTCACATGCACAGGGAAGAGAGACTGGCATAAAGCAGAGGCAAGAGAAGAAATGAAAAGATTTACGCCAGATGATTCAGTGTAGGTCAGAAAGAGAGGGTCAGAGGAGGTAGGAGAGATAGAAGGAGCAGAGGTGGAGGTGGGCAGTAGGTCCAGGGCAGTGAGTCAGCTCAACTCAACGCGTGCGGCCAGAGGGAGCTATAGGCAGGACCAGGGCTGGCATTTTATCTTTTCCAGCTGACCCTGGCTCCACATATTTCATTTCCAAAGTCCTCCTGGACGCATCCACGATGCGTCCTCAAAAGGACTGAAATTAAGTACCACCTTGTTCATATATGTTTTACTGGGAGTGATGAAAAAAATATGGTCTATTTCTTTCTGAAGGTTCAGAGGTAGAATGAATAAACAGCTCTCAGCAGTTTTCCCTTCTTGCAGCAGGAGAAGCAGATCTCATTCCGAAGGAGGGCCAAACTTTCAGCCTGGGAGCATAACTATCTCACTGGGTCCTTTGGATATGGAAAAGAAAGCCTAAATAGTATTCTCAAATGGAATCAGAATAAAGAGGAGTTAGGTAATTCTGCATAGTAACAGAGGAAACGTTTGCCACCACAAGCATGGATGAGGATATACACATATAAACTTGGATGTAGGTGCTGATGTAAGTACAGATGTCATCGTACGTGCCCATGCAGATGTGTACGTAGATGCAGATGTACACGGCAGAGGTACAGAAGAAGGTACAGATTCAGGACAGGCATGTAGATGTAGACGTAGACATAGTAACAGACGGAGGTATCACTTTAGGTAGAGTAGGTGTGGGACAGACGTACACATAGTTGAAGTTATAAGAGTAGCCACAGACACAGATTTTCAAAATGATAGTTTTAAGAACAGATGTAAGTATAAAAGAAGATGTACACACAGGTTACACGTAGACATAGATACAGACATAAATAAAGACAATAGAGGATCAGACCTGGTTCTTGTCGGTTCCCTCCACTTAACAATGACAAACACAGTGACAATGGACTTCCAGATGTTTTCATGAGTCCAATGTCATCAATGAAGGGACTCACCTTCGGGGACTTTGTAAGCATGCTAATACTCTTCCCCTGACCCACATAAAGTAAGTGCTTAAAAAGGTGAAGATAGGCATATGGTGGCATCTATATGCATCGTTGACAGACACGGTCTTGTTTTCTTGCCTACAAAATAAATATTTACTTTAAAGGACAACATACGTTCCAAATTAGACTTTGTGCTCTCAGCTCTCTCAGCTCTAATTAGTCATGATTTTCACTAGGTGTGAAAAGTGTCTCTTGTATGATCTTTGCAAGAATTCTTAAAAGTCATTTAAAAGCATATTAAAAATCAGGTAGTTATAGTAACCAGCTATCATAATATAATACCTTTGTTTATACAGTCCCTGGGCAAAGGGTTTTATAATTACCGTGACTTATTAAATGATTTCATAACGATCTGTCACATTCATTCCGTATTCACTTCAAAAGCAAATTTTGAATTTTCTGAGTACGTATATTATAGATGATTAAGGGGACCATCACTTAATAAAATATAATCTATGGCTGCATGTTTATGCTACACCCTCTATTGTCAGAGTAAATACAGTTAGAAAATATTCAAGCTGCTGTCAGTTTTAAATTCTAGAAAATACACATAATTCAAATTTCTAGTATAGAGTGTAAAATTCTTTCTTGGCTTCTTTTGCTTAAATACTGGACATGCGGACCCTTAACTATTGTATATAGTACTTTATCATCCCCTGTTCCCTCAATTAATTCCAACACAACTAAGTAGGTCACCATTTATATTTTTGTAAGTGGATACTGAATTAGAAATGGAAACTGAAAATGGAAATGAAATTCCCCCACCCCAAATTTATTATTATTATTATTATTATTATTATTATTATTATTATTATCGTTATTATTTGAATGCTCTGCACACCAGTGCGCCTTCTCTTGAGAACATGTGTATAACAGATCCGGATGCTCCAGAGAAGGAAGTGGTCCTAGTGCTGCACCTGAGCCCAGTGTCACGGTGTTTAGCTGCACGATGTCACCATGGAGAGGAAAACAGTAGTAATGATGCAGGAAACCAGAGCAGGGAAGGCTGAAGGCTCAGTGTAAAATGAAAACCTGTTCACGAGATGAAATCAATGCGAAAGGTGGACAAGAGGCGGAATGAGGTAAATTTATCAAATGCAAAATGGACTGAGGATAGAGATTTGGAACGCGGATAAATTCTAGGCAAATGTGACCTAGGGCTGGATCAGCCAACAAGGGAAGAGAAATGGAACAGACGCTCGTTTTGTGAAGAAGTACTCACATCTTACCCAAGTGTCAGAGGACTTTTCTAGAAGATCACGCCTTGATCAGAAAGGTCTTGAAAGCTTAGATTAGAATTGGAACAAAAAAGTGTTAACAGGTAGTAATTTTTTTTAAGATAGAAAACCTTCTTAGAAACATAAAAATGGCTGTTAACTTCTCAAAGAGATGGTAATAAATCTTTCTGAGGATTTATCTTTAAGAAAGTAATTAAAAAATATAGAAAATCTTATACTCGGAGAGTCTTCTCAGAATATTATTTCTAATAGTAAAAAATTAGAAACAACCTAAACATACAAAATACAGGTAAGGCTAACAGTTTATCCATTTGATAGGAAAGTGTATAGAAAATAAGCTGGTGCTTTAATAATAATGATGATACCAACAAATAATTAGCAAGAAAACAGCCATCAGTGAGGGAAGCGACTTAAAGTCTCTCATATTAAAATCCCAAATATTAAATAAAATGCCTATTAAGGTAATTCTTTAGACCTGGGTCTATCCTTTTATTTGCAGGGTCTTAGTATCTTTAAAACAAGAGACCAGTCTTCAGATTTTTCCTACAATTTTCTAAACTTTCTAAGGTTTGACACTGGGATTTAAAAAAAATTTTTTTTTTAATGTTCACTCATTTTTGAGAAAGAGAGAGAGACAGAGCGCAAGTGGGGGGAGTAGCAGAGAGAGAGAGAGGGACACAGTATCTGAAGTAGGCTCCAGGCTCTGAGCTGTCAGCACACAGCCTGACGCGGGGCTAGAACTCACAAACCATGAGATCGTGACCTGAGCCGAAGTCGGACACTTAACCGACTGAGCCACCCAGGCGCCCCAACACTGGGATTTTTGTAACCTATGTGAGCAAACTCTGCAGTACTTTTTCTAAACATGTGCTTACTCTGAGGTTCATTACCTTAGATGCGATGGTAAATCTTTAGGTGAAAATCAGGGAAAAGGTTGCATTAAGATTTCTCAGAAACAGCATTATGGAAATGCTTTTACTTGTTCTTTCTCTCTCAAGCCTCAATTCTAAAGACCTTATTGTGTCCTGTTCTCCATCCCTTAAGAATGACATCTACCTTGGTTTACCACCTGCTAACTCTAATTATCTTTCTCAGAACCTGTTCGGTCTCTAAGCCCATAGGTTGTGCCTACTGGGAGTCACACATGTAAATTTCACTAAATTCATTCATTCATCTATGTATCTATGTATCTATCTATCTATTTAAATTTTAGAGACAGAGAGAAAGAGAGAAAGCACACACATGTGAGCACATGAGGAGAGGGACACAGGGAATTTTGAGCAGTCTCCACACTCAGTGAGGAGCTAATGCAGGGCTTGATTCCACAATCCTGCATTCATGACCTGAGCTGAAATCAAGAGTCAGACACTCAACCGACTGAGCTACCCAGGCACCCGATCATTCATTTATTTTTTTTAAATAAACACCTATCACGCATCTAAATTTGCAAGGTGTCATGTGAAGCAGACAGATACAGAGGACTTCTTCCAGGGCACTTACCACATAGTCACGGACACAGGCATGAAATACACAAATGACTACACCGTTATATAATTGAGGGGCCACTAAGAAGTAAACAGAGGGCTTGGAGAGGATTTCAGAGCTGGACCTGGTTAGATGGGGTTTCCATAGAAATGGATCCTGAGACCAGGGTTCAACTGCAAGTGGTTTATTTGGAGGTACTCATGCTCTACTTGGGTAGAGGGGAAGTGAGACAGAGAAAGGATGACAGGCAGTGAAGGGGACGCTATTAAGCCAGCTATCTCATGGAAAGCAGTGAGAGCTTAATCCCATCAACCAGTAACTGTAAAGAATGATGCAAAATGCCAGTTCTGGAATTATCTCACCAAAGGAGCAAGGAAGCTGGGGCTGGGGAATCACATGCCAACTTGCATGCATCACCTGTGGAAGATGCTTCCCAGAAGGTAATTCCCCAGTGCTTTGAGGCCCCTGGCACACACAGGCACATCAGCCCTCCACGGTCCTGGAAGTTAGTGCTGCAATGAATAGTTAAGGTCCCAGGCATTTGAGCCCTGCCACAGCTAGCATCTGCTACTGGGCATGGTAATCTTACTGCACAAGCACTGTACTGACAAAATACAGCTTTGACTGCATGGAAAGTCTTAATGGATACAGCTCTGAGTGCCTAAAACCAGGGTTACTTCTTGAAAAGAACGGAGAGTTATCAGTGCAGCCAGAATACACAGCAGAGCGACTGGCACAGGTAATATGCTTCAGGAGTCCAGATGCATACGGAAGGTGGGGATGATGGTGGTTGGGTCCAGCCAGGGCACAGCTGTGGATGGTAGTACTGAGTGAAGGAAGACCATTGGCACTCCCTTCATATGGGCTGAAGAAGTCCCGCATGTCGGCTCGTCTGGATACACATTCATAGTTTCCGACCAGCTAACAGCTCTTTGTTAATCCTGGGATTAAATAACACACATGACCACAGGTCACAGTATGGGAATCACACTCCTCCACATGCACAGAGCCCTCACTTATGAGCCTTGGATTTCCCAGGCAAGCACAGTGTGGTCCCCACGGTATTCCTGAACCCAGTGTGTGGAACCACATGAGAAAGATGCTTCTAAGATGACAGCGTTGATCAGGACCAAAGGTCTTGGCTCTAGCTGTGGGCTCTAGGTGGTCTTATCAAGGATCCAAGACTGTGGTGGATTTCCAAGCATATTTTAAAAATCTCCTCATTCAGACACTCCAAAATTGCATTTATGAGAACAGTAAAATGAACCTTAAAACAATATCAACTTTTAAAACGATTACTATCAACACAGAGGCAACAGTTACTTGGAAAATGTGTGAAGCACTGATTCTCTGATATATGTCACAAACTTGCCTTCCTTATACATGGATAGTAGATCTGTGATTTTGCTGTGCCTAAGTCTCATTTTCTTCATCTATAAAGTTCCACTTAATAGGATTATAAAAGATAAAATAAGGTAATCACTTAGCAATAGTACTTGACAAAGAGAAAATAGTCAATAAATGTTAGCTGCTGTTGTCATTGTTAATTTCTAAAAGATGACCATATAATTTCATTGTCTAGGCTTAAAGCCTTTTATTAGTAAAAGGTAAAGTTATTATTAATTATGCCAGGATTGCAGGCATAAACCTGCACTGTTTCGGGAAAGGTGGGGTATACACGTTGTAGCTATAAGTAGTTCATATCAACATCTCAGCTGAAATGAGCTATGATTCATCATCAGAAAGGTGACTCTTGATTGACACAGTTATATCAATGACATCTGTGGGGGTGGAGATGGCTAGAAAATGACTTTGCAGGGGCGCTTGGGTGGCTGAGTCGGCTGAGCGTCCAACTTTAGCTCAGGTCATGATTTCACGGCTCTCTTGAGTTTGAGCCTGCATCGGGTTCTGTGCTGACAGCTCAGAGCCTAGAGCCTGCTTTGGATTCTGTCTGCCCGCTCTTTCTCTGCCTCTCCCCCACTTGTACTCTGTCTCTCTCTCAAAAATAAACATTAAAATTAAAAAAAAAGAAAAGAAAAGAAAAGGAGTTTGGAGAGGGGACAATTGAGAACCTCATTCGACAAGTAGACTAAACCTCTACTCCAGTATCGGGGACTTGACCGACCATTCAGTGTTGAGCAACACAGACTGTTTGAAATGAACTTTTAACTATATTTTCTACATAGATGCCTTCCCTTCACATAGATACACACCGGAGGGTTATTATTTGGCAACCTGCCAATACGGTAAAGTGTCTTTATGGCATGAGTTGTACAACAGCACAGGCATGGAACTGAGACGTTGGCCTGCAGGAGAGAAAGGCCCATAGCTGTTGATGAAGTCATGCTTCGAGTGAGAAACCACTTTTACTTTACAGAATTCCCCTTAAATACTCTAAGACAAAGATTCAGAGCTTTAAAAAAAAAATCTAACTCTTGACCCTTTTACGCATACTCCTGGTATTGAAGTTATTTCAAAATCTGAATGGGTTCTTGACCATCTACTCTGAAAATGTGTCTTTAAAAAAATGTTTTTAATGTTTATTTTTGAGAGAGAGAGAGACAGAGACAGAGACAGAGAGACAGAGTGTGAACAGGGGAGGGGCAGAGAGAGAGGGGTACACAGAATCCTTAGCAGGTTTCAGACCCTGAGCTGTCAGCACAGAGGCCAGTGTGGGGCTCGAACTCACAAACTGTGAGATGGTGACCTGAGCTGAAGTTGGAGGCTTAACCGACTGAGCCACCCAGGTGCCCCTGAAAATGTGTCTTTGATGTCTGACATCTGTCCTCTGTGAGGTTATTTTTTTGGAATTTTTTAATGTGTGTGTTTTTGTTTTTTTTTTTTTTTTGAGAGACAGAGCCAGAGCAGGGGAGGGGCAGAGAGAGAGGGGTACACAGAATCCTTAGCAGGTTTCAGACTCTGAGCTGTCAGCACAGATCCCAATACGGGACTCAAACCCACAAACGTGAGATCATGACCTGAGCCGAAGTCGGATGCTGAAGCGCCTGAGGCACCCCCATTCTCCGTGAGTTTTTACTCAGTCTCACACTGTCTCTTGTTACACATATCAGCAAATAATTGCAGAACATGATGAATCCTTTAGTGGTTGCATAAGCCAAGCTACCATGAAGGCAAAGATGATGGACTCTACTGTGTTTGAAAATGCCGTCCACTTCTCAGATACTCCTACTTTTGGATTGTGTCTTTGGACACAGGTTGATTTCTTGATGGTTTGTCTTACAAATGGAATTGCTGGGGCATACAGTAGGCACATTTGCCACTTTCCTAGGTGTTGGCAAACTGCTCACACATACTGGCCTTGCCAACATGGTCAGATTCAGAAATTTTGCCAATCTGATGGATGTGAAAATATATCTCATTTTAATTTCAATTTGCATTTTCCCACATACTACTGATCTTGAACATCTTTTCAAGTTGTTATCGCTATTCCTCATAATTGTTGTTATCGCTAATTTACATCCTTCGGGGAACTTTCCATTCAAGCCTTTAGTCATTTTCCTTTGATCTCTTTGTCTTTTTTCCAGTTGACTTGTTAGATTTTTATATACTAAACAATAATCTTGAGGTCTGAGATATGTACATGATAGAGATAAGAGAGATGATAAACAGGTAAATATATAGCTCTACTGATAACAGATATCAGTATATATTCTGCTCTGTACCTTTAACTTTTAAATTTATGGTGACTTAGGTCATGAAAAAAATTCAGATTTTAATAAAAGCATAATTATCTGTCTTTTGTTTACAAGTTTTGTTTCTTGTGTATGGCTTTGAAATTTTATTTCCTACCCTGAAATTATAATAACCAATTCCATACAAATATTTTCAAAACTTTGTTTTCACCTTTAGGCTTAATCTGGCTCCATGTATCCTATGAGATAGAGATCTAAGTTGTTTTTTTTTTCTTTTTTTTTTTCTTATATGGAAAGTCAGTTGTCTGAACACTGTTTACTGAATTTAACTATACGAAAAAGCATATATTTTTTCCATAATTTTATTGCATCACTTTGCAAAACCCTTGATCTTGAATTATGAAAGAACTCCTCAGTATGTTATTTTTCAGATTTTCAGAATTATTCTGGTTATTCTGGGAACACTGCTATTATTCATAAATTAATACACATTTGCTAAATACCAACCAAACCAAATTTCCCGGGATTTTTATTGAAATACCTTTGTACTTACCACTGTCTTTCCAGAGAACTGTATCATTATTATAAAGTTGACTCACCAAACACATTATTCTGTAATTTTTCTCTCTACAGAATTCATAGCCCTTTTGTTAGATGCTTTCCTAGGTAATGCACGGACTTGGTTATCATACTGAATAAAATGACATTATTTTCCTTTTACATTTACTAATTTGGTTAGTGCTGGTGTAGAACTGTAGTCGTTCCGTGCATTGAAGTCAATGAATAAAAGTGGATAAATACAGAGCAGTCACGTGGCATTTAATCAGCTACAAGCATGTTTAGTTGTGGGTTTTACTCAAGACCCTTTTCAGAGCATTAAATTTTAAAAGAGCCGAGTAGAGCAAGAGACAGGTAAAATGGACACATAACACAACATATCCCAGAGTTTAAAACAATTATATAAGGGCTGAATTCAAGCAGAGCTGAAGAGAGGTACAAAATGGATGACCTCAATTAGGAAAAATCCACCGAAACACGTCAGTTGTGCACAAGTCGAGACACAGGGAGCCTGCATGTACATCATCCAAAATGTCATTTCCATTCTTTTTAACTGATACCCTTTGGGTATATATACATATTAAAGAACCATATTTGGTAGTTTAAGTTTTAAAGTTGTTGGGGCGCCTGGGTGGCTCAGTCGATTAAGCATCCGACTTCGGCTCAGGTCATGCTCTCACAGTCCGTGGATTCGAGCCCCGCGTCGGGCTCTGTGCTGACAGCTCAGAGCCTGGAGCCTGTTTCGGATTCTGTGTCTCCCTCTCTCTGACCCTCCCCCATTCATGCTCTGTCTCTCTCTGTCTCAAAAATAAATAAACGTTGAAAAAAATAAATAAATAAAGTTGAGGTAGCAGATCCGATTGGAGGAAAAAAAGTCTCTCTACCCTTGAAAGGATCAACAGTGTTCAGATGACCCAGTTACTAAGGACCTACAGGATCATCTAGAAAAACCCATTTGGACAGCATCTCTCAGCAGTAGCCCCTGCAAGAGTGAGAAAGATTAATTTCCCACTGGTAACAGGTAATCTGTGCTCGATTAGGCCTAGTATTGTTCCTGGCCTCCATCATTAATACTCAGCAAATGAAAACAAACACAGTTGAATAGCGAAAAAAACTTGCAGGGCCTTGAGTAGATGCAGGCTGACTTGACATTAACATCTTAATAGCTCTGATAGAATCACTTAGGAGCCTAGCTTCATGTAAATAGAAAAAATGTTAATGAGGACAAAAAAAAAAAGGATGATTAATAAATGTGATTGAAATGAAATGACCTTCCCTTATTCACTGGGTAATTAAAGTAATCAAGGGAGACCCAACTGTGATGAGAAATGTCACAGAAGAGACAAAAATACAATTAGCTATCATCACTGCGAAAAATACAGCATTCGATAGGTTTTGTAGAGAAAACAGTGCTTTTAAAAATTGCTTTGAAAGTAAAATAGGGTTTTTTTTTTTCTGACTATCTGGAGAATGTTCCTACTTAAGGGAACCTGCAGCAGTATAAAAACACAGCGCTGAGATACAATCCCCGTGGCATAAAAAGTAGCGTGCAGAGATTTATCTTATGTGCCCCTAGATATCCTTTGAATTCTAATTAGACGCTCCCTATAGTGTACAATATCAATCAGAAAACAGTGCCTCAAAGGCACCAGATCACTTCAAGCTCCTCTGATGTTACCCCTGGGGAAAGAGGGGGTGAGGAACACATTGTCCTTAAAATGCCTCTGTCTTTTCTTTTGGCAGAAAAACATGCCACACTGTCCAAAACGCTGGGAAGGAAATCAATCCACATTCCAGGGTCAGCGATAAAGTCTTCCTATACTGCAGTGACCAGGGACATCTGGGCAATGCCGCCTTAAATCCAGCTGATTAATAAACATAATGCAACCCGCTGCGTTCCTTTCCCCCTCCTTTCATTGGGAAGTCTCCCCTCCACACTCCTGCATATCTTAAGCACCTGGGGGTTCAATAGATGCTTGGCAAATTCACTGTAGAAACAGAGGGAACTATATCACTGTATAGCAACCCCCCCACCCCCCCCCACACACACATTGTTTTGACTTAGTGAGTTCATCACTTTTATCAGATACATGTTAATGACCCTGACAACGTTGGAGTCTCACATCAGGATTTCCCTCATGGTGCTATTGTGCTTCCTATTTTGAAGTGACTGTAAACATATGAGGGCGAGAGCTACAGGTCCATCCAGCATTTCTTTCTGAACCTGTCGCTGCCCAGTTTATCATGTTTAAGTGCAGAAAGGAGGGTCAGGCCAGCAGAAATACCCTGTGGAGTGTTAAGAGAGGCAGAGGAGGGTCCTTTTCCGGACTGTCTAGACCACCTTCTGAAAACAAATTACTTTTCTCTATTTTTATTCATTTCCTGTTGGCTTATCTTTCTCTTCCTTTCTCTTTGTTTTTGGTACTTTGCCACTTTATCTGCCTGCCTACACTTTGTGTCTCCCTTCTATCTATCGAGATGTGAGATTTTCTCTCTCCCCATCTTTGGCAAGTCTGTGGATGCTTTTTCTGGTATTTTTAGCCTTCTCTATATAGCCCTCCAGCTCCCCCTTCATTCTTTTGAGTCTTCTTTTCCTTTCTATATTTGATGGGTTGACTCGAATTTATCAGTCACTTAAACACTTGTGAGCTGCCCACAGGGGGAGCATGAGTGGCCAGCAGGGCAGTTGGGATTCCATGACCAGTCACCTCAATCACGAGTGAGGAACACCTTGTTGTGACCAACACAAAGGAAGGTTGTGCTCATTCCAGTGAAGAGACACTGAACAGCTGCATAAAAACGACAGGTAGTGAGGGCAAATTGGGCGCAGGTGGGGAATGAAATAAATAGAAAAAAAATATCACCCCTGCCAATCCCTGCCATGTTCTAATTTTATGCATTCAGTATTCAAGCAATACAGTGTAAGATATTCAGATTGAATTGGGGTTTCTAATTTTAAGTCTTAAGAATTCTTCCACGGTGTGAATTTCCATGCTGTCCCTGGTCAGTGCTGAACATGATGTCAGTATTTTCCAAATAAATTCGTGTGCAATCTAAAGCATCACCCCTGCAGAGGGCAGACATGTAAGTTTACGGATGGGTCACTGGCCAGTAGATTGCCCTGGACTGAGTTCAAAACCTCAGTATAAAATTGTGGTGGTTAATTTTACGTGTCAACTTGACTGGGCACCCCATATATTTGATCAAAAATCTTTCTGGGTGTTTCTGTGAAGCTGTTTTTGGAGGAGATTAACATTCGGTATACTGAGTAAAGCAGACTGCTCTCCATAATGTGGATGGGCTTTATCCAATCAGTTGAAGGGTTGAGTAGAACAAAAAGCCTGACCCTCCCCTGAATTAAAGAGAACTCTTCCTGACAGTCTTCGAATTGGGACATCAACTTTTTCCTACCTTTGGATTTAGACTGAAACACTGGCTCTTCCTGGGTCTCAGGCTTTGGGACTCAGACTAGAACAAAACCATCAGGTCTCCTGAGTGTCCATCTTGCCAATGCACCCTGCAGATCTTGAGACTTACCACTCTCCATAATCACATGAGCCAATTCCTGATATTAAATCTCTTTCTGAAAATATGCACATCCTACTGGTTCTGTTTCTCTGGAGAATACTGATTAATACAAAAATCTTACCTGCATGAGACACCTTACAGTCATTTATCACAGCATCATATTCTTTTTTTTAATTTTTAAAAATTTTTATTTATTTGAGAGTGAGAGTGTGTTCACACACAGTGGGGGAGGGGCAGAGAGAAGGAGAGAGAATCCCAAGCAGGCTCTGCACCATCAGCACAGAGCTCAGTGCAGGGCTGAAACTCATGAACCACGAGATCATGACCCGAGCCGAGATCAAGAGTCAGACGCTTAACTGACTATGCCACCCAGGCGCCCCTCATGGCATCATGTTCTTACATGTAAGGACAATAAGGTCCAGAAAGACTATGGAATCTCATGAAAGCTAAACAACAAAACAATGTCCTTGCTAACTTTGTTTTTTTTTTCTCATGTCTTGTGGGGATTCTAGGACAGCCACTGCTTTGTTTATGATTTGGGGTGCATAGAATCTAATTTACTATTATTAAATAATATATTATTATTTTATTCCATAGAATAAAAGGATCCAATTCTTTAGCCTCCAGATGTTACAAGCCACAAGTGGAACATATTGAAGAAGAGGTGAAGATTCTTCCAACATTACTAAGTTCGCTGCAACCTGGCAAAGATGATCCGGAAAGTTTCTGTGAGTATATTCTTTATTAACTTAATTTCATCAAAATGTCTATAGTACTCCTCCAACCACTGAGATTAAAAACTATCTCTGGTTTCCCTTGTGTCTGTTTCTTTTTTAAAGTAGGCTCCACAGCCAGTGGGGGGGAGGGTGTCTAACATGGGGCTTGAACTCACAACCCTGAGATCAAGACCTGAGCCAAGATCAAGAGTGTGATGCTTCACTGACTGAACCACCTGGGAGCCCCTCCTTTGTCAGTTTAGTGGTGCTGGAACTGTAGCTCTGCCAGGGACTTGAGAATATCTCCAGGAACCCCCTGGAAGCACGTTGGGGTAGGATAAGCAGAATCATGGCCCCACCAAACGTGCCGTCTTCCTAATCCTCAGAGTCTGTGAATATGGTACTCACATAGCAAAATGAACACTGAAGATGTGATTAAGAATCTTGAGAGGGGGAGATAAGATTCTGGATGATCCACGTGGGCCCAATATCATCACTTGTAAAGGTCCTTACAAGGAGGAGGTAGGGGGCAGAGTGGGAGAAGGCCGTGTGAAAATGGAAGCAGAGGTTGGAGAGAGACAGAAATGTGAAGAGGTTACGCTACTGCCTTGGCAGACGTAGTGGAGGAAGGGGCCACAAAAGCAAGGAATGCAGGTGGGCTCTAAAACCTGCAAAAGGCCAGCAAGCCAACAAAACAGATTCTCCTCTAGAGGTTCCCAAAGGAATGTAGGCCCCCGAACATCCTGATTCCAGGGTAGTATAACCCATTCTGGGCTCGGACCTCTGGAGCTCTAAGATAACACATTTGTATCATTTTATTCACTTATTTATTTATTTTTAATGTTAATTTATTTTTGAGGGAGAGAGACAGACTGACCATGATTGGGGGAGGAGCAGAGAGAGAGGCAGAGGATCCCAAGCAGGCTCCACACCATCAGCGCAGAGTCTGACACAGGGCTCGAACCCACAAACCGTGAGATCACGGCCTGAGCCGAAATCAAGAGTCAGACGCTTAAGTGACTGAGCCACCCAGGTGCCCCAAATTTGTATCGTTTTAAGTCAGGAAGCTAGCTAATACAATGAGGCTGGTAAAAATAGATGCCTGGACCCAATCTTCAGTGAGTCTAATTCACATCTTCCACCAATCAAATTTTATATTCCACGAATTTCGTCAATTATCGGAAGAACATGAAGGCTGAGTCACAGTTACCCTTCCAAGGAGCTTATGGTCTAAAGGCAAAAGCAGTTTTTTTACGATGAAATACATCTCTTTCCTGATTAGGAAGCTTAACCATCCACAAATAGTACACTGATAGACTCACAGTGATCAATAAATCTTTGTCAAAAACACGAAGTTCCATTCGTTTAGCTTAAGTCAGCTTTCCTAAAGGGATATTTTGGTAGCAAATCCTTAAATTTTTCCTGCAGTCTGCCTCATTTCTTCCACAGGTTTGCTTCCTGAGGCCCCTGCTGTTACTATGCCCCCATAAATGGTCCAAATGTAAACCTTGTGGGGGTTTAGTGATGAGAGCATTTGTAATATCAGTTGGTTTGCTTTCTTCTGGGTGCCATCTTGTTGCGCTAAAAGCTCAGTAGGCTGCAGGGTTAATGATTAAATACTCAAGAAGCCAGTGTTGGTGTGTGCAGTGCTGCTAAGTCTCTAAGCCTCTAAGCTTAACTGCATTTCTTTCTTTCTTTCCTCCCTTCCTTCCTTCCTTTCTTCCTTTCTTTCTTTCCTTCCTTCCTTCCTTTCTTCCTTTCTTTCCTTCTTTTCTTTCTTTGCTTCCTTGTCTTTCTTTCTCTCTTTCCTTCCTTCCTTCTTTCTTTCCTTCTTTCTTTCTTTCCTTCCTTTCTTTTTCTTTTTTCTTTCTTTCTTTCCTTCCTTCCTTTCCTTCTTTTCTTTCTTTGCTTCCTTTTCTTTCTTTCTTTCTCTCTCTCTTTCCTTCCTTCCTTCTTTCTTTATTTCCTTCCTTCCTTTCCTCTTCTTTGCTTCCTTTTCTTTCTTTCTCTCTCTCTTTCCTTCCTTCCTTCTTTCTTTCTTTCTTTCCTCCCTTCTTTCTTTCTCTTTGTTTACTTTTCTTCCTTCCTTTCTTTCTTTCTCTCTCTCCTTCCTTCCTTCTTTCTTTTTTTCTTTCCTTCTTTCCTTCCTTCCTTCTTTCCTTCCTTCCTTCTTTCTCTCTCCCTATCTTTCTTTCTTTCCTTCTTTCTCTCTCCCTCTCTTTCTTTCTTTCTTCCTTTCTTCCTTTGTTCCTTTCTTTCCTTTCTTCCTTCCTTTCTTATAAATGTTTATTTATTTATTTTTGAGAGAGAGTGCAAATAGGGGAGGGGCAGAGAGAGAGAGGGAGACAGAACATTAGTGGGGGAGGGGCAGAGAGACAGGGAGACTCAAAACCCAAAACAGGCTCTGGGCTCTGGGCTGTCAGCACAGATCCCGATGTAGGGCTCAAACTCATGCACCGTGACATCATGACCTGAGCTGAAGTTGGATGCTTAACCGACTGAGCCACTCAGGTGCCCCACCCCTGCATTTTTAGATTGATAGAGTGGTCTAAGGTGTGACATTGTGTTAGAGTGCCTTTCTATCTGCCCGTGTTCTCCCAAAGAGCAAGAGAGTCAGGCTTCCCTTATGTTTTCTTCTAAAACACTGTCCCTTCTCTCTATGATGCCCTAATGCCTTCAGTAAACTATACAATCTGGTGACTGCTGTGTTGATGAAACTCTGTTCCTGATTTGTCACCCTTTCAGCAGCCCCATCCTTTGTCATGTGAGTCCGTAGTTTCGCACATCATTGGTGAATTTACTTTGCTGCTGCACTGATGTCGGGCTTGGAAACTGTATTAGTCTCCCATTACTGCTGCAAGAAATTACCACAAATAATCTGTTTAAAATTACTCGCATTTATTATCTTGCAGTCTGGAAGGCGGAAAGCTAAAGATGGCTCTTTCTGCCCCACAATCAAGATGTTGCAAGGGTTGTGTTCCTGCTGGAGGCTCTGGGAGACAGTTAGTTCCTTGCCTTTTAGATCCTAGTCCCTCCTCCCCCAGCCCGTCACTCGTCTCTTGGTTTGAACCCCCCCCCATGGTCGCACTGCCACTGTTGTGACTTCTACTTCTGCTACGATATCTCCTTCACCTAGCCTGATCCTCCTGCCCGCTTACATAATCCAGGATGATCTCCCATTTCATGACCCTGATTTTAATCACATCTGCAAAGTCCCATTGTCATGTAAGGTAAGATATTCACAGGTTCTGGGGTAGAACATGCATGACTTTGGAGGACTATTATTCTGCCCACACACAAAAGTCACTTGCTTTGCCAGATGGTAGTTACACTTGTGGTGAGTGTAGCATAAAGTATCAACTTGTCAAGTCACTATCTTGTACACCTGAAGCTAACGTAACATGTTGTGTCAACTATAATCAAATAAAAAAAATTTTAATGTCACTTGCCTTGGTCAGAGGAATATAGG
Source organism: Panthera pardus (assembly GCF_024362965.1). Classification (NCBI taxonomy): domain Eukaryota; kingdom Metazoa; phylum Chordata; class Mammalia; order Carnivora; family Felidae; genus Panthera; species Panthera pardus. The sequence continues at coordinate 123,866,345 of NW_026526843.1, forward strand.
CAGAGGTGATGGTCTGCTAGTTCCAAGTCCAGGTGTAAAAGGTAATGCATATGCCCACCCATCCCTCTGACAGTTCTGTCATTACCATGAGAGGAATGTATCCTACCTAGCTTGCATTCCAAGGATAACGAGAGGTACGTGAAGCACACCTGAATCCAACCTACAAGTCCAGCAGGACAAACCCAGTGAGTCAACACCAGTTGACCCTGACTCAACTTGATTGATGCTGGGTTGAGAGAAAAAAATGGACTGTTAAATTATGAAAATAAGGGGCACCTGGGTGGCTCAGTCGGTTAAGCGTCCGACTTCGCTCAGGTCATGATCTCACACTTTGTGAGTTTGAGCACCATATCGGGCTCTGTGCTGACAACTCAGAGCCTGGAGCCTGCTTCCGACTCTGTGTCTCCCTCTCTCTCTCTCTCTCTCCTCTCCCATGTTCATGCTCTCTCTCTCTCTCTCTCTCAAAAATAAACATTTAAATTTTTTTAAATATAGAAATGAGTATCAGACTATTTTGTTATGCAGTAAGCATTATGGTAATGACGAGATGATACAACTGAATCCAAAGTCTAAAGTAACACGTCTTGCACTGTGCGAGTCCTCCAGGATGAGGAAACCCTTGCCCTGAAATGGTAAAGAATTACAATTATGTTTGCACCTGTGCTTTGACATCCCTTTATCTACACATAATACTTTTGGCATATCCTACTATCTTCTGCACATTGGAAGATCTGGCTATATGTGAAGAATTCCCAAGATGTTTGAAAAAACTGTATTCTGACTTGAACTTCCTCAAGGGACTTCCTTGTGTCTTCAAGCATGACTCCATAGGAAATCTGATTTGGACTCCATAACACACTTTATGCATTATGTTACAGAAAGGAAATGGTCGGACAATATAGGCCTAATTAAAATGACAACTGATTGCCTGAACTGGACTTATAATAACTGGTCAAATTTCCAGTTTAATCTGTACCCAAACACTGTCCATATATATCTCAGTGAAGCTAATTGATTCTGGTGGTATGGATTTGACATTACCGGATATTAAGGAAATGAGGAATCTACCTGTTTTTAAAATCTGGCTGCCCTTGGGGCACGTGGCTAGAGAAGGAAGCTGGAGACTTAAGATTAGGATAAACTTCTTCACATTCAGGGACATTCTCAGTTTCAAATATCCCAGGCCATATTTCAGATCATTTGACAGCCAGCGTGATCTGATTTAGGGGTCAGAATATAAGGACGCGGTGGTTTTTCCAAAGAAGACATACAGATGGGCAACACACACATAAGAAGATGCTTGACATCACTAATCATCAGGGAAACACAAATCAAAACCACAAGATATCATCTCACACCTGTCAGGATGGCTATTACCAGAGGGACAAGAAATGACAAGCATTGGTGAGGATGTGGAGGAAAAAAAGGAGCCCTCATGCACTGTTGGTGGTGGTGGGAGTCCAAACTGGTGCAGCCCCTGTGGAAACCCGTATAGAGGTTCCTCAAAAATTAAAAGTACAGGGGCACCTGGGTGGCCCAGTCAGTTGAGTGTCCAACTCTTGGTTTTGGCTCAGGTCATGATCCCAGGGTCATGGCACCAAGTCCTGCATCAGAGCAGAGCCTACTTAAGATTCTCTTTCTCTCCCTCTCTGTCCCTCTCCTCCACTCACACACTCTCTCTCTAAAATAAAAAAATAAAAATAAAAACAGAAATTCCCTATGATCCAGCAATTCTATATCTAGGTATTTATCCAAAGAAAATGAAAACACTAATTTGAAAATATATACGCACTCCCATGTTCATCGCACCATTATTTACAATAGTTAAGATATGGAAATGATCTAAGTGCCCATTAACTGATAAATAAAGAATGTGTGACACACACACACACACACACACACACACTGGAATACTACTTGGCCAACAAAAAAGAATAAAATCTTTCCATCTGTGACAACATGGATGGACCATGAGGTCAAAGAAAAAGATAAATACTGTGTGATTTCTTGTATATATGGAATCTTAAAAACAAAGGAAAGCTCACAGAGACAGAGAACACAATGGTGGTTGCCAGAGGAGGGATGAGAGAAATGACTGACGGAGGTCAAGAGCTACAAATTTACAGTTATAAAACAAATAAGTCATGGGGATGTAGTGCGAAGCATGGTGACTAGAGTCATATTACAAATCTGAATGTTGCCATAAAATCTTAAAAGTTACTCACCACAAGAAAAACAATGCAAACCCATGTGGTGACAGATGGTACTAGATTTGCGGTATCCATTTCACAATGTATACAAATGTTGAGTCCTTATATACACTTGAAACTAATAAAATGCTGTGCATCAATTACACTTTAATACAAAAAAAGAACATGGTGCTTTGAAGGCTTTTTTCAGGTTTTTAACCATTTATTCTCCATCCCAAGAGGCAAACTAGTGAGTTGCTTGGTTTTTTTTAATCTCAATAAAATATTTTAGGGAGTTTTCCAAGCAAAGACAATTAAACTAGAAAGGGACTAACTCTAAAATATGCACATTTCTCTGAAAGTTGGATATAATTTTTACTTGCAAAAGAACACTCAAAACATAAACGGCAAGTATTCAATATAAAGATCTCAGCTTTTGCAGAATTGCAATTTTAATTGCTAAGACGAATGTTGAGGCTGATTTAGCACCAGAATCATAATTGACCATAAATGTTCTCTTGTTTTTACAACCATTCCTGTGATACAGAATATCAGTTTAAAGCTGAAGCAAAGTTTCCCCACAAGAGTTTGTTGTGGGTTGAACTGTATCCCCCAAAAGATGTTGGAAGTCCTGGCTCCCAGACCTGTGAATACAACCTTACTTGGAAACAGGGTCTTTCATATGATTGAGTTAGGATGATCTCATCAAGGTGGGCCTTAATCCAATACGACCGGTATCCTTATAAAAAGAAGAAATTTGGGCACACCAACAGATGTGGACACAAGGCAGACGATGTGACGATATAGGAACAAGGCCATCAACAAGCCGAGGCATAGCTGAGGCTGTCCGAAACTAGGAGGGAAGCATGACACAGGCTGTCCCCTTCAGCCCCCAGAAGAACCCAAATGTGCTGACGCCTTGATCTTGGACGTCTGGCCTCCAGAACTGTGCCACAACAAATTTCTGTTGTTTGAGCCACACAATTTGTGGAAGTTTGTCACAGCAGCCATAGGAAACCAATACCAATGTCAATTTTCTTCAATATATTACAGATTGGAAGCTATCAATTTTAATAATCAGATGAAAAAAGATGAAAAAGAATTATCCACAAAATATTCATTACCTTATCCATGTGTGTGTGTGTGTGTGTGTGTGTGTGTGTGTGTGTGTGTGTTCCTAAACAAATAGCAATTTCCTGTGCCCCGTGCTACTGAAGTAAAGAGTCTCTTTGTTTTTTTACATCAAAATTCCTCATGGATTATGAAATGGGCCCCAAATATTTCAGGAATCAGTCTAGAAAAGTGTCAGTATTAAAAAAAAATAAGATAGTACTGGGGCGCCTGGGTGGCTCAGTCGGTTAAGCAGCCGACTTCGGCTCAGGTCATGATCTCACGGTCTATGAGTTCGAGCCCCGCATCGGGCTCTGTGCTGACAGCTCAGAGCCTGGAGCCTGTTTCAGATTCTGTGTCTCCCTCTCTCTGACCCTCCCCCGTTCATGCTCTGTCTCTCTCTGTCTCAAAAATAAATAAATGTGAAAAAAAATTTAAAAAAAATAAAAATAAAAAAAATAAGATAGTACTTAATGAAAGTTATTTATATTTCTTCTGGCTCTTTAAAATATTTAATTTGTCAAATATTCAAGACAGAATCTAAACCAAACAAAAGGTTTCTTTCAGTATTACTGAAATACTGGTTTAGGCAGCTCTAAGGTACCCAGATTTTCAGTGATGGTATAACGAATTTGAAGTCACTGGGTTAATTCTCTTAGGGAGCCAATACTCTTATTCTGCTTTCTGCATTTACTTTACAACTTCAGGAAGGCTCTCTCTCTTTTTCAGTCATTCTGCCTTCCTCCCTTGTCAAGGCCTGCTCTCAGGATTGCCTCTATAATCCTTCATATTACAGTATGAATCAATTGAAGTCATTGTATTAACTCACTCAGGATCAGCTTGTCCCTATTTTTACAGATAAAGTTTTATCGAAACTCAGCCAAAGTACATTTTCATATGTCTGCTCTGATCCACCTTGGCAGTGCAGAGTAGTTCCAACTGAGTCTTGGTGGCCTCCAAGCCTGAAAATATTTACTCGCTGGTACTTTACAGAAAAAGTTTGCCAATTCTTGTCTTAAGGCTTCTCTCTCAAAAAAAGCAAAACAAAGAATTTATATTATATTTGAAATCTTCAGGACATAAGAGAGTAAACAGCTTGGTTGTATGGAATGTAAACAGCCATAGATCTTTCATCAAATGGACTACAAATCTACATCATCTTTGAGTCCCATACAAACAAGGTGAAATGGCCACATTTCAGGGATCGCACATGTATATGGAGTGCTGTCTGTTTGCTCATAATCTGACCTGTTGGTTTCCGGACATGCAAAATGTTGGTGTATTCCCAAGTCTTTTTTTTTCTTTTTTTAACATTTATTTATTTTTGAGAAATAGAGAGACAGAGTGAGAGGGGGGGAAGGACAGACACACACACACACACACACACACACACACACACACACACACACAGAAACTGAAGCAGGCTCCAGGCTCCGAGCTGTCAGCACAGAGACTGACACAGGGCTCAAACTCGCGAACTGTGAGATCATGACCTGAGCCCAAGTCGGACACTCAACGGACTCAGCCACCCAGATGTCCCGGTGTAGTCCCAAGTCTTAAAGTGGAAGGCATATGTTTTAGCAAACATGAACTAAAATTTCACTTTCAAAGTTAGTAGTTGACTGATTTGGTGGTCTGCCATGTGCCAGTTTCCCGAGTCAGACCCCAAAATTACTATTGTTTGCCAAGGAACAGTCTGGATGCTGGCACCACTGAATCCAAACCTAGACACTAAAGTATTATAAACAGAGATGGATTCGTTCCACGGTCTCCAATTAGTTTTCTCCATCCAAGCTCCAACAGCTGTTCCTGCCATTAGATGATGAAAATACAATGCCTATTACAGAACCAAAACAAAATGCGATTATTGCTGTTTGCACTTATATTATTGTTCTTGATCACTCACCATCTGATTATCCTGCTCAATTATGCATTTGCCACACCTGCTCTTTACCTTTGTGATGCTTTTTGTACCATGACTATAAAGGGAAGCAAAATATGAAGGAAGTCAACCAGAAGTGTTTCTATTCTATTTCCGGAGAAGTTTTGCAGTCTCTGAGCAGTGAAGATATAATTTCGAACCACTTTCTCACAGATTTGTGGCACAGAGCATTCCCAATAGGAAAGTGTAGAATTCCTTATCAGTGAATGGGAAACATCTTGGATTAGATCCTGAGGACTCCCAGGGTTTGCTTACTCTCAGTAACTTCACTTCTTAAAACACACGTACCAAACAAATGCAAATAATCTAGATGAGTACATAATTTCTCAGTTTGGGTTGCAGTCAGTTACAATTTGTTTATTCATTTGACAAATATTTATCGCATACCTACTAGGTGTCGAGCGCTGCTCTCTGTTCGCAGAATATACACTGACCCTTAAATAGCATGGAGGGTTAGGGGTGCCAACACCCTGAGCAGTGGAAAATCCACACAGAACTTTTGACTCCCCTAAAACTTAACTAATAATAGCCTACTTTTAACGAGAAGCCTTACCAACAACATAAACAGTGAATCAACACATATTTTGTATGTTAAAGTATTATATACTGTATTCTCACAATAAAGTAATCTAGAGGAAGGAAAATGTGATGAAGAAAACCCTAAGGAAGAGAAAATACATTTACAGTACTGTCCTGTCTTTAGTGGAAGAATGTGCATATAAGCAGGCCTGTGCAGATCAGACCTGTGTTGAAGAGTCAACAGTAGGAACTTCACATGAGTTTGTTAAAGCTCCTTTAATAGCCATCACAGAACTGTCAGCCTGTTAACTGTGGTATCAGTACATCTGGCTCTTGTCAGCCTTTTCCTTGTTTTACACTTTACCAATGCCTCCCCAATGCCTGTCTTTTGCTTTTGGTAACACCATTTCAATACTGTCTCTCCACTGTCTAGGTGTTTGTTTAGACACTTCAGATCATCCAAAATCATCTTGCTGTCCTAATTCCAGACTTTCAACAATGCCAATTTCCCTAGTCACTCACCCAAGAGATTATTTATTGAGCAGTGTTACAGTCTGTTATTGCTGTGTAATGACCATCCCTAAACATCAAGTGGCTTAAAACAAGCACACTCACTTATTTGAGTAGGGTTAGGGGGGGATGACACCTGTCCCTTCCCAGAAGTACCAGGTGGGGAAGCTCAATCAGAGGTGGGAGAATTCAGTCACTGGCAGATAAGCTGGGGCTGTTTGTTGTCTGGGAACGTAGCAGGGAGCCTCAGTTCATCTCTACAAGGGCCTTTCCATGGAGCTGCTTGGGCTTCCTTCAGAACATGGCAGCTGGCTTCCAAAAAGAAGTATTTCAGGTGACAGAAAATAGAGGCTGTCGGTCTCTTAAGGCTTGGGTATGGAGAATGGCACAGGGCCACTTCTGCTATATTTTATTGGTCAAAGATGAACACCTCACTTCTCAATAAGACATATCAAAGAATTTGAGGTCTTTGGGATGCCCAGGTATTATAGAAAGCACTAGAAATGCACAATTAAGATATAGCAGAGCCCCCACAAAAAGCTCAGAATTTAGCAAAATAACTGAACTGGTAAAAAGTTGGTTATAATATACCAGTTAATTTATGGAAAAGTGCTGAGGGCACACAGACAGAAAGTTTAGGAATATTTTATAAGTAGGAGTTCAGGGCATTAAAACAAACAAAAACAATGAGAGGCAGAGAATACACCTTCAATGCTGAGGCTGTGGCCAACTGAGTGAGCTCTGCCACAGAATTCTCATTCAACCGTGAAATACTGCCCGTTGCCACTACCGGTCCCCCCTGTCATTAGATGAACCAACACTCAAGCAAATATGCACTGGACAAGAGTCAGCAGTAGCACGCTGCGTTCGCTACCTGCAGGCTGCCCTCTGTCTCTCTCTCTCCACCTTCTGGTCTCCTGACTTCTGTTTGACAAGTGCTGGAAGCCTGTCAGCTTCTCCACCCAAAGACATATGTGCTCCCCAGTCCATCCCTATGGGGGTTGGCTATAAGAGGCTGCTCCCCATGAATCACCCTTGCCGGACCAGGAGTTTCTTTAGCTGTGGCTCCAGTAACTAGATCACAAGTAGCTGTGGCTGAATGCGCTAGACACTGAAACATTGTCTTAGGTTCCTATGTGCACACTCACTCATGCACATTCTTATGCACACACTCACTCATGCACATTTTTATGCACACACTCACTCATGCACTTTCTTGTGTGTACATTCTCTGATGCACATTCTTATGCACACACTCACTCATGCACTTTCTTGTGCGCACACTCACTCATGCACATTCTTATGCACACACTCACTCATCCACTTTCTTGTGCGCACACTCACTCATGCACATTCTTATGCACACACTCACTCATGCATTTTCTTGTGTGCACACTCACTCATGCACATTCTTATGCACACACTCATGCATTTTCTTGTGTGCACACTCACTCATGCACTTTCTTGTGTGCACACTCACTCATGCACATTCTTATGCATGCACTCGTGCACATTCTTATGCACACACTCACTCATGCACATTTTTATGCACACATTCACTCATGCACTTTCTTGTGTGCACATTCTCTGATGCACATTTTTATGCACACACTCACTCATGCATTTTCTTGTGTGCACACTCACTCATGCACTTTCTTGTGTGCACTCACTCATGCACATTCTTATGCACACACTCACTCATGCACTTTCTTGTGCTCACACTCACTCATGCACATTCTTATGCACACACTCACTCATGCATTTTCTTGGGTGCACACTCACTCATGCACATTCTTATGCACACACTCATGCATTTTCTTGTGTGCACACTCACTCATGCACTTTCTTGTGTGCACACTCACTCATGCACATTCTTATGCACGCACTCACTCATGCACATTCTTATGCACACACTCACTCATGCACTTTCTTGTGTGCACATTCTCTGATGCACATTTTTATGCATACACTCACTCATGCACTTTCTTGTGTGCACACTCACTGATGAACATTTTTATGCACACACTCACTCATGCACTTTCTTGTGCGCACACTCACTCATGCACATTCTTATGCACACACTCATGCATTTTCTTGTGTGCACACTCACTCATGCAGTTTCTTGTGTGCACTCACTCATGCACATTCTTATGCACACACTCGCTCATGTACATTCTTGTGCGCATGCTCACTCATGTACATTCTTATGCAAACATACCAGAAACACAAACAAAATTCACACTCTGAGCAACAGGCTTTGAACTCTACTGGTACATTAAAAATGGTGTATTTTATAGGCTTATGCAAAGATGGAAGGAAGCACACAGGCATGTCACTTTAAAGTTAATTTGACTATAATATATAAGAATCAAGAAGATTAAGAATGATTCCCTGGGTCTAGAAATGGTATATTTTTAGACTTTAATTACCTTTCAAATAGGGGGAAATTTAAAAATATTTACTGACTCCAAGGGTTATTGAATGGTTGTCCAAATTCACTACCTGTTTTAATGCAACTTCTAGATCACTCATTTGTTTCATCTGGCTTCATTATTGTTTTTTTAAGTATTTATTTATTTATTTATTTATTTATTTATTTGGGGGTGTGTGGAGAGGGAAAGAGAGAGAGAGTGTACACGGGAAGGGCAGAGAGAGAATCCCAAGCAGGTTCTGCACTATCAGCACAGAGCCTGATACGTGGCTCGAACTCAAGAGCCTTGAGATCATGACGTGAGCTGAAATCAACAGTTGGAAGCTTAACTGACTCAGCTACCCAGGCACCCGTCACCTGGCTTTTCTCAACTGAGGTCAACCAATTTGTTCCTCTCTGACTGAACACAGTACTTAGGTAATATTTTTTAAACCAGGACATTTCATGGGCCTATTGGTAGACTCAGCCCTTTTAAAGATTCAGTGCCTCCAAAAAGGGACTGGAAAAAAATTAGCAGCTAAGCATGCTTGTGGTTGATAAAATGCCACTTGACAGTTCTTTATTTATACTTTCACTCATTCACTTCACATTTATTCAATTACTATACACCAGACACTATATTAAAATATGTGAAAACATTCACAAATCCTCTTACACTTATCTATGCTTGTGTCTTCTCTAAGAGTTTATCAGCTGCATAGAGATAGAAAATGTATAGTTTGATAACAAACAAAAATGTGTCTACACCTAAGACTGATGAAGGAAGGCATTATGGCCAACGTGGAATTTGAGCTATTTCTGTCTCCCTCACTCTGCCCCTCCCCAACCTGTGCTCTCGCTCTCTCAAAAATAAATAAATGTTACAGAAAAATTAATAATAAATAAACTTTAAAAAAGATGTCATTAGGAAGACATTAGAAATGATAAAAAGTATCCAGATATAAACCACAAATTTGGATTTGTATTTTTTTTTCACTATTAATATATGAAATTTATTGTCAAATTGGTTTCCATACAACACCCAGTACTCATCCCAAAAGGTGCCCTCCTCAATACCCATCACCCACCCTCCCCTCCCTCCCACCTCCCATCAACCCTCAGTTTGTTCTCAGTTTTTAACAGTCTCTTATGCTTTGGCTCTCTCCCACTCTAACCTCTTTTTTTTTTTTCCTTCCCCTCCCCCATGGGTTTCTGTTAAGTTTCTCAGGATCCACATAAGAGTGAAACCATATGGTATCTGTCTTTCTCTGTATGGCTTATTTCACTTAGCATCACACTCTCCAGTTCCATCCACGTTGCTACAAAAGGCCATATTTCATTCTTTCTCATTGCCATGTAGTATTCCATTGTGTATATAAACCACAATTTCTTTATTGGATTTGTATTATTATTTGACACCCAAATTTAATCTGTGTTGCCTACAAAATCAGAATTATGAAATTCTTTAAAAGCGGGCTGCTTAATATTTTTATTTTAGTATGTTAAGAAACATTACTGACACAAAAACTGCACTCACATTTATTTATACTTTCATCCTATTTCTGTGGCATGATGGATATGAAGCTCACCGAGTGGTGATTTAACTGTGAAAGAATAGTAGTAAGAAACACCAAGCTGAATTTACCTTTGGAGTTATTCAGTGCCCAACTGCACATCTCGGATGTACGAAAATGCAAAATAATGAGCTCTTCATTTATGAATTGGTCGCCCTGAATCTATTTACTACTCTAACCACACATACAGAAAGTGATTCAAGCCAACGCGCGACATCAAACTATTCTGAATTCCTGCTCTCCAGCCCACCTGTGCAGTGGTGATATCCACTGTATTTGCCCACAAACGTCAAAACAAAATGAGATTAAGGAACTCATGATCAATGCAACAACACAAATAATCAATCACGTGAAGTCACGGGTACCCATAGAATACCCAACTTAGAGTTTTTATGCAAAAAGGATGAAGAGTTTGCATAGTCAAAAATAATAGCCAACGTGATTGTGACATTAAGGGCTAAAATGCAGCAGAGATAAAGGCAAAGTAAGGGAATACATTTTCCACATTTAAAGTTCATCTTTAGTTCCACAGAAATGGAAATTGTAATCTTTCACAATGTATCTGCGGGATGAAGGCCTGCCACGACCCTTGAGAATAAAAGCTATTCCTTGCAGAATCTAAAATCATATAGGTGTTTATTAAATATTGCTTTCAGTACACAGTAATATGAAAGAACAACCATTCTATCTATGGAATATCATACTCTATCACTTAAAGTCACGTCTGCCAGCAACTTGCACCGTGATCAAGGCTTGTACCTTGCACTAGTGGGGTTATTAGCGTGGAGAGAAGAGGTTTATACACTTTTTAAAAAATACACTGTACTTTATCACAATAGGCCAACTATATGTTTTGATTCCATACCACTGCATTTTTTAAATAAATTTTTTAATGTTTATTTATGAGAGAGAGAGAGCAAGCAGGGGAGGGGCAGAGAGAGAGAGAGAGAGAAAGAGAGAGAGAGAGACAGGGTACGAGCAGGGAAGGGGCAGAGAGAGAGAGAGGGAGACACAGAATCCGAAGCAGGCTCCAGGCTCTGAGCGGTCAGCACAGAGCCTGACGCGGGGCTCGAACTCAGAAACTGTGAGATCGTGACCTGAGCCGACACTGGACGCGTAACCGACTGAGCCACTCAGGCGCCCTTATACTACTGCGTCTTTTAATTGTTGAAATAAAAATGGATGACTCCATTATTGAGATGGATAATGAATGTTTTAAAATACAATTTATCAGAAGCATTTTGAATTCCATTTACTCTCCTCATGTGCCCCTCAAACTGTGGAGCGGCAAAAGTCATCATTTGAAACCCAATGTCCTGTCCTGTGCCTCCAAACAAGAGAAACCAAGGGAAGCAGTTCAAGGCTGTGTTTTGAAAGAATAAAGAATAAAGAACATTCTAGGTTTAAAAGGTCCAGCAAGACCATTTCCATCTATTCCCCACCTGGGAATCCTACCCCAAAACAACATTGTGAAGTGTGGACAGAGGCAGAGAATGTGACATTGGACCTCTAAGAGAGTATGTGTTCCCTCCTATTAACTGCCAGAATCCTGCAAAGTCCATCCCAAAGGTCTCCGAGGAGAGGCCTCAGATCCAAGTGTGAGGAGGTCACCCGGAGAGAAAGAAATGTTCCTTCAAGCAGTGGTTCTCAGCCCAGGGGACACCTATGGCAATGACTGGAAACAGTCTTGGGCTGTCACAAATGGGAGGGGGGTGCTATCAGCATCCAGTTAGGGGGTTGAGGCCAGGAGTGCCGCCAGGAGAGCAATTGGCCTCAACTGTCAATATCTGTACACGGGTCTTCTGTGTATGTGTGCATGTGTGTGAGATTACAGAAAAGAGAAGTACATTTATGACCAGAAAATTTTTCAAAAAACAAAAGAGAAGAGCACACAGTACTCCAGAGTCTCAAATAAATTACAGAGAATAGATATGAGATTATTTTTTTTAATTGTGACACAACAAAAGGAGATTAAAAATGCCGAGCTAGTGAAGCTTAGGAAAGAAATGGAAAAAACACACAAAGTAAGTGAAAACATCAGTTACAGTGAATATAACAGACAGTAAATTCAGAGGCACAACCTCTGAAGTTGAATCAATGAAATACAGCAAAATGGAAGACAAGAGGGATATAAAAATAATTATGAAGATGGCTGGATGGACATAACACAAAACGGGTCCAGTGTAGCATAACTAATACTCCTGCAGAAGAGGAGAGAAGAGAGAAAATGCACCGAAAACCAATTCAGAGCTATAACAAAAGACATTTTATTCTGGAACAAACACTTGAACCTGTTGATAAAAAGGACACTATCTCCCAAGAAATTGGCTGCCAAATTATCAGCATGAAGATATGGCAAAGTTCATCGATTTTAAACACAAAGAATCGTGTGGGAACGTAGGCAGAAGAAAAGTTGAGCCATGTGAAAGGGGACAAAGTCAATTTGATCTTAGACCTCTGGATGGCAACACTAAGTGCCAGAAGATCAGAGGGCAAAGACTACAAAATGTTGAGGGTAAGAAAGTGTCCTCCCCAAATTTTATGCCCAGCCAAGTTGCCCTTCAACTATGTAAGCAATAGACAGGCATTCTGCAGAATAAAAACAGCTGAAAGAATATAGCACCCAACACTTGTCTTCACAACATTCCTTGAAGACAAAATCCCAGGCAATAAAAGATATGTCAAAATAAATAACTCAGGAATGGAGAAAAGATGGTTAAAAAAAAACAAAAACACTGAGGTTAAGAATCAAATAATTTTAGATAGAGGAATGAAATTAAGGTTACCTACAAAAAATGTTAAAATAATACAACAAACAAAAGGTCAAGGGTCATTAGGAAAGGTACAAAGAGGAAGTTGTATTGTAATAAATAACCTATTTAACAGAGAGAGAATAGGGGCACCTGGGTGACTCCGTTCTTTAAGTGTCTGACTCTTGGTTTTGACTCAGGTCATGATCTCATGGTTTGTGAGCTCCAACTCTACATAGAGCTCTGTACTGAGAGTGCAGAGCCTGCTTGGGATTCTCTCTCAGCCTCTCTCTTTGCCTCTCGCCTGCTTGCTCTCTCTCGCTCTCTCTCTCTCTCTCAAAATAAATAAATAAGCTTAAAAAACAAACAAACAAGGAGAGAGGCATCTGGGTGGCTCAGTCGGTTAAGTGTCCGACTTCGGCTCAGGCCATGATCTCGCAGTTTATGGGTTCGAGCCCTGTGTCGGGCTCTGTGCTGACAGCTTGGAGCCTGGAGACTGCTTTGGATTCTGTGTCTCCCTCTCTCTCTGCCCCTCCCCTGCTCACGTGCTCGTTCTCTCTCTCTCTCTCTCTCTCTCAAAAATAAACATTAAAAAAAATCTTAAAAAAAAAAAGGAGAGAAAATAGCTAAAGTTGAAGTGCATAGTTAAAAAACTGCATTTTTTTAGAAAAACAATTTTTTATGTTTTACGTTACTTCATCATAATTTGTGAATTGGGTACAACTCTTGTTGGAAATGACAATTTTTGAAAAAATATTCATCTAACATTTAACAATTTCTTCACTTTTATTTCCATTTACTGCTTTTGGTTAAATTTAAGTAAAACAATATAATCCTTCTCTTCTTTTAAATGTAATTTAATGTTAATGTTTATTTTAATCGAAAGCAGGCTCCAGGCTCTGAGCTGTCAGCACAGAGCCCAATGTGGGGCTTGAAGCCACAAACTGTGAGATCATGACCTGAGCTAAGTTGGGCCCTAAACTGACTGAGCCACCCAAGGTGCCCCAACAATATAATCCTTCTTATTAAAAACAACACGTGTAAGGTTTTAAATGTACTCTTCCCTAGGTATCTATCATTTAGTGATAATTTCTGGATTTCTCAATCTGAATGTTTCTGAAGAGAGATGTCTGTAATCATAAAATGCTGACCAGAATGATTTCTCGGTGGTGGGCTTTAGAGTGATTTTTTTTTTAAACTGTGCTTTTCTTCATTGCTTTATTGTTTTCATAATAAAAATCTATCTTTATAGAGCAAAAAAAGTCATTATTATTTTAATAGAAATGGTGGACAGAGACCATAATGGTCCATAAAATCTAAAATATTCAGTCTCTGTCCCTTTATTTTTTAAATTAAAAAAATTTTTAATGTTTATTTTTGAGAGAGAGAGGGAGACAGAGAGCAAGTGGGGGAGGGGCAGAGAGAGAGGGAGACAGAGAATCCAAAGCAGGCTCCAGGCTCCGAGCTGTCAGCACACAGCCGGACGTGGGGCTCGAACCCACGAATGGGGAGATCATGACCTGAGCCAATGTTGGACGCTTAACCCAATGAGCCACCCAGGGACCCGTTTCTGTCCCTTTAGAGAAGAAGTTTTCCAAGCCCTGCTCTAACACTCTACTTGCTGATATAGACAGACGCCCATCGTACACACACCAGAAAGACCAAAAGCATGAACTTGTCTATTCTCACACAGCATGCCTGTTCTCTTTTGACTTCCCTATGTGGTCAGTAGCTACATTCTTCCAAGGATTCAGCATTTTTATAATTAGAGAGCTTGTGCACACCAGAGCTAACGCATACCATCAGCCTCCGCTCAAATGAGACCAAGCAAATATTCACTGATGGTTACGGTCCTGTCACAAATAAGCCACACCTCTTTTACCCCGCCAGACAGGAAGGTTTAAAAGGGCAAAGAAGAACCATCATGATTTGATGCTAAAAAATTCTGAGCTGGGCTCACTAAGCTATGCTGAAGATTCTGAGTAGTCATAGCAAACAAGTTCAAATGTCTTCTTCCCCAGGATGTTTGATTATAGTGAGGTATCCATCCCACTTCTTCTCACAAACACAAGCCCAGACAAGGTGTGTCCGGGTGGAGATGATACTATTCTCTGGACGATTTTTCCATCCTTTTGTGAAATAACCATGAGTTATTCTGAGGTACAGATAAGAAAGAAAATTAGATAGCACCCTGCGTAAACACTTCAGACTTTAACAGAAAAGGACACACACTCATTTTAGGGAGGCGGAAAATGTCAAATTACAGAGTGGTTCTAAAAATAATCCAGTAACGGTTTGGTCCAAACAAGACAGCAGAGAATGAGGAAGTTTTCTGAAGATTGCCCTTCTGGGTCAAAGCTAACGCAACTCAAGGAGTTATTGCTTCAACCCGGGGCCTCTCCCTATGACTCTGTCATCCTGCAAGGAAAACTCTGGCCACTTAAGTGGAAAAGTCTTCAGGCCTCTGACGTTCATGGAAGTCAAAGTGGCTTCCAAATATCCCCATTCCTGTAGTCCTTGTGGGGAACTGTTTCCATTCTTCCACGGAAGAAGCAAACGCACCCATCATGACAAGCTGTACGTCCCTCCCTTCTTTTGCCTAAAGTGTTACATGCAGTTTATTGGAAAAAGTCCTTAAAAGCAATCTATTTATGCTCCAGCTCCTTATTCTCTAAGGCGGGAAATCTCTCTCATTACTGATGATTAGCTTCCTATTGATTCTGTCATGCGCTCACTGGAGCCTTATAAAACTGGTCTTTAAAATTAAATAAGATTTTGGACGACATTTAGCAACGGCATAGAAATCCAAAATGCAGCAGGAGGTGGGGATAAAACACTCAATAACTCTGTGGGCAGCGTCACTGAGTGGAAAATCTGCAATCTAGCGATAAACAGGCTTTAAATATCATTAGTCATAATTTGTATATAAAAACCTTCTATAATACATCAAAGTCAATGACTCATAAGTGCCTATCATAGTGGTCTTTCAGGAACTGTTCTTTAGGGCATAAGTGTTTTTGTCCTAAGAGTGTAAATGGATGCATGGAAAATAATTCGATAGAGCATCTAAATTTAAATGGAATAGATTTTCATTTTAAGTTTTAATGCTGGCCATTCTTCCTTTCTTCATTGCAAAGACAATCATGAGAGTGTGCAGACATTGACCGAATAGATAACAAGAGAAG
The DNA here is from genome assembly GCF_024362965.1 of Panthera pardus. Lineage (NCBI taxonomy): Eukaryota > Metazoa > Chordata > Mammalia > Carnivora > Felidae > Panthera > Panthera pardus. Next base: position 123,882,534 of record NW_026526843.1, read on the forward strand.
CCATAATCCATCAAACAATGAGTTGAAAATTGGAGCTATTTTTCTTCCTTATTTAGAAAACAATTCTCCCTTTCTTTCCAAGAAACAGCCTGCTAAAATTGTTTTTTACAGGCAACAGTATTTATTTTATATGAAATGTATCTTCAAGCAGAGTTTACTTGTCTTGTTATGGTATTCTTTGGTTTTTGTGAGAGGCTAATCAGAGAATATTTTCACCAAGAAACTGACACTAATTGGTGAAGAAGGTAGCAGATAAAATATGCATTATCAGGAAACAACTGTCATGAGAAAACCAAAAAGCATTACGCATGGATTCCGATTCCTTTTTATGATGTTACTACTCTAGTGTAGCTAGTGTTATTTTCATAATGTAAACTTGGGCATATGAGAAATGAAAGACACATTACTTCCCTTCAGTTTTCATTACTTGGTCATAAAACTATGAGGTCCTTTGAAGTAAAAACACCCTCACTGGTTGGGGGGATAGCAATGGGTGGATGAAGCATACCTACAGGCTAGGTATTAGTCTATAAGTACGTCATTATCCCCTACAAGAACGTAATCACTCTTGAAATTTACCCAAAAAAAAAAAATCTCAAAAAAACAAAACAAAAGTCAATTGATGAGTCAACAAATTTGCTGCAGAAATGTTCAGAAGCCAAAAAGCATGGTGGTTGAGGATACTGGTCAATGAGTCAGATGTACCTGGCTTTCAACTGCAGCTCTTTTCGTTCCCCAGGGGCTAGCTTCACTGGAGTTCAACTTCCTTGTGATTTGAAAATAATAATGGTCCACTACAAAGGGTTGTTGTGCAAAAACAAAAACAACAACAAACAACTTAGTAAGGTCTGGGACATACTAAGCATCCCCACTATGGTAGGTATGATTATTATTGAGGTTGCTGGACTGATTCGTGTGGGGCCATAATCCAAGTAAGTGTACCACAGTTCCTATACACCAAAAGCTTATAAGAGACATAAACAAGGAAGAATAAAATGAAAACATAAGGCCTTTATAATTATGTGCCAAATGGGTATTGCAATCAATAAATGGGTTACAATGAAATAAGACAACGAATGGCAAATTGGGTGGTCAGCAAAATTTTCTGTGGCAGAATGACCTTGAATTTGGATTTAATGCTCTTGCTCATCTCTATTACTCACAGGCTTCAAGGGTTGACAAAACAGGAGAACAAAGCTGTTAAGCCAGGAGAGAATTAGGCTTGTCCAGCAGCAACCAGGAGGACTAAAAATGTTGCAGTTAACATCCCCTCTCAAAGTGTGTGTCATGGGCCAGCAGCCCTGGTGTCACTTGTAACTTGTTACAGATGGGGAATCTCAGGTCTCTCTTAGCAGGTTCTCCTGTACCTACTAAACAGATCTGGATTTTAGCAAGATCCTTGGGTAATCCATGGGTAAGCTTGTATTTGAGAAATGCTGACAAACAAGTTCTGGAACACAGGTTCTGCTTATTGTCAGTCTCTAGGGGAGCTAGGCTCCAAAGACAGTCCCCAAATCTCTCCTCTTTCCCGATGTGCATCTCTTCCAGAAATTAACAGGTGGAGGTTATTTCCTTTGTCTTAATGTTTGCCTGGTCTTCAAACTAGCTTTGGTCAAAAGGATGGCCCCCAAATGTTGCTATTTTCCAAAGCCCATGGAGTGCACAATAACAAGAGTGGACCCTAATGTAAACTATGGACTTTGGGTAGTAATGACTTGTCAGTAGAGCCTCATGTACTGTAACAATTGTAACACTCTAGTGGGAATTGTCAGTGGCAGGGCAGGCTGTAAGTGCTTTGTGGGAACTTTACTTTCCGCTCAATTTTGTTATGAACCTAAAAACCAGGCCATGAGCTTTTGGCCTCTTGGAATCCAGCCACCATGCTAGAAGAAGCCGAAGCCACATGAAAAGTCCTTCTGGAAGATTAAAGGTACTCTGGCAGACTGCCCCAGCTGAGCTCCTGGTCAACAGCCCCGAGTGGCAGCCAGGTGACAGAGCCATCTTGGATAGCACAGCACAGTCAAGACCCAAACCAATATTACATGAAACAGAAGAAGCACCTCTCTCTCTGAGCCCAGTCAATGTACAGAATCATGAGAATAACAAATGCTGTTGTGCTAAGCCACTAAGTTTTGGGATGGCTTCCTATCCCTATGCTACAAAGTTATGGAAATAGTTTTGTTTGAGGGCTCACTGCAGCACATCTCTGAAGATAAACTTCTACTAAAAACAGTTTGTTTATTATTAAGAAGTGCAAATTCATAACGTTCTTGTCCAAAACAAGTCCTAATGTTATGATCCCATGAAATAAAAGAGATACTACAGCAACGAGGAGCAGAAGAAATCTTAGAGGACATTCCCTTTCATGCATGAAGCTCTTTTCTTAAAAGGAATGTAATACACTTATGTAAAATATGGGCAAAATAATTTTTTTAGGTTTTATTTATTTATTTAATTAATTTGGGAGAGACACAGACAGAGTGAGCAGGGGAAAGACAGACACAGAGGGAGACAGGGAATCCCAGGTAGGCTCTGCACTGTCAGCACAGAGTCTGACATAGGGCTCAAACTCAAAACGGTAACATTATGACCTGAACCGAAATCAAGAGTTGGACACGTAACCAACTGAGCCACCCAGGCACCCCAGGGCAAAATAATTTGAGAAAAAAAGTTTAAGAATGCTTTTGACAAGGGGTTTCATTCTCCTGTTGAATCAACTCAACAAAATCATTGTGCTCTCAGGCTTTCAATGATGCTCTTTTATTAACGTAAAACATCTATTCACCTCAGAAATAAAAAGAGGAATATATTTTGTTTAAATTCCTGGAAAACATGCTGTATATGAAATGTGAGTTTCTTATAAGAAAAAAAAGGCATAATGTGGAATCCATTTCTCAACCATGGAGAGGTTGCCTAATGTTTATAGAAATGACAACAGTGATCATATTGTATTAACTTGAAGTGATGGGATTTATCAGCATAAAGCTTCTTAGAGAGGACATACATTAATTATATGGCATAATGTGCATGCCTGGTGTGCATATCCCCAACTGAGGCTGAACAGGGCTACACTGTGCCTTCTCATTTCAGCTCTCATACTGTAAACAAGTGTCCTTTCTGTTCTCTCTCTAGTGCATTTCTGTGCCATATATGGCAAGCAAAGTCATAATATATACCATAATATTTTTTATCCTACTACTTTATAATCTGTGCTTTGGTCATGCCAAAATAAATCCGAGACTAAGGAAACCCTTTCATCAGAGCAGAGTGTGGCCATGGCTCAAAGGATGGAAAGGGCACACCAGGGTTCCCCGAGTGTGGGCAGGCTCTAAGCCTCATTCCATCATATGTGAAATGAAGACAAGAATGGTTCATACCCATAAGACAGGGATTGGGATTCAATAAGGAACTGACATCAAGCATCTCACTTAGCGTGTAACATGTCATGGGGGCTCCATGAAAGGGGAGAAATTTAGGGAAGGACAAGAAATGCCACATCCCCCACTTAAAATACAGCAGCCTCCTTACAAGCATCAGAAATGAAGCTGACTATTCCGTTCTGCTGCCTTCAAAGCACGTCTTCCTGCTTTCTGGAAATGCCACTCAAGAGTGATAAGTGGAATTATGTATTCATTCTGTTTTCTCCACACATCGTGGAAGGCACTCAGATGGACCATGAGCATGAAACAGAGAATTAAAAGACACTTGCTCTCTTCTCAAACAGCACACACATCTCTAAGACAGATATGACACTAAGTCCAGCTGGGGAAAAGGTTCTTTGTGTGTTTGTTTCCCATGATGTGTTTCAGGAATGGTGAGGATTCCAGTGGCTGGAGCACAGAGATGGAAAGACAGAGACAGAGGCATAAAGAGACAGAGAGAAGCAGCAAATAATCAAGGATGAAGTCAGATCGCATAAGTTCTCCTAGATAACAATAAGGATTTCAATTTTACTTTGAGTAAAGGTTTTGAGCAGAGGAACCATATGATCGACCTTTGAGGTGGAAGGTCATTGGTAGCTGTGTTACATACAGACACAGGAGGCAGGGCAGAAGGAAGGGGGCCAGTTATAAGGCTTTTGAAATAATCCAAGCGAGGGAACAGGTGGGGGCTGTGGGGATGGTGAGAAGTGGTTGGACTCTGGGCATAATATACTGTAAAGGTAGAGTCAACGGAATTGCATCACAATTAGATGTAGAGTATGTAAGAGAGAGATACAGAAAAGAATGACGCCACGACGTTTGGTCTGTGCGAATGGCGACTGACGTTGCCATGGACTGAGATGCTTCCTGTCAACAACCTCAGTGCAGGTGACTCTCCTTATCTGTCATAGCTGTATTCTATAAAGTTGCAGCAAACACTCAATGAGCAAATACTAGCCATTGCTCCTAAGGGAAAAGCAATCATTAATATTGAACTCAAGGCCAACAGCACTAGAACTCATGCCTGAAGGAAGCTTCTCTAACATGTGTATTTTCTCCCTGAGGCACATCATACTCTTCTTGTGCTTAGGAACACCAGACAGAAATGCAGCACTACATGTGTGAGCCATTTTAAATGGCAAAATCACCAACAAAAAGCACAAAAATGCACTAGAGAGACAAAAAAAAAGGACACTTGTTTACAGTATGAGAGCTGAAACGAGAAGGCACAGTGTAGCCCTGTTCAGCCTCAGCTGGGGACATGCACACCAGGAAACTCTAGTTTATCACCACTCTGCACATGTCCATGAATAACCATGAACACCAGCAAGTACTGATTTGGGTGTTAAAACCAAATTTTAGCAAGTAGGTGAATTTGCAAATACAGAATCCATGAATAATGAGGGTCAACTGGATGTACAGAAAGTACTCTGATGACTATTTTTAAGGACACAGGAGGAAGGAAAAAATAATGGGGATCAGGGAGAAGAATCAAAGAAGTCACAGAGTGGTTTTCCTCAATTTGCCCTTTGTACCCACAGTTGAAGACTGGCTTACGTGTCCCTAAAAATGCCTAAGTGGAAGCCACATTGTCACATGGCAACAGGGCAGACAAAGTGTATGGGAGGAAAGAAACAGCATCGACCCAAGATAGAGGCAACAGCAATGGAGTCAGCACCTGGCAACGGGGTCAGCGAGACAGCAGAGAGCCATGGAAATGGTGGGGAGACAGGAGACTGGCCAGGACTAAGACACACTCAGCAAATCACTGCCACCATGCTTTGCAGCCCCTATCATCAGATTTTCCAGGTTTTCAGGGGAAGCTGAAAATTATGCTTTTTGTGAAAAAGGTGTGTGTGTGTGTGTGTGTGTGTGTGTGTGTGTGTGTGTGTGTGTGTGTGTGTGTGGGGGAGAGTTGGCTATTTCAATTTTAAAAATACTGCCTGACAAATTCAGTCCCCATTAAGCTCTTAATCCTTTACCGGTGGTTGAAATGGATCTTATTTCCACTGGTGTTTTTTCTTTGATCTCTTTCTACATTCATGTTTTCTGCAGGAAAAAAGTTCCAGAGTTGGGTTTCAAAGGAACTAAGCAAAAATGTATAAAAATTCACATCTTCAAAATAGAGTGATATATGTGCACTTTGCCTTATATCTGTACGGCATAACCACCTCTTTCATTCTGCTTTTTTCCTTTTTTTGTTTTTCCCTTTTTTTTTTTAGCATATGCATGATCATGGACTTTAAGCATTATATAGGCTGACAGAAAAATAGCTAGATGCATTTAAAAAATAAATCTACTGGAGTTTACACAAACAAGTACTATTTTACCTTACCAGTGTTCCCTAAAGAACCTTCCCTGTTATTCAATTTATGCTCTTAACCCTCATTCTTGGACCAGGCTTACCAGAGATGCCATGGGGCCAGCCATTTCTCCCTTATAGCCAAACTGATTAGCTTGGGTGATGACTTGGGAAGTGTCACCAAAGGATGGGGGGAGGCATGGAATAAGCAGAGGTCTGTCTGAAGCATCGAATTCACCCCCGTTTTCATAAGGAAAGTTTGAATTTGTGTGCTAGGGAAGATTTTTGGCACCAAAAGTTGCAAGGCAAAGCACAATGTGTCTCTGTCATGCATGACCGCAAATGGTAGCTTTCATTGTTGGGTAGTCAGCACTGATAGGTCAATGAGAGCAAAGTGTATCCCTCAGGTGGAAACGGATCATTTCAGTGACCTTCTGGTTAGAACATGTGATTTTGAGGGACTGTCAGTAGAATCCTACCTTGTTTTTGCATAAAACTGCTTTTTCACCATATGACTCACTATTTCCTTTGAAGAACTCTGTTGGTCATCTACCGCTGTTTAACAAGTTACCATAGACTTAGTGACTTAAAATAACACCCATTTACCAGCTCATAAGTTCCCTGGACCAGGAGTTCAGGTAAAGGGTGGCTATTTACTCGGCATAGGGAATCCCACGGCTGACATTAAGGCAACGGCTGCTGTGTCTATCTAGAAGTTCAGTCTCCTCTTACAAGCCTGCTGGCAGTTGGAAGAACCCATTTTTTTGTATGTATGTGACTGAGGTCCTGGTTTTCTTGCTGGCTGTCAGCTTGTGGTCACTCTCAGCTCCCAAAGGCTCTCCACAGGTCTTAGCTAAGTGGCCTCCTCCATACCTCCTCTCACAGGTCCAGTATTTCTGACCTCAGGACAATCTCAATCCCTTTTAAGGGCTTACTTGAGGAGGTCAGGCCCACACGAATAACCACCTTTCTGACTTAACATCATTTGAGCTAGTCACAGGACCAGTCACTCGTCCTATTTACACATCCTGCCCACCCTCAAGGTGAGAAAATCATACTAGCTGACATGTACCAAGGGGCAGGAATCTTGGGGCCACCTTAGAATCCTGTCCACTAGAAGAGGAAGGTGTCATTACACATCTGTACCTAATATAAAGAATTATTGGGGCACCTGGGTGGCTCAGTCGGTTAAGCGTCCAACTTCGGCTCAGGTCACGATCTCGCGGTCCGTGAGTTTGAGCCCCGCATCGGGCTCTGTGCTGACAGCTCGGAGCCTGGAGCCTGTTTCAGATTCTGTGTCTCCCTCTCTCTGACCCTCCCCCATTCGTGCTCTGTCTCTCTCTGTCTCAAAAATAAATAAACGTTAAAAAAAAAAAGAATTATTTGTTGCTATAAATTATTTTAGAGCCCTGCTATAATTATGAGGACAAAGATAGTTGAGTAAAAAGAAAAAACTCCTTATGAAGAAATCTACATAAAACAAGTATCACAACTCCTGGGTATTACAGTTTGTGTCCTTGCCCACACACTATTTGAAGGCATACAAATTTATGTGTTTATTGTCTACCAGGATTAAAATAGGAAGCTTAAATAGTAAGTTTTAAATAAAACATAACAAAATAATAAGGGAAATTCAGAATAGTATGTAATCTAGAGAGATTCTGAGAGCCATGGATTTATGCTCGGGGAACCCATAAATATGTCTTTTGTCCGAAACAAAAGTAGAGTAACAGATGGTAGGCAGCAGTTGTCAATCCAAATGGTTGGTTGTACTTGAATGCTTATTAAAATGTAGATTTCGTTGGGAGATGGAAATAAGTGTACTGTTTCATTAAGAAAGCCCTGAGCAGTAGCTACATGAAACCATGGAGCCAATGAAATTTTAAACTGATCATGCAGAACATCCTTTCCATCGCTGGTGAGAGTCTGAAGAGCACAACCACTTTTGGAAAACTGCTCAACAATGTCTACCAAAGCTGAACATATACATGCCCCATGACCCATCAATTCCATGGCCCATGACCCATCAATTCTTTACGCAATAGAACTATGACCTATGAACACCAGGAGGCATATCAAAGGCACTGATCTTTGTAACAGTCCCAAACTGGAAACAAATCATCTGTAGATGTGCAACCCAATGACTGCCCATCAACAGTAGAAAGAAGAAGAAGTAAATTGTTATAGTCACACAATGTAACGCTATAGAGCAATGAAAATATACTAATTGCATCTACACAGAACACCATGGATGAATTCCACAGGTATAACTTTGAGCAAAAGAAGCCAGAGATAAAAGGATTTCAGCTGTAATAACCCATTTATATAAAATTCAAAAGGAGGGAAAACTCTAGCATTTGAAGTTAGTAGAGTGCTTACCTTTGGGGAGAAGGAGTTAGTCACTGGAATATCTCAAGGTGGGAGCATTTTGGAAGTGCTGAAAATCTTCTACTTTTTATTTGAGTAGTGGTTACAGCCATGTGTTAATTCCAGGAAAATACACTGAGATATATAATCATGATATGTTCACTTATCTGTATATGTGTTTTCATTCAATAAAAAGTTTACTTAAAAATCATTCATGCAGGAATAGGTTGTTGGTAACCTCAAGAGAATGAGATGATCCCATGCATTTGGTTAAATTTTTAAAAATACACTGGAAAGCTTCTCAAAGAGACAGAAACTGGAGGGGAGTTTAACCTCAAACACTAGCAGCTGTAAGAGTAAGCACTGCTATGTTGAGGCTACCTGGCCTCAGAGTATTGCCCTCATGGCTAAGACTGCAGAAAACAGTGTGAGGACCTCCACATGCTTATTGGTTAAAGGGGTAGAAGGGTAGCTGGAAATCAGATGGGAAATCTTGAGAGCTTGACAGCCTTAGGATTTAAAGTCAAATTCAGGGGGCGCCTGGGTGGCTCAGTCAGTTAGGCGGCCGACTTCAGCTCAGGTCATGACCTTGTGGTCCGTGAGTTCTAGCCCCGCGTCGGGCTCTGTGCTGACAGCTCAGAGCCTGGAGCCTGCTTCATATTCTGTGTCTCCCTCTCTCTGACCCTCCCCTGTTCATGCTCTGTCTCTCCCTGTCTCAAAAATAAATAAACGTTAAAAAATTTTTTTTTTAAAAAGTCAAATTCAGAACATAACCTGCCTAAACCACTGGTAGACAGCTCGACTACAAAGGCACAGAGAGGTCCTGGTGAAAGATCATAGCAACAAGGAGCAAAAAGATGCCAAGTTAATGATTTTCTTAAATGAGCATACTCCCTAAACGTGCATAGCTTGGGCAACAGAAGGCCTGAGGGGTTAAAGTCCAGAGCCCCAAACTGGAAAAGTAGCTGGAAATTAATAGTGTCCCTAGAAGCAAGGAAATCACAGAGAGTGAGCCCTGTATCTTCCCAAGATACTCAGCTGATTATTAGTTCTCACAGGGAAGAGGTACAAAGCCCAAACAAACAAACAAACAAAAAAGTAGAAGAGGAAGGAAACAGAACAGGGCAGAGGTCTAAGTGAATGCACACAATGAAAAGACAACGTGCAGACTAGAAGAAAAATCTCAATCAAGATACATCAATTGCTGGGCCATAAAACAAGTCTCATGGGATTTGGAAATAATGAAATATTGCAATATCTAAATATTGAAATATTTAGAAATAATGAAACACTGAAATAGGTTCTTTGTCCACAGAGGAATTCACTCAGAAACCAACCTAAACATAGTTAATATGCAAAACTTAAACAACTCACTGGAAAACACAACATATAAAAAAATTTCTAGGAGGTACATACAGTAGTGCTTAGAGGGTGTTTATGACCTTAAATGCTGATATATGGAAACATAAAAGGTCACTAATCAATGTCTAATCCAAGGGTTAGCAAACACTTTCTTAAAAAGGCCAGATAGTAATTATTTTAGACTTTGTGGGCCATATGGTCACTGTTGCAACTCCTCAACTCTGTTATTGTAGCACAAAAGCAACTGTAGACAATACAAGAGAAGAATGACTATGACTGGATGCCAATAAAACTTTATCTACAGAAACAAACATTGGGCCATCTTGGGCCCATGGGCTACAATCTGCCAATCTCTGATTTCAAAGCTTTCCTCATTGGAAAATAAGAAGCAAAAATAAACTGAAATTAAGGGAAAGAAAGAACATAGATAATGGCAGAATTCAATAAAATACAAAACAGGAAATAAAACCAAAAGCTTGTTCTTTGAAAAAAGTTGATACATTTCTAACCAGTAAAATCATGAAAGAAAGACAGGGGAGAGAGAGAGAATTTACCAATTGCCAATATCAAAAAGTAAAGTGTGTGTGTTGGGGGAGGATCATCAGAGAGCCTATAGGTGTTAAAGAGGTAATCTTTTAAAAAATATAAATAATTTGGGGCGCCTGGGTGGCTCAGGCAGTTAAGCATCTGACTTCAGCTCAGGTCATGATCTCAAAGTTCATGAGTTTGAGCCTTGCGTCAGGCTCTGTGCTGACAGCATGGAGCCTGGAGCCTGCTTGAGATTCTGCATCTCCCTCTTTCTCTGCTCCTCCCCTACTCACGCTCTGTCTCTGTCTCAAAAATATATAGGCATTAAAATTTTTTTAAAAAAATATAAACAATTTATAGGCATAAATTCAACTATGTCAATAAAATGGACAAATTCTTTGCAAGACATAAGTTTTCAGAATTATTTAAGAAGAAGTAGAAAACCAAAGTAGCACTATATCTATTTTTAAAATTGAACTCTTGGTAAAAAGGCTTCTGACTAAAAATTCCCCACTTAAATGGCTGCACCAGTGAATTCTATAAGAGTTTTGAAAGAAATAATCCAAGTATAAAAGATTAGTTTAACATCTGAAAGTCATACAATCCTACTAAAAAAGAACAGCTATATGATCATCTCAATCAATGCAGAAAAATCATTTGACAGAATTCAACATTGATTTATGATAAAAAGTCCCAGCAAATTAGGAATAATAAGGAGCTTCCTAAACTTTATAATGGACATCGCTTAATGGTGGAAGATTTTCTTTTTCCCCCAACTGGGACAAGACAAGGAAATCTTCTCTAACTACTTCTGTTAAACATTGTGTTTTAAGTCCTAGCCAATGCATTTCGGCAAGTAAAGAAAAATGAAAATCACACAGATTTTTAAAGACAGAATTAAAGGTTTTTCTAATCACCAATGACATATTAACATATGTGGAAAAATTCTAAGTAATCTATTTAAAAGCTAGTCGAAATAAGACACGAATTTAGCAAGGTTGTAGGGAAAAGATATCCATATACAAATTGCATTTGAATACAACATCTCTCTATATCAGAGACGAAAAACTGAAAGTGGAAATGAGATGGCAGCTGTGAAGATTTTGTTTTTAGATGGGAGAAATAAGAGGAAGTTTTCTTACGGGTCTTATCCAATAGGGAGAGAGAAAGATTAACACAGAAATGAGAGGGAGAGGAGACAATTGCTGGGGCAACGCACTGGAGGCAGTGAGCATCTATCGAAGGAAGGAACTGCGTAAAAGGTGACTGATTATCTTACGGATCATTTCACCTGGAATGAGAGGGAAGGTTTTTGTGGGGTTGGGCGTAGTGCAGACAGATGCTGGTGTGTGTGCAGATGTAGCCGGGGACCTCTGTGGGATTTATTTTCTGATTGCTCTCCTTTCGTCAGTGAAGTCAGGAGCAAGAGCATCATCTGGCCGTGAAGACGGGAGAAAGAATTGTCAGAGTTCTGAAAGAAAGAGACAGAAGGTGGGAAATAGCTGAAGAGGAAGGAGAACCATAAGCTGGCATAAACAATCATAATATGATATCTTGACCATGCTAAGGGCAATTCCTCGAGGTCATGGATTCAGGAGACCAGACATTAGTCTTCCTCAATCCACGTTCAGCTGCACGTAGATGTGGATTAGGCAGAAGTTTTACTGTGATCAGCAGTCATTTGGCCAAGGAAGTAGAAAGAATTGGAGGATATACACAAAGGTAATGATTGATAGGGATTTTAAGGTGGTTATGGAGGGCAGAAAAGTCATCATGAAGTTGAAGGTCAGTCAAAGGTGGTAGGACTAATGGTTTGGAATTGGCAGTGTGGTCAAAGAAATATTGGGTATGTTACTAAGAGGTATATATGCTGGCAGGATGGAAGGCAGTGATAAACAGTGGGACTTATGAAGTTTTGATTTTGAGGGTGCATAGCCATTGGTAATAAGAAATGAAGTGAGTGGACAAGACAGAGCAGAAGACACAAAGGTAAGTTTATGAAATTCTGAAAAAGTGATATATGTGATATATAAATTTTATATACATAAATAATATATATTATAAATGACCAAGAGTTAAAACAGAAATTGTTATTCTATTATGTTATATTCTAATATATATTGATATATACTTGTAAATACATATATAATACACAGGTTATTAAATGACCAAGAGTTAAGACAGAAATTATGTTAAAGAAATAACAAAACACCAAGAGCTAAAGTCACCCAAAAATGAACATGAATGACCCAGAAGTCGTGGAATGATAGCAAATATGATGGGAAATCAGTGGTATAATATGATGACATAATCTTCAAATGTGAAGCATTTAAGACAAGTGAAGGTACAAAGATCTGGTAACTAAAACAGAAACAAAATTTGAAATCTGAATGAAGACCACTAATCCTATGATTATGGAAACCAATAAGATGGAGATTTATATGGGAGAAACTAATAACCTCAAGCTCCCCTCCAATTTCAACCACTTGCAGTAGCAAATAAGATAGTTTGACATGCATCTTTCAACATTACTCTGAGTCATTTCAGGTTTAATTTTTTAAGAAACTATTCTGTTGTTTTAAAAAAATCCATCAATCTCTACTGAAAAAGATTTTATTTTTTTTTAAAGATTATTTATTTTGAGAGAGAAAGAGTGCAAGTTGGGGAGGGGCAGAGAGACAGGGGGAAAGAGAGAATCCCGAGCACTATTAGTGTGAAGCCTGATGTGGGGCTCAAACTCAGGGACCGCGAGATCATGACCTGAGCTGAAGTCAGACACTTGACCATCTCGGCCACCCAGTGCCCCATCTATTGAAAAAGATTTTAGGGTATGTCTGTTAGGTAAACTGCCCTAGCCAGTTGGCCCTTTCAGGGGATGGTGTAAGTGACGATTTCTCAGCAAATACACTCACCAAAAACTTCTCCCATGTGACCTAAAAATATTGCACAGTGTCCTCCAGGCATCTTAGAAAACTTGTACTTCTTTCCTCAGAGATTACCCTGACAGATGGTAAAGCATTAAGTCAGTGTTATCATTTGTGTATCATGGTGGTATGATGGTTCTTTCTGGAAATACTGTGACACTGAGACAAAGAGAAGAAACTGCCCTTATGTTACACCTGATAGTCTGTGGCACCTCATTTCATTTCAAGCAATAGTTCACAATCGATAAACTCCATGAGAACGGTATTTTAACCAATAATCAAGAGATACACAAGAAATTTCCTGGTGAAAAGTAACATGAAATATCATTTCCCAGAAAAAAATACTATGACATAGAGGAGAAAATGTGCATGAATTTTTTTAAATTAAAAGAAGACATGGAGAAGGGCACCTGGGTGGCTCAGTCGGTTAAGCGCCCGACTTCGGCTTAGGTCATGATCTCACTGTTTGTGAGTTCGAGCCCCGCATCAGGGTCTGTGCTGACAGCTCAGAGCCTGGAGCCTGCTTCAGATTCTGTGTCTCCCTCTCTCTCTCTGTCCTTTCCCTGCTCATACTGTCTCTGCTAAATGCTAAAAAAAAAAAAGAAAAGAAGACGTGGAGAGTGTCAACATTTGGAACATGTTCTGCTCATTTTCATCAGCGCTCATGCAACCCACCTCCCCACCCCAAGCCTGTAGGGTGACTTTCTTTTGCTTTTGGGTTCATTGTTGGAAAGATGGAAAAACAATGTTTTGTGTTAACTTCTTTCATCATTGACCTGAAAATCGCTTCAAACTCCTCTTCTTTTCCTTCCCTCTTTCCTCCCTTGTCTTCCCTGCTGTTTCTGGAGGGAAAGTAACTTTATAGGAGAGGGTGAAGCTAAGGGACCCCAGGAAGAAGCCAGGCAAAGGTGGGGGCAAAGGTATGGGTTCACAAGACAGGAAAAAGACAACTATCCTGGGTAGAGGTGCTCCAGAAAATTCCAACTGACCACCTGCCAACCATAAATACCTTAGGCAGTCATCATAAATGTAATTGGCTGAAAGCTACAATTGTACATTCTTGAAGGTTATCTGACATGGGTCAAATCTCTATATAACCAAGTGCACATTTCTTAACTACCCACTTTAAATAGCTAAAATTTAAAAAGCATAGAGCCACTAATAATAATTACATGTTAATACTGCTTTACAGCTTTCAAAGCATTATCTCAGATGGAGGTAATGCACAATTATCTACAGACTATTTACAGATTTTTGGGTTTTCCAGACCTTTGGCATTTCCCCATCTCTCTGCAATTACCTTGTCTTGGGGGCATTTCACTGCATCTCACTTTTTTTTTTTCTTAGCAGTGTGGAGAAAGGAGATCCCAGTAAGTCAAGCTCACTGTGTATCAGTATTGCCCCAATGGTGAGACATGGTGGAGGCTTAACTCCAGGGCCAGTGCTGGATTTGTGAACTGCTTTCCCAGACACACATCCCTCCTACCCTTTACACACAGGGGAGAGGGGTGCCTGGGTAGCTCAGTTGGTTAAGCATCTGACTCAGGCTAAGGTCATGATCTCATGGTTCGTGAGTTCGAGCCCTGCATCAGGCCCTGTGCTGACAGCTCAGAACCTGGAACCTGCTTTGGATTTTGTCTCCTCTCTCGGCCCCTCCCCTGCTCATGCTCTCTCTCTTTCTCTCTCTCAAAAATAAACATTAAGAAAATGTTTTTAAACACAAGGGGAGAAATTATTTCTAATGTGTTTCTCTGTTAGACCCAAATCACTCCAACTATGACTCAAAACAGTCACAGTGCTTAGGGGTCTCCTCTCATCTGCGCAGTTCCACGAAAGCCACACTTCTGAACGTTTCTGCTCCTTCCACCTCCAAATACCACCTCTATTTTCTCCTGTTTTCTCCATTTTCATGTGAAATAGTCTTTTTGCCAGCCAAACTCCTCCTACAGACAGGCTTAGAATTTTCATGAAGATACCGGCAGCCACATCCACCACAGGGAGGAATAGTAAGATGTGAAACTAGGTCAACTTGGGACCAGAAGCAGAAGGTGAATCAGAGAAGTGAATTTGTATTTTGTCCACTATACCCACCAGGGATAGTTTGCCCATGATCCCTACTAGGGAAAGAGTTGTGTCCCCCTTTACTTTTTCTGTTTGTGCGAGCACCACGAATAGGTAGTTGAGTATAACCATGAGGCAAAACCTAAAAGAATGAGACCACTTCAGTCTTTCAGTTCAGATGGCTCTTTCAAATGTTCACTTACCTCTCACTGCTCTGATCTCCATATTCCACCATTTATGGTTTGAATACACTGTTGAGATTGTTTCTCTTTTAAGTTTATTTATTTGAGATGGGGGAGGGGAGAAGGGCAGAGAGAGAGGGATAGTGAGAATCCCCAAACAGACTCCATGCTGTCAGTGCAGAGCCCGACATGGGGCTTGATCTCACGAACCTGAGCCGAAATCAAGAGTGGGATGCTGAAGCGACTGAGCTACCTAGGTGCCCCCAGATTGTTTCTAAAGACACACGAGACAGCACAGAGTAGCAGGGGGTGCAGAGATAAACAGGACAATATGCAAGCATCCCATCCATGCAGGAAGCAGTTCCTGCTGAGGCAGGATAGAGGAGGAGGATGGCAAGGCCTGTGCTGTGGCAGCTGGGGTCCACAGAGGACAACAGATATGAAATTACCTGGGACACAGGGGTTTGCAAGCAAGGACAAGAGCAATTTTCTGCCTTCTCTGTACACAGAGCCATGCTTCAGGGGAAAGGGTTGGAGGGGAATGTTCTGAGGAAGCAACTCAAAAGCCCAGCTTCCCCGGCTCTCCCTTCCACTTTCCACAGAATTCTCCAAAGATCATGGAAATGCAAATCAAAACCATAATGAGGAGTCATCTCACACCTGTCAGAATGACACTCACCAAAAAAACAAGAGATGTCAGGTGTTGGTGACAGGTTGGTGACAGGTGTTGGTGGACAAGGAGCCCTCATGTACTGTTGGTGGGAATGCAACCTGGTGCAGCCGTTGCGGAAGACAGAGTGTCCTCAGAAAGTTAAAAAATAGAACCACCCTATCACCTAGTAATTGCACTATTGGGTATTTACTCCCAAAATATAACAGACACTAATTAAAAGGGACACATGCACCCCTATGTTTACAGCAGCATTATGTACAATAGTCAAATTATGGAAGCAGCCCGAGTGTCCATCGATAGATGAATGGGCAAGGATGATGTGTGCAGATATACAGTGGGATATTGTTCAGCCATAAAAAGAATGAAATCTTACCATTTGCAAAGATATGGATGGAGCTACACAGTAGGATGCTAAGTGAAATCAGTCAGTCAGAGAAAGACAAATACCATACGATTTCATTCATACGTGGAATGTACAAGACAAAGCAAATGAACAAAGGGAAAAAAAAAGGAGAAAGAGAGAGGCAAACCAAAAAATACTTTAAAAAAAAAAATGTTTATTTATTTTGAGAGACAGAGTATTAGCAAGAAAGGAGAGAGAGAAAGAATACCAAGCAGGCTCTGCACTGTCAGGGCAGAGCCTGACATGGGGCTCAATCTCATGAACCATGAGATCATGACCTCAGCCAGGATCAAGAGTTGGTCACTTCACCAACTGAGCCATGCAGGCGCCCCAAGAAACAGACTCTTAACTCTAGAGAACAAACTGGTTGTTGCCCGAGGGTGGGTGGGGGGTGGGTGGAAAAGGTGATGGGGATTAAAGGGTGCACTTGTCATGATGAACACTGAGTCATGTGCAGAACTGCTGAATCATTATGTTGCACACTTGAAACTAATATCACACTGCATGTTAACTGTACTAGAATTAACATGTTTAAAAATACGGATTCTCTGAGCAAAGGGCCACGGACAAGCAAGGGCTACAAGAAAGCCAAAACAGAAATGAAGATGTGAAAAATGTGCCAACACGAGTTTGGAAAGAAATGGACGAGGAACGTAAAGTCATTGCACAAATAAAAATCACATATGAAATTATGTAATGATCCTGTGTCCCACTAAAAAATAGTCAGGCAATGATGGATAAGATTGTGAAACTCTATTATTTTCTCTCAGTTTATTGTAGACTCTTCATTCTTTTTATTTTGTTTTTGCTAATTTGTGGTCAGTGAATGAGCTGCCGGGTCTAGGGGCCCACTACCACAGAAGGGGTTCTGCATTTGGCTGAGGGATGTGGGGCTAGGTATATGTGAGCCATACATTTGTTGTCATCGAATGGATTTGTTGCAACTTTGTCAGGGCCTCTGTGTCACCAGGACCCAGCCCTGTCCCAAGAGAAACATCCAAAGGACAGAAAGAAGGAGCCATTACAATTTTTTCAGAGGCTTGTCCTGAGGGCAGATGTCTTGCAATTGCTCAGTGCCTTGTCCCGAGGGCAGACTTCTTCCAGGAAACATGCAGTGAGAGATCGGCCCTGAGATTTGTGCTGACTCACATTCCAACCTGAATATAACCTTTGCCCTGCAAATGACAGCCCTCTAGACCATAGTCAGAACTGACCAAAGACCCAGGCCCACACTGAGACAAGGCATAAGACCTAGGAATTATCTCCAGAGCAGACATTCATGAATAAACACTCCAGAGGATGACAAAGAAAAGAAACAAATCCTTGGTACTGAGAGCTCCCATTCAGAGAAGATTGTCAAGATAGAAAACAATCTGAGGGAAAAAAATGAGAAAAATCAAGCAGTATAATACCTCACAAATACACCTACCCTGGGAAAAAATATTCCAGGAGTATAATAAATCTGCCCATAGCTTCCATTTTGAACACATTATAATTTTTATTGTTATTTAATTACTATATTATGATGATGATGATGATGATGATGATGATGATAGAACTATTATAACAATAAACACTTAGAGCTTGTTCTGTGCCAGCTACTGGTCTAAGGATTTGTACATGTATTAGCTCACATAGTCCCCAAAACAACAAAATAAGCAACTACTATCTGCAAGGCAGAAGAGGAAAGACAATGCACAGAGCTTGGGAATCTTCCCCAGGACCATGCGCCTTTGAGGGAGGGAAGGGTCTGCTTTATGGTCCATCTACATAACAGTGGGGGGAATCTTCTCCTTCATGTACTCCACGTGAGAAATCTCCTCACACTACCTAGATATTGTATAATTCACACCAAGAAGAAAAGAGAGATCCTTAAAATGAAAAACCATGGTACAGCACCCAGACCTGATTCAACAACAAAAGTTTCATATGGGGGGGTGGGGGGGGGGGGGGAGAAAAACCCAAGAGCATTGCAGTGGACGCCTTCGGGACCTCACACTATTTTTTTCCCACCACAAAAGAAGACCTACTCGGGAGGAGTCCTGGAATGCAATGAAAAGTAGTCCCAGTGGGGTATGAAAGAAATAATAATGGAAAGAAATACAATAAATATGATTACAGGGAACAGCATTATAGTGTGACTTTGTCCTAGTGGGACAAAGGTCCTTGGCTTTGAGGCTCTTTCTCAGTCAAGTCCAGCTACACTGGATGCCTTATTATCCCTCAAACACAGGCTGCATATCCCTGCCTGAGGGCATTGTGAAATTCTTCCCTCCTCCTGGCTTCCTGCAGGTATCTGGGACAGGCTCCTTCAAATCTTTGCTTAAATGTCAGCAAGGCCAACCAAGATGGACTCTGTGATTTCTGTCTGAAGAACTCAGAGAGGAATTTTCATTAACTGCTATGTTGTTAATAAACAATCAGCATGCATTTGGAGAAGTATTAAAATGGCTACCTATTTATGAAGGAAAACAAGAAAGAGAGAAAACCTGGGGGGCAGGTGAGGCTTTCAGCGTAGAAATCCCAGAGGGGTGATGCTTGGGCCCCAGTCTACTCTCTGAGCTCTCCTGCTGCCAGAGAGCTCAGGGGTGCGCCCATCCTTCTAATGCATAATCAGGTGTCACAGGTTCAAATGCTCACCGGAAGTACACCGCATAAAGAACCATCAGGGCATGAATTCAATGATCACTGCAGTGGATATTTTACTTAGCGTCAGCAAGATGATAGAGACTGCAGTTGCAAGACCAGTATTCCCAGATTTTCCAGTTTTTCAAGAAAGGCTGAAAATCTGGATTTTTAAACGTAAAAAAATTCTTATTTGAGAGGTTGGTAAACCACTCCAACTTTTTAAATACTGCAATCCAACCAAAAGATGAGGTCTTAAAGTTACATTCTTCTATTCAAGTGAAGAAACAATTTAAGATTTAGCTCTATCGTGGATATTGTAATTCGCTGAAATTTAAGATTTAATGATCGCTATTCCAAACATATTATAAAGTTGAAACAGAATTCTTACTGTCTGAAAACGTGTGCTCCTGCATTCAGGCATTATTTTTGTTTTTAAATGCTTTTCCAAGCTAGGTTGATGCTTCTGTTGCTAAGAGAGGTTTATTTAATTGGTAAGGGCCAGTCACGATAGCTGTATTTGGTTTGTTTTTAAGGTTTTATCCTAACTCTAGAAGTTTTCTATACCTGGGTAATCCACCTTTTTTGGAAAGGATGAAAAAGAAGAAAAAAAAATCCTATGATTATCCTAGGAGTCAATCCAACCGTGTGTCATTGCTAAAGAAAAGAAAATCAAGTAAATTCTCCAAAAATCTACCAGGTAAAGACTAATAATAGGGGACATGATAATAGGGAGAGGAGGAACAGATAAGAAGCAGTGGTGCACAATCTAACCAAAAATTTATAATCAAAACTACATGATTAAGGATATAGTTGGGGAGTGTAAGTGTTATTACAGTATTCTTAAAATAGAGGAAGCCTAACATAAAATTTGAAATTATGACAATGAAGTACATGAAGTATCATGTGGTGGGGGAGAGAATTAAAAATAATAAAGGTCTTTTCTTGTTTCTGTAGAGGGAAGGCAAAATAATTATTTAACTCTTGACAGTAATGGAAGTATACGGAGTAGAAGTGGTTGTAACAACCAAGGGGGAGGTTGGAATCACAGAACAGTATTTTCTTTTGGTCCAATGTAGATAAGTCACAGCATTGTTGAAATTTAAATACATGGGAATTTGAGTATGATGGTAGTACTGATACTAATAATGCTTAATTAATATTAATGATAACTAATAATTACTAACAATGATAGCATTATCCAGGAATTTATAAAAATTAATATTAAACTTGCTAATGGTATTATCCAAAAATAAACAGGAAAGCTTTTGGTCTTGCCAGACATTTCATCCAAGGGAAAGGATTTATTTTATTTATTATTTATTTATTTATTATTTATTTTAAGAATAAAGGTAAGGGGCGCCTGGGTGGCTCGGTCGGTTAAGCGTCTGACTTCAGCTCAGGTCACGATCTCGTGGTCCGTGAGTTCAAGCCCCGTGTCGGGCTCTGTGCTGACTGCTCAGAGCCTAGAGCCTGTTTCAGATTCTGTGTCTCCCTCTCTCTCTGCCCCTCCCCATTCATGCTCTGTCTCTCTCTGTCTCAAAAATAAATAAACGTTAAAAAAAATGAAAATAAATAAAAATAAAAAAAAAGAATAAAGGTAAAGGTGAGTCATGAGTTTATCCTATGGAACTCCACTTATTAAATACGATCATTAAACTATTTAAATTGAGACACAATATAGCAAGATAAAAATCTTCCGGATTTTGAAGAGTCTGCATTAATATTGGTTAAAACTTCTAATCAAGTTGGCACAAGTGTAAAACAAAGAAAAAAGCAATCCTACTGGTTAATGCAAACAAAAGCCACAAGCAAAATATTAGCAGAAATCAGATGTTGGGCGCCTGGGTGGCTCAGTTGATTAAGCGTCTGACTTTAGCTCAGGTCATGATCTCACAGTTTGTGAGTTAAGCCCTGTATGAAGCTCTCTGCTGTCAGTGCAGAGCCCGCTTTGGATCCTCTGTCCCCCTCTTTCTCTGCTCCTCCCCTGCTCTCTCTCTCTCTCAAAAATAAATGAAAACCATTAAAAAAAAAAAAAAGAAATCAGATGCAATTTTATTAACAAAGCATCACCCCCAAGGAAAGATGAAGCTTAAGGAAAGGTATTGAATCCTTCACCATTTTAATAAAAGGCCATTTTATTCATGGAGATTGAAAAAGCAATGGCTGAAATTCAACAACCATTTCTCATGAAAATTCCGTCTTTAAGGCAGGTTATATGTACCCGTCCCTAATATGTCAAAGAAATAAACCACACACACACAGATACACACACACACACACACACACACCCCAAGATACTGCTTAATGAAGAGACATGGAGAAAATATATGTAACACCAACAAAAGAAAGGGGTTTAATTTCCTTAATATATAAAGATTTCAAATCAATTTTAAAAATTCAACAACTCAATTAAAAGCAATGAGCAAAAGACATGAGCCGGCAGATCATATAAGATAGCAATGGCTTATAATCATGAAATGATAGTCTAATTCTGATTTTAAAAAGTCCCTTAAAAACAGAATTTCATTTTCTTTCTTTTTAAAAAAATTTTTAATTTTTTAAACATTTTTATTTATTTTTGACAGACAGAGAAAGATAGAGCACCAGCAGGGGAGGGGCAAAGAGAGAGGGAGACACAGCATCTGAAGCAGACTCCAGGCTCTGAGCTGTCAGCACAGAGCCCGATGTGGGGCTCGAACCCATGAACCGTGAGATCACGACCTGAGCCGAAGTCCGCTGCTTAACTGACTGAGCCACCCAGGTGCCCCCAGAATTTCATTTTCAAAGTTCATATTGGCAAATATTAACATGTATGGTTGCACACACAGTTGGCTGATTTGTGACGTAGCAGGTGTTCTCATACACTATTGATGAACATGAAAACTAGTATACTCTTGGGGAAAAATCTGGACAAATAGCAATCCCACTGTTGATTTCATCTCACGGGTGAACTATGTGAACACTCACACTTGAATTCACTGCAGCGTGTAACCAAGGAAGTGGAAACATTAGAACAGACTCAGCAGTCATGGAGAAGCCGTATGCACGCAGGAGGTAGAAAACGTATTCTTCAACACAAGATGTCATAGACCTTCGGGTTTAAAGTCCCTTGGAGCAGCACTCTGTTTAGTTCAAGTTGCATTGCTCATAGCTCCAACTTTTCTTCCCTTAGAAGGCGCCCTTACATTCCCACCTTCAGTCCCAGCCCCATCTCCAAGGGCCGTTCCAGTACTGGCGGGGGGAGGGTATGGATGGGAGAGAGCAAGGAGCCATCTGATTTAGTGGGAACGCAACAGTCACATGGGGAGTAATGTGTGCATTTCTTGAGTCTCCTCTGCTTTTCACTGCAGCACAGGCACGGGCACGTACGTTGCCCACGTGAGTGATTACCTGCCCAGACACCGATGGCAAACAATGGAAGCTTCTTCCTAGATGCATTACACGACCTTCAGGGACAGTGCAAAGACCTTGTACAGCAGCGTCCTAGCAAGGCTGACATCTGTCTGGCAGCACTGCCTCCCCCCACCCCGCCCCCCCACCCAGCATTCTCAGACGTGATCCATCTCCGATCCATCTTGTGCTGGAGGCTCCTGTGTGTGTGGACTGCGAACTCGAAAGGGGCTGCTGTCCAGTGTGAATCTTTCTAATGTCTCAGGAGATCCCCCTCTCCCCCAAGTAGATTTACCAAGACCCTCCACACCACTATCTCGCATATTGTTCTTGCCCTCCTGGAATAGTGCCCTCTGTCCATGGGTTCGCTCTCCAACTCCCGTTATACCGCTCTCCCAGGCATGGGAACTAACCTCTTCCCTCCTGCATATGCCACAGGCATGTCTATCGTGTATCTGGTAAGGCTTTATTAAAAGTAGTGGTTTCTATTCTCTTGACTTGTTAGTACGTCTTTGCGTGCATCCTGTGCGGCATATATTTGTGTGTGGCACGCGTACGTGTGCATGTATGCGCATAAGCATGGTGGGTGGGGGCATGGATGGCAGACAGAGAAGCAAATCTCACCACGCTCCGTCTCAGGTGATCACTAAGGCAACACGCATCACAACCAGAATGTTCACAAATGAGGGTTCTTCACACAAGATTGCATATGATACGCCTCATTTGGAGGAGCAAGATATGCATACATGTACATACATTTCTGCTTGTACATACATTTATAATTTCAAAAAACACTTGTAAGGCTGCTAACAATTTCTGGGGATGGTGGGCTCTAGATTACTTTTGAATATCTTATTTTTCCTTTTGTTTTTTTTTATACATGTACATTTTATGACAAAATATAGTTAATAAAAATGAAAAAAAAACACAAAAGAAATTTTTTAAATAGGAGGAGGGAAAAAAGCTAGGAGAGATCATTAGAGTCTTTTTTCTTTCTTTCTTTCTGGTATTGATTCTCCCAGCTGTGCTGGTCCCTTATGCTCCAATCATCTAAAGTCAGAAAGCACGAATGCTTCCCAGAGCGTTATTCACGTCACGAGCACTCTCCTCAAGGGTGAGGGAGAAGGCATTTTCTAGGTAAGCAAACTGCTGGGTAATAAGTGTGCTGAGCAACACGTTTACAGAAATGTTCTGGGGAATGGATTTACTTGGAAATAGAATTAACCGTTGCCATAAGAGATTGTTGAAGGAAGGCACATGTCTATACAAACATGCCACTTTGGTCCTAAAACTATTATTTGGGGCAGATTTTCATTGGTTTAACAAGCTGTTCTAAAGGCCTCAGACTCTTTTCAACTTGCCTCCCCCAGAACTGTTCAGTGCCGCCTGAGGGGTTCCTGAACAATGCCCACATAAGAGAAACATCATCTGCCACTCGGTGGACCCCCACTTACACCACCTTCAAGTGCCACAGACAGCAAGCTCAAGCACACACATCTCCCCTTGCCCCAGGGAATATCCTGCTTAAGTTAACTAAATGGCCTTTTTTCCTGCCTTCCGATGCCCCTGTAAAGGGGCCACTTAACACTTTTATAAGGGGGGGCCTCTAGTTCAACGGGACACCCGTAGATCCTAAAATACACTCTCGCCGAGAAAAGCATGCACTGCCTACAACGATTCAGTTTAACTCCACGTTACCAACACTCTCGGTCAAAACAGAGTCCTAAATAGAAAACTCAGGCAAGTCTTCAAGTAAATCATAAACTCTCCAGCGATGTGTGTGTCTTCTTTCTCTTTCACAGCTCAGGGAAAGGGAAGAGACCAGGTACCATCACCACCACTGGAAACGGAGATGGCTGAAGAGGCTCTGCTCACAGCTACCCTACACGGCTCTCACTGCTGTTCCAGTCAGTCTGTCCAACTGGGGCCATGCACGTCTGGGCTCCTTGTACGCAGTGTTTTAAGCAGCACCCCTCTCAAAGCACAACACGACCAGGCAGAAAGTTGCCCTAAGATTGGAGTCCCATTCAACAGCTCATAGCAAGACTGTTGGGAAATCGATGCGACTGTTCCTGGGCTCTCAACGGCTTTGGCATGAGCTACAATGACAAGTTAGAATCCCAAAATTCTACCTCCTACTACTTGACTTAAAGATAATGAGACATAACTACTTCATCTTTGCTTCCAAGGTGCCCTCAACACAGCTAAAGCATTTAGCATTCAGTACATCTTTCCTCATCCAAATTATCCCCCATTATGTGACCCATGTCTGTTTCTCTTTCTAAACGCGAGAGAATGTCTTCGTGTTATCACAGTAACTCACCCTTGCGGGCTGAGCTCTCCCAGCTGAGCAACGGATAATGTCTGAGCAGTTATAACGGAGTCTGTAGAATAATTGTTCTCACTGGAAATGGAACAAAAGAAGAGAGTTTGTCAGGATTTTTCCACCGTGTTTTATTCTGCGCACATTTAGATTAAACCCAGTGTAGGATGTGTATAGCCAGACTCTCAAATGATTCTGAATCTTCTGACATAAATTTAAGACAGAATATGTCTCTACTGAAAACTCAAAACAATATCGAAGATAAGTAGGCAGGAATGTTCATGTGCAAATTTGACCTCTAGAAAGATCTTTGATTATAGACATCAGTGCTTGATGTATAAAGTTTTTATAATCTGAAACTCCCCAATGCTCTCACCAAAAAAGAACACTTAAATAAATCCCAAGCACAGTGTCTAAAATTTGACTGCAGTCTATTTCCAGTTACAAATAAATACATGTTTGAATTTATAGATATTTCTTTCATTGACTAACTTTTCCCTATGTGAATTAAAATTATTTTTCAAACTAAATACATTTTAGGTGTATTGTTGTCCCTTCCTCAACTGAAAATATTTCATTTAATCTCCAAGGATACGACCTTAACAAAATGACCAAGAACTAAAATATACAAAGATTAATGACTAGCTTGTATAATGAAAAAGTAACGTGCAAATCCATGTTACAAGGCAATGTTTGACTTTAAAGTTAATGGTTATATAAGTAAGTATATCATATTGCTGAGGATAGAATATTTCTTACAGGCAAAAAAAAAAAAAAAAAAAAGAGGAGTGACTGGTGATTGTACCATTTGGTCAATGCCTTGGAGACCTGGAGAGGGCTGACCTCACGTATAATATGTATGGGCACCAAGATGTGTAGTGATCAAAGTCCTACAAGATCTCATATTTGTCATTCCATTGGATCAAACCCTGTAGAGAGCATTAAAACTTTCCAGCAGTGAGTGTGAAAGTGCAGGTGTGGAGCGGCTGGAATCCACCCCAAGAAGTGGAATATTCTATCATTGACATTGTATAGAATTGCTAGTCCATGGTGATAATAAACAGAAGATGGACATTGGGTCTGTTCTATCATTGTCTTTCATTCTCTGGACCACTTCCTGTGGAATTCTGAAAAAGTAACTGATAATCTAGGATTGCTAATGCTGTAGCAACAGAACATTTTTGTTAGGATGAAATAGTATTCAGAATTCCAGTGTTCCTTTTGGACAAAACCACTGCCCCTTTTGCTCCATGGCCCTGAGGACTCCCCAGAAGCCCTAAAAAGAGGGTCTTGATTGGATCCCGGTGAATAGAGATACAGAGACCATGCAAGGCATCCTGAGAGACCACACACCAGGATCCTGGGAAGTCCATCAGTCCAAGGAGGGCTTAGGAGACATGGAAACAGAAGGGAGGCTGAGGATAGCAGGCAGCACACCCAGCGCTGGCATTAGTTACAATTTTGACTCATTTCAGTCCTATATTGGGAGATAATTCTATTTCCAAAGACAGTTGGTCTTTATTCTCTCAGTTGAGTCCTCCCTTTAGGGCAACTCCAGAGTTTCTTTATAAAATGTGCTTACATTCCACTGTCTTTGAATTTCTCTGGCCAGAGTTGACCTTTCTATGCAACTAGGAAGGGAAAAATAATTTCCATGTCCAAGTTTAATTCTCATGTGCTTGATCCTGCAATTATTGTCCCTTGAAAATATGAGTTTAACCTTAGGACACTGGCAAGCCCCATGTTATTAATACACGGGTTTTTCCCTAGGACTGTGAAGGAGTTCTCAGAAGACAGAGAGAGCTTGGACTTTCTCCAAACCTTTGGCCTTTCTAAATCTCTCCAGCTTTTGTTCCTACAGTCTGGAAAGAACTGCTTTTTCTGTCCAGCTTTCAGTTTCTGCAGTTCTCTGTTTCAGCTGTCCCCCGTCTAAGCTAAGACAAGAGGTGCTTTGCTTTGCACGGTCAGCCAGCTGTTCCAGCTGTTCAAACTATAAATTAATTTTCCAGGAGAGAAAGAAAGGTAGGCAACTCTCTTGGTCAACAAAGCAGGATGCATTTACCAGCCCCAGAGATCTTGGCCAGTTACCGTGTCCGCCGAGGAAGGGCGCAGGTGGAGAAAAGAAATGAAACTGGCAACCTTTCCTGCTCTTCTGGTGTTACAGCTCTTCTGAGAGACAAGAAATCTCTTCCCAGCTATTTTTCTCATATTATATGAATCGAGACACGTTCTTCTGGGGAAACCTCCCTAGGACACATCATTGGAATGTTAACTTTGCCAGGGTCTTCCAGCTTTGTCAAAATAGGTCCCTTGGAGATATTGCCCCTATGTAGTCTGAACCCAATTTTTGTTGTCACAAGAATTTTAAATGAACTGAATGTTGGACAATCAAGATCATTCCTTTTTGTTTTCGTTCATCTTGGAATGCATAGATCATGGCACATTGTCATAATTTGCTTGCATGACGCAACTCGCTCACGGTCCTGTGTATTAGCTATAAATGCACGCATGTGCGGGCTTATCTCCATTGTACGTGCACGTGTTCACTTTTGTCCGCACTCCTCCTCCCATCCCCCTGGAAACAGCCTTCCCAATAATCTGTTGTACACATTTGTGTAAAATGTATGTCATTGTTTTCGGTTGTAGACGTGTGTCTCCATGTTATATTTTGTTGTCATGTGTTGGTGTGTGATGGGCTCAACTGTTTTGTATAATAGATTACATTCTATTTCTCACTTTTTTTCACACTGTGCTATTGGGATCTATCTACGATGCAGTGTTCACACATAGTGATGGCTTCTGACAGCAGGATAATGCTCTGAAGTATGCGCCTTCTGCATGCTCCACAGCCCATCCCCAGCGATGTCCCCAATTCCTGGCCAGTACACACATCATGATGAACCCTCTTGGACATGTCTCCCAGTGGTCTGTTGTGATAATTTATTTGGGTTATATACTCAGAGTACAAATTTGGGTCACAGACTATTTTGATATTTAATGTGATTAAACCCTGTAGAGTTTTATATTGTTCCCATATAAGACTCTCTATGGGAAAAGATGCTCAACGTCGCTCCTCATCAGGGAAATACAAACTAAAACCACACTCGGATACCACCACATGCCGGTCATAGTGGCTAAAATGAACAAATCAGGAGACTATAGATGCTGGAGAGGATGTGCAGAAACGGGAACCCTCTTGCACCGTTGGTGGG
Source organism: Panthera pardus (assembly GCF_024362965.1). Classification (NCBI taxonomy): domain Eukaryota; kingdom Metazoa; phylum Chordata; class Mammalia; order Carnivora; family Felidae; genus Panthera; species Panthera pardus. Next base: position 123,910,311 of record NW_026526843.1, read on the forward strand.
AATGCAAACTGGTGCAGCCGCTCTGGAAAGCGGTGTGGAGGTTCCTCAAAATTTAAAAATAGACCTACCCTATGACCCAGCAATAGCACTGCTAGGAATTTACCCAAGGGATACAGGAGTGCTGATGCACAGGGGAACTTGTACCCCGATGTTTATAGCAGCACTCTCAACAATAGCCAAATTGTGGAAAGAGCCTAAATGTCCATCAACTGATGAATGGATAAAGAAATTTGGTTTATATACACAATGGAGTACTACGTGGCAATGAGAAAGAATGAAATATGGCCCTTTGTAGCAACATGGATGGAACTGGAGAGTGTGATGCTAAGTGAAATAAGTCATACAGAGAAAGACAGATACCATATGGTTTCACTCCTATGTGGATCCTGAGAAACTTAACAGAAGACCATGGGGAGGAGAAGGAAAAAAAAAAGGTTAGAGAGGGGGGGAGCCAAACCATAAGAGACTCTTAAAAACTGAGAACAAACTTAGGGTTGATGGGGGGTGGGTGATGGGTATTGAGGAGGGCACCTGTTGGGATGAGCACTGGGTGTTGTATGGAAACCAATTTGACAATAAATTTCATATTTTAAACAAAAGACTCTCTATGGTATCCCAGTTGTCCATCTTTTTGGCCTTAGATTAAAACCATGCTATTTTGATTACTATGGCTTTTGTGTATGACTTAATATCTGTCAAAGCAAGTTTTTCCTATGTAATATTTTTGCCAAATTTTTGTCATTTTCATGGAAGTGCATTCTTTGATAGACATTAAAAAAATTTTTTAATGTTTATATTTGAGAGAGAGAGGGAGAGACAGAGCATGAGCGGGGGAGGAGCAGAGAGACGGGGAGACACAGAATTCGAAACAGACTCCAGGTTCTGAGCTGTCAGCACAGAGCCCGATGCGGGGCTCAAACTCACAAACTGCAAGATCATGACCTGAGCCAAAGTCAGACGCTTAACAGACTGAGCCACCCAGGCGCCCCTCTTTAATTTTTTTTAATGTTTATTTATCTTTGAGAGAGAGAGAGAGAGAGAGAGAGACAGAGTGCAAGTCAGGGAGGGGCAGACAGAGAGGGAGACACAGAATCTGAAGTAGTGATAGACATTTTAGATTAGGTTTATCAAGTTTTAAATAAATTCAACTGAAATACTGAATTTAAAAATTAGGAGAATTGACACCTCTATAATATTAAAATTGTATCATCTCAGGAAAGGAATGTCTATTCAGATATTCATATCCTCTTCTGTCCTTTATAGGAACTTTACATTTTTCTCCATAGACTTTGCAAATACAGATACTTGATGGTTTCTTTGCTGTTGTGAATGGTATCTTATGTTGCTTTATATACTCAAATGTTGGTGTGGAGACTTACTTCCAATTTTTGTGAGTTTATCTTGCTTCAGCAAGATTACTGAACTCTAATTATAATAGTTTGTCTAGGGATTCTGTTGTTTTTGTATGTAAATGATTGTTTCATCTGCAGATGATGTGATATAAGAAGCCCCGTTCCATACCATAAGAAAAGTAAAAGAAACGAGAAGTGTAAATATTGGACCATTTTGATATATGCTCTGTGAGTTTGCAAAAATAATATACAGAAAACCTCGGTTTGCAAGCATAATTCTTTCCGGAAACACGTTCGGAATCCAAAGCACTTCTATATCAAAGTGAATTTTCCAACAAGAAATAATGGAAACTCAGATGATTCACTCCACAACCCCAAAATACTAATATAAAAATGATTACAATACTGTAATATAATAAGAAATAATAAAGAAAATATAAAGAAAAATAAATTAACCTGCACTTCCCTTTGAAAACCTTTGTGGCTGGTGTGAGGGAGACAAGAAAAAGGAGGGTTATTGTGTAGGACTGCTTTCACTATCACTAATGGAATCACTGCTATCTATTGGGTTAATAGAATCTTTTTCTTTTCGGGCAACTTTAACAAGGTACCTATCCAATGACCTAGAATGAAGCAAAGCATTCCTAAGCTTACTCTTGTACACAAAATCAAAGGACTGTCCATAGGTGCTGTGAAGTGACAAAAAAAAATACACTAGTTCCAGTTATGGGCACTTTGCAATGTTCTGAAAAATCAGTCATTTCTGCCAAACACCGCAGCCTGAGGCAGAGCATCCGAGCATGGGAGATGATCACCCACAGTCCTACAGAGAGAGAGAGACAGAGACAGAGACAGAGACAGAGACAGAGAGAGAAAGAAAGAGAGAGAAGAACCATTGGCTCAGTTGTGATCCTGTGATGTTCGGCATCACATACTACTCATATCGGAAGACATTACTTGTTTATCAAGTTAAAATTCATTAGAAATGTTTGCTCGTCTTGTGGAACACTCACAAAACAAGTTCTTGCAATCCAAGGTTTTACTGTATATTGTTTGCTGGCCATACAGTTCTATCTAACTATAATATCTCAAGCTTTTTAATTATATCATTCAGATCTTTTATAATGGTGCTTTTTTGGCAGCTTGATTGAACCACTTCTTAGAGGAATATGTTGCAGTCTCGAAGTATAGTCTAATTCTACTAAATCTATTTCTCCCTGAATATGTTTACAAAGATAGAGTATTCTTTTAGCATTGTTCCTTATACAATGTCATATCCCTCTTTTTCCTTTATGATATTTATGTCTGGGGATCTATTTTGCTAGATTTTAAGTTTGTTACCCCGGTACTGATTGGTTCACAATTGACATCCTCTTATTTTCGCGTTTTCTCTATCTTTTGAATTAAGCATGATGCTTCTAGGCAACGAGTGGTTGAATCTTATTTTGTAATCCAGTCCCAGGTCCATCTTTTAACTGCCAAGTGCAGCATATCTAAATTTTTTATATTGATTTGTTCCTACCATGTTATATCACATCTCCTTCTGCTACCTTTAATCTTAGTTTTTATATTCCACTTCTGCTTTCTATTGGATGGATGAATTTTTTTCTCTTCCCTGGCTGATGTAAATGTAACACATTCTATTTTTCTTCTGTTCGTGGTCACTCTTTATTAAGACCCATATTTAAGGGTGCCTGGGTGGCTCAGTCGGTTGAGCATCCGACTTCGGCTCAGCTCATGATCTCACGGTCCGTGAGTTCGAGCCCCGCATCGGGCTCTGTGCTGATGGCTCAGAGCCTGGAACCTGCTTCGGATTCTGTGTCTCCCTCTCTCTCTGACCCTCCCCCATTCATGCTCTGTCTCCCTCTGTCTCAAAAATAAATAAACATTTAAAAAAATTTAAGATCCATATTTACTATTGAGTTCTTAAACTCACTAGTATCCAGATCTTTCCCCTATTGAGGTATGGGTTTAAGCAAGCTCTCACATCCCTTTGATCGCCTCATTGTGTTGCCCACTGTTTGGTGCTGTTTAGAGTTTTAGTTCTGAGTTAAGATACCCTTCACCTTTCTCTCTTTTTATCCTGGCTTTATTAGATGACAATCAAGTACCTGACCTAGATCACCACCCTGCTTCTATATTTGTTACAGTCTTTACCTGGAGTTGAGCAATTCTTCTGTTTCAAAGCGGAGTTTTTGTCCAGCAAATCTTGCCTGAAAATATTTTCAATACACTCCCACATTTTAATTGAGAATTTGGTTAGATATAGACTTTTTATGTTCAAAGTAAGGATAAAATGTTACTCTATTTTAAGGCTGCTCAGGGTGCCGTAACACAATACTATTGATTCAGGGCCTTCAACAACAGAGATTTATTTTCCTACAGTTCTGAAGGCTAGAAGTCCCACATGGAGGCACCGGCCAGTTTGGTCCCTGGTGAGAGCTCTTCCTGACTTCCTGCTGCTTCCTCTCCTGGCCTTTCCTCTGCAGGTAACCCAGGACACAGCAGGCTCTCTGTGTCTCTACCTATAAGGGCACCGATCCCAACATGAGGGCTCCACTCTCATGACCCGATTCCCTTCCCAAAGCCCCATCTCCACATGTCATCACACTGAAGGTCGGGGCTTCGACATATGAAATTTGGGGGGCCACAAACGTTCAGTCTACAACACTGACTTCTTAGAGTTAGTGTTGATGTTGAGAATTATGTTGTCAGTTTGATTCTTGTTCTTTGGAAGCCTATTACTTTCTACTTGGAACTTCTTTTGTTCGAATATGCCTACGTATGTGTTTTCTGTACCTATCATGTTGACAATGCTCTGAGCCATTTCCATCAAATATCTTTGATCTTTAATCATCATCTCCTCCTCCTCCTCCTCCTCCTCCTCCTCCTCCTCCTCCTCCTCCTCCTCCTCCTCCTCTTCTTCTTCTTCTTCTTCTTCTTCTTCTTCTTCTTCTTCTTCTTCTTCTTCTTCTGTAATGGAGCTTCTCTTCATTTCTCCCCCCAAGAATGCTTCCTTTCCATTTTTTCTTAAACTTTATGGGTCTCTCATCCATTTGTTGCTAGTTCGATTTCTACTCACCATGTCCTTGGCACTTCTGTTGCAATTCTCTTCTTTTTAGCCTTTCCCAACCTTTTTATGGAGGAGTCTTGAAACTTACTTTGCAGCTCACCCATTTTTTTCCCCTGTATCCATTCTGCTATTCAGTCCAGTACCCACATCCTTTACTTTAACACGCATGGTCTTCATACTATACATTCCACTTGGTTCACTTCTGTAACTTATTATTATGTGCCCTATCTTGGTACAGTCTTCCACTATCTCACTGACTATATTTATTATATGTACATTCTTAAGCCATTTCCCTCTGCAATTATACTGACATGGTTATATGTTTTTCAATTTGCTTTTTTTTCTTAGAGGTTGTACTCTTTGGGTCTTTAGTTATTTTAGTCTGTGAGTGTACATTATTTGAGGAGAGGGTTCTCCCCTGGAGGCTATGTTGCCCCCCAGGAGACATTTGGCAATGTCTGGGACTATTTTTAGTTGCCACAGCTGGGTTAAGGGTGATGCTACTGGCATCTAGTGAGTAGAGGCCAGGAATGCTGCTCAACATTGTACAATAGACAAAACAGCCCCACAACCCCCACAACAAAGAATTGTATGGTCCCAAATGTTACTCCTGCCAAGGCTGAGAAGCTCTCAGTTAGGAGTATCACTGCTCTGTGTGCTGGAGAGGGCCTGAGTCCTAAGGGTGGAGGCCCTAGGCAGCATGGAACCACCGTGGGATGGACACTTCTTTTCCCTCAACAATACCAGACAACCTCTGGTCAGGGTTTCCTCTAAGATTCTTCCCTAAATTTCATCTCCTGAGGTTGAGGTTCACCACTGCTGGGTGTTTAGAAGAGGTGTGGGCAGAGGAGGAGATGCCCAAGGAGGGCAGATCTGATGCAAGGAGACACCTTTCATCAATTCCTCACCCAGTAAAGATGCTGTACTGCCTTGAAAAGATCACCCATCCCAAGAATATCAGTGGCCTGGCTATTGCAACAGTTTTCTTATAGCAAAAGGGGTAGGTAGAGACTGCCCCTCCCCCCCCACACACACACATCCAAAGCAATATCAGAGAGAGGTAAGAAGGGAAATTAATTTTTTCCACCAATTCTCTCACTAGCCTTTTGGAAACCTGGTTATAGCTTAGCGAGGCAACCTCCAACCTGTCATCCCCAGAGAGGTGTGAATCCATTTCCAGGATTTTTCAGGGAACTTTGGTGGTTACTATAGGGTGTTTCCTCCTGTCTTCTAGCCTTTCCTTCTGCTTCCATAGCTGTCGGTCTATGATTGCCATTCAAGTTTCATGGGAAACCCTATCAACTCTAAAAAGTATTACTTTGACAGGGTGCCTGGGTGGCTCAGTCGGTTAAGCATCCAACTTCTCCCCAGGTCATGATCTCACGGCTCAGCTCATGAGTTTGAGCCCTGCATCGGGCTCTGTGCTGACAGCTCAGACCCTGGAGCCTGCTTTGGATTCTGTGTCTCCCTCTCTCTCTGTCCCTCCCCGGCTCATGCTCTGTGTGTCTCTCTGACAAAAATAAATAAACATTAAAAAATTTTTTGAAAAAGTATTAATTTGAGATGCCTTGTGAAAACTAAGATATTGAAGTGAGTATTTCTGTAAATTCCATTCTTTGATGGATGATGTAATAGATTGTTGTACATACGTTTAAATGCTGTGGGATATATTTTTGAGTTGTTATTTTCCCCCACTTTGAACACAAAATGATTTTTCTCTGGACTCTGACAGTTACCATTCACGTGAATATTTAAATGATAAGGAAACTAAATGTTTTTCCCCTTTCCAGTTTCTACCGAGTACCGTTTAACATGACACGTCCTTCTTTTCTCTCAGGGAAGAGAATCTCATTCTTAGCCACTAATAACATTAATCAAAGCAGTCTTTTATGACATGTAAATAAATGAATTTTCCTTTATGTGCACAGGACAATATAGATGATCTGTAGAGACTGGGTATTTATCACAGTGATCTATTCCTATTATCACATTGCCATTACTTAGTCATTGGTTCAGGGAAAGTACACTGCTTAGGATATCAAGGATATCGAGACGGCAGTGTAGAGAAAGAAAAAAGCTTATGGAAATTCAGAGATGGCTTTCATGGCCCACTCCCTATTTTATTGTTATAGATTACTCACATGGCTTATAATCAGACTTAAAATACAGCCTTAACATTAATAGCACTTTTTCATGAGAAAGCAGTTTTTCACGTGTATGTAAGACATACATTGCCAGTAATGAACCTGAGAAAAAAATTTTAAAGCAAGCTTAAACTCTCTTTTAATTAGGTTTGTATACATTCAAATGTCTAAGAGAAAAGTGATTTTATTTTTTATCTACCTGTATATCTATTTATCATTCTATCATTTATTTTTGTGGTTTGGTACATAATCATTTTCCATAAACTGTCAGTTGAAATCAACTGGTAAAGTACAGCCAATTATTTATCAAACTCTAGAAACATAACTGCAGATGCAAATATTTTTATGAATTCTAGTATATCATAAGCACACCCAGATCTAATAAAAGTAGCATATAGATATTCTCAGAGTAAATGCAACAGTAACCTGAATGCCTGTGAACATTTTATTCAAATACACTGAATGTAGTTCTACGAAGTATACTTTAGGACATAAACAAGGATGCAAGAACTGAAAACTTTTGCAGACTCTAGATAACACGAACACTAATCAAGATAAGGCAACTGTCTCCCATTTCAAGTTTTCCGTTTTGTCCTATGTTTTAAACCAAGGGACAAGCCAACTGCTACCCTCAAGCACAATCAGGCCCAGCATCTTTTTTCGGTACACAAACACATCCACTTGTCGATGAATTGTCTATGACTGCTTTCATACTACGGTGTCAGAGTTGAAGCCATCGGACCCACAAAACCTAAAACATTTACTATGTGGCCCTTTACAGAAAGAGTTTGCTGACCTCTGTCATGAGCCATGAATAAATGAATGTACTGAAGTTGCTGCCATGTTCTCTCTACTATTACCTAATCTAATGGCGGCTGGAATGTTCCTCCTACCTCAAAAAGGTGGTTTTGGCATCTTTCCCATGTCTCCTATATGATGAACCATGTTAAGTTTTCTCTTCTCTTGCTGTGGGCTGGCATGAACAGTTTTTCCTGCTATGGGAGTTGTCTGCAACAACTTCCCAATTATTTTACACTTTCATTCTTAACTTATCCTGAAATTATCTGCACAAACATTTCCTTTGTGCTAAGCTTGGACAAGCAGTGATTCATACTTTTGTTGGCAAAATGAAAGCCTTGATTAGAATCAATAATATCAAATAGCTGCCATCAATTAAAAACGCTTCCAACAAACCCTTTGTAGCAGAGTTGTGTAAATGGATATGGCCTTGATTTATTAGGGAATGGAGGGATGCATAGTGAAAGGTATTGATTTTTCCATTTTTTTCCCCCAGATACTGGTAGCATACAATTGATTTATAGTATCATTAGCATTGTTATGGTTCTAAGCATTTTTTAATTGCCATTGTTACTTCCCTTATAACTCATGAGTTATTTAGGGATGTATTTTTAAATTCCCAAACATAAGGGATTTTATTAACTATGTTTTTATTGTTGATTTCCAATTTACTGCTTTGTGGTCATTCTCAGTATATGGGGTATAAGTTTATGTATGTGTAACATACGAGGCTTCTTTTTTTTTTAATTTTTTTTTAAACGTTTTTATTTATTTTTGAGACAGAGAGAGACAGAGCATGAACGGGGGAGGGTCACAGAGAGAGGGAGACACAGAATCTGAAACAGGCTCCAGGCTCTGAGCTGTCAGCACAGAGCCCGACGCGGGGCTCGAACTCACGGACCGTGAGATCATGACCTGAGCCGAAGTCGGACACTCAACCGACCAAGTCACCCAGGCGCCCCTACGAGGCTTCTTAATGTCATTGCTAAAACCTTCTATCTACATTCTAATACTCTTTTATCTTGATCTACCAATTTCTTTTTAAAAAATTTTTTTAATGTTTTTTAAATTTATTTTTGAAGGAGAGAGAGAGAGACAGAGCATGAGTGGGGAAGGAGCAGAGAGAGGGGGAGACACAGAATTCGAAGCAGGCTCCAGGTTCTGAGCTGTCAGCACAGAGCCCGACGCGGGGCTTGAAGTCACAAACCACAAGATCATGACCTGAGCCAAAGTCGGACGCTCAACCGACTGAGCTACCCAGGTGCCCTTTGATCTACCAATTTCTGACAAAAACATGCTAAAACATTAAACTGCTAATGAATGTGTCCATTTCTCTTGCTAATTCCATCAGTTTCCTTTTTGGAATTAAGGTACATACAATTTCATATTGCTGTATCTTCTTAGTAGACTTGTCCTTTTGTGTCCATCATATATCATCTTATTTTGCTAAGACAGTTTGTGCATTAAATTCTATATTATGGGACACTGGCACTAGTAGTTTTCTTTTTATTAGTATTCTCCTTGATTTCATTTAGCTGTGTCATATTTATATAGCTGGATTTTCAGTAGATCAGTCTATTTACATTCATGATAATTAATGTTATATTGGGGCTTACCTCCACCATTTTATCTTGTGTTTTTTATATCGCCTTTTTTTCCCTTTCTTTCTTTTTTTCTCCCTAGTTAGTTAGTTAGTTAGTAGGCTTCATGCCCAGCACAGAGTCCATAGCAAGGCTTGAACTCTAAGATCAAGACCTGAGCTAAGATCAAGATCCTGACACTTAACTGACTGAGCCAACCAGGTACCGCTATTTTTCAAATTTAACGTTTTTTCCTTTTATTTCTTCTCAATTGCGGTTATTTATCATGTGTTATCATATGGTTACTTTCATTGTGGCATATACTAAGCAGTAATTTAAAATAAAATCTGAGGTTAATTCTGAAAAAATCTGAAGTTATTCACTAATTGTGTACTTCATCAAAAGACTGCACTCCCACCTTGTTATCGCTGCCAGAGTTTTCATTTTCAACTTTTAGTGCAAAATGTCATTTTTACATGTAGCATTGAATTAAATTAGTTGGTATTTCATCCACTTCAGGACACCCTGTTTCTTAATACCTATCTCTTCCCTCTTACCTTCACGTGTTTTTTTTTTTTCTTAACAAAGAACATCCTTGAATATTTATTTAAGTGCTAGTTCCATAGTCTGTATATATAAATTCTGTATGTGAAAACAAAATGCCTGTATTTGATGCTTCTTCTTGAATTTTAAGATGGCAATTGCTCTCCTTCTAGCCTCAAGTACTGAGAAGTGCACTGTTAGTTGAATTGTAATTCCCTTGCAGGTGATTTGATGTTTCTCTGTGGCAGCTTCATAATTTCTCTTCGTTCTCAGTGGTTTGTAAGTAACTCTTATATGCCATGGAATGGAGTGATATTTATCTATCTTTTCAGTTCACAGAGTGCACTTCTGATCTAAAGACTGCAATTCTGAATAATTTTGGCTATTACTCTATTCAACTCCACCCGTGTTCCAGCCATTTATCTTATCAAGTCATATTAAAGGATCTCGGTCTGGGCTCCAAATCTCATACCTACTCTTCTATATTTTTATATTTCTTAAAAAAAATCTTTTTCCAGGGTCACCTGGGTGGCTCAGTCAGTTGAGCATCTGATTCTTGATTTCGGCTCAGGTCATGATCCCAGGGTGGTAGTATTGATCCCTGCATCAGGCTCTGCACTGAGCATGGAGCCTGCTTAAGACTTTCTCCCTCTCTCCCCTCCCCCCCCCACCCCTCTCCCCTGCCCATGTGCACTCTCTCAAAAAAAATTTTTTTTAATTTTAATCTTTTACTATTCTGTTAGGTCTAATGTTGTAACAACATCTAATTACTAATTTCTCTTCCAATATGGGTAGTAAGAGTTTATCCCAAGAATAATTTGTTTTTTACTGATAACTGCTAAATTTTTCTGTGATCTCTAACATTCTATGCTAATTTCTGCCTATCTTGATAACTCCCCTGCCCTTTTAAAAAGGATGTTTTTAATTCATATAGGCATCTTAAATATATTACTTTTAAGCTCTCAGACTGCTTTAGAGTACTTTAAGTTATCTAACTTTTTAAATTATTTTTTTAATGATTTTATTGACGGTAATAGCCTCTTAGCAGTTGGGTTTCTTCACAGGTTTTGGAATTTTGGATTGTGGCTCTTTTGGAGGGGTGGTTTTTGTTTCTCTTTTCTAGTTCTTTCTCCTTCCTTCTTTCCCTCTCTCTCCTGTCTCTAGGCTTAGTCCTTGTGTATAATAATTTCATGGCTGGTTGAACCCCCAAGCCCCCTGTGATAGTTAACTTTAGGTGTCAACTTGGCTAGGCCACGGTGCCCAAATATTTGCTGAAACATTTTTCTAGATGTTCTATGAGGCTCTTTTTCGATGAGATTGCATGTTGGTAAACCATGAATAAAATGTACTTCATAATGTGGGTGGGCCTCGTCCAATCACGTTAATAGAACAAAAGACTGACTTCCCTTGAGCAAGGAGGAATTCTGCTGACAGATGATCTTCAGCCTTAAAAGCATTATCGACTCTTCCCTGGTTCTCCAGCCTGCTGGTCTACCTGCAGAGTTCGGATTTGTCAGCCTCCATAATCATTAAAGTGAATTCCTTACAATAAATCTCTATCTATATACACACATCCTATTAGTTAAATCTCTCTGGAGTATAATAACTAATAACCCTCCCCCCAAAACCTGTCAGGATGAGATATAATAATGGCATTTCAAGGCTGCTGTTGTATGATAGGGAAATTCAGCTAGAGCAGATCTTGCCCCTGAATGACTGGGTGACTTGGTCCAATCTCTGGTCTTGAGGCTATGTATGTGTCCTTAAGCCTCTCTAAACCTGGCTAAAAGTCCTAACCTCAGGCAGTGGTCAGTGGCTGCCTTCCCTCAGCTTCTTCACTGGGGTAGGGGGTGATTCTCGCTTAAGTTCCTAATGTGTCCAAGTGAACCTGGATCCATGAACATTGCGACAGGAAATTCACAAGACACATCTGTTGACAAATAGCAAGTATGGATACATCTATTTTCTTCCTGTGATAACCAAACAGTGGAAAGGAGTAATGACTTCTGCCATTACAAAGGAGTAATGACTTTCCCAAATATATTTGGGAAAATATCCTTTGAGGAAAAAGGATCTTTCATCCAGAAGACCCAAAAGAACTTCATCCTGATAATCCTTTGCTATAGAAGAATTTCTATAATTGATTGAAAATAGACATCATGAAGTCATGCCTTGTATAAAAACAACTCGCCACATAGGCTGAGATTAAAAGATGACGTGATGAGCTACAAAGAGGCAGGCTTCTCTGCAGAACATCGCTGCACCTGCCTCAACATTATTCCTCTTGCAGATCTCGGATTCAACATTTCCTCTTTGCCTTGCTCAGACCCAGCTCCTTCTCCCACCACATTAACACTGCTATCATCATCGCTTACTTTTTCTCCCACCTGCTCCTATAACATCCAGGGCTTACCCTACTGACACATTCCATAGGATATTGTGTTATAATTTGTTTATCATCAGTGTCACTCCTAATGAAATAGAAATCTTCTAAGGGCTGGAACCTCTTCTACCTAACAGATACTCGAGTCGGCTGTGCCTGGACCCAGGCTTAGCACATCACTCCTACCCCAGTAAATATTTTTTGAATAGTTGACTGGATTCTCATCATTCTGAATAGTCTTCCTATTTCTGGGCATTTGTGACCTACATACAAAACTATTCCTCTGAAACTTTATAGATGTACATTGTGTTTTACAACAAACATTTGATTGATTGAGACATTCTCTCTTTTTTGGTGCACGTAGAGTTCATATATCCAGCAACAGCGGTTGTCTTCCTCTGCAGACCCCTCAGCATTCTCCTAAGTGGGAGCAACCCTAGTCAGCCTTCCACGCTCTGCGTACAGCTGATGGAGGCCTAACGTTTATGATTCTTGCCCTATACTTTCCACTTCACCTCACTGGAAAATTGAACAAATGATTATAGAAAAGTAAATTTAAAAGAGAGATGCGATGGCGGGGAGGTGCCTGGGTGGCTCAGTCTGTTAAGTGTCTGACTTTGATTTCGGCTCAGGTCATGATCTCACAGTTCATGAATTCAAGCCCAACATTGGGCTCTCTGCTGTCAGCGCAAAGCCTGCTTTGCATCCTCGACCTCCCTCTCTCTCTCTGCCCGTCCTCTGCTCTCTCTCAAAAATACATAAGCATTAAAAAATTTTTAAGAATAAAAATTAAAATAAAATATAAATGCTACGGAAAAACTGTTTTCATACTTCCTCAAATCAGATAGTGGGGCTCAGAGAAGGAGTCAGCAGTCTGATGTGACAGCAGAAAGGTTTTCAGTGATTACAGCATTCCACCCTTCCTCAGCAGGAATGGCCCATAATACCTTCGTAGGAAACAGAACCTTAAGGGGGCAGAACCATGGCTCTTACAGCAAAGGTATTAGGAGGCCGTTAGACAGTCACTGAAAGGAGTTCTGAGGAATCCTGCCCCACCCCCTCAGGTCTTCACAAATTAGCCAATGAAAACCTCGTCCAAACCTAAACCATTGCTTTGTAAGTCATTATGGAGGCCTGAGGTGATGTGGGACAGCTGTTTCATAACTAGTGCCTGAAAAGAGGAATAGACTAAGAAATGAGGAAAGGGAGACTCGACTGCAGGCAAAGATGCCTTCTCCCTCAGATTCAACCATGGGGATATTATTTAATTTTTTCAAATGGGTGGGGAGGAGGGGAATAAAGGCATCATCGCATCGACATCGGGTGTCTCAAGGAAAATATCAGAGTCTGAATGTAAATTTTAATAGTTACTTTTCTCTACTAAATTTGCAACGATTTTTGAAATAATTCACAGGAGTATAGATTTGTGTCAACGTTCTATAACCATTCTAAACTGTAAGGTACAAGTAAAGGAAGTTCTTTCAAATATTTAATTGTAAATGTTTATAATCTAAAGAGGCAAAGACTAGTTGAAACAATGATAGTATCAGCAGGAAAGGAAGATCAGGGGGCTGGCTACAGGACAAGAAAATACTAAATGTTTTAATGCAATACTGATCAGTATTTTCTCTCATGATAATTCTCATGGCTTCCTCCAGGTAGAAACCGCAGATATGTACTCCACCAAGCACAACTTGAGTTGCCCATTTTGACTTAGCAAACCTAAGGTGAATAGGATGTAAGCTCTGGGAGAAGGGTGTATAGAACATCTCTCTTCCCCCATTGTGCCTTGATAATTCCAAACCTTCCAGTAACCTCTGGTATCAGTGTATTTGGCTAAATTACATAGATATTGGGGCACCCGGGTGGCTCAGTCAGTTAAGCGTCCAACTCTTGACCTTGGCTCGGGTCATGATCTCACAGTTCATGAGTTCGAGCCCCGCGTCAGGCTCTGTGATGACAGTGCAGAGCCTGCTTGGGATTCTCTCTCTCCTTCTCTCTCTGCCCCTCCCCAACTCATGCTCTAAATAAATAAATAAATAAATAAATAAATAAATAAATAAATCTTTAAATTCCATAGATATTAATGAGACCCAAATATCAAAGAGATAACATCAAAAAGTCCTCTTCTAAGTTAAATGCATTTGGAACGTCTGGTCAAATAAGGGAGAGTTCTGCCGGCCGGAAGAGGAGAGCCTGTAAGCATGCGAGCATCTGGGCTGCTTATGTTCTGAGCTCATTACAAGACCGATGTGGTGACAAGGAGAAGCTGGTTCTGGCCAAGTCACTGGCCGAGCACAGGAGGCCCCCAACCTTGGGCTCGATGGCAGGCTGTGCCTTGGCGGAAGACAGCATGGCTGGGAACCTCTTCCCTGAGCCCTGTGAATCGCTCACACAAGCACACCCGCCTGCACAGGTGTCTAAGCAGCCAAGCACCCTGGAGCAGCAGCCCCGAAGCCACAGGTTTCTACGGCCTGGGTTCTGTGGGGCATTTGGAAACATGGCTGAGTTCTATGGCTCGTCCCTGAAGCCTACCTATCATGTGCCTTTCTGGTCTGTGGGATAAGCGATAAGCCTTCTCTGTGCTCATCTGAATACCATACAGTCCAGGGAATTTAGGCCTCAGCCGATTTATTTTTCCTTTTGTGGTACCTAGACACCCTCACCAAAAAATAATAGCAAAAACTGATGAGATACACTTGTCAAACCGCACCTACTCTTACGAATAGATGAAATCCTTTAGAATCCCCTTAATGTTTGTCTGCAAATATTAGCTATGCCATCCTGGTTTAAGATGCTTGAGAAACCTGAGCTGTGCTAACACAATTAATTTGCTCATTATATACATCTTCATCAGCAGGGAAAGGTAAATCCCAGGCCAGCCGGGGATGATATTAAAAATTCCAAATGAGTGGGTTTTACAGCCATGAGTACTGAACATTTTTAGGTGTTTTTCTCCCTTCCGGTAGTCACAGTGTTATTTAATTCATAGTCCATGGCTATGCCGTGTACCCATGTCAAGAATCCTAACCTTTTATAATCCCTTAACAATCATTTTACAGCTTGGGCTGCGAATTTAGCAGCCTGCCATGGGCTTCTGGATGTGATTACGGGCTGGTAAATTGTAGAGCCCCGCGGTGGAATATTCTCACTCCATCACATCATGTTGTAAAGTTGGGGTCCCACCCCCCTTCAACCTGCCTCCTAAGGCTTTTGCTGTTGTCTCTACCACAGAATTTGCACTTTGAGTCTCTGTGCAGCTCCCCGTGTCTGGGAGATTTCTGTGTGTTGAGAATGTAGTCGTGCTGTCACCCCCATCACTGATTCTGCTTCCCCCATGCAGGCTTCTGTGATATGGCAAATCCCATGACTCTTTACGGTTCCTCCTAATGAAGTTTATCAGCTCCTCTTGGCTATATCTCTGTAATTCATATTCAAACCTTATTTCTCCAGCTCTTCTTAAGAGCAGGGTATTGGCCTTTGTTGTGATTCTAAACTCATTTCTTCCCTAGGCTGTAACAGACACTGCATTGTGATTACCAATTTGCCTTGCTAGCGCGAGAGTACCTCTAGGGAGCGTGATCTATCTACCTATCATGGGAGGATTTGAGGTCTTCCTTACGTGGAAATTGTTCCTTCTACTGTAGCACCCGAGGTCAGAAATTCCACTGAGAGAAATAATTATTTTATTCTTTAAAAAAATGTTTATGTATTCTGAGAGAGAAGAGAGGGTGCAGGGGCAGGGCAGAGAGAGAGCGAGAGAATCCCAAGCAGGCTCCTCAGTCAGTGCAGAGCTTGACACAGGGCTTCCATCCCACGGACCACGACCCCGGGCCAAAATCATGAGTCAGATGCTCACCCGACTGAGCCACCCAGGAGCCCCAGAAATAAATTATTTTCCATTGAGCATCAGGGTCTCCAAATGCCAACTGTCGTGGGAAAGATAAGGCATCGTTCTCTGCACAATTGGTTTATGAGATGGTTCCCCCGGAGACAAAAGGAGATGTGGAAAAGTAAGCGAGGACTGGCTCCTTGCTGGGGAAGAGAAGCCGAAAACAAACAGGTGAGGGAGGAAGATGGAAGGGTATGAACCTATGTTAAGTGACTAACGTCACAGGGCTGGCTGTGCAGGACATAGCAGCATTCTGAGGTGACCGCCTGCAGGTGCCTCCGTGCCTCTTCCCGACAGCCACTGTGCACAAGCCCTCCTCATAGTGCGCTAACGTAGGGCACTAATCGCGACACACGTTACAGGTTGTGGCACCCACATTGTGCTGGTCCCCTCTGCAAAGCATTTGTTCTTGGTCCACCTTGTCTTTGAACGTGAGGCCTCCGGTGGCACATTCGATTCCAACTGTTGACTTTGTTCTTCTTTCCATCCCAGTTGGATTTCTAGACCCAGTGTAACTCGGCTGAGAATCCTTCCAACACTACCCTCCATGTGACCACGAGGATAATTAGCAAATAAAGTAACCACACGACTTAGGCACGGGGGATAAAGCCCGGACAACCCAAACTGTGCCTCGGGCTAAGTTTCTCCAAGAGCCCAGTGGACTTGCGCACAGCAGGAGCACATCCAAGATAGAGACATCCTGACGTGCCAGAGAAAAGGCAAGAGCAGGCACAACTGGGTAAGAGCACATGCACATGGCCAGCAAAATGCACACTTGTCTGATGGGTCTGCACAAACAAGATTATCCCAGCTGCTGTGGGTTTTTCCCGCTGAACCGATACAAAGGGCATATTTTAAAACTTTCACTGTGTGTTTTTCCCTTCATGGAAGGTATAGATTCAAGAGCTGGAACAAGAGACGGAAGCATCTCAAAGTTCGGTGACTCATTGCACTCTTGGACAATTAAGACAAATAATTCTGCACATGGACAGAAGCCAACCCATCTGCGATAGTGCGTACCAGGCTCACCTTAAAGTAATTAAATGTTACAGGGAAGCAAAACGTAAGTGAGATTATATAAACCTTTTGCTATCTTGGAATAGGGCCTCTAACTCCAATTACATTGAAGGGGCACAGGGCAAGCGGAAGGGCGGTGTCCTCAGTGGTCACAAGGCGGTTTGGCAACGGTCCGCCTTGCGAAGCACGGGAATCACAGCACCTGGCATCGCGGCTTGGTTCCACCATGAAACCAGTCTCTGACCACGGCGTGATGACTCTGTATCATTTCCTCATTTATGAAGTGAAAATGAGAACACCAGAGACAGGGCTGTTGCAAGGGAAAAAAACTAAAAGGCATACTAATGGAAAAGATCTTTGAAAAAGTCACACAAAAAGTAATACACCGTATTTTGTGACATGTTCGTATTTATGCAAAATTTACCTCTGCACATAATAGCTGCTCAGCTAACATTTGCTGTGTGTGCTGACGACTGTGGGCCTGCCAGTCACTAAATGCGGTGAATTCTGCCCAGTCGCCAACCATCTCCACCTGTCCTGCTTTCGTGTGGCTGTTGTAGTGCTTCTTGCAAAACCTCTCCCTGCTCAACGGTTACGCTGCTGCTTCCTTCTTCAAGTCCAAATGGCGGCCCAGGCAGGGTTTCAGTGGCTTGTCACCTGCTGGCTGTAGACTGTCACAAGTCTCCAGGAGTTCTGTCCCTGGATCATGTCCTCTGCTCCCATGTTCCAGTCACTCCTCTGTTTGTCCCTGCCTCTCGGATCTTCACCTCCAGTCCTATCATCTCTTCTAAACCCCAAACCATATTTCAACAAGTTCCTGGGTGCCTCCTCATCGTGTCCTTAAAGCAGATGGTCCTGTCTCCAGCCCCAGGCACAACTGCCCCCGCCCCTTCAGGTGTCTGTGGCGAGAGTGCACAATCCCCTATATTGTTATTAGCTGTGAAGGACCACCGTTGTTCACTCCTTCTCTTCATCCCCTGACCTCATCCCACTGATCACAAGCCACCTAAGGTTGCCTTGGACATATTTCTTGAATCACTCACCTCAGTCACACACAGGAAAGATTAATACCTTCGCCAAATTATCGCAAATAACCACCCTGTTGACTTCCTAGCCTCCAGACTATTCTTTCAAGCTAGTTTCCGCACAGCTGTGGGCTGACCTTTCTAAAGCTGAAATCTGGCCCTGTCACTACTTAATGCTCCTCCCCTCCCCCAGTGGCTCCGCTTTGTCTCCAGAAGCCGAGCACTTTATCATGATAGGATGGCCATGAAGAAGTGCCCCCATGACCACCCACCGCACGAATGTGCCTCCCTGACTGCCCACTGTAGGGAGCGTGTTGGGGCGAGACCCTCAGCTCCACAATCCATCAGTGCCTTTGCGCTGAGCCTCCCAGGCACTGTTCCCCAGCAATGATTCAGCATGATGGAAACACAGGCATGGACCCATTTCTGGGAGATATGGCTCTCCTTTTCAGCTCAAGGACTCCCTAATGGCTTGGTTGAAACCTCCTGAGAGTTCGTAGCCATCCACCCAACCTTCTCCACCCCCTTCATTGGGGGTCAGGTTTGATGGAGGCCAGAACCCTCCCCCAGCCTCCCCAGCTGCTTCCTAATTTCCTTTCACATGGGCATTTCCTCTAATGAGATCCTGGAGAGTGTAATCCTCCTCTGATGTCTGCTTCTCAGCACACTCAGAGTAACACACATTACAAACACATTACACACTTTTGGTTTTGCAAATTCCCACTAGCAGCATCGACTGCAGTCTTGTGTTCTTATGTTTTCTACCTGTCGTCCTCACCATCGTCTTCTCTTCTGGATCAGTTCTATTGTAAATATAGCATCACTTACCTTTAGGTAAATTATGTACCCGTCATTGGTAATTATCCGTCATATCACAGACCATTCTCTATTCCCTGTTATTACTGTGACCCTTCCCATCTATTTCCACTACTACAACGTGAGCTTTTCAAGGCCATGAATAGTCCCATGCATACCCGATACCTAGAGTCTAGTACAACATGTGGAATCACTGGCTGCACATTCTCACATTTAGCTCTTTGGTTGGCTATTGCTATGTAACAAATTCCCCAAATTTAGTGGCTTAATACAGCAACCACTGCATTATGTGTATGATTCTGTGGGTCAGGAGGAATTCAAGCAGAGGTCTGTTTCTGTTCTGTGATATCTGGGGTTGCAGCTGGGATGGCTCAAACCGCTGGAGATGGAATGGGCCACAAGTAAAGGATCTTGGTTCTTGTCTGTGTAGAGTTTATGGGGGCTGTAATGGCTCCTTTACTTGCATATCTAATGCCTGGACCGGGATGGGGGCTAGCCAGCATCACATTCTCTCTCTCTACAGCCTCTCCATATAGCTGGCTCGGGCTTCCTCACAACATGGTAGCCTGGGAATATGTTGAACTTCCCACAGGAGAGGAGTGACTCATGGAGAAAAAGAAAACAAGAGCTCCAGTAGAAGCTGCAAAGAATCTTCTGACTGAGGCTTACACGTCCTAGCACATCACGTCTGCTACAGTCTATGATCAGAGCAGGTGAGAGCCAGCCCACATTTCAGGGAATGAAGAAATGGACTCTTCCTAATGAGGAAATGGCATGTATGTACAGGAGAAGAAGAATTGGTGGCAGGCATCTTGAATCGAGCTACCTCAAGATTCCGTGTTGACACTTATTCAGAAAGACTTCCTTCCTTAGGTATCCTGTCTAAAGTACGCTGTTCCCACTAACTAGTCTTTGTCATGATGTTTATTCCCTTCAACATATTTATCAATCTGTGATTTCTTGTCTATGTGTCTATTATTTACTAGCTGATGGTCTACTACAAGATAAGCCCCATGGGGACAAGATCACCATCCCACCTCCCGTTTTCCCACCTCCCGATGCAGAGCACAAGGCACAGTAGACACTAGTGATTAAGTGTGCAAGCTGGACACAGAACCTGTGGTCTAACACATCCGTATGGAGCAATTTTGCCTCCCAAATAGACAGTTTCTATACGACAAAGACTATGGCTTTTTGAATCTTTCTCAGTGCCAAGGATAACATAGAGTTTACACAGCTCAACACATCCTTGTTGAATAGTAGTAACAATCTTGGTCTTTATGCAAAAGGTCATTGGAGGCCCAACCTTCAAATATTTTTAGCGGAAACCATGTTATATCTTGCCATAGGGAATGACCACAGGTGCCAGACTAATACTCACACTCCTCCTACTTGCTGATGCTGCTTCATGATTACGGGCACCTTGCCAGTAAGTCTCCTACCACAGTAGTTTATCTTAAACTCTCAGGTGGGGTAGTGAAAATGTGACAGGCAAAAAGCAAGCTAATTGTCTTTGTGCAAATCACTCATCGTCTCTGAGCCAATTATCTCTTCTCTAAAATGTAGGTATATATCCACAGAGTTGTATTATCTGAGATAATACATATAAAGAATTTATTGCCAAATCTGTAGGAGGTAAGTGTTCAGTTCATGGTATTTTCCTAATCTCTAATGCTTGTGGTTATAAAAATGCAATATCTCTAATACTAAAAGTCTACACCTTACATATTCAACCTCCTTTAAAGCTAAGTGAGTTGACAGGTTTTGTCTTTTATTTTCAAAGAGGAAATGACAGGACATGAGAAAGGGACACACAGTGTTCCAATTCCATGGACAATAACAGAAGTGAAAATATGCTTCCATCTAGATGTTTTGTATTGGCTTGAAAGTAACTCACAACTGGTCCTGAGAAATGGCATGGACACACTTGATCAGTACAGTAAGGCCATCAGAAAAAAACAAGGCTGAACTTTGTTAATTTTCTAAACTACAATGACTAATAAAGGTTATAAAGAAAGAATCGGGTGGGGGGGGCAGTGTGTGCCTGGGTGGCTCAGTTGGTTAAGTGTCCAACTCTTGATTTCGGTTTTCACAATCATGAGATTGAGCTCTGCGTTGGGCTCCAGCTCAGGCACGGAGCCTGCTTAAGTCTCTCTCTCCCTCTGCGCTTCCCTTTTCATGCATGTATGCACTGTCTCTCTAATAAGAAAGAAAGAAAGAAAGAAAGAAAGAAAGAAAGAAAGAAAGAAAGAAAGAAAGAAAGAAAGAAAGAAAAGAGAAAAGAAAAGAAAAGAAAAAAGAAAAGAAAAGAAAAGAAAAGAAAAGAAAAGAAAAAGAAAGAAAGAAAGAGGGAAAGTAGGAAGGAATTGGTATTTGTAAGCAGGCTAGTGAATTACAAACACTTCTTATAACTCTGGACATCATGGAGACAAACAAAAAATAGACAACAAGACTTATTGCCAATAAGTAAGCTACTTTCACTGACCTTTCAGAAAAATATTTAAAAAGGTATTTCAAATGCATGAACAAAAATGTATATATTGCACAAATACCAATGTACTCTAGTCACATGTACTGGAGAAAGTGTCTGGTTTTCCAATTGCACATGTCACTAGCTTATTCTATCTTTCTTCCCCCTACTATTAAGCTTTTGACTCATCCACAGAATAATAAAAAGTTGTGCCAAATAAGAGTTAAATGAGGAGAGAACCGTAAAATAAAAGTAGTTCTTTTTGCACATAAAATTTTCTTGCCAATTTGTGGATAGCCAGAAGACAGCTGAAATAATGTTTCAAGATCATGTTTACATTACATTTATTTATGCTTTTTCTCAACTCTTAGTAGTGATGGCTGCAAATGACGTTGTTTCAAACAAATTGTGTAATGCCAAAAGGTAGAGGCTACTTAAAAGAAAACTACACAGGGGTGCCTGGACAGCTCAGTCTGTTAAGCATCCGACTTTGGCTCAGGTCATGATCTCATGGTTTGTGAGTTTGAGCCCCACGTCAGGCTCTGTGCTGACAGCTCGGAGCCTGGAATCTGCTTCAGATTCTGTGTGTCTCTCTCTGTGCCTCTCCTGCTCACACTCTGTCTCTCTCTCTCTTTCTCTCTCAAAAAATAAACATTAAAAAAAACTACACATATGAAGGAAAGAGGGGACACTCTGATTATTTGGAGAGGGGCAATGAATACAAGGTACACAGTTTCATGTAAAATCTTACTATTATTTAAAAATCTTCCTTGGGGCGCCTGGGTGGCTCAGTCGGTTAAGCGTCCGACTTCAGCTCAGGTCACGATCTCGCGGTCCGTGAGTTCGAGCCCCGCGTCAGGCTCTGGGCTGATGGCTCAGAGCCTGGAGCCTGCTTCCGATTCTGTGTCTCCCTCTCTCTCTGCCCCTCCCCCGTTCATGCTCTGTCTCTCTCTGTCTCAAAAATAAATAAAACGTTAAAAAAAATTTTTTTAAATAAAAAATAAAAATCTTCCTTTAGATAATCTTATACTATGTTGAAACCATACAAAGATCTACTCTTTGGTTTAGGTAACACTATAGGCTAGAAGTCAGAGAACTTTTCCTGTTAAGGGATAAATAGTAAATATTCTACTCTGCTGTTGTAGCATAAGAGCAGTCATAGACAATACCTAAATGAATGCATGTGGCTGTGTTCTAATAAAACTTTATTTATAAAAACAGAATGGCAGGCCAAATGTGGCCCATCGGTGGTTGTTGCCAACCCTTGCCATAGAATAGCATCAATCTACACTTCTTAAAATAGAGACAGCCCTAGAAGTGAGAAAAATAAAATAAAATGCATGTGCATAGCCTGAAGGAGCTAAGAAAAAATCAAAATAAATTTAAGTTTAGCATGCATTTTTAGTAGGTGCCAAAGACAGACACCCTCTCCAGCTGCTCCTTCATAGTCAAGCCCTGGCAACCCCTGTGATCTGTTCTCATCACTAGAGTCTGTCTTTTTGAGAATGTCAGATAAATGGCATCATATCTGTCCTTTCAATCTGGCTTCTCTCTCATAAAAGATTAGGTCTTTAAAACTCATCTGAGTTGTTGCATGTATCAATAGTTTCATTTTATTGCTAGGTAGTCAACAGTTGTATCCAACCAACTCTTCTTCTTCGTGTGTGTGTGTGTGTGTGTGTGTGTGTGAGAGAGAGAGAGAGAGAGAGAGAGAGAGAGAGAGAGAGGGAAACAAGAAAGGAATTTATTTCAGTGAGTTCAAAACCAGTAACACAGTGGACGAGAGAGAGAGAGAGAGAGAGAGAGAGAGAGAGAGGGAAACAAGAATTTATTTCAGTGAGTTCAAAACCAGTAACACAGTGGACTAGCACCTCAAAGACAACTTTTTAAACTGCATTCATGAGTTAAAGGATATTTGGGTTGTTTCCAGCTTTTGGCTATCACAGCGCTGCTATGAACATTTGGGCACAGGTTTTTCTAGAAATGTAAGTTTTAATTTCTCCAGGGTAGATACCAATGAATGGTAATACTGTACTGTATATTAAAGGCATATTTAATTTTTTTAGGTTCATTTTTGAGGGGGGGCAAAGAGAGAGAGAGAGAGAGACAGAGAGAGAGAATCCTAAGCAGGCTCCACACTGTCAGCATGGACCCCAATGTGAGACTCAAACCCACAAACCATGAGATCATGACCTGAGCCAAAAACCAAGAGTCAGAATGCATATTTAATTTTGTACAAAACTGCAAATCCATTTTCCATTATACAGTTTTCTAATCGCTGCACTTACTTTTCTTCTCTATTAGGAAGTAGCATGCACCAAATGAAGCCCCCAAGTATACCGGCTGAGTGACCTTGAACGAGCTCTTGAGGATCTAACACTTTCCTAGTTTTAACAATGGGGATAACAATGATTCTAACTTCATATGTTTCATATGAGGTAATGAGATGATGCTACTACATCATTTAGGCCATGCCCACGCTAGTGGCTCTCAATTCTACCCCCACAGGGACGTGGCAATATGTGGAGACATTTTCAGTCGTCACAAACAAGGAAAGTACCACTGGCATCTGGTGGGTAAAGCCCAAGGATGATGCCCAACATTCTACAATGCACGGGACAGGCCCCTCAGCAAAGAATTATCCATCCCCAAATGTCATTGATGCCAAGGTGGAGAGACCCTGGCCTGCATAGAGAAAACAAATATCTATTACCGTCATCACCAGCATTATTCAAACTCAGCGTATCTTCAAGTTACTCAAGAATGTTAGGCAAGTACACTCATTGAAAAGAATGCTAACTTTAGGAGGAGCCAAGATGGCAGAACAGCACGGAAGCTTTTTGTGTGTCTCGTGTCCATGAAGTACAGCCAGACCAACACTAAACCATCCTACACACCTAGAAAACTGACTGGAAGATTAACACAACAATCTGCACAACCCGAACCACAGAATTCAGCAGGTACATGACACGAAGAGCTGAACTTGGGGAGCAAGAAGCCCCAAAAGGTAGGGAACCCCTTTTGCAGGCAGAGAGAGGACAGAGACTGGGGGCAGGGGGAGCATACAGGAAAAACACCCATCCCCAAAAGCAGCTGGAGAGAAAGTGGAAAATTGGAAACAGCCACAGGGACTAAACTAAAAAGGGAGAAAGAAGAAAGGAGAGGGTTTAAATTCCATTAAGACTGTAAACAAGGGGAGCGCAAAGGCTGCAACTCCGCAGCTTGATACATGGCGGTGCTCTGGTGGGAAACGTGAATCCCCAGGAACAGCATGGGGTCCAGGAGGTTCTCGGGCCACACGGGGAAAAGCAATTCCACTGCCGGAAGGACATTTGATAGAGACTGTTGAAGCCACCTGGTCCCAGCAGACCCCGGAAGGCAGCCACATTCGCTGGTGCTGGGGCAAGGTTGTTGAGGGTGAAGCCTGGTGCCGGATGTGTGTTGTGATTTTCCATGGTCCCTGAAATGCTGAGGCTACACTGTCTCGCGATTTGGGTGGGGGGGTGGGCCGGCACCTGGCCGCAGTCTCGGGGCACCGGCAACAGCAGGATCCAGCAGGTGTTCCTGGGTGCAGCCGACATTCGGCCATTGCCCATGCGGCCATCGCTTGGTGAGACCCTCCCACAGAGGGGTGGAACGGGTTAAAGCCACATTCCTTCGGAAGTAAGGGGCCGGGGAAAACAGCGGCATCTGAGACACAACTTGGGAGAGAGGTACTGCCTGGGGCCTGGTGACAGAGAGTGGAAAAGCGGGGAATGGACGAGAGCTGAAGACGGAGGACCGGCGCGCAACTGCTGATCCGGGAGAACAGACTGGGTGGCTGGGTGGTGCCATTTTTCACTGCTCCCGCACATGCGCATATGCACCAACGAGCACCACAACAATCCACCCCAGTAGGCTAGCAGGGCCATCTAAGGGAGAGCAGAGCTGTTACACTGAGCCCTGCCCAACTGGGCCAACTTCGCTCTTCAAGAACACAAGTCTCACCACCAGTTTAGTTTATGGACTAAACTAAGTAGTTAAGGCGCTACATAGACTGACTTCTAGGGGAAAACAAAGCAATTTCAGTCCTACTTCAATCTGTTAGCAGGTTCATCTATTCAATTTTCTTTTCTCTCTCCTTTTTCTCTTTTACGATTCTTTTCTTTTTCTTGAATACAGAAAGAGAAAAAAATTTTAATTTTCAATTTTTATTAAAAATATCTGTCTTCAATTTTTATTACTATACTTTTTACCTTGGTGTAATTTTTTTCAAATTCTAGTTTACTTCCATCATTTTATTTTAGTCTACTTCAGTGTACTAAACTTTTCAAATTTTCCAAAAATTTCCTTTTTTTCTTTTTCTTTTTTTTTTTCATTTCTTTTCTTTTTCTGAATGAAGAAAGAGAAAAACTTCATTTTTACTTTAAATTTCTTGTAAAAATATTTTTATTTAATTTTTATTACTATATTTTTTGCTTTTATGTAAATTTTTTCAAATTCTATATTACTCCATCATTTTATTTCAGTCTACTACAGTGTGTTCACTTTTTCAAATTTTCAAATGATTTCTTTTTTTTGTATTTCCTTTTTTCTTTTTTATCTTTTTTCTCTTTTTAATTTCTTTTCTTTTTTCCTAAATGCATAAAATGAAAAAATCATATTTCTTTTTAACTTTTATTAAAAATATTCTCCTATAATTTTTTTCTACTATATTCTCTACTTTTGTGTATTTTAGTCTACTTTAGTGTTTTCATTTTTTTAAATTCTCAAATGATTTCCTTTCTTTTTCTTTTTTTTTTTTTGTTTGTTTCTCTAATCTGTCAAACCACTTTCTACACCCAGACCAAAACACACCTAGGATCTAGCATCATCTATTCGATTTTTGTGTGGGTGTGTTTTTAACTTTTAATTTTAATATTTTTTTAATTTTAATTTTTTTAACTTCAATTTTTCTATCTCATTAATTCATTTTCTCCCTTCAAAATGACAGCCAGGGTGAAGGAATTCACCCCAAAAGAAAGAGCATGAAGAAACGAGAGCCAGGGATTTAACCAACACAGACACAAGCAAGACGTCTGCACCAGAATTTAGAATCACAATAATAAGAATACTAGCTGTAGTCGAAAATAGATTAGAATCAACATCAGAATCATAGGGGTCCCAGAGGAGGAAGAGAGAGAAATAGGGGTAGAAGGGTTGTGTGAGCAAATCATAGCAGAAAACTTTCCTAACCTGGGGAAAGACACAGATATCAAAATCCAGGAAGCACAGAGGACTCCCATTATATTTAACAAAAACCGACCATCAACAAGGCATATCATAGTCAAATTCACAAAACACTCAGGCAAGGAGAGAATCATGAAAGCAGCAAGGGAAAAAAAGTCCCTAACCTACAAGGGAAGACAGATCAGGTTTGCAGCAGACCTATCCACAGAAACTTGGCAGGCCAGAAAGGAGTGGCAGGATATATTCAGTGTGCTGAATCAGAAAAATATGCAGCCAAGAATTCTTTATCCAGCAAGGCTGTCCTTCAAAATAGAAGGAGAGATAAAAAGTTTCCCAGACAAACAAAAATTAAAGGAGTTTGTGACTACTAAACCAGTCCTGCAAGAAATATTAAAGGGGACTCTCTGAGGGGACAAAAGGTTAAAAAAAAATACATATATATATATATATATGTGTGTGTGTGTGTGTGTGTGTGTGTGTGTGTGTGTATACACACACACACACACACACACACACACACACATATATATGTATGTATATATATATAAATACCAAAAGCAATAAAAGATTAGAAAGGACCAGAGAACACCACCAGAAACTCCAATTCTACAAGGATCATAATGGCAATAAATTCATATCTTTCAGTACTCACTCTAAACGTCAATGGACTCAATGCTCCAATCAAAAGATATAGGGTAACAGAATGGATAAGAAAACAAGACCCATCTATATGCTGTTTACAAGAGACCCACTTTAGACCTAAAGACACCTACAGATTGAAAATAAGGGGATAGAGAACCATCTGTCATGCTAATGGTCAACAAAAGAAAGCCGGAGTAGCCATACTTATATCAAACAATCTAGACTTTAAAATAAAGACTGTATCGAGAGATGCAGAAGGCCATTATGTCATAATCAAGGGGTCTATAGACCAAGAAGACCTAACAATTGTAAACATTTATGTGCCAAATGTGAAAGCACCCAAATATATAAATCAATTAATCACGAACATCAAGAAACTCATCGATAGTAATACCATAATAGTAGGAGACTTCAACACCCCACTCACAGCAATGGACAGATCAAAAAATCAACAAGGAAACAATGGCTTTTAATAACACATTGGACCAGATGGACTTAACAGATATATTCAGAACATTTAATCCTGAAGCAGCAGAATATACATTCTTCTCCAGTGCACATGGAACATTCTCCAGAACAGACCATATACTGGGACACAAATCAGCCCTAAGTAAGTACAAAAAGATGGAGACCATACCGTGCATATTTTCAGACCACAATGTAATAAAACTTGAAATCAACCACAAGAAAAAATTTGGAAAGGTAACAAATACTTGGAGACTGAAGAACATCCTACTAAAGAATGAATGGGCTAACCAAAGCAGTTAAAGAAGAAATTAAAAAGTATATGGAAGTCAATGAAAATGATAACACCACAACCCAAAACCTCTGGGATGCAGCAAAGGCAGTCATAACAGGAAAGTATATAGCAATCCAGGCCTTCCTAAAGAAGGAAGAAAGATCTCAGATACACAACCTAATTTTATGCCTTAAGGAGCTGGAAAAAGAACAGCAAATAAAACCCAAAAGCATCAGAAGACAGGAAATAATAAAGATTGAAGGAGAAATTAATGCTATCGAAACAAAAAAAAAAAATCAGAACAGATGAATGAAACCAGAAGCTGGTTCTTTGAAAGAATTAACAAAATTGATAAACCACCAGCCAGTTTGATCAAGAAGAAAAAGGAAAGGACCCAAATAAGTAAAATCAAGAATTAAAGAGGAGAAATCACAACCAACACAACAGAAATAAAAACAATAATAAGAGAATATTACGGGCAATTATATGCCAACAAAATGGGCAATCTGGAAGACATGGACAAATTCCTAGAAACATACACTACCAAACCTGAAACAGGAAGAAATAGAAAATTTGAACAGACCCATAACCAGTAAGGAAATCGAATTAGTAATCAAAAGCTGTCAAAAAACAAGAGTCCAGGGCCAGATGGCTTTCCAGGGGAATTCTACCAAACATTTAAGGAAGAGTTAACACCTATTCTCTTGAAACTGTTCCAAAAAATAGAAATGGAAGGAAAACTTCCAAACTCTTTCTATGAAGCCAGCATTACCCTGATTCCAAAACCAGAGACCCCACTAAAAAGGAGAACTATAGACCAATTTCCTTGATGAACATGGATGCAAAAATCCTCAACAAGATATTAGCCAACCAGATCCAACAATACATTAAAAATTTATTCACCACGACCAAGTGGGATTTATACCTGGGATGCAGGGCTGGTTCAATATCCGCAAAACAATTAACATGATTCATCACGTCAATAAAAGAAAGGACAAGAACCATCTGATCCTCTCAGTAGATGCAGACAAAGCATCTGACAAAATACAGCATCCTTTCTTGATAAAAACCCTCAAGAAAGTAGGGATAGAAGGATCAGACCTCGAGATGATAAAATCCATATATGAGTGACCCAACGCTAATATCATCCTCAATGGGGAAAAACCGAGAGCTTTCCCTCTAAGGTCAGGAACAAGACAGGGATCTCCAGTCTCGCCACTGTTATTCAACATAGTATTGGAAGTCTTAGCCTCTGCAATCAGACAACACAAAGAAATAAAAGGCACCCAAATCAGCCAGGAGGAGGTCAAACTTTCATTCTTCACAGATGACATGATACTCTATATGGAAAACCCAAAAAATTCCACCAAAAAACTGCTAGAACTGATTCATGAATTCAGCAAAGTTGCAGGATATAAAATCAATGCACAGAAATCGGTTGCATTCCTATATACCAACAATGAAGCGACAGAAAGAGAAATCAAGGAATTGATCCCATTTACAGTTGCACCAAAAGCCATAAAATACCTAAGAATAAATCTAACCAAACAGTTGAAAAATCTATACACTGAAAACTATAGAAAGCTTATGAAAGAAGTTGAAGAAGACACAAAGAAATGGAAAAAGATTCCATGCTCCTGAATAGGAAGAACAAATATTGTGAAAATGTCTATCCTACCCAAAGCAATCTACATATTCAATGTGATCCCTATCAAAGTAACACGAGCATTCTTCACAGAGCTAGAACAAATAATCCTAAAATTTGTATGGAACCAGAAAAGACCCTGAATAGCCAAAGCAATCTTGAAAAAGAAAACCAAAGCAGGAGGCATCAAATCCCAGACTTCAAGCTATACTACAAAGCTGTAATCATCAAGACAGTATGGTACTGGCACAAGAACAGACACTCAGATCAATGGAATAGAATAGACCCCAGAAATGGACCAACAAACATATGGGCAGCTAATCTTTAACAAAGCAAGAAAGAATATCCAAAGGAATAAAGACAGTCTCTTCAGCAAGTGGTGCTGGGAAAACTGGACACCGACATGCAGAAGAAAGAACCTGGACCACTTTCTTACACCATACACAAAAATAAACTCAAAGTGGATGAAAGACCTCAATGTAAGACAGGAAGCCATCAAAATCCTCAAGGAGAAAGCAAGCAAAAACCTCTTTGATCTTGGCCGCAGCAATTGCTTACTCAACACGTCTCCAGAGGCAAGGGAAACAAAAGCAAAAATGAACTACTGGGACCTCATCAAAATAAAAAGCTTCTGCACAGGGAAGGAAACAATCAGCAAAACTAAAAGGCAACTGACAGAATGGGAGAAGATATTTGCAAATGACATATCAGATAAAGGGTTAGTATCCAAAATCTATAAAGAACTTATCAAACTCAACACCCAAAAAACAAATACTCCAGTGAAGAAATGGACAGAAGACATGAATAGACACTTCTCCAAAGAAGACATCCAGATGGCCAACTGACACATGAAAAAATGCTCCACATCACTCATCATCAGGGAAATACAAATCAAAACCACAATGAGATACCACCTTACACCTGTCAGAATGGCTCACATTAACAACTCAGGCGACAACAGGTGTTGGCGAGGATGTGGAGAAAGAGGATCTCTTTTGCATTGTTGGTGGGAATGCAAGCTGGTGCAGCCACGCTGGAAAACAGTATGGAGGGTTCTCAAAAAAACTAAAAATAGAACTATCCTACGACCCAGCAATTGCACTACTAGGCATTTATCCACAGGATACAGGTGTGCTGTTTCGAAGGGACACATGCATCCCCATGTTTATAGCAGCACTATCAACAATAGCCAAAGTATGGAAAGAGCCCGAATGTCCATCGATGGATGAATGGATAAAGAAAATGTGGTGTATGTATATATATATACATATACACACACACAATGGAGTATTACTCAGCAATCAAAAAGAATGAAATCTTGCCATTTGCAACTACGTGGATGGAACTGGAGGGTATTATGCTAAGTGAAATGAGTCAGAGAAAGACCAAAATCATATGACTTCACTCACATGAGGGCTTTAAGAGACAAAACAGATGAACATAAGGGAAAGGAAACAAAAATAATATAAAAACAGGAAGGGGAACAAAACAAAAGAGACTCATAAATATGGAGAGCA